>NC_143576.1:225019242-227419242 GCF_048544385.1 Mastigoproctus giganteus | reverse complement strand
ATTTGTCCAAAGATGGGTAACATAAGCCAGTATACACTGAGTGATCACTGAATTATGACCACCTACCTAATACTTCATAGGTCCTCCTTTTGCCCTCAGTACATCAGCTATCCGACTTGGTAGTTATCCGTCCAGGTGATTGATGCTTCTGGGTAGCCAAGTGGCCAGAACATAACACACACAATATACACACAAACCTATAATACTCACATTTCTGGCCGTCTAACAGTGGCATTGTCCTTCACAGAGATACGAGGCAGAGATGAACTCATGTTCTAGGAGTTTCCCCTTACAAAAACACATATCCACGTCTACCAGAAAATGGAAGTTAAAGAAATAAACGAGGAATAGAAAAGTTGGTCTCTGAGTTTGAAGTGCAACAGTAAAAGGATGTTGACTAGTTGCAGCATATGTTCAGACTGGTTTGGGAAAGAGAGAGGGGGGGGGGGGGAATTATAGAAGCAAATTCAGGAGAACAGTGCCCATGGAACTATCTATAGAAAAGACATGTAATAGAAAATCTATAAGACAGAATGGAGAGATTGTAAGAGATGAATCATTAATTAATGTAACTGTCCTCTTCTGAATGGAGTCTAGATGACTGAAAGAGGTTATGTTTGTTATGGAAGACAGAGAGCCGTCTATCATCACCTGTCAGAGAGAAAATTGGATACCCAACTAAAAAAAAGTTGGCAAACCATAAGGTGGAAGCTTATTTAGAAGACCTTTATGCCAAACATGATCCAAAGCCTTTGAAATATCAGGAGCAACTGCTTCAGTTTCAAACTACTCTATCGAATTTGTCCAAAGATGGGTAACATAAGCCAGTATATACTGAGTGATCACTGAATTATGATCACCTACCTAATACTTCGTAGGTCCTCCTTTTGCTCTGAGTACAGCAGTTATCCGACTTGGCACTGATTCAACAAGATGTTGGAAGCATTCGGGAGGTATGGCCACCCAAGCTGCGTGTAATGCGGTCTGCAATGCAGGTATGGAGGTGATTGGTGTATCCAGATGCCTGATATGCCTTTCCATAGTTTCCTATGGAAACTATGGGATTGATATCGGTGGAGTTCAGAGACCAATCGATATGCTGGAAGTCAGAACTGTGTTCCTTAACCATTTCAGCACAACAAGTGCCTGATGGCTCGGCGCATTGTCATATTGGAAGACACCATCGCCAGTCGGGAAAAAGTGTAACATAGCGGGGTGTACACAATCAGCAAGCATTTGATGATAGCGGAGACCACTGATAAGTTGTTCCACATGACCAGAGGTCCAAGTTCCTGCCAGTGAAACATGCCCCACACCATACAAACACCTCCACCGGCCTGCACTTTTGATACCATGCATGGTGAATCAAGCGCCTCATGTTGTTGATGCCAAATCCATACACAACCATCCGTGGTGTGGAGCAAATGTGACTCATCCAACTTCCAGTCTTCTAACGTCCAACTTGCATGCTCTTTGCACCAGGCAAGTCTTTTACACTGATGAACCTTGGTTAGGTGAGGATGGCGTAGGGGTTGTCTGCTGGTATAGCCCATACGTGCGAGTGTGCAACACATGGTCATGCTAGATATTGTTCCGGGTTGGCCCATGTTGTATTGGGTAGTCAACTTTTCAATGGTGATGCAACTGTTCGCCTGTCTGAGGGCCGCCCGGGCTAGCCGAGTGGGTAAAGTACCTACCCGGCAACCCAAAGGTCGCGGGTTCGATTCCCGCCTCGGGCTTGGATCAAAGTACTGCAAAAACCTTGGGAGGTGCAATATGGCCACAGAAGCCGATGCGCCAACAACTACCAAATCAAAAAAAAAAAAAAAAATCCTGTCTGAGTCGTGGGACCTGGTGCTCACCTCTAGCATCAACCTTTCGCTGATCTTTGCGGTTTTGCCATCGGGTCGTTGTTTGACCATTTTGACACCAGTCCTGATATACTTTAACTACGGCAGCTCTTGAATACCCCACCAGTTCAGCCGTTTGGGAAATCGAGGCACCAGCTGTCGAGCACCCACAAAGTTCGATAAATCCTTCCTTTTACCCATCACGCTTGGAATTTTACTACCTACTGAAGCACTGACACTTTATCTATGCTACGTAGGTTACACTAACTCTGCACTATCGTACCTCACATGGTCAACAGGTCGCATTCAGTTTTCATAGGGGTGGTCATAATTCAGTGATCACTCAGTGTATCTCACCAGTGGACCAACAATGATGGAATCCATATTGGCAATCACTGATTAGATGGAAGGTTTCTAGATAGTTCAGAGTTGGCGGTTTATGAATTTCTTCATCACTTTAGAAAGAGTAGAAGTGCAACAGGACAATAATTGGATGTGGGAGATTTGTCACCCTTTTTGGGAACTGGCTGAATATGAGCAAATTTCCAAGCAGAAAGAAAAACACCAGTGGAATAAGAAAGTATAAAAAGGCAACAGAATAGGAGTAAACTCAGGAACACAGATTTTGAGAACAAGTGGAGAAATAGTGGCATCAAGACTGTTCAAAATTCTTCTGACATCCTTTTGACAGAAGATTACAGGAGGCACTAAATGGAGTATACTGTGAATAGTAGGAAGTGCTTTACCAAGATCATCAATACACAAGTTGGAAGAAAAGTAGAATGCTAGCAGGTCAGCTTTATCTTTGGATGAAGTGGCAATAGAACCACTGGGTTTTCACAGCAGCAGCAGCAGAGATAGGCAAAAGTTGCAGCCAATAGCATTGGCAAGAGGTCTAAATAAGAATGGTAGTAAGTACTCTAGAACCTAAGGTACTTAGTACCATGCATGGTTTGAAGATTGTGAAGATGAAAGAAGACATTAGACTTGAATTTCTGTAGATTGTAATTTTCAGGATTTTTTTTTTTTTTTTTTATGAAAACCCCAAACACGAAAGGTATCAAAACTTATAGTACTTAGTACCGTGCATGGGTTGAAAGAGAAGTATGGGGGGGAGGGGGGAAACTTTGCTCTAGAGACTAAACATGGGTTTCGCCACTTCAAGCCTCCAATAAGCAAAGTGGTGGTATTTCACCGGTTGATGAAAGTCATCTACCACCTGTATGTGAAAAGGGAGATAGTACCAGAAAATGAAGCTTGACTACCATTTGGACAGTCAAAGTAGGTTTTCAACTCTTAGTCACTCAAAATCTAGTTTGGAGTGATTATAAACTGCTTTACAATTGTTGTGAGCTTTGGCATAGGCAGAAAATGAACCTGGAGAGTTAGTTGCAAACCAATTCTGATATGTAACAAGCTTATCTAAATCATTCTTAGCACATTTATTGGAATGCCAAGGTTCAGAAAAAGGATGAAATTAAGTTGGAGTGTGGAATAAAGGATTTCATCTCTACAAAAATAATTTGCTGACAGGATCTGAATAAACATTGATATCACAAGATTTAAAAACAGTAATCCAACCAAGGAAAATATAAATCTCACATATAATACCACTTTGCATTCTTGTAATGCCAAAAAACATTAGGTTGAAAGTGGCCACAAGAGAAGGGCTGCACTGGAGAATAAACCATCACCAAGTTGTGATACGAGGTGTCTAGAGGAACACTCACCTTGACCATATACTTGGAAGGACTGTTTGTGAGAAAAAGGTCAAGAAAATTGGCTGTGTAGTTAGGATTGTTTGTTATTTGGTTTTTTTAGGAGCATTAGCAACTAAGGCCATATTGCTCCGGGATATGCGGTGGTCATTCCCTGACCTTTCCGCATCCTCCGTATTTGGTAGTGACGGGCTTGAACCCCGGTTTAATCAAGAAGCGTGTGCTACGCACTGTTGCTCCTTCCCACCTGGCTACGGAGGCGCCGTAGTTAGGATTGTCTGGTATTCTGGTAGGTAAATGAACAATCTGTGCAAGGTCATTAGTAATTGCAAAAGCCTCAGCATCTTGAGACCAGCTGGGTCCAGTCTGCAAAGATGGCACAGTGGCACCATCACTGTCCTGTCCTTCCTACAGTTGGTGGAAAATGCCTGGGTTTGAATCCTGTTAATGACACAAAGAACGTTTATGGGCTTTTTTCACTCCATGGTTGAGTTAGTTGGTCTCAGGCATAGACAGCAAGGTTTTTCATGCAGCAAAACAGCCAAATCAACCAGAGAACCCACACAATTCACGAACGTAATACACTTGGGCAGATTAATTAAAATTCGGGTGGCTCTAGCGTGACAGTTTTTTCCCCCCCTTCTTTGACCAACTAGGTCCATGTGACTAGAAAATGGAAGTCAGCTGGAGTTGTAAACATTAAAATTTACAATGAAAATTACCTCACTGTTGGGAAAGTTGGAATGGAGAAAGTCAAATTTCAAAGAGAAGAAATCAAAGAATTCCAACTGATTAGTGGAGTTGAGAGAATGATAGAGGCAACAGATGAATTTGACAGAATGAGATAGAGAGATTTTAAGCAGGAGAAGATCGAAAAGAGGAGATTTCAAATTACTAAGTGTCTGACAGGGAACATCAGAGTGGTCATATGCACAAAGGTGGTACACTTTTGGAGCAAAAGGAATTGTAAAGTGAATAATTAAGACAACTGAGATGAGCAGTGGTTGAATCAACCGATAACTGGGATTCTGTCAGGAAAAGTAAGTGGGGGTTGGCAGACTGCAAGTGGAAATGGACATCATTGAGAGTGGAACTGAGACTAGATATATTTGTGAAATACATGAGGTGTTTGGGAGGTTTAGATCTCTTCAGAGATAAGTTTGTTATGTTAGTTTGACCATTTGTTAATGTATTCAGTAGTAAGAAAAAGTGAAGAGGCATGTTGTATGATGTAATGAAATTTTTGGATATGGTATAGGCAAGAATAAATCCAGCTCCTTGACATAAATATGCCCCTGCATGCACACTACTCAAACTCCCTCCAGTCCAATTATCTGGCAGAGTAGAGGCAATGAGATCATACATTAGCTGATCTAGTGTCTCCTAGAGAGTTACCAATAGGTTTGATCCGGTGGACTATCTAGCAACAAGCCTGTTAGAAACACCATTTTAGAACTGTACCCACAAAATATAAGCAAGATTAGATTGCCATGATGCCCATCATAACCTCAAAAGATATCAATAATACTGCATAATGGAAGAGTTGATGATAGTCATCTACCACCTAGTATTGCCTAGTAACACAGATGGGTGGCATTCCTCTGTGGAGTGTAGCTGCCACACCTTGACCCCTGCTTACGTTGGTTCATACCTGGGTGGTCACCTCCAGTATGCTATACTAGATTAGCACAGCTCAGAAAAAAATTACATTTTTGGCTATTTTTGTGTGAGAAAGCAAGAGACCCTTGTTTAAGCAGTCATCAAGCACCAATATAATAAATACACAATATATACCAGTAACATTTAGTGTTCAATTAGAATATTGTTATTTAGATGTATTATTATAATTTATAAATAAGTAAATTAATCAAATGATTTATTTACTTATTTACAAATGGCCAACAACAGTCCAATGGATACTGATATGAATTATAAGATAAATTTTGTGATAATTAACACTGTTTTGCATATTCCACACAAAATATGTGGAATAATAAGAAGTGCACAGAATAGCATTACCTAACGGCCAATTTGTTAACTGGATATGAAGGATGAAACAGTACAAATTCACAGTACTGTTTTAAAAATTCCAAATTCAAAAGCAAGGTATAGTTTTTATTTTAGTTAAAAAGACAGTAGTAGTAGTGGAGGCATGTGATGCAAGAAAGCAAGCATATGTAGAATCAGCCAAAAAAAAAAAAAAAAATCACACATCCATGCCCTCTAAAAGTTTGTCCAGTTCCTCTTTGAATTTATTTAAGCTATCAACTTCCACAACGAGAGATGGAAGTTCCAGAAATTAACCACACTTTTACTGGAACACACTTCCAATAAAATGTTAGAGAATAGTACAATGTTATTAGGCCTCAACAAATTTGTCAAGGCTTTGTATAAATATATATATATATATATTTTTTCCTGATGTTTTTAAGCTATCCTAATGAAAGCTGAACATGACTGATTCGGTTATTATTCTTCAACATGTTCCTTCCAACCACTAAGATTAGCTTTGTAAAATAATGTTTCCACTAGTTTAGCATCCATACTAAGAAGTCATCATGCTGTGCCAATCACTGCAGACACAAAACACAGTGACTGTAAAACAAAGAACTGATAATTTAATGAATGTCACAGCTGCTAGACTGACCTGTAAAATACCAGTTGCCTTAGTCAACAGTGTTTATTAAATGCTGGTAATTAGTATTTATACATCACAAAATTTATATTTGCTTTTAATACTGGCTGTTAATTTTTTCTGGAAATCCTAATACACATCATTATCCCAACGAACAGAGTTTAAGTTAAAACAAATAGTGGTAATTTAAAATTATATAATGAATATACTTTTTTCCATTACAAAGCAATGTATCATTTTGACATTCAAATCCATAACATTTAGCTCTTTACCTAATTTCACAAAACATATTTATACTTTATACCAAAGCTCATAAAATTACAGGCCTGTCTTTATTATATTTAATCCTGTATATGAAATTAAATAAAGAAAGAATACCGTGACAAATATTGCATCACATTAGAACTATTGCTGCTGTAAAGAAAGACTTTTAAATAAATATGTTTAAAGTTCAATCATTGCAATTTTACTATATACTTCCTCTAACATGCACTAAAACACAGAAAAGAGAATATGCTTTGAGGGAGAAAAAATCTCATCTGGTCATCAAGAACTTTAATGAACACAGCAATCCTATATATGATAATAATTCATCGACATATCTGTATATAGATACCAGAATTTTGTGCCAATCATGGATGACTTCATCCATCCTGATTGATGCTTTTAAATAATTTTAGAATATCAGTCTGACTTTCAGACACCTCTCAAAAACAACCAGATATTCAGAGTTAGACTGGGGGCCCTGGGATGGCCAAATCAGGTTTCCATTTAGTGGTTGAGTTATGTGACAAAAGGTATTATGCATGCTGATATGAATAGAGCAGGGTAGATAGGACATGATAGGGCATGATGTCACTTATTCATGGTTTCGTGTATAATTATCATTCAGGCTAAACCGTATTAGATAAATCTAGACCATTATATGCAATTATCAGAAATTTTAGTAAAGCTAAAATGAAGTCTGCACGAAACAGTTCCTTTGACACATGCCATATTCAGGTATATCCACCTGATGTGTTAACTGGGCGGTATTATTTATTACTCTACACTGCCACTGCTTATAACCTACAATCCATGATCAATGTTGACAGTGCTGTGATGAACAGCTCAAGTTTATGAGCAGGCACACAGCTGTGGTAACCCACATTATGCAGTCTTTCTGATGGTAGTTGGTCCAACAGCTATTCCTTTTCTCTGTCACATGTCTAAAAGGCTCTGTGCAAATGGTAGTGCTACCCTCTGCTTTCTGGTACCATATGATGTCTCTAATAGTTGATCTGAACTGACATTTCAGGTAAACTGGTGGAAACCTCATATTACATCTAAATAATGGGCAATCAATACAGTGTTCTAATATAACATCAGCTTAAGATGGGGGTATAAATTTTTACCTCACATCATTATGCATTTTAAACCTGCTCAATACATCTGGATGGAAATTTGGGACACATTAAGTTCAGGATAGAACTATGTGTCCTAAAACATGTTGAAAAATTGAATACACACACATGCAAACACTTACAAGTTCAACTCTTGGTCCCAACTTGTTCAGAACTGAATGGGCTTCCACTGCCTTTTTCTAGAGATTAAAAAAAAAAAAAAAAAAAAAAAACACTTGGTTACTAACACATAATATGAACATCTACACTGGATGAGTTACAATGTTCAATATTAACTTATCTAAAGCTGATATATGGCTTATTCCTATAGATTTATGCCACTGAGGAAATGCAAATACTGATTTAACTTCAGTGGTCGCAGTGACACTAATATCACTCAGGTTATGCAGCAATGCCATGTCACTTGAATCAAAATTACTAACCAAATAAAAAGTGCAAGACAGTATCAATCAAAATTTTCATTGCTACAAAAAAGCTGAAAAAGTGAAATTGGTGTCGTAACTGGATTACGAAACTCCAAGTCATCATATAAAACTGTGCGCAGTGGTGGGCAAATGGCATCAAATATGGCCATGTTGATATGCCTACTTCATAGAAAGTGTCCTGACAACTAACACTATTTGACATACAGTGAAAAAGTACCTGTTTTACTTCTAGAAATGCATTTCTTGCACGTTACTTTCATATATCCATGAAGTCATCATATATCCAAGCCAAATATATTACAGTGGAACTTCTATAAGTCAAACTTCAAGGGAAAACCTAAAACTATTCCAAATAGAGAATAGTTTGAGTTATGGAAATATGTTTTTCTTGTTTCTCTTTTAGTGGAAGTTGCATCAGGTTTATGTTCCTTGGCAAAAAAAATTAATTCACTCAAGTCCAGTACCTGTAACATTAATAAAATCAAGAACAATATCTTTAATGAATAAATCTGTAATAAAATATCTGGTTCTGATAATTACATCCATTTTACAAGTAACTTTAAATTACTCAAAAGTAATTAATTTCAATTCTTTCCAAATCAAAATATGATATTTATACTGCAATACTACATTTTGAAAAAGATGAATAGATGTCGGCATTCCTTATATGGGAAAGGTGATTGAATGCATTTTGTAGCTTAGGATGAACACACAACTACAGATATCAATGGGAACAACACTGTGACAGAAGTCAATGATAAGTGTTTTCAACATGGCTGAATATGTAACAGTATACATCGAACTAATTTTTTTAGTATGAAGGGAAAAATTTTGCTATTTAAAAGTAAAAGATTAGATAGAAATTTTATAGAATTGAAAAGCTAAAATAGCAAGAACTTGCAAATTAACAGTTTGGTACATAACTACATGGGTAAAAGTAATGGCATATACATCTCTCATCAAATCAAGAACTTTACCAGGAAAATTATTTTAATTAGATATTTCAAGAATAGATATCCAGATATGATATCTAAACATTTAGAAATTAATCAGCATGACATGATCTCCCTTTAGCCATTACTGACTTTGTCATGTGTATTACATCTTTTACAATAAACTATACATACCTATATAGCATTAGCAGAGGCATATGATGCAAGAAAGCAAGCTTATGCAGCATCAGCCAAAAAAAAAAAAAAAAAAACCTTCCACTTCACCCCTTCCGTTCATTCGAAATACCTGTCCAGTGGAGCCTTAAATTTATTTAGGCTATCAACTTCCACAACAAGGGATGGAAGTCACCAACAAACTACCCGCTGGCAAAAGGCAAATTTCCACACATCTATCCTACATCTGTCTTTCCTCAATTTGAATTTATGCCCTCTCAGGTGATTATTCTGAGCAAGAGGCATATAAACAAGACTCAATGTACAATTGTTTGCACTTCAGCCATGTGTTTTTATGCTTGGTATTTTATTTGCAACAAAACTTCTATTAATTCTTCTGGAGAACAGAAAAACATAAACGTGAAACTCGTCTCTTCTATTTTCAAATTTATAAAACTGTAATAAGGGCAATCATCAGACGGTAATATGTAAACCGCCATACTTCACACAAAACTGTAAACAAACATAACTGCAATAATGCCAACAACTCATCTATCAGCACATTTCAAAAAACATGTAACCTCTGTGTAAACAACCTGTTTCTTCAAAAAAATTACTCAAAACTTTAGAAAGGCAGACAGATCAAAAGCAACCAATCTTGAAAAGGCAACTAACTATCCAATTAGCAAATCATTGCAACAATGCCAGATGCTAAAAAACAGATCAGAAAGTGTACTTCATATTTTTTATGGATTTATTTTTACAAATTTTATTATAATGATTATATTTTTTTCTTAGAGGGATGAATTTTTATTGCATTAAACTGATATTTTCATTAAAAACTAAATGCTAAACCTATATTTATTAAAACGATATATTTTTACATCAAGATATATAGCAAATTGGTAAGGGATGGAAATTATTTTGTTTTACTAAATATTTCATTATTCTGGAATTTGTTACACTGATAAATGACTGTATTAAAATATTTTGGCAAAAACCTGATAATTGGATGAGAAGAAATACTGCACACTCAGCTAAAGACTAAGTCAACTTACATGTAACCTTCTTGTATGGAAAATCTTGCTAAACAACATCCTGCCATACCTAACACACTTCACTCAATGCCTCCCATCGTCATCCAACAGAAGGGAATTAAAGGAATTCTGAAAAATCTTGATGCCAAGGAAGCTCCAGGTTCTAATGGTATTTCTCCACTTGTTCTCGAAACCTGTACGTACTTCTGAACTTGTTCCTGTTCTGTGTCACTTTTTTTTTTTTTTCCCAATTTCTTATTCCACTGGTGTTTATTTTTTCTGCTTGAAAATTTCCTCATATCAGCCAGTTCCTAAAAAAGGTGATAAATACCTACCTATTAATTATCACTCCACTGCACTTACCTATACTCTTCCCAAAGAATTGGAAGATGGAGAAATCCATCAACTGCCAACTCTTAAGCTATCTCAAAACCTTCCATCTGATCTGCAATGATCACCAATATGGATTCCATCAATGTCAATCCAATGGAAAAATTTGGTGTAACTCATCATCAGCAAAACCTATAGTTTTGCCGATGATAGCACAGTACAGTTTACTTTCTGGTTTTGGAAGCCTTTCGCTGCACAGATGGCTTAAGCATTCCAAATATCCATACCAATTCTTAAATGCCAGATAATTCTGGAGTTTTATCTGCAAATAATTCTCAAATGGGGCGAAAAACACTTTTAACTTTATTCCTTTAAAACTCAGTCAAAAATTCTACTGTTCCTATGCCTATATTTGACAACTCAGATTTCTAGACAGAATCACATCTCTATTAAAGAATTAAAGATTACCCTGGCTTTTAGTCTCTCTCTTGGCATAAGTATATCACAAATATTGCTTCCCCCATATTAAAAAAAAACAAGAAGAAAAAAAAAACAAAAAAAAAACTGAGTTTTCTTTTTTGCTCTCATTCGTTACTTTTCTTTTCAATAATTATGCACTCAGTAAAAATCTGAAATTTTTCATGCCATGGAACATTGTTCCCACACTAAGGTGGTGTACCCAAAACCTTTCTTAAGCTTCTTGACTCCATTCAAAATAATGACAGTCAGATTAATTCATTACTCATCTTTTACAAAGTCTCTTCACTCTGTCGCAAAGACATTCTGCTTCTGCTGCATGCATTTCTACAGATACTTCCATGGGCACTGTTCTGAATTATACACATACCTACAGTAACAAGTACTGGATATTAATGGTTCAACTGTTGATGATCCTGCTCAGACGGCAAACAAACTAAATGAGTATTTTGCATCTACATTCACACATGAGAAGTTATTCAGGGAGGGGAATGCCAGAGGTGAATTAAACTCTGGCAGTGAGCTAGATGATTTTATAATAAATAAGGAAAGTGGAGGAGAAATTCTTGAAGATAAACATAAAAAAAGGCATCCAGAGTGGATGGGATCTGTCCAGTTATATTAAAGGAAGCAGCAAAGTAAGCAAGCAAACCCTTAGCTATAGTTATGAGAGCTTCCTTGGACTCGGGGGGGGGGGGGGGGGAATCAATGGACTGGAGATGTGAAAATGTGACCGCAATTCACAAAGGAGGATCAAAGGGCGACACAAGTAATTATAGACCTGTTAGTTTAACTTCTGTTCCAGGGAAATTAATGGAGGCACTGGTTAAAGAAGCACGGCAGGATCATCTAGACAACAGTTCAGTTATAGCTCAGACACAGCATGGTTTTGTTAAGGGGAAGTCTTGTCTGAGCAATTTGATTGGATACTATGATGTGGTCACAAAGGAACTGGATGCAAGGAATAACTTTGATATCATATAATTGGATCATAGAAAGGCTTTTGATACTGTTGCACATGGAAGACTGCTGCACAAATTGGAGCAGTGTGGCATTGGAGGCAAATTGCTGCTATGGATAAAGGGATGGTTGAGTGGGAGAAGACAGTGGTCAATGGACATTGCTCTCTGTGGACTAATGTCCCTCAGGGTTCACTGTTGGGTCCTTTGTCGTTTTCTGCATTTATAAATGATATTGATGATGTTAATGAACAAGTTTGCACACGATACGAAGGTTGGCAGGGTTGTTAAGGACACCAATGACAGTATACGGCTGCAACAGGATCTAAAAAAGTTGAGCAGATGGGCTGAGAGGTGGCAAATGAAGTTTAACATTGACAAATGTAAAGAACTACATATGGGAAGCAGTAACCCCAGAGTAAGGTATCAACTCTGTGATACTACACTGACAGTGGTAGAGAATGAAAAGGACCTGGGGTTAATTGTGCAGGCAGATATGAAGTTTTCTGAGCAGTACAGATGGTCTTGCAAGAGTAGCTCATAGTGTCTTGTCAATGATGTACAGGAATTTTTCTAGCAGAGATAAGGAGGTGATTATCCCACTGTATAAGGCAATGGTCAGACCACACCTTGAGTACTGTATACAGGTCTGGAGGCCTCATTTTAAGAAGGATGTACAGCTGTTGGAAAGAGTACAGAGAAGGGCAACAAGATTAGTGAATGGAATGAAGGGTTGCTCTTACAAAGAAAGGCTTAAGTTTTGCAGATTACAATGTCTGGGGACTAAGCACCTGCGAGGTGATCTGACTGAGGTGTATAATGCCTTAAATGGTTTGAGCATGCTCAATGCTGATGGGATTCTTCCTCTTGCTCAGAATAATCACCTGAGAGGGCAAAAATTCAAATTCAGGAAAGACTGTTGTAGGATAGATGTGTGGAAGTTTGCCTTTAGCCAGAGGGTAGGTGACTGGTGGAACAGACTTCCATCTTTTGTTGTGGAAGTTGATAGCCTAAATAAATTTAAGGCTGAGCTGGACAGGTATTTGGAACAAACAGAGGGGTGAAATAGGAGCTTTTTTTTTTTGGCTGATGCTGCATAAGCTTGCTTGCATCATATGCCTCTACTAATGCTAAAAGTACAAGAGGCATCTGTAGCATTCAAATGCCTACATTATGTAATATTATACAGCACTAAGAACAACAGACATCTGAAATTCCTACACTCACCAATCAAATTTATCAGGCAAGACTTTCCCTTAACAAACCCATGCTGTGTCTGAATTATTACTGCTGTCTTGGCTAGATGGTCCTGCAATGCATCTTTAACCAGTGACTCCATTATATTCCTCGGAACAGAAGTTAAACTAACTGGTCTGTAATTACTCACATCACCCTTAGTGAATTGGGGTTAAATTTGCACTTTTCTATTGATGGGCACAATTGAAATAACTGATTATATGCAAATTAGTTGGTTACGAAATCAACAAAAGTGACCAAAGGGAAGTGTGCAGTTGTAGTAGGAAAATGGGGGGGGGGGGATTGCCCAAGTAAGAACAGCACCATCTTTGTATTTCTGATAACAGATTGAATCCTATTCTTCCATTTCCTTCTTTTCAATTTAATTTGCATATAATCGATTATTTCAATTGCAACTATTGATTATGCCCATCATTACTTTCTGCCAGCAAAAATGATAACCTGCAGTGGGTATAGTTCTCCATTCCTCCTGCAGCACAGTGATGTGACTAGCTGAGCTAACCTCACCAGAGATGCCAGTTTATCCCACAGGTGCTCAATACAAGTAAAGTTGGGACTCTACAGCAGCCATTCCAAATTTTTTACATTTATCTCAGTGAAGCATTCTCGAACATCAAGAGAAGTGTAGCATGAGGCATTATCTTGTTGAAACAAATATGGGTCTGTACCAGCAAACTACCACATCATAGGAGAGCGGAATTAGTCAAAATTTTAAGGTAGGCATCAGCATTTGTGGTTCCCTGCACAACTGTCAGTGGTCCTAGGCTGTATCAGGAAAATGTACTCTGGCAGCAGATGTTCTTCAAGGGTCCTCCATATCTACACCTGACCATTTGATCAGAACCGATTTCCACTGCTCTTATAAAACCAATTATGGCATTTGTTGTACCAAGCAAGGCAAGACCTCATTGTGGTTGGTTACATTTGACCAGTGCCAGTTTAAGGAACAGGCTAACAGGGCAAATGCCCAGGGTACCACTCTTACAGGGATGCCAGAAGCTGAAGAGCAAGGGAAGAATTTTTTTTTACAAAACCTTACACAGATTTCTACGATATGCAAAGGGACACCGAAATAATCTTTCCTCCCAGGGAATGGGAATACCTTAGTCCAGCCCTGTATTTGACTTACATATCATTCTTCCACAAAAACCAAAGCTGTAGGGCTCCATGTGTGGTGTGGTAACCTGCAAATTAATTGGTTATGGAAGAAATGGAAGAATTACCTCTATGATGTCTTGTAGAACACTTTAGTGTTGATACTCTCTGCAGTTGAATAACTATACAAATAGATTACATGTATTCCACTCCCTCGAAGACAAGATCAGTGATCCAATGCACCACGGAATCGGAGACGCACAGACCCCAAGCCTGACCCCAAAATACTTCGAATCACCACCCCAATCTTTGAGCAAGAGAATACAATACATCCGTATTTTAAAAACAATTTAAATGCTTTGAGACCAAATAAATACATAGTGGATCCATACTTTTAATATTTTAAAAACTAATATCAAAACATAAAGAAACATTAAAAATCCTCTAAAACATTAACAGACTAAAGAATTTTGTTACTTCCCTGAAGCAGATGGGGCTTTTCAATCAGGGTCATGATCACAGGAAAGTGAAACCGAGGGTATTGCAGGGGAATTTTATAGCATGGAGATTAGTTGCGATCCTGGTGCATGCACATGAATCTGAGATGGAATGTGGAAGAGGATTGGACTTTTGTGGTTTTTTAGGGAGCATGTAGTTTCGTTGTGGATTTGGTTATGATTTTGGTGCGTTTATATATACCTCAACCACTTCGGATGCCTTAAACTCCTAGTTGATGTTTTTCTGAGATATCTGATGAGAATATCATACTGTTCTTCCAAATACTCTGTGGTCATGTGGGATAAGCATCTGTCTTCCTGTGCATTGCTGGATAGTAATGGTACTATAACACTTCCATTTCATGATAATATACACAAATCAACAAGCCAGCAATGTGACATCCAAACACAACATCCCTCTCAAAATCAGTCAGATCAGCTCTACTATGCCATGGTGAAAAACAACTAACTTGTGGCTCATATGCTTTCTTTATATATATATATATATATATATTTTTTTTTTTATGTAAACCCCAAACATGAGGTATTATATTGTTATTTGTTATTTTTGGTTTTTAGGAGCATTAGCAACTAAGGCCATACTGCTCCGGGATATGCGGTGGTCATTCCCTGACCTTTCTGCATCCTCCGTATTTGGTGGTGACGGGCTCGAACCCCTGTCTAAAGAAGAAGCGCGTGCTACGCACTGCTGCTCCTTCCCACCTGGCTACAGAGGCGCTGAGAGGTATTAGAACCTATAGTACTTAGTACTGTGCTTGGGTGGAGGTTGAGAAGATGAAAGAAGATATTTGTTGACATTGGATTTGAACTTCTGTAGACTGTAATTATCAGGAAATACGTATAGAGGAAGGTTGTTCCAGAAAACGGCAGTTGAATGAATAAACGAGGAAGATGAAAAGTTGGTTCTGTGAGTTTGAAGTTGGACAGTAAATGGATGTTGGCTGGTGGCGGCACGTGTTTG
The DNA here is from genome assembly GCF_048544385.1 of Mastigoproctus giganteus. NCBI lineage: Eukaryota > Metazoa > Arthropoda > Arachnida > Uropygi > Thelyphonidae > Mastigoproctus > Mastigoproctus giganteus. The sequence goes on along the minus strand of NC_143576.1, from coordinate 227,403,471 downwards.
GACTGTTTTGAAAGAGAGAGCAGGAATTATAGAAGCCAATTCAGAAGAACAGTGCCCATGGAAGTATCTGTATAAGAGGCATGCAGCAGAAACAGTCCATGAGAGAGTGAGTGGAGAGACTCTGTTAGAGATGAATCATTAATTAACCTAACTGCCCTCTTCTGAATGGAATAAAGAAGCCTGAGAGAGGTTTTGGGGCACCACCCCAGTTGTGGGAACAATATTCCATGGCAGGGCATATTTGCGATTTATACAGAGTGAGCAGATGTTTGGAAGAAAAGTAACGCAGAGAGCAAAAGAGAAAACCAAGTTTTTTTAGATGCAGAGGAAGCAATATTTGTAATGTGCTTGTGCCAAGAGAGATTAGAAGTCAGGGTAATCCCCAAAAGAGATATATCATTTTGCCTAGAAATCGAAGTGTCACTAAAGATAAGCATAGGAGCAGAAGAATCCTTTTTGCGAGATATGAGACAAGACCGAGTTTTAGAAGGGTTGAAATCAACTAAATTGTCTTTGCCCCACTGGAGAATTACCTGAAGATTGGCGTTTAAGGAATTGGTAGCAGATTTTCGAGAAATTGAAGCTGATTGAGCAGGACAAGTTTTCTCAAAATCGAAAGTGAAATGCAATGTGCTATCATCGGCAAAACTATGGATAGGATTTCCAGTCAATGGAAGAAGGTCATTAATATACAAGAGAAAAAGAGTGGGGGAAAGAACTGAACCTTGGGGAACACCGGGATTAGTAGAGAAGTTAGAAGACAGAGAGCCATCTACCATCACCCTCGATGAGCGATCAGAGAGAAAACTGGATAACCAATTACTAAAAACAGTTGGCAAACCATAAGATGGAAGCTTGTTTAGAAGACCTTCATGCCAAACACGATCGAAAGCCTTTGAGATGTCAAGAGCAACTGTTTGTGTTTCCCCAAACTTTTCCATTGAATTTGTCCATAAATGGATAACATAAGCCAGAATATCACCAGTGGATCGACACTGACGGAATCTATACTGGCGATCGTTGATCAGATGGAAGGTTTCTAGGTGGTTTAAAAGTTGGCGGTTAATTGATTTCTCCATTACTTTAGAAAGAGTAGAAGTAATTGCAATGGGACGAAAATTGGGTGGGAGGGATTTGTCACCCTTTTTAGGAACTGGCTGGATATGAGCAAATTTCCAAGCAGAAGGAAGGAAGACCTTTGGAATAAGAAAGTGAAAAAAGGCAGCAAAGAATAGGAGTAAGTTTAGGAGCACAAGTTTTTAGAACAAGTGGAGAAATACCATCAGGACCTGGAGCTTTCTTAGCATCAAGATTCATCAAAATCCTTCTGACATCCTTTTGACGGAAGACCACAGGAAGCATTGAATGGAGTGTGTTGGGAATGGTGGGAGGTGTTTTACCAAGATCATTAATACATGAGTTGGAAGAAAAATGGGATGCTAGCAGGTCAGCTTTATCCTAGGCTGAAGTGACAACATAACCATCTGGTTTGGACAGAGGTGGGAGCAGAGATGGGCAAAAGTTGCGGCCAATAGCTTTGGCAAGAGACCAGAATGCTCGGCTACCATTAGGGCAAGAAGTAAGTTTTCTACTCTTAGCCTGTTCAAACTCTAGTTTGGATTGATTAATAACTGCTTTACAATTGTTGCGAGCTTTGGTGTAGGCAGAAAATGAAACTGGAGAATTAGAAACAAGCCAATTACAATATGCAACATTCTTCTCTTGAACAGCCTTAGCACATTTATTGGAAAACCAAGGTTTAGATAAAGGACAAGATTTTAAAGTGGAGTGTGGGATAAAGGATTTCATTCCTGCAAGAATAATTTCGCTGACATGATCTGAGCAAACGTTGACAAATACTTTTGGGGAGGTAATGTAAAAAATTTAATTGGGAAATGTTTCCTCCATCAAGTTATAAAGGGAAAAAATAACCTGGAAAACATAAGGATTTTTTTCCCTTAAAACTGACTTTACTTTGGAGTTATGGATGTTAAATCACAGAAATTCCACTGTATACCTCAAAAATTCAAGAAAAAGTCCTATGCAAACATATTTCTCCTATGTGCCAAATGATGTTGGGCAGACCAGTTGATACCTTTTCCCTACACATTTTATTAGTCTGCCGTTATTAATTCTGTCATGGCCTTCAATGCAGAATCAAATAGAATCGATCCACTGATGATAACCCTGCCAAATCCTATGAAAATTCTCAGTGACATATCTGATGATCACTTCCATATTGTGTGCTACAAGACTTCAGTAATCTTAAAAAGGGGTTTTTCAAACATTTTATTTATTTTTATTTATTTAGTTTAATTTTTTGACTGTGGAGCCCTTTTAGAAATCTGAATCTAAATAAAACCTCCAGAGTGAAGGCTGCAAGTTCTAAATGAAATTGATTCCAAAAATGCTAAAATATGGTCCCTCTCACCTTGCCATTGAAATTTTAGTAACTTCACAAACAATTTTAAATATTATACAATAATATATAAGCTATCTTAAAAATGAGTAATTTGTTTTAAAATACTTTTAATCAAACATATAACTCAGAATTACTTGCAGTCTATTTTACTCTCCCGCTTAAGAAACCGGCAGTAATTTCCCATAACAGCAGATCTCAGTGACCTTGGTATCACTTTTCTATTGTCAATATGTCTTGATGAAAGTGTTTCCCATGTTCATCACTTACATCTCCAAAATTTTAGGGGTGGGGCTGGTGGGGAGGAAATTATGATGGAAATGGAGAAAATAAATTTCCCAAGACATTCTGCAGCCAGTATCTTAATAACAGTGCAGTAAAGTTAACAACAAAGATTCAAAATTATCTTCTTTCCTTCTTCCAAGAAATCCACACACAACTGCTTTAAATGATTTCCAAGCTGCTTGTTCAGTATCCCATAGTTTGTTTAAAATATACTTTCAGCCCTACTACTATTTCAAATATAAATAAATAAACTCCTGTTTGAGGAGATTATTGAGACTTTTTCTTTCAGTTTTACATCTGTTAAGCTGGGAAACACTACCCTTAGGTAGCAAAATCCACTTCCCTCTTTATCTGGAGCCGAAACAAAATTCTTCATTAATCCAAGCTTTATATGCAAGGTAGAAGGAAAACCTTTTTTTGGTTCAACCAGTGGAATACATTTAATATCACTTCTCTCTGGTCAAAATTCCTCCTTCATTTCCCACTGGTGTATAAATAATATTTTTCTGTTGCACAACTGTTCCACAAACACAGAAAAAGACAGTATTTTGTGAAACATATATGTAGACATACCTTTTAGTAACTTAACAAAGTGAGTAATCCAATTACCTTTAGATGACCACAGACATCTTGCAAGTCAAGGGATTTTATTGCACTCAGGATCCTCAATGTACTTCCTTATGTTTCTTTCATGCCAAAAGAATGAAGTAGAGGAACTGGCAGGAATGCATTTCCACTGTGCAGCAAAACTGCTTTGAAACTTAAATGTGACACATCGATAAATATACACCATTTATTAGCATTGTGTTCAATGCCCAGTTCATTTAGAAGATCACTATCTTCACAGAAACATATGTGGTCCGCCTTAATGAAATACTTTGAAAACACTGTATGTTTTCAATAACTGTAATTTTAGTTCAAGATTCAAGTAATTTCTACTATTGTAACCTAGAACAAAGGAGTTCTGCTCGCTCTTTAAATACATTTAAATCAAGAAATTTGCAATTTATCACAATTAAAAAACACTAAAACAACCTTTAAACAATCACACACTTCACTAAAAAGAATGTTACTTTAAATTTCCAATTTTTATGATAAAAAGTAAATATTGGTAACAAACTGCAGAAAAAAAAAAATTATAATATGGAATAGCATACCCTATTTTCAGAATAGATAACCTGAGCTATGCTCATCTGCTTTGGTTCCACAGGAATACTATCTTGGGCATCTCTTTTCATATCAGGAGGTTTATTGGCTTCAGCTTCAAGATCTTGCTGTAAATTAAGTTCACAATTAGGAACAATACTTTAATCTACTGACAATGTCTTAAAAAATGACTGAAATTTTTAGTTGGATAAATTGTATATGTTAGAAAATAAAAAAATATTTTATAAAAAAATTAATGAAATTATTTTAAATAAATATATTTTAAAAAGTTATAAATTCATTGATAGAAATTAAGAATATTATTAAGAAGAAATACATTGTGAACAGAGTTTTTGCACAGCAGTTAGACTACAACTTGTCTGAATATTATGAGTTGAATATTTCTACATCTGAAAATTCAATGAAAGCCCACTTGACTTAAAATAAAATTCTCTACGCAGATTTAAATCTTGTATTGAACCAGGGAATTTTCTAGAGATTTGATTCTTTTTACTCTATCATGGGATTAAGTCTCTTACAGTCTCTTCCATTTTCTGACTCTCAGACATTCAGTATCTGCTACAGGCTTTCTTACTGATGCTTTCATGGGCACTATTCCTTTGAATTGGCACATGTAACTTCCCGACTCTCTTCTAAATCACTTCAAATATGTGCTGCAGCCAGCCAATATCTACTCACTATCCAATTTCAATCAGAGAAGCTACTTTTCCTCTTTCTCATTTATCATTTCTACTTCTGCTTTCTAGACCAACCTTCTTTCCAAAGAAGGTTGGTCTAGAAAGCAGAAGTAGAAATGAACAGGCTACGCCAACCCAAATCGTTCTGCGGACCATCTTGACGAACTACAATTTTTCGCAGGCCACACATAAAATAAAAATCTTTTAAAAATAAAAAAATCAAATGTCATAAAAATTTATTTTATTCATTCATTTTTATTATACATTTACATCAATGAGATATTTGCTTTTCTTTGAGATCACTCAATTTTTTTAAAAATCTACTTCAATATTGGTATTTGCACATCTTAATTGATTTTCCAGATAAATAAAAAAAAATCTGTTATTGAAGCTCGAAATTTACTTTTAATAAATTTCATTTTTGAAAAGAAAGTTTCACAATCGTAAGAGGATCCGAAAGTGCTCACAATTTATTGTGTGAAAAATCTTAATTTGGGATACTTTTCCACTGTCACATACATGTTGTAAAAGTTGATTTTTTTTTAATGTCATGGCATGAATGTGTTTTAATTCATTGTTGCACTGTAAATCAATTACTTCCATCTGCAGAGTTTCTGGATTGAAGAAGGGAAAGAGTGTGGGGATTAGGGAAAGTACAGCTGGTTTAGTATTATATTTCTCAATATTTATCGTGCCAAGTGCAGCCAGTGAATGATTTCCCACTGATGTAGTCAGTAGCATAAAAATCATCAAGCTGGCCACAAAAAATAATGTGGCGGGACACACACACACGGCCTGTGGGTTGGCCAGATGTGGCCCGCAGGTGTTCAGATATGCTCTGGCATTCATGGTGCCCTCCAATAGGATTATCATGATAAAGGATATGCCACAATAAACACGATACCCATATTACACCTCTTCAAGCAGCTTTTACTGTCAGTACATAACTAGAAAAGCATAAACTGAAACTTATAAGCTTTATCTGGCTTAGCTCCTCCCAACTCTTATGTGAATCCCTTGCATTCCTGGCACTAATCCAGCCATATTTTCCAGCTGGTGTTCAAAATCTGTGATTTCAGTGAAAGTCACCTACTCCTATGTGTACTATTTATGGGAGTTCATGTGGTGCAGGTGCTGGTGTCTCATGATGTTCCAATGTTAAATGCACATATCAAGCACTCTGCTACATCACCTTAAACTTTCAACTGCTGCTGCACCTGCTCAGATGTTTTCCAGATATTTCACCATTCATTTAAAGACCAGTGACACTAAACATTAACCACTGCACATAGCCAACTTTTCTGTTATAGTACCAGCTTTTCTGTTAAATATACATTGACAATTATACCTCTTTAGAAGTGTGTATGATTCTTTACATTCCTCACTGCTGGCGAATGATTTAGGTACTAATGGGTTACATGGATTCAGAGCACTTTCTTACATATGTCATACACTGCGTGAATTCTTTAATTTACATACATTTGAATAGTTTTTAGATATTTTTTGCTGTTGCATACAGCTCAAACCCACATGATCCCAATAAAGTAGCCAGGCAATACAGAGGTTGAAGTAGACATATCACTTAGCATATATAGAAATATTCATTGTTATAATGAAAACTGTGTAATGGTATTCAAATAAATTGTGACAATTACATGATATCAGCATTTGAAGTTTACCAGTACTCAAGAGGGGCTATTTTGCAAAGGAAGAGTGCATGCATTCATGCACATGGGAGTCAGCATTAGCATTTAGGCTATCAACTTCCACAACAAGGGATGGAAGTCTGTTCCACCAACCAACTACCCGCTGGCTAAAGGCAAATTTCCACACATCTATCCTACATCTGTCTTTCCTCAATTTGAATTTATGCCCTCTCAGGTGATTATTCTGAGCAAGAGGAAGAATCCCATCAGCATTGAGCATGCACAAACCATTCAAGGCTTTATACACCTCTATCAGATCACCTCGCCGGTGCCTAGTCTCCAGACACTATAATTTGCAAAACTTAAGCCTTTCTTCGTAAGAGCAACCCTTTGTTCCATTCACTAATCTTGTTGCCCTTCTCTGTACTCGTTCCAGCAACTCTACATCCTTCTTGAAATGAGGCCTCCAGACCTGTAATACAGTACTCAAGGTGTGGCCTTATACAAGGGAATAATCACCTCTTTATCCCTGCTAGAAAAATTCCTGTATATCATTGACAAGACACCATCAGCTACTCTTGCAAGAGCATCTGCACTGCTCAGAGAACTTCATATCTGCCTGCACAATTACCCACAGATCCTTTTCATTCTCTACCACTGTCAGTGTAGTACCACAGAGTTGATACGTTGCTCTGGTGTTGCTGTTTCCCATATGTAGTAATTTACATTTGTCAATGTTAAACTTCATTTGCCACCTCTCAGCCCATCTGCTCAACCTTTCCAGATCCTGTTGCATCAGCATAGCTTCAGTAGTGTCCCTAACAACCCTGCCAACCTTTGTATCGTGTGCAAACTTGGACATTAAGCTTGATATACCATCATCAATATTATTTATAAATACAGAAAACAATCAAGGACCCAACACTGAACCCTGAGGGACTCCGCTAATAACATTAGTCCACGATAAGCAGTGTCCATTGATTACCACTCTCTGTCTTCTCTCCCTCAACCACAAAGGTGGGATTCTTCTTCAAAGTTTTTTTGAAAGTAGTAGTAGTAGTAGTGGCATGTGATGCAAGAAAGCAAGTGTATGAGCTTATGCAGCATCAGCCAAAAAAAAAAAAAAAAATCACACCATTCCCTCCAAATGCCAGTCCAGTTCCTCCTTAAATTTATTTAACCTATCAACTTCCACAGCAACAGATGGAAGTTTGTTCCAGCAATTAACCACCCGCTGGCTAAAGGCAAATTTCCGCACATCTGTTCTACATCTGTCTTTTCTTAATTTGAATTTATGCTCCCTTAGGTTCGTAATCTGAACAAGTGGAAGGATCCTATCAGAATTCAGCGTGCTCAACCCATTCAAGGCCTTATACACCTCAATCAGATCACCGTGCAGGTGCCTAGTCTCCAGCCACTGCAATTTGCAGAACTTAAGCCTCTCTTGGTAAGAGGCTCAACTCATTCCCCTCACCAATTTTGTTGCCCTTCTCTGTACACGTTCAAGCAAATCTACATCCTTCCTAAAATGAGGCCTCCAGACCTGTACGCAGTACTCAAGGCATGGCCTGACCACTGCCTTATACAGAGGGATAATCACCTTTTCCCTACTAGCAAAATTCCTGTATATCATTGACAAGACCCCATGACCTGTACTGCCCAGAAAATTTCATATCTCACTGCAAAATTACCCCCAGGTCTTTTTTCATTCTCTACCACCTTGAGGGTAGTACCACACAGTTGGTACGTTTCTCTCGGGTTACTTCTACCCATATGCAGTACTTTGCATTTGTCAAGGTTAAACTTCAGTTGCCACTTCTTAGCCCATCTGCCCAAATTATCTAGATCCTGTTGCAGTAGCACACTGCCATTACTATCATTAACAACCCTGCCAACCTTTGTATCATCTGCAAACTTCGACATTAAGCCTGATATACCTTCATCAATATCATTGATAAATATACAAAACAACAGTGGACCTAACACCGAACCCTGTGGTACTCCACTAATAACATTAGTCCACAAAGAGCAGCACCCACTCATTACCACCCTCTGTTTTCTCCCACTTAACCATCCTTTTATCCATTGTAGCAACTTACCCTTAATACCATTCTGCTCCAATTTGTACAATAGTCTTCCATGCGCAACAGTGTCAAAAGTTTTCCTGAAATCCAAATATATGATATCAAACTTATTTTTTGCATCCAGTTCCTTTCTAACCACATCATAATAGCCTATCGAATTTGTCAGACAAGACTTTCCCTTAACAAACCCATGCTGTGTCTGAATTATTGCTGCAGTCTTGTCTAGATGATCCTGCAATGCATCTTTAACCAGTGACTCCATTATTTTACCCGGAAGAGAAGTTAAACTAACTGGTCTGTAATTACTCGTGCCACCCTTCGATCCCACTTTGTGAATTGGGGATACATTTGCACATCTCCAGTCCGTGGGGACCTCCCCTGAATCCAAGGATGCTCTCATAATTATGGCTAAGGGTTTGCTTAGTTGCTTTGCCGCCTCCTTTAATATAACTGGATAGATCCCATCCACCCCAGGTGCTTTTCTTATGTTTAACTTCAACAATTTCTCCTCCACAAGTTCTTTGCATTTGTCATAACTGCAATAACTTATGATTCACCAGAAAACTGCAATCGCTTTTAACGTATTATTTACTTTGTATAAAAAATTAAAATAACATGTTGAAAGGACAGATGAATAAGGAAGAAAGTATGTGTCGGTTTCAATGTTTAGAAAGGTATTCTGATATTGTCAAATCAAGAGCAGGAGTACTATGAAATAGTAATATCCTGTTTTTTCTTGTGTACAGATTGCCAGGTATCTTCATTCTGATCTAATCTCTGAAGTGCTTAGCAACTTCTAAGTATAGTCTCATTATCAGCATAACCTCCTGATATATCAAGGTATATGAGGCTTAATAGAAGAAGGTATATCAGGCTTAATGTCCAAGTTTGCAGACAATACAAAGGTTGGCAGGGTTGTTAATGGCAGTACACTACTGCAACAGAATCTAGAAAAGTTGAGTAGATGGGCTGAGAGTGGCAACTGAAATTTAACATTGACAAATGCAAAGCACTGCATATGGGTAGCAATAACTCAAGAGAAACATACCAACTGTGTGGTACTACACTCGGGGCAGTGGAAAATGAGAAGGACCTGGGGTAATTGTGCAGTCAGATATGAAGTTTTCTGAGCAGTGCAGACAGGTTACAAGAGTAGCATATGGTGTCTTGTCAATGATATACAGGAATTTTGCCAGTAGGGATAAGAAGGTGATTGTCCCCTTGTATAAGGCAATGGTCAGGCCATACCTTGAGTATTGTATACAGGTCGGAAGGCCTCATTTTAGGAAGGATGTAGAGCTGTTGAAACAAGCACAGAGAAGGGCAACGAGGTTGGTGAATGGAACACAGGGTTGCTTTTGGTTTGGTTTGGTTTGGTTTGGTTTTATTGGCGCATTAGCTACTAAGGCTATAATGCGCCAAGACCATGTCATTTATAAAAAAGTTTAAACTTTCAGTGACCTAATTCGTTAGGTCACTATGTCCAAAGGTATAACAAATATATAAAGGAAAAGTGTAAATGTTAAATTCGATTAAAAATATTTATTGATTTTAAAAAGCTAAAAACAGCAGACACATTGTCATTGTCGGATAAAATCTGACTGAGTGTATACGGCTCAGTCAGATGATTAAAAGCAGTAAGACGGATATTTCTAAAATCTGGACAATCAATTAAAATGTGTCTCATGGATAAAACTGTGCCACAGTTCTCGCACATAGGACAGTCATCTGCCCTCAGCAGAAAAGAATGTGTAAGATGACTGTGTCCTATGCGGAGACGAGCTAGAACAACTTCCTCCTTACGATTCCTGCACAGACTAGACTGCCACGGTTCAATTACAGGCTTTATATGATGTAATTTATTCGCAGTCTGTCTATTCCACGAATCCTGCCATTGGGAATGTAACTTTTGATGTACTATTTGCCTGTAGTCTGCATAGGGGACTAACAGGCAGCAGTTATTATTGGGAATTGCTGATTTGGCTGCGGCGTCAGCCAAATCATTTCCCCTAATCCCAATGTGGCTCGGAATCCAGCAGAAGCGGATGTCATATTCGCGTTCATGGAGAACGTGAATCTTCTGCTGAATGCTAGACAGAACTGGATGAGGATTATACCTCACAGATATTAATGCCTGTAACACACTGAGAGCGTCGGAATATAAAATGAACCGTTGGTATTGGCATTCACTAATATGATCCAAGGCTAACTCAATAGCATGCAGCTCTGCAATAAAGATACTACATTCAGAGGGAATCTGCTCCGATGTAGTGCTGTCTGTAAAGACTGCAGCAGATCCCACGTATGATTCCGACTTCGAACCGTCTGTGTAGACTGCCGTGAAGTCGGGATGTTCAGCTCAGTGTGCTGAATAAAGCTGCAGGTAGACCGATGATGGAGTGTCCGACTTCCCCCAATTTCTAAGGGACAAGTCACAAGCCGGGAAATGAGCATGCCAAGGTGGAAAGGGTTGCTTTGGTGTTTGGGCAACCTTGTCTACCTTCATATTAAGTTCTTTAAGTAGCTCTTGGAGACGAATACCAAAAGGACGATTGGCAGTCTTACGGGTGTTGTACAAATTTTCCCATCGTGGCTCAAAAACGAATGGCCACGTAGGATGGTCTGGCAGGGATTTCAGTTTTAAGGCGTACTTTAGTGACAACTGCTTACGACGAAGCGATAACGGTGGTTCGTTTGCTTCGACGTATAAGCTCTGGACAGGAGATGTTCGAAATGCTCCAGTGGCGATACGTAGAGCCTGATGATGGACAGGGTCCAGCCATCGAAGGGCACTGTCTCTGGCTGAAGTATATACTTGGGACCCATAATCTAATTTGGATCGCACAAGTGCACGGTAAAGCCGTAGCAGGGTGCATCGGTCTGCACCCCAAGATAAAGAGGAGAGCGAGCGGAGCATATTAAGGCCTCTTGTGCACTTGGTGCGGAGTTGACGAATATGATCCAAGAAGGTCAGTTTTTTATCGAATATGAGTCCCAAGAATTTTGTATTCGCTGCTACTGGAATAGCATTTTGTCCGAGCCTTAATTCAGGTTCAGGATGAAGATTACGCTTGCGACAAAAGTGTACGCAAATGGTCTTCTCCGGCGAGAACCTGAAGCCATTAGCAAGTGCCCAGGAATTCAGATTATCAATGGCTTTCTGCAGTTGTCTTTCAATAACCCTCATGTTGCACGACTGGCAAAAAATGCTAAAGTCATCAACATAGAGGGCACTGTTTACAGTTGGAGGAAGTTGTTCTGTGATGGAATTTATTTTGATGGCAAAAAGCGTGACACTTAATACTGATCCTTGTGGTACTCCCTCCTCTTGGCTAAAGGAGCGAGAGAGTGAGGATCCCACACGAACTTGGAACGATCGTTTGGCGAGAAAGTTTTGAATAAAAAAGGGGAGATGCCCTCTAAGGCCTAGGTTATATAAATCTTTTAAAATGCCAAATCTCCAAGTTGTGTCATACGCTTTTTCCAAGTCAAAGAACACCGACACCAAGTGTTCGCGTTTTAGGAAAGCATCCCGGATGGATGCTTCCATTCTAATAAGATGGTCCAAAGTGGACCGGTTCCTTCGGAAGCCGCACTGTAAGTTGGAGAGAAGGTCATTTGTTTCTAGATACCAAATTAAACGAGAATTAACCATTCTCTCCAGGATTTTGCACAGACAGCTAGTCAGAGCAATAGGACGATAATTGGTGGTGACTTTTGGATCCTTTCCTGGCTTAGGAAAGGTAAGAACGATAGCCTTTCGCCAGGAGTCCGGAAACTGCCCTTCAGTAAAGATTCTGTTATACAAAAGGAGCAGACAATCCATAGATTTTGATGAAAGATGTTTAATCATTTCATAATGGATGCCATCTGGTCCAACGGCACTTGCTTTGGAAAGAGCGAGGGCCCTTTTCAGTTCCAAAATAGTGAAATCCTCGTTGTAGGGAAAAATGCTCTTAGATTTAAAGCTAAGTGCCTGTTTTTCGAATTTATATTTCAGGACCAGAAACTCTGGGGAATACGAAGATGTTGCAGAGATCTTAGAGAATGTTTCCCCAAGAGAATTAGCTATTGCAGTTGGATCTGCAATAGAGCATCCATTATAATCTAGGATTGAAGAAGGGTGGGATGTATATTTTCCCTTCATTTTCCGGATTTTATCCCAGACTACCTTAGAGTTGGTAGACTGGTTAATAGATGATGTAAAACGGATCCACGATTCCTTTTGACTCTGACGACGGATGTAGCGTGCTTTGGCTCGTGCACGTTTGAAGGCTATAAGGTTGTTCGTGGTAGGATATCGGCGAAATATCCCCCACGCTTTGTTTTGAGCCTTTTTTGCTGCTGTGCATTGTGAATTCCACCAAGGTTTAGGAAATGGTGGAAACCGGGCTGATGTTTTTGGGACAGCATTAGCAGCAGCTTGGACAATATTTTCTGTGATGTACTTAACTGCATCATTGATAGGCTCTTGACTGACTGTACTAAGATCAAAATTTGCCTGATGTTGGAAGGCAGTCCAGTCAGCCTGATCAATCTTCCACCGTGGTAACCTGAAGGGAAGACATGGTCTCCCACTGTGTAGCAAGGTTGTCACGGGGAAGTGATCGCTACCGTATGGATTCTCCTCCACTTCCCAGGTGAGTGAAGGGAGTAGAGAAGGGGAGCAGATAGAGAGATCAATGGCAGAAAAGGTACGGGTAGGCATGTGGAAAAAGGTGTTTGTTCCAGTATTTAGAAGGGAAAGGTCATTGTCATTGAGCATACACTCTATGACTCGTCCCCTTCCATTGATATTAGCACTACCCCACAGGGTGTTATGTCCATTAAAATCCCCAAGAAGTAAGAAAGGGGGAGGCAGCTGCGTTAGAAGATCATCAAGATCTTCCTGGGAGATGTCAGTCCCAGGTGGCAAATAAATTGAGCATACAGTTAATAAGAATCCCACTGAAAGGCGAATTGTAACAGCCTCTATGCTGGTTGTAATTAGCAAGGGCTGCACTGGGGTATGGTTACCCACAAGGATAGCCACTCCCCCATGTACAGAGCCGTCCGCAATTCTATCCTTTCGAAAAACTGTGATGTTGTGCATGGTGGGATCATCATTTGCCTTTAAATATGTCTCCTGCAGGCAAAAACAAACTGGCTCGTGCTTTTGCAGGAGGGCCTTGATGTCGTCTATATTTCGCCGGAATCCACGACAATTCCATTGTAGGAATTTAGCCATTATTTTGGCTTGGTGGGTCCATCAGGCGGCTTCCGAGGTGCTGAGGGCTTACTTTTATCAGTCTTGGATTTATCTTTTTTGGGGAAGAATGGACGCTGTCCCGTGTCCATTTCCTCCTCCGCAAAGAGTTCCAAGACTGAATCATCGGGTACTTCCTTCTGCTCTACATCCATCTTTTCTTGGGTACTAGGGGGGACTTCCCCTTTCTTATTCTTTTCTTTCATAGTTACCTTTGTTACTTGTGGAGCGTTAGGAGGAACCGATATAGGAGTGGCAGCTGATTGGTCCTTCTGTGCAGGTTTTTGAGAACTTAATAGATACCGCGCGATGGGAGTGAAAGACTCCTTTGGAGGAATGGTCATGTCCGTCTGAGTTCCGACGGAACATTTCCCTGCTACCTTCTGGGCGTAGGTAGGTTTCTTGATATTCAGGGGTTTGACCGATTTCCTTGCCTCCTGGTATGATATATTTAGCTCTGCCTTCAGCCGTTGAATTTCTTTTTCTTCTTTCCACCTCTGGCATGCTCGTGAATAGGCCGGGTGTTCGCCTTCACAGTTAATGCAGGTGGGTTTTGCGGCTGAACATGCTGTTGTTTCGTGGTCCTTTGCACCGCATCGAGCGCATGCAAGGACTCCACGGCAGGCCATTTGAGAATGTCCATACTTCTGGCATTTGAAACACCGTAAAGGGTTCGGAATGTATGGACGCACTGAACAGTTGATGTATCCAGCTTTAATCTCATCAGGAGGTTTAGGAGTGTTAAAAGTCAGGATAACGCTCCTGGTTTTAACAATTTTTCCATCCCTTCGCGCAGTGATTCTCTTGACGGCAATGACTCCCTGTGGTTTTAATTCAGAGCAGATTTCCTCCTCGGTTACGTCGAGAAGGTCCCACTCCGAAATGACACCTCTCGATGAATTGAGTGTTCTGTGTGGTGTCACTGTTATAGGGATTCCTCCGATTGATGTTGTTCGGAGTAGATGTTCAGATTGCCGGTCATTTTTAGTTTCAATTAAAAGGTCTCCAGAACGAAGCCTCTTAACTGATTTGGGTGAGCCTGCTAACCCGTCTAACCCTTTTTGTATAAAAAAGGGCGACATTTTACCAATTGGTGTCTCATTGGTAGAATGCATAATTAAGAACCTTGGGACTGGCCCTGATGGTACTTCGGTTCTCTGCCTCTTTGTAGCAGTAATGCTATCTGCCTCTCCGTCATTATTTTCTGATAGGGACCGGGTTGGGGCCCCTGAAGTAATACATTTATCAGGATTCATGAAGATTTTTAAATTGTTCAGTGCCCGGGCTCCCCACCCACCACGGAGCCCAAAGGGACGCCCACTACCCGGCATGCAATAAATGCGCTCGGGAGTGGGACGCCAGGGCTACCCAGACACTATACCCGCACCGCCGCCAGCCTGAATCCTGTCCCTCGGACCATGAGGGTAGGGGCGTGGCATTGACACGGTTGACCCTCGCAGGCGAGCCTACTAGCCGATTGATCCTAGCCGGGCCTTCCAGGACCACCCGTCTTGTCGAAGCAGGGGCCAAAGTGGTGTATTGAAGCTGGGCCCCTCAACCACCAGGATCCCCCTTTCCGAATTTCCATGGGTCGCAGCGCACGGCAAACACGCCAGATTCCATTGATGTAAGCCTGGAACCTGGGCTGTGGGCGTTGGATCCCAGTGACGCTAGTCTGGAAGTCCAGCAGCGTCACTGGGAGGTCCCCTCACCACGTACAGGTGCCCACGTCGAGGGGACTCAGGGTTGCTGTTACCAGGAAAGGCTTAAGTTTCGCAAATTGCAGCATCTGGAGACTAGGCGCCTGAGAGATCTAATTGAGGTGTATAAGCCTTGAATGGTTTGAGCAAGCTCAATGCTGGTGGAATTCTTCCTCTTGCTCCGATTACTCACCTGAGGGTCATAAATTCAAACTGAGAAAAGACAATTGTAGAATAGATGTGCAGAATTTTGCTTTTAGCCAGCGGGTGGTTGATAGTTGGAACAAACGTCCATCTGCTGTAGTGGACGTCAACAACTTAAATAAGTTCAAGACAGAACTAGTAAAGCATTTGGAGTGGATGATGGGGCAAAATGGGAAGGGTCTGTTTTTTTTTTTTTTTTGGCCGATTATTTATAAGCTAGCTTTCTTGCATCATATGCCTCTACTAATGCTAATGCTAATATAAATTTATGACGAATTAAAGCCTGATATTTCTAGCATAACTTTACCTTTAACCCTGTCAATCAGAATATTTCTTTTTCCTTCCTGGAATTGTAAATATAATACCATGTTTTATTTCTTGTCACTATTATTTTTGACATAGCATATCACAAATTTCAACCATTTCTTTTAAAATGTCAACTTTTGTTTTCAACAATTTGCTTAAAACTTGGGAACAATGAAATTGTGAAATCTTTTCATAATTAAAATAACAGATGTGATGGCTTTGCAACTACTACATGATATTCCAACTTCAGAGCAAGAATCTGGTTTCAATTATTATTCATTAGTAGGCCTGAATATTGCTTCTAATGCAGTAGACAAGTTTGTCACTTGTTGATGTGCAAAGCCTCCCACACCTTCTATCATAGTTAATGAGGTCATGTCCATCCTTGAAATGTCTGCACCATTCAACTATTCTATTTATTAATGCAACTTTGCACAATATGCTTTAACAATCATTTTTACAGCTTTTAAAATTGATTTTTGTCATCAAAAAGCATACTTTTATAGATCTTTACTTAAAAAGTGATATTCTAAAAAAAAAAAAAAAAAAAAAATTAATTTTCAACAATTAACATGTAAAAATTCAAGACATTCTAAGTCACAATTTTTTTTTTTTTTTTTTTTTTTTACATTTTTAACAAGTTCTGTTCTGGAACGTTTTCTGATCCAGTCTTATACATTTGTAACAGTATTTCAACAAAATTAATATTTAATGAAATCTACTGTAATTCACTCAGTGAGAAATTCCATTTTAAAACATGTGCAAGTATTTTCTTAACTTAGCATACAACACCCCAATTTTAAAGAAATTCAAATCTTTTTACCGCTTTTTTCTTTAATTTCGTCATTTGTGATTCAACTTGAGCAATTTCACGATCAATTCGATTGATGGCTTGAAGCAAGTCATCTTTAGTAGATCTCTGGGGAGAAAGATCTGATCGACCATCTTCTGTAGGCAGGGTAGGAGATATTGCCTCTACTTGAGGGGTATAAGCTGGTTCCTGGAAAAATAGTGCACTATTTCTATTAATCAATCTAGAAACATTACTGATATCAATCTAAAATTTCACCAAATTATGAAGTGGCACACTTAATGCATATATTCTTATATTTTTAAACACTTAATAAGATCACTCAATTTTCAGATTGCAATTTGCAACTTAAAACTATTTCAATTGTCACTAGACACATACAACCAATAAGTCTGTGTAAAACAAAGATCTATGCTAAAATGTTTACCACAGTTTATTCCCAGCCTTTCATGGGATCTACAGTAATGAAAAACTGATTTTTCATAACCAGCTGTTCATTAAGTGCCCTTATAGCATATTAAGTACTACTGTCACTTCCCTGGCATTCATGTAGCATTATTAATGCACTTCATATCTCTCAGTTAGGGTGACAGTTTTAATTTAAATTTAAGCTGAAATCACGCAAAAGGCTAGAGCAGTAAAGCAAAGAGTCAAAGTAGTGGGAATGCTTTGCCTCATGGGAAACTGCCAAAGCAGTTCTCTTCTGACTCATAAGAGAGCTGTTTGCTGCATATTTGCAAAGCTATACAAACAAAGAAGATGCCTTTGTGTTTTCAACACAAAGACTGTGAGGAGATTAAGCACAATTTCAAAATTTTAATAGGTGAATACGACAGCTTAAAAGAACAGGGTTGATACCCTTGAAGTTAATTAAAATGACAGACCGCACAAACACTCAGTTTTCAAGCTTGAGCCTACACTTTTGCATCACAGATCATGGCAGAAACCCCAATGACAATAAATACTGGTCCCACAGGAAAGAGATATTGCTGGGGACTATTATAAGGGAAACAAAAAATATTATATTGTGCAAAATGGGTAGGCAGAACAGGAAGAGGAGTATGTCTTGGCAGGTGCTAAAATTAATGATATAGAACAGTTAACTTTTAAGGAAACAAAAACAATGTTGTATTCATTCATTCTAATAGTATTACGAATAAGAAATTTGAAGGTTTACTTAATAGATAATGGGTAATATTGAAAATATGCCATAATTTATGTTTAAATTTGAAAGCATATGGAATTTTGCCTAAACATTATAAAAGAGTACAGGGTGAGCCTTTTCACTCAATTTGTTCCCGGAGAACTTGTGCAAGGCTTGTGGGATGAAATTTTTCCCAGCATGGTCTATGATTGCTAATAGGAGAGAAGCAAAAAAATCCACTAATGCTAATGAGGTAGTATTAAGTAGGTTAGAAAACTGCTAATTTGGTGAGGCACATTAACTAAGAGTTTAATTACGGTCACAAGCAGAGATGAAATTGATACTTGTACTGCTTCTATAGAGACATGAAGCAGCAGCAACATAAAAAGCAAGGTGTAGAGTAATAGAAAAACTCCTCGTAGTATAAACAAATATATGGGCTGTGTCAGGGTTAAAAAAAAAAAAAAAAAAGTAAACTGCAGCCATTATCAATCACTGCAGGGTGGAATCCTCCTCAACAATTCATGTTGAGGGAAATGGACCATAATCTGCCATGCTGGCTAGTGTGGGTTGGCAGATTGAGCGTATTTAGCAGTCAGGGGCTTGAACCCTGGTCTACTCAAAGAGCATGTGCTACTGCACTCCCGCTCCTGACCACTCAGCTACAGAGGCCTGTTAGGGTTACTATGAGCAAAAGCAGGTACATGTATGAGGTACAGCAATAAAGTTTGTACATTTTTAGCCTCTGTACTTTCTAGCAAATTCACATCCTACCTAAAATGAGGCCTCCAGACCTGTACGCAGTACTGAAGGCGTGGCCTGACCACTGCCTTATACAAAGGGATAATCACCTTTTCCCTACTAGCAAAATTCCTCTATATCATTGACAAGACCCCATGACCTGTACTGCCCAGAAAATTTCATATCTGACTGCACAATTACCCCCAGGTCCTTTTTCATTCTCTACCACCTTGAGGGTAGTACCAAACAGTTGGTACATTTCTCTGGGGTTACTGCTAGCCATATGCAGTACTTTGCATTTGTCAATGGGCTAAGGAGTGGCAGATCGGGCAAATGGGTTGAGAGGTGGCAACATTAGTTTCCACTTCTCAGCCCATCTGTCCAACTTTTCTAGATCCTGTTGCAGTAACATACTGTCATTACAATAATTAACATTTATCTTATAATATTGCTTATTGCATGTACCATGCAATAAACACTATTTTAAGAATATGGAGACTCCTGTTAGTAAAATAATAAAGTAGACATTTGTCTCGTGTTAGGATGAACTCTAATGCACACTGCGGCCTGTGACTAATAAGAAGCATAGTAACATAACTCTTTACCTATCTGTTATAGAAACAGTCTTTAACTACTTGAAATTTATACATCCTTTGCATTTGAAGTTTCTTTTATACACTGTATTATTTTCTACACCATTTTAAAAGATTATGATTATTCGGTTTTGATCAAAAGCATTTTGAGTATGATAAAAGTATTCCTAGATGCAAAACATGTGCATGCCAACATAGGTCATGTGTAGTGTGAGACAACAGGAAAAGTAAGGCCACCTACCCAACATAGAGTTGAGCCATGGGCTTGCAAATATTGTGGTATGGATGTGAGAAGATGCTTCAGCACCTCTTTATAAATGGATCACCCTAAGGTATAGCATCCCTTAATTAGTATAGTGGTGAATCAAGCCTATTTGGTCTCATCCCATAGATTTCTGACAGAGTTGGGGTCAAAGAAATTAAGACGGGGAGTGCAGTGGAGAAGGGCAAGGTCTTTAGTCATAGAAAGTCCTACACTGCTTACACTTCGCATGGAATCTACTACCTCATTTTTGTCACCACACACACACACACACACACACACGCGCACGTTTCTGTGGTCACAACAGAAAGGAGGACAACAGAAAGAAGGTGTAATACAAAAATAATAAACAGCAATATCAGATTTAATTATTTAATAATTCTAAAATAACAATTATAGTCTGGCATTCAAATATTAAATATGTGACTAAGTTGCATTATATTGGCAAAAAGGTACCAATATAAAGCAAAAGATCTTTTAAGCACTTGCTATTCATTTTTAGCAAAAGACCATAAGGCATAAAAAAAACTATACACTAGATGAGCATGGGGCTTCACCTATTTGCTAGTGTATATATTTAAGAAAAAGAAAGTCTCATACGATGAAATTTTCTTTTTCTTCCTGAAATAAAATGAACTAATGGTTTCTGTTTGGGTCATGAAATAGTCATTTTCACAATTAAATACAAATCGTGAAAAAATTTTGATGTATACAAAGCTAACACGCCTTGGTAAAATTAAAGTAACTGACCTTTTTAATTAAAACATTTCGTGTATCAATCATCAATGGCTGGTGAAGAGGTGCTTTGGGTTCCATGGATAACCTGAGTCGTTTCGTAGACTGGGGTGACTCAAGCTCCATTGCAGTCTGGACACTGACTACTGAGGTACCGGAACGAGAATGAACCATTGTGGGACTTGAGTACGAAACAGCTCCAGAAAGGGCTACATCTCTATCATACTGGTACCGGTATGCTTCCATAAACCTAAAATGTAACAACAAAAAAAAAAAAAAAAAAAAAAAAATTTTCATATGCAGTCATCATGTACAATATGGATAGCTAAGTAACATATTTAAATAGCTTAAGAACTCCTATGTCAGTCATTTTTTTCTCAAAAGTTTATAAAAAATGTGAAAAGTTTTTAATCTTGTTTCATTATAAAGACATATTTGATGAATAAATAAATAAAATAAACTTCCATTTATTTATTAGCTAGATGAGGCAAGAACAGTTTCCAAATTCACTGTGACTACATACAAATTCAATTTGGATCCAATCACAATTTGAATTGAAGATGTAGACTTCTGGAGCTCCTGCAAACGATGTTTTTCTTATACATTATCTTATTTTTGATTAATTAACATATTAATCTGTGTTTTACAAATAGATTAAATAGGCTAGGTAGCATTAGTTAGCTTATTTTTTAAATTTAGCTAGTGATTTTGTAAGTTACAACTCAGTATCTAGAGTAATACAACAAAGTATTATACTAGATAGTCTGACATGTATCACTGCATTAACATAGTATAGTATTGTATAGTCAAGTGTAGTATACGATAGTCTACTAATCAATTAAATTTATTAACATTATTAATTTTCATTGTTAATTAAATCGTATTAAAACTGAAATCATGCCCCAGATTATAGCAGCAAAGCAATGTGCACAAAGTAGCGGGAGTGCTGTTGCTAGGGGAAGAACTGAGGGGGGGGGGGGCGATCCTCCCATGCATCGTAAAAAAATTTGCAACTTGTGAAATGTTTGCAAGACTTTCTAGAACAGGACATGATCTATGTACAGAGAGTGTCGAGAAAATTAGGCGTCTATGAGAGTTTGAAGAGTAGGGTAGATGCCCTTGAAGGAATTAAAATGGGGGAACCATCAAGCTCTCAGCTTCACAACTCAACACCAGAACTCACTCTTGTGCATCAGGCAACAAAGTGGCAATCTTCAGGGCAGAATGTGCTGGTCCCACAAGAACTAGTTATTGTTGGTGACTCTATCAGGGAGATGGGAAATATATTGTACAAAAGAATAGGTGGAACAGGACCAGGGTACTTCTGCCAGGGGCAAAAGTAGATGACGTTGTAGAGCAGATATCATCTTTTTTAAGGGCACAAGGGGTGATATTGTAGTACACGCTGGCAGTAATGCCATTAAGAGTAATAATCACATTAGCACATTGTGGCAGTGACCACAGTGTGCTGATGTAGGATTTACTTAAAAATGTAACTACCATCAAGGGTAAAGGGAAGGGTTTTTGCTTCTGTAAAGGTGACTACTGTGGTCTCAGACAGTTTTTAAATTCTATACCAGTGGTTATGCCATATTTCTGAGGGGCCACAGGTAAAAGTTGTAAAATTGGGGGCCATGGAAACTGTTAAGTGGGCCACGAAAAGTTCACTTCTAAAATAAAATTATTACTGATATAAAAAAGAAATTAGTGACACACCAAACTAAGGGACAATAATATTATTGTAATATTTTTCATTAGGAGCATAATTGTATATTGTGAATAACTATAAAATATATGAGTAATAATTCTATTATAAAAAAAGAGTGTAGTTAATAAATCCCCTATTTTATTATTAATATTCCTTATATTAAAAATAAATAATACATGTTATAAATAAAAAGTGCAGCTGATAAGTACATATTTATTATAATTAAACAATATGAGGGGGGGGGCACGAAAGTGGGCCACGAGCAGAAAAAAAACGGTCGAGAACCATTGTTCTATACAATGCAATCAGCTGATGATGCTATCAACAGCAAATTCTAAATAAGAAGCTTCCAAGGAAGTAATCTTGGAAGCTACTAGGCTTTTTGTTCCAACTAAGAAATGTTCAAGGATTAGACCTAAATGGATGGCAGATGAACTAATGAGACTCATGCCAGAGAAGAACAATGCATGGAATGCATATAAATTAGCAGGTAACACAGAAGACTACGGTAGATATAAGTTAATCTGTAATCAAGTTACAAAGGAGCAGGGGCGGAAAGTTGGTAGGCACTGGGGAATTGAAGCACCCCCAGCTTTTTAAATCTAAATATACAGTCAACAAAATTATATGAAATTCTGTGAAGAACGGAATGAATATTTTTATTAACAGGTCCCACATATAGTATACTCATCCTCTACTTCCAATAATCATTTCAATAATAAACGAATAAAAAAACTAAATTGTTTTCAACTTTGTATATTTAACCATAGGTGGAACTGTGCGCTAAGCAGTCCACGTTTTGGTCCCAGTCGTTCAGTTAATGCCTAGTTGGCAGCTTGCAATACGCATAACATAACCATAACAATATTGTTACTGTGGCAACAGTTAACACGAAGCAAAGGAAATGGGGCATGAGCCGTGCTGTTTTGAACAGTGCACCAAACTTGGTTGAAAACGTTATTAATCTATTTTCAATAAATAAAAAGCGAAGAATGGATTTTATTTTTAAATAAAATATCAAGATTACCCAAGTCTGTTAATGGTAAGTGTTCAGTTAATGTTTTGTAGTACAGGTAACCCTCATATAACATGGTTATTAGGTTCCTATATTGGGGGATACAAGGACTAATAGATTAACAGTAGCCACTGGCAGATCTGAAAGTGATTCTTGCACTGCTTCTATTGGAATGAGCAGCAGCTTGGAAAATAAGATGCAGGATATTTCAGAGACCGCTGGGAGCCATTGAGGTACAAGTAAACATGTGGGTTGTGTTAGGGTACCTAAGAAAAAGAACAGGTGCATGTATACTTGCATGTACACCAATGCTAGGAGTTTGGTAAATAAATTTGAGGTATTGCTCAAAGCATCAAAGGCGGATATTGTTGGGATATCAGAGACGTGGTGTCACACAGATATAAGTAATGCACAACTGGAATTTGGGGAGTACATCTACAGAAAGGATAGACAGGATAGGAAGGGAGGAGGGGTTATGCTATTAGTTAAGAAACATATAAAATACAAGGAAGTGAAGCCAGTCGACATCGCTGGACAGTGCAGTGTCGAGTCAGTTTGGTGTGACATAAGCATTGGGAGATCAAAATTGAGAGTAGGAGTGTGCTATAGGCCTAATGACTCTGATGAGTATGATAAGAAACTGTACAGGGAAACAGAGTGGGCCAGTAAATCAGAGAGTCTTATAATGGGGGATTTTAATTTCCCAGATATTGACTGGAATTTGTGGGTTGGTCACTCACACACTAGTGGGGCTTTTGTGGATTTAATGGATGACTGTTTTCTAAATCAGGATGTTAGGGAAGCAACTAGAGGGAGCAATACTCTTGATTTGATTATCAGTAGTGATTCTTCGTGCATTAAGAATCTGCAGATACAGGAACCACTAGGTGGCAGTGATCACAGTGTGCTGAAGTGGGATTTACTCAAGGAGGTAACTACCATTAGGGGTAAAGGGAAGGGTTATTGCTTTCGTAAAGGCGACTACGATGGTCTGAGACTATTTAAATTCTATACAGTGGGACCAACTGATGATGTTACCAACAGCAAACTCAAAATGGGAAGCATTCAAAAAAAATTATCTTGGAAGCTACTAGGCTTTACATACCAACTAAGAAATATTATTCAAGGTTCAAGGCCTGAATGAATGTCAGATGAACTAATGAGACATATGGCAGAGAAGAAAAATGCATGGGATACATATAAATTAACATGTGACACAGAAGCCTATGATAGATATAAGTTGATCTGTAACCAAGTTACAAAGGAGGTTAGGCAGGCGAAGGCAGGTTACGAGAAATGTTTGGCAAGGGATGCAAAGAAAAACAGCAAGGAGTTCTTTACTTATGTAAACTCTAGAAGGAAGGGGATGAATCAGATTGGTCCACTTGATATCGATGGTTCAACTGTTCATGATTCTGCTCAGGTAACTAACGAACTAAATCAATATTTTGCATCTACATTCACACATGAGGAGTTATTCAGGAAGGGGAATGCCATAGATGGAGTAAACACTGGCAGTGAGCTAGATGATCTTGTAATAATTGAGAGTAAAGTGGAGGAGAAATTGTTGAAGATAAATACAAGAAAGGAATCTGGGGTGGATGGGATCTATCCAGTTATATAGAGGAGGCAGCAAAGGAAGTAAGCAATCCATTAGCCATAATTATGAGAGCTTCCTTGGACTCAGGGGAGGTACCCACAGACTGGAGATGTGCAAATGTAACCCCAATTCACAAAGGAGGATCAAAGGCTGACACAAGTAATTATAGACCTGTGAGTTTAACTTCTGTTCCAGGAAAATTAATGGAAGCACTGGTTAAAGAAGCACTGCAGGATCATCTTCACAAGAATTCAGTTATAGCTCAGACACAGCATGGTTTTGTTAAGGGAAGGTCTTGCCTGATCAATTTGATTGGATACTTGTTGTAGTCACAAAAGAATTGGATGCAGGTAATAACTTTGATATTATATATTTGGATCTTAGAAAAGCCTTTGATACTCTTGCACATGGAAGACTGTTGCACAAATTGGAGCAGTGTGGCATTGGAGACAAATTGCTGCAATAGATAAAGGGATGGTTGAGTGGCAGAAGACAGAGAGTGGTAATTAATGGACACTGCTCATCGTGGACTAATGTTATTAGTGGAGTCCCTCAGGGTTCAGTGTTGGGTCCATTGTTGGGTCCATTGTTGTTTTCTGTATTTATAAATAATATTGATGATGGTATATCAAGCTTAATGTCTAAGTTTGCAGACGATACAAAGGTTGGCAGGGTTGTTAAGGATGCTACTGACGCTATGCTGCTGCAACAGGATCTGGAAAGGTTGAGCAGATGGGCTGAGAGGTGGCAAATGAAGTTTAACATCGACAAATGTAAAGTACTACATATGGGAAACAGCAACCCCAGAGCAACGTATTAACTCTGTGGTACTACACTGACAGTGGTAGAGAATGAAAGGGACCTGGGGGTAATTGTGCAGGCAGATATGAAGTTCTTTGAGCAGTGCAGACGGGTTGCAAGAGTAGCCCATGGTGTCTTATCAATGATATACAGGAATTTTTCTAGCAGGGATAGGGAGGCAATTATTCCCTTGTATAAGGCAATGGTCAGGCTGCACCTTGAGTACTGTATACAGGTTTGGAGGCCTCATTTCATGAAGGATGTAGAGCTGCTGGAACGAGTACAGAGAAGGGCAACAAGGTTAGTGAATGGAACGAAGGGTTGTTCTTAAGAAGAAAGGCTTAAGTTTTGCAAATTACAGTGTCTGGAGACTAGGCACCAGCGAGGTGATCTGATAGAAGCCTTGAATGGTTTGGGTATGCTCAATGCTGATGGGATACTGCCTCTTGCTCAGAATAATCACCTCAGAGGGCATAAATTCAAATTGAGGAAAGGCAGATGTAGGATAGATGTGCGGAAATTTGCCTTTAGCCAGCGGGTAGTTGGTTGGTGGAACAGACTTCCATCCCTTGTTGTGGAAGTTGATAGCCTAAATAAATTTAACGCTCAGCTGGACAGGTATTTTGAACGAACGGAGGGGTGAAGTGAAAGGGTTTTTTTTTTTTTTTTTTGGCTGATGCTGCATAAGCTTGCTTTCTTGCATCATATGCCTCTACTATGCTAATGTATCTTCTGCTCTGTTTAAAAAATCAGTAATCTGGGTTTATTTGCTTTTGCTTGATAAATCTTTGTGAATTTCATTGTATGGCACTAAGCATTTTTGAAGCTCCTTTTAAAAACTTTGGCTCCTTTCATTCAATAATAATGTGCATTCAAAAAATAAGATTCTAATTGCTCAGCTAACTTTATGCCTTCGCCTATGCTTTTTAAGTGTAAAATTTGGAAGTTTAGAATTTTCATTTGCGCTATCATCCTCTGAATTGATTTAGTTTTACCTCTAATGCCATTTCCACCAATCTGCTTTGCCAGCCTCTTTCTACCAGTCATTCTTAAATGTCTTCAAGAATCATATCTTTTTTTTTTATTTATTTATTTTTTTTTTTAGGACCATCGGTGACTAAGGCCAGGTTTACTCTGCGTATATTGTCTATAAATTGCATGTGTCCTGAGGTCGATTTTCTGTTTTGCTGAATGATATACCCTAGTTTCCAGGAGAAAAAAACCACACTACCCTTGCCCGAGCAACTCAGCCACGTTGTGAAAAAGACCCATGAAAATTCCTCCCTTCGTTGATGGGATTCAAACTCGGCTATTTTCCAGCCAGTGTGGGGAGGAAGGCGATTCTATCAACTGTGCTACCCATGAGGGCAGAGGTGCATTGCTAAACAAAATAGTACTGGAATGCTCGCTGATTAACTACAAATAAAATAGTTACCTATGCATTTTTGATCTGCAAAAATAAAAAAGTCAGAGATTAGAATATTTGTTTAGTATTTGTTTATAACTATTAAATAAAAATTTTTAAAGTAAAAAACAAAGCAAAAAATTAAAGATCAGAAAAGAAAAAAAATGAAAACAAAAACTCCAAAATATTATAAAAAATACTGTTCGTAAGAATCACAGAAATTCGCATACAGGATCAATTACGTATTCTTCTGTGACTGCCCTTTTTGTTTGTTGGTGAACGATGAGACTGCAACCAAGCTTGGACATAAAAATTTGGATTCCATATTTCTAATGGTGGACTGTATAGTTTAATAAACAACAAACATTTAGAAAAAAGTACTGGAATGTCGTTCTGGCACGTTCTGGCCCGAATACAGCATTGCACAAGGGTTTCAGTAGTCATATCATCAAAACCTTCCCCTCCTACCGACATAGCAAGTTCTACTATCGCACCAATTCCATTTTCTGCTGGTTCGACCATATTTCCTGAATGAACTCACTATGGCCATACATTTTTCCACATACATTTAACGTTGATGGTTTTACTTCTTTGAGCGATAAAGCTGTGATTCTGAAACAGTCCGCAATTGAGAAATGTTTCCATGCGTCCATTACTTCAATAGATTCGGAATCAATTTTTTACAAAATCCATTGCAACGATTTTCTGCTGGAATGATTTTGGAATGATAATGCCTTGATCTAACAACTGAATGAAAGAAGTTGTATTAACACAGTAAAACAGTGGCAGTAGGAACATAACTTCAACATTTGGATGACTTAAATATTTTGGATGGCCTGATGTGCTATCCAATAGTAATAAAACTTTGAAATCTAGACGTTTTAACAAGTACAAGTTCAATAGTACAGAATGTAACATAGGAATTTCCCAACAAAATAAAATACAAGGATTTCTCAATAATAATCTTTTTTTGACAACAGCGAGGATTCAAAAAGTGGAAACGTTGAAAAATTACATCTAACATAATAGCAGAGTTTCCCCACGAGGTGTACCGAAATTTTCTGTGTAATATAAGTACCGTGTTGTGTGAGGATTACTGCAATTTATCAATCATGTTAGAGCAAAACCGTGTTGTAGAAGTACTGTGTTATATGGGGGTTGTCTGTATTTTTAACTTACTTATTATTATTACTATCTATGTCTACTTGTCTTATAACCAAGGCTTTTAACTTGTAAGAAGGGTTGTAACTTTAAGAAGCAGCACCCCCAGTACAAAGTCATGAGCCACCATTGCAAAGGAGGTTAGGCAAGCAAAGGTAGATTATGAAAAATCTTTGGCAAAGGATGCATATAAAAACAGCAAAGACTTCTTTACTTATGTAAACTCTAGAAGGAAGGAAGGGGATGAATCAGATTGGCCCACTTGATATCAAAAGTTCGATTGTTGATGAACCTGCTGAGCTAGCTGACAATGAATGAGTATTTTGCATCTACACTGACAGATGAGGAAGTCTGTAGGGAAGTGGAGGTCAGAAGCTCATCCAACTCTAGCAGGGAGCTAAATGATTTTGTAGTAACTGAGAGCAAAGTAGAGGGAAAAATTGTGGAAATTGAACATAAAAAAGGCACCTGGGGTGGATGATATCTATCCAGTTATATTAAAGGGGGGGGGGCAGCAAAGGAAGTAAGCAAACCCTCAATCATAATTATGAAAGCTTCCTTGGAATCAGGGGAAGTCCCCATTGACTGGATGTGCAAATGAGTCCCCAATTTACAAAGGGTGACTCAAGTAATTACAGACCTGTTAGTTTAACTTCTGTTGCAGGGAAAATAATGGAGTCACTGGTTAAAGAAGATGAGACTGCAGTTATAGTTCAGACAAGTATGAAGCCGACTGGGCTAGCCTGGCAACATAAAGGTTGTGGGTTCAAATCCCACCTCGGCCTTGGATCAGAGTAGAAAAATGCAAAAACTTTGGGAGGTGCATTATGACCATACAGAGGCCGATGTGGCAACAACAAAAAAAAAAAAAAAAAAAACGAATAAAACAATGATAGAAAAAAAAATAATAATAAATAAAATAATATAAATAAATAATAATAATTAGTAAAAGAAAAGCAAAATTAAACCTATCATGCTATATGCTTCCCTGACCTTAAGGGTAAGTCTTGTCTGACAAATTTTATTAGATACTATGATGTGGTCACAAAGGAACTGGATGCAAAAAATAATGAATGCAAAAATAATAATATCATATACAGTCTGTCCTCGTATAGCACGATAGTTGTGTATCTAGAAACTCTCGTGCAAGGCAAAATCGTGCAATATAAACAACAGGCCCTATGGGAAAAGTGGGGTTGGGTGCCGACCACCCCAGATTGAACACACATTTGGAACCAAAACATTACCAAACACAATAAATAATCGGGTAATTTTAATCGTTATAAAATACTTACGTATTTTAATCGTTATTTTAATCGTATTTTATAACGATTAAAATACGTAATAAAAAATAATATATTTTTATTATAATATAATAAATAATAAAAAATAAATATTTTTTATTATATTATAATAAAGTATTTTTAGTATTTTTTAATACTAAAAAAGTATTTTTTACGAATAAAATACGTATTTTATTCGTAAAAAAATTATTATTTTAAATAAAATAGTCGTAATAAAATACTTACATATTTTATAATACGTAAGTATAAATTATAATACGTAAGTCGTAATAAAATGCTTACGTATGTTATTAAGACTATTACATAATAAAATATTGCTAATGCTTCTGCTTCTATCGTAAGCAAACTTGTTTTTTGTTTGATTTTCTATCCAAACAGATGACAGCCGTTCCATCCCTTCTTGTGTCTTATGGTAAGGCCACATCTTGAGTACTGTATACAGGTCTGGAGGCCTCATTTCAAGAAGGATGTAGAGCTGCTGGAACGGGTACAGAGAAGGGCAACAAGATTAGTAAATGGAACAAAGGGTTGCTCTTACGAAGAAAGGCTTAAGTTTTGCAAATTACAGAGTCTGGAGACTACGCACCGGCGAGGTGATCTGATAGAGGTGTATAAGGCTTTGAATGGTTTGAGCATGCTCAATGCCAATGGGATTCTTCATCTTTCTCAGAATAATCACCTCAGAGGGCATAAATTCAAAATGAGGAAGGACGGATGTCGGATAGATGTGCGGAAATTTGCCTTTGGCCAGCGGGTGGTTGGTTGGTGGAACCGACTTCCATCACTTGTTGTTGAAGTTGATAGCCTAAACAAATTTAAAGCTCAACTGGAGAGGTATTTCGAACGAACGGAGGGGTGAAATGGGAGTGGGTTTTTTTTTTTTTTTTGGCTGATGCTGAATAAGCTTGCTTTCTTGCATCATATGCCTCTGCTAATGCTAATGCTAATCTAATGGATTTTAATTACACTTTGAGTTGTTCCCGCTATGAAAGTTGTTTTTATTTTCTCCGCATTCTTTGTAATTCTCGGCGTTGCCTCATTTAGGTCTGCAGCACGTGCAATATCACACGGTCTTTCATTTCGCTCAAAGCGTTTCACAATTTCATATTTTTTTCTCTATCGACAGAGGCGGACTGGCCATAAGCCTTACCCGGGAAATCCCGGTGGGCCGGAGGCCGGTGTGATTTTGGCCATAAACCGTACTATGAGGCCACTATAAATTTTCCCGGGTAAGAATTTTTGATCCAGTCCGCCTTTGTTTATCGATATTGCTTTTTTTTTTTTTCTCTCTGAATTTGCAGTGTCTTCACCAGGACGCTTCCTTTTCACACCTTTTAAGTATTTTACTAATTTTTAGGGAATAAAGCACAATTACAAAATGAGGCACGCTTGATACACATAAACAAAGCTGCGCGCGGGTAGCAACTGAATAAACAAACCGTAAAGGCCGAGATACACTATTAACACCTCACATTTTACTAAAGCACATTTCTGGGGGTTACTACCATAAAACAATAAAAACAATTTCCAGTTTTGTTTCTGCTTGTGGAATCTGTTATAAACTGGTAGTAAACTCCATCTAATTGCATTTGCGATTATACCGATAGCTGGAATTGTGTTGGTTTTTACGTTATTATGGTGAAATGTGTTTCCCCTTCACTGATATAAAACACATAAATACATTTTCAGAATCTTCTTCATTCTTATCGTGTTGCGTTCTGTTGGGGTGATTCCGCGTTCGACTGTTATTTCTTGTAAACACAAAGGCGAATCGTGCATAAGCGAATTCGGTTTGTGTTATATAAGATAACGTTCCCCTATTTATAAATCGTGTATGATCGAATTCGTGTAATGTAAACACGTGTTATACGAGGATCGACTGTACTTGGATTTTAGGAAAGCTTTTGACACTGTGGCACATGGAAGACTACTGTACAAATTGGAGCAGTATGGCATTAAGAGAAAGTTGCTACAATGGATAAAAGGATGGTCAAGTGGGAGAAGACAGAGAGTGGTAATCAATGTACACTGCCCTTCGTCGACTTATGTTATTAGAGGAGTTCCCCAGGGTTTGGGGTTGGGTCCATTGTTGTTTTCTGTATTTATCAATGATACTGATGATGGTATATCAGGGTTAATGTCTAAGTTTGCAGACGATATGAAGGCTGGCAGGGTTTTTAATAACAGTAATAATAGCATACTATTGAAACATGATCTAGAAAATTTGAGCAGATGAGCTCTGAGGTGGCAACTTAAGTTTAACATCGACAAATGTAAAGTACTGCATAGGGGTAGCAGTAACCTCAGAGTAACGTACCAACTGTGTGATACTACAATCAGGATAGTAGAAAATGAAAAGGACCTGGGGTAACTGTGCATTCAGATGTGAAGTTTTTTGAGCACTGCAAACAGGCTGCAAGAGTAGCTCATGGTGTCTTGTCAATGATATACAGAAATTTTTCTAGCAGGGATAAGGAGGTGATTATCCTCTTGTATAAGGCAATGGTCAGGCCACGCTTTAAGTACTGCGTACAGGCCTGGAGGCCTCATTTCAGGAAAGATGTAGAGCTGCTGGAACAAGTACAGAGAAAGATAACAAGATTGGTGAGTGGAAGAAAGGGTTGCTCTTACCAAGAAAGGCTTAAGTTCTGCAAAAATTTCAGCATCTGGAGACTAGGCACCTGCAAGGTGATCTAATTGAGATGTTTAAGGCCTTGAATGGTTTGAGCAAGCTCAATGCTGATGGGATTCTTACTCTAGCCCAGATTATTCATCTGACAGGACAAATTCAATTTGAGGAAAGACAATTGTAGAATAGATGTGCAGAAATTTGCCTTTAGTCAGCAGGTGGTCGATAGTTGGGACAAATTTCCATCTATCACAGTGGATGTTGAAACCTTAAATAAGTTCAAGGCAGAACTAGAAAAGCATTTGGAGTGAACAGATGGGTGAAATAGGAAAGGTTTTTTTTCTGGTTGATGCTATATAAGCTTGCTTTCTTGTATCATATGCCTCTAATAATGCTAATGCTAATTAGCAAGGGCAGTAAGATTTTCAATGACATAATTCACAATGGGTTGTGCACAGTATTGAACCTGAACCTCCTTACTTGTAGCAGAACATGATAACCATTCAGCCATGGCCAGGTCAAATTATTCTGTGTAAATAAACTATAATACATGACTCATTATCTAACACACATGCACGCACATGTTAATAATTAAACTCTAAGAGGACAGAGTTCATGAAAATATTACTTTTTAATAAACTGGATTGGTGGTGGTCTATTAAAGTAGCCTTCATGCTTCATAGTAGTCAAATACAAGACTACTATAAGGTAAAAATAAGCTGTGTCATTTCATAAGATATATTATGAGGGTTATCCCAAAGTAACAAAACATTCCTTTACTCCTCACTCCAGAGCCTGTGATGATCATCAGGTTAATAATTTGAAGTTTAACCTCAACATTAGCAGGCACGAAACAGAGTTCCGCGTTAAATGTTTGTGTAAAGCCTTTTAATAATGTGATATTGCTTCAAGTCAGATTACAGTTTCAGATCAAAGATCATTTATTGAAATTGAAACTTGATGTGCTCAAATGCTGATGCAAATTTATGAATTGTTGTAGGAAGTGTGTGGTGAGTCAACAGTAGATCTTACCATGATTTTATGTTGATCTCAAGGGTTTTGTCAAGGTCAGACCAGTACTGAAGGCAAGCAGCACTCAAGTAAAACAAATCCATTTACAAACAACACATCAGTAGTCATTATTACTGACATTTTGAACAAAGACAGACATATGACCTGTGAAGAAATAGTTAACAAATCTGGAATACCAAAATTATCTGTTCACCAAATTTCAACTGAGGTGTTACAAAAACAAACAGTCGCAGCGTGATGGATCTCACAATTGCTGTCAGATGAAATAAGCAACAAGCAAAGCACAAAAAATTTCAACACAGTTACTTTAATGCTACCAATAAATTGAAGAGTTTTTAAAACAAGTTACCACTGATAAGACATGGACACATGACTCTCCAAACCTGAACTGAAGTCATGATCAGCTCAGTGGAAGCATCCTTTTTTGCAATACGCCTCAATGTCATTGGCAACATTCAAACATGAAAATAAGCCATTATGGCCTATGATTACAAAGACATCATTGCTATTGATTATGTGCCACTTGGAAGATCAGTAAACTTAGTAGTCTGATCAGTAAGATCAGACTACTAAGTTTACTGATTCTTTGTGGGAAATTATGCACGAAAAGTTTTCAGAAGTAGCCACAAATGTTGGAAGATGGTGTACTCTTACTCCATGACAATGCAAGGCCTCACGTCGCAGTCTGTACAGCTAGTTTTCATAAATTACAATTTCATAAATTACCACCTTTACAGTCCTGATATCAGTCTCTGTGATTATAATCTATTCCACAAGCTCAAGGAACTAATGCATGGACAAAGATTTATGCCTTTAGAAGTGTTTAGTGCAGCCATGACCCAATGCATCAGACAGCTTTATTTAAGCAGAGTTACACAGCATTCAAAAAGGAATGGAGACTACACTGAGGGTTTTTATTGTAAATTAGGTTATACAATAAATTCATTTTAAATTAACCACTTTTTGCAATACATTTGGGATAGTCTTCATGTGTGTTTACACATACATACAATATATGTCATTTTGTGTACATGTTGTGTGTTGTGGTCACAAGCAATGGTATAGCAATTCAACCAACAAGAGGTGAAATTAGGTAAGGAATTAGGACAAAATTAGACACTTCTACTCTGATATAGGGGGCTTAGAGGGGAACAGGTATCCTGTGTGTTATCAGACACTCAGCTTAAAACACTGATGGATCCAATATCTCTCTATTACAGAAGATTTAGGAGAAGTCCGGTTGGCCTGCCTCCCTAAAATCCACTCATGCACACCTTCTCGATGGTAAGCCCTGTTACGTCACTTAGGTGGCAACGAACGTGTAGTGTGGTTCTCTTCAAGACGCCTGGTCAGCGTGAAGAGGAAAAGACCAAACCCTCCAGCATATGACAGCACAACAATACAAATGGCCCTCAGTCCCCAGCAGCTTTCACTCTCCCTCTTACGGCAGCGAGAGGATCAGAGTGGAAGCAGAGGGTGCTAAGAATCTCTGGGTACGACCAGGCTGCCATGCACGGAAATTGAACTTGGCCTGTTATAATGTACGATCACTCATCGGTGAAAACAGGATATTAGAGCTGGAAAAGGAATTAGAAAATGTGAATTGGAATATCATCGGTTTGGCTGAAACAAGAAGAAGAAATGAATCACTTATAAGTTTATCAAGTGGAAATCTGCTGTACACCAATGGAAACAGTGAAAGGAGTGAAGGTGGAGTTGGGTTTCTGGTCCATAAAGATTTTAAAAACAACATTTTGGAATTCAAAAGTACATCACCAAGGGTGTCAAGACTAATACTCAAGATTTCTAAGAGGTACAAGCTAAAGATTATAATGATTTATGCACCAACATCGAGCCATGATGATGAAGAGGTTGAAGAAATGTACACTGAAATTGAGAGTCTTCTAGACGAGCAGAAAACCCACTACACTATTATTATGGGGGACTTCAATGCTAAGGTTGGAAAAAGGCAAAACAGCGCAGAAAGAGGAACTATAGGAAATTTTGGAATTGGTGAAAGAAATAAAAGAGGTGAAAGACTTGTGGAATTTGCAGAATCTCAAGGACTGTCAGTAATGAACACTTTTTTCAAGAAAAGGGTGAACAGAAAGTGGACATGGAAGAGTCCAAATGGATTAACAACTAATGAAATCGACTTCATCCTCACTAACAGAAGATATATTGTGAATGATGTTACCGTCCTGAATAAGGTAAATGTTGGAAGTGATCACAGAATGGTAAGATGTACACTTTATATAGATGTGGGAAAGGAAAGGAAAAAACTGACTCGACTAAATAATACAAAGGTCTTTGAAATAACAGAGGAGGAGAAAAAGCAGTATGTACTGGAACTTAAGAACAAGTTTGAGCTTCTGCAGACTGCTCAGGACCAAGATATCGACGAAGAATATTACAACTTTTTGAAAGTGATAAAGCCCAAGAAACCTATAGGGAAACAGAAATCCAAAGAAGAAAAAATTAGTCAAGAAACACTTGCCATGATGAACCAAAGACGACAAATGAAGAGCAAGAAAAACACTGACAGGGAGAAAATTGAGTATACTGAGTTATGCAAAGCCATTAGAAAGAGACTCAGAGAGGACATAAGAAGATTTAACACAAGAAAAGTAGAACAAGCATTAAGGGAAAACAAAGGATTTAAATCAGCAGCCATGAGCAGTAATACAGAAAGACAAATGATACTGAAACTGAAGAATAGCGATGGTATACTTATAAACAGCAGAGAAGGCATAATTCAAATAGCAGAAGACTACTATAGAGAATTATACAAGGAGCGAGGGAATGATACCAGCAGTGGGGAAGATGGATTGCAAAGTAGCAACACATACGACATACCCGATATTCTTCCTGATGAGGTAGAACATGCATTGAAGAAAATGAAGAATCAGAAAGCCCCGGGGGAAGATGAAGTTACTGTAGAGTTGTTAAAATTGGGAGGAAGAGACATAACACAAAAACTGGCAAGGCTTTTCACAAAGTGCATTAGAAAAGGTGTGATGCCTAAGCAGTGGAATAATGCAATCATAGTTTTGCTGCATAAGAAAGGAGATAAATCAGAAATTGGAAATTATAGACCAATTAGCTTGTTATCCCATATCTACAAGTTGTTCACAAGGGTCATTACTAACAGATTAGAAAGAATACTTGATGAGAATCAACCGAAAGAGCAAGCTGGCTTTAGGACAGGATTCTCAACTATGGATCACCTTCACGTAATATCACAGCTAATGGAGAAAGCAAATGAATATAAAACACCATTATGCCTGGCGTTTGTGGATTATGAAAAGGCATTTGACTCCATACAGCATAAGGCAATGTTTCGGGCACTGGAAAGACAAGGCATAGATACTCCATATATTATGATTTTGAAGAAAATATATGAGAGTGCTACATCCTTTATTAGACTAGACAAAGACAGTAGCAAATTTAAAATCGAGAAAGGAGTTCGACAAGGAGACACAATATCTCCGAAGCTGTTTACTGCTACCCTTGAGGAAGCCTTCAGAAGATTAGACTGGTCGCAGAAAGGAGTCAATGTGAACGGAGAGTACCTAAACCATTTACGATTTGCAGATGACATTGTGGTCATAAGCCACGATCCCAAAGAATTAGAGGAAAATCTTAATCAGTTATGCACAGTTAGTAAGGATTTTGGACTAAAGATGAATATGGCTAAAACAAAAGTAATGATGAACAAGTATGCCACGGAAAGGGAAATAATGATTGAAGGAGCAGTAATTGAAAAGGTGGAGTCATATACTTATCTGGGACAAGTTATTAGCTGTAATAATGATAAATGGCTGTAAGTCAAGAGAAGAATAAATTTTGGATGGATAGCATTCAGGAAATATAGTCATATACTGAAGAGCAATATCCCAGTTTGTCTGACACGTAAAATAATGAATCAATGTATACTCCCCACCATGACTTATGGAAGTGAAACTTGGGCACTCACCAAAAGAATGGAAGAGAAGCTAAGAACTACACAGCGAAGAATGGAACGAATTATATTGGGAATCAGACTGTTAGATAAGAAGAAAAACACATGGATTAGGCAGCAAACTCAAGTAAAGGACATTCTTATCAAAACTAAAGAACTAAAATGGTCTTGGGCAGGACACATAGCTCGAAGACATGATGACAGATGGACTAAGAAAATAACAGAATGGTACCCAAGAGGAGCTAGAAGAAAACCTGGAAGACAAAGGCGGAGATGGATAGATGAAATTCATGAGTTTTTGAGTAGTAAATGGATGGCCAGTGCTCAAAACAGAAGGAACTGGAAAGTTGCTGGAGAGGCCTTCATCCTGCAGTGGATTGAAAATGGCTGATGATGATGATGACTCTGATATAAACCAACAGTCCAGAGTACAGAAAGAATTAGTTGGAGAAAAGTGAACAGTATATGAATAAAGAATATAAGTTAGTGCTTGGGTTATCCAGAGCATGATTTCCCACCGATGCTAGTAATGCCGCTGGACATTGTTCATGTGTTCCATGAAAATTCTACTGCTGCTATTATTTGCTTGTATAGAAATACAGGAATACCTCGCATAGCACGGTTTCGAACAGCGCGGGTTTCACTACAAAGTGGTTTACAAATTGAAAAAAAAAAAAATTAACTGTGTTACGTACCAATACATTTGATATGTATGTATGTATTATAATGCCAGCACGTAGGCCAATGCGTTATAGATTCAAGGCCACACTGACTGTTGTCACAACTCAAATAGATTGACAGTAGCCACTGGCAGAGGTGAAAGAGATTCTTGCACTGCTTCTATTAGAATGAGCAGCAGCCTGAAAAACAAGATGCACGGTATTTCAGAGACTGCTGGGAGCCATTGCGGTACAAGTAAACACATGGGTTGTGTTAGGGTAGCTAAGAATAGAAACAGGTGCAGGTATACTTGCGTGTACACCAATGCTAGGAGTTTAGTAAATAAATTTGATGAATTTGAGGTATTGCTCAAAACATCAAAGGCAGATATTGTTGGGATATCAGAGACGTGGTGTCACACAGATATAAGGGATGCAGAACTGCAATTTGGGGAGTACAACGTCTACAGAAAGGATAGACAAGATAGGAAGGGAGGAGGGGTTATGTTATTAGTTAAGAAACACATAAAAACCAAGGAAGTGAAGCCAGTCGACATCGCTGGACAGTGCAGTGTGGAGTCAGTTTGGTGTGACATAAACATTGGGAGATCAAAATTGAGAGTAGGAGTGTGCTATAGGCCTAATGACTCTGATGAGTATAATAAGGAACTGTACAGGGAAATAGAGTGGGCCAGTAAATCAGAGTGTCTTATAATGGGAGATTTTAATTTCCCAGATATTGACTGGAATTTGGGGGCTGGTTACTCACACACTAGCAGGACTTTTGTGGATTTATTGGATGATTGTTTTCTACATCAGCATGTTCGGGAGGCAACTAGAGGGAGTAATACTCTTGATTTGATTATCAGCAGTGATTCTTCATGCATTAAGAATCTGCAGATAAATGAACCACTAGGTGGCAGTGATCACAGTGTGCTGAAGTGGGATTTACTCAAAGAGGTAACTACCATTAGGGGTAAAGGGAAGGGTTATTGCTTCCGTAAAGGCGACTACAATGGACTGAGACAGTATTTAAATTCTATACAGTGGGACCAACTGATGATGTTACCAACAGCAAATTCAAAATGGGAAGCATTCAAAGAACTTATCTTGGAAGCTACTAGGCTTTACATACCAACTAAGAAATATTGTTCAAGGTTTAGGCCAAAATGGATGTCAGATGAACTAATGAGGCATATGGCAGAGAAGAAAAATGCATGGGATACATACAAATTAACACATGACACAGAAGCCTATGATAGATACAAGTTGATATGCAACCAAGTTACAAAGGAGGTTAGGCAGGCGAAGGCAGATTACGAGAAATCCTTGGCAAGGGATGCAAAGAAAAACAGCAAAGAGTTCTTTACTTATGTAAACTCTAGAAGGAAGGGGATGAATCAGATTGGTCCACTTGATATCGATGGTTCAACTGTTCATGATTCTGCTCAGGTAGCTAACAAACTAAATGAATATTTTGCATCGACATTCACACATGAGGAGTTATTCAGCGAGGGGAATGCCAGAGGTGTATTCAACTCTAGCAGTAAGCTACAGAATCTTGAAATAACTGGGAGTAAAGTGGAGGAGAAACTGTTGAAGATAAACACAAGAAAGGCACCCGGGGTGGATGGGATCTATCCAGTTATATTAAAGGAGGCAGCAAAGGAAGTAAGCAACCCCTTAGCCATAATTATGAGAGCTTCCTTGGACTCAGGGGAGATACCCATAGACTGGAAATGTGCAAATGTGACCCCAATTCACAAAGGAGGATCAAAGGCTGACACAAGTAATTATAGACCTGTGAGCTTAACTTCTGTTCCAGGAAAATTAATGGAGGCACTGGTTAAAGAAGCACTGCAGGATCATTTAGACAAGACTTCAGTTATAGCTCAGACACAGCATGGTTTTGTTAAGGGGAAGTCTTACCTGACCAACTTGATTGGATACTATGATGCAGTCACAAAAGAACTGGATGCAGGGAATAACTTTGATATGATATACTTGGATCTTAGAAAGGCTTTTGATACTGTTGCACATGGAAGACTGCTACACAAATTGGAGCAGTGTGACATTGGAGGCAAATTGCTGCTATGGATAAAGGGGTGGTTGAGGGGGAGAAGACAGAGAGTGGTAATCAATGGACACTGCTCATCGTGGACTGATGTTATTAGTGGAGTCCCTCAGGACTCAGTGTTGGGTCCATTATTGTTTTCTGTATTTATAAATGATATTGATGATGGTATATCGGGCTTAATGTCCAAGTTTGCAGACGGGTGCCTCCGTAGCCAGGTGGGAAGGAGCAGCAGTGCGTAGCACACGCTTCTTGATTAGACCGGGGTTCGAGCCCGTCACCACCAAATCGGAGGATGCGGAAAGGTCAGGGAATGACCACCGCATATTCCCGGAGCAATATGGCCTTAGTTGCTAATGCTCCTAAAAACCAAAATAACAACATAACAACAACAAGTTTGCAGACGATACAAGGGTTGGCAGGGTTGTCAAGGACACTACTGACACTATGCTGTTGCAACAGGATCTGGAAAGGTTGAGCAGATGGGCTGAGAGGTGGCAAATGAAGTTTAACATTGATAAATGTAAAGTACTACACATGGGAAACAGCAACCCCAGAGCAACGTATCAACTCTGTGGTACTACACTGACAGTGGTAGAGAATGAAAGGGACTTGGGGGTGGTTGTGCAGGCAGATATGAAGTTCTCTGAGCAGTGCAGACGGGCTGCAAGAGTAGCTCATGGAGTATTGTCAATGATATACAGGAATTTTTCCAGCAGGGATAAGGAGGTGATTATTCCATTGTATAAGGCAATGGTCAGGCCACACCTAGAGTACTGTATATAGGTCTGGAGACCTCATTTCAAGAAGGATGTAGAGCTGCTGGAACGAGTACAGAGAAGGGCAACAAGATTAGTGAATGGAACAAAGGGGTGCTCTTACGAAGAAAGGCTTAAGTTTTCAAATTACAGTGTCTGGAGACTAGGCACCAGCGAGGTGATCTGATAGAGGTGTATAAAGCCTTGAATGGTTTAAGCATGCTCAATGCTGATGGGATTCTTCCTCTAGCTCAGAAAAATCACCTGAGAGGGCATAAATTCAAATTGAGGAAAGACAGATGTAGGATAGACGTGCGGAAATTTGCCTTTAGCCAGCGGGTGGTTGGTTGGTGGAACAGACTTCCATCCCTTGTGGTGGAGGAGGTTGATAGCCTAAATAAGTTTAAGGCTCAGCTGGACAGGTATTTTGAACGAACAGAGGGGTGAAGTGGAAGTGGGTTTTTTTTTTTTTTTTTTTTTTTTTTTTTGGCTGATGCTGCATAAGCTTGCTTTCTTGCATCAAATGCCTCTATTAATGCTAATGCTAAACGTAACCCCTGCGAATAGCGAGGGTTTACTGTATTCTTCAATAGTTTACTACCATGACACATCCCTTGAAGTTATTTAGGCTTGTTTCCCTAGGTTTATCTTCCAACTCACTTGAAACGTTGCTACCCTCAGAACATCTTGACAGTGTCGGCTGTTTCAGCAATAATCAAGAATTCTTCAGGTGAGTGCAAGCATTACTTTGACCGATATCATTAGAAAATCGCAGGTCTATATTACCCTACTACTCCCAACTAGCAGTTTCCGCCAAACCCTTAAGGTAACCTCAATGATAATGGCAAAAATATTTGCCCCCTCCCCTCTATGTTCCAATGAATACCATCTCTACAGAATAGCATCCTTCTACCTACAAGTGAAAACCACACTTATAAAAAAAAAAAATCCCCCCCCCCCCCCGAATCTTGCAGATTCCTATAAGTCTTGAATTAATCCACATGGTATTCAAGCACATAATCCTTTCTATCGTGTCTGGGCAGAATTGCAGACATACATTCTGGCCTAACTCGCAGAATTTTTTCAGCTTTGTCCTATATTTATCCAACAAATGGTAAGGTCATATTTGTTTAATATCATTAGT
Organism: Mastigoproctus giganteus; assembly: GCF_048544385.1. Lineage (NCBI taxonomy): Eukaryota > Metazoa > Arthropoda > Arachnida > Uropygi > Thelyphonidae > Mastigoproctus > Mastigoproctus giganteus. Next base: position 227,362,201 of record NC_143576.1, on the reverse strand, counting down.
CCCACATCAATAATAATGCTCTCTTAACCACCCCCCCTTAAAATCTGACAATCTGTTGGTAACATCAACTGTTGCTCCCAGCAAACATACCACAGTTCTGGTCCACTTATCTTTATTATAAAAATATTACCTGTTTCCCTGACAACAGATTCTTCCAATAAAACTAAATCATCTTCAAACCAGAGCAAGTATGCACTTGATACATCATAAGATACTTTAACTCCTGACGAGCTCCCAGTTACATTTGTTTCTAGGGCAAGCACCTGTATCTTCAATGACTCAAATTCTTCTCATAATGCACCAAGTTCTAATTTGAGATCGATACACTCCTTACATCAGGTGCAAGAAAAGAATTATCATTTGGGCTAGGTTTGTCTACTAGGCCAATCTCTGAATATATGCCATAGGTTATAAAATTGACAAACTCATGACCCACACTGGAAATGTCCACAGGCATTTCTGTTTGAGTCACGATGTCCTTGGACTTATCTTGTAACAACCAATATTTAGGTAAAATCTGAACTTGAGAAATATTACAAAATTTAAATTTACAACATATTACAGAACTTAAATTAACACAAAGTATTCAAAGTATTACAGAAATTAAACTGCTAACAAAACTTCAACCAACAGTGAAGTTAAAATTAATTACTGAAATAAAATTCATAAATGATCCGATCCACAATAACTAAAACAATAAATCAATAAATAAAAAGATACTGCTTGAACATTGTGTTGTGAAATTGGGAAACACTTGTTCCCCCCCTCGAGTGAGTGAGAATCACAAATATTTCTCTCCTTTTCTCAGAAACATTGGGAACACAAATAACTTTCTCTAAATTGTTTCAGTTCGAGAATTCAACACCAGTTTGTGCCTGACACATTAGGAGCATACATTTATCTTCTAATTAAATTTTTTTTAAGTTACTATTACTAATGGCAAATGACGAAAGAAAACAAACTTATAAAGCATCAAACAAACAAACAAAAAAAAAAGCTTTACACATCACCTGTCTATTGAATCCAAAACTTTATCTTGTTCTTCCTTGAATTTATTTAAACTCTCCATCTCTACAATACCAGATGGCAGTTTGTTTTGACAAACAACAACCCACTGGCTATGGGTAAATTTCCACACATCTGCCTTGCAACCATCCTTTCCAAGTTGAATTTATGTTCCCTCATGAGCAGTCTGAGCAAGAAGGATTTCATCAGCACTGAGTTTACTCAATCTATTCAAAGTCTTAAACAACTCAACTCAATGATATCTCCTTGCAGGTATCTAGTTTACAGGTGCTGCGGTTTGCAAAACTGAAGACTTTCCTGTTGAGAGTAACCTTTTATTCCTCTCGCTAATCTCGTTGCTCTTCTCTCTACCTGTTCCAACAGATCCACATCTTTCTCACACTAATAAGAAAGATGTGGATCTGTAAAAATGGCTAAATTCCTGTAGATCATTACAAAACACCCATGAGCTATCCTGGAAACATGTCTGCACTGCTCAGAGAACTTCATATCTAACTACACAATTATCCCCAGGTCTTTTTCATTCTCAATAGTTAGTACATTAATCTCGGATTACTGCCCTCCATATGAAGGGCCTTATATTTGTCAATACTAAACTTCAAATGCCACTTCTCACTCCATTTACCTAATTTGTCTAGATCTTGTTGCAACAGTATACCGTGATTCATGGGATTAACCACACTGCCAATCTTTGTATTGTCTGAAAACTTAAGACATTAAGCCTAATATGCTTTCATCAATATCATTAATAAATATAAAAAACAACAATGGGCCCAGTACTCAAACTTGGAGGACCCTGCTAATAACATTAATTCAAGAAGGGTAGCACCCATTGATAATCAGTCTGTCTTCTCCCACTCAACCAACCCTTTATTCAGAGAAGTAACATCCTTAATGCCAACACTACTCCAATTTGTATAGCAGCCTTTTATGTGCAATTGGATTGCTCAGCCAAGGTTGCCACTTAACAAATCCATGCCACGACTGCAATATGCCTGCATTCCTGTCTACAGTCCTGCATTACTTATTTAACCAGTGATTCCATTATTTTTCCTGGAACAGATGTTAAGCTAACATGTCTGTAATTACTCATGCCACTTTTTGATCCCCCTTTATGAATTGGGGATACATTTGCACATATCCAAGTCCACAGTTACCTCCTCAAAATGCAAGGATGCTCTCATAATCATGGTCAAAGGTTTGCCTACCTCTTTTGCTGCCTCCCTTAACATAAATGAATAGATTCCATCCACCCCAGGTACCTTTTTTATGTTAAATTTCAACAATCTCTCTTCCACTTTCCTCTCAGTTATCACAAAATTATTAGCTCCCAGCCATAATTACTCTCTGCTGGCATCCCCAAAAAATTCCTCCTGTGAATGTAAATGCAAAATACCTATTCAGTTTGGCAGCAACCTGAGCAGGATCATCAACAGTTAAACCATTCATAACTAGTGAATCAATATAATTCATTCCCTTCCTTCTAGCATTTACTATAAAGTAAAGAAGTCTTTGCTGCTTATCTTTGCATTCTTTCCAGAGCTTTCTCATGTTCTACCTTCAGTTATCTAACTTCCTTTCTGACTTGATTACAGACTACTTCATATCTACTGTAGGCATCCGTATCACCTGATAATTTATATGTATCCCAAGCATTTTTCTTTTCTGCCATGAGTCTCATCAGTTCATCTGACATCTACTTAGGTCTAAGCCTAGAAGAGTATCTTTTAGTTGGTATAAAGAGCCTAGCAGCTTCTACAATCATTTCCCTGAATACTTCCCATTTAGAATTGATAACATCATCAATTGTACAGACTGTCCAGAATTTAAAACTGTCTGAGACCACTTTAACCGCCTTTAACAAAGCACCCAACCACCCTTCCCTTTGTCTTTGATGGTAGTTATATATTTAAGCAAATCCCACATTAATACACTGTAATTACTGCCACCTAACGATCCTTTTAACTGCAGATCCTTAATGCATGAAGAGTCACTGCTGATAATCAGAACAAGAGTATCGCTTTCTCTTGTGGCCTCAACATGCTGCTGTAGAAAAGTCATCCAATAAATTCACAAAAGTCTTGCTAGTGTTTTAGCAAAAACAGGTAATTTAAATTCTCTAATTTATTAAATTTTTACTTATCTGCTACTTAGTCATCACAAGAATTTTTTTTATTTTTTATTATGAAATGCTAGAAGCTATATGAATATCAGTTTTAAATAGATTTAAATTACTGCACATGTTCCTCATTATATTTAATAGTATTCAGTTTTGTGCAAATTAAAAACTAGTGTTTTTCTACCTCAGACTATTGGCAATCCCCTTTTTTGGAAATTTTCACACATTCAGCAATCCCCTTTTTTGGAAATTTTCACACGTTCAGCAATCCCCATTCTCTACCATAAATCTATTTACATTAATAAAAATATACACAAATGCACAATGATTTTCCCAGTTAAAAAATACTACCTTTCTCTATCCATTCCCCCACCATAATCTGGTGCTGGTCGTAGTGACGGCCTTCGTCGTGGATGTTGATTTGTTTGGTCATTATATCGATCTAATGGGTGTTCTGTAGGCCTCTCCACCTAAAAGTAATAGAAAATTTCATGAAATATTGTCTTCCATCAAAAAAAAAAAAAAAAAAGAACCAAAAGATGAATTATTTTTATTTGAAATTTTAAAGATATGGAACATGGCTGTTCATTTAACTTTAGCGTGAAAATAAGACAAAAGATTTTCATTTATCTGAATTACGATTAGTTATAGTACAAAACTTGAAAGCCTCTTTCGTACTTTAAAATACTTCAGTAAAAATTATTTTTTTTTACGAATTCACAATGTGTAACTTCTTCCAGAATGTTCAATCTGAATCTTGAAACTGAATTTATGTTTAAAATCAAAACTACAAATACCAGACAAAAATTATGAACGTAACCCCTTGATTTGTGCGGGGGATAACGTTCTGGGAAAACACTGTGCAGTTCAAATCAATGCAATGTGAAACTTAGTTTATATGACACAATGAGGGTTCCTTACCTATATAAAAGAAAAAAAAAAGAAAAAAAATAGAAAAAAAATTGTCTTCATTTGGTAAGAAAAAAATTACAAACATGTCCATAAAATTAACTTTACTAATACTTACCTCTAGATTTTTAATCTAAATTCATTGCTTCTTCATCTCATTTTCTTGTGATAAACTTGCAACAGTATCTGGCACTTTTTGAAAAAAATTAGTTAAAATTGCTTGCTTAGAAGCAACACTGTTTTTCTCTATAAATTTCTTCATAAGGAACTAAAGCTAATGATAAAGTTCTACAAAAATTTAAACTCGTCTCCAAATTAGGACCCATATTCAGAGCTTTTCGGCTAAGATGATTTGCAAGTCTTAAAAACTCAGCTAGTCTCTTCGCAGTCAAATTTTTGTGTGCAACTTCGTTTTTATCATTTTTTTTATCTTCTTCTTCACATTGCAAAAAAAATATCGTCCACTGATAATTGTGCTCTATGAGATTCAAGGACCTCTGTGATATCTGCTGGTTCCAGTTCTTCAAATCCCTCTCTGCTAATCATTTTGCCAATTCTCACAATTTCAACTACTTCCGACATTTCAACCATAGTTTCTTTAGTGCAGCTTTGTGGCCACGGCTTTTTCCGCACTGCATTTGTTGTTGAGTTCTTAACTTCATCCCAGGCGAATTCAATATTTTTTATACAGTATAAAGAATGTTATAATTCTGCCAATAATCTCAAATTAAAAGACTTGCCTATTCCATCAGTAGCTTCTACCAATGGTAAAAAAGATCTTCTTAGGTAATAAAGTTTAAAGGAAGCTACACCCTGGTCCATCAGGTGAATTAACGAACTTGTACTCACTGGAAGAAAGGTAACTTTCACATTTGAGTGCAGATCAGACAAATGTGCAGGATGACTGGGTGCATTGTCAAGAATGAGCAAGGTTTTGAATGCTATATTCGTCTTCAAGTAATATCTTTTTGTTTTAATGCAAAAGCAATTTAAAAACCAATCCTCAAGGATTTTGGCTGTCATCCAGGCTTTTTTTGCTCAATTTCCAATGAACTGGTAAGGAGCTTTTTGATATTCCTTTAAAAGCATGAGGATTTTCTACATTAGTAGCGGTTTACACTTAAAGTCACCCTGTGCATTGCCACATAACAAAAGTGTTTTATCTTTTGTAGCTTTGAAACCTGGGGTGGTTTTCTCTTCTTTTGAAATGAATGTTTGGCTTGGCATATAATTCCAAAATAAGTGCTCTCATCAACATTAAATACTTGACTTGAAAGATAACCTTCAGTAGCAATAACACCCTTTAAAGTTTTTGGATACAAAGAAGCAGCTTCCGTATCTGCATTGGCTGTTTCGCCTATTAATTTTAGATTGTGAAGACTGACGTTTTTTTTTTAATTTTCAAAGCAAACCTTACTGGCCTGAAAGACAACTGCTTTGGATGGACTGGCTTCTTCTTGTAAGCGATTAAAAGTTTGCAGAGTTTTGGCATGAATAATATCTGAACTAAGAGGCATTCTTTTTTGATTAAGATCTTCTATCCAGAAAAGGTAATTTTTCGGTTTTCTCTATGATAGGATTTCTCATTTTTGTAGTGCTTTTTGCAGCCAATGATGTGGAACAGATAACCGAACTTTTAATTTTCTCAGCATTTTCCCTAATTCATCAAATGCTAGATTCATTTATGCTGTATTTCTTGGCCAATGTCACAACCTTTTCACCATTTTCTAACTCCTTAACGATTTTTAATTTTTCCTCTAAATTTAAAAATTTTTTTTTTTGTTGTAGCTTTCTTCATTTTAGACACTAATTAAGCAGATACTTTATATAAACAAGAAATATTAAATCAGCAAAAGCAACGCTTACCGAATAAAACACTTTATGTTGCGCGAACAAGAAAAGATTGTCTGAACAGCTAACGTAGGATAACTGATGAAAGGGGTTCCTGCATGAGGAAGTTGTTTCAAAAATAACCAGACAAACACACCACCGTTTATTGCTATGTTTGGTTATAAGAATAAGTTTTGAAAGCCTTTGTGATATTTTTCTAAAGCACATTTCTGGAGGTCAAGACCATAAAACAATTTGTACTTTCTGGTTTATTGGGCTTTTCTGTTAGTGCAACAAGTTTACTACCTGTTATCATAAACGGGTAGTAAACTCGATCTTATTTCATTTGTGATAACACCGATAGGTGGAATTGTATGGGATTTTACATTATTATGGTAAAATGTCTTTTTCTTTCAATAAAATCTTCAATCATGTAAAAAACAAATATTTTCAAAATCTGCTCTTCATTCCTATTTTTGAAGCTTTGTAAACAAAAATCGTGCAGTTAGCAAAACTTGCTTCACAATCTAAAATTTTGGTAGCAAATACCTGACTGTGCAAATCGAGGGATGACTGTATTCGGATTATCCATTCTTGTTATAAATACTACACCTTACAAGAAGAGTGTACAACTGTGTCATTTTCAATTTATTTTGAACTTGTTAGAATAAAGTATTAGTTAAATAAAGCAATATAACCAAGCAGTATAATACTATACTCTGAAGATGCTAAGAAAATAGGCAGAGATGGTTTGGCTTGCTCTTTATAAAAAAACCAAGTTCACTTACTATTTTAATCCCCGTGTCTTAGGGGTTAAGACAGTCCTCTTAGCCCAAACGTCATGAGGTTCAAGGCTCAACAGTATGTTTAATTTTTTTTTCCCATTATATTTATTATTTTTACCAAATACCTTTATATTTTCATTTTTACTTTCATTTCTTTCTTTCTTTATTTATTTATTTAGCTTGTTTACGAGTATTCTAAAAGAAAAGATCTGAAAGCAGAGGAAATACTTTGGCTTGAAGGAGAAATACCCTTGGCAGTTCTCTTGAGCCATGTAATATATAATATGCACTACTTTCTGCATGTTAGTGAATCAATCTGTAGTATGATGTGATACAGACAAAGTGAAAGTCTGTGTGTTTCTGATGCAAATAAATTGAGTAGTACTGTCATAAACTCTAGCATCAGGGTAACAGGACATATATTATGCAAAAAGGACAAATGGAACAGGCCCGGGGTATGTCCGTCAGGAGCTAAAGTTAATGAAGGTATTGAACAGTCTTTTAAGGGCTGCTCTACACCTTTATCTTTTAAGGGCAGAAAGTGTGATATTGTTGTACATGGTAGTGCTAATCATATTAAATGGTTAATACCAACCAACATGTACTCAAATGGCCTATTAAGAACAAGCCATTTGAGGATTTACTTAAAAGGTAAAGTGCAATATCAAGAAAAAGTCATACCTTAGGATTAAATTTCAGTGTTTGGAATTTTGCCCAGACATAACAGGAGAGAGTAAGTGATGAGATTGCAAAAGGTTCATGGTGTAGAATTCTTCTCAACATGGTTTATGTTTTCTTAAGGAGAGGGCGTTTTATAGGGATGGGATAACACTGAAATAGAAGAGATTCAAGTATATTTGATGATGCATTGGAGGAAATATTAAGTGGGTCAAAAAACTACTTTTGGGAGGGGAGTACAAAGACTAATACTTGTAGTTTAACAGCAGCCACCAGCAGAGGTAAAATTGATTACTGCGCTGCTTCTATTGGTGTTGAAATGGGACATGCAACAGCCTGAAAAGCAAAACTGGGTGCACATATATCTGTTTGTATATGTCTGTACACTAATACTAGGAGTACAGCAAATAAATATGATGAAGTGTTGGTCAAGTCATCAAATGCAGACATTAGAGGAATATCAGAAACATGATGCCACATCAGACATAGGGGATAAAGAATTTGAATATAGTGACCACAATGTATTCAGAAAAATAGACAGAACAGGAGCAGGGGAGGTTACCTCTTGGTTAAGAATTGCACAGAATCAACGCATTGCAACTGGCTGATGTGAAGGTGGTGGTAATGTTAAATCAGTTTAGCACGATAAGCTCTGGGAAAACAAAAATTTATAGTAGATATGTTATAGGCCAAATGACTGTGATGATAATAATGAACAACTATACGGACAAATTGATCAATCAGTACATTAGAACTTCTTATAATGGATGATTTTAACTTTCAAGATATACAAGTTGCAGTCTACAAAGATCCTGGGATTCGTTTTGACACTAAGCTTTCATTCAACACACCTTCAATACTCAGGATTAATTTTTTTTAAATGTGCTAGGAATTTAAGTTAAAATTTGATTCACATCTCTGACACCTCTACCATAGAAAAAATACATAACTCATTTGCTTTCTGCTATGTTATACATTTCTATAATTTGGTGAGCCTCAACTAAAAGTAATCTAAGTTTTCTTCTCTCCAGTGAATTCCATGTTCTTAAATATGGCAATGTAACAGCTCATTTCCCTTTAATTTGGTCCAGATCCAAGATATATAAAAACCTTGAATATTATTCCCACATCAGACTTGCAATAAATGAATCCTCTAGATTCTCTCTAGATCACTCCTTTTCCATCCAAATGGGATAAAATAGGTATCAGAATCTCCCCTAAAAATGTGAGAATGAAATGCACCTTGTTCCCCTTGCAAAATATAATCTCTTTATAGATTCTTCCCTTATCCAATGATCAACTCAGTAAACAAATATTGCATTGATCTGTTTTTACAGAACAAGAAATACCACTCTAAAATTACTATTGATATTCTCTCTCTCTTGTGAAATACCTGTTTAACAGGTGCTCAGTGTGAACTGTCCACAGATTGTCTTTAATGTTTTTCAATTATGCTGTTGTGTATGTACTGCATTATTTTCTTACATTTGTAAATAGTAAATGACCTGATACCCTATTACTATAAAATAAAATTTATAATATGGAACTATAGAGACTACTGAAAATGTTGAATATCATAATTTACTGAAAACGTCACATTACAATCCTTGCTAAATTGGAAACTTCCCACTAGGTGTAACTTAACACTATTAGAGGATTTAATGGTTATAAGTACTATTAAATAGGAATATAATTCAGCTTTACTGAGAGGAAGGATAAAACAACAGGTTTTGGGTAAAAATTCTTTAATACCAGAATGGAAAGAAGTTTAAAAAAATAAGTTTCAATAAAGTAAATAAATCACCAAAAGCTTTTGAACTTAAGTAGTCTTTCTTCAGTTGGGAAATGAGTTATTACAAAAATAATAAAGAATATCAGGTGCCCGGCCATGGTGGTCATGTGAGGTGAACCGCGTGACACAGGTGCAGATAACAATTAGCAGTTGGAAGTAGAGTGTGTGCTGACTGGTAGTTGGTGAATTGGCTAGCACACATCAGTTTGCAGTGGACTGAGGTCTTTAAGTGCATGCCCTCACACCAAACAAGGGTATCCAAAAAGGGAAGAGCATCGCCCAACTCCAGCTCAATGGTGAACTGAATAAAGGGCAACAGAGAGTTGAGGTGTTGCAAAAACTAGTCTCCCAAACCACGGGAAATGATGACAGACATGTCGTCGAGATAGTGACACCAAAAGGTATAAAATCTGGTAGACCTACAAACGTGCGATCCTCCAGTTATTCCATAGGGATGTTTGCTGTGACCAAGCTGATGGGTGCACCTATGGCTGTACCATGGGTGCACCCATGGCTGTACCATGAATTTGAAGATAAAGAGACTCACCATACATAACAACACCACCGGTTAGGCACAACCTGGGGGCAGAGCAAATGCCATCAGCAGATAGAAGTTCTGCTACCAAAGGTTTGATTTTGGTCGCTGTCGAGAAGGAGTTTGCCACGTGTGATGTCCAGCTGGACGAGAACTGATGTGAACAGTGATATACCATGTCAAACAAGGCCATAACCTGATCCTCTGAAATGGTTAGGCCAGAAACCAGGTGTAGGAACTCTACGCTGTTAGAAATCGTGTGAACAGTCTTGCCTTGTTGCTAATCTGCTTTCAAGCAGATTAGCAACAAACTTCGACAACTCATACATTGGGGAGCCACAACAGGTGACAATAGGTCTAAGGGGATACCCTGCTTATGGACCTTCAGGAAGTCATAAAACTGTGGAATCTGGCCTCCAGAGGCATGTAGATACCAGCATATGGATTCAGAGATCTTGCCAGACTTGAACCAACTATAGAACAGGCGGTTGATTTTGGCCTCCTACTGCTCTAGGATCTTCACGGGAGAGTCTAGTACAGGTTCATAAACAGAGATGTCCTATACAAGAGATAGGGCTTTTATTTGGTAGTCCGACAATTCAGAACAAATATTCAGCGTTCCTTATCTACTGGTAAAATGACAATGGAATCATCCTGTTGCAACGAGTTGAGGGTAGAGACTGGCATCAGTTAAGATTTGAGCTAACTGGACGTGCATGCTGAAGGATTGCTGCAGTTTTGAGGTGGATCGCATTGGCAGTCTCTTCACGTAAATGTGTCAATGACACCTCAACACCCATGGCGAGTTCTGCGACTGGGAGACTGTGGGGGAGAACAGTGGACTTCATCCCTAATGCGAGAGATTCCATAGTTTTACGGCTTACTGAAGGTCTACAAGCAAGGTGTCCCCTTACAACCTATCATCTCCTGTTGTGGCTTGAGCATTTGTAGGTCCACCAGATCCTATAGCCATTTGGTATAGCTACGTTGATGATGTGTTTGTCATCATTTCTCGTGAGTTGGGAGACCAACTTTTGCAACAGAACTCTCTGTGGCCCTTTATTCAGTTCACCATTGAGCTGGAATCAGGTGATGCTCTTCCCATTTTGGATACCCTTGTTCGGTGCGAGAGTAAGCACTTAAAAACCTCAGTCCACCGCAAACCGATGTGTGCTGGCCAATTCACCAACTACCAGTCAGCATGTGCTCACAGTCAGCTTCTCAGTACCGTGTGAGCACTACAGACCCATGCCTGGAACCACTCCAGTTCTGTGGATGAAAGGCACACTGAGATTGTTAGAGTTAAAGCAAACCTGGCTAAGTGCAGTTACTACCAATGCCTTAGATAAGTGTGACCTGCAGGCCCGTAACAGTGCAGCAAACTCTAGGGCCACACGTGGCAATGACCCCATCTTGATCGCCTTTATCCCCTACTACCCAGACCTGTCACAACAGCTTTCTAACTTTCTAAAGACTTACAGGATACAGTCCCTTATCGTGAGGGTAAAAACACCAATCCCTCCCCCTTGCAAAGCAGTTCAAGGGGGAGGGATTGGTGTTTTTATTGAGGGATTGATGTTCTGGAGCATTATACAACACTGAAATAAATTTCTGATTTGTATTTTCAGCCTTGTGTTCTTCCTAAAATTAATTCTGCAATCTCCAGTAGACTACACACAAAATGTGGGTTCTGAAATCTAACTCTATTTCCTGAATCTCCAATAAACAGGAGGGGGATAATTTGAGAAAACCTTTGGATTTTCAGTATAATAGATCACATAGCTTCAACCTTTTTGTTCTCATTTGATTCCCCATCACTGCTGCACAACATTTTGTTGCTGTAATTCTTGGTACATTGCCTGAAATGCTTTGACATAAATGCCGCAGCTTAAGGATTCACAAAAAATTGCAAAATTCATACTCTGATACTAAAAATTGAATATACAGTATAAAATTAAACATCTGCTTTGATGTATAAGCACCTTGTTCAATCAACTGTACTATTGCCATCATATTAGTAACGGCCGCATGGTGCAAGAAAGCCTATGGCTTATGCTGCACCAGCCAAAAAAAAAAAAAAAAATCCGAACAAAGCAATGATAAAAACAAAAAATAAATAGATAAATAAATAAAATAAATAACTAAATAATAATAATTAATAAATAAAAAAATAAAATAAAAAATAAATAAAAAGGAAATTAAACCTATCATCCTATGCGCTTCCCTTACCCGAAAGTACTATCCAGATGACCTTTGAATTTCCCCAAACTGTCGGCCTCTACCACCCACGAAGGCAACTTATTCCAGTAATTTATAACTCGCTGGCTAAAATAAAACTTCCTGCAGTCCAATCTAAACATTTCCCCCCCCCGTAACTTGAATTTATGTCCCCTAGTTCTAGCATCATTTATAATCTTGAAAATTTCGTCCTCATTCATTTTACTGATGCCTCTCAGAGCCTTAAACACCTCAATCAAATCTCCTCTAAGGTGTCTAGTTTCCAAACTCTGCAACCCACATATTCGAAGTATTTCTTCATAAGGACGCCCTTTTGCCGATCTCACCAGGCAAGTTACCCTTCTTTGCACCCTTTCAAGAAGCTCGATGTCTTTCTTTAGGTGCGGTCTCCATACTTGAACACAGTATTCCAAGTGTGGTCTAACATAAGCCTTATATAATCTGATTATCACGTCCCTATCTCTACTTGCAAAAGTTCGATAGATCATCGATAGAACACCATGGGCCTTCCTTGCAACCTGTTTACAATGCTCAGAGAATTTCATGTCTGATCGTATCGTAACACCCAAGTCCCTTTCCTCCAGTACTGGGTTTAGTTGAACTCCACCAAGTGAATAAGTTTTTTTGGGATTACTGTTGCCCAGGTGTAATACCTTACACTTTGTTGGATTAAAGCACAGCTGCCATTTTTCTGATCATTCCTGAAGTCTATCTAGGTCTCTCTGAAGAAGCTCAGCTTGACAGTGATCATTAACTACTCTACTAATTATAACATCATCTGCAAATTTAGACATCACGCCCTCTATCCCTTCATCAATGTCGTTTATGAAAATTAAAAACAGTGGTCCTAATACTGATCCTTGGGGAACCCCACTTCTTACATCAACCCAATCTGAGGAATAGCCATTTATCACAACCCTCTGCCTCCTGCCCTGAAGCCACCCTTCTATCCATCTAAGGATTTTCCCAGTGATTCCAACCTGTTCCAGCTTATAAAGCAACCGCTCATGTGGGACTGAGTCAAAAGCTTTGCTGAAATCTAAATAAACAATGTCGAAATTATTCCCTAAATCCAGCTCGTGAGTGACCCTTTCGAAATAGCGAATCAGATTTGTTAAACATGATTTTCCCTTTACAAAACCATGTTGAGTATCCTTGAGAATTTCAATTCGATCCAAATGATCCTGAATTCCACCTTTTATCATTGCCTCCATGATTTTCCCTACCACTAAAGTCAGACTGATAGGTCGATAATTCCAACTTCACTTTTAGAGCCACCCTTATGTATGGGAGATACATTTGCACTTTTCCAATCCAAGGGAATCTCCCCAGAGTCTAGTGATGCTCGCATAATTAGCCTCAATGGTTCAATGCACTCGTTTGCCGCCTCTCTTAAGATTATAGGGTATATTCCATCAACTCCAGGAGCCTTAGTGGTCTGTAGGCTCGAAAGTTTTTTCATTAAATAATCTTGCGAAATTTCAATATCATTAATTACATATTTTTTAACTTCGCTCCCACAATTTCCCATTGCCACAAAAGGCTTTTCATTTGTAAATATCGATGCAAAATAACTGTTGAGTTCATCTGCAACGGCAGCTGGTGTATTTATTACTATCCCCTTTCCCTTACGTAAAGGTCCGATGTGGTTTGTTCTGCTCTTCTTGGCATTTATATATGTGAAGAATTCTTTATCCCCCCCCCTCTTTGCTCTGTTTGCTAGCGATTTCTCATAAACTGCCTTTGCCTGTCGAACCTTTTCTGTGGCTCTATTACACATCACCTTGTAGCTGTTATAGGCTTCAGTACTTTTTATTGCTCTGTAACCTTTCCATGCCACCTTTTTCTGCTCAAGTAATGTGGCAACTTCACTATTCATCCAACTTGGAACCCTTCTCGTGGAGTATTTTTTTAATGGTATATACGCATTCAAGGCATCTGTGATTAATGTTTTAAAAACGTACCACAGTTCAATTGTATTCATTCTCTGCGCGATATCTACCCAGTTAATAGAGGCCATGTAGTACCTTAAGGCATCGTAATTTCCTTTTCTGAAATTAAAACCCATTCCTTTGCCTTTTACTTCTGCTACCTCTCTCGTCATCAGCCACCGTAGAACTCCGTGATCACTTCCTGCTACTGGTTCCTCTACTGTCAGCCCTGTTATGTCATCTGATTCATGTGTGATGATGAGGTCTACGATATTCTTTTCTCTAGTACTTTCCCTGACATGTTGATACAAATAACAGTCATCTAGTTGATTTAAAAATTTTGTTCCCCATGTCGAATTTCCTTCCCATTTACTCCAATCAATTAGAGGCAAATTGAAATCACCCATAATAAGGCATTGACGCTTACTTGCCCATTCCATTTGCATGTAGAGGCTTTTGTCATAACCTTCACAATCACCTGGTCTGTAGATTACTCCTACTCGCATTATACCTTTGTTTCCAACTATCTCACACCATACAGACTCTATACTAGCATGTGAAATGTCTGAATCCGGGAAAGCTATCGTCGCACTCAGGCTGCTTCTGATAAGAAACATAACCCCACCACCTCTTCTACCTAACCTATCCTTCCTAAATACATTATACAAGCCGTACTGAAACTCATAATCCCCAATTTCCGGGTGGCACTACGTCTCTGTAAGCCCTATTATGTCCGCGTTACTTGTTTTAACCAGCAGTTCGAATTCGCTCATTTTATTGACGACACTTCTAACGTTACTGTATAAACAATCAAGATTTACTGTTCTTGTATATTTAACAACCCTAACACAACCCTTGAAGTTTTTTAGGCTCTCTTCCCTGATATTAGCTACCCGCTCACGTGAAACGTCTTTGCCCCCAGAACATCTAGATAATACGTCCAGTTGGGGTAACAGATAAGAACTCTTAAGGTATGTGCAAGAGTTACATTGACCAATATTATCAGATAAACGCGTGTCAGTATTACCCACATCCCCCCTAACTAGCAGTTTCCCTGAACCTTTAAGGTATCCTCAATAATACTGGCAAAAACTTTTGCACCACCTTTGTTTAAGTGTATCCTGTCTCTACAAAACAAATTCCTTCTACCTACAAGTGTGGGCCATGCTGAGAGAAATTTACCCCCTAAAGCCTTGCAGATTCCTTCAAGTCTTGAGTTAATCCACAAGGCTCTTAACATAATCCCTCCTATTGTGTCTGGGCAGAACTGCAGACACATAGACATTATGGCCTAGCTCGCGACATTTCCTCAGCATGGTCCTGTATTTTTCCAACAAATCGTCAGATCGTGTACGTTTAATATCATTTGTCCCCACATGAATAATAATATTTTCTTTACCCCCTTTAAAATCTGACAATCTGTTGGTGACATCATCAATAGTTGCTCCCGGCAGACATACCCTGGTTCTGCTTTCTGCTCCACCTATCTTTATTACAAAAAATATTCCCCGTTTCCCTGACAATGGAGTCTCCTAATAAAACAATGTCCTTTTTAACCAGAGTAGTTTGCACTTGGTTTTTCTGTTTTGAGGCTTGAATCGGGTGTGCATCACTTGGTACATTGCTTGGTAGATATCTGAACAAGCAGGGACTGGAGAAGTGTGAATGTATCCCCAATTCACAAAGGGGGGGGAATCAAAGGGTGATAAGAGTAATTATAGACCTGTTAGTTTAACTTCTGTTCCAGGGAAAACAGTGGAATCATTGGTTAAAGCAGCAATGCAGGATCATCTAGTCAAGACTGCAGTTATAGTTCAGACACAACATGGATTTGTTAAGGGGAAATCCTGGCTGACAATCTGATTGGATACTACGATGTGGTCACAAAGGAAATGCATGTAAACATAATTTTGATTTCAGGAAAGCACATGAAAGTTTCTGTTCAAATTAGAGTAGTATAGCATTAAGGGGAAATGGAGAGTAGCAATCAATGGACACTGCTCTTTGTGGACTAATGTTATTAGTGGAGTCCCCAGGGTTCAGTGTTGGGCACACTGTTGTTTTTTATATTTATCAATGATACTGATGAAGGCATATCAGGCTTATGTCCAAATTTGGAGATAATACAAAGGTTGGCATGATTGTTAATGACAGTGTGCTACTGCAACGGGATCTAAAAAAGGTTGGGCAGATGGGCTGAGAAGAAATAACTGAAGTTTAACATTTGACAAATGTGAAGTACTGCATATGGTTAGCAGTAACTGCAGAGTAACCGTACCAACTGGGGATAGAGGAAAGGAGATGAATTCTCTACTCCCAATGGCCATCTGACCAGGGCCTGTGCTGACCACCATTTCCAACTGATAACTGGCCTAGAAACCTGTTTCTTTGTGATCTGGAGTATGCAAAAATGTGAAGAGCCGCAAATTACCTGGGTTAAGCTTTTTTAGATGTTCAATGGTCTATTTTGTTCTCCCTAGTCTGTTTTTCTAGCGATTCCATAGGATCACTTTAGTAGCCATGGGTATGAGATCCTATTGTTACACCCATCTTTTCAGGAACAATCTCAAGCAGTCAAATCGATCCACAATTTCTTTTCTTTTCTCTACATTTTTAAGGGTAGCAACTGCGAGTGCTTGTTGATCTTTACAATATTTTGTCTCATTTACAACTGACAAACAATCCCAAAACATCTGGCCTATTCTACATGTAATTATTAAAGTTATCTTAGTTATGTTGTTTCAACAACACAGCGTAGTGTGTTTCATGTGGTCATAAACTAGTTCGGACAAGTAGCCTTGAAAGAATGCCAAACAAATATTTTTGTGTACCACTCGGCATCCTCGCTGTGATAGAAGCCTTATACATGCCTGCGATAATCAAGAGAAAATATCAACCTAATTATTCATGTTGAGAGACTGTTCTTTCAATGTGCTTGTGTTTGTCTATACCATGGGTATAAGTACTCTAGTGGTACTTTGTAATGTTTCTGACAACATGTTACTGAGTGCATATGCGTGAATACTAGTGGCAAACATTTGCAACCAGTGACACATCTTTCTTGCAAAAAAGTTAAGCTACATTCCTCATATTCATAAAATGTACTATCTTGTATTCATGTGCAATAAATAAATTTAATAAATAGTATTTTCTGAAAGATTTACCGGGTAATGTCCATCCCTGTACATATGATTGGTTGGATAAACGGTTGCTCCTGGCATATGAGACTGTGTATTGGAGGGATATGAAGAATGAGTGGGATCTTGTGGATAAGGATATCCTCTTGTTCCAGCCAAAGGAGGACTTAATGGACCAGCCTGCCTTTTATACTGTGGATTGCCTTCATGAGGTGGCCTGAAAAAAGAAATAGAATTCAAGAAAGAACAATACATGATACAAAATAAATAAATAATAAATATATTTTCAAACAGCAAAGATACTAATGACAATGATTAAAGTAAGCATGTAGCTAAAATAAATGGTGAAGATCAGCTATGTCTAGTTCCTATAATATGCCACACAAAGGTTTTAAC
This sequence comes from Mastigoproctus giganteus, assembly GCF_048544385.1. Lineage (NCBI taxonomy): Eukaryota > Metazoa > Arthropoda > Arachnida > Uropygi > Thelyphonidae > Mastigoproctus > Mastigoproctus giganteus. The sequence continues at coordinate 227,344,825 of NC_143576.1, read as the reverse complement.
CTAGAATTGTCTAATAATAGCATTAGCAAATGATACAGGCAAGAATGCTTATACAAAAATCAGCAAAAAAAAAAAAAAAAAAAAAAATACCATATCACCCACACATTCCTTCCAAAAGTTTGTCTAATTCTTCTTTAAATTTATTTAAGCTATACACTTCCACAACAACAGACAAAAGTTTGTTCCAGCAACCAAACCACTGCTGGCTAAAGGAAAACTTCCACACATCTGTTCTGCAACCTACCTCTTTCAATTTGAATTTATGCTGCCTCATGTGTAGTCTGCGCAAGAGGAAGAATCCCATCAGCACTATGCTTGCTCAACCCACTCAAAGCCTTAAACACCTCAATCAGATTACCTCATAGGTGCCTAGTCTCCAAGTGCTGCAATCTGCAGGAACATCATATCTTTTTTTTTTGGTAGTTGTTGGCACATAAGCTTCTGTGGCCATAATGCACCTCCCAAGGTTTTTGCAGTACTTTGATCCAAGCCCGAGGCGGGAATCGAACCCGCGACCTTGGGGTTTCCAGGCAGGCACTTTACCCACCCGGCTAGCCCGGTCGGCACACACATCATATCTGACTACACAATTACCCCCAGGTCTTTTTTTCGTTTTCCATTACCCTGAGTGTAGTACCAAACAGTTGGTACATTATTCTGAAGTTACTGCTACTCATGTGCCGTACTCTGCATTTGCCAATGGTAAACTTCAAATGCCATTTCTCAGCCCATCTACCCAACTTTTCTAGATCCCATTACAATAGCATACCATCATTACTGTCATTAGTTCACTGTACATCAAATTGGTTCACTGTACATCAAATCACTTTACAATGGACTCTCCATAATAAAATACCATTCACTATACCAGCGTTTCCCAAACTTTTTTAGTCACGGAACACTTTTCATCTCACAACATATTCACGGAACACTTACAAAACAAGTTTAGTGGGAGCCAAAAAACTATTGCTAATATTTTATTACATATGATGCACTGTGCATCAGGAGCATCTTTATTTCCAAGACATATAAAGTCAAAATTCAAATAACTGTCATTATACTTTCGTTTTGGTCTTTTATTATTTGGTTCCCGTTTTTTCACTTCGGATTTTTGGGGAACAAAAGGCTGCGATTGTTCATCCTCACTTTGAAGTGTGACAATATTGTGTTCCTTTTCATCGACCACAGTTGTACTACTAGAAGTACTTTGCTTCTTGTTTTAAAGTTCCTTTTTTCAATCACAAATCTATGGTCACGTTTTAATAATAATATTTCTAAATACTAATAATTATCTAAAAAATTTATACAAGGAAGTGAGTTTAGTTATGATATCGGTTTGCTTCCTCCTCTCCTTCAACCCATGTGTTCCAGGCTGCTAAATCGCATACGAATGGCATACTAGATCACCACATTGCTACTTTTTCGTAGATATCATTACCTCTACGCATACTTTGCATCTCTATGCAAAGCCCGCGAAAATAAAGTGTTCCATAGTGTATTTGATTATTAGTCTATGTCAGTATATTAATAAATGAAAAAAAAATAATAAATTATGTTAAATATTATAATGATACAAAAGTGGTGTACACTACAAATATGCAAAATTTATTTTATTATATTATTATTTTTTTTAATTATTAATTACGATTTTTCGCAGAACACTTGTTCACATCTCACAGAACACAGTTTGAGAAATGCTGCACTATACGATATTTGGTAAGTGCTGGTCATTGTGATCACATTTGCAAATTGAATTTTAATTCTATTAAATGGCGACTGTAATATGCAAAAATAGGAGGAATATTATCCACAGGCTATAAAAGTAAAGATCACAAATTTACACTTTATTACATTACCAATTAACAAAATCAAAATATACTTAAAAATCGAGAGAATATTTTCCACAGGTTAGCAAAATAAAAATAAATTTACCACTTACGTACATGGCTTAATTAATACTGCAATACGTATATACTAACTGATATTTCTATTCACTGACATTTGGTGGGGGGGTGTAAAATTTAAAACAGTAAAAAAGATAAGAAATCAATAACAAAGAACATGGCACACAGAAATTGCAACTAACACAATAGTACGCGCAAATGAGATATGGAGTAACACGTTTATGAAGCTTAAAAGTAGGAATGAAGAGAAGATTCTGAAAATTTGTTTTATTGAAGAGGAAACACACTTCACCACAATAACATAAAACTCACAGAATTCCAGCTATCAGTATTATCGCAAATGCAATAAGACAGAGTTTACTACCTGTTTATAACACATTGTACAAACAAAAAGCCCAATAAATTGAAAACTGAAAATTGTTTTATGGTTGTGACCTCCAGAAACATGCTTTAGAAAAATATCACAAAGTTGTTCACAAAACTGATTCTTATAACTGAACATATGATGATGTGAATTGTGTTTTTTTTAATTAAAGTGACCAATTCCACTAAAGTGATCATGTTAACCGGCACCTACTTATTTCACTTTACGACGAGATCGGCTTACGACTGTCTTCGAATGGACCACATGGTCTTTCCTCTCAGCCAATAGAGCAGCATTTGTAAACATTTGTCATGGGTTTTTTTGTGGGTTTTTTTTTTTTTTTTTGTATCCTTTAGTTCGAGTAATTTTTTTTTTGTGTGTTTTGCTTTAATCAATATATTAGTTTTAAGCAATTTTTTAAATCAATATGTACAATTACCATTATAAAAATCACCTTTTAGAGAGGTAAATAGCTTAGTTAAATAGCAAGAATTTCAACTTCCGAGGTCTTGGAATAAATTACCAAAATGTGGTATTGGGTTCCCATTATGATATTTTCGTGATACGATGGTCTCTGGAATGGATTAATATCATAAAGCAAGGGTCCTATCAAAATTATTTTTTGCATCCTAGTTCCCTTGTGACTGCATTATAGTATCCAATCAAATTGGACAAACACGATTTCCCTTTAACAAATCCATACTGTATCTGAAGTATAATTTCAGCCTTGTCTAGATTGGTCCTGCATTACTTCTTAAACCAATGACAAGTTATCCTATAGGCACAAAAGACTTAGGGCCCAGATCAGAGGGGGCCCCCAAAATCAGTTTTGAAAACTCATTGCTGTTTTTTTACTATTTTTAATTGATTTTTATCGGAAGCTGCACTTTTTACCTGCCAAGGTCAATGAACTTTCCTTGAATATTAATTTGAAAATAATGTTTTTTTTGTTTTTTTTTAAAATGATTTTACTGATATTGATTCAATTTTATTTTTAGTTCTTATGTCATATAATTTGGTTGTTTTGTTGTCACAATAAAATGAAATTGAAAATGTTCTTTCTTATTAAAAATAATAATTTTACACATCCATTCCCATTAAAAGTTTGTTCAGTTGCTCCTTGAATTTATTTAAGCTATCAACTTCCACGACTGATGGAAGTTTGTTCCAGCAATCAACTACCCGCTAGCAAAAGCAAATTTCTGCACATCTATTCTACAACTGTCTTTCCTCAATTTGAATTTATGCCCCTTCAGGTCCGTATTCTGAGCAAGAGGAAGAATCCCTTCAGAATTGAGTGTGCTCAACCCTTTCAAGACCTTAAACACCTCAATCAGATCACTTCACAGGTGCCTAGTCTCCAGCCGCTGCAATCTGCAGAACTTCATTCATTCCCCTCACCAATCTTGTTACCCTTTTCTGTACTCGCTCAAGCAACTCTACATCCTTCCTAAAATGAGGCCTTCAGACCTGTATGCAGTACTCAAGGCATGGCCTAACCATTGCCTTATTCAAAGGGATAATCACCTTTTCCCTCCTAGCAAAATTCCTGTATATCATTGACAATACTGCATGACCTCTCTGGCAGCCTGACTGCATTGTTCAGAAAACTTCATATCTGACTCCATAATTACTCCCAGATCTTTTTCGTTTTCTACCACCCTAAGTGTAGTACCACACAGTTTGTAAGTTTCTCTGGGATTACATCTACCCATATGCAGTACTTTTCATTTGTCAATATTAAACTTCAGTTGCCACTTCTCAGCACAACTTAGGGGCTCACATCTGGTGAGTATGGGCTTGGCACACTCAGGGTCCTGAGCTGGATATCATCATTCTTCTCTTTCCTGGTGATTCCCTTCCTTCTCTCTCTCTCTCTCTCTCTCTCTCTCTCTCTCTCTCTCTCTCTCTCGGTAATTCAGAATTTTTTTTTTTTTTTGGCTGGTGCAGCATAAGCCTCAGGCTTCCTTGCACCACATGGCTAATAATAACTTTTATAGATCCTGTTGCAGTAGCACACTGCCATTAACAACCCAGCCAACCTTTGTATCATCTGCAAACTTCGACATTAATCCTGACATACCATGAATATCACTGATAAATAGACAAAACAAGAGCATACACTGACAAACAAGACATACACTGGTCCTATTCCACCTATCTTTTTGGCACAATATATTACCTGTTCCCTGACAACAGAGTCACCAACAATAACTAACTCCTGTGGGACCAGCACATTCTAACTTGGAGACTGCAGCTGTGTTGCCTGATGGCCAAGAGCAAGCTCTGGCTTTGAGTTGGGCAGCTGAGAGCTTGATGGGTCCCTCACCTTAATACCTTCAAGGGCATCTACCTGACTCTTCAAACTCTCATAAGCACCCATCAGAACACTGAGTTGGTGCCTAATTTCTTGACACTCTGCACCTAGCACACACAAAGACATCCTCCTGAAGGAGCATAAATTCAAACCGATGAAGGATGGCTGCTGGATAGATATGCAGAAGTACGCCTTCAGTCATTGGGTGGTTGAATGTTGGTACAAAATTCCTATCTGATGTAGAGGCGGGTAGTTTGAACAAATTCAAGAAAGAATAGACAATCTGACAATCGGAAGTGCTGGTTTTTTTTTTTTTTTTTTTTGCTGATGATGTATAAACTTGCTTCCTTACATTCTTTGTCATTACTAATAAAATCTCGTTTTCACTTGCTTAAAAAAAAAAAAAAGGGGCTAAAATTAATTTTTTATAGTTAAAACGAAAGGTGTCTCACAGACACCATTCTAGTATATTTGTTTCGTTCACATTGCCTGAGTAGAAGAATTGGCAGTTTTTCTTGCACTCTGCTTCCTTGATTTATGAATTAATCCAGTCTTGCAAATTGTGAGAAACATTGGATTTAAAATGAGGCTAAAATTTGTAAGTATTTTATTCTTTCAGTAGAAATTGTGCAAAGTTGAATAAATCACCTGAAAAATGAAGTTCCTGATTATATCAAATAATTAGTTGCAGTTTTCAGCACTGGGATATTAACATTGCATTTCTAATTCTGTGCACAGTCCTAACAGAAACTATGGTTAATTCACTTAATACAACTTGAAACTATATTTACTTATGCGATAAAATAATTTTGTCTGACACGTAACTTGCATCTTTTGCCAAACGCTCTCACTGCAATCGGCATGTTAACTTGGGGTGTACGCTAAAAGCATTCACACACACACACACACACGCATCTGATAATTTTATTCATATAAATGATAATCTTTTTTGCTTAAACTGGTACTGGTTCTACTGATTCCATTTGTATAAATTCTGAAAAATATATACAAACTGAATTACCTAGCGCAGTGACATAACTTCATTTTGGCTCTCCAATAGAACATAATAGTGGCTTTAGTTGCTGTTATGAAATTTGGCTCATAGCAGTTTTATCATGCATTACATCTGCATGCAGTGTGTTCATGACCAATGTAAATGTAGTTAAAGCTTAAAAAGTCCAAATAATTAGCAGGCTGCATCTCTGCCCGAGCCAGCTAACTATAACTCCTCTGAAGGCCTTCCAAAAGTCTTGCTGATTCCATCGGGATTCGAACCCAGTAAACCATGCAACCCTCGCTGAGACCTACTTGCTCAGCCCAGTTGTGATAAAACTCCATAAAAATTACCTGAATCACTGACGGGATGCAAATCCTTTTCTACTCACTGCAGGAAGGACGGTAATTATATCTTGGTGGTATGTAACATACTCAGAAAACTTTGACTACGTTTACTTTTAGATTAAGGCAGGCAAGTAAACCAGCCTGTGACAGAGCAACTGAGGGGTTAGTGTATTGTATCTGTAAATTTCATGTATTCAAAGGTCCCGTAATTCAGTTCAAGATAAAAGGATTTAGTGCCTTTGAATGTGGCTTGGTAGTCAGTGCCAGACATGCCAGTATAAGAAATTACAACCCCTGCTGGGGTTTCCATATACAACTGTGTCTTGAGGTGGTGATCTATGGTTACAAACAGCTTGTTCATGTAGATGCCAATGAAGTTTTCCTATGAAAAACATGAAGCTTTTACATGTTTTGTTAAATAAGACACCATAATTTTTAGGGGGGGTGGAGACCAAACAACCATTGCCTATAAAGATTCCTCTGTCTTAAGGAAATCTGATTCCAAGCCTTTTCTGACAGCGATCGCAATCATTTGTGCGAGTTCTTGGAGGTGTTAGTATATTGTGTGTAAATACTACAAATATTTTATGGTCAGTTTCCTATTTTGTCAGATGAAAAACTAGTTTTCCCAGTGAAAAATAAATAAATAAATAAATAAAAATCAAAATGACAATTGAAAAACATCTACAAATTATTTCCATTCACATGGGATTCAAACCCATTTCTCTTGCCTAATTTCCTTTAAAAAAATAAAAATAAGACTCACTGCAAACCACGTCAATGGGCAGTGACAAGATTTGAAGGTTTAGTTTCGTATATCATATTTAGGAACAGCTACACTTGTTTGCCGTGGTAGGGTTTTAGGAGCGTTAGCAACTCAGGCTATATTGCTCTGTGTATACTGTCTGTAAATTTCATTTTCTCAGATTGGTTTGCTGGGAGAAAAAACCGTGCTACACCTGAGACCGACTAACTCAGCCACATTGTGAAAAAGGACCAAAAAAATTCCTTCCGTCATCGACAGGACTCAAACTCAGGTCTTTTCCACCAGGTGTGGGGAGGACAGCGATCCAACCAACTGTTACCCACGAGGGCCTGCTGCACTTGGAAAGTGATGGGTGTACGAAATCTCATATCAATAACTCTGTGTTAAGTTGAAGTCATGATGTCCCCCTTAAATTTCATGGTGGAACTTTATGACTAGTTAGACCAGGGTTTCTGGTCTAAAGAAAATTGGGTTTGGGGGTGGGGGGGCAAAAAAAACATGGGTATTACAATGGGGTTTGTGGTCCAAAGTTCAACCCTACCTGACAACATCTTATTCTTTAATTTCTCTCACTGGACTTTCTTTTCCCCTGAGACAACTGATTTTTAAAATATAGGTATATTAGTTAGGAGTGAGAAATTTGGTAAAAGGAAGATAGTGCGTGTGATTTAATTCAACCACCTTTGCTTTTCATAGGCATTAATGCCTAAGCTTTCAAAGATAATGTCTCTGCAATCCTTGGCATTTGCGTCTTTCCAAGAGCTGCGACCTTGGTGGCAGTGTGGTGTATTTATTTATTCTTTTGTTTCATTGGTCAACATACGAGGCATGGATGGGATGAGGAAATGTTTCAGTCTATTGTTTCTACTTTCTAAGCAACAATTAGTATTGATTTATTGTTTCCTTGTGAAAGTTGTTTATTTTTGATCCACAGTGCTTTTGTGCGTGACATGTGCTATGAGAGTTAAATAAAAATAGTTTATAATTTATTATTTAATTCTTTGTAGTTGTTCAACACCCATCTTCAATCATGGCAAGTTTCAAAAAGAAAAAGTGCCGACAGTATCTGGATGAATATCTAGCTTAGGGTTTTATTGAAAGCCCATTCGACTCAAGATGGCCATGGGTTTTATGTGCAATAGTTCTTTTTCAAATGGGACTATGAAACTGTCAAGACTTTTAGATCATTTAAAAAGGAAACATTCTAATAAAGTTGGTAAACATGTCAAATATTTTAAAAAATTTAAACAGAATTTTGAGCAACGTAACACTACTACTTCCTTATTTAAGAAGATTACACAAACAAATGACGATGGAATGATTGCTTCCTATAAAATTTCAGAAATCATTGCAAAAACTGGTATTGCTCATACAGTTGCTGAGACTGTTATACGACCTGCATTAGAGACTGTAATTTCAACAGTGATGAATCAAAATCCTTCCAGGATTTTAATCGCATTGCCATTCAGCAACGATTCGATTCGAAGGTGAATCAGTGAGATGTCAGTTAACATTGTAGAGCAGCAAATTGACAAACTAAAAACAAGAATTTTCTATTCAGATTGATTATTTCACAGTTACTGACAATAAGGCTCTTCTATTGGCATGTGTTCATTATTTCGACAATAATTGTAAATTGCAAGAAGAGATGTTTGTAAAATCTATAGAAATTGACTGTACTGGAGCACCCATTTTTGCTGCTGTAAAAACATGGTTTGATAAAAAAACAAGTACCATTGGAAAATTTGGTATCCTGTGTCACTGATGGTGCTACCTCCATGGTTGGAAGACAAAGGCTTTATAGCTCACCTAAAGTCCTGAAGTTCTTATAATACACTGCATTGTGCATTGACATTGTCTCATTGCAAAAAATATTAGTCCAGTTCTTTATCAATCTCTCAGTACAGTTATTAAAACCATCAATAAAATTAAAGTCACATTGCAAATATGATCGCCTTTTCAGAAAATTGTGTTGATAATGAAGGACAGTATGTGAGGCTTCTTTTACATACAGAAGTTAGTGGCTTTCTAAAGGAAGCTGTAACAAGATTTTTTTTTTTGTCTTTCGATAATTACAGGATGGGTAGGAAGTAACTCCTTATTTTTAAATTGTTATATCCGGTAAAGTAATGCATATATTGGAATTAACTGTATGTTGTTTTATCATGTCTTGTATGCCATTACTTATACTATTTTCATTGTTTCAGATCCCCGTGAAATCCCATAGAAATGGCCGGTGTACTATCCATTGAAGAAAGAGCTAAAATTGCCGCCAGGTATGAGGTGTGGCAGTCAGTTGTCCCAAGTTTTTGTTGTTATTTGGTTTTTAGGAGCATTAGCAACTAAGGCCATATTGGTGGTCACGGGCTCGAACCCCACTCTAATCAAGAAGCGTGTGCTACACACTGCTGCTCCTGCCCACCTGGCTACGGAGGCACCAGTCGTCTAAGTGCAATGGTGGTGGAGGAGTCAACATGGCAGGCATGCTGTTTTGGATCCAAAAACAATCAAAAACTGTCATAAAAAGTTGACGACTGGTAGTGTAGTGGGCAGCAAGAGATCTGGTAGGCCTTCAACGTCAATGTCTGAGAAAAATGTGAATCAACTGAAAGAGATTTTCAATCGAAGCCCTTCGAATTCCACACGGCAGGCTTCAAGAGAGATTGGTTTAAGGCATCATGCTGTGCATGTTGTTCTCCATAAAGACTTACAATATCAACCATGGAAGCCACATTATGTGCAGCAGTTGTACCTGAATTGGGACAGGCATGTTGAATTTTGTGAAAATATGCTCACACGGGAGGAAGATTTCCAGACCTGTTCAAAAACATTCTTTGGACAGACGAGGCTATGTTTCATGTGGGGGGGTCGTTAATCGACATAACAGTCATTATTGGGTAGATAAAGATCCCCAGGAGACAGCTGAAAGAATGCAGAACAAGCTGAAAGTGATTGTGTGGTGCGGTATAACTTCTTGTATCATTGGATCATATCTGATATGAGACACCATGAACGGTGAACGATACTTCAAAATGTTGCAAAATTTTGTGTGGTCTACAATTGCTGCATGGGGAAATGCTCAAGAGTTGATGTTTATGCAAGCCAGTGCTCGCCCGCATTTTGCCTTGACTGTTAGGGAGTAGCTCAATGAGCATTTCCCAGGACGCTGGATTGGCCGTCGGGGACCCACAGAATGGCCTGCATGAAGTCCAGACCTAACTCCATGTGATTACTTTTTATGGGAATGGGCCAAGGAAGAAGTGTATAAGAATAAACCTAAGAATGTTGATGAACTTGAAACAAGATCTGTCAGGTCATCTCTGTTTTGTTTGTTTTGTTATTTGGTTTTTAGGAGCATTAGCAACTAAGGCCATATTGCTCCAGGGATATGCGGTGGTCATTCCCTAACCTTTCCGCATCCTCCGTATTTGGTGGTCACGGGCTCGAACCCCAGTCTAATAGGTCATCTCTGGTGTTCCTGTCCAATTCTTAAGGAAGGCAGCAGAAAGTGTACCTGCCCGTTTGAAAAAATGTGTGGAAAATGGGGGTCTCATTAAGTTGTAATTTTCAGGGAACTAATGGCAAACAATAAGCTACAAATCAGAAAAAAAAAAAAAAAAAAAAAAAATGTGCAGTGCTATTTTGTATATTTTAGGAAATATAACATTTTTAAAATAGGGAGTGACTTCCTACCCACCCTGTAGTTTTTTTAGAAAGCGAAGGAGACACAGATTTAGCAAAGGAGATCAGCAAACAAAAACAACATATACCATATGACTTGGATTTTTCGAAAACTGGAAGAAGTATAACTTCAAGGGGAAATTAATTACAGTGATAGACTGCAAACACGTATTAAAAGCCTTCATTAAAAAAACTGGAAATATTTCAAAGCAATTTAAAGAGAGAAAACAATTTCATGGTATGGTTAGCTGAAATCAATGAATCTCCCACCGAGAATGATCTTAAGAATTATTTAGATCATTTGTGTTCTTTAAAAGGTGAAATGAAAAACAGATTTTCAGATTTATTTTCTTTTGAAGTGAAGCCATGGATGTTAGATCCAACTAGATGTGATGCCAGATCTGCTAGTGAAGAAATTCAAGAACTCACTGATAATTAAAAAAGGTTGAGAAACACTGGGTTAGACTTTCGACATAAAACCTATTACTTGCAGTGACAAGACAAACATAATAAAAAACATTATCAAGTCAACCAGATAACATTTACCTATCTTTCCCCCAGCTCTCCCTTATCCGGTCAATGTCCAAAGGTTTCCCGTCTGCCGCTCTGCTCCATGTGCTTCCTTGATAATGATCACCTCCCATATGTTTCTCAAGCTGTGAAGAAAACTTCCTTTTGAAGGAAATAATTTCTCTCCAACCCCTCAATAAAAATAAATGAAAATAAAATACTATAAGAAACAAAAAGACACCTTTGTTACATTACCTGATACCTAAAGTGACTGCAAACAGTAACTGACCAAGTAAGTGAAACAATTCACCAGCATTTACTGAATGCTCAACTATCCATTTAATATTCCTATTTATCTTTTATTTCATTAAATGTCAAACAGTTGCATAACCCCAGAATTTGACAGTACAGGTATGTAAACAATTATAACAATAAAAATTGTACTTTTTAAAATCCATGTGCCCTTGCAGTTGAGAAATTTATGTAGGATTGAACAGTACTGAAAAAACTCATTTCAATGAATATTAAGCACTAACGACTTGAGTTATTTACATCTGAAAAAAATTATAATGGCTAAAATATAGTGTGCTAGTTGTCAGAATGTAAATAACAGTTCGATTTGTCAAATGTAAGCAAGTGACAATATATGCATGCCTAGACACATTAACAAATGTGCTATAGAGAAAAAATACTTTGGAATTTAGAATAATAATAAAAAAATTAACTTTTCATAAGACTTATGAAAAAAGAAAACACTAAACCACATAACAAAAACAGAAAATTCCTGCTGCATTTAAGGTTAAACTAAGCAAGATGTAATTCTGCTCCCCTATGTACCAAGCCGCCTAATAAAATTAATATAAAATAAAAATAAGAAAAGAAACAACAAAACTCTTTTCATAAATCTTAAGTGATATTATCATGGTGGTCCCCACAGTAAACTATTTTTCTTAAGGAACAATTATAAATAAGTATGTGAAATTTTGATAATTTACTTTTGTCATTTTGATATTGTTAATGTACTGAGGAGAATTTCAAACAATTTCTCACAAGTAATAACAAAGATCGCTAATTTCGCTTTATTGCCATTGCATGAATATCAGAGAAAACCAACAGGCAGCTCAAGGTCACTCACCAGCCATTTCTTTCACTGCATTAGTACGGAGCGGAAAGCCAAGTGATCCAATTGTTTGTTTTTTCTCACCATACTTCTTCCAGCTGTACATGTATACACGAGAATTTTCTAACTCTCTTTCTCTTCGCTCACAGCTGTTCCAAAGTTACACCAAGCTGGTTACCGGCTCATGTAAGCACTGTATGACCGGACACTTAGCTGTTAGTCGCAAGAGCAGCTGCCACGAAATTAAGAAAATTTACTGGATAAGAAACAGCACTAAATACGAGAATTTTAGTTATAATATAGCCTCAGAGATATTATAAAATATAAAATGTTTGGAGGAGTATCTTGTCCTTACACCTGTTTTTTTTTTTTTTTTTTTTCAGCCAGAAGGATTTAAACTACATAGTGCAATGTTTTTATTCTGACACTGGGGGGGGGGGGGGGCTTACGTTTGCACCGAATTTCTCTGATACTGCACTACTTTAAAACTGATGGCCTCGCAAAAAGATTAATTGGTCAAATGTTTAAAAGAGAAGAAGTCGATATGACAATCTCTTCTAAGACTAACTAGTCTATCATCAGATAGGTGCTTTCTAGTAGCAGAACTCAGATAAAAGGAACAGCTTTAGCTATATAATTTTGAAGCTCTGGCAACTCAACCATGGCAGCTCATATCAAACATCTTTACAACTGTTTATCCGATATTTGCAGGACAGGACAGTCCACAAACATATTATTGTTAAATTTCGCCCTTTTTTTTTTGCTCAGTTTCTTCTCAAGGACAAATGCAATCGTCAATACTAGTGTTGGACTGTTTTTTAAATATTTCTAGATTAAAAAAAAAATTGACATTTTACAACGTACTGATGTGTCGGGGTTTGTCAATTTCTTATAACAAACACACTTCCATAAAAGACGCAATGTGTGCACAGAAACAAATATGAGAAATAATACAGTACAGCATTAAAAAGCGTACTGTACTGATAAGAACAATGTCACATAGTCACTTATGTCTGGAGGTTTTGCATTCATAACCTTCTACATAAGAAGTACTGTATACACTTTTTGCTTTTGTTACAAGTCACTGTGCAGCGTAATAAAATTTTGCAATTTAAATTTTTAGAAGAAAGAGTAGAAATAACTGAATTAAGAAAAAAAAAAAAAAAAAACAGTAGACAGTAATGAAGATTTCACACCACTATTCAAGATGCACAAGGTGACTGCTAGAGGGGAGAGGGAGGAAAACTTTATACAAAGAATATATAACTAAGCATGAATTTAAGGCAAAAGAAGTAGACTTATACGCTGAAATATTTGGTAATTAGCTGTCTGGTAGTGAGTAATTGCAAAATGGCATGAGGAAGGCATACAACAAATTCATCAAAACACTCCTTTTTTTTATAATGTCTTCTCTGTCCAGCAAAAGTAACCACCCATCCAGTTCTTTCCTAATCATCCCCAAAGCCCTCAACCTCACTGAAACATATCCAGCTTCGTACGCAAGAGCAGGAGCAATTTGCATCTGGTCAGCAAGTCAAAGTAATAAAGCAGCAGTCATGGGATGTAGTAAAGATATCGCAAAGTTTCAAAAGGGCAGGACTGTGGTAGCTGTTGTCGTAGTAGGGTTTTACGAGCATCAGCGACTAAGTCCATATTACTCCATGTATACTGCTTCATAAGTTGTTCTGCGTGTGTTCTGTTGTCGATTTTCTGCTTGCTGGAAGAAAACCCCAAGTTTCAAGTAAAAAAAACCATGATACCTGTGCCTGAGATTGACTAACTCAGCCACGTAAAAAAAAAAAAAAAACAGAAACAAAACATGTAGAAATTCCTCCCATCATCGATCCTACCAATTTTGCCACCTACGAGGACTGGACCTATGTATTCCTCGTAGGACTGAGCAGGTTGAAGCTAACTGAAGCTGAAGAAGCCAATGTTATTTTTCAGGCTACTACACTGGGTAGTGTAATTCACTGCCCTTTATTCAGGTGCCTCCGTAGCCAGATGGGCATGAGCAGCAGTGCGTAGCACGCGCTTCTTGATTAGACCAGGGTTCGAGCCCGTGACCACCAAATACAGAGAATGCGGAAAGGTCAGAGAATGACCACTGCATATCCCCAGAGTGAAATGGACTTAGTTTCTAATGCTCTTAAAAACCAAATAACACACAACTGCCCTTTATTCCAACTTACAGTGCTGTTCACATCTACCTGGAAAAAAGAAACAGATATCTCCAACTGGGCAACCCTGTACAGAATTATGCTTCTCAGTTGTTACAGCCACTGAAAGTCCTTAAGTAAATTAAAGACTACACAAAGCAGCAATCAAAACATAAAAAGATAGTGTCTTGCCCCACACTTTCCACCCCAGGATTCAAAATCTTGCTTTTTTTTTTTTCTTTTTTAATTCATTATGGTAGTTTAAATCACAACTTCTCAGAGTGCCCATCCCCTTAAAAGTTTTAATTATTGAATTTGCCAATCGAATAATTAACGCCCAATTTTCACAAATGTAACTGTATGGAAGGTTAATGTGAAAGTCTTATCTAGTTGCCTATAATCCAGAAAAACATATTCATTCACTTTTCCTGAAGTGATAAGGCTATCAGATTTCATTATTATTATTATCAGCCATATGGTGCAAGGAAGCCTGAGGTTTATGCTGCACCGACCAAAAAAAAAATTTCTGAGTTACCCTTAGAGAGAGAGAGAGAGAGAGAGAGAGAGAGGGGAATCACCAAGAAAGAGAAGAATGATGATATCCAGCTCAGAACCCTGGGTGTGCCAAGCCCATACTCACCAGATGTGAGCCCTGGGGTTAAATTTTTGAAAGTTATGAAGGAATTTGTAATTAAACAAGTTTATTTACACACAATCGTTTTATGGCATGTTATAAGCAGTTTTATTACAAGTTGTCTTGGTAATGCACTACTCAGAAGGAGGGGTCAAACTTCTTCCCAGTGTAAGATGTACTAAGTAAGGTGTGAATAGTATCCCCCCCCCATTGTTTTATACATTAGTATCTCCAATAGAATTAAAATATTCAATTATTTTATTTATTTATTTATTTTTTTGAATAATTTACTTTAAGGATTTCATATTAATTGAAAATATAGCAAAGTGTGGAACAAATTCGCATTTACTTAAAACAATTTTTGAGCTCAATTTGAAGCACACTTGCTCGATTATATTGCCAATGATGATAGCAACTCATTCTTCCTTTTCCATTATCAATTTTTTGATAACAGAAGGAAGCATTGTTCTCATGATAACAGCAGTAAAAAATCCAGTTTACTGCAGGTGTGTATGACGTCACAAAATATACAACATTCATGCTCTTTATCGCAAAAAATTGGATAAGAATGACAAGTGGATAAAAATTACGTTTTCTACATGTAATATGCTAGTTTAAAATGAAATTAAGTGGATTAGATCTTCTTTCCAACATCCTCTGTGTAGAACTAAATACACCTACCAATAAAAGTTAGGCAGAAACAAATTTGATAATCATCTGAATATAGACCATCCTACCTAAATTCATGGGGCACTTATAGTTATGAACAAAAAAACAATAAAACCTCTCTATAGTGGACCAGGGCACAAGAGAGTGTCCCCTACAGGGAGGTGTCCACTTTGTTGAGGTCAATGTACAGTAGTCAGTCTCAATAAATCATAAAAATGAAATTCACTGTAACTAGTTATTTAATAAAACATTTGTGTTTCAAGTAACTTTTACTAAATAATGCATAATTAATTTTTTTTTAATAAATACAAACTTTTATTTGTGTTATTTATTATAAAACATCATTAACTTTTAGTAAAAAATGAATATAAATTGCTTTGTTTAAAGTATTTAATTTTTGACAATTTCATTTTCATTGTGGTTAATTAGATTGCTCACCAGTTTTACTCCATACGCATCATTTTTTCTCGCATAGACATTTTAATGTGTTTAGATAATTTAATGCATCAGCATATTTTTTTTATCCTTTTCAGGTTCTTCATCTTTCTCCATAAATTCTTCATTGTTCATAAATTCACTTAGTGAATTTATGAACAATGAAGGGACCGTTGAAGAATTTCTTAGTGTCCACAGCAAAGACATCAGCTGGATCAGCAAAGTCACCATCACACTAATACTCAAATCAAATCCTGCTTTGTGGAAGCAGTTATTTGTAGGGGCGCTCACTGAACTCCATGCTGCACTAATCTAGATTATAGCTTGTAGTACATCTATACTTTTTCAAAGTTTTGAATAACTTTTCTTCAAGTTTTAAATTCAGATGTTTAGGAAACGTGTGTTGATATTTAACCTTAAAGTTCGCAATTATTCCTTGATTTAGTAATTCAGAAGCAGATGTGAAGTTAGGAGGAAAAAACCGTTCTAACATTATTCAGTTTACTTAGAATCCATTTTGTAGGGTGTTAATTTTTTTAAAAGAAAATTTATTGTAAAGTATTACAACAACTGTATTCTCACAGTCACACTAAAACTCTCCCTTTTCTCTCCAAGCAACAGCGTCTCACATGTTTACAATTTTATTATCTTGCTAAGTGATGCGCACGCCAGTGGAACTGCTTCAGACAGTCAAAACGAAGTTTGTAAATTCTACATCAGCAGTGGTGAGCATACTAACAACATTATGCAATCTACTCCGTAAGTAATCTGTAGCTATCAGAAGTCTAATTAGTGTCACTATTACTGCAATGACTTTGCCGTTTACTTGCCTTCGTGGCTAAATGAAGACCTATTAAAATAAGTATGTGTCACCAGCAATAAACGTGTTCATCCGAAATGTTACCCTTGAAAAAAAATCTAAGTGTCTGCTGCAGGGAGGTAAAAAAATCAAAAAGGACAGCTATCATCAAAGTGCCTTCTTCGTACGTACTAGAGTGTCCGCTTTAGAGAGTTCGCTTAACATGTAATTTCGAATACTTATGGCTGGGACCCAAGCCTGAGTGTCCACAGCAAGGTGTCCGTTAAAGGAGGTTTGACTGTATTTATTCAAAAATAAATATAGCCTGTTGGGCCCACCTTTGACCGTAATGGCTGTTTCAAATTCGTCCTAGATGACTTTCGGTAGAAAGCTAGTGGTATTGTTCTCCACTACCCCTTTAAAATATTCGTTTCGTACAACTAACAAAGTAGACCGTCCTGGCCACTTGAGCTAATTCTGCATTTCAATTCTCACAAAGATATCTGAAGTTTGATATTAGATCAGTTATTTGCGATGGTCGCTGCAATGCTCCGATGTTAATCTCTTCAAATCACGTGTTCATAATCTTTGTTTGTGGCATGGAGCAGTGTCGAGTTGAAAGTCGAAAGGGCTGTTTCCATAAAATTTCTACATGAAGGGCACAACGCATCCATGGTTCCAAGTAATGCAACCAGTGACGTCCATATTACGAAAAACAACCCCCCTAATTTCACCCAAGGAACGTTGTCGTGTTCCATCTCTGAACACGCTCGAGTAGTATACATTTTCCTGATATCCTCCATACCGAAGCGCACCGAGATAGTATAGTGGTTTTGCCACTTTCTACTCGTTTGGAGAGGTCCTCGTTCGATTCCTCAATATAATTGGAGAAATTTCTAAAGTCCTCTTCAATCCATGCTATAATTAGCCACTCTCAAGCAAAAGGAGTATGGTTCCCTGCGTGAGTTATTCCAGCCAACACAACATGCAAATCGGCCCGTAAATATATATTTGTACAAGCATAATACACAAAGGCAATGTAGTAAATCGCTGATGTGCCTAAACTCCAATAATTGATCTATATTCCAGGTTTGGTGTGCCTTGTATCAAGCACAACTGGCGATGTGAATTTATCTGTTATCAGAGGCTTGTAAGCACTCAATTCTTGACTTGTCGTGTTAATACAGGTTGCGCGTGGCAGTTCTCAACTCAGATTCTGTAGGGTCTGATGGCAAGACTGTAACTAGATGTCAACAAGGTATGTCGGCTTCTGTGAGTCAATATCTCATTTGGTCGTTTCTCGAAACTGTCACTCCCATTTCTTCAGTGCTCTGCTGTCGACTTGGGAATGTTCAACTTCTGAGAAACAGCACGAACAGCCATTTCCCCAATCACTGCCTCCTGAAACTGTTAGCTCTTTCCGTGTACTCCTCGGCACACGGAAACAGCTAACAAAGTTAAGTGTACAGAACTGAAACGAATTGCGTGCTAACCTCTGATCACCTTTTGCCCATTTCGTATCACAATTTCCTGCAATCAGAAAGCTGTCCTATGACTTTTGAGGGTAGTTTATATAAGATGAGAATGAATTATTCCAATGCACATGTTTCATCAGAATCATTTTGAAAAGAATTTGTAAAATAACATAAGGTTTATGGACCATATTCTCACTTTTCATTTCAAAATTGGCTTTCCTAACACGTCCAGTTTTTAACAAAAAGTATTAGGAACAGCATATTGCATAAAACAGAAGCAGGTCTAACAGTTTCAATAATGTACTGGATATAATAGTTCGAAATTAATGAGTAATAATATAACTGTATACTGCACAGATTAGGAAAGTTGGGTATTTTTTTAAATTAAATTTATGTACATATATGTACGTTTCCGTACATATTTGCTTTTTCATAAAATTCAAAATGTTCTTTAGTTCTACGGTGCTCAGTGTCTCAGGCCATATTGCGCTAGGTGCATGTCTATACAACTGTGCGTTCACGACCGATGTGCATGTTTTGCGGGGTGAAAACCGGTAGTAATGCACGACCGCGCATTTTAATGGAAGACGAACTGATCGATTGTTCATACTTAGCGTGCGGCGGGGGGAGACCCCAGTGCCGCTTAACAACCAACGCTATGCACTTACAATGCAATCCCAATTTAACACTTGATGAGGAAAGTTGAGTATTTTTTTTTTTTTTAATTCAATTTAATACAAGAAAACAAATATGTACGTTCAAATACATACTTGTTTCTGGTAAAATTCAAAACGTTCTTTCCTTTCGTAAATATCATAACAAATTAGAAAGAAACTTAAATAATGGTAAGAACTGTAGAGAACAGAGTCAATAAAAAAAATACGTCATAACTTTTCTCCCCCCCCCTCCTTGTGAACACCTGGGGGAATCGCGAAATGTTAAGAATGAGGAGTAGGGAATAAGAGGGCAAGAAATGTACCTCAAAGAATCCCAACAGAAATTGTTCATCCCTAAATGGAATCATGTTGTTGTACAGGAGTCTGATTTAAAAAAAAAAAAAAAAAGCATTAATGACGCAAGTAATATCACCATGAACTGAATACTGGTAAAAGTCGCGTAAGAGATAAATAAGGATGGAAGGGTTAACAGAATCAAAAGTTGAAACGATAAATAAAGGCAATATCAAGTTAGGCCTTCTGTTGACGGGCTAATTTGATCGCGAGAGATCAGAGAAGAGTATAAACGGTGTAAAAGCTTCATCAAGGAGGAAGAAATCGCAACCAGAATTCCAATCTACCAGAGATTCAGGAATACTCGTTTTATGAATAGGAATGCATCGAGCATAGGAAGCAGGAAAAACCTTTCTTCGAGGTGTGATATTTTGAAATTCTTTTTCCCAGAATGCATCCCGAATTCACGATCCCACCAAAGCTTCGAAATAGGAGATATAAAATAGGGGACAAAAAAGAAGCAAATTCCAAGATAAATATGAAGGAGTTCCACAACAAATGCTCAGTTAAAAATTTTTTTTTTTTTTTTTTTTGTAGTAGAACTGTACTCTGGGACTGGATACGGTGAAAGAGTAGATAATTTTTAGCACATCTAAACAAAAAAGTGACTTGAAACTGGTCTGATTTAAGGGTGTGTCGTGTAGCATTCCAGTTTGGGAGGGGACGAGGCAATGTTATTATTAAACTTCTGAGAAAGTTCAACAATTTGAAGATTGAGAGAGGCAAGGTGATCACGAATCTGATCTGGGTTCGTAACTCAGCAAACATTAGGAAAGGAGAATTAATATTACGAGAGTCTTAAGATTCGAGTTGGCAATAAGCCAAGCTATTAAATTAATCGGTTTACGTTCCCTAGAAAGTTTTGTTCTGCTTGAATTTTGTCTATAAGGGCGTTTTGGTCTTTGGCACTGTCTTCCGCACAAACACTCGTCATTTGATGACTATTAGTTAAAAATTAGTAGACACTTTTTCCCCCCAACCTTAATTGTTCAGCCATCATTCAGATAATTATTCCTCTAATAAAGTATTTTCATCAGTTTTCGCTGTTCCGTACTCGTCACGGACGTTTTTTCTTCTTCCAGAATAGTTTGTGCTACTCAAAAATTCGTCCCTTCGCACTGAACATTCCCCATAATGCGTTTCTTCTTCCTGTATCAATTCGCAACGTGCGGTGGGATTCTTCCTCAATTTAACTAGAAATTTCAGGTTCACTTGGTGTTCCACAAAACATTTTTTTAAAAAATTCCCCTTTTTATGGGAAAACATCTATGGCGGCACTACAGTAAAATCGATTGGTAACGAAATTTTCTTAAGGTAACGGAAATGACGCGATTGACGTCCTTGCCTATTAGGTGGCTGTTGGATTTTAAATGACGCAATTGGTGTCACTTCCTAAATGGCGCTAACGATGCTAACTCAGTCACTAACGTTGATTCGATAGATAAGCAGTTTATTCAGTAGAGTAAGTTCATACTAAGATACGGAAATGACGCCAACTCAGTCACTAACGTTGATTCAGTACAGTGGGCAGCGGGTAGTAATATTATGCACGAACAAAAAGGTAAATTTTAATAAAATCTCCTTTCTCCTTCAAGATTTTGATCAACATCAACCTTCTAATAACGTAATTTTATCACGGTAAATTTCGATCAAACCGTTCAAAATTTATACGGTTTTACTGTAGTGTTTTCACATAAAATAAAACATCTTTCGTGCGTACATTATGCTTTAAAAAAAAAAAAAAAAAAAGTAAAAACTAATTTAATTTCACAACAATGCACAACTAAGGAGCTCTGTAAAGACAGTTGAAGAAACACGATAAAACATGCACTGGCGGCTTTGTCGTTTGTTGCGATAGCAGCATCTAGAGTGGTCATTTTTTAGAATTTAACAATATTTCGTATGATGATCATGTTGAAATAACAAATTCGTATAAAAACATTCTTCAAGATGTACTTCATAATTAGTAAGCTGGGGGAGTACAACCTTAATTGACTCTGAAACACTAGCGTAGCTACCCTTTTTCGGGCCCGGAGGCAAAGAACATTTTCGGACCCCTATTTAATTAATGAAAATTGCAAAAACAGGAGACAGCCAAAGGCGCCGGGCCCCTAAAGGTCCGAGGCAATTGCCTTGCCTGCCTATATGGTAGCTACGCCACTGCTCTGAAACGCTCTTTGGGAAGGTCATTACACCTCTACCTGCAGCCCTATTATTAAAAAGTCACTAGCAGATGACGACTGCGAAAGTACAAGATCAAACAAACTGCTGTACAACCAGGTTTCAGTAAGACAGAATGTCAAAATGGCTTCTGATATTATATCCATAAAATACATTTGAAGAAAATCATTACAATCAATCGTCATGTTATACAAGGGTTTACAGCAACGACAAGATCTGCACTAAGGAATATATTTACAAAACTTAGCCTATTTCTCAAACGGATGAGAGCAGCACAGCGAAACAGGAACTTAACTTTACTTACAGGAACATCAAGAGATTCACTTTTGCTATTCGAAGGCACTAGGGTTATTGTTAGTTTTATCTTCCGTAGCAGTACAGCTGGTTCACCATAGATTCGAATCTCGTCGGAGTCTGGAGGTATACTTAAAGGCCTGTTAGCAGATCTCAGGCGAAGAGAATGAGGGTTTTCTTCCCCTTGAGTTATTCAGGGTGTTTTAGTCAGCAACGCATGAGGCCAGTACAACGGGCCTTAGATGCTAATACCCTATATACTGTAAATCAGAGGTTTCTAGCCTTGATCCTTTCGCGGCATCCAGTCTTTAAGCCCCCACCGTGCTACATATCTCGTAGGTAGCACAGTTGGTAGAATTGCCAGCCTCCCCACACGGGGTGGAAAAAATCGACCAAATAATACACACAATTTACAGGAGTATACACGGAGCAATATTGCCTTAGTTGCTGATGCTCCTAAAACCCTACAACAACCAGCCTCTGGTATTCAATGCCAATTGTAATCCTCATATTTGAACTTTTTTTTTAATGCAACATTCTCTTTATTTGAAGAACTAAATTAAATGGTATTTCCATGAATACAAAACTTTTGTCTAATCATTTTTATTTAAGCAATAATCACTAAAAATTTAAACTACCACAAGAATATGACATCGAAGATCGAGCAACGTTAACGGGAGACTTGTGACTGACAGCACGACACAGTTCTTCAATTCTGAGCGAGGCAGCAGACGGATTTTTTTTTTTTTTTTTTTTTGGTAGTTGTTGGCGCATCGGCTTCTGTGGCCATAATGCACCTCCCAAGGTTTTTGCAGTACTTTGATCCAAGCCCGAGGCAGGATTCTAACCCACGACCTTTGGGTTGGCAGGCAGGCACTTTACCCACCTGGCTAGCCCGGTCGGCCAGCAGACGGACAGACACGAAATATCTTCCAAATCATGAACTTTCGCAAAACTTTTTGGCTTAAGTGTAGGTAGCTACATTAAGAAACCACAAGTCAGGACAACTTTAAGCAATACAATGCAGAGGTGGGTAACTCTGAAAAACAAAGCAGAATCGGGTGTTGAGGAAAGTAGAGCCGGCTCTGAACAGAATTCGCTGCTTTAAAATACTCACACTGGCGGCCAAAAAAATACGAATAAATGTAATTAGAGGCTAAGAAATCTGTGATGTTGAGTATATCTACCTCGTTGAGTATAAAGACTGCAGTAATCTGAAAACAGAATGAGAAAACACGTGATCTATCAGACTTTGAAAAAAAGTCTTATCCTGGGTACGCGTTTAGCAGGAGCCACCACGATTTAACAAACGAAAGACATGACTTCTTTCGAGGTGGCTCCTGCTAAACGTGAAAGCAGTTCTACGTCTCAAAGGTGGCAGGAAAAACAATACTTCAAGAGCAAAACCGTCATACTCTAAGGAGGGCTGTACGGAAAAATAGGACATCTAGTGTGCAGAAAATAACATCTGAATTCAACTAAGCCCAGAACAGTCCTATTTCAACCCGTATCATGGGGAAATTGAAGAAACTGGTTATTGGCAGTCGCATGCCTATTAGGAAGCCACTTGTTTCAGAGAAAACAGAAAAATCTGCTTACAGTGGTGCCAAGAACATCGTGATTGGACAGTAGAACAAAGTCATGTGGTCAGACCATTGGTTCTCAATCTTTTTTTGCTCGTGGTCCACTTCTGAGTTTCATTCACCTCTGTGGCCCACCCCTCATATTGTTTAATTATGATAAATGTAATATTTATAATAAATATGTACTTTATCAAATCCACTTTTTATTTATAACATGTATTATTTGTTTATAATATAAGGAATAAAGGTTAGTTAGTTATTTTGGAGCATTAGCAACTACGGCCATATTGCTCCGGGAATATGCGGTGGTCATTCCCTGACCACCTTTCCGCATCCTCCGTATTTGGTGGCGACGGGCTCGAACCCCGGTCTAATCAAGAAGCGTGTGCTACGCACTGCTGCTCCTTCCCACCTGGCTACGGAGGCGCCGGTAATATAAGGAATAATAATAATAAAGGTGTTTATTAACTACATACAGTCTTTATTTATAATAGCATTTTACTCATATAATATTTTGTTTATTCACAATATACAATTATATTCCTAACAAAAAATATTACGATATTATTGTCCCTTAGTTTAGTGATTATTATTTATTATTTTTTTTAATATTAGTAATAATTTTATTTTAGAAGTGAACTTTTCGTGACCCACTTAACAGTTTCCATGGCCCCTGTTGAGAACCACTGGGTCAGACAAATCAAGATACACTTTGTTTTGCAATGATAGTATGCAGAGAATGTGACGAGAACCACACGAAGCGATTGATCTTCTGTCTTGTTAAGACAAGCCAAGCATCTGGAAGTGTTATGGTATGGGGAATTGTTTTATTGGCAGGGACTGGGTTCGTTGATACCAGTACCTTCCAGGGAGTACCTGAAAAAAAATCAAACCATTCCCTCCAAATTCCTCCTTAAATTTATTCAACCTATCAACTTCCACAACGACAGATGGAAGTTTGTTCCAGCAATTAACCACCCGCTTGGCTAAAGGCAAATTTCCGCACATCTAATCTACATCTGTCTTTTCTTAATTTGAATTTGTGCCCCCTTAGGTTCGTAATCTGAACAAGTGGAAGGATCCCATCAGAATTTAGCGTGCTCAACCCATTCAAGGCCTTATAGACCTCAATCAGATCACCGCGCAGGTGCCTAGTCTCCAGCCACTGCAATTTGCAGAACTTAAGCTTCTCTTGGTAAGAGGATCCCTTCATTCTCCTCACCAATCTTGTTGCCCTTCTCTGTACACGCTCAATTAAATTTACATCCTTCTTAAAATGAGGCCTCCAGACCTGTACGCAGTACTCAAGGCAGATTTTATCTCAATCCTGTTGAGAATGTGTGGGATATGATGGAGAGAGCTATTCGAGGTCCTCTTCCTACAACTTTTTTCGCAGTACGCGATATTTTACTGCAAGAATGGTTACAAGTAGACGAAAACCTTATACATGTATAATCAATGCCGCGCCGCACGCTTGTTGTTATTCGAAACAAAGGTGGCCCAATTCGATACTGAGTAAAAGTTCGTCCCCCCATCCCCAGTGTGTGTATATTCAATAGTGTGCTTTTTTTGTATCATGTCGATCGTGATAACCATACATAACTCGATGGTGGGACAGAATGTGTTAACTTTGTGCGGCACACCGGTTAGAATATCTGTTATAAATCACAGTAACACAACAGCTATAAGATTTCGTCTTCAAGATTAAAATTATGAGGAAGCTCCAGTTGAAAAACACTGATTTGTTCATAAAACGACCATATAACAGCTAAGCACGAATCATGATTCACTGAGAAAAATCGCATTTTAAGGCGATTCTTAAAAGTGAATACAACTTTTTAAATACTAACAAAACAATGAAATTAAACAAGTGGAAACTGCGATAGGAGATGGCATGAATTCAGGGTTCAGCCCTCGCCCAACATAAAAAAAGAAAAAAAAGTCCAATGATTCGTTAACGTTAGCCAGAGGTGATTTAAATGCTTTTCTCTCTTACGGGAACGTAATTCTTGAGCAATAAATAGAGAAAAACTGCGTCCTTGTATGTCAGATATAAGCGACCGATTTCTGACTACGTAGCTCTAGGGCTACAACATGAGCTACCTGCACGTGTATTGATTTCTCCCATGCGCTATTCATAGCATATCTCTAGTCTCGCTATCACAAGTTACGAGACGGTTATTAAATGAATGTCGAGGAGAGCTCGGTTGCTTATATCAAGGGTTCTAGTACCCGAAATGTGTTGTCTGTTGACTGACAAGAATTACTAGTCTTACGAACAGCAGTTTAAGTGCTGACCAGCTGGGATCTTCACAGATCCATGAGATAATTGCATAATAAAATTCTCCAAGATGATGCTACTTGAATTGTTCAAGTAGAGTATTACTTTCTCCATTTCTTCCCCGACCTTAATTTTTTTTTTTTTTTTTGTTGATTCTGATATCCAACTAAAGCTGAAATGAGCTATATATGGCATTAAATGATGCGAATAGGATAACGATTACTTCCAGAGGCTGAGAAAAAAAAATCTCGTGTCTCTCATTCTTCACACTAAACTGAACTTTTCTGTTATTGACTCTCTAGACAGCGAGAGTTGAGGAGATTATTTTACATCCTACAGATTAGTGTTCTTCGCTTCACGTTTTCAGAGATTAATCTGAAAACTAAAAGTTGAGCCTAGCAATTATTGAATCAGCTCTTTTTTTTTTTTTTTTTTTCCTTCTTCTTCTTCTTCTTTTTTAGTGGCTTGTGATCAAAGAGCATTAAGGATCAAGGTGGTATTATAAGTTGATTTCTGGTTGCTATAGTGCGCATCCACAGCTTTATTTCATTCATACAGGAGAACCATAACCTGTATAAGTGAAACTGAAGCTGGTTCCCGGAAAGCGGAATGAACGCCGCTCGCATTCCGGGAACCAGAACCTTCAGGCAGCTTACTTAAATGAACCAAGTAAGTTAACGGGACCGTACACAGTGACAAAGTATCAGGAATGGTCAATCGCTAGGACTAGTCCAATCCACCTACTTACTACAATGAAGTTAAGTTTAAGCTTGCCGGATGTCAGCAACTGAAGCGATGGGTACTGTGTTGTTGCTGTGCAACGACTGGACAAATAAATGGGAAATAACGGCGGATACGCAAAAACGATACGGTTCTCTGTTCGCGCAAGCCCTAAAAAAACATAATATAATATAAGATTTTCAATGAGAATTAATTCTCCATCTGAAGAACTGGAACTTGAAGACGTGTGTATACATTTTCCTCAATCCATATGACTAGCTTATTTTCTAACTTTAATACGCTTCCTAGAAAAACCTAACCAGTGAGCATATTAACAAGAGTTCCCTACGAGGACAATAGGCACTGATCAACCTGCGTTCTACGTGTAAGCACCCTAAGTTGAGATTTGATGCACCCGTTACGGGTCAGATGTTCAATCATTCACATAACCTAACCCTGTTTGGAAACTGCCGGTTACATATATTTACCGAGAGCTGTTTCGTAGCTATGAGTTCTCTCCTGGAACGCCTATCCATCAACCAACTCGATATATAATCCTATTTGCTGTTAAGATGTCTACGTCAGATTTAGGGTCTAAAATTGTTCTAATAAATGAAAGTCAGAGGGGATGAATGTGTATATTACCAAAGCATGTTAAATTAAATTCCTTCGTTTTGTGTCTAAAATCAAATCCTATAGTTATCTGTACAATTCCCATCAATTAAAAAAAAAAACATAATAAAATAAAAATATTCTACGCTGGCGAATTTTCACAACAGTTCAAAGACTTAGATATTCAACTTTTATTCCTACGTGCGGGGTATCGCCTTGTACTTGATTAAATTCTGGAATATTTCTCAACTTTCTCAATTCCGAGGGAACGCGGTGTCTAACTTTTGTTGTCCAGTGTGTTAAATTCCTACAGTTAGATAACCTCTACCTTCAATAGTCAGTGTACACCTGGCAGAATCAGTGAAACAGTGCTGTATTAATAAAATATATTAATATAGCATTCTTATTCTGTACAGCATAATAAAATATATTAATACAGCACAGAAACTATTTGAGAGAAAATACCTTGAGGGCCAAGAACCTAAAAATCTCCTTTTCCACAGTATTTCTTGGACGTCAGCAACGTAATCTGCGCGAACAGCAACATCCTATAGACCTATTTGTATTAATTTCTATAAATTTTAATTTATTACTTCTATTCCATTATTGGGTTACTGGTACCAATTTCGCTAACCATGTTGCTAAACATTAGAGATACTGAGATTAGCAAGAATACTAGAAAATTGAACTTCCTAGCACTTCTCTTAGACAAAACCTAGAAGACACATTAAAATTATGATATTTAATATTCTAGAAATGTGCTGTCCCTTTAACTCATGAGTTAGAGGGACAGCACATTTAGAAGCATATTCATTCCCTTGGATGCCTCTAGTGTCCAACAAAATGTATGAATTATAAGCAACAATAATATTGCTATGCTCAATTAACTCTGTATTTCTTGTATCTTCCTCATTTATTAAATGTTTTTAGCCTAATTCTTCTGTGTCTGGAATTCGACAAACCTGCTCTACATGTACAAAGAACTAAATGTTCTCGAATATCCACCTCTACTTCCTTAAAGTGATTATAATTAATTCTTCGGTGGGGAAGATCAGTTAAATTCAGTCTAAAACCCAGTCCTGACCCTCCTCCTTACACCAAACAAAAATGAGTCAACTTCCGCCCTGTTCATTTTAAACAATCAGAATACTGTTGGCGAGAAGAAAAGAAAATCTTGACTTGGATAACCCTGACATTTAACCTCTCCTGGCATAAGTATATCAAAAATATTTCTTGACCTGCATCGAAGGAGAACAGAAAAAAATTAAAATAAAAAAAAAAAAAACCTAAGTTATCTTTCGCTCTTGGAGTTACGTTTTTCTAAACAGCTGACAACTCCACCCTACCATGGGATACTGTTACCGAAACTGCTGTGAAGAACCCAGAAGCTATAATTCCTACAATCGATCCAAGAATGAGCAATCGTGTTAACTAATAATCCCACTGTGACACACTCACTCCAATCTCTTATTACTGAGCCGCTAAAGGTTCTGAAGCAAATTCCTTTTCTACACATATTTCCATGGGCACTGTTCTTCTGAATTAGCATCTATATTTCCACCTCTTTATTTCAAAACTGCCGACCGGGCTAGCCGGGTGGGTAAAGTGACTGCCTGGCAACCCAAAGGTCGGAGGTTCGAATCCCGCCTCGGGCTTGGATCAAAGTACTGCAAAAAATTTGGAGGTGTATTATGGCCACAGAAGCCGATGCGCCAACAACTACCAAAAAAAAAAAAAATTTCAAACCCAGTCCTAACAACGTACATCAATTAGTCAACGACTGTTTCGCAGTCCAACTCAAACTCTCCGAGAAATCAGAAAATACGACGAGTATTTTCTGATTTCTCAAGGCTTACCACGATATTTTAGGTTACAATAATTTTTCGTGATTGAGTTTACAAAAAAAAAAAAAACAGTTGTGGTCTGCTGTTAATGAAAAACGCCTCCTTCAGTTCCAATCAGTCTTCAATCCAGAATCCATATGACAATACAATGATAAACCGAGAAGACAAAACAGAAATCAGATGAGATAATTTTCCTCGCCCTTGAAACCAAACGCGATTTCCGCTTCATGGAAACCATATCAACATAAACAAGGAAGTAGATAATCGTACTATACTGAGCTCCGCGATACCAGCGATTACAGCTTTTTCGCAGACACCTAAAACTGCTTGTAACCAATAAATTTATTTCAGTGAAGTTTGCCATTAAAAGGGCAACGTGAGAGGGTGTTTGCCCAGTATAATGCTTAGGATTGCGGGGATAATTCAAAGCATAAGTAAATATTAACAAATTTTGGGTGCATTTCAACGTTAGGTGTGCAATCATAGGACACCCCCCCCCCCAAAAAAAAGATTTACGTCAAGAACTGGGCACTAATGCTTAGTCCTATGTCCGACTTAAAGACAAATACTGTTATTTTTTTTTTTACTGTTATATTCATGGTTCTACCTAAGTTGATAATATCTTTTCAAACTGTATAGCATCAGCTGACTAGACGAACAGCTATGCATTTAAAAATCTGAAACACCGCAAGAACGGCTGGTTTGAAGTTTACTGACTTCTCGTTAACCGGCGATTAGCCTCTATTAACGAACGTATGCCGAACTCTGTAAATAATGCATTTTGTATAAGTGAACAAAATTTTTATTCCGCTAAGTTACGGAATAAAAATTTCCATTTAAACACATAACAACCGTTATGCATGTATCTCCTTAGAAATGGACTGCGCTAACCCTATGCAATATAATGATACAGGGTTATGCGGAATAATTCAACACGGGTCAAAATCAAAAAACTACAAGATTGTGTTAGGTGTACGATCACAGGGAACATGCTACTACCCCCCCCCCCCAATCAACCAAGAACTCAGCGCTAAGGTTTAGAGACAAACTGTTATCCACGGTTCCGCCTAATCTCTTAAATTGTATAGCATCACCCGAACAGGCAAAAAACGCTATGCATTTAAAAATAATGAGAAGCCAGAATACTTCAAAATAACCATCATGGCAGTGTCACAGATTTTTTAAGTGCAAAGCGAATTATTATTATTATTTTCCTAACCTGAACCACTGGTGGTTTTCGACCCCTTTCTTTTTCCTCCTCCCTCTGGAATGGGCCGCCAGAGGAATCTGGCCCATCTTCTGGAAACACTAGGTGAATCAGAGTCTCTCTTGAGACAGTAGTCTGGGACTAGCCCACCTTCCCGTGGTGTGGACGAGTACCCAGAATCAAGTGTCCAGGTGACTGATGCTTCTGGGTAGCCAAGATGCCAGAACAGAATACACACACAAACCTACACCAACACATTTCTGGCCCCTCACAGTTGATTCTGTTATTTACAGCGATACGAGACGGAGCTGAACTGACGTTCTAGGTGTCACCCTTACATATACAAATGTCCACGTTCACATGTCACCTGTTCAGGTGATATTATATAATTTAAAGATATTAGCATCTTAGGTGGCATCGTGGATAACAGTATTTGTCTCAAGTTGGACATTTTACCAAATCTTCTTTTGAGGGAGCAGACTGTACACCAAACGCAGTAATGCGTCCGAATTTGTTGATTATTTGTACTTTATTATTACAAAGCTTTACCAGGATATGGTTAGTTTCAAATAAACATTCTCGAATCGTAAATAACAAGAGAGAAATTTTAAGATGCCTTTTCCAATTCGTTTTGCTCCATTATTAACCCGCCATTTCCAGCACAGAACTAAATCCAACGAAACAGCTTTAGGATGTTTTCAAAGAGTTGAGGGCCGGAACAAGACGCCCAAATTCGAGCGAGGAACTAAATTTAGCTTCTGACTCTTTCCGCAGAAAGTAGTTCCGCATTAAGATGGGAATTGTGAACAACTAACTTGAAAATACACCTAAGTATGATTTTTATATATACGAAATACACGAAGTTGTTTTGAAGAAAACTTGCTCGATTAAACAATCTGTATGTAATTTAAAAATAGAACTGTTAAAAAAAAAAAATCCTGATTAGACGATTTAGTAGGCTGGCCCTTCTTTCTAAAACAGCAACAAAAGTTTTAATTAAAAATAACATATTACAGTGTGTAAGTTTTGATTAAACTATACATTTTAAATAAACAGAACGGTACCGAAAAAACAAATTTAAATGCTATTAAATTGCATTTAATTGTTTAATTTAATTGGTTGCCAAATAGCAACTTTTAAAAGTCCCGTGAGATCGACTTCAGCAGCCTTACAAGAGGAGTAGATCAGGATTCTAGGTCTCCCCATATCAAAACCTAGAAGGTATTTCCCCTCTCCAGATTACAGCCCATGGGAACCAATACTCAATACAAAAAAAAAAAATTATTTTTTCTAATCATTCTTCCCCCCCCCCCCCATGTAATGTTCCAATACACGTTGGTGGAAATGTTTCGGCTATCTGTTCAAAGATGCTGACTGTAGACGGTGTGCTCAAAGGTCAAACGTGCACTACTAAAATAGTCTGGAATTATACAAAATACTCTTTAAAAAAAAAAAAAAAAACTGTTCAAATACGAAGCGACCTTCATTATTGTCTTATATTGACTAAATACAACGTAGTGCTAATGAATCTCCTTGAATGGGTATTTTCGTATGACTTTTTTAGAAAAGAGGATTCGCAATTTGCAGAAACTATTTTCATGACATCTATTCCTAAATGTGATTAGCTTGTTTCTTTTTCTTTTGGCAGATGCAGAGAAGAAGGTTCTCCGTATCATTTGGCCACTTAATACTAAACAGAGGGGCTCTAACAAAGGCAGTAGAAAAACAGCATGCTCAAAAATGTTGTTCTAGAGATATATTATGCTCGTAATTCTTCTCTGCGGTGCTGGATATTTCGAACAGCATAGTTCTAGTCTTTCAGCGAACCTAAAACTTAAGCCTAAGCTATATCATAACTTTTAATTCTAAATGCAAATCTGGAGTTAGTAGATGTATGCTGGAAGCGAATGGAACAAAGAACTAAAGCACGATTACGGTTCTAGCCTTGTATTGAGAGGCAGTTCATGCTGTTAGCTGTCCAGTTCCACATTGTCATACAACCGGTCCGAAATGATATAATCGATGGTGGCTGTAAATCTGACGTAGCTCTGGCTGGCTGGTTGGTTGGTTCTAGGAATGCCAGTTAGGCTTTAATGAAGCCATTTTATGATAGTCTGGTGCCTGGAATCAGCTCGTGGTAGTCTCGGGAGAGGGATACATCCAAACCGGCGGCTACCTACTCACAAATAATTCATACACAACGTATTGAACTACCGTTTGTCAGAAAACAAACCGTTACGTTTCCAACATCCCCCCCCCCCCACACACACACACAACACAAAATAGTGAGCAAGCAGGAAACCCCCCACCACCTCGGATTTACGTCAGGTAGGTTCTAGCGCACTGTAGTGAAGCAAATCCAAACTTAAAACGAAAGTTATTTTTTTGGAGTGTTATTATTATTTTCTAGTCTGTAATTCGCACTATGTATTTTATTTTAAGCATCGCAATCGTACTAGGAAGGTTAAATTTTCAACCGATCACTGACAAACCAAATTCATTAGTTACAATTATTTCAGCTTTTATTTCCAAAGAAATAGACTTTCTAAATTTTTCTAATCAGAAAATCAAAAAGAAGAAAAAAAATAACACGACACGTAAATGTGTGATGGTAAACAACGACTACATGCGATTATCCATAGACATCTTCAATGCTCAATGTTCTCAAACTCTGCACTACGGGACTTTTCAGATGTAACTGTTTCTCAGATTCTGTTTAGGCTCACCAAGTGCTAGTTGTAGTGTGCCGAGAAGTGTTATGCCTTTAAAAACGTTACAAATATTTTTCAGAGGACCTAAAGTGTATGTTTATGTGACTGAACAAGCCAAGCAAGGGAATATACGAATCCGTAATGGAAAATGGAATGACGTAAGTAAGCTAATTAAAACAGGTGTGCCGCGAACGCGAGAGAGAGAGAGAGGGAGGGAGGAAAAAAATTGGGAACCAGTGGTCGAAGAGAACTTGGAGTACAGATTGATATCGCAGAATACTGGAAACATAACACTTGAGAAAATGATACGACTAATAACACCGAAAGAACAGAATCCATGGAATACTTGGTTCGTGGGCAACGCGACGCTGTCAACCCTCTCGCTAGTAGATGAATCCACCGCTTGGCAGGTATACAGGTACACTGTACCTATATACCGTACCTAAACGTCGTGAGTTAACCGACTTTGGAAGAGGGATGATAGTGGGTGCCCAACGCATGGGTCACTAACGCGGAAGTGGTACATAAGTTGCACTATCCCCGTTCACAGTATCAAGAGTGCATCGAGAATACGCCATTTCCGGAATAACATCTCATCATGGACAGCGCTGTGGGCAGAGAAAGGTGGTCGATGAAAGTGGCCGTCGACGTCTGTCTCCTACTGTTTCAGCCAACTGGAGAACGACAGTGGCACAAATCACCACGACTTCAACGAGGGAGGTGCCAGAAACGTCTCCACCAAGACCATCAGGCGATCAATCAAGCAGGTAAAAAAACCTGCTTGACTGTGTATAGATATTGCGCTTTTATATAAGCATCAATAAAAATCTAATTTGCTTTGGCATTCCATACAAAAAGTCTTTTTTATATATAAATATACATACTTATATGTCGCTGTAAAAGCCAAAAAGGCAGTAAATCCTAGGATTTACTAATCTGCGTTGGTAAAAGGCCAAAATTTGGACCTAAACGATTTCACGAATCCGAAATATCAACGCATTTCATTATTTAGCACTATTGCCGCCTTGATACACTAAATCCGAATATTTAACACTTCACGTTGGTAAATTTCCGTTCGTTAATCGGGATAGAATTTGCGAATTCTATCCTAATTATTGCTGATGTATTGTACAAGGGCGTGACCTAATGTTATTGGTGGAATCCCCCAGGGTTCGATGTTATTTATCAATGATATCGATGAAAGTATATCAGCCTTAATGTCCAAGTTTGCAGGGTTGTTAATGATAGTAATGACTACTGCAACAGGATCTACAAATGTTGGTCAGATGGGCTGAGACGTGGCAACTGAAGTTTTAACATTGAGAAATGCAAAGCTGCATATAGGTAGCAGTAACACCAGAGAAACGTACCGACTGTGTGGTACTAAGGTGACTGTGTGGATTAAGATGGTAGAGAATGAAAAATACTCGAGGGTAATTGTGCAGTCGGACATGAAGTTCTCTCAGCAGTGCAGGTCATGGGGTCTTGCCAATGATATACAGGAATTTTGCAAGTAAGGAAAAGGAGGCGATTATCCCTTTGTATAAGGCAATGGTCGGGCCACGCCTTCAGTACTGCGTACAGATCTGGAGGCCTCATTTTAGGAAGGATGTGTATTTGCTAGAAAGAAGGGCAACAAGGTTGGTGTGGGGGAACGAAGGGTTCTCTTACCAGGAAAGACTTGGGTTCTGCAAATTGCAGTGGCTGGAGACTAGGCGCCTGCGAGGTGATCTGAGTGAAGTGTATAAAGCCTTTAATGGTTTGAGTAGGCTCAATGCTGATGGGATTCTTCCGTTTACTAAGATTACAAAACCTGAGGGGGCATAAATTCAACTTGAGGAAAGACAGTTGTAGAAAAGATGTGCGGAATTTGCCTTTAGGCAGCGGGTAGTTGATTTCTGGAACAAACTTCTATCTGTCGTTGTGGAAGTTGATAGCTTAAATAAAAACAAAGTTTTGGGGCGAATGGATGGGTGAAATATGAAGGGTTGAGTTTTTTTTTTTTTTTTTTTTGGCTGATGCTGTATAAAGCTTGCCTTCTTGCATCATATGCCTCTACTAATGCTAATTCCGAACTACCGGAACCGACTTTCCCTCTTCCTCATTTATCCCTTCTGTTTTCTGGAGAAATCTTCTGTTTTCTGGAGAAATCTTCTTTCAACATATTTCCAAAAAATTACAGTCTACAAAAATTCGAGTCCAATGTCAACAAGCATCTTCTGTCTTCTCAGCTTGGAGTCAACCGATTCACGGTACTAAGTACTTCACTTCAATCGATGCAAGTATTAAATACCGTGCTGCGGTTGAAGTGATTGGGAATTTAATTAAAAAAAAAAAAAAAAAAAAAAGGATAAACGTCGGGATGCCTCTCGATTTTTGAATGGTATGCTTTGTTGAAACAATGGTCAAATCGTCAGCAGCTTTTCTCTCAAACTGTTTCTAAAACACGTGAAAAAAAAAACGACTTTAATCGCATTTATTATTAAGTTGGGTGTTTTTTTTTTTTTTTTTTTGTATGATCGTTGCTGCATATGTATAATTTGGCGGAACAAGTTTTTCCCAACGCCCATCTTTGACAAAGTTTATTTTTTTAAAGTGATAACTATTTAGTAAAACCAAAATTTTTCATTTCTCGCTGACTACACACCTCACTGGCATTTTCAATTTTAGCGCATGTAAAAGTGATTGCTCCACAAGAATAGAACTGCCAAAATTTGACAAGCAGACTATTTGCTCCATTGTCAAATTGAGCATATGTGGAGGGATTAAACGATACCCAGGGGCGACAAGTAGGTACTGGTTCAATTTTAGTGAAGGATTAACAGGAGATCAGTGTGGCAAGGGATTATGCAAGCAGACTGGACAGTTTGGATACTCCATGACCTTGTCACACACTTAGTCACGCTAGTCAACTCAACGCCTCCCCAGGGAGCTTAACCTAATTTATGAGATGTTTACCTTAGCTTTCCTTTCGTCCTCTTTCATTCAAATAGGGACTTTTCCGTTAATGCATTTGTTCCTCCAAAAATAAAATTTTCAAAAATTAAATTCTTTACTCGCACATACAAAAAAAAAAAAAAGTCTACATTTCAAAATGATGCCACCATAAAAAATAAAGTAATAATGAATAAGTGATGAACTAAAAAATATCTGCTATGAGTCATTTACTTATATTCCATATACTATACAATAATCAATGAATATGAACAATGCGCTATCTACATCTAAAATCAGAAGTCACACGCAGATAATGACAACCTGAAATGGAGTTCAAACTTCATCCTATATCAGGAAAACAACGCAAGATCGTGTGATCTTGTATGGGGCACATAATCATAACTTAAACAAAAGTGATACTGGTGAATAATTTACACTGTAATATTTTAAACTAGCGATGAAATTGTTTTGCGATTACTCTGTGAACCTGGATGTGTTCGGACTTGGGAATAAACTTTTAGCAAGCACATGTAAAAATTTCTATTCAGCTGAATACAAAGCATGCTCTAACGTCCAGACTTCACCCTTGACATATTACCAGAAGAGGCGAACCTTCTACTGGCGGATATCCGGATCTTTGTTCACTATACAACTACAGAATATCTCGACCCCGTACATATTAAAACGAGCAAGAAAGAAAGAATGAGTGGCATACAATATACCCAATTAAGTAAGAAATGTGGTTTGACTGACTAAAATCCTACAATTCCAGATGCTGGCACATTAAATGAATGAAATTAAACTTTTTGGCGACCCAACCCGTTTCAATGTACACGTTACTTTCAACTAAAGTACAATGACCCACGGTATAATTCTACATCTATTAAAGGCAAAGTGAAGTTTTTTTTGTTTTTTTAAAAATGACAATTCCTTTAGTAAAAATAAATAAATATTAATAAAACAACCGCATTTGTTGCTGCAGTTAACTTTTCAAGACCTGCACTACAAATTCGTATCACCACGTTTCAGATTACATCTATTCCGAAATGTAGTCTCACAGTGTAGTGAAAAATGTCAATTATTTCACCAAGTTTACTTGTAACTTATGTATTTATAAACTTACATAAAACCGCCACAATTCTTATCTCCAACATAAAAACAATTATGATCTAAAGAGAATTATTTTTCTTTAATTTTTTCGTGTAAAGACAGAATTAAAATTTTCCTGAAAGAAACAAAAGGTTCCAATTTCACATTTGGCTTTCACACTTTTAAACTTTGTTGTTCTTTCTTATTTTATTTTTCTTTCAATTAATGGGATGAAAAAAAGTTCATTTGCACTCCTCGTGATCGAATGGAAATAAAGGGATTTAAGGCAGCATTTTAGCTACCGAACAGTGATCTAGTTTATTTATTTACAAACTGCTCACCCACAGGGAACGCATACTTTAGATCTGGGGTTCCAACGGGGGCGAAAAAAATCATGGATATTACAATGGTTTATAGCCCTCCAAAGTTCAACCTTACCCAATGACATCTAATTCCTTAATATTTAACTTCTCTCATTGGGATGTCTTTCCCCTGAGACAACTGATTTTTAAAATATAGGTATATTATATTATGAGTGAGTGGGTGAGTAACTGTGATAAAAGGAAGATAGTGGGCGTGATTTAACTCAACCGCCTTTGCTTTTCATAGGCATTAAATGCCTAAGTGCTTTCAAAGGTAATGCTCTGCAATACTTGGCGTTTGCGCATTTCCGACAGCTGCGACCTAGGCAGCAGCGTGGTGGGCATGGTTTATTTGTTTATTATTTTGTTTCATTGATCAATATATGAGGCATGGATGGGATGAGGAAATGTCTCAGTCTATTGTTTCTGCTTTATAAGCGGCAATTAGTATTGATTTACTGTTTTCTCGTGGAAGTTGTTTATTTTTGATCCACAGTGCTTTTGTGAGTAATACGGACTATGCGAGTTACAAAAAACAGTTTATATTTTATTATTTAATTCATTGTAGTTATTCAACCCATCATCAATCATGTCAAGTGCTGAAAAGAAAGCGTCGACAGTATCTAGATGAATATCTTTTATTGAAAGCCCATTCGACTCAAGACAGCCCATGTGTCTTATGTGCAATAGTTCTTTTTCAAATGGGACTATGAAGCCATCAAGACTTTTAGATCACTTAAAAAGTAAACATCCTGATAAAGTAGGTAAGCATATCGAATATTTAAAACAGAATTTTGAGCAATGTAACACTGTTACTTCCTATAAAACCATCAATAAAATAAAGTCACATAGCAAATATGATCGCCTTTTCGGAAAATTTTGTGTTGATAATGAAGAACAGTATGTGAGGCTTCTTTTGCATACAGAAGTCGGATGGTTTTCTAAAGGAAACTGTCTAACAAGATTTGTAAAACCTTTTTTTTTTTTGATACGATAATTAGTTGTTTAGAAATCAAAGGAGACAGATTTAGCAAAAGGAGATCAGCAAACACAAAAACAACGTATACTATTACGGCTTGGATTTTTCGAAAACATAATGAATTATCACTTCAACTTCAAGGAAAATTAATTACGGTGATAGACTGCAAATGCATATTTTAGTTGTTTTTGATCGCCACAACTCAGCCATTCCAACTTTTTCAAATTTATATTTGCATTCTTCGTTACATTTTAATTCAACGAGTTCTTGAATTTCTTCACTAGCAGACGCGGCTTCACAAAAGAAAATAAATTTGAAAATCTATATTTCATTTCACCTTTTAAAGAACACAAATGATCTGAATAATTCTTAAGATCATTCTCGGCCTTCACTGAAATACTAGAAATATTTGAAAGCAATTTAATGAGAACAATTTCATGGTATGCAAGAGTTAGCTGAAATCAATGAATCTCTCACTGAGAATGACCTTAAGAATTATTCAGATCATTTGTGTTCTTTAAAAGGTGAAATGAAAAAAGATTTTCAGATTTATTTTCTTTTGTGAAGCCGGGTCTGCTAGTGAAGAAATTCAAGAATTCGTTGAATTAAAATGTAAAGAAGAATGCAAATATAAATTTGAAAAAGTTGGAATAGCTGAGTTGTGGCGATCAAAAACAACTAAAATCTTCTTTATCCAACAATGTCGTCTGAAATGCCCAAAGTATTTTTTTTTTTTTAACGTCTTATACGGTTGAAAGTGATTTTAGCTTAGTAAATAAGCTATTAACAAAGGAAAGAAACAGAATTGATATATGTTCAAGAGGACACATTAGAATTAAACATACTAATATCATACCAAACAATGACCTTTTAGCTAAGAAGTATTAGGCTCAGAGATCCCAATGAATAAAAAAAAATAAAGTATTTTCTTGTTTAAAATTTCATGGGGGCGATTAGGAAAAAAAATTGTCCTTTAGGGGGCGATAATTAAAAAAAGGTTGAGAAACACTGCCCTAGATAATAGTGACAACGCTGAGAATTACAGAGAATCAACACAAAACAGTCACTAGTATTAAAATATATATAAAATTTGGATTAACAAAACAGTGATGAACAATTTCTTATACATAGACGGCTTAAGTGTAAAATCAATATTGTGATTATTTAATACCTGAAGGAAACGGGACAGAGGACTTCCAAGTAAGTGTGAGTACGAGGGACAGGCAGAAAGAAATTAGTTTTATAAGGAGAATTCAAGCGGGGTATACTGAAAGGTATTTGTTCAAGAAGAGATAGAGAAACGATAATAGAGTTCATGATGCTGTGGACAAAAAGAGACATCACGTTGTCGTCTGGAGTGAACAGGAACGATTCTGAAGCGATGACAAAGAGCTCCATAGTTTCGATGGTGCAGGCAATTTCGAAAGCATGAGAATTTTATTTGAATTCTCTCAAGTCTGTGAGAAAGACATTCCTGTTGCGGGGCCCAAATAATATCGCAATAATATCAAAAATCGGAAGTATAAGCTTTTTGTAGAGAAAAAATATAACTTTGTCACTCTTGAAAATCGAGGAAGAACGCTTAATTAAGCCAAGAAATTTGGCAGTCTGAGATATTACGTGATCAACATGGGAAGAAGGTTGAAAGTCAAATCGAAATAGAACACCTAAGTCCTTGAATGTATCAGTACTTGCAATTAAATAGTTTCCAATATAATAACCAGCAAAGACGGAGGGTCTAACTGCACGATTCCAGCGAAAGCGGCATAATTTATATTTTAATGGATTTAGAAACAAGTTATTTTTATTGAGCCAGAGTGAGCAGGAATAAAGACAGGATTCGAGTTCATCGCTGTCAGATGACAGATCATTAATCTCTTATTTCTACACTAAGAAAGTCTACTGCTGTTGTACGCATCTTCGATGCCACTCAGATTTGTAAACAAGATCACATATCTTTATTAGGAATTACATTAACTCCTAATCTTTCTTGGCATAAGCACATCACAAATACTACTACCACTGTAAATATAAATATATATAAAATTCTCTGTTGTCAGTCCCCCTCTTCATTTCCCATATTCACTATCCGCTATCAATTCAGGTATTGCAACTTTCCGCAATCTTTCCCCTCCATTATATCCCTCATCAATCCCTCTCGTAATTGGTCTCCAGTCCAATTTCTCTTTTGCCTTCTGATTATTTTCCGTCCAACATCTCTCACCAACCAGTCTCAAAACCTCCACACTTCATCAACCGATCTCATCTTTTCCATCCACCTCAATAATCACATCTCAAAACGTACCTGTCTCTGCTTCACGACATACTACACTGCACAGCAGCCATCCAACCAATCTTTTCCTTAAATCAATTCCTAATCTCCCAGATAACATTCTTGTTCGATTCCCGAAAGCTTTTTTATCCACTGATATTCTTATTCCCCTGCTGCTCTTTGCTTCTTCCACCATTAAGGCTTCCCAAATACTCACTCACCTGTTATCCCCCCTCCTCCTACTTTAATACTTAACCAGCACCTTTCCATTTCCACTCTCATTAACCCTTGTCTTTTCAATATTCAAGGAAATTCCTACGATAGATGTTTTATTGTAATACCTCAGAATACCAAGTACTAATTTAAAAAAAATAAATAAAAAAAAAAGGGACACTTCCTCTATGCTCTGTACTTTAAAGAATACCTCTAATTAACGTCTTCCCGACACATACATTTAGCACTAGCTGAAATTTTATAGACAATGTACGTGTCTATAAAATGCCCTCTTCATTACTGGTTTACGGACACTGCAATTACCTTAGAGCCCGTGGGTCTGGACCTAGAGTTCAAAAAAGAGAGGGGGGAAAAATTCTGAACCGAAAACTTGTTTGGGACAATGACCTGAAAAACTGCTTCAGGGCTACACGGAGCGCGAAGATTAAGAGGTGGGGAGAATAATACCTCTGGGAAGCTAAAGCACTACACCCGTTTAAAGCTTATCGCAGGGTCACTCTATTTGGACCACCGAAGGGGAGATATTTCCTGTAACTCAGGACGAATGCACGAAAACAGTTTCAAGGAGGGGAAGACGGGGGGGGGGGGGTTAGAAACTTGTGGAAAGACAAAGGAAGTTATTTCTAACACCATATGAAACGGATGGTCCTCGAGCAGTATATCTTCGATGAGTACTACTAAAACCTCATTATATTGTCTGATCTTAACCCATGTAAGTTTCTGCAAACACACAAAAAAGCATGTTAAAATACCCAACTTAAATCGGTTGTGAGGAAAGATTTTGTTTAAAATATATTTATTCATTTTTCTTGCATCTGAAGTTTTGCTCTTACATAACACTCCGTGCTGTAGCCCTTTTGCTATCATTCAACTTGCGCTGGCAAGGTTACATCAAAGAACACTACACTATGGGTGTCCGACGAGGCGCTGTCGGTAAGGTCAAGTGGCACCTGCGAACTGGCGACATTTTCTGAGAGTTCCTATAAATACCTACGGAAAAAATACCTATAATTTGCACAAGCAAGCAAGCTAAATTATTAAATAGAATCTGCACACACACACACACACACTGAAACCTCTCTAAAAGGAATAACTTGTTGTGGACACTGAGGCGTGGGCCCAGAACCACAAGTATTAAAAATTACATTTAAATAACTTCACCAAAACGGATACTTGAATACGGACGGAGTCACTTTAATAGGTATCCTTTTAGTATTTTTAACCGCCCTGGACCAGACAATTTCAAGAGTATTTGGTCGGCGAGATTCGAAATGGAGGCAAGTGAAGGTCAAGGTCATTACAGTAGCATAATTAGACTCGTGACGGCCATGGATTACCCACCGAGCAGATGGCATAATATGTCGCTAATACGCTCACAACTGCTGGTGCAAAATGTTTACAATAATTGGCGTGTCCTATGCAGTTCCACAGACGTACGCATTACTTAACAATACAAGAAATTCTCAGAAAGATGCTACTGCCAGAATTTAAAAACCCTACTGTAGCAAGTCTGTATACATGATTCAGTTTGTAATACCGCATATGTACCAGTATCCATGAGGATTTTCCGCATCCACAAATATACTGCACTTCGATAAACGAACTGTGTATCCTTGACGTTACTTTCATAACTGCTTTAGCAACAGCTATGTCCATCTTTTCTGAGTGAGCGGCAGTAACAATTTTCCCGTGCTGTCACATACAGTACCACTTTCACCTGACAGTGGAAAAGCCACTGCCGAGTGGTCAATAATAAGTACACAAAGGTGCAAGCCCTTTGAGTCATCACGATTTACTAAATACAGTACATGTATTTTGTGAACTCCTCTGACCTTATGTGATTACCTGGAGTATAAACAGAAAATGCATTTTAGCAACGTGCAGAGATTTTATCAAAGCTTCTACGCAGGTTTACATTCTGAAATACTGGTCGAAGTTATGTTTTTATGCTTGTATCATACTTGTATCATATCATAGAGGGAAAACGAACAAGGGCATGGCGACGAACTAAGAATTCTTATTAAATTGGTTAACGCCGCATTACGATTCTCCACCTGGAGAATATGCTTTTTCCTATATCAATTGGCTCTACATGGCTGATTTAATGTAATTTTAATAGATAAAATTTTTAAACTATCTAATGAAAGAAATATATAAAAATCGCTCCGGTTTACATTATTACTTCACTTGTGGCTATAATACCCTCTTGATCTGCGTGTTCAAATTTAGGTTATTATTCGAAACTTATTACCATGAGAATTTATCAAAATTCATTTTATTCGCTATAATTACAGAATTAAATAAATAGTGAAATTATAGTAGTCTTATAATACCGTGACAAACTGACTAAAAAAAATGAATGGCAAATGCCTAAAAAACGGTATTCACCTTGTATAAATCTGCAATAAATTTATTGGTAAATGGTGGCTGAATTTAGTTTGGAAGAAGCATTAAAAAGAACTAAGGCAGAGAATGGGGTAAAAATATTTTTAAACAAATTTTAAAATGTGCGCAAGGAAGTAGAAGTGCAGATCTCCAATCCTTGGTTGTCATAAAAAGGTTGAAGGACGCGAATGAAAGAATGAAATAAAAGAGAAGACCGGTGGTGCCAATAGTCGTTGCGAGAGACTTTCGTTAAATGAACCGTCATCAGTTGGCAAATGGAAGAGAAGTGAGCGCGTGTTGTATTTAAAGTTGGTCTATACTCTCGTGATGCTCTTTTTGACACGTGGGAACTTTAGCTGCGAGAGGTTCCAAGCCGGTGAGAGGTTGAAGGGAAGTTTTGCGTTAATAACAATTGAGATCGGAATGGTGTCGGTACCATTCGATGGTGAGGGCTTCATATTGAAGAATTCTGTAGCTCGATCTAAGTTTAATAATAGTGATGGCAGAGTCAATAAGGGGGTGTGGTTGTGGTTTTGAGCTTGGGTTGTTAACTCGGTGCAGGATTGACTTGTCCTGAAACTGTTGAAGTGGTAGTATGCGCAGGTATTGGAAGTTGTGGAGGAACCGAATTTGGTGGTAGTGCTGCCGATGTAACAGGTGTCGCAGTTTGGTTGGCATTTTATGAGATATATGATATTATTGAGATCATTGATGGGATACTTGTATGTTTCTTTATAAGAATTAAATAGGGAACCTAGTTTATTATAAGTAGAGAAAGTGAGGGAGATGTCGGTATCTTTGAATGTACGTCGGAATTGTGCTGCGAGTTCACTATGGTAAGGGAGAACTATGCGAGTATTTGTCTTGTTACTGTGTCTGATGGGGTTATTAATGTTGTTTTTAACGGTGGATATTGTGTGTTGGATGAGTTGAGGGGGACAGCTCCTGGCTATGAATTTATCAGTAAGGTATTGAAGTTCATTGTGTAGATCGTTTTGTGAAGAGCTGAATTTGATAGCATTGTAGATTTGGTTGTATAGGACGGCTTTTTTGGTACTAAGGGGATGTGAAGTGAAATGTAGATATTTACCAGTATGCGTGTTTTTTCTGAAAATCTTGGTATTTAAATTTGTGTCTGTTGTATAAATAGTGAGATTAAGAAAATTAATTTGGTTGTCCGTTCCGATTTCGAGGGTAAGCTTTAGCCTGTCATGTATTGTATTGAATTTTAAAAAAAGATTGTCTATGGTTGTTCTGTTGCCTATTATTAAGACATCATCGGCGTAGCGCATGTATAATCTAATTTCAGAAGGGAAAGGTTGTAAAATTTGGTTTTCAATAGTGGCGAGATAAATTTCAGAAAGGGGAGCAGAAATGCCTAAACCCATTGGTAAACCGAATGTTTGTCGATAAATTTTATCATTAAATCTAAAATATCTAGCGTCTAGTAAAAGAGTAGTAAGTTCAAGGATGTGGTCAACTGAAAGAGAGGTACGTTTCGTTAAAGTGTCATCAGCTGTTAGAAGTACGCGTAATGCTTGTAGGGTGAAAGGAATATGCACGTTAGTGTATAGGGATATGACGTCAAAAGAAGCTAATATGTCTTCGTCGGATATGGTGGTGTTGCTGATTTTTTGGAACGCTTGGTTTG
Organism: Mastigoproctus giganteus; assembly: GCF_048544385.1. Classification (NCBI taxonomy): domain Eukaryota; kingdom Metazoa; phylum Arthropoda; class Arachnida; order Uropygi; family Thelyphonidae; genus Mastigoproctus; species Mastigoproctus giganteus. The sequence continues at coordinate 227,300,299 of NC_143576.1, read as the reverse complement.
TATTATTAATTTTGAATGTAGAGAATCGAGTGAGTGGGGATATAATTTTAACAAGGAAGGTGGATAAATTAGCAAAAGCTGATCTACTAAAAGAAACAATAGGTCTTAATGGGTGGCCAGGTTTGTGTAGCTTGGTTATTCCAAACATGTGGGGCAGAATGTTGTTGCGAATACCTATCTGTTGTAAAGTAAAGAGGTTGATTTCTTTGTTCTGTCTGAGTTTTCTGAGAATTGTGTCAAGTTTATTTTTAAGTTTTGTAATGTTGTGGTTGCTGTCATTTGTATATGTATCTTGGTCGGCTAAAATTAATCCCCTTTGTACCAAAAAAGCCGTCCTATACAACCAAATCTACAATGCTATCAAATTCAGCTCTTCACAAAACGATCTACACAATGAACTTCAATACCTTACTGATAAATTCACAGCCAGGAGCTGTCCCCCTCAACTCATCCAACACACAATATCCACCGTTAAAAACAACATTAATAACCCCATCAGACACAGTAACAAGACAAATACTCGCATAGTTCTCCCTTACCATAGTGAACTCGCAGCACAATTCCGACGTACATTCAAAGATACCGACATCTCCCTCACTTTCTCTACTTATAATAAACTAGGTTCCCTATTTAATTCTTATAAAGAAACATACAAGTATCCCATCAATGATCTCAATAATATCATATATCTCATAAAATGCCAACCAAACTGCGACACCTGTTACATCGGCAGCACTACCACCAAATTCGGTTCCTCCACAACTTCCAATACCTGCGCATACTACCACTTCAACAGTTTCAGGACAAGTCAATCCTGCACCGAGTTAACAACCCAAGCTCAAAACCACAACCACACCCCCCTTATTGACTCTGCCATCACTATTATTAAACTTAGATCGAGCTACAGAATTCTTCAATATGAAGCCCTCACCATCGAATGGTACCGACACCATTCCGATCTCAATATTATTAACGCAAAACTTCCCTTCAACCTCTCACCGGCTTGGAACCTCTCGCAGCTAAAGTTCCCACGTGTCAAAAAGAGCATCGCGAGAGTATAGACCAACTTTAAATACAACACGCGCTCACTTCTCTTCCATTTGCCAACTGATGACGGTTCATTTAACGAAAGTCTCTCGCAACGACTATTGGCGCCACCGGTCTTCTCTTTTATTTCATTCTTTCATTCGCGTCCTTCAACCTTTTTATGACAACCAAGGATTGGAGATCTGCACTTCTACTTCCTTGCGCTCATTTTAAAATTTGTTTAAAAATATTTTTACCCCATTCTCTTAGTTAGTTCTTTTTAATGCTTCTTCCAAACTAAATTCAGCCACCATTTACCAATAAATTTATTGCAGATTTATACAAGGTGAGTACCGTTTTTTAGGCATTTTCCATTCAATTTTTTTTTAGAATTAAATAAATTATTGCATACCTTACTGCTATGATTTTGACTGAATACGCAATTTTTCTATGTAATTAAATTACTGAATGACGAGTTCAACCCCTGGTTTCTTCATAAACTATTGCAGATGTAACCAGTTTTGCACTTGGACTGTACATAAAAATGTAAATTTGTCGAATATAAAATTATATGTTTGTATTAAGAAAAAGAAAAAAAAAAGCCTACTATCTATGCACAGGGAATAATTTTAAACAAAAGATGCTAAAAATCACAGGAAATAGAGGTTTTATAGACGTAGACCAAAAATTAAAATCTTTTCAATTAGTGCATAATTTAAAAATATATTCATTTGTGTTTTATAGGTTATGCCTGCTTGTCCCTTCCAGAAGGTTGTGTCCAATGACGATGTTTTAGAATCCCAAATCTACACTGATAAGATAGGACTTAATGACTAAAATGCCTCCCACTCAAAACAAAACAAAACAAAAAAAAAAAAAAATATATATATATATATATAAAGTACCCCACAAACGCAAACCCAAAGGTTAAAAAGAATCATTCCTTAATACTGTACTATTAATGTTTAATCGATTATTCCTACAATAGCATTAGCGCCACATAACTACAACCACATTCAACTGAAAGTTTATTCATTATATATAGAGTTTAAAACTTAAAATTAGCGATTGTGTGTAGGGGGGGGGGATATTAGGCAATTGTATAGCGGTTTAGCTAACAGGGGGCAAAACTAGGATAGAAATATCCATTCTTGCCGTCGTATTACACTAATAAGCCCAGAGTGTGGAAAAATTTTAGTTGCAGGAAAGTAAACAAATAGTCTATGAATGAAGAATATAAAGGCTGATATTGATATATCTTGTCAGGATGCCACGTTATTTCACATATATAACGTTTCAATAGTTTCCTGCACATACCCAATAAATTTAATTTTAAACCGAAATCGATTTTTATGAGCTTTTTTTTTTAATTATGTACAAGTAACTTGGCATTACGTTATGTTACCTTTAAATTTTATATAAGTAAAATCTATTATTCATTTAAGAGAAAAAAAAGTTTTACTGTAAATATTATACCGTTGGGTAACGGTTTACCAATTGTTAATTAATAGCTATTAATAAAAAGTTAATCAAAAACCCATCAATTAACAAAAAAAAAAAAAAAAAAGCAGCGAGGACTTACCATGCAGCACGTTGCCGGTTGAAACACAAACACGATTCCGTTACTTTTTCGAGATTGACGCCCTCTGTCGGGCCAGGATTAACATGACATAATTTGGGAAAATATGTACACACACAAAACTGCATTACTAAAATAATACAGGAGTGCCTTTTTCTATCCTAATTCCTTGCCTAATTTCTCTTCCTGTTAGCTAAACCGCTATACAACTGGCTATAATCACAAAACATGAGTACAAATATAAATACAGTATATAGTAATAAGTACTAGTAAGCTCTATCTTTGCAGCTAGTCGCAAGATAGGCTGGTAGATATACAATGCAGAAAACGTATAAAACAGAAACCCCATAAATAATACAAGCCACCAATATATATACAGGGTGTTTCAGTTAAACGTTTCAGAACTTCTAAGAGGGGTAGGGTACATCCTGACAACTCGAAATCATATAGCAATGTGGGGTCGGAAATGCTTTCCTGAAGCGGTATTGTACACAGAAGTCGTCGTGCGACGTCGTGCAGCACAGATTCGATTTTCGGTCAATGAATGGGCCGGTATTATGGGAGATCACCTCATTGGACCTTACCTGTTACCGTGTCGTCTAACCGGACCTATCTACTTGATCTTTCTGCAGCAAGTATTGCCACAACCTTTGAGAGATGAACAGATTTCTGCATCGACGCAACAGACAATGTGGTTCCAACACGATGGAGCCCCTGCCCATTATAGCGGAGATGTTCGTAACTACCTGGATGTCACATTTGGTCAACAGTGGATCGGACGTGGTGGTCCCGTGCGTTGGCCTGCTCGGTCACCCGACCTATCATGTCTTGATTTTTATTTCTGGGGTCATGAAATCGCTAGTTTATGACACCCCTGTTGACAATGCTGAGGAGCTGGTTGCAAGAATCGCAGTAGCTGCCGAAGAAATTCGAAATTCGCCTGGAGTATTCCAGAATGTTCGGATGTCCATGCGTCGGAGATGTGAGGCGTGCATTGTAGCCCGTGGAAGAAACTTCGAACACTTACTTTAATCCATGTACCTTTTGCTTCTTTTCATGTATTATTAAAACGATTTCTCACTTACGGTCTCTTTTCTTTATGGTCTTCTGTGTACAACACCGCTTCAGGAAAGCATTTCCGACCCCACATTGCTATATGATTTCGAGTTGTCAGGATGTACCCTACCCCTCTTAGAAGTTCTGAAACGTTTAACTGAAACACCCTGTGTATATATATATATATATATATATATATATTTTTTTTTTTTTTTTTTTTTTTGTTATTATTAGGAACAAATCAGATCTCCGACAACGAAAAAAAAAAAAAAAAAGACGAAACAATTTTAAAAAAATTGTTTTAATATTATTTTAAATATTAATGAATGAAGAATATAAAAGAAGAAAACTTCTGGTTAAGAAACAAGTTGTTCAACATAACGAAAGAGAGAAAAAAAAAAAACTGAATTTTTACTTTGCACAAAACAATCAATTTTTTATTTCCCAGGAACCTATTTAAAATGACCACAAAATACAAAACACAGCGAGAACTACCATTTCCAAAGCTCAAGTCAACGAATTGCATGTGACAGCAGTCGGGTCTCAACGTCTGTCCAACCGACAAACGCCGAGTCTGGTTAGCAGTGTCTCATTCAGTTACCTATATTGGTAACATGACTTCTAAAGATCGACAACCACCAATCTTTTGGACATTCTAATCAGAATCCTGGAACCCCTCAGCAACAAATCCAAACCTGACATCGAGTCTGCCTTTGATAGAATCACTTTCCTGGTTATTCTTAATATTCTACAAAATTATTTCAATATCTAGAGGAACGTTCTTCTAATATTTGCAGCCATCCTTCAGGAGAAACACCTTTCAGTCACCCACCAACAGTTTCTCCATGAATACACCACTACAAGGAGTCCCAAGGTGGGGTTCTCTCCGCCCTACTGTTTGCAGTCGCACTTGAGCCCTTCCTTTCCAATCTTCCTGATATGCTATCGTATGCGAATGACCTCAAGTTCTTTATCTATTCTTATGACCTAAATCAAGACCCCAACGAAAACCAGACAGGCTAGTCAATTATTACTTCAATTACAAATCTACTTAATCTCAATCGGCCTCGAAATTAACCACAGTAAATGAGTTCAAATGACATTTACGAAGGGAAAGCATAAGAAAGACATAACTGTCCAAATCAATAACGCTCAAATTCAAAAATAAAAAAAAATCAAATTCAAATCCCATAAAGAGGGTTGTCTGGGATGAGAATCTTACATTTCTCCAGCAGTATGGAACATCAAACAGGAACTTACCAGTATAAATAACACCAAAATGATCATACAATATACACAGTGGTGCACTGCCCCAGTTTTCCCATATGCATCTATAATTTGGTCATCAGCCCCATCTAGTCATCTATCGAAATCCCTGAACACTGAATAATCCGATAGCTAATAAATTACTCGGAACGCACCAATCATCTCAAGGTCAGTTTAAAAAAACACAAGCTGTTGCTGCTTAAGGACATCACTACCCTGTCCCAAATCATAACAAGGGAATTGACACCCCTGATATCTCCAGAATTCCGAGAGAACCTCAAGGAGAAGGAAGGAAACACACTGCACCCGTAACACTCAATGGCGCTCTAAACTTAATAACCTGGACTATCTCGAACACTTCTTCACAACAAGCTCCCTAGATGTCAACACGATGTGGAACTTAACAGGGAGCTCAAACCTTGTCACAAGCATTTCAATTCATCCAAACGACGGCCTGCCATTGAGATGCTTTTTTATAGTCTGATAATTATTTCACCAGATGCCTTAACTAAAAAAAAAAAAAAAAAAAAAAGCTCTCATTAATTAATTCTAAAACAAATATACTCCTGCAATTAAGTAAATTTTTATATTATATTATTTCTAATGGTTGACTGTAATGCTATTGTATGAGATTTAATGTATATAAACGTACTTAATAATGTATATAATGGAATTTTAATAGAATTTAAGGGTTAAAACTGAATAAATAATGGACTTTTCCACGCCTTACGCGTGATTGGTTAGTGTTGTTCGCTTTAGTTTTTCGTACGTCGCCGCAAGACGTAACATTTCACTTTCTCAGCTGGATCAATTGAAGACTGCGTCATGTGGAACTGTCTTAAAATGATCCAGCTTGAGCCATTAGTAACAATAATAGAAGAAAGGAAGAAAATAAACCAGAAAGGTTGACTAGTTTCGCCCAAAGAAAACTAATTAGACTCCTTTATGTCCGCAAACTGAATGTGTTAGGATGTTCTGTTAACCTACTCTGCAGGGTTATAATGAGATACACAATTGCATTGCGCAATGGCATTCGAGGCCACAATGTATCTTTTCATATTCTGTACGCGAGCTGAGCATGCCTGTCCAAAAGGATTAAAAATATATAGTTTTAAAAAAATGGAATTTCCTAGTGGAAACGCTCAAGTGGGTTTTCAAACTGAATTCCACAGAAATTTAATATGCTAACATTTTTTTTTTATTATGGATTAAGAAATATCCAAGATTCATAACTATTTAGAGCAGTGGTTTTCGAAACTTCTTACGCCAAACCCTGAGGGTCTACAACTGTACCGTTCATTTCTTATCATTGATTTAATTTCTACACATGTATTACTGTTTTTAATTTATTGTTAATTATTACTGTTTTATAGTTCTAACAAATATTTGTCACTTAATTTTTTAAGACATTAAAGATTTAAATGTCCAAAAAGACTCCAGATCTAAGTGTTCCATAGAAAATTTAGATTTGAATGGGTTCGGCGGCCAAAAATGTTTGAAAACGTGTTTTCAAACATTTTTTGGAACGTGTTTCGTCAATCAGTACAGTAATAGGATTCCAACCCCAACCCTTCTTCTCCATTCAGCAGGAGCAGAAGACTTATTTGTTGCGAACTTACGCAACGGCAGTGCACTTACAGGGTGAAGCGAAGAAGACAGTTTGAGGGGGGGGGGGGGCAGAAAGACAAAATCCTACTCCTCTTACAGTTATACTTCGCACAACTCATATTTAAGCTGTAAGCAAAGATGACCAGCATTAATTTTATTTTCCACTATCTAGCTAAAGAATACGCAGAAAAAAATAAATGTTCCGAAAAAAAAAAAATGAAACTCCAACTTAAAAACTAAAAAAAAAAAAAAAAACGTGATGGAGTGGCGTGATTAATGCTACAACCCTCGTAAATACACTTGTGAGATTAGATGACGTTTCAAAATAAATGCACACGTTAACTACGACTCTAACCAGTTTGACAACATGTGCGTCCGTTCAAAGGCGTTCGAAGTTCTCAGAAACCATCCTTCACTTATTCACTGTCATAAAACACACACATTCACTATCATAGCAAGCAATAAATAAGATAAAAATAAATTTAAAAAAAAAACATAAAAATTACGAAAGCACGCACGTTTATTATGATTGCATAACCTAAAGCTACGTACCTCTAAAAAAAATTTAAATAAAATGGCATCGAATCGTGCACGTTTTTATTGCATGACCACAACGAAAATAGTGGCCAGGTTCAGAGATAGTGTTCCCTGGCAGTAGTAGCCTTTTCGCCATTTGTCACTCGTTTGGAGAGGTCTGGTTTCAAATTCTGTCGGAGACCAGAAAAATTCTCGAAAGCCTTTTCTTAACTGGGGTTGAATTAGCCAATCTCAGGTGGAGAGAATAGACTTTCCACGTGAATCATTCCGGGTTTTTCAGTCTGACAACATGCAAATCGGCCAGTGAACATACAGACATGGCTTTGGATGCTAATATGATATATAAATATAATAACAACAAAAAGAACTTCAGCAACTAATACAATACCAGAATACACATATGAGACGCAAATACCAGATACTTTTCATAAGCCAAAAAGTTGGACTTGAAAATCGAGACTTTCAGAATAATGTATAGTCAAAATGAACAGTAACCACGAAAATACGAATCCTGTAAAATGTTGTGCGTGTGTAATACAAAATAAAACTAATAACCGGAGGAACTGATGTAGTTTTCTACTTTGAATAATTACACTGAGTGACCATTCCGTTTTTTTGAATATAATTACATTAGGAAAGAAATGGGCACAAAAGGGGCAATATTATACTTAAAGTCTATAATTAAAAAAAAAAAAAAAAAAAGATTAGAAATTGGCAAAGAAACATATCTGCTTTATAGATTTAGAAAATGGAACTGACCTGAAAGATATAAAGATATTACACAAACCATATAAGAACCAAAAGGAAATTATGATAAGGGAAAAAGAAGAAATAGCAAAAATAGTGGAGTAAGGAAAGGACATCCTCTTACCAATCTTATTCAATTTATATACAAAAAAAATGCAATTCAAGAACGGACGGAAGAAATAAAGGGAAAAAAATGGAATAAACATTAATGGAAAAAGAATATTGTTTTACATTCCCTGATGGTGTCTGATTGTTGCCCAAGATCAAAATGAACTTGGAAAAATTCTGGAAACTATAAATTAATAATTTAAAAAATTACAAAATGAAAATACAAAAAATAATAATAATGGTTGCAAACAAAGAATCAAACAAAACAAACAAGCTTAGATGGAACAAATATTGAACAAGTTTTAAAAAATACAAATACCTTGGCAGCACTATAACAGAAGATGGAAGGTGTAGAAAAGATGTAAAATCTAGAATTAGAATAGCCAATAGTCATTTTAATAAGATAAGAAGAATACTAGTCAGTAAAATGAGCGGAAGCTCAAAAAAAGATTATTAAGAACATTATACCTGGAGTACTGCTCTGTATGGGGAAGAGACCTGGGCACTTGAAAAGGAAGTGAAAAGACTGGAGGCTTTTGAAATATGGTGTTGGAGAGGCATGCTAAAAATAAAATGAACGGACAAAAAAACAAATGAAGTTCGGGGAGAGATCGGCGAGCCAAGAACCCTTATTAAAACATTAAGAATCAGAAGAGAAAGATGCAAAGGACATTTATTAAGACGGCAGGGAAAAGAAAAAGATGAACGAAAAGTTATATTAAACGATAAACGAAAGCACGGGAATAAATTCTTATCAAAAGTAGATTTAGCGTGACAAAAGCTTTAGAATCCATCTGGTGTGAGTCAGTAGGAAGCAAAAGTATAATAAAAGTGAGGGCAATCTACAGATCTGAAGATTATGATGAGGAGAGGCTTTACATGCAAATGGAATGGACGAGCAACTGTGAATATCTTATTATGAGTGATTTCAATTTTCCCTTAACTGATTGGAGCAATGGGAGGGCAACTCACCACAGCGAAAAACATTTAAATCAATTAGATGATTGTTATTTATATCTCCAGGAAAGTGTTAGGGGCAAGAATATTCTAGACCTGATCATCACCCATCAACTAAATGGCATTATATGGCTGACAGTACGGGCACTATTAGTGGAGAGTGATTACGCAGGTCTTAAATTGAATGGTGAATCGAGAGGTAGCAGTTGTTAAAAGATAAATAAATGGGTTTTAATTCAGGAAAGGAACAGCTTGGGGTGCTACATGACCTCTATAACTGGGGAGACAACTAACAATGAAGGAATACATTTGAATTATGGTATATCTTTAAAGCTGCAGTCACAGAAACCCCGATTTCGCATATATCGTTAAGAAAATACAGCATGAAGAAGATTTCTAGGTGGATGAATAATGAGCTAGCCAGTTTAACAGAGCAGAAAAAGCTGGCATGGAAAAGTTACAGAGCGATAAAAAGTACTAAACCTATAATAGATACAAACTGATCTCAATAGTGCTACAGAAAAAGTTAGACAGGCAGGAGAGATAGATGAGAAATCGCTAGCTAAGAGAACAAAGAGCAGGGACGAGAAGTTTCAGTTATGTGAATACAAGAGAAGATCGAATCAGGTCGAACCCTTGTGTAATGCGTGCGAAAAGTTTTAGATAACTCAACTGATGTTGCGGATGAACAGGTACTCTGCATCAATATTTAGAGAAAAAAAAGATTCTTCAGGGTGAAAGAAAACTGCGAGAGTGAGGCTGGAAAGCATGAAATTAGTGATATTGAAATTTCAAATGAATATTTATTAAAAATTTTTCGAGCCTAAAAGCGAATAAGGCTTCAGGAGTTGATAGCATATGCCCAGTAATTTTGAGGGCGTCGAGAAGTGCACTGACCCATCAAGGTTCAATAATAATGGGGGCATCATGGATTCAGAAGAGATTCCCGTGAATTGGAGAACCGCCGATATGTATCCCCAATACATAACGGCGGTTCTAAGAGTGAGGTAGTAACTACCGAATGATTCGATTCAGTATTGCAATGATCAAGAGGATCATTTGGATGGAACTGGAATTCTGAAAGAAGCAACATGATTTTGTAAAGGGAAAATCATGTTTAACCAACCCGATTAACTATTTTGAAATAATTTCAGCAAAGCTGAAATATGTCAGATCACAGGGAAAATCCTTAAATGGATCGAATAATGGCAGCAGAGCAGGAGGAGGCTGAGGATTGGTTGTTCTTCAGATTGGGTTAGCGTAAAATTAGGACTTCCCAAGCAATTAGTAGCAAGTATCTTCCCAAACAACAGTAGTAACAATGGGACTGCTGTTGTTTTGATTTTCTTAAATGACATCAACGGAAAGAAAGATTTGATCGACAAGCGTGATGAGGATGATAACTTGTCCAATATGGTCAGGAAAAATAACACTAAATTTTGAGCTTTCATGCACACATATACAAAAAAGTATGGAGTGGATTTTACAAAATAAAAAAAAAAAAAAAATCCATCGTGTCATAATGTCGATTTCGTTTCTTTCTATTCCAACCACAGCCAATGAAACTCGACTGGCTTCGATTACTGCTATACAGTAATACCCCGAAGTTACGCGATAGGTGGGTCCGACGAAAAGCGCGTAAGTCGAATTCGCGTAAGTCGGGGTAAAACTTTGTATATAAATACATATAAATTTTGCTTAATTGGGACAAAGGACTAACAAAAACACTAGTTTAGAAGAAAAATATTAATAAAATTGCAGTTCTTTATACATATTAATACAAAATATGTATTAAAAAAAACAAATGACTTACGTAAAAAAGTTATTTCGATGTCGATGGCTTCATAAAATCTAACAAATTCGTCTGACGACACAGCGCGTTCTTTTTTTCACGCAGAATTCCTTCGTAGCAAGCTAATAATTTTTTTATTCCTTGCTTTGTAGCTATAACGCGTTCTTCGTTGGAGTCTATGTTTTCTAAAATTTTTAAGCCCTTTACAGTAAATTGAGCCCTTTTCAATTTTCAACCTGTCAAGTTTGCAATTGTCATGTGCTTTTCGCCGTTGCTTCATTTAGGCCTGTAGCACGTGCAATATCACATGGTCTTTCATTTCGCTCAAAGCGTTCCACAATTTCATATTTTTTCTCTATCGACAGAGGCGGACTGGCCATAAGCCTTACCGGCGAAACCCCGGTGGGCCTGTGTGATTTTGGCCATAAACCATAGTATGAGGCCACTATAAATTTTCCCGGGTAAGAATTTTTGACCCAGTCCGCCTCTGTTTATCGATAATTGCTTTTCTTTTTCTCTCTGAATCTGCAGTGTCTTCACCAGGACGCTTCCTTTTCACACCTTTTAATTAAGTATTTTACTCATTTTTAGGGAATAAAGCACAATTACAAAACGAGGAGGCACGCTTGATACGCATAAACAAAGCTGCGCGCATGTAGCAACTGAATAAACAACACCATAAAGGCAGAGATACACAATTAACACCTCACATTTCTAGGGGTTACTACCATAAAACAATAAAAATCCAGTTGCGTTTCTGCTAGTGAAATCTGTTATAAACTGGTAGTAAACTCGATCTAATTGCATTTGCGATTATACGGATAGCTGGAATTGTGTTGGTTTTTACGTTATTATGGTGAAATGTGTTTCCCCTTCACTGATATAAAAAACATAAAAGCAGCAAAGTTGAATTTTGTTCATCTTTCGCTCTCATTCTCCGCCGTCGCACCGTATATCGATAACATATGAAAAACAACCTTGAAGATAGTGGGCGGCAGCGTTGCCAAACGAAAAAAATCAAGAACCGCGTAACTCCGAGTTCGCGTAAGTCGGGGTAGCGTAAGTCGGGGTATTACTGTATAAGCAAATCATCTCTTCAAGGCATTCATTAAAGTTTGCCATGTATAAAAGAAACAGCCATCTAAATAAAATAAACACAGTGAATTATACGGAGGCATATTATTATGCGTCACTGGATTTAAAATTCGCAGTCTGTGCATTGTTTCAAAATCGATCGACCATGAACAGCAATTTGCGGTGGTGAGCTAGTCATTCCCACAGGATGAAAACTTGAAATGAACAAGTCTTCGTGTTAAACCAGATGTATCCAGAGCTTTGACTGCGTGTTTTGTGACGTAGTGCAGACTTTAATGTATAGCGTTTGGAATTTTGTAAGCATGGGCAAGCCTCCAATGTGAAGGTACTGAAATACCTTCACATTCTGTTTCAAATTTAATACTATAAGAACAGCTGAGAATACTATAAAAATATCTGTACCTGTCACTGATAACAGTCACGAGTTCGATTCCCTTCACTACTGTGATGAAAATATCCTGAGTTAGAATTATTTATCTAAGAATGTATATCTTTTGCAAAGTTTATTGCAGTTCGCTGAAATTCTTATATATAGTATAATAGTGATTAATTTTATTACATTACTGTACATTATTTTTATTATTAATTATATACATTATCACAATAAAAGCCATTCCATCTAACTCCTCTAATCGTTATGTTGTTTCTTTCTTTTTTTAATCATCCTGCAGGGCCTCACAACTAATAAATCAAGAATACACAATTTTAGTAGTCTACAAAGGTGTGTCCAAGGTACTCAACTCTTCTCTAGCAATGGGAAAATTTGATGCCCATGTTCTAAAAATCACTAAAAACAAAACACTTGGATTCATCAAAAGAAACGCCAATAAGTTTAAAAACTATGTAGATGCTGTATTTTTTTTATATGAAACTACTGCCAATTCTTGAATTCAGTTCACCTATCTGGAATCCACATACCAAAAGTTCACTTAAAAAAAAAAAAAAAAAAAAATATTGTCCGCTATCTCAAGTTCGGCAAACCCATATTTTATCAATCGCTGTATAAATTACTTTCGTCTAGCACCTCTAAGCGCTAGAAGATTTACTGCTCACATCACCTTCCATGCCGAAGTAATCTACGAAGCAACTGACAAGCTAAGCAAATTCAACTTTAAATGCTCATCCTAGACAAGTCAGAATCTCACGCTGTTTCGCCATGACACTGCCAACGCGGATATTATGAAGTTCAGACCACTAAACAGAATCACCAGATCAGCAAACAACTCTCTCGTTAACTTTTTTTTTTTTTTGTTGACAACTCTCTACTTCTAATGACCTCCATGTACGTGGCCGAGTGGTCAGCGAGAGGGTGAATAAGTACATGTGAATGAGAAAATAAGAATGACATGTGAATGGTGAATAAGAAAAGAAAGACATCGAGCTTCTTGAAAGGGTGCAAAGAAGGGTAACTCGCCTGGTGAGATCGGCAAAAGGGCGTCCTTATGAAGAAAGACTTCGAATATGTGGGTTGCAGAGTTTGGAAACTAGACACCTTAGAGGAGATTTGATTGAGGTGTTTAAGGCTCTGAGAGGCATCAGTAAACTGAATGAGGACAAAATTTTCAAGATTATAAATGATGCTAGAACTAGGGGACATAAATTCAAGTTACGCGGGGAAATGTTTAGATTGGACTGCAGGAAGTTTTATTTTAGCCAGCGAGTTATAAATTACTGGAATAAGTTGCCTTCATGGGTGGTAGAGGCCGACAGTTTGGGGAAATTCAAAGGTCATCTGGATAGTACTTTCGGGTAAGGGAAGCGCATAGGATGATAGGATTAATTTCCTTTTTATTTAATTTTTAATTTCATTTTATTATTTTTATTTCTTTATTAATTATTATTATTTATTTATTTAATTTTTGTTTTTATCATTGTTTTGTTCGGATTTTTTTTTTTTTTTTTTTTTTTTTGGCTGGTGCAGCATAAGCCATAGGCTTTCTTGCACCATACGGCCGTTACTAATACTAATACTAAATACTAATGTGATTTGAGTGACCGGGGTTCAATCCCGTGACCGCTAAATACGGTGCTGTTTCTCGTGAACTCCTGCCGGTGTGGTCGTTCCAGAGTATAAAGAGAAAATTTATACCACTTCTCGTGGACTACAAAGTGAATAGATCTCAATAAGACTACGCATTTTTATTTTATTTGTATATATTTTTATTTAATTTTTATTATTTTTCCCTCTCTCTACCGGTAAGTAAATTTAATGAACACTTCTTACGTATATATAATTTTATTATTTTGGAACCTCTTTAAATACTTTGTCTTATTGTTGGTAAACAGTAATGCTTTATCTTACTGTTGATTTAGTTGCTAAACTAGTTGGTCAGCTCTGTTCACTGTTCCACCTTACATACACTGCTATTTGTTACCTGTAGTGCATCTTGTTATCAATAAGAAAATAACTATATGCTGTTCAATTCTTTCCTAATATAAACAAGTGTACGTCACTTGTTTTTATTAGGAGAGTAAATTAAAGTTCTCATGGCCATTACCACTGTATTGTTAATCAAATGATCAATGAGGGCTGTACTCGATTACTCCATTATGTACATTTGTTTGTCGGGATTGAAGTTAGGTTGCACAGAGTACAGTAACATTAAAAACAGGGAAATACAGTATATAGATACATGACCTGAAACTAAGATACAGAAAACGTATTCAATGCCTGCGTTAAAGATTTTTTTTTTTTTTTTTTTATATACAGCTGTGTTAACTCTAGGGAGAACTATAAAAACCTCCTGGGGAAACAGAAGTAGCGTTTACTGTTTTTTTTTTTTTTTTTTCCTTCCCTTCTTCTAAGACGCACATTTCCGGTACTTCTGAGTGTGTGTGGGAAGGGAAGAAAGCTTCCAGCAGACGTCCAACACTGATCAACAATCTCCAGGAAGTCTAGGGGTCAGGTGACGAAGAGAGGAAAATACAATACATATTGCGGGCGTTTGTGAAAGGCCATTCATAAGTTTCAAGTCGGATTCTTCGTACAAAACTAAAAGTTCGTACGCAGATGGGTCGAGAAACGATTCCTGTTTGTGTTATAGCCAACGAATAAGTGTAAACAGTAAAGGATATTAAGTAAGATATTTATAATATGTACTAAAGATGTATTCTCACTTTCTCAATAAATGCTTCCGCACACTGGATTAATGAACTTCTGCAACCTTTGAGCACTTAAATGTTTTACATTACTTAAATGCTTAAATGTTTTACATTACATGTAAAACATTTAAGCCGGCGGAAAAGCTTACACTTTTCAACTCAAACAGGAAACATTTTCTACCCACATTTATATGAACTTTTTGTTTTAGTTTTGCACCTAGAATCCATCACAGTTTACGAATACTCTCTATTTTATTAGAGCAAAAAACTTTTGCTTTAATAAAATAATGTTAATGTCAAAATTAAATATTCATATTCTACCTTAAAATATGTTGCCATAACGCGGTTGTTCTGGATTCCTTACCGAATCCAGAATGGTCTGATGGGGCGGGTGGAAGGATTCAATATAAATCGAGAAACTTCGCCAGTTGCTGTATCATTCTATTGGACGAAGGTATCTAATTAGTGTTATTCACATTTAATTAATTAAACCATAACATCTCATACTGTGAAAGATTTCATAACATTTTTTTCAAATCAGTATTAATTACTATCTTGACCTTTAACTCGAAGTTCAGTTAGCCGGTTTCAGATAAAGTGTAGGAATTTTCCTCATGGATTTTGTTCTAGTCTTTTAATCCGAACAAGCCGACGAACAGCTTGGACGCCTTAGAAAGGTTGTAAGATTCTGAAGTAAAAACGTTAGAATGTCAACTGAGGCAAACGGCAAGCAAAGTTTGTACAAATGAAAAGAAAAGTTTCAAATTTTTTTGCCTTTGGACAACGAAAACAGCTGGCAACGAACGAACGAAACAGATGCGTGGTGGAACCCTCTTACGAAGAAAACTTTTCCTTTGAAACCTGAGGGGGGGAGGGGTAATAATTTTTATTTTATAATAAAATAAAGTTATGATTAGACTGTTCTGGCAATTTACTTTGTGATATTAATATTGTATTCGCACTTGATATATATATATACACACACACAAACACCACTGGATCTATAAAACCTCAAATAAATCCAGGACACCTAGAGTGTCCCCGGGTGGCAGATGGAGAATCCCATCAGATATGGTGAGGTGGTCCGAATACAGTATATTGAATGAAGATACGGGGGGGGGGGTTCTTATTCAATATACATGTATTCGCACCACCTCATTATCGGACTATCTTATTCATCGTGATAGCAAGGGAAGTAGCTTTCCCAGGTCTGCTCTCTTCTTACACGTACTTTGAGACAGACCCCTTTCTTTCATCTTTCCTATCTGGTCTCTCTTGACCAACTCTTGTTTGCTTCCGACGCTATTAGAGTATTCGTGGGTAAGGTTTTTTCTTTTTCTTATCTAAAGTTCTCTTTTTATGGGTAAAAGGAGCTCATACTCAGGGAGAAGACAGTCCTAGTTGGTCGAGTCCCCGATGCTGTGCGGCCTAGTACTGTATAGTCTGGGTTTGGTTCTCTATAGGCTAGGAGAAGGTACACTTCGAGAATAAAACCCTGGTCCTCCAGGTTAGGGGTTGAGCAAAGGATTGGCATCCCTTTCTTGTGAAAAAAACTTACTACTGCGTATCCCCAAAAAGACGCTGAGACGGCTTCTCTCAATACATTTTGTAATTTTCATTTTCAGGCTACATCGCTGTAGTTATTTAGTACTACCCAATGTCAGTTGTCGGTCAAGAAATGGGACTCAAGTTGAGAGTAGTGTAAAATGCACTTGGTAAAATACACCTCGATGAAAATCTTTCGCTTTATTAAGCGAAAGATTTTCATCGAGTTTTAACTTTCATTACTCTTTTAAAAACTAAAGTGTCTGAAAATTTAGACAGGCAGTAATTACTTCGGTAAACTTCCTTCTCAGAGAAAGACTTTTTATGTAAGTAATAAGTGCTATTTTAAAACACTACACAAGCCACCAGCTTATTCAATACTTCTCTGTTTCTGGCTCATGTACAAAACTGGCAGCAATCGTAAGTGTGCCTCTTCGCCGCTATACACGTTGCGACATGCTGTCTGTTGTGTACTGTACGTGTTTATAGTAACTATAACCCCCAACCCTTCCTCGCTCCTTTCAGCAAAATAGCCTTGAAGGACCGAGGAAGTTGTATTAAGTTTCTGGCTCTAGTTCTTCACACATGATTATTTCACTGAGCATTCACTCACTGCAGCGTAGTTTGTTGCAATCGAAAATGGCCTGCATTAATCGTTATTCTTATGTTTGAGGTGAGTTACGTAAATATGCATTATTTTCTCATCTGTGGGCTTATCTGTTCAGCAGAGTACTGAAGGTTTAGCTTCTTTTAAAAAAATTGACCGCCTAACACTCACTTAAAACAGTGGATGCCAATTATGATTTGCCAACGTTTTAACAGGAAGTGGAAACTTGTTCTCCAAGTTTCCACTTCCTGTTAATGGAATGACTGTGTAATAAATAATACATAATTTATTCTTGACAAGTTTCTCTTAAAATAAAAAAAAAAAAAAAAAAACTCGTGTGACAAAATATCATTTAAACAAATCGTAATAAATTATTTTTTTTTTAAAAATCCCATTCAAGTTTTGGACATTCTAATAAGGGTGCTTGCATAAGCTCCGAAACTACTTAAAAACTAAGCAACAAGATGCTTATTATTAACAAAAGTATAAATTTAAGGTACAACAGCCGATACATTTTGATTACTCACAATTAATAAAAACATGATCATAAAAAGGTTGATGCGGGGGTCACCTAATAAAAAAATTAAATTAAAAAAAACTAACTGACCTAATCCTTTTTGGCATAAAATTTCAATAACTGCCAAGTAAATATTATGATAACATACTTTTAAAAAGAGGTGCATTTAAAATAACGCATGAACGATTTTTGAAATGTCAGGCGTCATATTAAGGAACTCACAAAAGTGAAAATCTAAAGTAATTACTTTATACGAGTATGTACAATTATAAAATTCAGATTACTCGCGATCCTCGAAAAGTGTCAAGGATGGCCGTCCGCCAAGTAGTGACCCCTGGTTTAAGGTATAGAGATAGCAAAATTCCAGATATATCGAGAGTTCAATGTTCCATAATAGTGTTAAGTTCAAACGACGATAGTGCTTTATAATAATTGTGTTTTAATATATAAGTATAAATAAAATAACAGTTCAATCAGTATTAGCAAAGATAACTGATTTTGTATTCCAGCACCTAAATGCTAACTAAAACTTCGTCCACCGGTATCTACGAATACTAGACTCACAAGACACTCCAGAAACGAGGGTCGTTACTCCCGGTGCTACTAGAGGATATTAACCCCGTCGTAAAAGAGAAGTGATAAACGCCAGTACCGTGAAAACCGTTCAACTACGTACAGTAGTAAATTTATCGGCAAAAAGCTTAATCGTGTTGCATTACAAGGAGAACTGTAATAACATTTATTCTCAAACTTCACAAAAACAATAATCCCGTTTCAATTATATATTTGTTATAATTTTATTTAAACTTTTAATATTTCTACTATTATTGTTAACTAAAATAAATCATATGAAAACGCAAAAAATGACTTCCGCTTATGTGGGTAAACAGGTCCGAAGGGTAGGAGTTAATCAGAAGTTACGTTTCTCACTGAAGAGATAAAAACGTGCAGTGCAAAATCACGGCATTTGCCAATTCGATACACAATAATTTAAATACTGATGGAGACATAAATCAATTATCGATACACTTCTACAATAACCACTTGCCTGCGTGTTGTACAACTCACTCACGGCACACAAATAATAAAAGTAATTAACAATATATTATGAGGCCTTCGTAGCCAAATGGTCAGGAGCTGGGTGCAGTAGTAGCACACGCTCTTTGAGTAGACTGGGGTTCAAGCCCCTGACTGCTGAATACGGTCGATCTGCCAATCCGCACTGGACCAGCGTGGCAGATTATGGTCTCAGACTATTTCCCTCAGCATGAATTGTTGAGGAGGCTTCCATCCTGCAGTGGGTTGATAATGGCTGCACTTTACCTTTACCTTTTTTTATTATGGGGAATGAAACGCAATTACTCCCTCGGCTTAAATCCAATAATTTACAAATCCTCTTCAATCGGAGGACTTTGGCTTTCTCCGACTGAAAGAAATTCCTCCAGTCGCTGATGGTAATATCGAATCCAGACCTCTCCAAACGAGTGGGAAATGGATGTATTGTGCCAACGAAGCTGCCACAGAGGGCATGCAAAATGCAATAAAATATCTTTTTTTTTTTTTAATGAAAACCCCAAACACGAAAGGTATCAAAACCTATAGTACTTAGGACCGTGCATGGGTTGAAGGAGAAGTATGGGGGGAGGGGGTGCCGGAAACTTTGCTCTAGAGACTAAACATGGGTTTCACCACTTCAAGCCTCCAATAAGCAAAGTGGTGGTATTTCACCGGTTGATGAAAGTCATCTACCACCTATTATAAATCACAATTTTTGACTCTGGTTCTACCGGAATATAAGCGAAAAATATTAATATTCGCCAATCCCATTTTGGGAAAACTACTTATACTGACAGGAGTAAGAAATACGAAATGAAATTTGCGCAAATACTAAATTATTTCCTACCAAACTAAAAGCGGTATAGCAAGAGGGGATTTTGCAACTAGGCGCTGGAGGACATATATACATCACTGCCCCCGGGCGATATATAACATCGCTACTCCTCTGAACGCTGTTGTCGTTTGGTTTTTAGGAGCATTAGCAACTAAGGCCATATTTCTCCGGGGATATGCGGTGGTCATTTTGCTGACTTTCCGCATCCTCCGTATTTAGTGGTGACGGGCTCGAACCCCGGTCTAATCAAGAAGCGTATGCTACGCACTGCTGCTCCTTCCCACCTGGCTACGGAGGCGCCAGCTTCCTCTGAACGTGGAACGTGTTCTACTCAGCAATGGGATGAAGAGTACATAAACGCATAGGTGCGGAAACGGTTCCCTTCCGAGTTATAGGCAGTTTTCTTCTTTTCAAAGATTGGAGGTAAGTATGCCTGTCAGTAAAATGATAGGTAAATCTAAATCATTTGCATAACTGAGGTCATCGTAGGTACATGCAAACATTTTGGAACGAATCCAGCTACTCCTGGATGAGGCAACTGGCCTGAAGTGAGCCGTCGGTTGTCCTGGAATTACCTGTGAATGAATCAGTATTCTTGTTATTTTGAATCCACGTTTGCATTGCTACTCTAACGCTGAAAAGGCTATATTGCTCCATGTATACTGTCTGTAAATTGAGTGTTCTGTTGTGGATTTTCTGCTTGTTGGACGAAAAACCCGAGTTTCCATGGGATTTTTCCCATGGAAACTAGGGACCGACTAACTCAGCCACGTTGTGAAAAAAGCCTATAAAGATTCCTCACGTCATCGGCGGGACTCGAACTCGGTTTTTTTCCATCCGGTGTGGAGAGGACGGCGATTCTACCCACGAGGGTACAACCAATAGTAGAGTCCAAACCACGAGCAGTAGCGCTCTTCCAACGAGTCCACCTCCTCCCTGCTGCTATGGGCACATATATACTACAGTACACTACGGTAGATGACATTTTCCAGGCATTCTCCACACACACATTCGACCGTGACTTTCAAATTAGATGGTAATATGACTAGGTCCTGTGGAGCAATGAGTTGCACCATGGTCCCAAAAAAGATGTCTGGAGTTCGTTGGTTGCAAGGCTGGTGCGCAACAGCTCTGCAATGAAAAACCACCATGCAGTTCCCTATAGACTGCAGACCATCTACGAATACTCCTGCTGATATCTAGAGCACCAGCATAACGCTCTCCAGAGACCCTGCTTGGCTCGCTTTCCAAGTATCGGCCATTCCTATACTTTTTTTTTTTTTTTTCCCCGCCTACTTGATTGGTTTGCGCATACCTACAACTAAGTCGTTCTTTCGTCGGTTGACTTTGCAACATTCCAACTTATGAATGTCGCGTGCAACAACGAATGGTTGTTGTAATGTGTATATAATATATGCTTGGCCTAAGGATTCTTTGATGACTCCGGGCGCGATTTTTCCAGACAACACAATGAACTCTTCAGATCACTCGATGTCAAAATAAGGGCTCTCCTGGTGACCGCTTGTTGGACATAAAACTTCTTTGAACACATTTATAGCCTTCAATGTTCAATTTGGCCTTTAATTGCGTACGATGTTCTACATAGAAGTATTTGAAATCTCTCTACGCTAAGTTCTAAAATAAGTCTCTCACCATCTGTCTACTAAATTTTTGGGCTAGGGTTTCCGCGTGACATATCGCACACCTAAACATTATAAACAACACACCTACTCAGCAGCTTCATTTATACTACTTATGCTTTTGCAATGATCTCTATAATAATTGTGTGAGTACAATATGGATAAAATATTTATTCGTTAACGTTCCAACACTCTTGGTAACTGTGTACATATATCAGTTTTAAGGATTAATAACGATTTGGACTCAATATTGTCAATGTCATGTGACTCCGTATATCGTTAGTATCACCCATGTCTTTTTGAAGCCAATCAAAGCTCTGACCAAGACATGACTCTACTCCCGCAAACTTGGTTTAATGGATGAACTGATTAATTGCAAATTTTCCCCAAATTCATCACAATTTTATACTGACCGTTTGTTATCAAGAATGGTTTATGATAAAAATAATGGTAATCAAAAAAGTATGTACTACTTCTTACTCTGGTGGTTAGCAAGAGCCATGAAAGAATATTTCTAATGCCACCTGAGACACATGTGACAACGTGTTTCCATGCATTAATTATTTAAAAGCCTAATATACAAAATTTTGGTTATTTTCCAAATTGGAGATTTCTCCATATACGAATGCAGCATGAATTAATCAACAACATATGATACGTAGTCAATGGAAGATTTGCGGGGGGGAGGATGATCAGAAGTATTCTTGCATTAGCTGAGAAATCCGAGGATAAACATCTGTTCATCATATCGACTCAGTAGCTATAAAGGTGGGGTGTCCAATCTTTATAGTGATTCAGTCTTGTGACGCCCACAAATCGGCAGTGCCTTTTCTCAGAATGTATTTAGAGGAAACTGTTCTGAAATAAAATTAAATGTTTTAAGCATTTCCCCTTTCGCTTACCTGTACTACTTAAAATGATCTATTACTGAAAATAAAATTCAAAACTACTGTACTTAAATCTGCCTAGTTTGCACAAGCAAATTTATTAAGTAGTCAAGTGTCAATTAAATAGTCAAACTTCCTCCAAAGTTTTACATGGAAAACTGCACATATTTTGCTATATGACCCATTACAGATAATTATATAAAACGGGAAATAATGTCAAAAATTAAGTATATGCAAGCGCCTATTCTTGGTAATTTTTTTGTTTGCATATTTATTTTTATTTTTTGGCGGACTTCAATCTTTTAAAGTATATAAAAGGAGCCTGACTATCAAAAAAAAAAAAAAAAAAAAGTTGAGCAGCACTGATAGTGATGATATTTGCTACCTAACTGCTAAAGGCAGCGCCCACTGGTATCGCACTACCTCCAGTGGGTGCAGGGCTTGCCCATTCATGGACAGACAACGACTGTAGAGAGCCCCTCGTGCCAGCGATGAGCGTTGGGAAGTATCTCTCCAAATGATCGTTGCTTCCTGGCGACGAAGAGGCCATACGTCACACGAACGAACAGAACACACCACTCACTATTTACAAATATCGGCTTTTTTTACAGTCTGTATCAACACAGTGATTCACGGTGGAGTCGAACTGACCAGACGTTTCTGGTGCCGCCATACCTAAAATATACATACATAGCTGCTAAAGGCACAGTATTTAAATGAACGCCTTTATTGCCAAATCCAATCAAATACTAATCTCCTCATTTTTCTATGGAATCTATCCACAGATGTGTAATCGGACCAGAAAACCCCTGCAGATCGATGCCGGGATCTAATTATCTCATGTTCATTAATTAGGCAGGAGGATGAGTAGAGTAAAAGTATATTGCTAATACATTTCCTCGTACTCTAGAAATTAATGAACAGAAGTCACCCCCCCCCCCCCAAGATAGAGAGAGAGAGAATAAAGGATAAAATGCTGTCAGAATCGGGTCAATGGTGGTATCTGCTGCTATCACAGTCATTCTGATTCTTTGTGAGATAAAAAAAAAAAAAAAAAAAACAAGAATCATGATGTTAAAGTATACAAAGAATCGATTATTAAGCGTTTTCAATCATCTTTATACTTTGCAGATTCAAACAGTTAAGCTTGTTAAACATTGGCAGGCTAGCAGTCATTGAAGAGCAAGAGTGAAATTTGGTGTTGCCAAGTTGGAATGACAAAAACCTAATAGCAAATTTTTAGTGAAATATTAAATGAGAAGCACGAAAACGATGGTCTCCATATAAGTTTGAAAACGGGTAGTTGCAGTTACAAGATTTGAATTCACTTTTATCCACGTTATTCAATACCAGTGCAAACAGCCACTGCCTTCGCCCGAAACAGAACTTTGGGAGAACACAAATATTTCACACAATGTTTAACTAAAAGTAAACTGTTGGTTAATTTACACACGTGTACGCCCCCCGACTTGTTTAGTAGCCGAGCCCTTGGATACGTGCCCAAGTTTACCTGCTTTTGGCTCCGACCCAGAATCCTTCGATTTTGATAATGTGAAAACGTGAATGTTTGTTGGTTATGCGCGTATATCAAAATAATATCGAAAATACTCCTATATCAAAAATAATCAGTTAGCTAACCGAAGTTGATATACAGTCATTCTGATTCTTTGTGTATGCACAGCAGACAACATTCATGCTTTCCATTTTGTTAAAATAAAATATCCAAATAAGAAAAGTAGTGAAGAGGCCAAAAGCAAGTAAAAAAGAATTTTTATATATATTAAAAAATATTTTATATCTATAAAATCTTATTTTGATGAATATCGCTAGAATTTATTTTTTCCAAAAAATTAGTTATTTGAGTAAAATAAATTCTGCTGAAATTATTAAAATAAAATTTCCCTAATGTCTGTTTTATTTTACTTAAGTATCGACTTTAAAAGCAATAATAATTATATAAATGAGATGAAATGATTATCTCACAACCGCCTAGGTAGGGAAGCAATGCCGCTTCCTTTCGTAGTTATCTCCCACGTTTTCCTCCCTACATTGGATAACTAATCCTAATGAGCTACGTGCTTCGTCTATACAATGTGTGTTCACCGGCCAATTTGCAAGTGGTACAGGAAATTTTTATTTTTCTCAATTTGAAGTGTATAACCACATGTAGTACAGAGGTCTGACCAAAGAGTTCTAAGACTTAATTATAAAAGAAGCGCTGGGAATAGAAGGCGAGAAGTGTAGGACTACAACGTGACTGGTTCGATCCACATTCCGTTCCACCAAACAAGTAAAGTCTGTTGAGGTTCAGAAGGTAGACAGGCCTCTATCACAATGAATATGAAACCGGAACAAAGTGCGTGTGTGCATTGGTTGTGTGGGAAGAACAGAAAAAGAGAGCGGAAATCCTCCAAATATTATGAGCAACATTTGGTAATATTTCAATACTTTTCCAATATCAAAATGAAGCTAAACGAACAAAGATCTGGTGACAACCAGATCATAGATCATCTTTTAAGGGCACAAAGGGTGATATCTTTGTACACGTTTGCACCAATGACATTAAGAGTAGGAGATCTGCAGATTTACTTAACAAGTACAGGACAATGTTGCAAAAAAATCGTGAATTAGGATTAAATTTGAAAGTGTCTGCAATTCTGCCCAGACACGATAGGAGGGAGTACATGATGAGACCCTTGTCAATCGATTCGGCCCTGGAGGAAATGTGCAAGGCTCAAGGGGTAAAATTTTTTTCAGCCTGGTCTGTGCTTGTTAACAGGGAGACTGCTTCTACAGGGATGGGATACACTTAAATAGAAAGGGTGCAAGAATATTTACTGATGCTATCGAGGCAGTGTTAGGTGGGTCAGAAAACTGCTAGCTTGGGGAGATTCACAGACTAAAAGGTTAAAAGTAACTGCAGGCAGAGGTGAAGGTGATTCTTGCACTACTTCTATTAGAATAAGCAGCGGCGTGGAACGAGGGGTGTTGGGGGGTTTTAGGGACTGATGGCAGTCATCGAGAAACAGGTGGGTATATGGCATGTGTTAGGGTAACTAATAATAAGAATAGGTACATGTATACTTGCATGTATACCAATGCTAGAAGTATAGTAAATAAATTTGATGAATTGGAAGTGTTGGTCAAGACATCAAAGGCGGATAGTAGAGATGTGGTGTCACACAGATATAAGGAATGCAGAACTGGAATCTGGGGAGTACAATGTGTACAGAAAGGATAGACAGGATAGGAAGGGAGGGGGGTGTTGTGCTGTTAATTAAGAAAAACGTAAAATCAAAAGAAGTGCATCCAGTTGATATAGATGAACAGTGCACTGTTGAGTCAGTTTGGTATGACACAAGCACTGCGAAATTAAAAATAAGAGTAGGAGTGTGTTATAAGCCGAATGACTCGAAAGAGTACAATGAACAATTGTACAGAGAAATAGAGTGGGCTAATAAATCAAAATGTCTTATAATGGGGGATTTTAACTTCCCAGATATAGACTGGAACTTATGGGTTGGTCACTCGCACATTAGCAAGACTTTTGTGGATTTATTGGATGATTGATTTCTGCAGCAGCATGTTCGAGAGGCAACGAGAGAGGGTAATACTCTTGATCTGATTATCAGCCGTGATCATTCGTGTATTAAGAATTTGCAGATAAAGGAACCATTAGGTGGCAGTGATCAGAGTGTACTGATGTGGGATTTACTTAAAAATATAATTACCATCAGGGTAAAGGAAGGGGTTTTTGCTTCCGTAAAGGTGACTATAGTGGTCTCAGACAGTTTTTAAATTCTGTACAGTGGGACCAACTGATGATGTTACCAACAGCAAATTCTAGGTGGGAAGCATTCAAGGAATTAATAGTAGAAGCTATTAAACGTTTCATACCTATTAAGAAATACTGTATTGTTCAAGGTTTAGGCCTAAATGGTAGTCAAATGAACTAATGAGACTGGTGGCAGAGAAGAAAAATGCATGGGATGCACATACATTATCAGGCGACACAGAAGCCTATGATATATATAAGCTAGTCTGTAATCAAGTCACAAAGGAGGTTAGGCAGATTACGAGAAATATTTGGCAATGGATGCTAAGAAAAACAGCAAGGATTTCTTTACTTATATAAACTCTAAAAGGAAGGGGATGAATATGATTGGTCCACCTGATATCGATGGTTCGACTGTTGATGATCCTGCTCAGATAGAAAACAAACTGAATGAGTATTTTGCATCTACACATGAGGAGTTATTAAGGTTTGAAAATGCCACAAGGTTATCAAATTGTAACAGGGTGTTTAATGATTTTGTAATAACTGAGAACAAAGTGGGGGAGAAATTGAAGTTAAACATAAGAAAGGCACCTGGAGTGGATGGGATCTATCCAGTTATATTAAAGGAGGCGGCAAAGCAACTAAGCAAACCCTTAGCCATAATTATGAGAGCATCCTTGGACTCAGGGGAGGTCCCCACGGACGGACTGGAAATGTGCAAATGTGTCCCCAATTCACAAAGGGGGATCGAAGGGTGACACGAGTAATTACAGACCAGTTAGTTTAACTTCTGTTTCGGGTAAAATAATGGAGTCACTGGTTAAAACATGCATTATAGGATCATCTAGACAAGGCTGCAGCAATAATTCAGACACAGCATGGGTTTGTTAAGGGAAAGTCTTGTCTAACAAATTTGATTGGTTATTATGATGTGGTTAAAAAGGAACTGGATGCAAATAATAATTTTGATATCATATACTTGGATTTCAGGAAAGCTTTTGACACTGTTGCACATGGAAGACTACTGTACAAATTGGAGCAGAATGGTATTAAGGGCAAGTTGCTTTTTTTTCTTATTTTTTTTTTTTTTTTTTTGTAGTTGTGGCGCATAGGCTTCTGTGGCCATAATGCACCTCCCAAGGTTGGTTTTTTTTTTTTTTTTTTTTGCAGTACTTTGATCCAACCCGAGGCGGGAATCGAACCCGCGACCTTTGGGTTGCCAGGCAGGCACTTTACCCACCCGGCTAGTCCGGTCGGCTGGTAAGTTGCTACAATGGATAAAAGGATGGTTGAGTGGGAGAAAACAGAGGGTAGTAATCAATGGATGGTGCTCTTCGTGAACTAATGTTAATAGTGGAGTCCCACAGGGTTCGGTGTTGGGTCCACTGTTGTTTTGTATATTTATTATCAATGATATTGATGAAGGTATATCAGGCTTAGTACCGAAGTTTGCAGATGATACAAAGGTTGACAGGGTTGTTAATGACAGTAATGGCAGTGTTACTGCAACAGGATCTAGAAAATTTGGGCAGATGGGCTGAGAAGTGGCAACTGAAGTTTAACATTTAAAAATGTAAAGTACTGCATATGGGTAGAAGTAACCCCAGAGAAACGCACCAACTGTGTGGTACTACACTTAAGGAGGTAGAAAATGAAAAAGACCTGGGAGTAATTGTGTAGTCAGATATGAAGTTTTATGAGCAATGCAGGCAGGCTGCCAGGGCAAGTCATGGGGTGTTGTCAATGATATACAGGAATTTTGTTAGCGGGGAAAAGGAGGTGATTGTCCCTCTGTATAAGGCAATGGTCGGGCCACGCCTTGAGTACTGCGTGCAGGTCTAGAGGCCTCATTTAAGGAAGGATGTAGATTTGCTTGAGCGTGTACAGAGAAGGGCAACAAGATAGGTGAGGGGAATGTAGGGATCCTCTTACCAGGAGAGGCTTAAGTTCTGCAAATTTCAGCAGCTGGAAACTAGGCACCTGCGAGGTGATCTGATTGAGGTGTATAAGGCCTTGAATGGGTTGAGCATGGTGAATTCTGATGGGATTCTTCCACTTGTTCAGATTACGAACCTAAGGGAGCATAAATTGAAATTGAGGAAGGACAGATGTAGAATAGATGTGCGGAAATTTGCCTTTGGCCAGCGGGTGGTTAATTGCTGGAACAAACTTCTATCTGTCGTTGTGGAAGTTGATAGGTTAAATAAATTTAAGGAGGAACTGGACAAATATTTAGAGGGTTTTTTTTTTTTTTTTGGCTGATGCTGCATAAGCTCATAGGCTTTCTTTCTTGCAACATGTGCCACTACTACTACTACAACAGAACGTGAGAGTAGAACTTAACCGGCTCACATCTGAATACTTTCAGGGATGCTTTCAAAGTGAGAGGAACGTTGGGAAATTGTCATATCACCAGGAGGAAACTTCTTGAAAGAGATTACTTAAAATTATATATGTTTGTAGAAAAATAAATTATTATAATGTTTTGATCATATCGTATGTTAGAAACGGGGAAAAAATCCATGGTCCAGGAGAAGTTTAACTTCACTGAGTTTCTAGACAGCTCCATTTATAGAGTATAGTATGTTACAATTTACACTTAGTAACCACCACTTTATTAGAAACACATATCTAATAGCGAGGTTTAACTTTAGCACTCAGAACAGCCTAATTTGCCTTAGCATAAACTCCTCGAGGCATGAAAGCGTGCCACAGGAATCCTGGTCCACGTTGACTTGACTTCTTATTCGCATTAAAGACCCGTTATACCTCATCCTACAGGTGCTTAACTGGATTGAGAATAATGACTTGGGGGGGGGGGAGACACCAGAGGCTAAATTTCTGTCATGTTGCCTGGAACTAGTGCTGTACAGTTTCGGTAGTGTGACTGTGCATAGTGCTTTTGGAAAAACCCATTTGCAGATGGGTGTTCCCCAGTGGTGGATCCCGAAAAAAAATGACAGGAGGGGGCACCATTTTGTACCTTGTTTGTGACAAAAAAGTACAAAATAATGCACAGAACAAAAAAAAAAAAAAATGACACAAACAATGTGACTGACGGACACAGGCACACAGCTAAAGTCTGAATTACTATGAAGGAAACATTAATGCACGACCAAACTGCGTGACCCCTCGAACTAGAATGGTGTTACATTAGCATCAGCGTTGCCAACTGTAGTCAGTTGAAAATAGCTGAGCCACAATGCAAAAATAGATAAAGTAATCCTATGTTAACAATGAAAAACAATATTTTTGTAGCTAAAGGGAATTTAAACGATTGGTGTATATTCTCCGAAAAATAACAGGGGGGAGGCACGTGCCCCGATGCCCCTACCCTGAATCCGCCACTGGTGTTTCCTTAAGTGTCTAATTGTCAAACTTTAAGTCTACACCTTCTAAGTCATTTTTCGTATGTGCATCGATTTTCACCATCACTAACCCGGTCGTCCTTCTATGAATCCCTTCCAGTCGCCAGACTTGAATACAATATTCCAAATGCAGTCCAAACCATTGTCTTGTATAGGAGGATAATGGTGCCCTCCTAAGTACTAGAAAAGGTTCTATAAATCATGAACATACCATGAAAATTCCTATCCCGCTGTTTACACCGCACTGAAAATTTTACTTCCGACTGAATCGAAACGCCTAAGTCTTTTCGTCTTGAACCCATTTTAGTTCCTCTTTCCCCTAGCTTAAACATGACTCCAGAATTTCTGTTCCAAAATGCATCTTACATTTAGAGCATTAATGCTTCAGCTGTTATTTTTCAGACCATATATGCAGTCGATCCAGATCTTTTTTGACGCAAAAAGCTTGAATTAAATTATGTATTAATCACCCTTCCCACCTTAAAATCATCAGCAAACTTTGACAGCTTCCCCTAGATACCGTCGTCAACATCACCTATAAAAATTAGAAACAGTAAAGGACCGTGGCGTCCTTTCCTGAACAACTGGCGTCCCTGATTGACCTGTTGTTACACTGGTCCACCGTGAAGACTGACCATTTATGACAATCTCGTCCGCTACCTTTTAGCCAGCCTATAGTCTAGGCTATAATTACAAAACTGTTACTTACATCACAGTAATTCATCAGATTGGGCAGGCATGACCTCCCTTTAACCAACCGATGCGCAAACGAACAGATTCCAATCGCACCCTTATGAATAGATTCCCTGTCACATATTTCCAGAAAAACACAAGCACGAAGAGAACTGCCGTATAAAGCCTTCAAGGCGCATTTTAGCCACAGCAGCTCTTGCGCCAAGAACTCATAAATCAATCAATCCCTGTCACAGAAGTTAAGTACACTAATCTATAAATTATCCATCCCCCCCCCAGCCTTTCTGGCCTGGGGAGAGACATTAACACGTCTCCAGTCCAATGGTAATCATCCCAAAAACTATGACGGTCTTATGAAAATTCCCAAAAGTTTGGTACACTCATATGCAGCATCTTTAATTATAAACGAATGTATACCATCTGCCCCTGGACTCTTGCAGTACCTTAAAACCGCACTATCTTTTGCAAATAACTCTTCTCTAAGGTGTCACACAATTATTTTATAGGATCTGACTCTTTAACACTCCCCACAGTAAATATTCGTTGAATATCTGTTCAACTTATCTGCCATTTTATACAGGGTTTTCTATGGACTTTCCACTGAAATCAGTCAAGGGAGCTCTGATTTACACATACAAACTCCTTAATTCCGTTTCTAGCTCCCTTTGCTCGTTGGTTCTCATAATCAGCTTTCGACTGTCTTAACCATCAGTAGTTTTGTTAGATATTCTCGTTTTTATAAATGGGAATCACGCGACTATCTACAACTGTCCCATACTTGTTTCTTTCACTCCATTAAATCCTGAACAGTTTAATGTCACCTGTCATCCATTTTGGCATCTTACGTTTACGTAACTTCATTCTTCATTATGAATACGTTTCTAGCTTGGAGGATAATTCCCTTGAATACTTCCCATTACGTATTTGAATCCAACAGCACACACAGTAGTCTTTCCAGTTAATCCATCCCGGCCCAAGAAATCTCATTCTGTTATAGTCCCCTTGCTTTAAATTGAATTTCACGCCTTTATCCTTTGACCGCATAGACACAACCCACTTTATGTTACTGTGCCACTGCCAGCTATAACTTTCAGGTTTCGATACATTTAGGCTCCTCATTGAGAACCAGATCTAAGTTATTAGAGCATGTTGTACTTTCTGGCATCTTGGAATAAGCAATTATCCAGTTTGTACAAAAAACTGTTACCGTATGCATTTCCGGTGCACATACAAAGGGTGCTAGGAAAGTTTTGCAATACAGCTTTGTTTATTTAATTTTTTCAAAGTAATTTCCTCTACATTCAACACACCTCTCCATCCTCCGAAACCAATCTTTAAACCAGTTCTGCCAAGTTTCACTAGGGAGTAAAGCACACTCGTTGTCCCAAGCCCGTAGAAGGTCCTCATCACTGGAAAACCGCCTCCCTTTTAGCTTCATTTTCACATGCGGGAACAGTGCAAAGTCGCAGGGAGCAAGGTCTGAACTGTAGGGAGGGTGCTCGAGAAGTTTCAGTCCTGTTGTGGTCAAATATTCGGTGCAGGCTTTGGCGCGGTAAGCTGGAGCATTATCGTGATGGAGGTACCAGGTGTCCATTCTTGACTTTGGCCGCAGGTTCTTCATAGATCCAATGACTTCAGGCAGGCATTGTTCAGTATACCACTTAGCTGTGACTGTCTTCTGCGTGTCCAAGACGACACGTTCCACAATTCCACTCGATTTGAAAAATACAGCGATCATTTTCTTCTTTGCAGATCGGGATT
Organism: Mastigoproctus giganteus; assembly: GCF_048544385.1. Taxonomy (NCBI): domain Eukaryota; kingdom Metazoa; phylum Arthropoda; class Arachnida; order Uropygi; family Thelyphonidae; genus Mastigoproctus; species Mastigoproctus giganteus. The sequence continues at coordinate 227,268,739 of NC_143576.1, read as the reverse complement.
TTCTGACAATTACGGGTGTGTCGTCATCATCAAAGACCCAAACTTTGTTTTGAGCCTTGGTCGGCAGATCGTAATAGTACAGCCAAGTCTCGTCACCTGTCACGATTTTGTTCACATACAGAGATTGTCCCTTATCAAACTATTTTAACATCTCCCGGCACCAAGTCACACGTCGTGTTGTCTGCTCTTCAGTCAGTTGATGCGGCACCCAGAGAGAACAAAGTTTCTTCACGTGCAAATGATCTTGCAGAATCGAACGAATTGCTGGTGCATTTAGGCCCAAAGTATCCTCTATCTGTTGGTAGGTCACTCGCCTGTTTTCGTCAAGCATTTTCCTCACAGCAGTAACGTTTTCCTCCGTAACTGACGTTCGTGGCCTTCCCGGCCCCTCAGAATCCTCCAGAGTGAAATTTCCCCTTTGGAATTCTCTATACCACCTGAATATCGTTGTACGATGTGGACAATCATCATCTAGTGCAAGAGTCATTTCTTCTAAGCACTGGTCTATGGTTAAACCACGCACGAAATTATACCGCAAAACTGTCCTTAACTCATTTCGTGACCACGATGCCATCGCAAGCACTTTACACTCTCACTACTAATGAATAACTGAGCCCATCGACTTGGCGCGGCGGCTACTATGCACGTATGAACATGTCTCAACATGCAGCAACAAGCAGCTTCCTGTGATTCATTGTTGCATCATATTGCAAAACTTTCCTAGTACCCTTTGTATTCCATTCTGTGAGTGAGGCTGAAATCGACCATAATAAGCAAATCGTACTTACTAGCCCATTCAATTTCCCTAAAGGGATTTCTGTCATAAACTTCAGTGTCATTTACCTTTTAACATACTCCCACTATCATCTTCCCTTTACTGCAAGTCATTCCACACCACACTAACTGCATTACCTTGATCTGACACAGGAAACGTTCCTGTTGCCTTCAGGTAGTTTTTGAGCAAAAACAATTTCCCCCACCTCATCTCTACTAAAGGGGGAAAAAATCATCTCATATCTATGAGTGGCACCTACACCAGCATTAGTTGACTTGGTAGAAAGATCAACTTCACATTCAATTTTTAGAATACTCTTGAGAATTATTGTATAGACAAATTAAAGTTTAAGTACTTTTTTTTTTGAAAATTCTCATATATACCCCTTATAATCATTTAAAAGTGGTTTTCCACGTAGTCTTAGATTTCTGGTGGATTCTACTTCTATTATACTTTCCCTTTCAATTTAAGGTAATTACTGGTTATCCACAAGCATGATCAGAGAAGACGCAAGTGTAATTTTGTCCCAATGCCACTTACCCGAGTTGATCGTATACGGACTTTCTTAACCCCATCCCCGAACTGGTAATTTGCATAACCCTCAATGCCTCCTCAGTGGCATCAGCAAAAACCTTTCACCTCTTCTGTTAAGTGAATACTACCTTTACAAAATAATAACTTCTCACTGGAGCAACCAAGACCGGCAAAGCTGAGAAAAATTCCTCCCTTAAGCCTAGCAGAGTTCCCCTGAAACCTAGAATTAATCCACAAGGTTTTCACCATGGAATCCGTCCTATCAAGGCTAGATAGCAGACACAGGAACAATTCGTCCTATTTCGCGAAACTTTCAAAATGACCTTATATTTCATAACTAATTCAGTTCGAAGGCTAAGGCGCATTTAGGGCTAGAGCCTCAAGCTGCGAACAAATTTAGACTATGTATATAAAGTGCTTAGCATCATAATACACAGCCATTTCTGAATAAACAGAAAATTTTTAAGGTGGCATCGTTTTAGGTTATATCTCATATTGTGAATACCTTCACAACGAGTTGCCATGATATTGCACTACTTCGAATAAGTAACGCTTCACCTAAGGAGAAGACTAATGTTACTTATTCTCAGATAGGTACTACCACCCAGACAGCACTGTTTCAGGGCTATTTGGCCCTTCTTCAGTGAGTGGGTAGGTACCCAAGTGATGCAATGATGGCAAAAACAGTTATGAAGTATAACTCCACAATATGAGAGATGCCTGATGGTGTATGATGTATTTAGACTAAGGCGCATTTAGGGCTAGAGCCTCAAGCTGCGAACAAATTTAGACTATGTATATAAAGTGCTTAGCATCATAATACACAGCCATTTCTGAATAAACAGAAAATTTTTAAGGTGGCATCTCCTTAGTCTTCTCCTTAGGTGAAGCGTTACTTATTCGAAGTAGTGCAATATCATGGCAACTCGTTGTGAAGGTATTCACAATATGAGATATAACCTAAAACGATGCCACCTTAAAAAATTTTCTGTTTATTCAGAAATGGCTGTGTATTATGATGCTAAGCACTTTATATACATAGTCTAATTCAGTTCGTTAAAATCGTTAATTCTTGCAAGTATTACCACACCCACTATTAACCACTGCGAGCTAAATTTTTTTTTTTTTTTTTTGCATCGTGTATTTTTTGCACCCAGTAGACATACTGTGGTTCTATGCAATCTGTCTTTCTTACAGAATCTGTTGCGTCTCCCTTACAACTGAATCTCCAGTCAAGACTACCTCCTACGTAACCTAAGAATTCTATACTGGTTGATCCAATCGTAGTTTGGAAGCACAACACCCGACATAGAGGGAAAAAAAACAACAACAACAACAAAAAAAAAAAAAAAACTCTTTAATCTCTTAAGAGCCTCTAGAACGAAGATTACCCTGTAGAATAGATGTGCGGAAATTTGCCTTTGGCCAGAGGATGGTTAATTGCTGGAACAAACTTCCATCTGTCGTTGTGGAAGTTGATAGGTTAAATAAATTTAAGGAGGAACTGGACAAACATTTAGAAGGAATTGTTTTTTTTTTTTTTTTGGCTGATGCTATATAACTCATACACTTGTTTTTTTGCATCACATGCCGCTACTACTACTTCTAAGTAACAAAAATCTTTTGTGTTGCCCATTCTTGCAATGAAATGTGCATGCATAAATACAACATACCTACGCATCTACCCAGATGTCTTATAGGGCATGGCAATAACACGTGATGCTGTTACTGGAGGGCTATACAGGGTGTCCCAAAAAGGTGTAACCAATTTTAAATGTTTGTAACAAATGTAATTTTAATGATAGAAACAAAACCTGCGCTAAATGTGAGAAAAACAGTTGAAGTTTTTACTGACATTCAACATTTACACCACTTGTCACACGAACAAAAAGGTGTAACCAATTTTAAATTAACAATACAAACATGTTGAAGAAAATGGAACAAGATGAACGTGTAATGACACGGATTTGTTTCACGGACAAGTGCACATTACATGTTTCAGGAAAGATGAATATGCAAAATGTCAGAATTTGGGGGCCTGAAAACCCAAACTGCTTGCAGGAGTATCAGGGAGATAGCCCAAAGGTGAATGTGTGGTGTGGCATCATGGTTGATCGTGTTATTGGACCCTTTTTCTTTCAAGAAGCGACTGTGAAAGCGGATAATTACCAGGACATGCCTGAACTTTATGTGTATCCTCAACTGGATGAACTGTCAAATACGGTTATTTTTCAACAGGATGGAGCGCCGCCACATCGGGCTTTGAGTGTGAGGAGGTCTCTCGATGACAAGTTTCCTGGCCGTTGGATTGGGCGTGATGGTCCCATTGCGTGGCCACCACGTTCACCAGATTATACTATCTACCTACTGGCAGAGAGTACAAGAATCCCTAGTTAAAGATGTATTGCAGGGTCATCTAAACAATACTGCAGTAATAATTTAGACAGCATCGGTTTGTTAAGAGAAAGTCTTGTCTGACAAATTTGATTGGATACTATGATGTGCTTACAAAGGAACAGGATGCAAAAAATAATTTTGACATCATATACTTGGATTTCAGGAACTGATACTGTTGCACATGGCAGACTACTGTACAAACTGGAGCAGTGTGGCATTAAGGGCAAATTGCTACAATGGATAAAACGGTGGTTGAGTGGGAAAAGACAGAGTGGTAATAAATGGACGCTGCTCTTCTTGGACTAATGTTACTGGATATAATAGTGGAGTCCTCCAGGGTTTGGTGTTGGGCCCACTGTTTGGATATTTATCAATGATATTGATGGTGTATCAGGCTTAAGGTCCAAGTTTGCAGATGATAAAAAGGTTAGCAGAGTTGTTAATAACAGTAATGGCAGTGTGCTACTGCAACAGGATCTAGAAAAGATGGGCAGATGGGCTGAAAAGTGGCAACTGAAGTTTAACATTTACAAATGCAATGGAGTTACTTCTACCTCTGGTACTGCACCTAGGGTGGTAGAGAATGAAAAAGACCTGGGAGTAATCGTGCAGTCAGATTTGAAGTTTTCTGATCAGTGCAGACAGGCTGCCAGAGCAGGTCATGGGGTGTTGTCAATGATATACAGGAATTTTGCTAGTAGGAACAAGGAGATTATCCCTTTGTATAAGGCAATGGTCAGGCCGCGCCTTGAGTACTGCATACAGAAGGGCAACAAGATTGATGAGGGGAACGAAGGGGGTGGTCTCACAAAAAAAAAAAAAAAAAAAGGCTTAAGTTCTCAAAATTGCAGCAACTGAAGACTAGGCACCTGCGAGGTGATCTGATTGAGCAGGCTCAATGCTGATGGGATTCTTCCGTTTGCTCAAATTACGAACCTGAGGGGGCATAAATTCAAATTGAGGAAAGACAGTTGCAGAATAGATATGCGGAAATTTGCCTTTAGCCAGCGGGTAGTTGATTGCTGGAACAAAACTTCCAACCAGTGTTGTTGAAGTTGACAGCTTAAATAAATTCAAGGAAGATCTGGACAAATGTTTAGAGAGAGTAGATTTGTCAATTTTTTTTTTTTTTTTTTTTTTTGCTGATGCTACATAAGCTTGCTTTCTTGCATCATATTACTCTAATACTACCACTATCTTGTACGGCATATAGCCATACCGGAGAATAAACAGAAAATCCATTTATTCATTCGAAAATTACCTTTAAAAAATGCAAATCAATATTCAAAGTAGCAAAACATGGTGGCTGTCTAATAACAATTGGGCTTTAAAAAAAAATTCATTTATGAATACGTAAATATTTGTCTTTATTTCTCGCGGTTTATGTTTCATATTTGTAATCGTCTCTATCACAGGTGGTGCTGTTCTTGGAGAAGTTCTTTTGTTCAGAGATATATTTAGCACCGAGATAAAGTGAATGGGTTCAAGGTCTACACAAAGAAGAACAACAAAAAACTATGAAATCTCAAGTGCTCTACAAACTAACTCAAAAATTCTCGTATAAGAAGAATGTGACCTCAAGCATCATGCAGAACTGCTCTTTTTATCCTTTTAAAGGTAACAACGGAAACAACGATATGAAGAGGTTATCTTTATTTTATACAACAGCGTTAGCAAAAAACTGACTTGATCAAACTTTTAATTAAAGAAAAACGCGGAATTGCTTACTTCTATTGCCAAATTTAATTCCATGTGACTATTTTAGCTGGTTGATACCACACAATATTCAAAAATAATCCTGTTATGTGTACAAACACTTTAAAAGAACAATTCCTAATATGCGATTTTTTAAAAAATAATAACTGAAATTGTTCAACGAATTAAAAACCACCGTGATTAGAAATCTGTGTGGTGAGGGCCTACTCGTAGTAATTTTTGAGTAACACTGGCATCAATGCCATTCAAAGAATATATTAAAAATAAATACGCTCTTTCTTTAACGTTCAAACTTTTATGTCCCCTCCTCCAAAATTTAGACAACAAATAAAATTCTCTCACACACACACAAACGATACCGAATGTGAGCTTCTGCTAAATGAACTATTAACCAAAAGAACTACACCAAGCAGTTAATAAAAAAAATTTTGTAAAAAAAACGGGGGGGGCTGTCATTCCCTTAATGAATGAAATACATGATAGCATACTTTAAGGCTTTATGCATCCTACATAAAGGGAGAGGGAGGGATCGAGTGGTGATGTTCCTTCACCGATGGCTAACGTGAGTAAAAACGTTGCCATTAGCTACGATTAAGCGAAGCAGCCACAGAACGAACGTTGCAAACAGCTTCACATCAGCAATGCGCCGCGTTGTCCATAAATGACGTCATCTATACTGCTGCATTTCTAGTACAACCCTTCTTTCAATATACAGCGTATGCGCCTCTTATATTACAGACCCTGAGCTATCGATTATTTAATAAAAGGAACCCAATAACGCTGACCTGGTAGTACGTTGGCTGGCCCAAGACAGTCACGTGTAGGTTGCCACCTCGTGTAATTAAAATCGGGGACACTTTTTCTAGGTTATCAAAACAACTTACGTGAAGAATGAAATCTGTTTTATTTACTGATTAGAAAACATAATGAATACTTTCGTTCTTCATTTTATTGTTATTAAAATAACAATAAAATGAAGGAGCAGGAAGGTTGGCGTTTGTTCAAGAATGGGTGGAAACACTAGTCATTCTCGTGCTCGCAAAATTTCACTGCAGGTTGAAACTGGAATGCATGCGTGTCTACTTAATCCACCAGACTCGTCAGCTTTTGCAGCAATGTAATAATGTAAGCTACAGTAGTCATCACACTCGCAAATAAATCACCTAAATTTTGTTAACGTGCACTTTAAATAAAGCCATGGTTATATAGTAAATCGATATTCACGGGTTATGCCTTTGTACTGTATAACTATTGCTGGGGAGGGTCATTATTCGTGAGTATTTTCTCTGCAAGCCTATGTACATTTCAAGAGTATAACAAAGATGGCCAACCCGCAGCACGCAAGTAATTGTGGCCAACGCATCTATTTGTTAGTGGCCCGCCAATGTGACCGTTTGAAAAATCAGAAATGAAGCTAAACACATACAGCAAAGTATGACCCAAAGAGTGTTGCCAAATTTCAGCATTATATTAGCAGGGTTTTCACTTTATTTATTTTCAGTGGATATACTGATATAACTGAATGATTAAAATTCAGTTATCGATAATTACATAAATTTATGACCTTTATTTATTTACATGCTTTAATAAGCAATAAAAAACATGCAAGGTTAGTACAATTAAAGTAATTCAGTTTGATGTGACATAAGCACTGGAGTATGTTACAGGCCTAATGACTGATGAATACAATGAACAACTGTACAGTGAAATAGTGGGCCAGTAAATCAGAATGCCTTATATAATGGGAGATTTTAACTTTCCAGATATTGACTGGAACTTTTGGTTTGGTCACTCGCACACTAGCAAGACATTTATAGATTTCTGGACGACTGTTTTCGGCAGGAGCATGCGCGAGAGGCAACCACGGAAAGTTGCACTTGATCAGCAGTGATTATTCATGCATTAAAAATCTGCAGATAAAGGAACCACTAGGTAGCAGTGACCACAGTGTATTGATGTGGGATATACTTAGAGATGTAACTAAATCAGGGGTAAAGGGAGGGGTTTTTGCTTTTGTAATGGCAACTAGTGGTCTCAAACAGTTTTTAAATTCTATACAATGGAACAAGCTGATGATGTTACCAACAGCAAATTTTAAATGGGAAGCATTCAAGGAATTAATCTTGGAAGTACTGTACTAGCTTTTCATGCCAACTAAGAAATAGTGTTCAAGATTTAGGCCTAAATGGATATCAGAGGAACTAATGAGACTTGTAGCAGAGAAGAAAAATGCATAAAAATTAATCAGATGACATGGAAGCCTATGGTAGATATAAGCTAGTCTGTAATCACATCACAAAGGAGGTTAAGGCAAGCGACCGCAGATTACGAGAAATGTTTGGCACAGAAAAACTTCTTTACTTATGTCAACTCTAGACTAGATCAAAGTTAATTGCATCTAGAAACGGGCACCAATGCTTCTGGACATGCCTTCACATTGTTAGAAACTTTTATAGGTATTCTCAGACCTTGGTCGAGTCGTCCAGTCTCGGCCGAAAACTGCACGGCTTTTCTTCCAAGAAACCGGGGCTTTCCATTAATAAAGCAAATGACAGTGCAGTACAAGGACTAACACCTCAGTTTCTCTTGATTTGCCAAGGGAGGAGGGAATTTTTATTAAACTATTTCAGAAATGATTCTAAATTTAAATTACCTGCAAAGCACTACGGTTTATTTTTTTTATTAGGTAAATTTTTCAAAAAAATAAAAATATATATAATTACAATAGTACATAAGGGTCCAACAAGCCGTAGCCTAGCGGTCAGGCAAGCCGGTGCATAAGTGCACGTGCCTTGAGTGACCCGGGTTCAAGCCGATGACTGCTGAATACGGTGCTGTTTCTTGTATTCTGTCTATCCTGTGAACTCCTCTGACCGTTTGGTCGTCCCGGAGTATAAACAGAAAAATTATTATTATTATTTATTTAAGTTAAAAGGATTTGAACAGTGCTAAAGCACAATAAAAACTATACCATTGAGAACCCTAAGGCCAAATTAATATGCATACAGTTAGCCGGCTAGGGAAGATAAAATTCCTTTTTGGCCTAGCCCTAAAGGCTAACTCTGTATGCAAATTGTATAAGGCAGTGGTCAGGCCACACCTTGAATACTGCATACAGGTCTGGAGGCCTCATTTTAGGAAAGATGTTGAGCTACTAGAACGAGAAGGGCAACGAGATTAGTGAGTGGAACAAAGGTTGCTATTACCAAGAAAGGCTAAAGTTGTACAAATTGCAGCGTCTGGAGACTAGACACCTGCGAGGTGATCTGATTGAGGTGTATAAGGTTTGAGCTTGCTCAGTGCTGGTGGGATTCTTCCCTTGCTTAGATTCCGCACTTGAGTGGGCATAAATTCAAACTGAGGAAAGACAGTTGTAGATAGATGTGCGGAAATTTGCCTTTAGCCAGCGGGTAGTTGATTGCTGGAACAAACTTTCGACTGTCGTTGAAAATTTATTCCAGCAATTTAAGGCTGAACTAGACAAACTTTTGAAGTGAATGGATGGGTGAAACGGGGAAGGTTTTTTTTTTGCTGATGCTATATAAGCTTGATTTCTTGCATCATATACCTCTACTAATGTTAGTATTAATTTGGCCTTAAGGCTCTATGGTATAGCTCTTATTGTACAATACTGTACTTTAAGCACTGTTCAAATTCTTATCTTACATACTATTGTAATTATTTTAAAGACTGACGTAATGTTTAATCAATAATTTGATAGCATTAATCTGATCTGGGACTATTTCCTACTTTTCCTGCAATTCCATTCAAACATTTTCTCTTTTACCTTTTATTAAGTCTATATATATGTACACACCAAAGAATGAATTTATGTATATGCTTAATATTTGCTAATCTACAGATGTTCGACTTTCCAAAATTGCCTCAAATTTTTGACGGCTCGAGAGTATAAGGTAACGGCAATTTCAAATGCAATATTTCCGCATCCGTCTCAAACGTTTTCACTTTTACCTTTTATTAAGTCTATATATATATATATATATATATATATATATATATATACACACATATACACACAAAGTAATGAATTTATGTATATGCTTAATATTTGCTAATCTACATATGTTCGACTTTCCAAAATTACCTGAAATTTTTGACAGCTCGAGAGTACAGGTAAAGGCAATTTAAAATGCAATATTTCCGCATCCTTAGTACAATAATTGTTTAACTGTACCCTTACTCATTACGCTTGGCCAAAGGGGATCTAAACTGGAAATGAAGCTCGAGGTCAAGAGTGGCAAGAGTAGAAAGTAGGTCACAGATTTACAGCAGTGTTTTCAGAACTTCGGCTACAATATGTACGAACAAATTCAAAGTAGGCCATAATTTAAATAGAAAAATAACAGTTACCTGTCTGATTTTAAAGCTTATGAGAACCCTAATCTACCCCCCCCCCCTTTCCACATTTTGAAAAACAATACAGCATCCATATGCATTGTTTGGTTTGTTGACCAATATATGCAGCGACAACATACGTAGTAATTAATTTTCATTCAGAAGGGAACAGTGTTTTAGAAGAAATCTCCCTCCCCCAAGTTCTTCCAGTGTTCACTGAGAGTAATTCGGAAGTTCAAATAAGTCGATTCCTTGACGAGGGATATCGATTCGCACCAGCCTACGTATTCTTTGTCCTGCAGCGTCAGCTTGTGAAATGCAGTTAGACCGACCCTGTAACCTTTACTTACTCTATACAGACTGCACAATGACAACACAATCTTACAAAATATAATCGAACAAGTTAGTACATAGCATCATTTAGTTCGTAGTAAATCACCGAAGTAGGTGAAATGGTATCGTTTTGTTACACTTCATAAACGCCTTCACGAGTTGCCCTGATAATGCAACTACCTCGAATAAGCCTACTTCGGTGATTTACTACGAACTAAAATGATGCCATGCACCACCTTGTTCGACCAGTAAATTTCCCGTAGTCAGAGGCTTTTATAGCCCTAAACCCCTTTTCAGTCTTACAAATGAAAAATGTGCCATGATACTATCCATATCCACTACAAAGTTGGCACACAAAAGCTACGCTACCAAGTTTCAAAAGTGTTCAGAGAAGTATCAGAGGTCACCATTTAGACCAGTGGTTTTCGACCTTTTTTTTTTTTTAATAACGGCACCCCTAAGTAATTTATTTTATATTGCGGCACCCCTAAGTAATTTTCTGCCTGTTAGATCTGATTCTCTGTGTGTGTGTGTGTATGTACACACACAATATTAATATATATGTTATATGATTTAGGCCTGACGTAGCCCAGTGGTCAGGAGCGAGAGTGCATAGCACGCGTTCCTTGTAGTGGCCCGGGGTTCAAGCCCGTGACTACTAAATACGATAAATATTTGTATTGACGATTTATTGTAAACTCTACTGACTTGGTTGTCGTGCCGGAGTATAAACAGATAATATATTTATTATAATAATAAAATTACATTTCATAATACAAATTATGTATATAATTTTATTCTTTATATAGAGGCACTAAGTAAACATCAATTATTGATAACCACAAAATTAAAAAGATACTGTACACCTTTTTATAATGAAATAAACATATAAATTAAAAAATAATAAGTTTAAGTAACTTAAACCCAAATTACGTGGCACCCCTGGAATGTTGTTGCGGAACCCGATTGAAACCACAGATTTAGACCACACTGGATATTTAGACAATAGCTGTCAAATGAACTTAGAGTCAGATAAATAAACAGCATAAGGTGATTATAAATTGTCAGCAATGAGTACAAACTATTTCAGTGGTTCCCAATCTTTTATCACTCAAGTCACACTTTAAATTAAAAGATGAATATTAACGGCAAACCGAAATAATGATTACCACCGAACTCAACGGAATTTTTCCTAATCTCGAGGCACACAGGTTGGAAACCACTGAACTACTGTGTAATCAAATTACTCAGGCTATATGAAAGAAGACTTGGAATGCAAAGAAAAGTAACAAGCAATTCTTTCTGTATATTAACAAGGGAACAAAAAGAATGATTCAGAGTGGTCACTGTATATGAATGGTTTAACTGTTGATGATCCATTACAGATTGCTGATAAACTGAATAGGTATTTTTCTTCTACATTTACACCTTAAATTTCAAAGCGAGGTTAGCATAAGTCCATCAAACACTGATTTAGAGTTAAATGATTTTATAATAAAGTAAAGTTGTAGAGAAACTACTGCAGCTACTATGGATAAAAGGCAATTTACTAAAATTTGAATATTTGTGGCCTGGTGTACCTCATCTCATACACAAGAAATAATCCAAAAACATCCCAATGTTCTAAATAAAACAGAAGCAAATTTTTCCAAACTATGTGAACAGAAAATAAGTTTCAAAGTGACCTAACCTTAATATTATTAGCCACATGGTGCAAGGAAGCCTGAGGCTTTTGCTGCACCAGCCAAACAAAAAAAAAAAAAAAAAGAGTTACCCTCAGAGAGAGAGAGAGAGAATGAACAAGAGTAAGAAATAGAAAGGAATCACCAAGAAAGAAAATGATGATGATATCCAACTCAGGACCCTGGGTGTGTCATACTCACCAGATGTGAGCCCCTGGGGTTAATTTCTCCAACAAAAAAACAAATAATAATAAAAAAGCAGCTGATTACAACATATAGGGTGAATCAAAAATGAAGGTGCACATTAAAATAAATTACTTTGAAAAATATTAAATTTAGAAATTAATTTATTTTATTTGTTGTAGAAATAAGTAAAGCTTTATTACAGATATTTAGATGTGATTATCATATTCAAGGTGGTAGATGACTTTCATCAACCGGTGAAATACCACCACTTTGCTTATTGGAGGCTTGAAGTGGTGAAACCCATGTTTAGTCTCTAGAGCAAAGTTTCCGGCACCCCACACTAAGTACTATAGGTTTTGATACCTTTCGTGTTTGGGGTTTTCATAAAAAAAAAAATATATGCAGAGAATAGCCCTGTACTGACTCTCCATCACCCTTAAAGCATGCTACCTATCAAATAATTAAGTATTTAAGGAGACAGAACATGCTACTAAAATTACTAGACTGAAGACAATCATCAGATCAAACAGAAAATATGTGCTAAGCAAATCACCAAAATATGTACTAAGCAAACTCACCTATAACTCACAAGAAGGCTCTGAGGAGAGTTAAAAAATACTATCTACATATAAGAATTTAAAAGCATTCAATATTTACATTCCAAAACTGCATAAAGAACTTAATGAAGATAATCCATGATAGCAGAGCTGAATGAAAATAAAAACTATTTTTACAAAAATAATGAAAATTAGTCTGGTAAAATCTTGTGGTCTGATGAGGCAATTTTCAAAATCAATGGTTATGTTAAATAATATATTATGATGTCTATTTATCTTAATGTTAATATGTACATTTTCAGTGAACCAATAGGCACAAGAGCATTTACTTGGCTGTTGATAATCCTAATATCTGCAACTGAAAAATAATAAAAAAAAAAAAACCTCTCCATATGTTGTTGTTTGAATGGAACTGGTTCTGAAAGGATTGCTGTGCTATTTTTTCAATGGAAATTTTACCTTCAGTCAGCTACTGTATTTATCAGATTCCACTTTTCCTAAAACTGAAGAAAAAGATATTTTTCATGCAGGGCTTCACAATTGCATATTATTTCTTCACAGTTAGGAAATTCCTAAATGAAAAATTACCAAACAAGTAGAACAGGCATCGCAAACCTTGCTGAGTGGTTACCCGGTTTACCAAATTCAAAATGCAAGGCCATAAATAAATTATGCACTTGGTGGAGTTTAATTTAAAACAGTAGAGGATGTTGTTGTTATTTGGTTTTTAGGAGCATTAGCAACTAAGGCCATATTGCTCCGGGGATATGCGGTGGTCATTCCCTGATCTTTGCACATCCTCCGTATTTGGTGGTCAAGGGCTTGAACCCTGGTCTAATCAAGAAGCATGTGCTACGCACTGTTGCTCATGCCCACCTGGGTACAGAGGCACCACAGTAGAGGAAGAAAGGAATTTAGGAGTCAATATGGTCAGATATGAAGTTCACGCAGTGTAGACAGGCAGCAAGGGAAACTCAAAGTATCCCAATGGTGATTTATCAAATATTTGCTTGTAGAGATAGAAGTCATAAATCCCACTGTAGAAGGCAATGTAAGACCACACCTGGAATACTATGCTAAAGTATGCAGATTGCGCCTTAAAAAAAAAAAAAAAGAGACATGAACTTCTTTTTAAAGGGTCCAAAGACAGGAAACATGCATGGTGAGATCAGCAACAGGGTGTCCATATAAGGAAAGACTCTGAATATGTGGGTAACAGAGCTTGAAAACTAAGCATCATGGGGGAGACTTCATTAAGATGTGTAAGGCTGTAAGAAGTGAAAATAAAATGAATGATGGTGAAATTTTCACTGTTATGATGACAGAACCAGGGACCATAAATTTAAATTACAGAAGGAGAGGCTTAGACTCAGTTACAGGAATTATCATCATCTTTTTGTCAGCGAGTTGTTAATTACTGGAATACAATGCCTCCATGGCAGCTGAGGCTGACAGCTTGGGGAAATTCACCGGTCAGCTGAATCAGTACCTACCTGAGGAGGACATTAAATATGAGGGGAAGTCAATAAATATTTGCCTTCACTTAGAAATATCTGAGCTAGGGATTTGATATTGTGTGCACGCATGCACTCTACCAAGTCTTAATAGTTAATGTATACTTTTGTTTTATTGAATTGGAGCCATGAATACAGTGAAAAGTGGCATGCTGGAAAGGTTTGAGGTCCGATCCATCATAAAATTTCTTCATTTGCAAAGCAAAGAAGCAAAACAAACAAATCCATCAGAAGATGGAAAACTATATAGAAGATTTAGTGTCAAAAAACGTTAACCACAAAATCATTTTGTAGTTAACCAAGAAAAAGTCATTTTTGACTTTTTTGTGAAAATGAAAAGTCATTTTCTTAGTTTACCAGAAAAGTACTTATAGCCCAAGCTAACTTGTAAAGTTAACTTGTAAAATCAGAGCAATACAGCTCTATGACATGCATTGTTATTTGTATAATGTAAAACTAAAGTTATCTCAAAAAATTCAATTTTGTTGTTAACGTTGTTTGACACCAAACCTCGATAAGGGGAGGATTACACATCATATGAGACTATGAAAAACTGGTAAAGGCAATTCAGGTGTGGGTGAAGCAGTGCGCACAATGACCTATGTCAGCCACAGAACCTGCCAGTGTGACTAAAGTAAAACAGCTAGTCCTCAAAGACATGTAACTATAAATTTATAGCAAATAAAGTGAATATTAGCCATTAGTCTGTTTGCATTATAGTGCAAAAGTTCCTGCAAATGTAAATGGCAGCCTGATAGGTTCAGAGATTGTTGACACCTCCTCAAAAGCTCCACCAGAAAAAGCATTCTGTACAATTGTTGGAGCTTTGTAGAGAACACTGATTTTTTTTTTTTTTTTGGCCCAATTGTGGCAATAATGAATGCTGAGTACATCATTATGAACCACAAACAAAAACAGATAAGAGCAATTGATTGAAACATTCATTTTCACCAAACCCCCAAAAAAAGCAAAGGTTCAATTGTTTACAAACCAGGTCATGTTGTCAGTCTTCTAACTCTAAAGGTATCATCCTTTACAGATAACTTCCCAAAAATGTAACAGCATCACTGAGAAGTACTACAAAAACCTCCTAGGAAAGGAGAGAGTTTATTAAGTTGAAGAGCAGCAAGCTATCCAAAAATGTCCTCCTCCGAGCAAACAAGGCTGCTCTTGACAATAGACTTTGTATTCAGGTGAAACTGAAAATCTGCAACACTCACCATATCCTCCTGATTGCTCTGAAGACTTCTCCCTCCTCTTTCCTAAAATAACAAAACCATTACAGGGAGTTTCAAACTGATGAGTAATGGAGGGGAAGCCTGGTTTTCTGCTCTGAGGAGTGAGGAGAGAGTGAGAAGTTCTATTCAAGAGATCTGAAAAAAAAAGTTACCTACAAATGAGAAAAATGTGTAACTAAACGGTAGCTACATGCAGAAGGATGAAATTGCCAGTGAAGTTTCAAATTCCTAACTCAAATATTTCTAGGTAAGGATAAATACTTATTGACCACCCCCTCATAGGGTATTTTATTTTCTTACGCATTTATTATTATCATTACTAAAGGCATTCTTTCGTCGTGGAAGTAACCCCCCCCCAACAAATTAATGAACCTATACATGGTGCTAAAAAACTGAAAATAAATAATTTGCATTTACATTCATATGTGAAGTTTTAGGATGGGATTAGCATAGTCACATGATGCAAGAAAGCAAGCTTATATAGCATCAGCCGAAAAAAAAAAAAAAAAACCCTCATTTCAGTCATTCACTCGCTCCAAATGTTTGTCAAGTTCTGCCTTGAATCTATTTAAGCTATCAACTTCTACGACAGAGGGAAGTTTGTTCCAGCAATCAACCACCCACTGGCTAAAGGCAAACTTCCGCACACCTATCCTACAACCGTCTTTCCTCAATTTGAATTTATGCACTCTCAGGCGATTATTCTGAGCAAGAGGAAGAATCCCATCAGCATTGAGCATGCTCAAACCATTCAAGGCTTTATACACCTCAATCAGACCACCTCGCAGGTGCCTAGTCTCCAGACACTATAATTTGCAAAACTTAAGCCTTTCTTCATAAGAGCAACTCTTTGTTCCATTCACTAATCTTGTTGCCCTTCTTTGTACTCGTTCTACATCCTTCTTAAAATGAGGCCTCCAGACCTGCATACAGTACTCAAGGTGTGGTCTGACCATTGCCTTATACAAAGGGATAATCACCTCCTTATCCCTGCTAGAAAAATTCCTGTATATCATTGACAAGACATCATGAGCTACTTTTGTAGACCATCTGCACTGCTCAGAAAACTTCATATCTACCTGCACAATTACCCCCAAGTCCTTTTCATTCTCTACCACTGTCAGTGTGGTACCACAGAGTTGATACATTACTCTGGGGTTACTGTTTCCCATATGTAGTACTTTACATTTGTCAATGTTAAACTTCATTTGCCACCTCTCAATCCATCTGCTCAACTTTTCTAGATTCTGTTGCAGCAGTGTACTGTCATTAGTGTCATTAACAACCCTACCAACCTTTGTATCGTCTGCAAACTTGGACATTAAGCTTGATATACCATCATCAATATCATTTATAAATACAGAAAACATTAATGGACCCAACACTGAGCCCTGAGGGACTCCACTAATAACATTAGTCCACGATGAGCAGTGTCCATTGATTACCACTCTCTGTCTTCTCCCCCTCAACCATCCCTTTATCCATAGCAGCAATTTGCCTCCAATGTCACACTGCTCCAATTTGTGTAGCAGTCTTCCATGTGCAACAGTATCAAAAGCCTTTCTAAGATCCAAGTATATAATATCAAAGCTATTCCCTGCATCCAGTTCCTTTGTGACTACATTATAGTATCCAATCAAATTAGTCAGACAAGACTTCCCCTTAACAAACCCATACTGTGTCCGAGCTATAACTGAAGTCTTGTCTAGATGATCCTGCAATGCTTCTTTAACCAGTGCCTCCATTAATTTTCCTGGAACAGAATTTAAACTAACAGGGCTATAATTATCTGTGTCTCCCTTTGATCCTCCTTTGTGGATTGGGGTCACATTTGCACATCTCCAGTCCATGGGTGCCTCTCCCGAGTCCAGGGAAGCTCTCATAATTATGGCTAAGGGTTTGCTTACTTCCTTTGCCGCCTTTTTTAATATAACTGGATACATTCCATCCACCTCAGGTGCCTTTCTTATGTTTATCTTCAACAAATCTCCTCCACTTTACTCTCAGTTATTAAAAGATTATCAGGCTTACTGCCTGAGTTGAATACACCTCTGGCATTCCCCTCCCTGAACAACTTCCTCATGTGTGAATGTCGATGCAAAATATGATGCAAAATTTAGTTTGTTAGCTACGTGAGCAGGATGATCAACAGTTGAACCTTCGATATAAAGTGGACCAATCTGATTCATCTCCTTCCTTCTAGAGTTTACATAAGTAAAGAACTCTTTGCTGTTTTTCTTTGCATCCTTTGCCAAAGATTTCTTGTAATCTCTCTTCACCTGCCTAACCTCCTCTGTAACTTGGTTACAGACCAGCTTATAACTATCATAGGCTTCCATGTCACCCATTAATTTGTATGTATCCCATGCATTTTTCTTCTCTGCCATATGTCTCATTAGTTCATCTGACAACCATTTAGGCCTGAACCTTGAACAATATTTCTTGGTTGGTATGTAAAGCCTGGTAGCTTCCAAGATAAGTTCTTTGAATGCTTCACATTTTGAATTTGCTGTTGGTAACATCATCAGTTGGTTCCACCATATAGAATTTAAATACTGTCTCAGACCATCGTAGTCACATTTACGAAAGCAAAAACCTTTCCCTTTACCCCTGATGGTAGTTACCTCTGAGTAAATCCCACTTCAGCACACTGTGATCACTGCCACCTAGTGGTTCCTTTATCTGCAGATTCTTAATGCATGAATAATCACTACTGATAATCAGATCAAGAGTATTACTCCCTCCAGTTGCCTCCCGAAAATGCTGATGTAAAAAACAATCATCCAGTAAATCTACAAAAGCCTTGCTAATGTGACATAAGCTAACATGCTTGCTTTCTTGCATCACATGCCTCCATTACTACTACTACTTTTAATAATAATAGTGCTGGAAATTTTTGTATTTAATATAAAAAATTATAAACACTGACAAACAAATTAAATTTCTATTTTGAAAAAAAAAACCCAGATAATTAGTGCTAAGGAACTGTCCTTATAGTCAGTGATATCCTGCTCACAAGTACCTATGTGACCTGTAACCATCGGCATTTTATCCGTTTTGACCTCCTAGCCAGAAAGGTTGGATACCCCTGGTTAACACAATTAAAAAAAGGGGGGGGAAAAAAAAGAAGTGTTGGTTGCTCTACATTTTCTTGCTACAAAGAGTGAACAAAACTTACTCAATACACCTTGTATAGCAATTCATATTAATATAACAAATTATAACACTGCTGCTATCTTGGGAACTGGGTTTTTTGCTTAGTTAATGGAATATCTTCTAGAAGGATGCAGATGAAGAGGAAAAAAGATTATCCAGAAAATAATGAACATCAGAATTAAAAAAAAAAAAAACCTCCTAATGAACAGAAACACCCATCTATCACTCATGTTCAATTCCCAGAAAGAACCAAAAGGAACAATATGAAGCACTAAGTGAGAACATTTTTCTCTTCAGCTCCATCCTTAAAGATATATTTCATATTAAAACAAGTCAAGTAATGTATGCATTATATTACCTTTCAAGACACATTCAATTATCAAATGACATACACCTCAGGAGTTAAATAGTTCTATACTATATTCAAGAAGTTTATCAAAATTTCACCATGGGATGGGTTGCCACAAGGTTGGGTTTGTGTGGCAGTTCCTTTTAAGTAGTGGGGAAAAACAGGTTAACCTAATAACATGAAATTTGGTACAGAGCCCCCAAGAATATTCTAAATAAATTCTTAAATGTATCAGAACTGCTGTTCTAAATCTAAATTATTAATCTTTCTGTTGGGAAGTAGAAGGCTGCAAAATCTGAATGGGATCTAAAAGCCCACAGGCCAATAAAGTATGCTAAATAATAAATCAGACTTTTCTTTATCAAGCAATGTCATCTGAAACATGTTTATTCCATTTAAATACATTTGCATCTATTTATTAATATGAATTTTAAAAAAATTATATATTTATTTAATTTTATGTAATACTCACATAATAGCAGAAACAAGATTTTATAGGGAGGGGATCATGGCAAATTTCTGTTGTTTCAATTTTAATGAAATTTGGGGTGACATGACAAATCTTTCTAAAGAGCCAAATATAAAATTTCACAAAAATCCACCGACTAGGAATTGAGTTGTGTGTGTTGGATAGATGGATGGACATGGCAAAAACTAATGGATGCTTTAGCATCCATTAGTTTATCATACACATAATCCACATGTGGATACCTGACGAGATATTTAGTTAACCCTGAAAATATGGTTAATATACAGTTTTGTATAATCAGCAAAAGAAAGTTATGATGGTCTAAAACAATATCTTAAATTCATAAAATTACCTGCACAATAACACTTTTTAAATGACTCCATGTACTCCACTAACTGTAATCAACACTTAAGCAGTAACTGCAAAAATATGAAAGTGACATTAAAACAATTCACAATCAGCAAGTGAACAAGGACACTAGCTAATTTTTTTTTTTTTTTTTTTTTTCATTATATTTTTCATTCAAAAGGGGAGGGGGAGTTACATGATTAGTAGCATTGTGTAGATTGTCAAATATTCTAAATAAATTCTTAAAAGTCCCCTAACAATATAATCTCGATTACTAACATCTAAAAATATGCTTGTTGATGAGAAAAAGATCAAGAGTAATGGAAGAGTGGTTAGGATTATCAAGTATTCTACAGCAAGTGCTTAAAGTAACAAAAGAGTAGTATTAAGTTAGTTTAGATCAACAGTGCCAATAATGCCTTTCTCAGCATCCCTAGTAGTTGGGTTTGTATAGTTTGAAAAAGGATGTCCATTAGCTTTGTTAACACCAACATCAAGGACTGACTTTGCTTTACTGAAACAGACTGGAAATGGTTAAGGTTTAGAGAAATACTTAATTGTTCAGAGCAGATAATGCACTTTAGACAGTAACAAAATCTGAGAGAACAGAGTAAATGGCTGGTTGGTTGGTTGTTGGGTTTTATTGGCGCATTAGCAACTAAGGCTATAATGTGCCAAAACCAGGTGACAGAGTAAAATGACTGTGTAAGAGACAGTGGAGGTGGAGAGGATGAGTTACTATTCCTAATGTTGTTAAAAAAGGGAAAAAATTATGCAAACAATCAGGAAAAATGAGATCAACAAAATAATAACAGAATTTTGGGTAGAAAAAGTGGAGGTAGTAAACAGACTAATTCTGGATTAAAACTAACATTGTAATTTACAACTTTAGTTTGGAAACAAACTATTCTGTTAGTTTTATAAGCTGAGAACAAAACATCAAGCAATGCTACACATTATCCTATTCTCCTCACACTGCAGAATCTAACCTCCTAATATCTGGGAAGCCTATTCACAAGTAAACTTGGAAAGCTCTTAAAATCAAAAGGCCACTTAAATAATAATTTCTTGATGTGAAATCTGAATGAATTCTATCAGCCAGCATGGTACATGATGGTACCTATTTTATGAAAGTTAATCTTATATTGTCTTTCAAACATTTATCCATCTTCAGTGGCCTATGCCTTAATTTAACAGTTTTCATACTAGAAAAGCAGCCTTAAAACTTTGGGAGCCAAAAAAAAAAAAAAAAAAAACAACTTTGTAAGTTTAATTTTGTGTAAAACAAAATGCTTTTACTCACTACCTACAAGAAAGATGAACTGTTACCAAAGTTCAATCTTTTCTAAAAAGTTATATCTTATGCATCTAACTGCATAAAATATATCAATTATGTCAAGGATATTAGTTCTTAGTTGTATCATACATAGAGTAACTCTGATTAGTATAAAACAGAGTTATGATTCTCAATATGTTCTACATTGTACAGGAACTCCCCAACTTAAGGGTTGCGTTCCATGGAACACTACATAAGTTGGAATTTCCCCTATGCTTGTGAAGAACTCACAACTATGCTCACGAAATTGATTGAATAAAAAAGAAAAATGTTCGACGAACATGTAAATAGAATTATTTATTGTATTTATTCAATTTTTTATCTCACGCACAGTAAAAATTAAAAAAGCGTGCAATTTAAAAAAAAATTTCAAAATTATAAAATTACAAAAAAGAGAGGAGATAGGCATAAAGTCAGTAAGTTTTACCTCTCGAGCAACGTTACCAGAATCGACGTCTTCAGCTGATAAGTATGATGCTGCGGAGGTTGAGGAGATTTATAAAGGGTCGGCAGCTCAATCTTACGAAAGAACATATTAATGAATGACTGGATGGTGGCTTTTTTTTTTCTTTTCATCGTAGATTTCTTTGTAGCAAGCAAGCATATCATTCACCCCTCTGTTAACTTTTAAGAATCGTTCGCTGTCAGGATCCATCTTCTTAAACCTCGCCATTGCCGATGCAATTTCACAAAATGCCATTGCCATCTCTCTCTGGTGATGAAGTGTCTCATCTCCTCATTTGGTTATCTTGAGCGTCATCAGCATTTTCCTCTTTCACTATCGCTGCCTGCAAGTCAATAAGTTCTTAGTTAGATAATTCCTTCTCTTCTTCCTCTATTAAGTCCACGTCTTTGGCAACAACCTCCAACTGAAGTAGCTCTGCAACATTTACAATCTTATCTGTAACCTCTTCATATAATTCATCTTTTTCAAATCCTGCGAAGCCTTTTACGTGCCGTAGGCATATTTTCTTCCATGTGCCATTTAAACAACTTTTAGTAATTTCCGCCAGGCTTTATTAATGTTTAAGATAGCGTGGTAAATATCGTAAGATTTGCAAAAGTCTCAACGTAAAATTTTTCTCATTGTCTACTGCAGACGATGCCTGAGCAAATGTGTGTAAATAGTATGCTTTTAAATCCGAAATAACACCCTGATCCATAGGTTGGATGAGTGAAGTCGTGTTTGGCAGTAGAAATACGATTCTCAAATTCAAATCATCTAGATGCATAGGATGTCCAGGAGCATTATCTAATAGAAGCAAAATCTTGAAAGGAACGTCATTGTCTTTACAATATTTTTCAACCTCGGGAATGAAGCAGCATTTAAACCAATCCTCAAAGAGAGATATTGTTATCCATGCTCTCTGGTTTGATCGGAAATGAACAGGTAGGGTGGCTTTATTTATGCCCTGAAATGCACAAGGATTTCCAGAATGGTACACAAGCAGCGGTTTTAATCTGTAATTTCCCACTGCATTAGCCCCAAGCAAGAGCGTGGCCCTATCTTTTGAAGCCTTGAAACCTGGAATCGTATTTTCCTCTTTGGAAATGTATGTTCGATCCAGCATTTTTTTCCAATACAGAGCAGTCTCATCAATGTTAAAAAATTGATGCGTTGAATCCTTCATCAATAATTTTTTCCAAAACATCACGAAATTTCTCTGCAGCTGCAGAATCGGCACTGGAGACTTCACCGCATATGTTGTGGAAACCATCGCAATGCTTGAACTTATTAAACCACCCATTGCTTGCCATGTACTTGGGTTGAAGTTCACCTTACTTATCCTTAATATCTTCATAAATACTTGTTGCTTTTGCTTGAATGGTCATTAGACTCAGGGGCACTTGATTCTGAATCTGATTTTCCATCCATATTATTGACAGCTGTTCCATCTTCGATATAGCACCTGAACGCTGGTTTGTGATCCCTGGTGATCTTAAGTGCATTGATCCTTTGACATGTTCTTTTATACGGGCGCTGGCCTTTAAAATAGTATTCCTGGTGAAGCAACAAGAACTCATTCCCTTTCAATAGATGACAAACTTTGTCCTGCTTTATACATCTTAATTATTTTCATCTTAATTTCAAAATCAATTTTGTTTCATTTCATGGACTACTACCACATGCACTTTTCATTGGTCGCTTTCCCTTCATCATTGTAATACGTAAATAGGAACAAAGAGAAGTTTCTGAAAATTTGTTTTTATATGATTGCAGATTTCAGTGAAGGGGAACACATTTCACCATAATAACAAAAAAATCCACACAAATGCAGTTATCAGTATTATCACAAATGCAATAAGATCAAGTTTACTACCCGTTTATAATAGATTGCATTAACAGAAAAGCCCAATAAACCGAAAAGTGCAAATTGTTTTTTTGGTTGTGACCTCCAGAAACGTGCTTTAGAAAAATATCACAAAGGCATTCAAAACTGATTCTTATAACGGAACATATGATAGCGATGAAAGTGAAGTGCAATTTCCATTATAAATATGATCTTTTAGAGAGACTGTTTGTTATTTGGTTTTTAGGAGCATTAGCAACTAAGGCCATATTGCTCAGGGGATATACGGTGGTCATTCCCTGACCTTTCTGCATCCTCCATATTTGGTGGTCACGGGCTCAAACCCAGGTCTAATCAAGAAGCGTGTGCTACGCACTGTTGCTCCTGCCCACCTGGCTACAGAGGTGCCTTTAGAGAGATAAATAGTTTAGTAATATAGCAAAATTTTCAACTTCCAAGGATTTGGAACGAATTACAAAAAAAAAAAAAAAAAAAAAAAAGTGTTGTTCGGTTCACATTACGATATTCTCATGATACCTCCATTTATTCCTATGGGATGCAAAATACGTTTCCACGATTTTTTTAAGTTTGAACTGGCTGGCAAAAACTTACGTAAAGTCAAATTTCCATAAGTCGAGTATTACTTAAGTCGGGGAGTGCACATATTTCAATATTTGTAGAAGAATAAGAGAAATTTACCTCAATATGATATGTAAAACACTTCTGTATGACACTCTCCAGCAATTAAAACAAATATAAAATTAATGCAAAATGATTATAGAAATAAATTAAAAACAATTTTTAAAAAGTTAAATGTAAATTTTGAAAAAAGGAAAGTATTTTTTCAAAATTTACGTTAAACTTTTTAAAATTGATTTTATTACCATAATCATTTTGTGTTAATTTTATATTTGTTTTAATTGCTGGAGAGTGTCATACAGAAGTATTCTACATATCATATTGAGGTAATTTCCCTTATTCTTCTACAAATAGAGTAAATCTGGAAACTCTCAGCAGCCATTTATCCTCACTAATGTATAAATCTGACACAGCACCATTAAACGAAAGGCAGTAGTTTTGGAGATATAACCAATATTATTCCTTTGTTATTATTGGCAACAATGCATTGAAGCACTATGTTGCATATTATTAACTCTAAATTATCAAAATAGTTCAAAATCTAAAGCCTTGACACAGTAATTATTACAGGTATATCAAGGTTAAATATATACTCCATAATACAGATCAAATCTCCAAAAACAGTCTTCAGAATGTCACAAAGTCAGTGGTTCTCAATCAGTGGGTTGTGAACACCACCCCTCCCCAACTGGCTCTTGAAGAATATCCTGGGGAGATTATATGTGCAAATAAGTCTCAAACAAAGAAGGAAACTAATCTTGTCATTACTTATTTAGATCAAGGAATAGTTGCAGTTTGCAAAAATTGGCAGAGAAATGACACGTATACTGGCTATATTATACGTATATTCAACCCAAGCACAGTACTAAGTATTATAGGTTCTAATACCTCTCGTGTTTGGGGTTCACATAAAAAAAACAAAAAAAAAAAAATACAGCAACATAAGTTTTACAAATGGATGGATAGTGTTAAAAAAAAAAAAAAAAGGTTGTTACACTTCTGGTATGCTTAGTGCAAAGAATATCTAAAATTAGAAGAGAAAAAAAAAAAAAAAAACGCTTTCTATTATATTAACAGAAGTAGTTAGTATGAACTAGAGCTCTAATGCTCAATATGTTCTACGTTGATAACAATATTTGTAAAATCCTCTTATCATTTTACAAATAACAGAAATAGTGCACTATGGTTATTGAATATATATATATGAATAAAATTATTACTGTAGGAGTATAATTGGTACTATATAGGTACTCAAAATGTATTAAAACAGTGGCATAAAAGTACTGAGCGGGACATAAGGCCAAAAGAACCTATAAAAACTAATATAGCCTGTGTTGGTTTACATTGCTTATACCCTATAAATAAACATAATTAGCAATAAAATAAAAAATAATTATGTAGCTAATTATTGATAATCAGATACATTGAATGGCACTTTTTTCTAGAGCTAACACCATTCAATATATCCCACCAAATAATTAGCAAGGCTATCTGTTTCTAATTGTTATCTGCCTGTTTAAATAGGTCCAAATTATAAACATAAAGGCAATCTATGCTAAACTTTAAATTTAACAGCAAACAGGCAAAATAACAGCTAGCCCAACAGATAGCTTTGAAACAAATAATACAGAAAAATAATGCCTACCATAATTTTCATTTCAATTGTGGAGTTTATTTATTTTATACATGCACAAAAGAAAGCTTATGCTAACATAAGGAGAAAGGAGGTAAGGATAAGTATAGTAATAGTACCTCAATTTCTCTAATAGATCTTGAAATATAAAATTTAGGGTTAGAAAGTAAAAAGCAAAGAAAATAGCTTTTTAAAATGGTACTTGGGGATATACCTGGAGCATAACTGCCAGACCCTTGAGTAGGGGGTCCTGGTATAACTACAAGGGGTTAAAGGATTGTATGTAATAGTTCAAAAACTGGATTATAATAATAAAGAAATATAGAATCACAATTGTAAATAGTAATAAGGAAATAAAAAAAATAACTATTACTAAATGTAGGAATATTTAAATAAAACTGCCTTTTGTAATACTCTTGAGTACCAATTATACTCCTACAGTAGTAATTAGATTACAGACTGATGTAATGTTTAATCTACAATTGATGGCATTAATCTGTTATACATTTTACATCTATTCTTATATTTCATAATAGATTTTATATATATATACACACAGGGCGTCTCAAAAATATTGGTACAAACGTTTAGGGGAGGTAGGTAACATCTAAAGGAATGCGAATCACATAGGAACCCATAACCGGAAACATCACCGTAAGTCGGTACATGGCGCTGTTCATCAGTTTGCAAGAGGGAAAATTTTTGGTTTACTCATTCAAGCAGTAGTCACTGCACGAAGAGCATGCATCGATATACGAACTGTGAGCTGGCAGATATGCACCTAGTGTATGGATTAGCAGAGGGCCCACACGGTGTGCGCCCCCATGCAGCACAACATCGCTTCGCAATAAATGTGTGGGCAGATACGGTCGGCAACTGCTTAGTCGGTCCATACCTGTTACCATCCCACATGAACTCCGCTAAATATCGGATCTTTCTTGAACAAGTTCTACCAGGGTTACTTGATGATGTTCCAGCAAATGTGAGACGCAACATTTGATTTCAACATGACTGGGCACCTGCCCATTATGGAAGGTGTGTTCGTGACCATTTGAACAGACGTTTTGGGCATTGATGGATTGGCTGTGGTGGACCCGTTGCCTGGCCCTCACCTGATTTATCGAGCCTTGATTTCTTTCTGTGGGGGGCCTCAAATCTATTGTGTATGAATCGCATGTGGAGACAGAAATGGATCTCGTGGCGAGACTCTTCTGCACTGCTGCTGCTACTGTCAAAGAAACTCCAAGTGTGTTCGATTGTGTCCGCCAATCCATGCTGCGTCACTGTCACGGATGCATCGCATCTCGTGGTGGAACCTTCAAGCATCTGTTGTAACATCATCAAATGCATCCATCTCTTACTCCATTGTTAATATTATGTCAAATGTTTCCCACTAATTACTGTCTTGTGTCATTTCTGCTTCTTGTGCCTCTGCTACTACTTTCCCGTGACATTTCCGGTTATGGGTTCCTATGCGATTCACATGCCTTTAGATGTTACCTACCTCCCCTAAACGTTTGTACCAATATTTTTGAGACACCCTGTACATAAGGTTTTTTTTTTTTTTTTTTTTTTACAAAGGACAGCAAAACATGAACTAATCTTTAAATAAGTACACATAGCATACAAAAGAAAGCAGGAGTAATAGACAAACATAAGTCAGGTACAGACAATTAAAATACAAACTGTTGAAAAAGCATACTGACAGCGTTGTATAATAGTGTTATGCTTATAGTGATAGAAAGGGTGGTCAGAAAGTTCTGAGAATAGGGTACATAAAATGTATTAATAAATTATAGAATATATTAATAAATTATAGAATATATTATTTTGATGACTTAAATGACTTATAAAATAACATGAATAAAAACTGTATAATAATGTCTTATGTAGTTTCTAAAATTTAATTTGGTTTTATTGAAGAATGAATATCCAGCAAATCAAGTAGTGCTCCGTAATCAAGTTTTTGATCGAAGAAGACAAATGCTAAGAAATCCAGGGAAGAATGACTAAAGCATTTGGGGAATTATCACCTAGTTATGCTACTGTTGCAAGGTGATTGGCAGAGTACAAAACAGGGTGAGAGGCAGTTGAGGATGAGCAAAGGTCTGGTTAACCATCTGAAGTAATCAATTCTGAAATAAATGCCATCGTTGAAAAAAAAAATTTTTAGAAAACAGAAAAATTAAAGTGCCTGAACTTGAAAAAGTACTTAATGTTTCCAATGGAAGCACTTTTAACAATAATAGATGGGCATTTGGAATATCCAAAAGTTGTACAAGATAAATTCCTAGAAACATTTTCATTCATGACAAACATCAGAGGGTGGAGTCATCAAAAGAGAATTTAAGATTAATCCTTGCTAATCCAGACAGATTTTTATCCTGTTTGGTGAATGGTGATGAAACTTGGCTACAATTTTATGATCCTGAATCCAGAACAGGGAGCATGCAGTGAAAGTACAAGGGATCTCCAACCCCAAAAAAGTTTCAAACCCAACCATCAGCTAGAACAGTGTTGGCCTCAATTTCCTGGAACACCATAAGGATTGTTGTTAACTGATTACCTTGCATCTAAAACCATAATAACATGGGAAATGTTATGCCAAAGTTAAAAGCTGCAGTTGGGGGGGGGAGGAACATGGGGATAGTTGGGTCACTGGGTTTTTCTTCTCCATGACAATGTACGAAACCTGAGCTGCACAGACTAAAATTCATGAGAAAACAATTATCTCCCCCAACCAACCAATACAGCCCACATAAGGTCCCAAGTGACTTATTTGTTCAGAAACCTCAAGTCCCTTCATGGAACTCAATTCCAAGATTATAAAGAGCTAAAAGTGGCTGTGGGAGTCTGGTTTAATGCTCAACCTTAAGAATGATTTTTTTTAAAGTATTAAACTCTTTGCAGATTAAACATGATGTATTCAGTTCCATGTTTCAGTGCATTCAGGGTGAATACACTGAAACATGAAAATACAGAATTTTGTACGTGTCTTTTATATTCCATTCTCAAAACTTTTTGATCATTCCTTGTATGTTAGTCGGACTTACCTCACTGCTTTAAAACTAGTCAGCCAAATGCAGCATTACAAGGTCTCTATTACCTCATAAGCACAAAAATTCAGAATAAACAGTAAGTGTATGATGCACTTTTTAAAAGAAAAATAATTGGACATAATGTATGCAAACTGATTCTTCATATACCAAAATTACTTTTGCTTAAAGCTTGCTTATGATTAAGCATCAAGATGGCTTGACATTTTTGATCTTCTCGTGTTAATATCATAGTCAATAAAATTTTTGTTAGTTTGGTAAATGTTGCAAAAAAGTAAATTTTTTTTCAATGATAAATGTCTACACTGTTACTATTCTTCAATATAATCTTCTGTAACCAGATACACTTGTTACTTCATGCCTACCAATGATCAAAACATTTCTGGAGACCTTTCATGAATGTTTTTAAGGCAGCCCATAGCAAGTGACATGCAACACACTTCTTTGTGGCAACAGAACCACTCATTTCGGCATTTTTCAGGTCATTTATCGCAGGTAGCACACTCAACAACTTTAAAAGTTCTTTTTAGAAGGCTGCATTAACAATGACACCTTGTGGAACAAATTCAGATAATACCACCCCTTGTCAAAAAATGCAGTCAGCATGATCTCCACATATGATTGACTACCAAACCCCTCTTTTGGCCTTGGTGATGACTTTTTCCACTGAAAACTTTGAACTTTGGTCTCTGGGCCAGATGATCCAAACACACAAGCCCTCATTGCCTATTAAAATTTTTGCTAAAAAGGCAGCACCTGACACATCTTGCTTGAATAACTCAGATGAAATGAGCACTAGTTTTCAATACATGCAACAAACAAGTGTTTGCCTTCCACTAAACTGGAGCACAAAAGTTAAAACTTGGTACACATACACAAGAGATGTCAGTGAAAGCCCCACCCCATTAAATATTTTAGATACACATAAAAATTTAGATAATTTACCAAACATTTTGATCAAAACTTGTTTGTAATATTAATAATTTAGTGTAAATAAACTATACTGCATTATGATTTGTAATAGGTACTCTGTACTTTTTTTTAAAGTTAAAATGTATATAGTGGGGTGACAAAAGTACATTTCATATGTATAAATGTTGTGCATCAGTTTCAAAAATGTAAATTTTCAAATACTCTAAATTTATCTTCATTATGAAAATTTCATAATGAAGACTATATACACAGATATAAATTATATGAATGTTTAATTATCATACAAAATTGTGTAATTACACAACTTTGATTTAAAAGACTATATGGGTGTACAGATCTACAGTGCCTGCTAAACTTTAAAAGAAATATGTAGTTACTGATGTTGCTTAACTGTTATGAAGAAAATGCTGTATTATGGGGGAGACCTGTAATGTATTTTACTGCACTTCCCACATATACAGAGCAGAAGATCTTGAAATTTTACTGTGTTTTATAGTGATAGTGGAAGCTGTTGATTAATCGAAGTGTAAACAACTTGAGTACCTTTATATGAAGTTCAGTTGACAACCTACTGATGTCGTTATTTGGTTTTTAGGAGCAATAACAACTAAGGCCATATTGATTCGGGGATATGTGGTGGTCATGGGCTCGAACCCCGGTCTAATCAGAAAGCGTGTGCTACGCACTGCTGCTCCTGCCCACCTGGCTATGGAGGCACGCCCCTACTGATGTTGGCCCCGAGTGCCAAGCGAGTGATCTAGCGATTTCCAAAGCGAATTTTCTATAAAGAAGTAGTTAAAATTTCTAAAGTCTTTTACTTTCAAAGTTATTTATTTTCTGGCTCTTTATAAATAAAGAAGGAAGCCTCCTACAAGAAAGGAAAATCACCTTTCTGTTGTATATATATAACTAACTCTTGTAACACACTAACCACTAACTTTTTATCACTTGGTCACTGGTGGCACCGCTCCTGCCTCCACGTGGCGGGGCCGGTAACCTGGGAGAAGGAAGCTCCTCTCCCGGGGCGAAAAGGAGCAACAATGGATTGCGACGAATTTCCACCAATAGAGCCAACAGGCTCTCAACAAATTGACACCCGTAGAAGGGAACATGATCCTAGTCTCTCGAAAAGAATGAGAACAGATTCTAGCAAACCAGAACCACCAGCTTTTTTGATAATGCATTCATTATCGAATCAACCAGTAAGCAATTTGTCTCCCTTTGTCATTCAAAGGTGTCTTGAAAATTCAGCAGGAACACCAAAAATGGTAAAACGACTTCAGTCAGGAGATCTATTAATTGAAACCACGCAGGCAAGACACTCTGAACTGTTATTGAAACTGTCAACTATAAGCGGAATCCCAATTAAAGTCACGCCGCATAATACACTGAACTCCTCTAAAGGAGTAATAAGTGAGTGGGATCTACTAAACGTCACTGAAGAGGAAATAGTTACGGAATTACAAGAACAAAAAGTAACACAAGCAAGGCGAATCATGATCCGGAAAGACGATAAACTAGTTCCAACACGAAATATCATATTGACCTTCAGTACACCAAATTTACCAAACTCAGTAAAAGCAGGCTACCTCCACTGCCGAGTCCGAGCATACATTCCAAATCCCTTAAGGTGTTTCAAATGCCAAAAATTCGGTCATTCTCAAACAACATGCAGAGGAGAAAATACGTGTCCTAATTGTGGTTCGAAAAATCATTCTCAAACAGATTGTACTGCAAAATCTCCAGAGTGCCTAAATTGTAAGAATGATCACCCAGCTTATTCAAAATCATGTGATCTGTGGAAAATGGAAAAAAATATACAGAAGTTTAAGATTGAACACAAAGTATCATATCAAGAAGCAAGAAGACAAGTCAAGGTAACTATGCCAAAACGCAGCTATGCTACTGCTACCCAAAACTGTCAAGCTGTTGCTACCCAAACAGAAGTGTCAATCCCACCTAACACATCCCTTGCAGAATGGGCACGATCTGTACTTTTGACAGATCAGCCCGCTAACAAACCTGTTTCAATAGACGAAGTAAACAATACCCCACTCTCAGTTCCATCTAAAATTACATCAATCGATAAATCACAAAGGAAACCACAAAGGCAACGTGCCTCTGAATTGAAACAACCAAATTCAAGCAGTATGGACAGCGAAGCTGTAAATGCACAAGAAGAAACAGTCCTTGATCTTCATGCAGAAGATGACATGGAGACTGGATGTTCATCTACTGGTATCGATGATGTAGAAGGGAGTACAGAATATGGACGCCCTTATTTTCCAAGAAAGGATAAGATAAAACATGATCGTCAAAAGCAAACTGCACCCTCTTACAAGAAACAGACAGAATCATCTTCCCTCTCTAAAACCAAATAATGATGCACATCATACAATGGAATTGCAGAGGTTTACGTAGTAATACCGATGATATATACGATTTGATCTCACAATATAATCCGGTAGCCATTTGCTTGCAAGAGACTTACTTAAATCCACAGGTAACCTATTCGATTAAACATTTTACAGCCCATAGAAAAGATAGATTTAGTTCAAGCCATGCACATGGTGGAGTTGCAATTCTAGTGAATTGTAAATTTCCAGCAAGAAACATTCCTCTTCAGACCCACTTAGAAGCCGTTGCAGTTCGTGTAGCAATGGGAAAAACAATAACTCTCGTCTAATTGTATCTTCCACCTAACAATATCTACACGTTGAAAGAATTAGAAGATCTTATAAAACAGATACCATCTCCTTTTTGTCTTCTTGGTGACCTAAATGCACATCATCCGCTATGGGGATCTGCTTACATGGATAATAGAGGGCACTTGCTAGAAAAACTCATAGACCAACTGAACCTAACTTTGCTGAACACTGGTCATAACACCTACACTCATCTCTCCACGGGATGTATGTCGGCAATTGACTTATCTATATGCTCCCCTGAGTTACTTCCTACTATAGATTGGACGGTTTTAAATGATCTGCACAACAGTGATCATTTCCCAATAATATGCAGAATTCAAACAATGCAGACACCTTGCCCCGATCATCGGGTATTATGGAAATTTTCTAAAGCAGATTGGGAAAAGTTTTCTGTCTCCATCTCCTTTGATAGCCAATTGATACAACTAGGGTCCATTGATGATGCCACCGAGCACATTACCAAACAAATACTAGCAGCAGCTTCCAAAGCAATTCCAAAATTTTCTACTTTCAAACACAGAAACCTTAAACACTGGTGGAATGACGCTTGTACCATAGCGAAAAAAGAAAAAAATAAAGCCTGGAATCAGTTCCGTAAGTTTCCGACCACCGACAACCTAATCCAGTTTAAAAGGCTTAAGGCAAAAGCACGACAAATTAGAAGACAAGCCAAAAAAGAATCATGGATACAGTTTGCCTCTTCTATCACAAAAGACACTAGCAGTAAAACTATTTGGAAAAAAATTCGACAACTAAATGGCAAATTTTTCCCGGTTTCTGCTCCAATATTAATCAAGAACGGACAAGAAATATCCTCACCACAAGAAATAGCTAATGCGCTTGCAGAGACTTTCTCCGAAACTTCTGCCACTACAGCTTATGATACTTCCTTTCTACAAACTAAAGCCATAGCTGAAAAATATAAGATAAATTTCCAAACTACTCAGTCTCTAGCCTACAATCAACCTTTTCGTCTTTTTGAACTCCAAACAGAAATAAACAGATCACCAAATAGCGCTGCTGGAGCTGATGGAATCTATTATGTAATGCTAAAACATCTAAACAATATAGATTTGAATTTGCTAATAACTTTCTTTAATCGAATCTTCCTTGAAGGTACATATCCCTCTACCTGGCATCACTCCGTTATTCTAGCCTTTCCCAAACCAGGAAAGGATCAATCACTCACACAAAATTATCGACCAATCTCCCTCACCAGTTGTCTTGGCAAAACTCTAGAAAAGATGGTACACAGGCGACTTACCTGGATTCTTGAAACTCAAAAGTTGCTAAACAACAATCAATTTGGTTTCCGACAAAACAGATCCACTTTAGATCTCATGGTGAAAGCAGAAACTAACATCCGTAATGCTTATGTAAAAAACGAACACCTTGTAATGGTAAGTTTGGACATTGAAAAGGCTTTTGACACAACTTGGAGGTATGGCATATTGCGAGAACTTTATTCCCTAGGACTGAGGGGACATTTACCGAAATTTATTAAAAACTTCCTCCAAAACAGAACTTTTCAGGTTCGCTATCAATCAGTACATTCTCGTATCTATACCCAAGAAGAAGGTGTCCCACAAGGGTCAATACTTAGCGCTACTCTTTTTTTCACTTAGGCTAAACACTATAACTCACAATATTCCCAGTACTGTCGAATTATACATGTATGCTGATGA
The DNA here is from genome assembly GCF_048544385.1 of Mastigoproctus giganteus. Lineage (NCBI taxonomy): Eukaryota > Metazoa > Arthropoda > Arachnida > Uropygi > Thelyphonidae > Mastigoproctus > Mastigoproctus giganteus. The sequence continues at coordinate 227,234,848 of NC_143576.1, read as the reverse complement.
TCTCACTCTATCTTGCAGTTCAAAAAATATTGCTACCATTGAAAGACAGCTGCAACTCTCCATAAATAAGCTGGAAATATGGACACAGCAGAATGGATATCGTATGTCAGAACAAAAACAGTTGCAATCCACTTCTGCAAAAAACGCAAGCTGCATCCGGAACCGGAACTTCGGCTAAAGAACCACCTGATACCGCTCACCAGTAATTTTCGTTTCCTAGGTTTAATGTTGGACACCAAACTTAACTTTGTTTCTCACATAACATATCTCCGAACAGTATGCTTAAAGAAACTAAATATTCTTCGGTCCATTTCTGCCATGAAATGGGGTGCTGATAGATACTCTCTCCTACATCTGTATCGCGCTCTTATCAGGTCCCGATTAGATTATGGAGTTGTTGTCTACGACTCTGCTAGGAAAAGTGCACTAACCAGACTGAACACCATCCAACACAGTGCCCTTCGTACTTCGCTAGGAGCCTTTAGAACATCCCCTGTCCAGAGTCTGTATGTAGAGGCGTATGAACCTCCACTTCACCTTAGAAGGAAAATGCTGCTCCTTAATTATGCAGCCAAAATTCAAAGCCTTCCAGCCCATCCTCTTCGATCATTGATTCTCAACCCTGATTGGATCACGTTCTACAACAACAAAGTTACAGAAAATAGACCCACTGGTATTCGATTAAAAGAATTGATACATGCCTGGGATATAAACTTTGACAATATGCTTCAAGAGAAAGATGTACCTGATCCACCCTGGTCTGTAACTCTCCCTCACTGTGATAACTATTTTCAGCAATGGGGAAAAAAATCCCTGCCATATGAAAGTATTAAACAGCTACATAAAGACCATGCCCTCAACAATGCTCAACGCTGTATAATATATACAGACGGTTCGAAAACAGACTCTTCTGTTGGTGCTGCAGCTGTCTTTTCCACTTTTACGCTTTCAATATCATTACCAGTTGAGTGTAGCAGTTACACTGCAGAATTATACACAATAAAATTAGCCCTAGAAAATATAAACACTTCCCACAATACTAGCAGTATAATATACACAGATTCCATGAGTGCAGTATCCGCTTTGGACAATAAACTTTCAATATCGCATCCCGTCATAAAACAAATTTTTTCCTGCTTAAACCAGCTACGAAGTAAGAATCATGCAGTGCTATTTTGCTGGATCCCAGGGCACTCTGGTATCACAGGTAACGAGAGAGCAGATCAGGCAGCCAAACAACCAAACAGTGCAATACCATCACATTACCATGTACCATACGTAGATTATTTGAAGCACATTAAAAAAATCAATACAATCCAGTGGTCTGAAATCTGGAGGTCACAAACGAACAACAAATTGCTTGAAATCAAAGAGAAACCAGCACTATGGAAATCTAGCTTAAGAAAAAACAGACAAGAAGAGGTTGTGCTAGCAAGATTACGCATAGGGCATACACATCCAACCCATATATATCTACTCAAGCAGGAGGTCCCACCTCAATGCACTCATTGTGCTTTACCACTTACCGTCAAGCATATACTCTTAGATTGTAAGCAGTATTCCTATTTCCGAAAAAATAGTTTCCCTTCACTGTCACAACTGAAAGAGCCTCTATCACTTGCCCATATTATTGGAAACAATGCGAATTTAAAAGAACTATTTACCTTTCTTAAGCAGATACAAATATATGATTTTCTATGATTACAAACTGGAACCAAATTTTATATAAAAACAGGTCATAAGAACAGGCACATTTTGGCCCTAGTTGCCCTTGTGCCCAAAAATACCAATACCAATCAATCAATCAACTGATGTATGATCTGCTCAGTAGGCTGACAAAAGGTAACGATAAGGAAAAATTGGCTAAGGTAAAGAAAGCCAACACAAGAAATGTCGGATAACTTATGCGGAAAATTAGTTTCCCAACACCGGACTAGCGCTGCTCTCTCGGTAAACAGGTGGTAGGTGTTATCGGTCTGGAGCTGAAATCGAGAAGGATATATTGATTGACAGGTAGGTGTGGCAAACGATGAAATGATTGGTGGTGGGCGCAACAGATTACAAGCTACTGTGTAGTCATTATTATGTATATTTATAAGTAAAGAACGGTACATAACAGTTTTGTGATGAATGGTAAACAGGTAACGGTAGCAATCAATCTTTTAAAGATGGAAGAAATTTGTAAGGAAAATAAAACGTTGGTTGATTTTTTGATGAAAACTAAATTAATAAAAAAGTTTTGTTCTGTTCATTTTTATGTTCTTCATTATGTTTTTTCCTCATTATTTTTTGGAGATTTTTGGAGTTCATGAGTGTTTTACTATATTGTTAATTCAGGTTTGGTTACGAAAAAAGGAAAAGGTTTCTTTATTTTTCGTAATCTGACCTTAAATGATAGGTTAAGAAATAATAGAAAAGGTTTCCTTATATTTCGTGACCTAACCTTAAATGATAGGTTAAGAAATAATAGAAAAGGTTTCCTTATATTTCGTGACCTAACCTTAAACGTTAGGAAATAATAGAAAAAGAAAGAAAGAATCAATCTCTCTCTCTCTATTGAGGTGTTGATTGACATTATGATACGTGTGTATCTGCACAACTATCTTTAAAAATAAAAGTACAGTAATAAAAAATTAATATTTTGTTAATGAACAATTTATGTGCTAGCATAAATTGTTTATTATTGGGAGGGATTCAAGTGGAGGTAACCTGACCTTTTTTAACCATTATGGAAAGCGTTCATTAGGGCAAGTTACCATTAGTGCTTAAGAGTGATACTAAACCAACGTTATCGTGTGTGTTGTGTTTGCGCACCAATCAGTACATCATTTGCCACGCCTATCTGTCAATCAGTATATCGTTCTCGACTTTGCTCTGGACCGATAACACTTACCGCCTGTTTACCGAGCGAGCAGCGCTAGAGTGCTGTATTGAGAAACTAATTTTTTGGTAAGTCATCCGATGTTTCTCGTGTTGGGTTTCTTTACCTTCGCCGAAAATCTTGTCCACCCTCTCCCCTGAACTCACTATGACGTGAATCTTGTAAAGGACGCAGAAGTAATTGGGTTTATTTACTGTTCTTCATAACAGAAACAGCAAATATTATTTAGGTACAGCATTTCAAAAATATTGCTTCAATGGTCATAAAAAGAGACTACAAATTCTTCAAACAGTATTTTAGTTTTTCTGATTATCTGACATTATGTGGTAGTAGAAGAAACTGTTCATTAATCAGAGGGTAAACAACTCTTGAGTACCTTTGCTAGAGGCTCAGTTGACAACCTACTAATCAAATACAAGGCCAGTCTTCTCATTAACTGCAAGTTAAATTTGCATTACTGTGAAAATATTTCAGCTTATGATAAATATCATAAACTGAGGCAGTTATGCCACTGGATCCTATACAGGCAAAAAGCCTAGTTTGCTGAATACTATCTGTTATTTCCAAAATCCACTAAATAAAGTTTAGTATACTATATTACAAATTCCTACATTCAGAATTACACCCAACACATTATCAAGCTTTGACTGTTCAGCACAAAGTTCAAATTCAACAGTTTCCTACTGAATTTTTGGTGTTCATATTACTAATGTAATAATAATAAATGTATTTAAGATTAAATTTTAGACTGAATTTCATTAATATTTATGGTACTATATACTATTATTTATACAGTATTTTCATCTTACAAGACAGTAGAAACAATGTAAAGCCAATTCAGGAGAGTTTTCTGTAGCTTGGAAGAATTTACCAATTTACAGGAAAAGTCACATAGGGGAAATTCTGCATCAAATAAGAACATATGGTAATGGATACTTACAGCATAAAGCACGAAAACTTCCAAGCATGAACTGTTACAGCCAATTAGAATACTATATAGAATACAAATATGATCAAGTCAAAGTTCCATACTCATAAAAGCAAAAAGTGAACAGACAAAGAAATCAATTATTACTCATGAAGGGGGGGAAGAAAAAAAAATCACTTACACTAAATTAAAGAAATTGACAGAGGGAAAATATGAAAAATATTGACTTCAGGTAACTATGAATAGTCTACAGATAAGAAAGAATTAAGGGCAGAAAAGAAAGCATAAAACATTAAATTTCAATAGAATTTATACTATATACATAAATAAAAAATAAATTAAAAAAAAAAAAAAAAACCACATACCAAGTGAAAAGTTCTTCGCAAAAAGATTTTATTAAACTCATATATAATACAAGCCCAATACTATACTAATTTGTTAGTGGGTGACATTTCAGGATTCTTGCCAAACCCTATCTTGGTTTGTATTACAGTGCAGGAAGTAAGAAGTCCGGTTCCTCCAAAGTGTACAATTTGTGGTCTGAAATTGGAGTTTGGCAAGAATCCCAAAATATCACCTGCTAACAAATTAGTATAGTACTCAGCCAGTACCATATGTGACTTTAATAAAACCTCTGTTAAGAATTTTCATGTGGTGTAATAGTGTTATTTTATTGCATATATATTTTCCATATACTTTATTATATAATATTTAATAATATAATATTTATAGTATAAATTTTACCATATGGATAAAAACCACAATGACCTTTCCCAATTATATAATAAAATTTGTCAAATTTCCTAATTTTACAATAATTTTATTTAAAAGCAAAAAATTCTCATTCAATATAAATTGAATGAGTATACACATACACTAATGTGTAATGTGACTGCTTTCTTTAGTACAGTCACATTACACTAATGTGTAATGCAACTGCACTAAAGAAAGGTCATATTACACTACAATTTTAAAAAGGGGACCATCCTCTTTATTCACAGTTCTAATTCTGCTAACCAAGTTCTATTGCTTGAACAAGAATTGCAAGTGGAAAAAAACATAACACCAAGGAGACAGCAAAAGTCAGAATGAAAAATAAAAGTAAACATTCAACTTTTATAATAATTAAATTTATTAAGCACATAAATTACAGAAACTGTTTCCTAATACATTTCTCAATATAAATTTACTTTTTTAAATAATAAAATAAACTTATTTCAACATTATTAAATATACACCCTCTCATTGATTTTTATTATTCTCAAAATACTGAGTTCAAGGGCCACAGAGATAAGGTGGATGCATGTAGAGAATCAGAGATATTGTTACCATATCCATCCACATGCAATAACTCAACTCCCAATGGATGGATTTTCACTAAACGTTATATTTGGCAGAAAAAAAAATTGTCAAGCCATTCCAAATTTTGTTAAAATCAGACCAAGAGAAATCAGCTATTTTTATTTTTTTTCATATGTATCAAATGGGCTATCGATATACCATATATTATAATTGAAGCACTGGATATTACATTTGTTGCCATGTGCTCATACTGAAGGGCAATATGACAGTTGTGCAGGATGGGGGATTTATTTCTTGGTTGGTGCATATGAAAAACTTCAGGAGCTTTTTTTTTTTCCATTATCAATTCATTAATCACAAACTATGCATTACTGCTTTTTATAAAATACAACAGAAACATGAAATAAGTGCTATCTTTAAATTGTTATTAAAATCCGAGATGAAATAAGTAGAGTATGTTACAAAAATGTTGACTGCATACTATAATCTGGAGATGCATATTGCTATTTGTTTATTTTATTAAACAAATTGCAAAATCAACTGGGCTATGAAATGCGTTGCTTTTCAATTTCATTAAAATCCAGGAGGAAATTAGCAGCATTACAAAACATTGGGCTTGTTACATTTTGAGGTATATGCAGTGAAGTGAAAATAATTGGTTTTATATGTTATTAGTTAACATTAACTAGTAACAAGATAGGTAATTAGTTTTGTTTTCATTTCTATTAATCACAGAAAACTCAATTTAAGAAATAAAAAATAACCACCTAAAATGTGTACTCTGTACTAAATAAACTGTGTAAAATACCTAATTTTTTTTCCATCTCCTGAAAATATGTACTAAAGGGAAATTAATGGTTCTTTCTGTCCTATTTACTATTTTTAAACATACATGTAAAACCATAACATTTCAACACTGCTGCATTTTAGCCTTATTCTGCTGGTGTAACTTATAGCATTTGAAAATGCTTCTACCACTAGATAAACTATACTAATATGTTTAATACATTATATATTTTCTACTCAGCCTTAAATGAAACTTATTATACCATACTCTGCCTCAGATACTCATACCAGGTTCATTGAATTGTTTCTGTTAATTTTTGCCATGCAGTCCTTGAATAAGCTATGACAGCTATATTCACATCTAGTTGTTATTGTGTCTGAATATTACATTTCAATTACTTTGTTAAGCACTCCAAGGTTTAACAAAGTATGGGACAAAATTTTGTTAATTTTTACTATATTAATTTGCACTTTTAGCTTTTCTATTTTAGCTTCCTCCCCCCCCCCAATAACTGTATTGACCAATTCATTAATGTTAGCAAACAATGTTAGCAAATTCAGCATATATTCATTAATACTCTTCACTACATGAGCATGCCCACAGTTCATTATTAAGTGTACGGCCTATAACAAGCATCATTAATGTACCATCAGTTTAATAACATTAAGCTGATGATTGTGTGTTTTCATAACTCATTCAATTTTAACTATTGTTTACACAATTTGGCACATGCCATCTTGTTTTCATTCTTCAGATTTATGGAAAAAAGTTTAATTGAAGAGAATGTTTTATGTGCAAAGAAACATCAATAAAGCACAACGTTCTGTTTTTGCTTCTGCAGGTCGATAGCCAACATTAGCTGTAATTGTAAACATGTTTGGTGTGGAGCGAACTATGCACTTAGAAAGGCAAAAAACTATTTAGAATGTTTATTAAGGCTTTCTGAATTAAATACACAAATTAAAATTTGCATTTATGAAGTTTACATACTAACTCAGTATTATCAAGCTCAGATTATTTCTCTCATTTCCCACAACTAGCAGTTTAAAACTTCACCATATTCTTAAGCTAGCAATAAACCTTCAAAAACTGAGTATCAAAACTAAAATTTTTGACAATACTCTCATTAAGTAATTATTATAAATTCAAAGCTCCCACTCCCAATGTACTAACCAAATATGAATTTTATATATACAGGGTGTCTCAAAAATACACGGCATAACTTCAGGAATGAGTTCCTCATATGTAGACAATAAAAATATTTTATATCAACATAGTTCCAGAAATGCTTGGTTTCCGAGTTTTAAAGGTCTGTCTATGACACTTAACTGTTCAACATCACCTTATAGTAATTGTTCAAAATGTCCACCTTCTGCCTGAATACCACTGGCAGAACATTACTCGCGCAGGGTAATCTGCTGGTGAAAAGGCCCATACCCGTTGCAGATGGTAAGGATACAGTTGGTGTTCTCGCAACACTCTCCAAATAGAACGTTGAACAGCCAGTTGCATTGCTATTCTCTGTGTGCTGATTACAGGAGCGGCACGCACAACATCCAAAATCTCCTCTACTTCAGGAGTCGTAGATCTTGGTCATCCTCTGTCGGCAGCACAAGGTGTAAAGGTCCCATGTTCACAAAGGTGGCGATGGATACCTTCAAACGTTTTCCTGTCTGGACATCTTCATTCTGGGAACCTTTCGTGGTACAAACATGGCCTCCAGAGCATTGCCGTCCACCAAACCGTACATATCGCTTGCTCCTGATTTGAGTACATGATCGGAATGAAAAACCACCAGATTCTGTCAGTACCTTGTGATGAAGGAAATTACCTGCGGGAGATAAGACAGTCCGGTTAATAACTCGGGAACCAAGCATTTCCGGAACTATGTTGATATAAAATATTTTTATTGTCTACATACGAGGAACTCATACCTGAAATTATGCAGTGTATTTTTTTGAGACACCCTGTATGTATATATATATGGGCACAATGCAATTGTAGCAAACAGAGCATTAACATCCATGTGATGACAACAGACCAAAAGAATTAGTCAACAAATAGGATACATTTGCAGCATACGTTTAAGTACAATATTGCAATGAGAAGGGTTGTCATATGTATGATCTAGAATGCTGTGTGTGTACTGATCATTAAACAATCACTTAATCATTTATACTCAGTTTATTCAGCTGATCAGTTGTTGCAGTAGAGGTACACAGACTAACAATATAAATTAAATTACATAACATTTCCTAAGGTTGTAATACCTACAACAACCACTATTTTCTAATGTAATAAGTTTTTATGCGGTCCCTCACATTCTGACGAATGCATACAATGAACTTTCAACATTAGAATAGGGATGTAATCAGAGAGAGGGCTCTATGGAAAAAGCAAAAGCTACATAACTGTGCTTATCAGATAATAATAAATTATCATAATGTGTTCTATCACACCATGAGACCACAAACTGTATGTGTGAATCAATCTTTATAACCTACAATCTTAAGTTTCTTTTTTTGGAATACCATACATGTTATCTTTAATTCTACATCAACTGTAGAATTAATGAGGGAGGTTTTGGAACATATAGTATCTCTAAATTTAAATGTTGATTATAATCCAATTTAATCAAACACTTCACCACATTTTTCAACCAATGCAGTGAACTGTTTCTTTTGCAAAATATTAGATAATATTATTGAGCAGAAAATCAGTAATCCTGAACACATGGCTTCAAAAAAATAACATGGAAAGGCCACTGTTATGTTGGCCCATTTTTTTGATCACAACAGTGTGCACATTACATATTATGTAATGTGGGGTAAACCCATCCCAATACTTCCAAAACTTGGGGATACATATTGAACACATACATGTTCAATCTTCCCCCCAAAGTGTGAATTCTATTTTACTTCTTGGTATATGGTATTTCATTTATTTATTTATTTTCAGCTTCTAGTGTAGGCCACAGTATAAAGTTAAGTAAATTTGTTTTTGAAGAAAAATGCAAGGCCAATATGTTAGGCTATGTTAAAACAACTTTTTTTTACAAATTCTAAAATCAATAAGTTTCTGTTCAGCTAGAATGCAGAGTTGCCTTTAATAACCATACAATTTAACTTTTAAGATTTAGTTACTATTTCTTGGGTTAAAGAGATTTTTCACGTCACAGGGAACTGACCGTCAACTGAACAAATCACCAAAGAAAGAACAAAGTGCAAATGATATCACTATATAAGATTAATCCCATCATCAGATACCTCCCTTGAAATATTCGTCTGTTTGAGGTACTCTTATCAACACTTGAAATAGTATCGCTCATTTCCTCACGATCATCATGGCTACAAAGGTCATAGATTCTAAATTATATTTTAGTTATTTAGAAGATGGGAGGGAAAAAAATTAAGACTGTCCTTAATTACATGAAAAAATTAAATTAAACGTCTCTCTTATACAGTCAATCCCCTCCCCTCCCCCAACACACACAAAAAAACAAACAAAACAGTGAATCTTATGGGGGACACACTTATCAATACTGTACCTGTAATTTTTGTTTCCCCCGCCAGAACTGGACATATTCCTCCCCCCTCTCCAAATTTTCCATCATTATAAAACACGTTTCTGAAAAATGCTACTGTTACAACACCTGAATCTTCCGCTACGGTAACGTCTAAATTATATCACTTTCCACTAATTTAAATATGGATAAATACTACTTGCATGGGTACTCCAATTTGGCGAATAGTGTAAAAAGTTTGTTTGTTTTTTTATTGGTATGCTCTCTTTATGAAGTACGATAATAACACCACAAATAAACTTCAGTTCTGTGTCTTTCAAATGACATTAACTTACCTAGGACAGGAACTATATGAAAGGAAAGTTAAAATGTCTGGACAAAACAACCATATGCACAGTGTAGCAATGAATCAAAGTCCGCACAAGCTTCACAAGTTACAAAAATAGGTCACCTGGTAGAGTCTGCCTTTTACTTCCAATCAATATTACTAACCCATCAGTTGTGTGTAAAGTCAGTTAAAGCATAACACCAACTAACGATTCTTAACGATCTGCACTTTTTTTTTTTTTTTACTTATATACCTAAGCACCTTAAAAAGTTCGTTGCTTTAAATAACAAATATTATAAGGATACATACTATAAAAAAAAAAAATACAATCTCGAAAATGAAATAAGACAGGAATAGAAATCAGTTTGCACATATTTTTCTGTTCAGGATTCCGCCAACTGAAATATTTATAAGCATATTACTGCTGTGAATTAAAAAAAAATAATGTTACTAATTACTGAGCATAACGTTATTATACAAAATAAGTTATTCTTGACCGACGATATGAACCGCCTTTCACTTTACGCATACCTTGGGTTTTATTAAAATGATTAACAATCTTAATTTATGACTTATTAGTAGTACAATTATTGGTCAGAAAACATTTGTAATAAAAATGAACAAACTAGCTTGCTACGAAAAAAACAAAACAAAAATTCACTCACGCAGACCACCCACTAAGTGTTCGATGACAGCAGATTAATAAAAACACAACCTAATTCATCTTAGGAACAAAGCAAAAAAAAATAAATAAAAATAATTGTTCTACGTTGAAAAGCAAAATTAAAATCTGATATCAACGTAATTGACGCCTACAAAATATCGTATAGATTATAGAACAATGTTCCTCAACCTTCTCCAGCACACCTAGCCAAAATCCGCATCCGGAAAACCAGCTTCAATTATTTTAGTAACTCCCCTCCCCCTAGTACCTCTTGGGAATGGGGGGGAAGAGCCTTCATTCTTTGGTTGAGAACCACTGCTATACAACATAATTCAGAGAATAAAACCATTCACGCTATCAAATTACCATACTGATGCTAAGATTATTCTATTGATCAGCAAGAGAAAGCTCAATATCTAAAGCAGCAAATCATAGGATGTTTCACCAATAAAGCTTTCTTAGTTCTCAATTAAAAATAAAAATTACTTTGCACGATCTTACTAATGTAACTCTATTCTGACTTAAGGTTTATACAAACACGATATACAAGCCTTATCTGAACACATACTATATCACAATGTAGTCGTCAAGAATCAAAAAAAAAAAAATCGTTTAATTTTCAAAATTCATTGTGAAAGGGTGTAACAGCACAGCACCAGAAATCAGCATTTCTCATTTTACGTGCAAACTTACAAATATATTCGTCCTCGAAGCCATCGACGGAGTTGTGCAACTATCTCAAGCCAGATGAAACCTGAGTAAAACCTCAATTTAACTCTACATCACAGTTCCATTTCACTCTTTAATTGTCCATGGCAGGATAACTTTTAGCTATTTATAATCCAAAAGGAAAGGAATCGCATATCGTGTTCCCAGAATGGGCGTATTAACAAAATAAAAGCAGCGCATTCATTACAAGGTCAAATGTTTATTTAAAAATAAATAAAAAAAAAAAAAAAAAAGAGAGACCTTTGTTTCGGATTAGACTTACCTCTCCACAACTACATACATTGGATTATTGACGTGTCCCTGTGCTACAGGGAGAGTCTTCACGTTGCTCATAGCAACTATACCTGAAAAGGTGTTTCACGTAACTAAATACGATTGAATTCACTTGCACTAATTAACTCCAGAGGATATAAAATGTAGGATCCAAACGCGCCCCATCAGGCACCTACGAGAACATATTCCTTTTTTTAAAGATAACAGCTCATCGTGAAGATATTATGCAACACTAACGAACTTATCTGAACATGGAAAATGCTGCAGATTTCTTCAATGTAATCCATCATATTCTTGGTCCTCATATTAGGCCTAGTTTTAGGCCTAAAACACACTTGTTACATTCACTACAGCACAGCGCTAATTTATCACCCACGGAAAACATCTATGCCGGAAGGGTTGAAAGAGGTAGAAACGCGGCGGCCACGTCATATTCCTCGATGTGCTCGCACTTTCTAATAAACACATACAAATGTGTAAATTCACTTTAATTACACAAGAATAGAACTTTCGTCTCCGTTGTGCTACCAAAGTGCAACATATCCTCCAACGGTAAAGCTGGCGGCTATTACGCCATGTTGAAGTCTTACACTGTGACCCAAGCATTTACAGTGCGGCGATCCAAGCGGCAAGGGGGCAGCCCAAGCCTGCCGTGCAAGGTTCCCCTCCACTGGACACCAGCCAACCAGTAAGAGTCACGATGACAGCACGAACAAACACACCCTTCCCTAGGCAACATCCTTCCAGTTCTCTTACGAGTCAATGAACTAGTCCATGATTACTAAAGACCGCAGACATGACGGGCAGGTTTGGACGAATTCATTATTAGAATCTAAACGGGGAGAAAGGTAGTAGTCGAGGACACAAGAGACTGGTAATTCCTGAAGGTCATCAACTGAAAGGCTCCGCGTGCAGCACGTACTGGCGCCAGCTGGCAACATTGATATCCAAGACCACGAGAACGTGAGCTGAAAATATCTCGTACGGCTGGAGCAGTGCATTCTGCACCGGGGAGGAACAACCATTCAGAGGGGCTCATATATTCCATTGTTTGGTTGTTGTTTTTTTTATTTATTTTTTTATTTCATGCCTGCCAAAACGGTCACATGAATCCAAACGATTTTATTCACACAAAACAAAATCGTACAATGATGCAGCGAAGAACACAGTTTCATATTGGAATAAGAAATAGTTTTGTTACATTTTGTAAAAGACTTAAGGACTCTTTATTGCATACAAATCGCTCTTTGAATTATTGAGCTTTGAGGAGATTTTTGAGCTTTGCGAATTATAAGTCTTGAGGAGAGCTCACATCAGCATTTACCTTTATTTCACAAAGCAGTTCGTATATCGATTTCTGGGGAGGAAAAAAATGGCAAAAAATTTGTGATATTAAGACAACATAGTACACTTTTCTCTTAATAGATAGAACATGGTTTTAAATTTTCTCCAAAGAAATTAAATGAGTAGTCGGTGAACTTAATTTATGGTAATGTTATTTTATCTTTCGCCTGTATAAAACTTCATTTCGCAACAAAATTTGTAGGAGTCTGTGTGTTATGAACAATGACGAGCGTATAGAGAACCTCTCCGGAACTGCTGGATAAAACCTGAAGAATTAGTAATCCCATCACCAAATTAATTTAATCAACAAGCCAACGAACATAAAAAGTTATTTAGTGTAAAATAATTTAACCACATTTTGGAGGTTGTTTTATGTACAGCACTTTATTGAAAACATTCTTCTCTTACTTTAATGATATATGTGTTTCTAAAATTTATAAAAGATGGCAAGCTGTCCACAGTAAAGCTCATTCTTTACAACGCACACACAAGGGGCTGTGGAAAGGGGTGCACTGGATAAAAAAAGCCAGGTCCCCAACGTAGAAGAGGATCCAAACGTTTGTTAAATGGTTATAAATACGCATTACTACCAGAGCACGCAGGATTCGTTTGTGAGGGGTGGGCTCATACGTTCCAAAGTGGTAGCTTTTATAAACATCAACAGATGAAAGTAAAATTGCATATTACAAACAAAATTAAATTTCAAAAGGTAAATAACACATACTCCGCGTATAATAAAAAATAAATGGTTATTGATCGTTACCCAGAGAAAGAAAAGAGGATTGCCTACACAAAGACACGTCCAATTAGCTAAATAAAATTTGAAGTGACCATGAATTGAAATTTTATGCCCCCCCCCTTCTATGAGAGCAAATAAAGTGACCACGCAGAGTGGATGATAAAAAGAATATGTTGAAATCATTGAGGATTAACCCACGATCGGAAAATGGTGAATTCGGCCAAAACATTCTGCATGTGTAGCGTATTTTCTACTGAAATTGAAAAAAAAAATCAGCTTGTTACAAATTGTATATGTTAACTGTATAAATTCAAAAACATCAAATAAATACATAAAGTTACATGATGCAAGTTAGCAAAAAATAAGACTACAGTACAACATAAACCTGGAAACAAATATACATTAAATACATTTATGAAAGCTGGACCTTAATTTGTTAAATACTTATTTTATCAACGTTCGTTCTTGACAGACTACCAACCATTTTTATACTACATAAAACATTTTTGCGATATTTCAATTTTTTGAAGGTATATAATTCTCAACTTCATTTTTTTAACATTGAAACAAAGCCACAAATTGGCATGAGATGAACATTAAATAAATAATCACATAATTGGGTTAATTAAACGGCTGTCAACAGCAAGTTCATAAAAAATCAATTAAAATTAAATCCAATTAATCGCTTACTTCTTTCGGTTTTAAAAACTGTAAACCGAATATAAGCAATAAAAATTACCAGTAATTACCAACTAGTAGTATTTTTTTTAATTGGAAAATATCAGATCTGAAAAATGGAACCTACATCCCAGAATTTCAACAATAGCGAGAAGTGATTTTTCATAATCAATAACAAGTCCTTGAGGTAAAAATTTTAACCAAACATTAAACTTATTGTGCAACAACTGAACTTCAAATAAGTTTCCGCATTTGTGTTAGGAAGTAAAGTAAATATTAACAGCACAGGAAATCTCCGATTTACGTGGTTCCGTTATAACGTGGCTTTTAAATTTCGGAACTTTTGTTTTTCCTTAACCCTCGTCAATGTATTGACGAGGGGTAAGGAAAAATTTTGTAAGGAATAAAATCTGGCTTGCTTCTGACAACGTTCCTAGCCATCCTGTTCATAATATAGAAGACCTGGATGCAGCGGCGAAGCTACTATACTGCCACAGAAGGGGGATGGGACAAACGAGTTGGTTTGGTATGGTATGGTTGTTAGAGATCACGTGGGAGTGTGCTTGTCAATATGGCAGGGGAGAGGCAAAAAATTATGGTATCACCAGTGCATCCACCTGGATGCACTGGCAATACAATAATACCAACAAATCAAAACTTTGTTCCAACCGACAGAAAATAGGGAAACAGCACAACGGGAGGCAGTCACTCGGACTACGATGAGTAATGGTGTGTGGAGGAATATAGGGTGAAAATGTATTCAGGAACTTGCCATTGTCTCCACAATTCAATCACAGACTGTAGATTTGGCAAATATGATTGACGTGTAACGTGCGTTATGCTGAGCTGAACTAATAAGGATCTGACTGGTTGGAGCAACAAAGGATAACGGGGCAGATGGAAAAGGAAATGCAACCAGCACCGCAAGCAAGTAAAACATCTCGCGACACAAAAAAAAAAAAAGGATGGCTGGCACGTTCTTTGAGAAAGAGATAACCAGTCTCGCTTAAGATGAGCCAAACATGAAACGTAACTGTAAGTTCGGTCGAGGATGTGTATACAGTATGCTTTATTGTTTTCTTGTTTTGATATTGATTTGTTTAACTTTTCGTTTTTAATGAGTAATTAAGCAAAGATTAAATTAAGTTGGGGTGTCCAAAAAATTGACCATGGAAACGTATCTCTCCTTTATAACATATAAATTTACATACATATGTAAAAATTATATCCGATTTTCTTAGGAATGTATCCCTCACATGAATTTGGTACAAAATCGAAAAGTGCCATACATACCATTAAGTATCAAAAGTACCATTACGCTAACAGCAACTGTCAAAAAATAAACAAATAAAATAGAAAAATATCGAAATGCTATCACCTTAGTATCTTTAATATTATTAATAAGAATAAATATTATCATTATTATTACTCTTATATTATTTCTCTCTGGTTGGGGGTTCCACTTCGTGACAGGTATTGCTACCAAGTACACAGTGTGGTTGTTATTATTAGCCATATGGTGCAAGGAAGCCTGAGACTTATGCTGCACCAGCCAAAAAAAATTCCCGAGTTACCCTGACAGAGTCCGGAGTAGAAAGGAATCACCCAGAAAGAGAAGAATGATAATATCCAGCTTAGGACCCTGGGTGTGCCAAGCCCATACTCACCAGATGTGTGAAAACAAAGTGAACATTCACCCCAAGGGGATGAACGATTCACTTTGTTTTCACACATTCCGTTTCAGACAAAAGTTGGTATACTGTATTTGATTTTTAGGAAAATGTAGACATATACATCGGCGAGCATTATACAGTATAATATTTTATCTGGTACGTTGAATGTCGGACTTTGTTTTCGCAATCTGATGCAAAGTCAATACCTGCAAATTGTTTAAAAATAACTTCTGTTGATCTCTCCGACAAATCGTCAGCAGCTTTTCCTCTTCAAATTGTTGCTAACACTTGTACACTCTTTTTCTAGATTGGACTCATGACTTGACAAATTAGAATCATCATTATAATTGAAGTTGATTCGTATGATTATTACCACACATTTCTAACGCCCATTACCGTTCAATAAAATGTTCACTTTTCTAAATTTATAATTATTCAGTAAAAGCAATCTTTTGATGTATTATTTCTTGTAAACCGCCAGTTTTAAGGCTTTGGCACTCCCGATCAACACAAAAATTACTGAGTCTAAGATGCGCCTATATACAATTCAGAGAGTGATTGTAAAGCATCATACACATGTAAATTAATATATAGGAACTCCCCGACTTACGCAAATTCGACTTTACGTAAGTTTGAAAATTTCGCTACATTACTAAGCTATTTATCTCTCTAAAAGTTCATTTTTATAATGGAAATTGCACTACACTTTCATTGTTATCATGTTCCGTTATAAGAATCAATTTTGATATTTTTCTAAAACACATTTCTGGAGCTATTTTGCACACAATTTGCACTTTCCGGTTTATTGGGCTAAGTTAGCGCAATCTATTATAAACGGGTAGTAAACTCGATCTTACTGCATTTCAGATAATACCGATAACTGGAATTCTGTGGGTTTTTACGTTACGGTATTATGATGAAATGTGTTCCCCTTCACTGAAATCTTCAATCATATAAAAAACAAATTTTCAGAAACTTCTCTTCATTCCTATTACAATGATGAAAGGAAAGGGACCAACGGAAAGTGCAAGTGCTTGCAGTTCTAGGAAACGAAACAAAATTGATTTATAAATGAAGATGAAAATGATTAAGAAGTACGAAGCAGGACAAAGTTTGTCATCTGTTGCACGGAAATTAGGTCTTTCTACTTCAACAGTGAATACTATTTTAAAGGACAGTGCGCGCATAAAAGAACATGTCAAAGGATCGACGCACTTAACATCAGAAGTGATCACAAAACAGTGTTCAGGTGCTATATCAAAATTATTTTCGATATAGCACCGAAATTATTAAGCTATTAATTCTAAATTATTAAGGTATTAATACATTAGCTTAATACATTTCGAAATTATTAAGCTATTAATAATATGGATGGAAAATCAGATTCAGAAGCAAGTGCCCCTGAGTCCAATGGCCATTCAAGCAAAAGAAAGAAGTGTTTATGAAGATATTAAGGATAAGTACGGCGAACCCCAAAGCCAAGTTCGTGGCAAGCAACGGGTGGTTTAATAGGTTCAAGCATCGCGCTAGTTTCCACGTTAAAGTATGCGATGAAGTCGCCACTGCCGATTCTACAGATGCAGAGAAATTTTGTGATGTGTTGGAAAAAATTATTGATGAAGGCGGCTATTCAACGCAGCAAATTTTTTAACGCTGACGAGACTGCTCTGTATTAGAAAAAAATGTTGGATCAAAGTTACATTGCCAAAGAGGAAAAGACAATGCCAGGTTTCAAGGCTTCAAAAGATAAGGCCACGCTCCTGCTTGGGGCTAATGCAAACTATTATTTTTAGGCCAGTCGAATAATTAAATTCATCTGCCGTGCTGTGTGTTCTATGGTCGATTTGTCTGTTTTTCTGGACGAAAAATGTTACTATCTACACCTGAGACCGACTAATTCAGCCACAGAGTGTAAAAAGCCCACTAAAGTTCCTCGCGTCATCGACAGGATCCGAATCCGGGCCTTTTACACAAGGTGTGGGGAGGACGGTGACGATACCACTGTGCTACCGCGCTGACCTTGGGGATAATGCAGCGTGAGATTACTGATTAATACTACTGCTTGTGTGCCGTTCTGGAAATCCTCTTGCTTTTAAGGGCATCAATAAAGCCACCCTAACCGTGCATTTCCCATCGAACCAGCGAGCATGGATAACAATATCTCTCTTTGAGGATTGGTTTAAATGCTGCTTCATTCCCAAGGTTGAAAAATATTGTAAAGACAACGATGTTCCTTTCAAGATTTTGCTCCTATTAGATAATGCTCCTGGGCATCCTACGCATCTATATGATTTCAATTCGAACGTGAGTCATATTTCTACCGCCAAACACGACTTCACTCGTCCAACCTATAGATCAGGGTGTTATTTTGAATTTAATTAACTTTTAAAAATTGTTCGCTGTCAGGATCCATCTTCTCCACCCTCTCTATTCCAATGCAATTTCACGAAATGCCATTTCCATCTCTCTGGTAATGAAGCGTCTCGGCTCCTCATTTGGTTCATCTCGAGCTTCGTCAACATTTTCTTCTTTCACTATCGCTGCTTGCAAGTCAATAAGATCTTCATTAGATAATTCCTTCTCTTTTGTGTGAGAAAAAGCCCCTCCTCACACAAAAAATGAAAAAGGTCCGATTAATTTGGCGTAAGCAGCATGTCAAATGGACCGCTGGAGCAGTGGAAGTCAGTTATTTTCTCAGATGAGAAGAAATTCAACCTGCATGGCTCTGATGGGAGACAAACGATTTGCCGTAGCCATGGTGAAGAATACCACCCAGACTATATGCTGTCTACAGTGAAATTCCCTACCAGCCAAATGATATGGGGGTGCATTTCGTATAGGGGAGTAGGTCACCTGCAGTTTATAAAAGATTCCGTAAATGCCAATGGATACCTGGCTATATTGGAAGGCAAATCGCTGCCAACCATTAGAGATCATTTCAACTTGCCAAGTAACTACATCTTTCAGGACGACTCTGCTCCTTGTCATCGGGCGAAAAGTGTAAGTAGGCACTTCTGTAGTTACTTTAGCTTCATTTCTGCATTAGAGGTTCGACAGTAATGTGTTTAAATTTGTTACAGGTGAAAAAATGGTTGGAAGAACGGTCCATTACAGCTGTTCGCTGGCTAGGAAACAGCCCGGACCCGAATCCTATAGAGAACTGTTGGCATCGTTCGGAATCTGCAGTTGCCAGAAAGAAACCAAAGACCCTTCGTGATTCAGGAAGCCATAATTCGTGTTTGGAACCACGAACTATCAGTTGATTATCTTCAGAAATTGATCTTGTCAATGCCTCGACGGTATGCTAATATTATCAGGGCCAGGTATGCTAATATTATCAGGGCCAGAGGCGGTTCAACTAAATATTAGTTTGCACCTGGTGAACTTTTCATTTTGTTTTAAAATGATAAACTGAAGCAAACTGAGGGCTTCTAATAACATTTCAGCCATAATTGTATTGTGTTTACTAAAACTGTTGTATAAAAGTTGCAAATGCTCATTTTGGAGTATTTTGAGAGCATCTATCAAATATTACTAGCTTTGCCTCAACTATTAATAAATATCTTTTGTTTATATTTGTATTTGTGATGCTAGTCATTAATGTAGCGTACCATCGCGAAAAAGGGTTAGAAATGTGAAATTCCTAGGTAATGCACTTTCTTTGAAGACCGGTGTATATTAAAGGATGCCGTATTCCCATTATTCTTCTGAAGCTCTTAGCAATGGCCACAAGGTTTTGGTAACAAATGGAAACCCAGAAACTAACTTTTTAAAATAATTCTGTTATGTTAATGTCAAATCTGGACATGATGTACGGAATGGTCAATGCAAGAGTGCAGTAAATACAGTTAATGATTTTACTATTGTCAAGAATGGTTAGTTGTAAATTCCTGTGATCTATATGTTCCTGCCGGCGTATATACTTGTCATTTCTGTTTATTTTAATTTTACATCATTCCACAGTGTTTTGGTGGAAGAGGAGGAGGAGGAGGCACAACTAAATTGCGACCACTAACCATGAAATCCTCAGGTACACCGGCAAAGGTCATAAAACTGACCAATAAATTGCGGCCAACCCATCCTAGAAATCAACGGGAGTTCAATGAGTTTCAGATGAAAGATTATCAAGAGATAAACAATTGTGGGAAGAGTCTCATATAATCACTATTTAGTCTTGGAATAAGTTTTCTTCCATCGCAGAACAATTCAGTACAACGTTCGTGGGAATGAGTACTGAAATAAGAAAGTGAAAGAAACAAGCCTTTATTGGTGGTAAATGATTTTTGAAAAAAAAAAAAAAAAAAAAATTTAAAGTGGCTAAGGTTCTAGAGCCACACAAAAAACAGCGCACTGTCAAATATACAGTAGACAGGATAATTTATTAAACTAAGAAGGAAACTATAAAATAAATAAATAAATATCAAAAATATAAAAATTAACGGGAAAATTGGCCCAAGACTTGTTAGTTCTTGAGGAAAAGAAAATTGTTAATATAGAAATCGTGGTTTACGCGTGTGCAATGGAAGTGATTACGTAACATCCCAATTTGTACTTGAACTCCGACAGTTTGAGTGGCTAGTTACTGCTATAGCTTCAAACATTTCGTATGGTTGTTGGTGTCATCACTCCACAAAAGAAAACAGACATATGAGTTTGTGTAAATGCACCATGTCTATACGCAGTAAATCGGCCAAAGTAATTACAGTAGCATCATTTCATTGCATCTCATTTTCTGAACGAGTTCACATTAAGTTGCTTATTCGGTTATACTTCGAATAACGCCTCCCCAGTAGAGAAAACTACTCTTACTTATTCTCAGTGGATATCACCCCTCAAACGGTCATTTCAGGGTATATATGTAGGGATGTAATACCCTTGCTCTCGTAATACCCTTAATATCTCGAATATATAACGCTTCCCAATAGAGAAGACTATTGACTATTGTTTTCATTCTCAGTGGATACCCCAAAACGGTCGTTTCAAGGCTACTTGGACCTTGATGGTATAACAGCTGACAACCAGTTGTGAAATTAATTCCACAATATGAGAGATGCCGAATGGTTTTTAGTAGTTTAACACTTAATGAAAGTTCAGGAAAAGACTCAGACTGCTGAGTCTTTTTTCAAAGTTGCTTATTCATGAAAGATATGAAATATTTTTATATTATCTTTCTATTCATGTCATTTGATCTATGAAAGAAAATACTCTGTACTACCAAGCTGACTGTTTACAGCAGAGCAATAACCCTTTTCCAATCCTTGATTTTAATATTTTATTTAGTTGTTCTTAATGGTTTGTACGGATTTCCAAAAACATTATGCCAGTTTCGTATTTATTGATGACTTTCTCGAAAAATAGTGCAGTCAAATTATTTTATTTTATATTGTTTGGTTTTAATGTTTTCATTTCGTTCACATACACCTTTATATACACATTTTCCTTAGCATCGATAAACAACGCTGAACAGCTGTATTCTTGTTTCTTCAGTTATTGTTAATCAGTTTAGCTGAGTCCTGAGGTAATCAAAATAAGGGGCGTCCATTATATCTAAAATAATAATAATAAAATCGAATTAATTCATTTTGCTCTGGGAGGAAAAAAAAAAAAAAAAACCAAGGTGACAAAACAGAAGCAACAAAATGTTGTTACTGAGTGAAAAATGTATCGAAAATTCTTGAAAATTTTTTTTCCAAAATTGGTGGTTGCAGCGTATAGAAATGAAGACAGTCAAGCTGAAAAATAGATGTCCTGTTTGATTAGTTTTTAGGCGCGTTCACGTGCATACATATGCGCCTATTGTCTTCACTATGTCCATCCATCCGTCCGTCCGTCCGCATGTAACAGAAGGACCCCGAATGGTTGGATTTTCATGAAAGTTTATATTTGGGCCTCTTAGAAATATTTGTCGAGCCATTCCAAATTTCATTAAAATCGGACAAATAATATTCGGCAATTATTTCAGTATGGAAAAAAGAAATTCATATATTTGAAGCAGCATTGTTAGCTTCAGTCATTCCGGGCACGCTAAGCATGCATTATTATGCGAAGCTCGTGAACATGATGTTGCTTGTGACGAGATACACATATACAGAGGAAAAAAGATACTTAGAAAAAAAAAAGGTGGGGGGGAGAGTAATACAGGAGCAAAATAATAAATATTATACAGTTGTAATTAAACTAAATAGCTAAGTTCAGAGAATATAAAACTAGAGTTTTATTAAATGTTCTATAAAGTTAGAATCTATAACTCCACATCACAGAAAATGAAAAAACATCAATAAAAGAAAAAAATCAAACGCTCCTGAAATGTAGCGCACAGCGTACAGATGGAGACTGTTTTGTCTTTGATTTCGGAGAAATTCAGTCCTAAAGTGAAACCATTATGAAATTGGTCGGTTATTTTGATGAAAATTCTATAGCAGAAAATGCCACGTTTCTTCCTAATATATTTACAACAGCAACTACTTGAACAAAACTTACAGCAAATGCAGTGGAAGTTTTCATTCTGGATTTAATGTCAGCTTCTACAAAATGCAGTCTAACTTTTTTCAGAGAAAATAATTGTAAGAAGAAAAAAGTTGGTTCGATGTTAAAACATTTAAGATAAAAAATTTCAGTGATTATACGAAAGGAGAAATTGCTCTTTTTTCTTTTTTTTTTTTTTTTTTTTGTTCAAAGCGTAACAATTTATACAGTTTTAAATATTGCACATGCAAGTACATTTGATTTTTTGTCGTTTATATATTGTGATTTGTACTGTACAGATTGCGTACAAATGTACGTAATCTGTATAAATACAATTGCACACATCAAACGCTTTTCTTGTTAGCATGAATTTGTATGTAACGTACTGCAATAAATGCATTTATAAAAAACTTTTTTGTTTATTTAAGTAAAGAAATGTAAAATGTTTTTTACATTTTGAATTAAGAATATACTAGTCTCGTTAGACCAGTTGTGAGATACGTTTGTGAAGCTTGGACATTAACGAGTAAAGATGAGCAGTTGTTGAGAGTGTTCGATGCAGAATTTTACGAAAAGTTTTTGGGCTCATACAAAACGTTGATGGATGCTGGAGGATCAGAATGAACCATGAACTTGACCATCTTATTCAGGGTGCGAACAACTAAAAGTATAATGAAATGAAAACCTACAGGTAGGAGGATAAGAGGAAATCCGCGGAAAAGATGGATGAATGACGTAGAAGAGACCTTAAAGATCACGAGAATAAGAAATTGGAGAAGTTTGACTTCTGGGAGGGCTTACTGGTGGAACATCGTTGAGAAGGCTAAGACCCACCCTGGGTTATAACGCCGGAAGGAGAAGAATGAAAAATACTGTATGTGCAATTAGTAGATCCTCAGTTGGCACTTCTTCCTCCGCTGCACGTAAAACTGAGCCTAATAAAAACTATTTGCGAAGACGAAGACAGTGAAAAAAAAGAAAGTAACGGTTTTTAACTATTTAAGTGTTTCACAGATTTTTAGGTAATAGAACGAAGGACATTGACCGGATAACCTAACTTTTACATTAGTATGGGTGTTTTCTACTCGATAACTTGGGCGCTGTTAGTAACGAACAGGTGAAAATTTCCAGGATATATATAAATACTGCGGAACAGCACTATCAAGGAAGCAATGGCAGATCCACATTTTTTTTGTGGGAGGGGGGGGACGACGACGATGATGATGATGATATATGTGACTGACAGTAACTGAAAATTAAGCTCTACTTTAAAATTAGCTTGCATTTGTCGCGAACTGTTACCACACTATAACTCAGTACTGTATTATAAAAAATACATTTCTACTCCAATTTACTTACTCAGACTAGGAAATGGAGATGCTCACCCCCTTCCGGATCTGCCGCTGCAAGCAAGGTGGGATTTATACATATATATTCAAATATAAGATGGCAAAATAATGTACGCACTGCAATTTTTTGCTCATGATTTTAATGATGAATATATCAGTTTTTATTCCAAAGTAGCTTATTTTATACACGTATGTTATGTATGTTAACAATAAAATAAATAACGCTGTATTTCTTTGTGGGAATTCCAAAGAGTTAGAAATTGTTAACGTTTTATCTTGTTTGAAAGTCAAAAAATCGTATGCATTAGCATAGGCATATGATGCAAGAAAGCAAGCTTATATAGCATCAGCAAAAAAAAAAAAAAAAAAAAAAAAACCTCCCATTTCACCCACCCGGTCACTCCAAATATTGTCTAGTTCAAGCCTCAAATTTATTTAAGCTATCAATTTCCACAACAACAAATGGAAGTCTGTTCCAGCAATCAAAAACTACCCGCTGGCTAAAGGCAAATTTCCGCTCCTGTCTGCACTGCTCAGAAAACTTTATAGATGACTGCACAATTACCTCCAGGTATTTTTCATTCTCCACTACCCTGAGTGTAGCCCCGCACAGTGTGTATTACTCTGGGGTTACTGCTACACATATGCAATACTTTGCATTTGTCAATGTGAAACGAGTGTCTACCTCTCAGCCCATTTGCTCAAGTTTTCTAGATCCTGTTGAAGTAGCGTACCGTCCTTACTGTTATTAACAATCCTACCAACCTTCGAATCGTCTGCAAACTTGGACATTAAGCCTGATATACCTTCGTCAATATCAAGCATTGCTTGCACGATACTAATTATCCCTCCTGTATTTTATATTTTCTGACAACTGGGAAAGCAAAAAGTGCTGTTATTTGAAATTATGATAATGAAATAACCGTAACTTGATATGGAAAGCTATCAAATGTCTAGTAAGTTCTGATATGAAATGGATGATAAGGTTTCTTAAAAAGGCCAGATCACATACCCCACGTCTTTAAAGTGGTTTACTGATTGTGTCCACTTTCATTAAAAAAAATTATCTCTTCGAACAACGATAAGAAACACTGCCTCTGCTAAGCCAACGAACCTCGCGTAGTAAACACAAAGCGGCACAATTTAACCATTGGGGACATTCAGTGCTTTGCCACACTATACAGAGACCTGAACAATTTCAATGAAACAATCACTCGTAGCTGATCTGCATGCTTGTATATTATTAGGCAAAGCATTCGATATGCACATGCTTGTAACCCAAGTACTCCCAGGGGCTCACATCTGGTGAGTATGGACTTAGCACACCCAGGGTCCTGAGCTGGATATCATTCTTCTCTTTCTTGGTGATTCCTTTCTACTTCTCTCTCAGGGTAACTCGTGAATTTTTTTTTTTTTTTTTTGCTGGTGCAGCATAAGCCTCAGGCTTCCTTGCACCATATGGCTAATAATAATAATAAGTGCTAATTCCATTCATGTCAACATTGTTAATAAGGAATGTAAGAGGGCGCTACGATCGATTGAGAAAATCGATTCACTTTGCGCTCTGTCCCGTAAAAATTGGCACTCCTTAGAACAGAAAATATTTAATATTTAAAATCATTCATTCAAATCATGTGTTCGGTGATTGCATGTTATCGTATTCTGATAATAACATGCAATCACCAGAAAGAGCAATGCATTATACCTCTAAATTCAAGCATTTTGCACTGTTTAACCTAGACCCAACACACTCTTTCATTAAGCTGTCGAGAATAACGTTAAATACAGTACTGCCTTGAATAAAAAGTTATGTTAATTGTTTAATTCACAAATTAAGGTAGGGGAAATAATAAATATTACTAAACGGAGCGGACGAATCAAAAATCGTTACATAATAACTGGAAATGTGTTCAAAACGTTAAAAAAAAAAATTGTGTTAAATAATATGTAAATAAGCCCTAAATTCAACTAAACATTTTAACCTTCCCCCACTTATGTTAGGATCAGCTACTGTTATTGAACTTGAGTCCCCAAAGAAGTACATACTCCAAATAGCAATTTTAAAATACGAGCCAGAATAAATTTATTTTATTATTAGTTACTTTATTTTACAATATATCTGCCATCATATACCAGTATTTCAGATTAGTCATAATTACCTGTGCGAAATTTTGAATAATCTGAAATACCTTGAATTAAAAAAAAAAAAAAAAAAAAAAAAACGTCTGGAAGAGCTCACAAACTCAGGAAACGAGTTCGTGTCTCATTATTATTATTATTATTATTAATAGCCATATGGTGCAAGGAAGCCTGAGGCTTATGCTGCACCAGGAAAAAAAAAAAATTCCTGAGTCACCCTGAGAGAGAGAGAGAGAGAGAGAGTGTCAAAAGTAGAAGGGATTCACCAAGAAAGAGAAGAATGATGATATCCAGCTCGGGACCCTGGGTGTGCCAAGCCCATACTCACCAGATGTGAGCCCCCGGGGTTATGGATGTCTTTTGCGGGAAATGCATCAAGGAGTAGGTCCAAGAAGCCACAGGCTTAGCATTAGCATTAGTAGAGGCATTTGATGCAAGAAAGCAAGCTTATGCAGCATCAGCCAAAAAAAAAAAAAAAAAAACCCACTTCCACTTCACCCCTCTGTTCGTTCAAAATACCTGTCCAGCTGAGCCTTAAACTTATTTAGGCTATCAACCTCCACCACAAGGGATAGAAGTCTGTTCCACCAACCAACCACCCGCTGGCTAAAGGCAAATTTCCGCACGTCTATCCTACATCTGTCTTTCCTCAATTTGAATTTATGCCCTCTCAGGTGATTTTTCTGAGCTAGAGGAAGAATCCCATCAGCATTGAGCATGCTTAAACCATTCAAGGCTTTATACACCTCTATCAGATCACCTCGCTGGTGCCTAGTCTCCAAACACTGTAATTTGCAAAACTTAAGCCTTTCTTCGTAAGAGCACCCTTTGTTCCATTCACTAATCTTGTTGCCCTTCTCTGTACTCGTTCCAGCAGCTCTTCATCCTTCTTGAAATGAGGCCTCCAGACCTGTATACAGTACTCTAGGTGTGGCCTGACCATTGCCTTATACAATGGAATAATCACCTCCTTATCCCTGCTGGAAAAATTCCTGTATATCATTGACAATACTCCATGAGCTACTCTTGCAGCCCGTCTGCACTGCTCAGAGAACTTCATATCTGCCTGCACAACCACCCCCAAGTCCCTTTCATTCTCTACCACTGTCAGTGTAGTACCACAGAGTTGATACCTTGCTCTGGGGTTGCTGTTTCCCATGTGTAGTACTTTACATTTGTCAATGTTAAACTTCATTTGCCACCTCTCAGCCCATCTGCTCAACCTTTCCAGATCCTGTTGCAGCAGCATAGTGTCAGTAGTGTCCTTGACAACCCTGCCAACCTTTGTATCATCTGCAAACTTGGACATTAAGCTTGATATACCATCATCAATATCATTTATAAATACAGAAAACAATAATGGACCCAACACTGAGCCCTGAGGGACTCCACTAATAACATTAGTCCACGATGAGCAGTGTCCATTGATTACCACTCTCTGTCTTCTCCCCCTCAACCACCCCTTTATCCATAGCAGCAATTTGCCTCCAATGTCACACTGCTCCAATTTGTGTAGCAGTCTTCCATGTGCAACAGTATCAAAAGCCTTTCTAAGATCCAAGTATATAATATCAAAGTTATTCCCTGCATCCAGTTCTTTTGTGACTGCATCATAGTATCCAATCAAGTTGGTCAGGCAAGACTTCCCCTTAACAAAACCATGCTGTGTCTGAGCTATAACTGAAGTCTTGTCTAAATGATCCTGCAGTGCTTCTTTAACCAGTGCCTCCATTAATTTTCCTGGAACAGAAGTTAAGCTCACAGGTCTATAATTACTTGTGTCAGCCTTTGATCCTCCTTAGCCTCCTTATCCAATTCAACCTAAGGCTTAGCCTTAGGTTGAATTGGATAAGCAGCTGAGCATAAGCCCATCATCAGTCACCAACAAATACCATTTCAGACGCCGTGTGGCGCCTCCGTAGCCAGGAGCAGCAGTGCGTAGCACACACTTCTTGATTAGACCGAGGTTCGAGCCTCTGACCACCAAATACGGAGGATGCGGAAAGGTCAGGGAATGACCACCGCATAACCCCGGAGCAATATGGACTTAGTTGCTAATGCTCCTAAAAAGCAAATAACTAACAAAAAATCAGACGCCGTTGCGAAACGGAAGTAGTGTTTTCAACGTCATGGACATCATCAGTGACATGTCTTGTCATTCTAGGTACTTTCAAAGGTGTCCATTTCAGGTTTACTGAAGGACAGAGGCGGATTTAATGGCGGGCGCACCGGGAGCGCGCCCTGGGCTCCGACTTCTGAAGGGCCCACGCAAAACCCCAACAAATTAATTGAACTAATATGTTCAACTATTAGTTCAAAACTTTGTGATTATTATTATGCTATTATTAATTATATTATACATATATTATATTCAAATTTTATTGGAAATAAAACATTAATAGTACATAATATTTTTTATTTATTTAAAAAAATGGTTAACATGTATTTTTATTTTTCCTTTTTTTAAGGGACCCAATATTTTCTTCTGCGCCTCAATTTCTCCGATACTGCTGAAGGATGGTTGTGTGATAAGAAATTCTTTGAGTTACTTCATTAAGTGCAGCAAACTGTTTACAATAAAATTTAACTGAGCTTCATAATCAGTGAATAATTTATGGACATCCTGTATGTCGGAGAGAACAAAGGGTGATCTACATCGAATGTAAAAACATTAAAAAATTACGTTTTCGTCTACGAACGAACCTTGGTGGTGATCTTTCCTAGACGATGGTCTTAAAATTAAGAGTAACCTTCCGGGTATCTAATCGAACTATACGCTGTATTATTTGACAACAAAGAAAAAAGCCCATCCCAGTGTCAGTTGTTTGACGTAATAGTCCGATATACAAAAAATAGATTAACGGTGACCTTCGGGCGGTCAAGTTATTTCCATAACACCAACGAGTGCGTCCGCCTAGTAAAATGTACACTATCAATTATTTAAAATTTTTAAAACGTTTAAAAATCAAAATATTTAATTTATTTTATTTTTTGCATTTTTTTTTTTTTTTTAATTAAAAGAAAAGAAACACTGGAGCACTTCACGGCCAGCGCGCTTGCTCGTTTGAAATTGGATTTTTCCTGGTGATAATGTGCATCTACAATCATACCAAACTCAATATAGTTGGCATCATGCCAAATAACTTGTATTGTTATTTGGTTTTCAGGAGCATTAACAACTAAGGCCATATTGCTCGGGGGATATGCGGTGATCATTCCTTGACCTTTCCGCATCTTCCGTATTTAGTGGTCACGGGCTCGAACCCCGGTCTGTTCAAGAAGCGTGTGCTACGCACTGTTGCTCTGCCCACCTGGCTACGGAGGCGCCATAACTTGTGTGTGTGTGAAATGCAGTTAAAAGAACTAAACTAAATCAAGCAATAAATAAATGAATTTATGGCACTGGAATATTTAGATGTAAATATTTTAAGAGTTGTCCTTCGAAAACCGATGCACTATTAGTTGACTCTCTGACCAACCACTGCAACGAACGGATATTTTCAGAGCCAGATTTAAACTTGTTGTGATCCTAAACTATAATATGTAGTTTCCCTCACCGGTACACTGTGACAATATTAAAAAAGAATTTTGAAGGTGGAGCAAGGCCCTAGGCTGTAACTTGTTTAGCTTATGTGTAAATCCGGCCCTGGATATTTTCACAAATATTTATTTATTTATTTATTAAATAGGTGTTGATGATGGATTTTTTTTTATTTTTTTATTTTGTAGTTGTTGGCGCATCGGCTTCTGTGGCCATAGTGCACCTCCCAAGGTTTTTGCAGTACTTTGATCCAAGCCCGAGGCGGGATTCGAACTCGCGACCTTTGGGTTGCCAGGCAGGCACTTTATCCACCTGGCTAGCCCGGTCGGCGTTTTTGATGGAGCTTGCTCTTTAACAGTGTGGAACATTTACGATTCGTGTACAAAGTTTTTAATACTGTACATACAAAAACGGCGTTTTAATTTTCGGTATTATTTTTAATTTTATGTATTATTTTTTTAATATGCGAGTATATTTTTATTCTACGCTTTGCGATCAACTGGTTCCTGAGAGGTATTACTTCTTCCCATGAATAATCATAATCCTAAATATTCATAAACAGAGGTGCAACTAGGGTATAGCAAATGTGGCCCCAGCCACAGACGCCGATTCATCGTAGGTACTTAATGGAGCTAAAGATTTTAAATCAATTCATAATTTATTTTAGAACTATGGCAATTGTTTGTCATATTATATTTTCATATCATATGATAATAGTTTGACTATTATAATTCAAAAGCATTAATTAATATTATACTATAACCCCCAGGGGCTCACATCTGGTGAGTATCACACCTGCTTGACACACCCAGGGTCCTGAGCTGGATATCATCATTCTTCTCTTTCTTGGTGATTCTCTCTCTCTCAGGTAACTCAGAAATTTTTTTGGCTGGTGCAGCATAAGCCTCAGACTTCCTTGCACCATATGGCTAATAATAATAATACTTGGTTTTATAAAAACAAAGCGAATTTCTCATATTTGGCCATTAGTGTCAAAAATTTCCAGTCACTTCTGTTTATATAAGTGTTTGCAAGATCAACTGTTTCTGTTAATCCGGGCTTTCTCTTAAAAGAAAAATTGTTATAAGTGATAAAATTTGTTCTATGAATAAATATAGCATAATATGATACATTAATTCCTTCATTCTTACAGGCTCTCCAATATACTAAAATACTCAGAAAAATAACAATACTGTATAACACAAACGAGAACGGTGGGGGAGGGGATAAGAAATAACGCGTTTCCTGGACAACAGCCACTGGTTCTTGGAGTAATCGATAAAACACTCGCGTTTCCACGCGGAAGTAAAATTCGAATGGCAACAACAGACACTGCCAGCTTGATCAAGCAAAGGTATTTTGCAATGAATGTCCAAAAAAAAAGAGAAATTCTGCAAATAAAAAAAAGGGGGTGTGTGTGTGTGTATATATATAGACGGAATCTTTGTAATAGAATTCTTTGTATACAAGACAATCAATGATAATGGATTATTTGGATTTTTATATATTTCTACTACAACTTCTATTACTGGCAGTTTTTGTTGAAAAATTTTCTTTAGCCTACAACAGTAGCGTAGCCAGGATTTTTTTTATCAGCAGATTTTTTTATTCACAAAAAAAGGCGTCAATTGTCTAATGCTAAAAAGCGCCACAATACCAGATTTCGGCGTCATGGGGGGGGTACAATGAAACTGCTGACCCTACCCTGGCTAAGCCACTGACCTACAGTATATATTTAAATTTCTTTTACAGCATTAAAATAATGTAAACCCTACAGGTTTATCATTATTTATTTACTTCTGCCTCCTCGAACTACTGTCCTGGGATCACATATGTGGCGGCTTGTATGCAATATGCATGGCCCATTATTAACTGTACGCTGTTATGTATCCATTGCTACAAAAACACATTCACCCCAGTGGCTTGGCAGCCACACAATAGAATAATTTTTTCAACAGGCAATTCACAAATTATGTAATTTAATTTCTGAACGCTTGTTCTCTTCGGGTTAACACTTTGTAACAACAGCTTTGACTTCTACCTTTCATTACATATAGAAACACTCCAAGTCACATTATTTTTATTTGCCGTTTTTTTTTTTTTTTTTGTGTGTGTGTGTGTGTGTGTGTGTGTGTGTGAGAGAGAGAAACCTGTCAGAGGCAGGATTTAGACAGTCTGAAGGTCTGACATTTTTTGAGGTCCTAAAAATAAGGCTACAGAGAAATTTGGGCCAACAATAATCATGTCATTCCCAGAATGCCACTCTAGAATAGCTTGCCCTAGGTGAAACCATGCAATTTCCACCCCCCCCCTCAAGGGCAGATGTATGCTAAAATTTTTGGCACCCTAAGCAATTGCCTAGTTTGCCTATATGTACAAGCCAATCCCCTAGTTGTTCTGGGGACCCTCTGCAACTTTGGAAGCCCCAGAGACCATGACACTGCACTCAGTAAATCTGGCCTGAGAAACATTTAAAAATGAATCAATGTAAAATGTTCTGTGTTAAGGTAAGGGATTTCTGCATGAATGTTACATGAATTTTACAAAAAAATATATTTTTTAATGAAAATCATAAAATTTTTGAATATTTCATAAAATTAACTGTGACTATTTAGTTACATAGTATTATAGAGGAGGGGAACTCAAAAAGTAAAGAAAGTGGAAAAAACTGTATTACGTAAATTGTAAATAGACCTTAAATAATATTTCTGTGACTGACCCTGCCATCTGTAAAGCAATGCAACTTTTATTTGTCCCTCACTTGCATTATATAATTTGTTCCCCTACTAGGACTATTCTAGTTATTCAGGCATGCTAAATATTTATCTATGTATGATTACTTTCTTTTGAATGTTCGGAAAATATTTAAATTGAAATGTGTTATGGAAGAGGTGTGGCCATGACACCTGTACTGCTACATAATTTTTGTACAGTATATATTTTCTTGTTGTTGCAGTAAAGAAAAGTTTAGACAACCATCTATAATGCAAAGTTGAAAGGTAGTAACTAAATGTTTATAATAAATATATACAAATACAATAATTTTGAGCAATAAAAACTGCTCAAAATTTCCTATAAAAGGTAAAAAATAAAAAGTGTGCAGTACATTTAATTTATAACTTCAGGCCTCAAAATATAAATTAAATAGCTGAGTAGTCAACACAAAAATGCAATAGCACATATATTTGAGTTGACCATAGAACAAATTCACCATATTTTTCTTATCAAATGACCAACTGTGCACTTTTCCAATTTATATGGTTGTGTTAGAGTGTAAACAGAACTATTTTTTTTTAAATGGTAGCACAATTTTGTTTCCTCTGGGACAAATGTTTTGAATTCCTAATAAGTGTGTAAATAATTCTCACTCTGAAATTATTCCTACAGACATCTATATTCAGAGTATCCATTAAGTTCCTCCAAGGTTTTTAATGGATGCTGAAGACAAGATGTGGTTAGGTGTAATATACAATAAATCTAAGTTTCATTGTTACCTTGGTATACCTTGATATAAGCATCCTTAATGGCATGGAGTATATCTAGCTGGTAATTGATTTCGCATAATATTCGTTGCAGCATTTCAATATCTATCATCACAATAGCACTCCTCACATGGGACGGGTGATTATAGTGTGATACACTATGTACTTAACACATCCCCAACATAAAGAATTCAAAGGGTTGAGATGAGGATTATATCTGGGAAGTGGGATGGTGATGGGATTTGACCATTGCTACCAATCCAGCTTCCTGGAAATTCAACACTGTGATACAAAGATACAAATTCATGCAGTGCCTCAGATTCAACACCTACAGACACATTATTCTGCAACAAGATATCCCACTGAGATTTAGCTTTTTTCCAGAATTTCAACAATAAATTTTTGGGAAGATGGATAAGTATTAGTATAACCAAATAGTACAAAGAAGTCACAGGCTTTTGCTGCACCAGCCAAAAAAAAAGTAGATAAGAAAATCATCCAGTTCCAAAGCTTCTCTCAAAGGTGGACTAGGAAATGGCACCAGAGTAATTGAGGATGGCATGCTGGAATATACTACAGCTTTCTGATTCACAGACCATTTAAACACTGATATATCCACCACACAAAAGTAGCAGTCATCATAATGGTTTATGGGATCCCTCCATATTCAAAGTATAGCAAAAGGCATACACTTATGCCTACTCTCTAATGTTGACTCACAACTGCCACAGCAGCCTTGATCATCCAGAGGCATTCTGAAGTAGGCTTCATATGCACTACAAAAACTTGGTGGCACCAATGATGTTATGCTTCACTTGCATCACATCTGCATAACATCCACAAACATAGCAATAAGAGTCTGAAGACAACTGTGATATGTCTTTTAATGGTAGCCATGGCAAACTGCAAAGGAATAAAGAATGATCATGTGAATACTACAGGCTTTTATATATTATGGTATCAGCGCACACACTTATGTAATAAATATAAATGTCGCAAAAACAAGTAACCTTCGACTGTCACCAAAATATTGATGGGAGAAACCCAATGATATCACTGGCACACAAAATGCATATAAAAAAAATGGTTAAATATAAATATATCATTGGGCTCTAGTTTTGGACCTCAGGAAGTCAGAAAATGCATTGACCCACATAAAACTTAATTTTAGAAAATGTGTTTTGAGGATATAGTCAATACTGCCTGATTTTGTACATTACAGTATAATGGGAGAAGTGTGCAAAAGTATTTAACCCAAAACCTTTTTTGATAGTAAATGAATGGAATACTTAATTGGAGGGAACTACAAATAATTGTGACCTTTTCAAGATTAACTTACTTTTAATAAGAAGCCAGTTTCAATATGCCACCTTCAATAAGAAGTCAAGTACCGCATGAAGCCAGCTGACACTGGTTTTCGATTTATTTCAGCCATACTTGCACTTTTATGAAAGAATTATATAGCAGAAATAAGCTAGTCTGTAATCAAGTCACAAAGGAGATTAGGCAGGCGAAGGCAGGTTATGAGAAATCTTTGGCAAAGGATGCCAAGAAAAACAGCAAGGATATCTTTACTTATATAAACTCTAAAAGGAAGGGGATGAATCAGATTGGTCCACTTGATATCGATGGTTCGAGTGTTGATGATCCTGCTCAGATAGCAAACAAACTGAATGAGTATTTTGCATCTACATTCACACTTGAGGAGTTATTAAGGTTTGAAAATGACAGAAGGTTATCAAATTGTAGCTGCGTGCTTAATGATTTTGTAATAACTCAAAGCAAAGTGGAGGAGAAATTGTTGAAGTTAAATATAAGAAAGGCACCTGAGATGGATGGGATCTATCCAGTTATATTAAAGGAGGCGCAAAAGGAACTAAGCAAACCTTTACCATAATTATGACAGCATCCTTGTACTCAGGGGAGGTCCCCACGGACTGGAGATGTGCAAACGTATCCCCAATTCACAAAGGGGGATCGAAGGGTGACAGGAGTAATTACAGACCAGTTAGTTTAACTTCTGTTCCGGGTAAAATAATGGAGTCACTGGTTAAAGATGCATTGCAGGATCATCTAGATAAGACTGCAGCAATAATTCAGACACAGCATGGGTTTGTTAAGGGAAAGTTTTGTCTGACAAATTTGATTGAATACCATGATGGTTACCAAGGAACTGGATGCAAAAAATAATTTTGATATCATATACTTGGATTTCAGGAAAGCTTTTGACACTGTTGTGCATGGAAGACTACTGTATAAATTGGAGCAGAATGGTATTAAGGGTAAGTTGCTACAATAGATAAAAGGGTGGTTGAGTGGGAGAAGACAGAGGGTGATAATCAAAGGACGCTGCTCTTTGTGGACTAATGTTATTAGTGGAGTTCCACAGGATTCGGTGTTGGGCCCACTTTTGTTTTGTATATTTATCAATGATATTGATGAAGGAATATCAGGCTTAGCGTCCAAGTTTACAGATGATACAAAGGTTAGCAGGGTTGTTAATGACAGTAATGGCTGTGTGCCACTGCAACAGGATCTAGAAAATTTGGGAAGATGGGCTGAGAAGTGGCAACTGAAGTTTAATATTGACAAATGCAAAGTACTGCATATGGGTAGAAGTAATCCCAGAGGAACGTACCAACTGTGTGGTACTACGCTTTTTTTTTTTTTTTTATGTAAACCCAAAACACAAGAGGTATTAGAACCTATAGTACTTAGTACCGTGCTTGGGTTAGAAAGAAAATGAAAAAGACCTGGGAGTAATTGTGCAGTCCGATATGAAGTATTCTGAGCAATGCAGACAGGCAGCAAGAGCAGGTCATGGGGTTTTGTCAATGATATACAGAAATTTTACTAGCAGGGAAACACAGGACTTCAAACCCAGTGTTAAAACCTTGATGAATCCAGAATTGAGAGGCTAAAAATCACATTATGTTGGAAAAATGAGTAGACTCAGATTGTCTTCTAAGCAACAAAAATCCACTCAAAAATATTAAAATAATTTTTAGACAACTGTGTAATCTGTACAGCTAAAAATAAATGAAATCCTACCAATTATCACAAAAACACTTCACCTGAAATAACAGTCAAGGATGCAAGAATAAACACACAGAAATGAGATGGTTCACTTACAGAAAAGATGATAAAAAGCAGAGACCAAGTGCTCAAAATAAGATATTTAAGACTGCTACCAAATACTTCCAAGCTTTTGCTTCTATTTCCCACTAATAACAAAAAAAATGAAGTATAGATGGGAGTAACTATGCTTTATTACTACAATAAAAAATGTAGGGCCGGATTTATAGAAAATAAGATTTAAAACCAAAGAATGTGAAGAGGTTCTAAAATATATAATCAGTGGTATAATGATGCCAATGCAGTGCATTGGGGCCCACTGCCCTCAACAGAAAAAAATTGGGTAAAAATGTAAGTTTTTTTAGTTATGTTTATGATAAAATTTACTTCAACTATGAACAATAATTTTTTTCACACAAAGCATGTTTATTGTTAGCTAGCTACACAGCACAAGCAAAACTGCAGTGAATAGAGGTGAAATGGTATTAGCATAGCTGCTGCTTCCAGGGCAATTTTAAGGATTTTTTATTTTTACCAAAACAAATATTTTTGGGTGGGACACTAAATTTTGCATTAGTGTGAGCCCACTTTTTCTAGTTACAACACTGTATATAATTATAGATTTTTATCCTCAGTGAAGGAAATTCTAATAACCTTGGAAGTTTAAGACTAAACCGACATTGACAAAATAGTATTATTTCTAATAGTGACTTAAATAATGATTGGTAAAATATAACAACAGAAGTTTTATAACAGCAGCAAAAGAATTTGATGTAAATTTCAAATACAGCAGAAATTTTATGGATAGGTTAAAATAAAATACTAAGACTACTTCTAGAAAGGTAAGAGGAATTCGTAAAAATGCTGAAGAATTTGTCAGTGAAATTAATAACCAGTTTCAGAAAACAAAGTTAATGAAAAAAGTATCTGGAACAATATATTCTTTATTGACTTGCAGATTTGAATATGAAATTCAAAGTGAAATTTTCACTTTGAATGTGATCAAACTAGACTTGAATATGAAATGACTCTGAATGTGATTAAAGCAGATTCAAATATAAACAACTTTGAATATGATAAAAGCAAACTTGAATATGAAATGACTTCTGGAAGAAGTCTAAGTTTTGGAGGAAAGGACACACATTGGACAACCCATTCTTATATATTAGATATTCAAATTGTTTTGTCAGGAAAATTAGGAAAGAAAATTTACATTTGCTTCCAAGGAACAGGAGGCCAATTTAGCCTGAAAATTATCAAGGAAACTGAAAAGAATGCAGAGCAAAGTTTCCAGCATTCCCCCCACCCTCATCTCCCTCAACCATGCACAATACTACTGGTACTAATAATAACTGGTATCACTACTAATACTAATATGATAACACTAATAATAATATTTTAATGTAATAGTAATATAATACTAACACTAGGTGGTAGAAGATAACTCTAATCAACCACAGCAATACCACAACTTTGCTTATTGGAGGCTTAAAGTGGTGAAACCCATTTTTAGTCTCCAGAGAAAAGTCTCTCCCCCCCCCAATCCCTTCTTTCCTTCAGCCCATGCACGGTACTATAGGTTTTAATACCTTTTGCATTTTCATTTAAAAAAAAAAAAATCTCAGATGCAAGTTCCTCTGTTAAAATGATACCTATTCATGTCAAGAATTGGATCAAACATATTTAACCTTTAGTTTTGACTGAGAACAGAATTTATCTGTTGGTTGATTCTTGGTCAGATTAGAACGATGAAAACTTGATTAAAGAAGCTATACAAGGTAAAAAAATTTATACAAATATCATTACACCAAAAAACATCCAAATGTATATAAACTGAATAGGTATTTTGCATTCACAATCACACAAGAGAAAATCTTTAGGGATGGGGATGCCACAAGTTTATCAAATTCTAACAGAGAGCCAAATGTTTTGTGATAAATGAGAGGAAAGTGGAAGAGAAACTGAAAGAGAGAGCCACTGGATGTGTACTTCTGCAGAAGTACACATCCAGTGGCTCTCTCTTTCAGTATAAAATTATAATTATAAGAATAAAAGTTGAGATAATATTCAAAAGTATTAATGAAAAAAGAAGCAGCAACTATATTAAGTAATTGAGTTTTCATGAAGAACATGCATTCTTTGCTTTCTTATCAGTTTTCTGCAACTTCATTCTGAAAATGTTAATATATGCTTAGTTAACTTACACAATTAGAAAATATCAGAAATTCATGTCTAATATTTCCTCAATTTGTTTACTGAACAGTAAGCATAAATACCACAGACTGTCCAGAGCAAATTCTATTCAGTTTTTATATTCCATACAGTGATACCAACTGATGATGTTACCAATAGCAAACTCTAAATGAAAACCATTCTGGGAAATAACTGTAGAAGCTACTAGACTTTTACACCAACTTAGAAATACTGTTCAAGGCTTGGACCTAAATGGATGTCAGATGAACTAATGAGACTCATGACAAAGAAGAAAAACCTGTAGTAGATATAAACTAGTCCGTGATCAGGTTAGAAAGGAGGTTAGGCAAGCTAAGGCAAATTGTGAGAAGTCTTTTGCTAAGGATGAAAAGAAAAACAGCAAGACTCCTT
The DNA here is from genome assembly GCF_048544385.1 of Mastigoproctus giganteus. Taxonomy (NCBI): domain Eukaryota; kingdom Metazoa; phylum Arthropoda; class Arachnida; order Uropygi; family Thelyphonidae; genus Mastigoproctus; species Mastigoproctus giganteus. The sequence goes on along the minus strand of NC_143576.1, from coordinate 227,196,344 downwards.
CAATTACGTAAACACTAGAAGGAAGGGAATGAATCACATCAGTTCACTTGATGTTGATGATCCTGCTCAGATCGCTGATAAACTGAATAGGTATTTTTGCATTCACAATCACACAGAAGAAAATCTTTAGGGATGGAGATGCCACAAATTTATCAAATTCTAACAGGGAGCCAAATGTTTTGTGATAAATCAGAGGAAAGTGGAAGAGAAATTGATGATGATAAGAGATATAAAATAGAAATAACATAAACATGATACAAGATACATATACTGTAAGTTCAATATTGCAATATACAGGGTGTTTCGAAAGTGATGGTCAATAATTTAAAGGTGAACTATACAGACTATATGCAAAAAAGTCTAGTAAACATGGGTCCTTAAGTGAATCGTTTTCGAGATATTGCACATTTCTAGTTGGAAGCCACCACTGACAAGGTGAACTGTCCAGAGTTGGGAGCCACCACTGACTTCTTTGTTTAGTTTAGGTTAGGTTATGCTCATTCTCTCCCTTTCCCCTCTCTCAATGCTCTGAGACGTAGCGGGCATACTAATACTTGTCAAAGGATAGTCAACATGGAAAGAGGTTACAACAACCGAAGAGTATGCAGACATGCACTTCATGTATGGTAAAGCCAATGGCAGTGCACTCAAGGCTGCATGTTTGTACCAAGAAGCATTTCCCTGCCGAAAGAAGCCCAACAGGCGCACATTCATCAGGGTACATCAATGCCTTAGAGAACATGGGCGGTTCGCATGGAGTACGAGTAGGTAAGCCCAGAAGCACAACACCTGATGTTGAGGAAAGAGTGTTAGAAAAAATACAAAATCCAGAAATTTCAACAAGGAGGGTTGCTCTGCAAGAGCGTGTACTGAGTCATAGCAGTGTGGGTGAATTTTACATCGCCAATTACTGTATCCCTACCATACAAGTGTGTACAAGGTCTCAGCAATACAGACTACCCTCCCAGAGCAAACTTCTGCCAGTGGATGCAACAACAGTGCATCCTGAACCCCCAAAATTTTGTTCACTGACGAAGCTGGGTTTACTCATGATGGTATTTAGCATTAGTAGAGGCATTTAATGCAAGAAAGCAAGCAGCATCAGCCAAAAAAAAAAAAATAATAATAAATAAATAAAACCACTTCCACTTCAATCCTCTGTTCGTTCAAAATACCTGTCCAGCTGAGCCTTACACTTATTTAGGCTATCAACTTCCACGACAAGGGATGGAAGTCTGTCCCACCAACCAACCACCCACTGGCTAAAGGCAAATTTCCGCATGGATATCCTACATCTGTCTTTCCTCAATTTGAATTTATGCCCTCTCAGGTGATTATTCTGAGCAAGAGGAAGAATCCCATCAGCATTGAGCATGCTCAAACCATTCAAGGCTTCTATCAGATCACCTCGCCGGTGCCTAGTCCCCAGACACTGTAATTTGCAAAACTTAAGCCTTTCTTCGTAAGAGCAACCCTTCGTTCCATTCACTAACCTTGTTGCCCTTCTCTGTACTCGTTCCAGCAGCTCTACATCCTTCATCAAATGAGGCCTCCAAACCTGTATGCAGTACTCAAGGTGCAGCCTGACCATTGCCTTATACAAGGGAATAATCATCTTATTCCTGCTAGAAAAATTCCTATATATCATTGACAATACACCATGAGCTACTCTTGCAGCCCGTCTGCACTGCTCAGAGAACTTCATATCGCCTGCACAATTACCCCCAGGTCCTTTTCATTCTCTAACACTGTCAGTGTAGTACCACAGCATTGATACATTGGTCTGGGGTTACTGTTTCCCATATGTAGTACTTTACATTTGTCAATGTTAAACTTCATTTGCCACCTCTCAGCCCATCTGCTCAACCTTTCCAGATCCTGTTGCAACAGCATAGTGTCAGTAGTGTCCTTGACAACCCTGCCAACCTTCGTATCGTCTGCAAACATGGACATTAAGCTTGATATACCATCATCAATATCATTTATAAATACAGAAAACAAAAACGGACCCAACACTGAACCCTGAGGGACTCCTCTAATAACATTAGTCCATGATGAGCAGTGTCCATTGATTACCACTCTCTGTCTTCTCCCACTCAACCACCCCTTTATCCATAGCAGCAATTTGCCTCCAATGCTACAATGCTCCAATTTGTGCAGCAGTCTTCCATGTGCAACAGTATCAAAAGCCTTTCTAAGATCCAAGTATATAATATCAAAGTTATTCCCTGCATCCAGTTCTTTTGTGACTGCATCATAGTATCCAATCAAATTGGTCAGGCAAGACTTCCCCTTAACAAAACCATGCTATGTCCGAGCTATAACTGAAGTCTTGTCTAGATGATCCTGCAGTGCTTCTTTAACCAGTGTCTCCATTAATTTTCCTGGAACAGAAGTTAAACTCACAGGTCTATAATTACTTGTGTCAGCCTTTGATCCTCCTTTGTGAATTGGGGTCACATTTGCACGTCTCCAGTCTGTGGGTACCTCCCCTGAGTCCAAGGAAGCTCTCATAATTATGGTTAAGGGTTTGCTTACTTCCTTTGCTGCCTCCTTTAATATAACTGGATAGATCCCATCCACCCCAGGTGCCTTTCTTGTGTTTATCTTCAACAATTTCTCCTCCACTTTACTCTCAGTTATTGCAAAATCATCTAGCTTACTGCCAGAGTTGAATGCACCTCTGGCATTCCCCTCGCTGAATAACTCCTCATGTGTGAATGTCGATGCAAAATATTCATTTAGTTTGTTAGCTACCTGAGTAGGATCATCAACAGTTGACCCATCAATATCAAGTGGACCAATCTGATTCATCCCCTTCCTTCTAGAGTTTACATAAGTAAAGAACTCTTTGCTGTTTTTCTTTGCATCCCTTGCCAAACATTTCTCGTAATCTGCCTTCGCCTGCCTAACCTCCTTTGTGACTTGGTTACAGATAAACTTGTATCTATCATAGACTTCTGTGTCACGTGTTAATTTGTATGTATCCCATGCATTTTTCTTCTCTGCCATATGTCTCATTAGTTCATCTGACATCCATTTAGGCCTAAACCTTGAACAATATTTCTTAGTTGGTATGTAAAGACTAATAGCTTTCAAGATAAGTTCTTTGAATGCTTCCCATTTTGAATTTGCTGTGGGTAACATCAGTTGGTCCCACTGTATAAAATTTAAATACTGTCTCAGACCATCGTAGTCGCCTTTACAAAAGCAATAACCCTTCCCTTTACCCCTAATGGTAGTTACCTCTTTGAGTAAATCGCACTTCAGCACACTGTGATCACTGCCACCTAGTGGTTCATTTATCTGCAGATTCTTAATGCATGAAGAATCTCTACTGATAATCAAATCAAGAGTATTACTCCCTCTAGTTGCCTCCTGAACATGGTGATGTAGAAAACAATCATCCAATAAATCCACAAAAGCCTTGCTAGTGTGTGTGTGAGACCAGCCCCCAAATTCCAGTCAATATCTGGGAAATTAAAATCCCCCATTATAAGACTCTCTGATTTACTGGCCCACTCTATTTCCCTGTACTGTTTCTTATTACACTCATCAGAGTCATGAGGCCTATAGCACACTCCTACTCTCAATTTTTATCTCCCAATGCTTATGTCACACCAAACTGACTCGACACTGCACTGTCCAGCGATGTCGACTGGCTTCACTTCCTTGGATTTATGTGTTTCTTAACTAATAGCATAACCCTCCTCCCTTCCTATCCTGTCTATCCTTTCTTTAGTCATTGTACTCCCCAAATTCCAGTTCTGCATTCCTTATATCTGTGTGACACCACGTCTCTGATATCCGAACAATATCTGCCTTTGATGTTTTGAGCAATACCTCAAATTCATCAAATTTATTTACTAAACTCCTAGCATTGGTGTACACGCAAGTATACATGCACCTGTTTCTATTCTTAGCTACCCTAACACAACCCATGTGTTTACTTGTACCGCAATGACTCCCAGCAGTCTCTGAAATATCCTGCATCTTGTTTTTCAGGCTTCTGCTCATTCCAATAGAAGCAGTGCAAGAATCTCTTTCACCTCTGCCAGTGGTTACTATTTTTAATTTTCATAACCGTCACGTTTGGTCCGATGAAAATCCTAATGCAATTCATGAGTCATGACATCAGCAACGTTTCTCGTTGAAAGTCTGGGCAGGACTACTAGAAGACTGTATAATTGGACCACACTTTCTGACAAACAGGCTAACAGGAGAGCTGTACCTTCAGTTCCTGCAGAATGTTCTTCCAGACCTCCTTGATTATGATAATGTTCCACTTCAACCACACCAGAACATGTGGTTTATGCATGATGGTGCACCGGCACATTTTGCTCGAGTTATGACTCGTTATCTAACTAGAAAGTATGGTCACTGGTTTAGAGGGAGAGGTGGGCCTGTAATGTGACCTTCCAGATCACCAAACTTAAATCCTATGGATTTTTGTATCTGGGGTCATGTAAAAAGCTTGGTGTACATTTCTGACATTAACACAGTTGAGGAATTGCAGTGTTGGGTTGAAGGAGCCTTTCAGCAAATCAGAAATGACCCAGGAATGCCTGAGAGGATTTGCAACTCAATGCAGAGAAGACTACAAAGCTGCATATGGATGCAAGGACAGCATTTTGAACACCTTTTGTAACATCTGTAAGATCCTGTGGTGTTGAAACCAAAAATTAAAAATATTTTATCTTATGTTTAATAAAACCACCCTTAGCAAAGGATTCACAGCTTTTTGCTAAACTAGTGCTCCCATAGTCAGTGGCAGATCTTAACAGAAAATGTGCATTATCTCAAAAACGGTTCATTTGCGGCCCGATGTTCACTGGGACTTTTTTGTTTGTACTTTTTTTTATTTTAGTTTGTACTTTTCACTTTTAAATTATTGACCATCATTTTTGAAACACCCTGTATATATTTAATAATACAAAGTTCATAGCATAACCGGTGCACGTGTTGTTACTGTATTAAGTATACAAGTTTTCGTAGCACACGCTTCTTGATTAGACCAGGGTTGAAGCCCGTCACCACCAAATACGGAGGATGCGGAAAGGTCAGGGAATGACCACCGCATATTCCCGGAGCAATATGGCCTTAGTTGCTAATGCTCCTAAAAATCAAATAACAACAACAAGTTTTCGTAGTATTTTTTATTTTACTGAATTCGAATGGAAATTATGCCTTACACCAAAGCAGCAAACCAAAAAGATCAAGGTAGTAGTGGGAGTGCCTTGGCTCTGGGAAAAACTGAAGGGGATGGATATCCTTTGAATCACTGCCTTATGTAATGTACTGCTTATTTGAGGTTTGCAGAGTTATCTGGAATGGAACATGACATTAACTGGGGGGGGGCAGTCATTGTGTGTGCTGTTGTAAAGAGTGTGAGGATATTAGACACCAACTCAGCATTGTTATGGGCCTTTATGAGAGCTGGAAGAACAGAGTGAACACCCTCAAAGGATTTAAATTGGCCATCAAGCTCCTGACATCAATGCTAGAGCTTGCACTTGATCATCAGGCAACACAGTGGCAACCGCCCCCAAGGCAGAATGCACTGGTTGCACACGAGGTAGCTATGGTTGGTGACCGTTAGGGAAATGGGAAATATATTGTGCAAAAAGGATAGGTAGAATAGGACCAAGGTATGTCCACCAAGGGCAAAAATAGATTACATTGTAGAGCAGATATAATCTTTTAAAAGTACAAAAAGTCATACTGTTGCACACACTGGTACTAATGATATTAAGAGTAGGAGTTCTGTGGATTTATAAGTATAGGACAATATTGAAAAAAAGTCACGTCAGGGTTAAATTTAAGTGTCTGCAATTCTGCCCAGACATGACAAGAGGGAGTATATGAGAGACTTTTCAATTCAGCCCTGGAGAGATTGTGCAAGTCTCATAGGTAAAAATTTTCTCAGCTTGGGCTGTACTTGTTAACAGGAAAGACTGCTTCTACAGGGAATGGGATACACTTAAATAGAAAGGGTGCAAAAATATTTCCTGATGCTATCAAGTCAGTATTAGGGAGTCAGAAAACTGCTACGTTGAGGGATACATGGAATAATATATTAACAATAGCCGCAGGCAGAGGTAAAAGTTATTCTTGCACAGGGAGTCGGAAAACTGCTAGTGTGGAGGGATACAGGGCTTAACAATAGCCCACAGGCAGAGGTGAAAGTTATTCCTGCACTGCTTCTATTGGAATGAGCAGCAACCTGAAAAGCAAGGTGGTTGAGATTTCAAAGACTGCTGAGATTTATCATGCAACAAAAAAAAAAAAAAAAACATGGGCTGTGTTGGAGTAAGAACAGGTGCATGTGTACTTGCATGCACAACAATGCTAGGACCATAATAAATAAATTTGATGAATCTGAAGTGCTGGTCAAAACATGAAATGTGGACATTGTTGGGAACTCAGAGATGTGGTGTTAGTTGAGGGGGGGAGTTATGTTCTTAGTTAAGAAGCACAAAATCTAAAGCAGTACATCTAGTTAACATGGGTGGCCAAGTGCAGTGTTGAGTCAGTTTGGTGTGACATAAGCACTGGGAAAGCAAAAATAAGAGTAAGAGTGTGTTATAGGTCTAATGATTCACACGAGTACAATGAACAACTGTACAAAGAAATAGAGTACACCAATAAATTAGAATGTGGAGGATTTTAATGGGGGATTTTAACTTTCCGGATATTGAGTGGAACTTGTGGGTTGCTCACTCAAATGCTAGAAAGAGTTTTGTGGATTTATTGGATAACTGTTTTCCACAGCAGCATGTTATTTAAACATGTAAGTACCATCAAGGATAAAGGGAAGGGTTGTTGTTTTCATAAAGGTTGCTACAATGGTCTCAGACAGTTTTAAATTCTATACAGTGGAACAAACTGATGATGTTACCATCAGCCAATTCTAAATAAGAAGCAGTCAAGGAATTAATCATAGAAGCTACTTGGCTGTTCTTACCAACTAAGAAATAGTGTTGAAGATTTAGGCCTAAAAGGCCGTTAGATGCACTAATGAGCCTTGTGACAGAGAAGAAAATTGCATGGGATACATATATATTAACAGACAACACAGAAGCCTATGGTAGATATAAACCAGTTTATAATCAAGTCACAAAGGAGGTCAGGCAAGTGAAGGCAAATTACAAGAAATCTTTGGCGAAGGATGCAAAGTAAAACAGCAAAAACTTCTTTACTTATGCAAACATTAGAAGGAAAGGGATGAATCAGATTGGTCCACTTGATATTGATGGTTCGACTGTTGATGATCCTGCTCAGGTTGCTGACAATCTGAATGCGTATTTTGCATCTACATTCAGAAATGAGGAATTCTTTAGAGAAGTGGAATTTCAATTCCTGTGATCGAGACATAGGATTGAAAAGACCTGTCAGCTTCAGGAAGGAATGTTTTTTTTTTTGCAAAATTTATGTTAAACTTTTAAATTAATTTTTCTTCCCAAAATGTTACCACCTTGTCGGAGTGAGGAGGCTTGAGTATTCCGATGACCCAGAGAGCGATAGGTAGCTAGACTACCGTTAGGGCCACCCTTGCCAGACAGGTCAAAGGGTAGGGATCAGACGAAGAGTAACATACTGGTCCTCCAGGTTGGGGGTTGTGCGGGAGGCTGGTTCCCTCCCCATGTAAAAAAAATAAAAAACTCATAAAGCTCAAAGAGGAAAACTGGACATACAAAGGGATGCGACTCAGACTGGAAAAAGGAAACGAAAAGGAATAATGGACATTTTAAATATTGCAACATGGAACATAAGAGGAGGATTAGGATATAAAGAAGTCGAACTACTTAAACATTTAAAACAGAAGAAAGTAAATATAGCAGTAATAACAGAAACAAAGAAAAAATTAAAATGTACGAAAGTTTATGATTCTTATATAATGATATACAGTGGAGTAGATAAAAAGGAAAGAGCTAGTGGAGGGGTAGCAATATTAATAGATCGGAAATGGAAAACCAAAATACAGAGCTACACATTTATAAATAATAGAATAATAACAGTAAGATTTTAATTAGACAGGTTATTTATGTATAATTGGAATTTATGCTCCAGAAGATGGAAAAGAGGAAGAAACAGATAAATTTTATTTAGAGTTACAAAAAGAACTAGATAAGAATATAAAAAAGGACCATGCAGTTATTTTGGGAGATTATAATGCTCGGGTAGGGAATAAGCCAATAAAAAATATTATGGAGAAAATAAAGTAAATGGAAACGGATATAAATTAAGAGATTTTGCAACATTTAATAATTTAAAGATAACAAATACATTTTTTAGAAAACGTGATATACATAAATATACATGGTCGGCAAGAGGTACACAATTAATAATAGACTATGTAATAGTAAATCAAAAATTAGCAAAATCAAAAATTAGCAAAACAATGTCGAGATACTAGGGTGTTTAGAGGATATGATATTAATTCAGATCATCTTTTAGTGGCTTCAAAAATAGAGTTATGGGCTAAATGGAAGAAGAGAAAAGCTATTAAACAGGGGAAGGAGCAGTTGGGTTATAAAGTATATCTACTTCAAGAAGAAAGTATACAAAATTTATATGAAAAAAGGATTAAAGACAAAATAAGTAAAACATCGGAGAGAGAACGGAATAATATACGAAATGTAATTCAAAAGATAGCAAAAGAAACACTAGGACAATTCAGGAAAAACTATAGGGGGGGGGGGTAAAGATATGGAATGAAGAAATAGCTAAAGCAGTACAAGATAAATATCTTAAATATATACAAAACAGGACAAGTGAGAACGAAGAAATATATAAACAAGAACACAATAAAACTAAAGATATAATAAGTAAGGCTAAAGCAGAGTCATGGGATAGATTTATAAGCACAATAGAACATGATGTTCATGGAAGACAAAATTTGGCATATAAAACGATGAAAAACTTGAACAGCACAAAGAAAGACACTTCAAGAATAAATATAATAAATGAAGAACAATGGAAAAAACATTATGAAGAATTGTGGAAAGACCCAACATATTAAAAAGAAGAGATACAGTTAGACCCAGTTAGTGACATAAATCCGATAACGAAGAAAGAATTGGAAAAGGCATTGAAAGCTACAAAAAATAGGAAATCAGTAGGAATGGATGGCATAAATGCAGGACTGATCAAGTATGGAGGAAGTTTTTTAAAAGACAGGATACTAAATTTATTTAATAAATGTTGAGAACAATATCAGAAGAATGGAAGATAGCAAAAATTATTTCAATATTTATAAAAGGAAATAGAAATGATAGAAAGAATTATAGAGGGATTAGCATACTAAATACATTATATAAAATGTATAGCAAAATAATAAATAATAGAATTAAAATTATCTCTGATGAAATATTAATAGAAGAATAGGCAGGATTCAGAAAAGGAAGATCATGTAGAGATAATATATTTATGTTAAAACAAATAATAGAAAAACGAAAAGTGTTTAATTTAGAAACGCATTTAGCATTTATAGATTATGAAAAAGCATTTGATCGAGTAGTAGTAGTAGTGGTGGTGGTGACATGTGATGCAAGAAAGCAAGTGTATGAGCTTATGCAGCATCAGCCAAAAAAAAAAAAAAAAAAAAAAAAATCACACCATTCCCTCCAAATGCCTGTCCAGTTCCTCCTTAAATTATTCAACCTATCAACTTCCACAACGACAGATGGAAGTTTGTTCCAGCAATTAACCACCCACTGGCTAAAGGCAAATTTCCACACATCTATTCTACATCTGTCTTTTCTTAATTTGAATTTTTGCCCCCTTAGGTTCGTAATCTGAACAAGTGGAAGGATCCCATCAGAATTCAGCGTGCTCAAGGCCTTATACACCTCAATCAGATCACCGCGCAAGTGCCTAGTCTCCAGCCACTGCAATTTGCAGAACTTAAGCCTCTCTTGGTAAGAGGATCCCTTCATTCCCCTCACCAATCTTGTTGCCCTTCTCTGTACATGCTCAAGTAAATCTACATCCTTCCTAAAATGAGGCCTCCAGACCTATACGCAGTACTCAAGGCGTGGCCTGACCATTGCCTTATACAGAGGGACAATCACCTCCTTCTCCCTGCTAGCAAAATTCCTATATATCATTGACAAAACCCCATGACCTGCCCTGGCGCCTGTCTGAATTGCTCAGAAAACTTCATATCTGACTGCACAATTACTCCCAGGTCTTTTTCATTTTCTACTACCTTAAGTGTAATACCACACAGTTGGTACATTTCTCTGGGGTTACTTCTACCCATATGCAGTACTTTGCATTTGTCAAGATTAAACTTCAGTTGCCACTTCTTAGCCCATCTGCCCAAATTATCTAGATCCTGTTGCAGTAGCACACTGCCATTACTGTCATTAACAACCCTGCCAACCTTTGTATCATCTGCAAACTTCGACATTAAGCCTGATATACCTTCATCAATATCATTGATAAATATACAAAACAATAGTGGACCCAACACCGAACCCTGTGGGACACCACTAATAACATTAGTCCACGAAGAGCAGCACCCATTGATTACTACCCTCTGTCTTCTCCCACTTAACCATCCTTTTATCCATTGTAGCAACTTACCCTTAATACCATTCTGCTCCAATTTGTACAATAGTCTTCCATGAGCAACAGTGTCAAAAGCTTTCCTGAAATCCAAATATATGATATCAAAATTATTTTTTGCATTCAGTTCCTTTGTAACATCATAATATCCTATCAAATTTGTCAGACAAGACTTTCCCTTAACAAACCCATGCTGTGTCTGAATTATGGGACATATGGAGTAATAAAGGACACCGAAAGCAGTTTACAAAAATAATACAGTTTATATCAAGGAACAAAAATAGTAGTAGATACAGGTAATAAATCAAGGAGTTAGACAGGGATGTAGCTTGTCACCAACACTGTTTAACATATATATTGAGAATATGATATGTAAATGGAAAGAAGAAATTAATACAGGTATATATTTAAATACAGAATAGGATTAATACACTGTTATTTGCAGATGATCAAGTAATTATTTAAGATAGTGAAGATAATTTACAAAGAGCAGTATTTAAATTAAACCAAATAACAGAAGAATATAAAGTTAAAATATCAACGATGAAAATTAGAACAATGGCTTTTAAAGGGAAAAATATGGTGAGAACAAAAATAGTTATAGACAATAAAATATTAGAACAAGTAAAACATTTTAAATATCTAGGATGTGATATAACATATGAACCAGAAATTGGTGAAATTTCAAAATATATGTGGAACAATAAAAATAACTCTGGCTAAGAAAACGAGGAAAGAAACACAATTGAAATTTTACAAAGTAATAGCAATACCAACACTTCTTTATGGTTCTGAAACATGGATACCAAAACAAAGAAACATTAATAGAATACAAGCTGCAGAAATGAAATTTTTAAGATATGTTAAAGGATGTACAAAATTAGATAAAATAACAAACGTAAATATTAGAAAGGAATTAAAGATTTACTCAATTAATGGAAGATAAGATTTGGTACAAGTAAACACATGGGTTGTGTTAGGGTAGCTAAGAATAGAAACAGGTGCATGTATACTTGCGTGTACACCAATGCTAGGAGTTTAGTAAATAAATTTGATGAATTTGAGGTATTGCTCAAAACATCAAAGGCAGATATTGTTGGGATATCAGAGACGTGGTGTCACACAGATATAAGGAATGCAGAACTGGAATTTGAGGAATACAACGTCTACAGAAAGGATAGACAGGATAGGAAGGGAGGAGGGGGTTATGCTATTAGTTAAGAAACACATAAAATCCAAGGAAGTGAAGCCAGTCGACATCGCTGGACAGTGCAGTGTCGAGTCAGTTTGGTGTGACATAAGCATTGGGAGATAAAAATTGAGAGTAGGAGTGTGCTATAGGCCTCATGACTCTGATGAGTGTAATAAGAAACAGTACAGGGAAATAGAGTGGGCCAGTAAATCAGAGAGTCTTATAATGGGGGATTTTAATTTCCCAGATATTGACTGGAATTTGTGGGTTGGTCACTCGCACACTAGCAAGGCTTTTGTGGATTTATTGGATGACTGTTTTCTACACCAGCATGTTCGGGAGGCAACTAGAGGGAGTAATACTCTTGATCTGATTATCAGTAGTGATTCTTCATGCATTAAGAATCTGCAGATAAAGGAACCACTAGGTGGCAGTGATCACAGTGTGCTGAAGTGGGATTTACTCAAGGAGGTAACTACCATCAGAGGTAAAGGAAAAGGTTTTTGCTTTCGTAAAGGCGACTATGATGGTCTGAGACAGTATTTAAATTCTATACAGTGGGACCAACTGATGATGTTACCAACAGCAAATTCAAAATGGGAATCTTGGAAGCTACCAGGCTTTACATACCAACCAAGAAATATTGTTCAAGGTTCAGGCCTAAATGGTTGTCAGATGAACTAATGAGACATATGGCAGAGAAGAAAAATGCATGGGATACATACAAATTAATGGGTGACATGGAAGCCTATGATAGATATAAGTTGGTGTGTAACCAAGTCACAAAGGAGATTAGGCAGGCAAAGGCAGATTATGAGAAATCCTTGGCAAAGGATGCAAAGAAAAACAGAAAAGAGTTCTTTACCTATTTAAACTCAAGAAGGAAAGGGATGAATCAGATTTGTCCACTGGATGTTGGTGGTTCAACAGTTGAGGATCCTGCTCACGTGGCTAACAATCTAAACAAGTATTTTGCATCTACATTCACACATGAGGAGTTATTCAGGAAGGGGAATGTCGTAGGTGAAGTAAACATTGGCAGTGAGCTAGATGATTTTCTAATAACTGAGAGGAAAGTGGAGGAGAAATTGTTGAGGATAAACATAAAAAAGGCACCCGGAGTGGATGGGATCTATCCAGTTATATTAAAGGAGGCAGCAAAGGAAGTAAGCAAACCCCTAGCCATAATTATGAGAGCTTCTTTGGACTCAGGGGAGGTACCCATAGACTGGAGATGTGCAAATGTAACCCCAATTCACAAAGGAGGATCAAAGGCTGACACAAGTAATTATAGACCTGTGAGCTTAACTTCGGTTCCAGGAAAATTAATGGAGGCACTGGTTAAAGAAGCACTGCAGGATCAACTAGACAAGAATTCAGTTATAGCTCAGACACAGCATGGTTTTGTTAAGGGCAGGTCTTGTCTCACCAATTTGATTGGATACTATGATGTAGTCACAAAAGAACTGGATGCAGGGAATAACTTTGATATTATATATTTGGATCTTAGAAAGGCTTTTGATACTGTAGCGCATGGAAGACTGCTGCACAAATTGGAGCAGTGTGGCATTGGAGGCAAATTGCTGCTATGGATAAAGGGATGGTTGAGTGGCAGAAGACAGAGAGTGGTAATCAATGGACACTGCTTTACGTGGACTAATGTTATTAGTGGAGTTCCTCAGGATTCAGTGTTGGGTCCATTGTTGTTTTCTGTATTTATAAATGATATTGATGATGGTATATCAAGCTTAATGTCCAAGTTTGCAGACGATACAAAGGTTGGCAGGGTTGTTAAGGACACTACTGATGCTATGCTGCTGCAACAGGATCTGAAAAGGTTGAGCAGATGGGCTGAGAGGTGGCAAATGAAGTTTAACATTGACAAATGTAAAGTACTACATATGGGAAACAGTAACCCCAGATCAACATATCAACTCTGTGGTACTATGCTGACAGTGGTAGAGAATGAAAAGGACCTGGGGGTAATTGTGCAGGCAGATATGAAGTTCTCTGAGCAGTGCAGACGAGCTGCAAGAGTAGCTCATGGTGTCTTGTCAATGATATACAGGAATTATTCTAGCAGGGATAGGGATGTGATTATTCCATTGTATGAGGCATTGGTCAGGCCACACCTTGAGTACTGTATATCTTGAGTACAAGTGACTTCCATCACTTGTTGTTGAAGTTGATAGCCTAAACAAATTTAAGGCTCAGCTGGACAGGTATTTCGAACGAACGGAGGGGTGAAATGGGAGTAGTGGTGGTTTTTTTTTTTGGGATCGCCTAATCCATGAAGGAAGATAAGATAAAAATTAATTTAATTGTTTTAATTGATTTTTTATTACTAATCATTTTGTGTTAATTTTATATTCATTTTAATTTCTGGAGCGTATCATACAGAAGTGTTCTACGTACCATATTGAGAAAAATTTCTCTTATTCTTCTACAAATACCAATTATATTAAGGGAGGCAGCAGAGGAAGTAAGCAAACCCGGAGCATCCTTAGATTCAGCGGAGGTCACCACAGACTGGAAATGTGCAAATGTATTTCCAATTCACACACGGGGAACAAAGGGTGACACGAGTAATTACAGACCCGTTAGTTTAATTCCTTTTCCAGGGAAAATAATGAAGTCACTGTTAATGAAGTAATGCAGGATCATCTAGACAAGACTGCAGTTATATTTCAGACACAAAATGGGTTTCTTAAGGGAAATCTTGTCTGACCAATTTGACTGAATATTAGGATGTGGTCATGAAGGAACTGGATGCAAAAATAATTCTGATATCATATACTTGGATTTCAGGAAAGCTTTTGATACTGTTGCACATAAAAGATTGCTGTACAAATTGGAGCAGTGTGGCATTAAGGCCAGCTGCTGCTATTGATAAAGGGATGGTTGAGTGGGAGAAGACAGAGTGATAATCAATGGACACTGCTCTTCATGGACTAATGTTATTAGTCCATGAAGAGCAGTGTTTAGCGTTGGGCAATCCTGTCTGACCCTTTGCTGTTTCTATATTTATCAATGATATTGATGAAGGCATATCAAGCTTGCAGGTTTGCAGATGGTTCAAAGGTTGGCAGGATGGTTAATGACTGTATGCTACTGCAATAAGATATGGAAAAGTTAGCCATATGGTCTGAGAAATGACAATTGAAGTTTAACATTGAAAAATGCAAAGTACTACACATGGGTGCAGTACTTTGCACTTTTCAATTGTTTGGTACTACACTCAGGATAGTGGAAAATGGAAACGACCTGAGTGTAACTGTGCAGTCAGATATGAAGTTCTCTGAGCAGGTGCAGTTAGGCTGAAAGGACAGTTCATGGGGTTTTGTCAATGATATACAGGAATTTTGCTAGCAGAGATAAGGAGTCAATTATCCCATTGTATAAGGCAATGGTCAGACCACATATGATTACTGCATATAGGTCTGGAAGCCTCATTTTTAGAAGGATGTTGACTGCTGGAACAAGTACAAAGAAGGCCAACAAGATTAGTGAGGGGAATAAAGGGGGTACTCTTACCAAGAAAGGCTTCAATTCTGTAGCTTGCAGCATCTGGAAACTAGGAATCTGCAAGGTGATCTGATTGAGGTGTTTAACACTTTAAATGGATTGAGCAAGCTCAATGCTGATGGGAATCTTCCTCTGGCTCAGACCATGCACACGTGGGGACATAAGTTCTAATTGAGGAAAGAAAGTTGCAGAATAGATGTGCGGAATTTTGCCTTTAGCCTGCAAGCGGTTAATTGCTGGAACAAATTTCCATTTGTTGTTGTGGAAGTTCATAACTTAAATAAATTCAAGGAAGACAAACTATTGGAGGGAATTGATAGGTGAAATGGGAAGTGGTGTTGGTTTTTTTTTTTTTTTTTTTTGGCTGGTGCTGTATAAGCCTTCTTGCATTCTATGTCACTACTAATGCTAATAAAATAAAAAGGCAGCTGGGGTGGCTAGGACCTACCTAATTATATTAATGCAGGTAGCAAAGGAAGTAAGCAAAACTTTAGCCATAATTGCATGACCAATTTCATTCTATACTATGATTCAGTAACCAAGGAAATGGATGCAAACTGTTTGTAATATGATTCTGGGCCACCACACATGGATAGGCAAGCACTGGCCTAATAATTGTAGTATAAACCCAAGAGATAACCTTTGGGTTTAGCTCCATATCTTAGTAATAGCATTCCTTGAGGCCCAGAAAATCCTTTTGGCTTTCCTGATGCAATGATCAAGATGGTGCTTCCAGTCTACTGCACAAAGAAAGAAAAAAAAATTAAGTTCTCTTTCTTGAAAAAGGTACAAGTACAGTTTTGTTGGGATTAAACATAAGTTTGATCTCGCTACGCCAACACTCCACATGGGATAATACTTTTTGCATTAGCTCAGTGGCAGTATGGTGAAATTTACCATTTACAATAATTGAATGTCTGCAAAACTGAAACAGTTAAAGCCCACCTGCTTCAATCCATCCAAAAGGCTATCTCAACCAGGCACCACAGTAATGGGGATAGATCTGTCCCTTGCAGACAATCCTGGCTAGTGGAAACCAAAAGGGCATCCCCAAACACACTGGCTGGAACTGTCCAGACAAACAACATGGGGTTAAACTAGGAACAGAGAGTACAACAGACCCCCCCCCACACACTTCTGTAGAGTCTGGATTACAGTAGTGAAGGATACCCTATCAAAGGCAGCTTCAATATCAAGAAAGGCAGCATGTGAAATTGTGATTGCCAACCTCTTTGAATTCAATTGCCCTTTCAAGGCATAAAATGATGTCATGAAAGCAGTTTCTGTTTCAGTTTCTGTCTTGCTGATAGGCAAATTGTACATTTGATAGAGGATAACTAGAAAGTTCCTCCTCACATATGCCTATCAATCAATTTCTCCAGTGTTTTTAAGAGAAAAAATAGTAGGCTGTTTGGTCTGTATGTCTTAGCTTCATGATAATTTAACTTATTTCCCTTATTATCTTCTGCAGAAGATAATAAGGGAAATAATATTCAAATCTTGCAAATAAGAGAGGATGAAAGACATATCTAAAGCACAGAGGTTTTTCATTGCTGCAGAGGTTTCTTTATTTTCAAAAAATAATTAAAAATAAGTTTTTAATTTAAAAAATAGATTTTTTTAAGTTGTATTCAAGAAAGATAGAAACAAAAGTGGCATTCAAAAGTTTGAATCATTTATTGCCAATTTTTAATATTATAAATGAGGTAATTTTTTACCCCGTTAACCAAATGCATGTGTGAGGAACAGAAAACAGCAAGCAAGGTTACAGGTTAAGCTAAGAATCTGCAAAATTTCTTATCTATTCAAGTAAGGAATTTTGTTGTTCCAGTTGCAATACTTCTGAATTCAACTCCAAAATTCTGTCATTGGGCCAAGAGACCTTTAAACTGAAATACACTCATTACACTTACAAAATACATTAACTACACAAAAAGACATTACTTACAAGATGTTTACTTTAATTATTAGAAAAGCTGTAACCTTTACAGTAATCCCTTGCTAACTGCTGTGGATATGTTCCTGAAAAAGAACCATGTTTGTCAAGGCTAAGATCCAAAAGAA
This sequence comes from Mastigoproctus giganteus, assembly GCF_048544385.1. Taxonomy (NCBI): domain Eukaryota; kingdom Metazoa; phylum Arthropoda; class Arachnida; order Uropygi; family Thelyphonidae; genus Mastigoproctus; species Mastigoproctus giganteus. The sequence goes on along the minus strand of NC_143576.1, from coordinate 227,178,991 downwards.
AATAAGTTTGAGAAAAAATAAATATGCCAATAAAATACATGAAAAAACATAGCAAACTTCACTTTCCATTTATACAACATGAAAACAATAAGGTTGACACTGTTCACAACAGAATAAGGAAAAAAAAAATAATAAAAATAAGAACAAGACACATACAAAATGTATCTTCCTTGGACATATCTTCATTTAATATAGTAAAACAGAGTAAGCATTAAATGTATTATACAACTGAATGAAGAAGACTTGATAATTCGGCAAGGGTAAGCATTACTTCAAAGCATTAAAAAAAACAAGTCCAAAATGAGTATGGGGAAAAATATAGCCTAAATGTTGGTCAAAAACATGAAAATCTAAAAAGGTAGTGCCCTTTCCATGTAAAACATTGTATATATGGTACTGATAAGTGTGAACTGAGTTGATTACAGACTGCAGTTCCCAAACTATGTCCTGCCATCTTGGTGTGCTACAACCTTCTTCAAGTGTGCCATGAAGTTAAGAAAAATTTCAATAAGTAAACTATGACAACCACTCTTTAGGTGTGCTGCAAATACAACTCCAAGTGTGACTCAAATGACAAAACGTTTGGGAACTAAGGTAGAGTGTAAACAAATTGTTGACCTCCACATTACCCACTAGATCCATCCTCCATGATCTATGACAGGTGGGAGCAATAACTGTAGTGTTCTTTTATTTAAGGAGATTGCACCAAACTGTGTATATATAAGAAATCTCAGATTATAAAATTTTTGGGATACAAATTTAAAACTGTGTTATCTCAAATCAACAGTTGGAAGCTCATGGTTGGGAAGGGATTAATGTATAAATATTTTTCCAGTTCACATGCCACAGTATAGTACACAAAAGATGCTGATTTTTTTTTTTTTTTTGTAATTTCGATCTCTTTTAAATGTGTTTTCCTAGAGTATATTTTGAGTTTCAGGTGCCCTACCCAGTCTGATAACAGAATTCTTGAGAGATACTTTTAAGCAACTTGAATGAGCAAGCATGATTGCCTCATTACTGATGATTTCAACCTATCATTTATATATTAGAAATTGTTGACTGGTAGTAACACCATTAGAGTTTTAAAGCCATCTAGAGACTGTTATTTATTTCAAAAATATTGGAGATAGAAAGTATGGGTGGGGCTCTAATATCATTGACCAGGGTCTCACAAAGGATATGAACTCAATCAAAAACTTGGCAGTTCAGGAAAAATAGTGCATAGTCATAAAATGGGTAATGTCCAAATAAATTTTGGTGGTGAAAACAAAAGATGCAGCTTCAATTTCAAGAGAGGGGGAGACCAGGGTATTTTGAGGGCTCAATTAAATGGAGAGAACTATATGCTGTTGGATACAAGTTCATTAAGGGCATTGAAAGGATTCAATCATGAAAACTACAAATGCATACATTTAATGCAGAAATTCTATGAGAGAAAGATGCCAAGATGGATGACAACAGGAGTTAAGAAAGAGTTTAAAAGAGTTTAAAAGAAAAGAATGGGACAGTCTATCATGGGAATCAATTTATATGAATAATATAAGCATATATGTAACAATACCACTGATGGGGTAAGACAAGGGAACAGCTGAGCAGAAGAAAGCACAAGCAAAGAGAACTAAGAATAAGGACACTGAGTTATGTGTATACAAAAATAAGATATTGAATCAGATAGGTTTCTACTTAATTAAAGTGAAAGAATCATAGAAATTTCAAAACAGTGGCAGATAAGTTGAAAGACTGTTTGAACCGTGAGGGACAGTGGCAGTAAGTCAGATTGCTATAAAATAAGATAAAACAATCTCAGAGAACAGTCTATCAGAGAAGCTGGTGAGGCTGAGGGAAGGTAACACTCCAGGGGCATACATCCTGTTATAACTAAACAAGCTACACAGGAAAGCTGCATTCTCTAGAAATATTAATAAGATATTCACTGGATTTCAGGACAATCCCTTAGACTGCAGAATTGCTGTCTTTCCCATCCACAAAGAGGTGCAAATTAGGTGATGGGCAACTAGGTAGACAGGTGAGTGCAATTTCTGTGGTGGGCAAATGACAGAATCTATGGTTACAGATACGATACAGGACTCTTCATAAGAATGGCATCCTTAACACTTTTCATTGTTGGACTCTATTTCAACAGACGTGAACTTTTAAAAAAACAAATGTAAAAAATAATGAATACAATAATATTAATAATAAAATAATGTTATTACAATAATATTGAATATGAAAGTATTTTCCAGCTCATCATTTTGATCTAATGAATTCAATATTTCAATAAAATGGATGATTTTCTCTTTTTTTATTTAAAAAAAAAAAAAGGCTTCCATACGAGTTCTTTAATACAAATAATGCAACCATTGTATATATGTCTCCCATGAAAAATGGTACCACCATACTATTTGAAGCATACATAAAAACCAATACACAAAGTCTTGTGCACTTTAATAGTGCAATAACTTGGGTTCTATACAAGATTAAAACAATCTGAAAAATGCATTGGAAAGGTAATTTATTTTAGTTTTTAGGGTATGTAATCACAAGGCTGTTATAATTTAACATAACTTCCATCAATACTGATACAAAGTGTAGCATGATTTGCAATTCCATAAACATTTCTTCCAGTTGCATTTCAGTTAGAGTGTTAAATAGATTTGTGATCCTGGTATTTAGATTGTTTAAAGAGCAAAGTTTTGAGGGTAAGCCAGATTTTTAACATGCTCACATAGAAAAAAGTCCAATGGGAACATACTGGGTGAGCAATTTGCCCACCTCTGCCAATGAGAAGACTTTGTTTAAAAATTGTTGAACATTCAGAGCAGAGTGGAAAGGTGCTCCATCTTGCTGAAAAAACCATATTGATTTCAATTATTAATCATCTTAGTTCAAGAATAAAAACAAATCCTGTAGCATTGCAAGATAGCTATCACCAATAACCACTGTTCCTTCAAAAAAGAATGGACCAATATGCATGTTTTTCCCACGGCACACCAGACATTGACTTCAGGGGAATCCCTTTCATGTTCCCAGACTTCTTATGATTTCTCTGTACTCCAAATATGGCAATTATGGTGATTAACTTTGCACTAATGTGAAATGTTGCTTCATCACTAAACAATAGAATGTCAAGAGATAAGATGTGTTTTCAAATTTTTCATTAAACTCATGACAGAAAACTAATCTTGCATGGCAGTCCTCTTCCAGCAACGTTCAAATACACCTGAATCTTTAGGATTGCTTGCGCAATTTCACTATTAAGAATTCTGTGTCTGTTGTTTTAAGAATACCAAGTTTCAGAGATGCCTATCTTAGTAATTTTCATGGGTTTTGCTGAAAAGCTTCCTCAACACATGCCACAGTCTTCTCATTTAATCCTGGCCTTCCAATTCATAGCTATTATCAAAGAAACCAATCTCTTTAAACTTCTTCATCCAGTTTGAAATTGAATTTCTGTGTGGTGCTTCCTTTGCATAATGTATTGTTAATTTTCTTCTAACTGCTGATGTGGACTTAAGCTTTGCTAGCCAGAGGACACAGTTTGCTTTCTCTTCTATTTAAGCTATCTTGTAGGGCAGATGCTCTGAAAAAATTAAAAAACAAAATTAGAATAAATTACTTTTGCAATTAATTTTTTTTTTACCTTGTATAGAACCTAAGTTATTGCAGTTTAAAAGTGCACAAGGACTTTATGGTCATCCTATATATATATGCGCACGCACACACAATTTATTTATATATATATAAAAAACTTTATGCAGATAATATTAAACTTTACAAAGTTATTTGTTCTTCAACTGACAGTGATGAACTCCAGTTCTGTCTTGATTCCCTCTCACTCTTGCTCAATAAAAACTTGTTTCTAAACTCATTAAAATGTAAATTATGTTGCTTTCGCTCTAATCATGTAGTTAGACCCTCCATCCTCACTGGTTATTATATTGGAAACTCTAATTGCAAGTTACTGAAACGTTCAAGGATTTAGGTGTCCTATTTCGATCTGACCTTCATCCCTCTTCCCATGTTGATCACGTAATATCTCAGACTTCTAAACTTCTTGGATTAATCAAGCATTCTTCTGCTATTTTCAAAAGTGACAAAGTTATAATTCTTCTGTACAAGCAGCTTATAGTTCCCATTTTTGATTATTGTGATATTATTTGGTCCCCACACCAGGAATATCTTTCTCACAGATTTGAGAGAATTCAAATTAAATTCATTAAATCCTTATGCTATCGAAATCGCATTGCCTTTCACTGTCGAAATTATAGAGCTCTTTGTGGTCGCTTCAGAATCTTTCCTCTTCATTCTAGATGACAACTCCATGGGGGGGTCTCTTTTTGTCCACAATATCATAAACTCCATTATCAATTCTCCAGCTCTTCTTGAACAAATACCTTTCACTATACCCAGTTTGATTATAAAATTAATTTCTCACTGTCTGTTCCTCGTACTCATCACTTACTTGGTAGACCTCTGTTTTGTTTCTTTCAGGTACTGAATAATTACAACATAGATTTTACACTAAATCCAACTATGTATAAGAATTTACTCCTTACTCTGTTTACTTAATCTAAATTTTGTATATATTTTAATGCTAGTTTTGTATTGATTATTACTGTTTTGCATTTTCCGTAACTCCTAGCATTCTCACTATTATTTAGGGTCTGTGTGTGAAAAGTCTGTACATATAATTAAATAAATAAATATCACAGCTCATATTAAAAATATTCTCAAATAAAATTCATTTGTATGAGCATGAATAATTTCTGAGTAAGGGAGAAATTATGGATGAGAGATAAGGAAGGAGCAATTATAAAGCTTTTTATGGTATCCAAAAAGCAGAATATAAAAAAATTAAAATTTTCTATGTATTCCATTGGATTCATTATAAGGTCATTATAACATGTCTGAATTGTTTTGTAATATCACCAACAGTTCTCTTGTAAGCTGTTGGACAACTGGGATTAGACAATCAGAGCCCAGATGATTTTTTCCCTTTCCTGCAGATTGGCTTCATTTTGATTGAGCAATAATTATGGCATTTTGGACGACCTAACTGTCATGGGATATGCCCCTGACAGTATAGTCTAACATCCTAAAACATTTGCAATAACACAAGCTATATCAATATATCACTATGTTATATAATGGTTTCTGACATTGGCATGAAGATGAGAAAAATGCACAAAAAAAGAAAATGCTCTAAAAAATAAAACAAAAAACCCTTGGCATGTATACAATACACCCTCTGGCACTAAGAAAATTTAGGCCAGGTCATCTATATACAATCTGTTCAGAGTTAATGAAACATTTTTATATGCATAAAGCAGACTCTAGTATATGTGCAAACTTACACCTCTGAAATTCACAGCAAGAACTTTCTAAACAGATCCGCGTGCGCATGATTGTTCGGGTCGGGTTATTTACATGCTCCGCTTACTTCAATTGTTTTAGTTTCTTAAACTAGTGTAACCATTTTAATTTTCATCTAATGTCTTTGATCTATATTCATAGCTCGTGAAGAGTGAAAATCAAAGTGTTTTTGCTACTATTTCGTCCAGTAATTTCGGATTGCCTGGCAGAATTGCTAAAGTTGAATCGGACCTTATTGTTCGCCATTGAGAGTACAGTGTGTATTCATTTACCCTTTCGAGCCCACATACTGTGAAAAGTAAGCGGTCAGCTCTTCACCACCCTACTTAATCCTAGCCTGAAGGAACATTCCTGGGTCAGTAAGTAGTCTGCTTTTACTTTGTCAGCAACCTTGCCATATCTCTCCCTGTGGTGTTTAGCGAATTTTGGGTACAATGCCGTCGAAAAATATGCAACCCTGCTCGAGCTGCGAAAAAAACTTTCCGACTGCCTAATAAAATGTTCTTCATTATCATGCCAACTTCTTTTTTGCAATTTTTGCAGTGGCATTAAAGATCTAAAACGGACAGCACAACTTAGGAAATCAAAATGGAGATGTGTACTCTGCCGCAAGCAAAATAGGGATTCGTCAGATACAGCTGACAATTTGGCTGCTCCCTTAGTGCAACTGCCTCCCTCCCCCACAGTCTCTCCCTCTAGAATGCTGAATGTTGTTAATGACATCACCACACATATCAATTCCACTCTCAGTGAACCGGCTACAAATAGCAACTTTTTGCCTGGGGTTACTGATAATTATTCTCAAACGGAATCACAGGCTCAAGTCAGCTGCGCTTTTTGCAGGTGCAACACTGAGAAACTTGAAACTATTGAAGGCATTCTAAGAAAACTGTATTCAGAAAATAGCTTGCTAAGGGAACGTCTGAGCCAGCTTGAAGATTATCAACGAAAGTCCTTGAGCGTACTACAAGATCTCTTGCCCGTGAACACTAGACTCCCTTGTCCTGGCCCACTGGAACGCCCATCTCCCACACCTGAGTCATCACTACTACCCGAAACAGATACAGTTACACTCTCTAAAGACAGCGCCTATAGCGCCATGCTAATATCAACGAAATGGAACTCTGACATTGCAGGCATGAATGGAGCACAGCAAAGCCAGATGCCCGGACCTCAACCGACGCAAGCATCCCCATGCCAACGGTATTCCAGAAACAGCAAAACCACCTTGATTGGCACAAGAGTAGTTAACACTAGCATCAGAATACGAGATCACCAAGCAACCAGCAATACTCATGCAAATATCTTCATTAGCAGGCTGGATCCGTTGACAAAAGTTGAAGAAATTCAGGCGCTACTGATGGAACTAGGCATACCCGGAAAGCCTTTCAAAATCAATACCAAGCATCCGTCTTACGCTTCCTTTAGGATTCAGATTGATGGGCCTAATTACCAACAATACCTCAATGCAGAATACTGGCCCAGAGGTCTGTTGGTAATGCCATACTATGGGACACCAAAGAACAAGAACTTATCAAGCCCGAACCCCATTCCACAACAATGTATAACTACACCAGCATAGCTACCTGTCCTCTCTAGCGGAGTCTCCCAAATTATATCCGAGAGCGGGTGCAACTTATGGATGTCTAACGTGGAGATGACGAGCGAACATCGGACCGATCGCATTCCCGTTAGAATATCCAGAATGAGAGCACATCGAACGCGACATCGATCCCGGGACGAGATTTCAGATCATTATGTGAAAAGCAAATACTGTTCCAAGAGTAATCTCATCATAGTACAACCTTCTGTCGAAGTAAAAATTCGATGTTTCCTACAAAACATCAGGAGTGTCAAAAACAAGCTAGATGGTCTACTTGATGTGCTTTCCTGCTCAGAGTACGACTTCATCATTCTGATTGAAACCTGGCTCAGAGATGAAATGGAAATTGCTGCCTTCACCCCAAATCTTGGCTATCACACGCTGGCTGCTAATAGAATTGGGAGATGAGGTGGCGGTGTAGCAATCTGTCAAAGGAGTTCACTACCCCTGATTAAGGCATCCACTTATCCAAGAGGTGATATAGAAGCTGTTCTATTTTTATTATTATTTTATTTATTTATTATTATTTTTTTATAAATCAAAATCACTTGTATAAACAACTAATTGTAAGATTCCTTTGGCTTTCTGTGTAAGGAATCACTAGTGTATAATCACAAGGTGATGTGTAATAGAGCCACAGAAAAGGTTCGACAGGCAAAGGCAGTTTATGAGAAATCACTAGCAAACAGAGCAAAGAGGGGGGATAAAGAATTCTTCACATATATAAATGCCAAGAAGAGCAGGACAAACCAGATCGGACCTTTATGTAAGGGAAAGGGGATAGTAATAAATACACCAGCTGCCGTTGCAGATGAACTCAACAGTTATTTTGCATCGATATTTACAAATGAAAAGCCTTTTGTGGCAAAGGGAAATTGTGGGAGCGAAGTTAAAAAATATGTAATTAATGATATTGAAATTTCGCAAGATTATTTAATGAAAAAACTTTCGAGCCTACAGACCAGTAAGGCTCCTGGAGTTGATGGAATATACCCTATAATCTTAAGAGAGGCGGCAAGCGAGTGCATTGAACCATTGAGGCTAATTATGCGAGCATCATTAGACTCTGGGGAGATTCCCTTGGATTGGAAAAGTGCAAATGTATCTCCCATACATAAGGGTGGCTCTAAAAGTGAAGTTGGAAATTATCGACCTGTCAGTCTGACTTCAGTAGTAGGGAAAATCATGGAGGCAATGATCAAGGGTGGAATTCAGGATCATTTGGATCGAATTGAAATTCTCAAGGATACTCAGCATGGTTTCGTAAAGGGAAAATCATGTTTAACAAATCTGGTTCGCTATTTCGAAAGGGTCACTCACGAGCTGGATTTAGGGAATAATTTCGACATTGTTTATTTAGATTTCAGCAAAGCTTTTGACTCAGTCCCACATGAGCGGTTGCTTTATAAGCTGGAACAGGTTGGAATCACTGGGAAAATCCTTAGATGGATAGAAGGATGGCTTCAGGGCAGGAGGCAGAGGGTTGTGATAAATGGCTATTCCTCAGATTGGGTTGATGTAAGAAGTGGGGTTCCCCAAGGATCAGTATTAGGACCACTGTTGTTTTTAATTTTCATAAACGACATTGATGAAGGGATAGAGGGCGTGATGTCTAAATTTGCAGATGATGTTAAAATTGGGAGAGTAGTTAATGATCACTGTCAAGCTGAGCTTCTTCAGAGAGACCTAGATAGACTTCAGGAATGGTCAGAAAAATGGCAGCTGTGCTTTAATCCAACAAAGTGTAAGGTATTACACCTGGGAAACAGTAATTCCAAAAAAACTTATTCACTTGGTGGAGTTCAACTAAAGCCAGTACTGGAGGAAAGGGACTTGGGTGTTACGATACGGTCAGACATGAAATTCTCTGAGCATTGTAAACAGGTTGCAAGGAAGGCCCATGGTGTCCTATCAATGATCTATCGAACTTTTGCAAGTAGAGATAGGGACGTGATAATCCCATTATATAAGGCTTATGTTAGACCACACTTGGAATACTGTGTTCAAGTATGGAGACCGCACCTGAAGAAAGACATCGAGCTTCTTGAAAGGGTGCAAAGAAGGGTAACTCGCCTGGTGAGATCGGCAAAAGGGCGTCCTTATGAAGAAAGACTTCGAATATGTGGGTTGCAGAGTTTGGAAACTAGACACCTTAGAGGAGATTTGATTGAGGTGTTTAAGGCTCTGAGAGGCATCAGTAAAATGAATGAGGACAAAATTTTCAAGATTATAAATGATGCTAGAACTAGGGGACATAAATTCAAGTTACAGGGGGAAATGTTTAGATTGGATTGCAGGAAGTTCTATTTTAGCCAGCGAGTTATAAATTACTGGAATAAGTTGCCTTCATGGGTGGTAGAGGCCGAGAGTTTGGGGAAATTCAAAGGTCATCTGGATAGTACTTTCGGGTAAGGGAAGCACATAGGATGATAGGTTTAATTTCCTTTTTATTTATTTTTTATTTTATTAATTATTATTATTTAGTTATTTATTTTTATTTTTTTGTTTTTATCATTGTTTTGTTCGGATTTATTTTTTTTTATTTTTTATTTTTTTTTGGCTGGTGCAGCATAAGCCATAGGCTTTCTTGCACCATGCGGCCGTTACTAATACTAATACTAATACTAATCTACCGAATTGCTGGTTTGTCGATCTCTGTGTGTGCCGTTTATTTACCTCCACCAGTTTCTGAGGATTCTGTCCTTAATCTGACAGCATGGCTGTCATCCACAATCAATCATCAGCAAAAGCTCATCATCCTCGGAGACTTTAACCTTCCACTGCCAGCCACAAAGAAGCTCCTAGATACTCTGTCATTGAACATGTCGGAAATGGGCATTGGTCTTATTCGTGTTCCTCCCTCACACGGCTGTTGTTGTTGTTGTTGTTGTTGTTGTTTGGTTTTTAAAAGCATTAGCAGCTTAGGCCATATTACTCCGGGATATGCGGTGGTCATTCCCTGACCTTTCCGCATCATCCGTATTTGGTGGTGACGGGCTCGAACCCCGGTCTAATCAAGAAGCGTGTGCTACGCACTGCTGCTCCTTCCCACCTGGCTACGGAGGCGCCCCCTCACACGGCGATGCCACCTTGCAGCGCATCTGCTCAAACTGTTTAGTAGAGGAAACCCTGACCGTAACTGAGAACTTCCTCCCGTCCGATCATGTTCCGATTGCTGCGATGATATCTCTGCAGGCACCTAAGGATGAACGTATACAAGTACAAACTACGAACACCGTCAGGAGAGTATACAATCCAAAATACATCAACGTTGGAAAAGTTACTACCCTTTTCCAACTTTACCCATGGAACATACTGGCTGAGCTTAACATAAATGAGGCTGCCTACTGGCTTTCGAGATGGATGGAATTCATTGCAAGGTCTGCAATGTCCAAAACTTGCATCCTTAGTCCCCACTCAAAGTCATGGTGGAATGACCTCCTGACCAAGGCCTTTAGGGAAAAACAGGCAGCCCATGCCTCTTACAAGAAGTCACCTTCACAGGAGTCATACGCCAGATTTTCCAAAGCAAGGATGGATTTCCAGAAGAGGAAACAATTTTCTATTGACAATTTCATGAACAGCCGTCTATCCAGGGGAAAATGTGTATGGTCCACAAGTCATACTTGCAACCCTCTGCCTGTAGATGTCCAGGAATGGTGTGAGCATGTGCTGCGTTTTAAGCGAGATCACCGTGTGTCCGAAGCATATCCTTGGAACGAAGCGCTTAACATTTCTTCACCTACTAGTAATACAGAAATTTCCGAAGAACAATTAATAAAAATAATAAATTCACTACCTGACAAGTCCACCACAGGAATTGACGCAATACCTCAGTTTAGTCTAAAAATTGTTTCTCATTTCATCAGCAAAGAGCTCACTCAACTCTACAACAAAGTACTCAAATTTGCACAGGTGCCTTCAAGCTGGTTATCATACAGAGTCATGGCAGTTCCGAAAAAGTCTCATGCGAAAAGACCGGCTGACTTCAGGCCAATATCAATTGCCTCTCCCTTCCTAAAATGCCTCAAGAAGTGCATCTATAATGATGTAGCACTCGCAATCTTTGCGCATAGGCCAGAACACACCCATTATGCCATGCCTAATAGATCTACGGTAACCTGCCTACAGTCATTATCACAGAAAATACTTCAGGCCTGGAATGACAACGAAGATCTTCACACCATTTTTCTCGACATGAAATCTGCTTTCGACTCAGTCCAAATAACACCCCTTCTTGACTTACTTGAGAGATTCTACGGGATATCCGGAAAGATGCTCGAGATCCTCAATAGTTTGCTATCTAGGAGAATGCTTCACTTCGAAGGCGATGGCGTTAAAGTCACTAAAAGCGTCGAAGTAGGGATCCCACAAGGTAGTTGTCTCTCAGCCTTGTTATTTGCAGAAATTGCAATATTCGTTCCACTAATGGATCAAATTCCAGCGTTCCTATCTTATGCTGATGATATTGTTTGCTATTTGCCATGCAAACACCACGTTGGTCCTTCACAAGAAAGACAAACCGCCTCTGAATCTGTAAACAGCTACCTAAATACATTCTATAAGTATGCTAAATTTTTTGGCCTGTCAGTCAATCCAGAGAAGTCAAAATATCTTATCTTTACGCCAAGTCGGATGACTTCTACTGATACTGCATCTTCTCTACTTCCGGTATTGGCAGGAAATGTCCTGACTCCCACAGACAGTGTCAAATTCCTAGGAGTAATCCTTGATGCCAACCTCACATATAAAAAACAAATCCAAGCTCAGTATTCCAAAGCCCTGAAAGCGTTCTGGGGAATGAAAATTGATCTGTGCAAAACGCACAATAAGAAAATAATCAAGAAGTACCTCGCAACTTATTTCTGTAGTGTACTCTCCTATGCCGTGGAAGTTTGGTCGGCGGCACCACCCACCAGCCTCAGGAAACTGTGGGGCCTCGAATTCTAGGTGCTGAAGTGGGCCAACTTGTGGTCGCACCAGATCTACACAACATCTAAATCTACTCTCTGCTGCAACCTGCAATATACGCCCATAGTCCACAGAGCCCATGTGCTAAAAATAAAGTCATTCCTTCATCTGTGCTCAGCTAAGCAGGATCACATCAACATCTGGAACACGGTTGGTTGGCGTTTGCCAGGCAGACATCTCCGTAGTACACCCTCCTTATGCTCAAGGCTCCAGCGGTTACAGAATTTCAAAAGACACTTCCCTAATGTGACTCTGGACACTCAACTCGCTCAACATCGACATCGACCTGTGGACGATAGACAAGGCATATCGAGATGGCATCTTGTCCCATCTTGCTGTTTGTAAAGGACATTTATGTAAGTGCCGATCTTAGTTAGCCGATGTAATTTCATGTTCAGCTCAACTTGTAGTCCTTTTTCGCTGTAATTACTACTTCATTCATTCTTACATTTTGACTATTATCTTTGCTTTGATCTATTAATTATTATTTAGTTATTATTATTATTTTATTTATTTATTTATTTATTATTATTTTTTTATAAATCAAAATCACTTGTATAAACAACTAATTGTAAGATTCCTCTGGCTTTCTGTGTAAGGAATCACTAGTGTATAAAATTTATGTTAATAAAGAATCTTATTATTATTATTATTATTATCTTCACATACTAATAAACTAAAAATAATTTTCTTGTCCAAGAAAGACAATGCCATGTAGCGAAAAAAGGGCAAAGAGAAATAAGGCAAATTAAAGAAATAATAATAATACACAACTTTTAAATAAAACACTACACATAAGAATGTTCTTATGTGTAGTATTTTAATAAGGATGTATATTTATAGCTACATAAGAATTTTGAGAAATATATATGTATATTTACATTTTCAAGGTCATTATAACATGACTGTTTATATCTAAATTGTTTTGAAATATTCCAGTAAGCACTAAGATCTTTAATATGGGTTTCCAGGTATTAGCAGATCATTATTATAGATGACAGCATGAAAATAGCTTTGAAAAACAGGAGCAGGAGGAGATCACACCTGTTAACTATTGTATTTGAGCTTACAAAATGTGAAATTCTCTGGAATTAAGCTCCAGTACCTTGATGAAATTGAATCCAGTGATGCACTAGAGGACATTAAACTTGATAATGTAACAGATATAACATAAACTTGAAAAGTAATACATGTTGTTGCTGCATAATCAGTGAAGCTACATAAGGAGTAGTGTTATTTTTCGAATTTAAGTATATCAGTTTAGAGTAGTATTCTCGATTATACTGAATTTAAACAGAAATCATGCCCCATATTACAGCAGCAGCAGGAATACTGTAGCTCAGTGGAGAACCAAAAGGGATGATTCGCCTATGAATCACAGCCTAACAAAATGTGCAACTTGTGCAATATTTGCGGATCTTGGAATAGCACATGATACAACAAAAGGGGATGTTTTATGTGTGAGAAATTAGGCACCAACTCAGCGTTCTGATGGACATTTATGAGAGCTTGAAGATTAGGGTTCATGGATGCTCTCGACGGAATTAAAATGTGAGGGGTCCATCAAATTCTCAGCATCAGAGCTCCCACTTGTGCATCAGGCAGGATGGCAGCAATATCCCCCCCTCCCCCAAGGTGGAATGCACTGGTCACAGGGGAGGTAGCTATTTTTGGTGACTATCAGGGAAACAAGAAATATATTGTGCAAAAAAGGAGAGGTGGAATAGGACCAGGGTGTGTCTGCCAGGGGCAAAAAGTTAATGATCTTGTAGAGCAGATATCTTTTAAGGGCACAAAACATTGGCACTAATAACAATAAGAATAGGAGGTCTGCAAGCCTTAACAAAAACCGGGCAATGTTGAAAAACAGTTGAGTTATGGTTAAATTTGAAAGTATCTGCAATTCTGTCTAGTATGATGGGGGAGTATATGATGAGAGATTATCAATCAATTCAGCCCTGGGCAGACTGTGCAAGTCCCGTGGGATAGAATTTTCTCTGCATGGTTTGTGCTTATTAATAGAAGAGATTGCTTCTACATAATGGAATACACTTAAATAGAAAGGGTGCAAGAATATTTTCTGATGCTATCAAAGCAACGTTAGGTGGGTCAGTAAACTACTAGCTTGAGAGGATACACGGACGACTAGCGTAACAACAGCAAAGGCAGAGGTGAAACTGATTCTTGCACTGCTTCTATTCAAATGTGCAGCAGCCTGAAAAGAAAGGTGCTGGGGATTTCAAGGCCTGCTGGGAGTCACCATGGAACAAATTAATACATGGGCTGTATTGGAGTAACTAAAAGTAAGATCAAGTGCATGTACACCAATGCTAGGAGAATAGTAAATAAATTTGATGAATTTGAAGTGCTGGTCAAGTCATCAAATGCAGATATTGTTGGGATATCAGAGACATGGTGTCATTAGATATAAGGAATGCAGAATTTGAATATGGGGTACAATGTGTACAGAAAAGATTGACACATCAGCAGGATGGACAAGAGGTTAGACTCCTAGCTAAGAAACACAAAATTTAGGACAGTACATTCAGTCAACATGGGTGGCCAGTGCAATGTTTAATCAGTTTGGTGTAAGTTAAGCACTGCAAAAGCAAAAATGAGAATAGGAGTTAGTTAAAGGCCTAATGTCTCTGATGAATACAAAGTACAGAGAAATAAAGAGGGCCAGTAAATCCGAATGTCTCATAATGGGGGATTTTACCTTTGCAGATAACCACTGAAACTTGTGGGTTGGTCACACACTAGCAAGACTTTTTTGGATTTATTAGATGACTGTTTTCTACAGTGGTATGTTAGAGAAGCAACCAGAGGGAGTAATACTCTTGATCTGATTATCAGCAGTGATTCTTCATGCATCAAGAATCTGCAGATAAAGGAACCACTAGGTGGCAGTGATCACAGTGTGCTGAAGTGGGATTTACTCAAAGAGGTAACTACCATCAAGGGTAAAGGGAAGGGTTTTGCTTTTGTAAAGTTGACTACAGTGGCCTCAGACAGTTTTTAAATTCTACACAGTGGGACAAACTGGCGATGTTACCATCACCCAATTCTAGACGGGAAGTATTCAAGGAATTAATCATAGAAGCTACTAGGCATTTCATACCAACTAGGAAATTGTGTTAAAAAGGATGTCAAATGAACTAATGTGCCTTGTGGCAGAAGAAAAATGCATGGGATGCATATAATTATCAGGCAACACATGATAGATATAAACTAGTCTTCAATAAAGTCACAAAGGAGGCTAGGCAAGCAAGGACAGATTACGAGAAATATTTCACAAGGAGGCAAACAAAAACAGCAAAGACTTCTTTATTTATGTAAACACTAGAAGGAAAGGGATGAATCACATTGATCCATTTGATACTGATGGTCCGACTGTTGATGATCCTGCTCAGGTTGCTGACAAACTGAATAAGTATTTTACATTTGCAATCACTCAAGATGAATTCTTTAGGGAAGTGGATACCAGAAGTTTATCAAACTAACAGAGAGTTAAATAATTTTGTAATAAATGAGAGGAAGGTGGAAGAAAAATCACTGAAGTGAAACATAAGAAAGGCACTTGGGGTGGATATGACTATCCAATTATATTAAGGGAGACACAGCAAAGGAGATAAGAAAACCCTTAGCTATAATTATGAGAGCATTTTTGGATTCAGGAGAAATTCCTGCAACTGGAGATATGTAAATGTATCCCCAATTCACAAAATGGGGATCGATGGGAGAGAAGTAATTACAGACCTGTTAGCTTAACTAACAGGTCTGTATTTATATCTTAACGAGTACAGAAAAGGGCAACAAGATTAGTGAACAGAACAAAGGGTTGCTCTTACAAAGAAAGGCTTAAGTTTTGCAAATTACAGTATCTGGAGACTAGGCAACTGTGAGGTGATCTGATTGAGGTGTATCAGAGTTACAGAATAATCACCTGAGAGGGCATAAATTCAAATTGAGAAAAGACGGTTGTAGGATAGATGTGCGGAAGTTTGCCTTTAGCCAGCGGGTGGTTGATTGCTGGAACAAACTTCCATCTGTCGTTGTAGAAGTTGATAGCTTAAATAGATTCAAGGCAGAACTTGACAAACATTTGGAGCGAGGGGATGGGTAAAATATGTTTTTTTTTTTTGGCTGATGCTATATAAGCTTGCTTTCTTGCATCATGTGCCCTTGCGAATGCTAACTTATGTTCCAGGGAAAACAATGGAGTCACTGGTTAAAAAAGTAATGCAGGACAATCCAGACAAGACTGCAGTTATACTTCAGCCACAGCATGGATTTGTTTCGAGGCAATATTGTCTGACCAATTTGATTGGATGCTGTGGTGTGGTCACAAAGGAAATGGATGCAAAAATAATTTTGATATCATATATTTGGATTTCAGGAAAGCTTTTGATGTAAACTTCTTCACATCTGTTCTGCAGATGCGCAGAAGTTTTCATATAAAAGACTGTACAAATTGGAGCAATGCACATTAAGAGCAAGTTACTGCTATGTATAAAAGGATATTTGAATGGAAGAAGACAGATTGGTTATCTGTTGTTGTTGTTATTTAGTTTTTAGGAGCATTAGCAACTAAGGCCATATTGCTCCGGGGATATGCGGTGGTCATTCCCTGACCTTTCCACATCCTCTGTATTTGGTGGTCATGGGCTCGAACCGAGGTCTAATCAAGAAGCGTGTGCTACGCACTGCTGCTCCTGCCCACCTAGCTACGGAGGTGCCCCACAGGATTCAGTGCTGGGCTCATTGTTGTTTTCTATATTTATTAATGATATTGAAGAAGGCATATCGGGCTTGATGTCCAAGTTTTCAGATGATAGAGAGGTTGGCAGGGTTGTTAATGACAGTAATGATGGTATGATACTGCAACAGGATTTAGAAAAATTAGGCAGATTGGCTGAGAAATGGCACTTTAAGTTTAACCTTGACAAATGCAAAGTATTGTGTATGGGTAGTAGCAGTGCTTTTTTTGTAAAAAAATAGGTGCCAGTACTCATTCTTTGCTATCAGTAAAAATTGAAAATTAAAAGGATAGATGTGCGGAAAAAAAAAAAAAAATTTTCTTTTCTTGATATTGTTACTTTAGTAGTAATGTTTTTGGAATAAGAACAACAAATTTAGTATATTAACACAGTTTATTAAGCATAAATTTATTATTCAAGTACATAAAAAAAATAAGTAAAATGTGAGTAAAATAAGTAAATAAATCAGTCAACTACCGAGTGCCGGGCTCTCAGGATGACGGGTCCGTAGTCACGAATGGTCATTAGTGTAGTATCTCAAATAGAGAGCTTTATGGTAAATGAAAAAAGTTTCTAGTACCCCAGCTTGGCCTAAAACTGAGGAACTAACGAAAACGTTGTCTATTTGAATCTTTCCAGTTGTTGCGAATGATAAGGGTGGGAGAAACAATTAAAGTCTTGGGACGGGAAGTGACTGGTAGGTGAGGGTTGTGCAGGCACCTTCCCACCACTGCCGCCTCAACACTGGCTCTCTGAGTACCTCCTTGTCAGGACAACTCCAGCTTTGAAAACTGTTAAAAATACTTCCCATCGCAAAATTTATAAATGACTTTTATAGAATTATTAACTAACTATTTAGCAACCTTTTTGTCACCAAAAGGAGAGTTACTTAGTACAAAGAAGCATGTTATCGAAGGACAATAAAAAATTGTTTTTTTAATTTTAACACAAAAAGTAAATGATAGATTTCAATCGGAATAGTTTTCCCTTGATAAGCATCGAATAACGCATAGCTAATGTGATTTTTAAATTTTTAGCTCCATTAGCGATGGAAATAGAGGGGAAGACATGAAAATTACTCATATTTTCCTGTCTGGTGCTGCCATTTTTAATTTAAAAAATATTTTAAACCTACTCATTGAACTCTTTCCAACGGCGCATAATAAGCTATAGGTTGTTGAAAACATTTTGTCCCCCCCCACATTAATCCCCCATTTATCAAACAAATTTTTGTCAACAACAATCAATATGCCATTATATTGGCTCATATCATGTACAAACCCATGCAAAATTTCAAGTCAATAGGTTGAGTGGTTCCAGAGATATTGCTGTGACAGACGGACAACCGAGTGACATTATAAGGGTTCTTCGTTAGACTATGGACCCTAAAAATAATAAGTAAAAATAAATAACATAAGTAAAAATAATTTCATAATAAAATTTTTGTAGAATATTCCAAATTTTTATTAAGTTCTCATCCGACACCCTGTGCCGACTTCTTTTCTTCCTCTTTGTGGGTCTCTTCCTGAATGACGTTTCCAAAGCAGCCACGAATCAACATATTTGGCTGGATCGAAGCGGGTGAGCAGTGGGCCTACAATTTTAAGAAACAGTAGTGAAGAAACTGTTTTTGTCATCAATGAAGCTCTGGTTGGGCTGGCGATCAGATTCATTTGTGATGAAATTGGTATCATACTCAGAGCATCCAGCAAATGCTTCAATTCTTCTGAAACCATCTTTTCAATTAGATATTCCCGAAATCCATGAATTGTATCTCTTTCATTAACTGTATCCTAAATTGACAATTTTCTAACTTCATTTTCACCAATTGCCAACGATTCATGTTTAGAAGGTTTAATACCTTTGTTGTCCTCGTTTTCCTTCTCTCGTCATCGGTATTGTCACTACTAGTTCTTAAATTTGAATTTTTTCTTTTCTTTATTTTTGAAACTGTCCAAAATGGCAGTGTCATTCGAATATTCAGGTACTGTAACCTAAACAGAGATAGGGAAAATTTACAGAAAAATGTGGATAACGCACTTCCGCAAAACAACAGATGATTATTTGTCGGGGTAAAAGTAAATCATGCTCTCCTAATTTTCGAACAGGGCGCTTACAGTTGATTTACAGCGGTGTCACAGCTGTAGTGTGTTACAGCCCGCCCGGAAAGTAAACTAAAACAACATTTTAAATTTTGTTAATTATCAGAAAAATTTTCTCATTAAATGTTTTGTTCAGTAAATGTAATTGTGTATTGTACTTAATAAAATTTTTGAATATTTTCAATTTTACTTTTACATACAACAAGGTATGGAAAATGTAACACACTAAAGAAATCTAACTTTGAATTTTTTTTGAATATGGCCCCTGTACGGGAAAAGTTTGAACATCACTGCAGTAGAAGGTGGACTAGAACCCATTGGGAATACCCCTTGATCTGCTCACTGTTGACCAGCATGACTTCTCCATATGTGGGACAGGTGGTTGGATAGGTTTTACCAGGTACCACTAAGTTGCAGAACGGTAATCCCTTTAGCTCTATTAATTTGCACAGCAGCACTAATTGCCTAAATTGCCAGAAATGCGAACCAAGTTAATTATTTCCTAATCCGTTCGCTATATAAAAATTTTTTTTCGCTCAATGGAAAGTATTTTAAAACGCAACTTCCAAGGGGAATTCAAAATGATTCGCTATAAAAGGACTTCATTAAACAGCAGTCTGACTGAGTAATTTAGAATTATAAAATTATACAATTTTATACAATTATACAATTTTATATAGAAAATATGTTAACAATAGACTGTAAAATGCAAATTTAGTTAAATAATTTTAAGCTTATTTGAATAGTAGGTAAACATGTGAAAAAAATTTACGGAATATTACAAATTTCGGAGTGCACTGCATCCAAATGTCGCTGTTAATAAAGGTGCCGGTACGCTGTACCGTTGCGTACCATCCCAAAAAAAGCTCTGGGTAGTAGTAACCTCAGAATAATGTATCAACTGTGCAGTACTATTAGGATAGTGAAAATTGAAAAAGAGTTGTGGGTAATTGTGCCTTCAGATATGAAGTTCTCTGTGCAATGCAGACAACTCATTGGGTTTTGTCAATGATATACAGAAATTTTTCTAGTGGGGATAAGGAGGTAATTATCTCATTGTATCAGGCAAAGGTCAGGCCACATCTTGAGTACTTCTTACAGGTCTGGAGGCCTAATTTTAGGTAAGATGTAGAGCTGCTGGAACAAGCACAGAGAAGGGAAATGAGATTGGTGAAGGGAACAAAGGGATGTTCTTACTATGAAAGGCTTCAATTCTGCAATTGCAGTGTCTGGTTTAATGATTCCAAGGTGATCTGTTTGAGGTGTTTATGACTTTGAATGGATTGGACAAGCTCAATGCTAATGAGATTCTTACTCTTGTTTAGATTAACCACATAATTGGGCACAAATTCAATTGAGGAAGGATGGCTGCAGAAGTTTGCCTTTAGCCAGTGGGTGGTTGATTGCTGGAACAAACTTCCATCTGTTGTGAAAGTAAATAGCTTAAATAAATTCAAGGAAAATAATCTAGTCTAGATAATCTATTGGAGGGAAAGGTGAAAAGGGAAATTTTTTTTGGCTGATGCTTTATAAGCTTGCTTTTTGCATCATTTGCCACTACTAATACTACTGCATCAAAAAAATTAACAAAGAGCCTTTTATGAATTTTTTATGGAGTTTTTTTAAATATTGGATTTTGATTTTGTCAGTTATTTCACTTTAATTTTTTGCTATCAAATCAAAATAAGAATAAATTAATCTTTAAATGCATGCTTTCAGAAAACTTGCATTTCAAAGGATTAATGGGTCACGACATTGGTTCACAGAGAGAAGGATTTGCCAAACTAATCTGGTAAATTACTATGACAAAGTCATAAAATAGATGGATGCAAACAAAAATATGGATGCTATCTATGTTTATTATTAGTATTAGTCATATAGTGCAAGAAAGCCATTGGCTTTTGCTGCACCAGAAAAAAAAAAAAAAAAAAAAGGAAAAAAAAATAAATAAGGATTATCCATTTCCCTCCTCACAGAGGTAACTATCCATTTGACCTTTGAATTTCTTCAAACTGAGGCTTGTCAACTAATATGCCTCGACTATATATGGAGTCAACTTTTTATGGTAATCGAACACTTGCTGGCTAAAAGAAAAAACTTCCTATAATCTAGTCTAAACCTCTTCCCCTATAATTTGAATTTATTGCTCCTAGATGCTTTAGTAAAGCTTTAGATACAGCTCTACACAAAATGCAATTGTATAAACTGCAGCAA
Source organism: Mastigoproctus giganteus (assembly GCF_048544385.1). Classification (NCBI taxonomy): domain Eukaryota; kingdom Metazoa; phylum Arthropoda; class Arachnida; order Uropygi; family Thelyphonidae; genus Mastigoproctus; species Mastigoproctus giganteus. Next base: position 227,157,962 of record NC_143576.1, on the reverse strand, counting down.
ATTGCAATTCCTTCAATAGATCAGGGGCTTGCTGAAAGATGGGAGACACAATGTGATCATAGATGGACATTCTTCAGGATCTACCAGTGTAGCAAGAGGGTGTTGCTTCAAGAGTCATTGCTGGACATCCCTTTCTGTTTCTAATCTTCCCTAATAATAATTAATAAGGAAGTATAGTAGAAGCTACCAAAGTTTGCTGATAATTTGAAGTTAGGAAGGGTGATTAATGACCAGAACCAGGCCTCCAAATATCGCTGAGTTGTTTTTTTTTTTTTTTTTTTTAATGAAAACCCCAAACACGACAGGCATTAGAACCTATAGTACTTAGTACCGTTCGTGGGTTGGAAATGGTTTGAAAACAGCAACCAAAGTTTAATGCTTCTAAATGTAAGGTTTTACATCTGGAAATACAGTAGTTAATTATAAGCTAGGAGAAAAGTTAAAATAGTTCAAGACAAAAAAAAAAAACTTAGAGTTATGATAAAATCAGATATGAAATTTACCATGCAGGAAGTAGCTAGGAAAGTATATAACACTGTTTTATAGGACCTTTTCAAACAGGGAGAAGGATGTCCCTCTGTATAAGAAAATAGTTTAGACTACATTTAGAATATTATATTCAGGTCTGGAGCCACTACTAAAAAAGATTTTGAGCAGGTTTAAAGAAGGACAAACAGATTGGTGAGGAACACAAATCAATATCCATGTAAAGATTGCTTAGAACAGTGGTTCCCACAAAGATTACCACTACCTCCAAGTGAAGATTTTAGAAATTTGTGTTTGTTAATATATATATATATATATATATATAAGGGGATACAAAAAAAATTTGTAATCACCCAAAACTGATAGAGAGATGAATTTTTTTTTTTTTTTTTTTGTTTGATACCTTGAAATCTCTGTAGCAACCACACAAATTTTGGTTTCAATTGGACAACATTTTTTTTTCTTTGCAGCACTGAATGAAGTGATGTGTTACAATGGATAAAGTGGAATACAGATCAATGATTTGGTCTCCTCTTTCTGCAAGGGAAAACACTCAAAACAATCCATGAAGAAATGGTCACTATTTATGGAAAAGACTGCCCAAGTTACAGTGTTGTTGCACATTGGTATAAACAATTCAAACGTTGAAGAACCTCAGTGCATGATGAAGAAATCCCAGGACATCCAGCAACTGCTGTAACAGAAGAGACTGTTGCAAAAACTGAGGCACTAATCCTGGAAGATCACCATATTAGCATCAAAGAACTAGCTGCAGAGCTTAAAACTAGTGTAGGGTCTGTGTAGAACTTCATCCGTCAACAGTTGCATATGAGTGAGGTTGCATGTGTACTGTGATGGCGAAGTATAATTCCAACCTCCTCATAAAGCTATGTGCTGCTATAAAATTAAAAAAGACAGAGAAAGCTGTCAAGTGGTGTGTGCCTGCTCCAAGAAAATGCTGTGCATTCCTCACATGCTGCAGTGAGGTGTGCCTATGAATGTGGATTTGAAATATTGCTGCACCCTGCTTATTCCCCAAACATTGCACTGCCAGATTTCTTCCTCTTTCCCGTCTTCTTGGAAAACACTTAGCTGCTGATGAGGTAATTTCTGCTGCCAAGTCATGGTGTATAGGATAGTCAGAGAACTTCAACAAAAGTGGCTTGCAGAAATATATTGAGAGGTGGCAAACGTGTAATTTTGTCTGGTGACTGTTGAAAAAGTGTAATACATGGTGTTTGTTTTGACCTTCTATCACAAGTACTTCTGAGTGAATACAAATCTTTTTTTCAACTCTCCCATAAATTATGTAAAATTTATTTCATTTATATTATAAACAAATATTATATTGCAGATGCAAACTTCATACTTGTATTACCTTATCTACATTCTGTAGTTATGATTAAAAATATTAATTAAATCTGTAACATCTGTGAATTTGAGATTTTCAGTGGAAATAGGTTAAATAGAATATCAAAGAGTGAGCTCTTAGATTAATCTAGTTATATATTTTATTTTGAAAGATTAAAAAAATTAAATTCATGCATACACTATCAAAATACTTGTAAATGTGTACACACAGTATATATTTTTTCAGCTGGAAATTTATAAAGGAAAAAAATTATCAATTTTCATGAAGGGGCACATTAGAAAATAATATCTGATAAAAGGTGGGTGTTGGGCTCAAAAAAAGATGGGTATTTCTGCCTAAGAAGATATAAATTGAAAAATTTGTGAATCAGGTACCTTATTAAAGACATAATTGTAGGTTATAAGTAGGGTAAAGTAGTTTATTGTAGTGTATAAAGTCCAGGGGGAGACAGAGTGGGGGAGTGACATGCTGTCACTGTTTGCTGAGACAAGCCCCAGGGATAAAAATGTAAAAAGGGAGTAATAGAAGATTAGATCATATAAAGTTTACCTTTTGCTACAGAACACTGGAATAAATTAACTCCAAATATGACAGGCAGGAAGATTACCAAAGTTCAGAGAATAACTTTTGATTTTTTTTCTCACAAGAAACCTTTCAAAGTACATAGTAATGTCAGTGGGCCCCTAAGCACCTCAGATCTCAGCTTGGTGATAGTCTATTTGCCAAAGAAATTTCTCTCTCATGATGATTCTCAGCCTTGTGTTGTTTGGCAGTACAGGAATGTGAAATGGGATGGTCTGCATGATTTCTCCTCTTCTTTTTCCATGGCTGAATTACTCTTTTAAATCCTCTTCACAATGTTTGCTCAGATCATGTCAGAAAAATTATTCTTATAGAGACTAAATTCTTTATTCTTCATTCCACCTCAAAATCTTGCCCTTCATCTAAACTTTGGTCTCCCATTAAATAAGCAAAGCCTGTTCAAAATAAGAATGTATCACATGGCAACTAGCTTGTATCCAAATCTCCAGTTTCACTTTCTGCTTACACTAAAGCCTTCAGCAATTGCAAAACAGTTTTTAATCACAATCCAAACTTAATTTTGAACAGGCTAAAAGTAGAAAACTGATTTCTTGTCCAAATGGTAGTCAAGTGTTCTGGTGTCTCGTAAGCCATTGGCTGCAAGTTCTGCCTGTCTATACCAGAGATTCCCAAACTTTCTCGGTTCACAGCGCCCTTAGTTTACCAGTAATTTTTTCATGGCACCCCTAGGCCAAGAGAAATACCTAATACAGTGGTTTTCGACCTTTTAATATATATACCTACCTATATAATATTTTTTTCTTTATATAGAGGTACTAAATAAAGATCAATTATAGATCACCACAAAATTAAAAAAGGTACGGTACAACGGATACCTTACACCTTTTTATAATGAAATAAATATACAAATAAATAATAATAATAACTTTAAGTAACTTAAACACAAATTACATGGCACCCCTAGAATGTTGTTGTGGCACCTTATTGTGCCGCGGCACCCCGGTTGAAAACCACTGGTCTATATTCTCACCACTGTAACAACTTCATAATTCTAATGCATCCTCATATAAGTAAAAACTGACTTACTAGCATCCTACTTTTCTGATAACTCTCATACTGAAAATCTTGGTAAAATATCACCTACCATAACCGACATATTTCACTTAATTAATGCCTCCAGTGGTCTTCCAACAGAAAATTGTTAGAACAATTCTGAACAATCCTGATGCCAAGAAAGCTCCAAGTCCTGATAACATTCCTTGATTTGTTTTCAAAATCTGCACTCCTGAGTTTGTTCCTTTCACTCTTTTACACTTTCTTGACCTACTGATCTTTTTCATCTCCTTAGAAATTTGCTCATATCCAGCCAGTTCCTAAAAAAAGAATGATAAATCCTTCCCTTGTAATTGCACTTACCTGTACTCATTCCACAATAATAGATGGTTGGTTGGTTGTGTTAGGGTTTAATGACACGTGGACTACGTTGGTCAATGTGCCAGTTCATATGGTACGATGTGTTTCAGAGATGCTTATTTTGAACCAAAGTAATAGAGAAATCTGCCAACATAAAACTATCAATGACACATTCCATCTCATGAATAACTACCAATATGAATTTCATCAACGTATTACTACTGGGGATGTATTGGTTAACTTCACCACTCTTTGAACAAATTCAATGAAAAAGTGTGGTGAGACTCAAACAGTTGCTTTTGTTAACATTTGGCATAAAGAGTTTTTAAACAAGCTCCCCACCTATGGATTACTGACTTTTTTTTTTTTTTTTTAATAACTGGATATCCAGTTTTTCTCTATGACCACACACTCTAGATCAGTAGTTTTCAACCGGGGTGCCGCAACAACATTCCAGGGGTGCCAGGTAATTTGTGTTTAAGTTACTTAAACTTATTATTATTTTTTAATTTATGTTTACAGTATTTCATTATAAAAAGGTGTACAGTATCTTTTTAATTTTGTAGTGATCTATAATTGATGTTTACTTAGTACCTCTACATAAAGAATAAAATTATATACTGTATATATATATAATTTGTATTATGAAATGTAATTTTTATAATTATATTATTGTAATAAATATCATATAACATATATATTTTTAATATTATATATATATATATATATAATATAGTCTAAGTATTATATCTGTTTAAGTTGTTAGTAATGGTGGTAGAGGCTAAAGTTGTAAAATACAGAATCTACATTGAGGTATTGTTACAAATATTGTGGGATATGGTGCAGACCAAGAACGATCTGTGTGACGCAACAACGCGGGAAACGTACAATGGCCTGTGCAAGTGCCAATGGTATACTGGAAAAAAAAAAAAAATATATATATATATATATATATATATATATATGCAATACAATGTAAGGAAGACCTTACATATAACATTAAAGTTAAAATTAAATATTAAAACTAAAATTATGTTAATTATAGGTATATAGATACATTGAATGGGACCTTTTCAAGGGCTAACCCTCTCAATGTATCAACCATAATTAACGCAGCTATCCATTTCTGTTGTCATCGTTCAGCATAACCAATTTCAAAAAATAGTTAATATATATATATATGAAAGCATATTATATTAATTAGGCTGCAAATTGCACCAAAGTGAATCACAATTTAGTTGTTAACTGGCTAGATGACTGTTAGCCACACACATATATATGTATGTATATATATATATATATATATATATATACATACATACACAGAGAGAGAATTGGATCTAACAGGCAGAAAATTGAGTAGGGGTGCTGCAAAATAAAATAAATTATTTAGGGGTGCCATTATTAAAAAAAAAAGGTTGAAAACCACTGCTCTAGGTGATGATAAACAGCACCCTATCTTACAACTTCTCCACTAATGCTGCTGTGCCCCCAGGATTCAGTTCTTCCTCTCACTCTATACCTCTAATATATTTAATGATGTTCTTCCACTGACACTGACTGGAAATCCTATCCATAGTTTTGCTGATGATATCACTCTACATTACACCTTCCAGTTTGAAAAGCTAGCATTAACTTTTCAAATATCCACTACCATTTCCTTAAATGCTGATCTCCATATAATTTATTTCTTGCAAAAGGAATCTATTGCTCCTATGTTCATCAGTGATGACACTCAGCTTTCTAAACAAGATCACATATCCCTATTAAGGATTATCCTAACTCCTAAACGCTCTTGGCATATGCATATCACAAAAAAACTGGGTTTTCTTTTTCGCTCTCAGTGATGCTTTTCTTCTAGACAACTACTCACTCTGTTCAAATTCATCCTACCATGGAATATTGTTCCATCATCTAGGATGACACCCAGAAGTCTTCTCAAGCTTCTGGACTCTATTCAAAAGAGGGCAGTCAGGTTTATTGATGACCCATCCCCTACAAAGTCTCACCACTCTGATAAACATTCAGTTTCTGCTGCATGCCTTTTATAGAAACTTCCACAAGCACTACTCTTCTCAATTCATATCTGTAATTCCTGTACTCTTCCAAATCAGTCTGAATATGTGATGCAACAAGTCCATATTCATTGTCCAACTTGAAACACGGAATCACCTTTTCCTCTTTCTAACGTATCCCTTCTATTTCTGCTTTCTGGAACAACCTTCTTTCCTTTATGTGTATTTCCTGAAAATTTAATCTATAGAAACTGAAGACAAATGCCAAAAAGCATCTTATAACTTCTTGGCTTTCAACCAATGCATGGTATTGAATAACATAGATTCTAATACCTTTGGTGTTTGGGACTTTCATAAAAAAAAGAAAGAGGGTAAAAAAATAAAAATAACTGGATTCCCACTTTTTGATGGTTAAGTATGGATGACAAGAAAATTTAAAAAATTTTTTTTGGCAGATGCAGAAAAAGTCTGGAAAGTTCCATTCACCATTTGACCTGTCATATTACTTTTGTAAATGGCACTATTCAGGGTCAGAGATTTTGTAGTTTCTTATCATAACATTCCAATAAACTAATTTTTCACAGAGAAAAACTGTGAACAGTTTTTCACTTATTAAGCGAGATATTTATCATCACATTCATATTTTATACATCTCCCTTCTCAATATGTTTATAGATGTTGCACATATGATTTTTAACAGAAGTATGAAAATAGTTTCATAAAATTTAACTTATGATAACATTTAAATATATTTATTTCAAATATTTTTAATAAAAAGATTTAACAATAAAAAACCTTTATAATAGGTCTTAAAGTACCGTGTTGATTCTTAAATAAATAATCAGCAACGGCTTGATTTATCAGTACTCACCTCAAATTATCTGTGTATTATCACATTGCAGTTACCTTGCCTATAACTTCAATGTGATAATACACAGATAATTTGAGGTGAGTACCGATAAATAAAGACTTTGCTATACTACTGATTTTAAAAAGATTTAATTACTAAAACAAGCCCTAGTAAATAATTACTCATACTTTCCAAAAAGCATCAGTAAAATTAGAGAGTATTTATCCACTCATCTCTATGGCTGGGAGTGAGTGGATAAACCCTGCCAGCCTTCCTTGCACCTGTGGTTACTTTGAGCTGAAGCTATTCTTTGTTTTATTTCTCAGATAATTTTTTCCTGAGAAGAATGCATTTTGTCCCTGACCTTGCAAAAGTTTTCACTTCTACTGTTTTCAAGAAAGAGGGGGGCCCCCCTCTTTCTTGAAAACAGTAGAAGGAAGCTAAATTGATTTCACCTATAGTGGGTCAGTCCAACTATGTCATAAAAGACAGCAAAGAATTTGTGGGTTTTGTGAAAGATTTGATTGTAAATGAAAATGAGAGCATGATTTCCTTTGATGTTGTGTCACTATTCACATGCATTCCAATTAAACATGGAATTAGCATTAGCATTAGCATTAGCATTAGTAGAGGCATTTGATGCAAGAAAGCAAGCTTATGCAGCATCAGCCAAAAAAAAAAAAAAAAAAAAAAAAAGTAACATAAATAAATAAAAATAACCACTTCCACTTCACCCCTCTGTTCGTTCGAAATACCTGTCCAGCTGAGCCTTAAACTTATTTAGGCTATCAACTTCCACGACAAGGGATGGAAGTCTGTTCCACCCACCAACCACCCGCTGGCTAAAGGCAAATTTCCGCACATCTATCCTACATCTGTCTTTCCTCAATTTGAATTTATGCCCTCTCAGGTGATTTTTCTGAGCTAGAGGAAGAATCCCATCAGCATTGAGCATGCTCAAACCATTCAAGGCTTTGTACACCTCTATCAGATCACCCCGCTGGTGCCTAGTTTCCAGACACTGTAATTTGCAAAACTTAAGCCTTTCTTCGTAAGAGAACCCCTTTGTCCCATTCACCAATCTAGTTGCCCTTCTCTGTACTCGTTCCAGCAGCTCTACATCCTTCCTGAAATGAGGCCTCCAGGCCTGTATACAGTACTCTAGGTGTGGCCTGACCATTGCCTTATACAAGGGAATAATCACCTCCTTATCCCTGCTAGAAAAATTCCTATATATCATTGACAATACACCATGAGCTACTCTTGCAGCTCGTCTGCACTGCTCAGAGAACTTCATATCTGCCTGCACCACCACCCCCAGGTCCCTTTCATTCTCTACCACTGTCAGTGTAGTACCACAGAGTTGATACGTTGCTCTGGGGTTGCTGTTTCCCATATGTAGTACTTTACATTTGTCAATGTTAAACTTCATTTGCCACCTCGAAGCCCATCTGCTCAACCTTTCCAAATCCTGTTGCAGCAGCATAGTGTCAGTAGTGTCCTTGACAACCCTGCCAACCTTCGTATCGTCTGCAAACTTGGACATTAAGCCTGATATACCATCATCAATATCATTTATAAATACAGAAAACAATAAAGGCCCCAATACTGAACCCTGAGGGACTCCACTAATAACATTAGTCCACGATGAGCAGTGTCCATTGATTACCACTCTCTGTCTTCTCCCCCTCAACCACCCCTTTATCCATAGCAGCAACTTGCCTCCAATGCCACACTGCTCCAATTTGTGCAGCAGTCTTCCATGTGCAACAGTATCAAAAGCCTTTCTAAGATCCAAGTATATAATATCAAAGTTATTCCCTGCATCCAGTTCTTTTGTGACTGCATCATAGTATCCAATCAAATTGGTCAGGCAAGACTTCCCCTTAACAAAACCATGCTGTGTCCTAGCTATAACTGAAGTCTTGTCTAGATGATCCTGCAGTGCTTCTTTCACCAGTGCCTCCATTAATTTTCCGGGAACAGAAGTTAAACTCACAGGTCTATAATTACTTGTGTCAGCCTTTGATCCCCCTTTGTGAATTGGGGTCACATTTGCACATCTCCAGTCAATGGGTACCTCCCCTGAGTCCAAGGAAGCTCTCATAATTATGGCTAAGGGTTTGCTTACCTCCTTTGCTGCCTCCTTTAATATAACTGGATAGATTCCATCCACCCCAGGTGCCTTTCTTGTGTTTATCTTCAACAATTTCTCCTCCACTTTGCTCTCAGTTATTACAAGATTCTCTAGCTTACTGCTAGAGTTGAATACACCTCTGGCATTCCCCTCGCTGAATAACTCCTCATGTGTGAATGTCGATGCAAAATATTCATTTAGTTTGTTAGCTACCCGAGCAGGGTCATCAACAGTTGACCCATCGATCTCAAGTGGACCAATCTGATTCATCCCCTTCCTTCTAGAGTTTACATAAGTAAAGAACTCTTTGCTGTTTTTCTTCGCATCCCTTGCCAAGGATCTCTCGTAATCTGCCTTCGCCTGCCTAACCTCCTTTGTAACTTGGTTACAGATCAACTTGTATCTATCATAGGCGTCCGTGTCACGTGTTAATTTGTATGTATCCCATGCATTTTTCTTCTCTGCCATATGCCTCATTAGTTCATCTGACAACCATTTAGGCCTAAACCTTGAACAATATTTCTTAGTTGGTATGTAAAGCCTAGTAGCTTCCACGATAAGTTCTTTGAATGCTTCCCATTTTGAATTTGCTGTTGGCAATATCATCAGTTGATCCCACTGTATAGAATTTAAATACTGTCTCAGTCCATTGTAGTCGCCTTTACGAAAGCAATACCCCTTCCCTTTACCCCTAATGGTAGTTACCTCTTTGAGTAACTCCCACTTCAGCACACTGTGATCACTGCCACCAAGTGATTCATTTATCTGCAGATTCTTAATGCATGAAGAATCACTACTGATAATCAAATCAAGAGTATTACTCCCTCTAGTTGCCTCCCGAACATGCTGATGTAGAAAACAATCATCCAATAAATCCACAAAAGCCTTGCTACTGTGTGAGTGACCAGCCCCCAAATTCCAGTCAATATCTGGGAAATTAAAATCCCCCATTATAAGACTCTCTGATTTACTGGCCCACTCTATTTCTCCGAACAGTTTCTTATTATACTCATCAGAGTCATTAGGCCTATAGCACACTCCTACTCTCAATTTTGATCTCCCAATGCTTATGTCACACCAAACTGACTCGACACTGCACTGTCCAGCGATGTCGACTGGCTTCACTTCCTTGGATTTTATGTGTTTTTTAACTAATAGCATAACCCCTCCTCCCTTCCTATCCTGTCTATCCTTTCTGTAGACATTGTACTCCCCAAATTCCAGTTCTGCATTTCTTATATCTTGTGAATATATTGTGTTAGAAAAGCATTGAGTAATGATGTCTCTTTGGGCAATAGATCACTTTTAAATGTAGAGGATATTTGTTCTGGTGTGGAACTTTGTCTGGCCAGCACCACTATGGTGTACCAAGGTGTTATGTACAAACAGGTTCATGGTACAGCCATGGGATCTCCCATTAGCGCCATCGTGGCCGATTTGGCCATGGAGGAGTTAGAGGGCAGGGTTTTTGGTGGATGTGTTTCCCATAAAGAAATGGAAGAGGTACGTAGATGATACCTTTACCGTGGTCCAGAAGGGGAGAGAGGATGATGCACTCCACTGGCTTAATAGCTTCTCCCAATTTATACAATTTACCTCAGAGGTGGAGACAGGAGGTACCCTTCCATTCTTGGATGTACTGGTCTCTAGGATAGGCCCTAGGCTCAAAACTTCAGTGTATAAAAACCCTATGTGCAGAGGCCAGTACACCCATTATAGTTCAGCACAAGCTGGACAACATAAGAATAGTGTGGTAAAAGCTCTACTAGATAGAGCAGAGTCACACTGTACTACCTCTGAGGACAAAGTATGTGAAATTAGACGAGTCACAGCAGACCTTAGAAAATGTGGATACCCCCAGAGAATCATAGACAGATTTAGTAGAGGAACAGAGTCCAACCATCAGGAACTGTTTGTTCCTGTGGCTACCGCATACATTCCTTACTATCCGGGCATTACTGAGCATCTAGCGAGAATTTTGCGTGGTTATAAAACACGCTGTGTGCAGCTTCCTGGGCGGAGGTTGCACACAGTTGTGTCCCAAGTAAAAGACCCAATAGCAAAGGACCTGAGTAGTGGAGTGGTATACAGGATAAAATGCCCGGATTGTGGGGAATGTTATGTGGGCGAGACAAAAACGACGGTGCAAGGATCGTCTGGGGGAGCATGCAAATGCTATAAAAACCACTGATTACAACAAGTCTGCTGTGGCCAAGCATTTTTGGGAGAGGCAGCATCAAATCTCCCCAGAGGATGCAGTTATTGTGGATCAAGCACATGGGTTCTGGGACCGTAAATGGCTCGAGAACTTACGAATCAGTTCATCCGACAACAATATCATGAATAGGGACGGAGGTATGCGTATGCATCCTCTGTTTGAAACCATTGTCCTAAGTACGGATGAACGGTTTTGCTTGGCACGCTCCCGAGCTGTTTCCGCTTCCAGTTCAGACCATCCGCCGACTGAACCACATGTATAAGTACCGTGAGCCTGTTATATAAGGAAGTGTTGCAGGAAGTTTTGTTACTGCTGAGGAAGGAAGCCGATGCTTCCAAAAGCTCCCGGTTTCTTATCATTTTTAATCCGGTTTATTTTAGTATATTTTATTGCAAGGATTTTATTAGTTTTAACATTTTCACAATGTACATAATTTAATTTATTATAATATCAGTTTTTGTAAATACTGATATTGATTGATACTGATATTGATACTGATATCAGTTTTTGTAAATACTGATTTCAGTATTTACTGATTTTGTAAATACTGAAAATTTGTAAATTTTCAGTTACGGTAAAATACTTATTCTTATGGTTGGTGTATGAGTTTATTTATTGCTAAGATATAAAAAACCATCAGTTATAAGATTTAGATTAATAAAAATGAAAAACTGTTATACAGTGAAATGTCAATAAAAATGGATACTACTGTACTACTTTTTTTTATAATAATATAATAGCATCCTATTAACTCTATAAAGATATCTTAAATGCTAAAAATACACTGGGATCATAGATGCAAATAAGACAGTAAAAGCTTATTACGATGTGACACAGTATAACTAATAGAAAATATAGACAGATTAAAAGAGTTCAATGTTTCTGAAAGCAAAGAAATTTTGGGGAGACAGAAGGAAGTAGACACAGATTTTACTGAGGATAGCTTCACTTTACCTAGCTCCCACCACAACCCCAACAATGATATCCTGCTGGCAGTGCTAAATTAAGTTCCTAGACTCGTGATTCTAAAATAATTAAAAAAAAAAAAAAAAAAAAATAGATAATTATATCTTAACTACTAGTAGTAACCAAAAAACTGCAAGCAATATAAATTATAGAAAAAAAAATAAAAAAAATCAATCCTAAACAACTCTGATACTAATACTGCAGTATATAATCATGCCACACTTTCAGAACCCCAATACAAAAATCTAGGATTAGTATTAGTAGTGGTAAGTGATGCAAGAAAGCAAGCTTATATGGCATCAGCAAAAAAAAAAAAAAAAAAAAAAACCTCCCCATTTCACCTATCCATCCCCTCCAACACCAGCTTTTCTAATTCTTTGAATTTATTCAGGCTATCCACTTCCACAACATCAGGCATAAGTCTGTCCAAAAATCAACCACCCGATGGCTAAAGGCAAACTTCCACACATTTATTCTGCAACATCCTTCCTCAATTTGAATTTATGTCCCCTCATATGCATAATATGAGCAAAAAGACGAATCCCATGAGCACTGAGTTTGCTAAATACAGCCAGTTATGCTATAATGCACATTTTGGCAACACGAATATGCTCCAATACAACTAATATATTAGGGAACAATGTGGGCATAACACGATTTTCACGCTGGCTCACGAGCAATTTCGTCTTTGAGTAACATAGCAATCGCGATTTTGTCTTCGAATAACCAGCAATCAACTACCAGCAGGTAGTTGATTGCTGAAACAAACTTCTAGCTGTTGTTGTGAAAGTTGATAGCTTAAATAAATTCAAGGCAGAACTAGATAAACATTTCGAACGAATAGATCAGTGAAATGGGAAGGTTTTTTTTTTTTTTTTTTTTTTTTGACTTCCACAACATCAGGCATAAGTCTGTCCAAAAATCAACCACCCGATGGCTAAAGGCAAACTTCCACACATTTATTCTGCAATATCCTTCCTCAATTTGAATTTATGTCCCCTCATATGCATAATCTGAGCAAAAAGACGAATCCCATGATGTTATAATAAACTTGCTTTCTTGCATCATGTGCCTCTACTAATGCTAACATCATGTAAATGCAAAACTCGGCACCAAATGAACATAGCAACCGGCACAGCAATACATACAAGTTCATGAAGCTTAAAAAAATGTCAAATGTGTGAGAGCTATATTTCCCATTTAGTGTAGTTGTATCGGTTGGAGACACACTGTTGTTATTTGCTGTATTCACAAGATATTGTAGGCCGACTCATGTTTTTCAGGAGCTCACATTTTTCAGTTTAAACAGAAATTTCATGAGGTGTGATGGCGTGAACAGAGGATACATTTCTGGAGGTCACTAGCATAAAACAATAAAAACAATTTGCAGATCCTGGTTTATTAGGCTTTTCTGTTAGTGCAATCTAATTATAAATGGGTAGTAAACTCGATCTTACTGAATTTGCGATAATCCCAATAGCTGGAATCATGTAGATTTTTACATTATTATGGTGAAATGCATTTCCCATTTCATGAAATCTTCAATCATATAAAAAAAATAAATTAATTAAGAATCTTCTCTTTGTTCCTATTTTTTAAGCTTCCTATTTTTAATGCACAAAATTGTTACTGTGTATCTCACTTGTGCATGCCATATTTGTCATTATTGATTGCTTATCTTTTTTACTCTTTTAAATTTTACAATCCAAAAAAAAAAAAAAAAAAAAAGTCAGCGAACAAAAATATCAATTAGTATATACAGGGTGGCCATAATTAAAGTATCCCTATTCAGAGCTCTCTGTAGCTCTAAGTAATAAGTGGAATGCCACCAAAATTAGTAAGTAAACTATTCAAGGCATGGGGAGAAGGATCCTGTGAAAAAAAAAAAAATTAGTTCCAAAATCTGCCAATAGGGGATAATATGGTGCTGTACAAAAGGAAAGACATGACAAAGTACCAACAAATAAATAACTAAAACAAACCTTAATGAAATTACAAATTTTCATTTGTGCTCTTTGCAAAAAAAAACAGAAAGAAACTTTATTGCACTAAAGTTTTAAATCCAAACTAAAAAATAAGACACCTAAGAGAGCACAAAATTTGCATAAATCTGAGTTAATTTAATTTTCCCAGCAGCAGAGAGCTATAAATGCACATCGCAAGCATATTCTGTAAGTTTGCTGTTAACAATGCATCTCACTCTGCCTGATCGCACTTTAATTGTGAAGTTCTTCTACGTTAATGGATGTAATGCAGCAGCCGCTTTGTGTGAATTTAGACACTGTAAGAACTTACGTCATGGTCTTATCAGCTGCAGCAATTATGATCCTGAAAAACGAATGGCATTTGCTCTAACATTTTTGGCCAGAATAGAACTAGACGATGCCTAGCCATGGAACATTCTTTGGGAAGTTGAGGCCCATTTTTATCTCAATGGGACTGTCAACACTCAAAACTGCTGAATATGGGCTTCAGAAGCACCGCATGCATTCAGCAAATCCCACTCCACTCGCCGAAAATCACCATCTGGTGTGGTGTGACTTCAAATTTCGTCCTAGGGCCATACTCCTCCTCATATTGCACGGCCAGTACAGCAGCTTCTCCAGTATCACTTTACTGCAGAAAGAGTCATTAGTCATTTGTTTTCCATTGCATGGCCACCACATTCGCCTGACCTTACACCGTGTGATTTTTGACTGTAGGATCACCTCAGAGCCAATGTCTATCGAGGAAGTGTCTTTAACCTGGCTGTCTTAAAGGACAGCGTAATGCAGCATGTGCGGAACATTACTCAAGAGATGTTGCATTCTGCAGTCGAGCACACTGTGCATCAAATTCAATTTCTGGTCCAGAACAACGGTAATCACATCGAAAACCAACTCCACCATCGGGTGTAAACTGTGAGTGAATTTGGAGCTGTGAAACCATTTCCTCCGGCAGTTTAGTTCAGTTTCTTTGTTTTTTTGCAAAGAGCACAAAAAAATTTGTAATTTCATTAATGTTTGTCTTAGTTATTTATTTGTTGGTACTTGTCAGATTATCCCCTATCGGCAGGTTTGGAACTTTTTTTTTTTTTTTCACGGGATCCTTCTCCCCATGCCTTGAATAGTTTATTTACTAATTTTGGTGGTATTCCGCTTATTGCTTAGAGCTACAGAGAGCTCTGATAGGGATACTTTAATTATGGCCACCCTGTATATATTAAAGTGCTATATTTACTGTAATATTTATTTATTTATTAGAAATGTAATATGTTTAAAGGTGTGTGTTAGCAATTCTATTCAGTTTCTAACTTTTTTTAGTGTTTTTCTTACCACACTGAACATTTTTTTTTTTTTTTTTTTTTGAGTGCTCTGACCCTATCCCCATAAGCCCTGTTGTTTTTAATGCGCAAAATGCCATAACGCAGAGAATTTTAGGAACACTGCGTTATAAGCAGAACTGACTGTACATTCAAAGCATTAAACAGCTCAATCAGATGACCTCACAGGTGCATAGTCTCCAGATGCTGCAATTTGCAGAACTGAAGCCTTTCTTGGTAAGAGCACCCCTTTGATCCTCTCACCAATCACGTTGCCCTTCTCCGTACCCACTCCAGCAGCTCTATATCCTTCCTAAAATGAGGCTTCCAGATCTCTGGGTAGTATTCAAGATATGGCCTGACCAATGGAATAATCACCTCTTTATCCCAACTAGCAAAATTCCTATATATCATAGACAAAACCCCCATGTGCTATCCTGGCAGCCTGTCTGTAATGATCACAGAACTACATATCCGACTACACAATTACTCCCCCAGGTCTTTTTTTACTTTCCACTACCCTGAGTGTAATACCACACAGTTGGTATGTTAATCTGGGATTATTATGCTCATATGCAGTACTTTGCATTTGTCAAAGTTAAACCTTAATTGCCATTTCCCAGCACAACTACCTAATTTTTCTAGATCTTGTTGCAGTAGCATACAATCTTACTGTCATTAACCACCCTGCCAACCTTCAAATCATCTGCAAACTCAGATTAGGCCTGATATACATTCATCAACAGATACAGAAAACAATGGGCTCAGCACCAAATCCTGGAGAACTCCACTGAAACACTAGTCCAAGATGAGCAGTGTCCATTAAAAAAAATCTGTCTTATCTCAATCCCTTTATCCATAACAGCAATTTTCCTTTAATGCCACACTGCTCCAATTTGTACAGCAGTCTATTGTGCAACAGTATGAAAAGCTTTCCTGAAATCGAAGTATAAAATATCAAAATTATTTTTTGCACCCAGTTGGTTTGTTACTGCATCGTAGTATCCAATTAAATTGGTCAGACAAGGTCACTTTCTTGAGAAACCCATGCTGTGACTGAAGAATAATTGCATTCCTGTCTAGATAGGCCTGAATTACTTCTTTTAACCAGTGACTCTATTATTTCTCCTGAAATAGAAGTTAAGGTAACAGATTTGTAATTATTCAAGTCACTCTTTGATCCCCCTTGTGAATTGAGGATACACTGACATCTCCAGTTCTCAGGGACATCCCCTGAATGCAAGGATGCTTTCATAATTATGGCTAAGGGTCTGCTTACCTTCTTTGCTACCTCCCTTAATATAATTGGATAGATCCCATCCACCCCAGGTGCCTTTTTTTATATTTAACTTCAGCAATTTCTCTTCCACTTTCCGTTCAGTTATTACAAAATCCTTTAGCTCCCTGTTAGAATTTGATAAACTTCTGGCATCAAATCCCTTAAAGAATTCATCATGTGTGAATATGGTGTAAATTACTTATTCAACTTGTCAGCAACTTGAACAGATCATTTACGTTAGTTTGTTTGTTATTTGGTTTTTAGGAGCATTAGCAACTAAGGCCATATTGCTCCAGGATATGCGGTGATCATTCCCTGACCTCTCCGCATCTTCCGTATTTGGTGGTGACGGGCTCGAACCCCGGTCTAATCAAGAAGCGTGTGCTATGCACTGCTGCTCCTTCCCACCTGGCTACGGAGGTGCCTGAACAGATCATCTACAGTTGAATTATCGATATGAAGTTGGTCTGTGATTCATCTCCCTTCCCTCTAGTGTTTACATAAGAAAAGAAGTTTTCACTATTTTTCTTTGCAAAGATTTCTCATAATTTGCCTTAGCTTGCCTAACATCCTCTGTGATTTGATTGCAGACTATTTTATATCTACCACATGCTTCTGTATCACCTGATAATTTATGTGTCCCATGCATTTTTATTCTCTGCAATGAATCTCATCAGTTCATCTGAAATCCATTTGTCATTTTAAGTGGTCATTTTAAACGAAAACAGATATCAGATAAAATTTATATAATATCTGGTTTCTTTCTTTATTCCTTATGAAGATAGAAATGCATTTATTTATTTCTTTGCCTTAGTTTTCATGCTTCAAGTAGAGCCACCAAACAACAGGGGCTTATAACTTCACTGTTTTGGAAGCTAAAGAAATCACACTTGAAAACAATGAATTGTGCTTGCTGACAAAGTCAGCCTTATAAAATATCTTTGTAAATAATTAAATTGTTATTGGTTTGCATGTTTTGTGTAGTTTAAAAAAATTGTTAAATATTTTTTTGGATAATATCAGAATATTAATACAGAACTGTGATCAAATTCTATATATTCTTACATGTACTTTTTGTTCTGTGTTATATATCTGAATCATTCACATAAGTAGGCTTTTAATACTGTTGCATATAAATGACTGCTATACAAAAAGCAATGTGACTTTAAAAGCAAGTTACTGTTATGGATTATAGATAAGGAGTTGGCTGAGTGGGAGAAGACAGAGTGATTATCAATGGGCATTGCTCTTTATGGACTGATGTTATTAGTTGAGTCCCAGGGTTCTGTACTCGGCCCATTGTTGTTTTCAATATTTAATAATTATACTGATGAAGGTATATCAGGCTTAAGGTCTAGGTTTGCAGGGTGGTTAATGACAGTAATCAAGGAAAGCTATTGCAACAAGATCTATAAAAAATTAGGTAGATATGCTGAGAAATGGTAGTCGAAGTTTAATGTTGACAAAGGCAAAGTAATGCATATGGGTAGCAGTAATCCCAGATTAATATATCAACTGTGTGGTACTATACTCAGCTTAATGAAAAATGAAAAAACCTTGGGGTAATTTTACAGTCAGATATGAAGTTCTCTGAGTAGTGCAGACAGACTGCCAGGGCAGCTCAGGGGTTTTGTCATTGATATACAGGAACTTTGCTAGGTTCGGGGATAAGGTGATTGTACAAGGTCATGGTGAGGCTACATCTTGAGTACTGTATATAGGTTCAGATTCTTCATTTCAGGAAGGATATAGATCTGCTGGAATAGGTGCAGGAGTAATGAGATTGGTAAAGGGAAGAAAAGGGTGCCCTTATCAAGCAAGGCTTCAGTTCTGCAAATTACCACATCTGGAGACTAGGTATGTGAGGAGATCTGATTGAGGTGTTTAAGGCCTTAAATAGATTGAGTAAACTCAATGTTGATGGCATTCTGCCTCCAGCTGACACTACATATTGAGGGGGCATAAATTCAAATGGAGGAAGGATGGTTGCAGGATAGATGTGCAAAAATTTGCCTTCAGCCAGAGGTTGGAACAAACTTCCATCTGTTGTTGCGGAAGTGGGTAATTTGATAAATTCGAGGGAAGAACTAGACAAATTCTTGAAGGAGACAGACAGTCAAGGATATGTAGTTTTTTTTTACTTTTTTTTGGCTGATGCTCTGTAAGCTTGCTTTCTTGCATCATTTGCCACTACTAATATTAATATACAATAATGTGTTTTTTTTTTCATGAATCACCGAAACACAAAAGATGTTAGGATCTAAAGGTTGAGAAAACAGAAGATACTTGTCCAACGGGGTTCGAGCCTGTGACCACCAAAATACGGAGGATGTGGAAAGGTCAGGGAATGACCACCGCATATTCCCGGAGCAATATGGCCTTAGTTGCTAATGCTCCTAAAAACCAAATAACAAACATACAAACAAACAACAAACTTTTCCAAGTTGGACTTGAATTTCTGCAGATTGTATGTTAGAAGAAATACATGTGAAGGAAGATTGTTCCAGAAAACAGAAATAGAAGAGATAAAATGAGGAAGAGAAAAAGTTAGTTCTGTGAGTTTGGAGTTGAATAGTGAATAGATATTTGGTGTTTGCAGCATATGCTCAAACTGTTTTGAAAGAGAGTAGGAGGGATTACAGATGCTAATACAGAAGGAGAGTGTTCAAGGAAATATCTAAGAAAAGGCATGTGCAGTAACTGTTCATCTATGAGACAGAGTGGAGAGGCTTTGTAAGAGATGACTCATTAACTAAGCTGACTGCCTCCTTTTAAATAATTTAGTAACCTGAGAGAGAGAAGTTCTAGGTGTGCTGATCCAGATATCAGAACAGTACTCCAAGGTAGAGCAGATCTGAGATTTGCAGAGAGTCAGCAATAGTTTAGAAGAGAAGTATAGTATTGGAAGCTGACTTTCTTTGCTGCCTTCCTTAACATAATTGGACAGATCCAGTCCCCGCCCCAGGTGTATTTCTTATGTTTAACTTCAACAATTTCTCTTCTACATTCCTTGCAGTTATTATTATTAGCCATATGGTGCAAGGAAGTCTGAAGCTTATGCTGCACTAGCCAAAAAAATTCCCAAGTTACCCTGAAAGTGAGTGAGAGAGAGAGAGAGAGAGAGAGAGAGAGAGAGAGAGAGAGAGGAATCATCAAGAAAGAGAAGAATGATGATATCCAACTCAGGACCCTGGGTGTGCCAAGCCCATACTCACCAGATGTGACCTCATTTAGCTCTCTATTAGAATTTGATAAACTTATGGTATCCACTTCTATAAATAATTCATCATGTCTGAATGTAAATGCAAAATCCTTATTCAGTTTGTCAGCAACCTGAGCAGGATCATCAACAGTTGAACCATCAATATCAAGTGAACTAAGTTGATTCATCCCTTTCCTTCTAGTGTTTACATAAGTAAAGAAGTTTTTGCTGATTTTCTTTACATCCTTTGTGAATGATTTCTTATAATGTGCCTTTGTTTTGCCTAGCCTCCTTTGTGACTTGACTGCAGACTAGCTTACATCTACCATAGGCTTCTGTGTTGCCTGATAATTTATATGCATCCCATCCATTTTTTTCTTTTCCACAAGTCTCATTAGTTCATCTGACATCCATTTAAGCCTAAACCTTGAACAGTATTTCCTAGTTGTATGAAAAGTCTAGTAGCATCTTTGATTAATTCCTTGAATACTTCCCATTTACAATATTTTGATGGTAACATCATCACTTGGTCCCAATGTACAAAATTTAAAAACTGCATGAGACCACTGTAGTCACCTTTACAAAAGAAAAACCCTTCCCTTTACCCATGATGGCAGTTACATCTTTAAGTAAATCCCACATCAGTACACTGTGATCACTGCCACTTAGTGGTTCTTTTATCTGCACATTCATAATGCATGAATAATGACTGGCTATATTCGGATCAAGAGTATTACTCCCTCTGGTTGCTCTGTAACGTGCTGTTGTGGAAAACAAGTCATCCAATAAATCCACAAAATTGTTGCTAGCATTTGAGTTTCAGTCAATATCCAGAAAGTTAAAATTCCTCATTATAAGTCATTCTAATTTACTGGTCCATTCTATTTCTCTATACAGTTGTTCACTGTAGTCATCAGAGTCATTAGGCCTATAACATACTCCTACTCTCATTTTTGCTTTTCCAGTGCTTATGTCAACACCAAACTGACTCAACATTGCACTGTCACATCAATGTCAACTGGATGCACTGCCATAGATTTTATGTGCTTCTTAACTAAGTGTATAATCCCCACCCTGCCTGTCATTTCTGTACACGTACTCCCAACATTCAAATTCTGCATCTCTTATATCTGATGATACGACATCTCTGATATCCTAACAATGTCTGCATTTGATGTTTTTACCAGCATTTCAAATTCATCAAATTTATTTACTCTGTTCCTAGCATTGGTGTACATGCACCTATTCTTATTCTTAGTTACCTCAACATAGCCCATGTATTTACTTGTTCCATGATGACTCCCAGCAGTCCCTAAAATTTCCAACTCCTTGCTTTACAGGCTGCTGTTTGTTCCAATAGAAGCAGTGCAAGAATCACTTTCACCTCTGCCTGTAACTATTGTTAATCTATTAGTCTGTGTACCTCCCCCAAACTAGCAGTTTTCCAACCCATCTGATACTGCCTCAAAAAATATGACTGAAATTACAACAGGTTCCAGAAAAAATTACAATCTCCTCCAACTCTAATTAAACAACATAATGAAACCCAACCATGTAAAGGAATGCATTCAAAACACACTTATACTACTACTAACACAATGTTTAACACATATGAAAACTAAAATTTTTATTTCCAACATACCTTAAAAAAATACTGTTTTATTGTGATATATATACAGGATTTTGTCTTAAAGAAGACAAAATACTGTATTATGAATTATAATTAATAAATTATTCTTAATACACAACTATGGGAAAGTTTATTACTACATAAGCGTTCAAAAATGGACAGGCATGCAATCTTTTAGCTATAGTATGACATGATCAAAGTATACATGTATATGAAGTGATTCCGTGAGCTACATAATAAGGTTTCCTTATGAAAGTGAACCATAAATTATAATAGCTTACCACATTTAACAGGTTTCTATTTGGGACAGTATTTGTGACTATGATGAGACAGTATGCAGAGAGTATGGATCATATAAAAAAAAAAAAAAAAAAAAGAAATTGAGTATATCGTGTAAAAAAATGATTCCGTGCCTAATGGGATTTATTCACACTGCTATTTGGAATTACATCAATAAATCCTTACATATATCTTTCTCACAGCTATTTGAGAAAAAAATATATATATAAAAGAACCACACAGTGCAAAAGTATCTCCTCCTCCTCACACAAATGTTCAGAAATGGGCATCTGTGGTTGGACCTAGGGTTTTATGAATGGCTAGTTTTAAGATTACACATTTGAATTCAGACCTGAAGTTAAAACTGCTAAATTAAAAAAAAAAAAAAAACATTTCTCAGTTGTGAATGCCAAGATATACCTGAGATAAAAATTAGGAATAATGTTAATTACGTTAATTACCCATGGACTGGAGATGTGCAAATGTGACCCCAATTCACAAAGGAGGATCGAAGGGCGACAAGTAATTATAGACCTGTGAGTTTAACTTCTGTTCCTGGAAAATTAATGGAGGCACTGGTTAAAGAAGCACTGCAGGATCATCTAGACAAGACTTCAGTTATAGCTCAGACACAGCATGGTTTTGTTAAGGGGAAGTCTTGCCTGACCAATTTGATTGGATACTATGATGCAGTCACAAAAGAACTGGATGCAGGGAATAACTTTGATACTATATACTATATACTATATTTGATCTTAGAAAGGCTTTTGATACCGTTGCACATGGAAGACTGCTGCACAAATTGGAGCAGTGTGGCATTGGAGGCAAATTGCTGCTATGGATAAAGTGGTGGTTGAGGGGGAGAAGACAGAGAGTGGTAATCAATGGACACTGCTCATCGTAGACTAATGTTATTAGTGGAGTCCCTCAGGGTTCAGTATTGGGTCCATTATTGTTTTCTGTATTTATAAATGATATTGATGATGGTATATCAAGCTTAATGTCCAAGTTTGCAGACGATACGAAGGTTGGCAGGGTTGTCAAGGACACTACTGACACTATGCTACTGCAACAGGATCTGGAAAGGTTGAGCAGATGGGCTGAGAGGTGGCAAATGAAGTTTAACATTGACAAATGTAAAGTACTACATATGGGAAACAGCAACCCCAGAGAAACGTATCAACTCTGTGGTACTACACTGACAGTGGTAGAGAATGAAAGGGACCTGGGGGTGGTTGTGCAGGCAGATATGAAGTTTTCTGAGCAGTGCAGACGGGCTGCAAGAGTAGCTCATGGTGTATTGTCGATGATATATAGGAATTTTTCTAGCAAGGATAAGGAGGTGATTATTCCCTTGTATAAGGCAATGGTCAGACCACACCTACAGTACTGTATACAGGTCTGGAGGCCTCATTTCAAGAAGGATGTACAGATGCTGGAACGAGTACAGAGAAGGGCAACAAGATTAGTGAACGGAACAAAGGGGTGCTCTTACGAAGAAAGGCTTAAGTTTTGCAAATTACAATGTCTGGAGACTAGGCACCGGCGAGGTGATCTGATAGAGGTGTATAAAGCCTTGAATGGTTTGAGCATGCTCAATGCTGATGGGATTCTTCCTCTTGCTCAGAATAATCACCTGAGAGGGCATAAATTCAAATTGAGAAAGGTTGGATGTAGGATAGACGGGAGGAAATTTGCCTTTAGCCAGCGGGTGGTTGGTTGGTGGAATAGACTTCCATCCCTTGTCGTGGAAGTTGATAGCCTAAATAAGTTTAAGGCTCAGCTGGACAGTTATTTCGAACGAACAGAGGGGTGAAGTGGAAGTTGTTATTTTTTATTTATTTATTATTTATTTTTTTTTTGGCTGATGCTGCATAAGCTTGCTTTCTTGCATCAAATGCCTCTACTAATGCTAATGAATTAATGATTTTGTCTAAGAACTTGTTAGGTAAGTCCTACATTTCTTTCACTCTGAAATAAAATATATCATGCAATATAACTATTTAAACTCTATACAGTATGGCACCACCAATAATAAAATCCAGAGTATAAAAAATAGTATTTAAGCCTGCACATTATATGACAAAAAGAAGTAGATCAGTGGGCCACTGGTCATTAATAAGGATATGTTTTCTAAAATTTGTGGTGGAGATGGGAATTTTCGTACAAAACTTATGCATAAGCCAATATTAACCTAAAGAAAATTAATTAACCTATCAGTTTCCTGCTAGATCTTCAGTCAGTTGCAGCCACATTTAATTTCTCTTTCCTTGGAGGTCTGCTTGACACCACTGATCCACCTTTCTCTTGGTCTGCCTCAAGACCATTCATTCACCTTTGCTTGAAATATCTGTTTAGCTAACCTCCCTTCTCTTACCCTTTCTACATTCTCATACCACTAAGTTCAGTTACCTATCAGTGGATGTTAATTATCAAGAACATTTCCTTACTTTTCACTGACACTATATCCTGATCCAGCTGCTGCAACAATACCACAAGCGCTATTAATGAGATTATTTAATTTACACCATTGCTACTTAAGCACAAAAATCAATAGCATTTACATACTAATATTTTCTGTTCTCCCCTAACTGTTATCTCCAAAAGAATTACTTTGGCCATCTTTTCATATGATAAAACAAGGTGCTACTATAACCTAGATGATCTAAGTCAGTTAGCAGGAAAAAATTATTATTATTATGATTAGCCATAAGGTGCAAGGAAGCCTGAGGCTTATGGTTTATACAACGTTTTCTTTCGATTCCTCATTTGTGCTTGTACAGGGTCAGTAGCTGTTAAGAAGAAAATTAATGCCCAGAGAGAAACAGCTAACCTAGTTTTTTCGTTGCAGACTAAGCAAAATTTGTAATATGCTTGTGCCAAGAAAGGTTATAAATCAGGGTTATCCCCAATCATGGGCGCCGCCAGGATATTTTGAAGGGTGGTGCAAAAAAAAAAAAAAAAAACACAGTAGAACATTGATTATCCAAACCGTCAATTATCAGAACCAACACTTCGATCCAAACCAACAATCCAAAATTCTGCCCCCCCCCAAAAATTACAGTATCTACTTTTAGTGCAGTGGTTGTTATGCTGAAATATTACTCCTGCCACTTTATGCATTCATTTCTGATTATTTATTTGAAAATATATGCAGTATAGCATAGAAATAATCTTAATTTGTCATTACAGGAGTTAAAAATCAAATGTTGGCTGTAATTACTGTTTGGACCCAAGACAGTCTCCCGTGACCTTGTTGTGTCATTGTCCGTTGTGAACATGGGAGTGTGGTGGTTGTGGAGGGTTACCTTTCATTCAGGTTGCTGCAAGCCACTGAAGTGTGAGGTTATTTCAGGAGTTTTGTTTCTAATCACTAATGTTCGAGTTTTGTCTTTTAATTTTAATACTGCTGCCCCTTTGCATTAATAATGGTGTCTACAGGCAAAAGAAACCACAGTATGTTGTCAATAGAATGTAAAAGAGAAAAAAAAAAAGGTAAACTGCAGCCATTATCAACCCACTGCAGGATGGAAGCCTCCACAATAATTCATGCTGAGGGAAATGGACCATAATCTGCCATGCTGATCCAGTGAGGGTTGGCAGATTGACCGTATTTAGCAGGGCTTGAACCCTGGTCTACTCAAAGAGCATGTGCTACTGCACTCCCGCTCCTGACCACTCGGCTACAGAGGCCATTGTCAATAGAAGACAAGATAGCAATTATTAATAGACTGGAAAAGGGTGAAACCGATGTATCTCTTGCTAAAATTTTTAACGTTGGTAAAGCAACCACATCTGACAAAGTGGGTGGGGAGGTACCCTGGTGTTGCAATAGTGACAACCCAGTTATGAAGTATAACTTCACAATATGAGATATAACCAAAACGATGCCAATTTAATTAATTAATTTAACTACTTTGGTAGATGGCTACTTTAAAATGATGCTTTTGCACTAGCCTACATGTTAGATATAAAAGAGCTTGAAATTTAAGCTTTATCAGGTGATGTCCAGGAAGCAGAAGCTTTTAGAGTCTTTTCTGAAAATGGCAGAGGAAGAAAGTTTTTCCAAGGATGAAGTTTACGATGCAGATGAAACTGGTCTTTATTGGAAGTCACTCCCTCATAAATCACAATGCGAAATAGCTGCTCCTTGTTTCAAAGCTAACAAACAGCATGTTACAGTTATGATGTGTGCAAATGTAAGCGGACAGCATGTTTTACCATTGTTGGTGATTGGAAATCCAAGAATTCAAGATGCTTTAAAAGGTGTAAAGTGCTTACCAGTACAATATAAAGGACAGAAAAATGCTTGGATGAATTCCATTTTTTTGATTAGCCAAGATTTTTTTCCAAGTGCGAAGAGGCATCGAGAAAATGAGGATAAAGCTGGTAAAGTTTTGTTTATTATCAATAATGCACCATCCCACCCTCCTCTTGAAAAAAATTAATTCAATTGACGAGAACTTCATTGTCAGGTTTTTACTGCCAAATGTTACAGCCCTGCTGCAGCCAATGGATCAAGGCGTTATAGAAAAACTAAAAAAAGATGTACAAAAAACAAGTCTTGCATTGCTTGCTTCTACCAGAGGGAGATGAAGAGAGCACGTGGTTGAGTTTTCAAAGAAGCTCAACATTAAGGATTGTTGCTACAGGTTAGCAGATGCCTGGAACATGTTGTTGGAGAGAAATCTGAAAAAGGCATGGTATAAACTTTGAGCTACTGCCGAAGAGATGGTCACACATGTGCAAGATTTGAATAAAGACGTAGGTGAGATTGTAACTTTGTAACTTTATTTCAAGGGATTATGGGGTTTTCCAAGTGTGGACAAGATGATGAAGAGGCATGGTTAAACAACAATGCTGATAATCCTGATTATCCATATTTTAACCAAAGAAAAAAATTGTTGCATTACTCCAGGAGGAAGAACGTGCTGACTTTAACCAAGGTGATTCTGATGACAAAGAAGAAGAGGGAGTGGGCCCACTCGAGCAGAGGCCTTTGCTAGCTAGAACCCACAATGGTATGGTGTGAGCAACTGTCTGAATGCAGTTCTACAGAGATATTGCTATTAAAGAGGATGAGAGACCTCGCCACGAAAAAAAAGACAATCTCGCATGGTTCAAAGAAAAATTAAAGATTACATATTTTAAAAGAAAAATTAAAGATTACATATTTTAAAAAATAAACTTTCCCAAGATTCAGTATACTCTTATTTGTGTGCAATTACTTGTGTTTGTTTATTTCTGTTTATGTAAAAAAAAAAGAAAAAAAAAAGTGTGATTTATAATTGAAACCATGTAAAACAATTAGGTAAGTTCAAAATAAATGTAATATATAATATACATGCTGCAGTTCCTGCAGACTGGACAAGTACAAATGTCTCACCTATTCACAGGGGAGGGCGGGTTAATAAAAGGGCAAAATGATTAATTACAGACCTGTAAGCTGGACTTAGAGGTCTGAACAAGATTAATCATGGAAAATAATGAAGTCAGTAATTACAGAAGTAGTACACATTATTTCTTAAGGGGAGGTTTTGTTTGATCAATGTGATTAGCTACTATGAGATACAAAGGGACTGGAGGTAAAAATAATCTAGTACCATCAGTGCTGGACCAAGGTATTTCTGTGCCACAGGCAAAATGATTTTTTGGCACCCTTTACTAAGGATATATATTTTTTTGCCTTACTGTTCTGTTTTTGGCGTCTCGGGCAGGGGGACCTGCTAGCCCATACCTTAATCCAGCACTGAGTACCGCATATTCAGAATTCAATAAAGCTTTTGATACTATTTACATGAAATGCTGCTGTGCAAACTGGAGCACTGTGGCATTATAGGCAAGTTACTATTATGTTTAAAGGGTTGGTTGAGTGGCAGAAAAGACAGAGAGAGAGAGAGAGAGAGAGGTTATTAATGAGCACTACTCTTCTTGGACCTAACTGTTTTCAAAATTTATTAATGATACTGATAAAGCCATATCAAGTTTAATATCAAAGTTGATATAAAGGTTGACATAGTATTCAATGACAGGAATCAGGATATATTACTGTAACAAGAACTAGATAAATTAAGGAGATGGGCCGAGAAGTGGCAGTTAAAATTCTATACTGGAAACAAAAAAGATACTGCATATGGACAGCAATAATCCCAGAATAACATACCAATTGGGTAGTACCATACTCAAGGTAGTGGAGAACAAAAGAGACCTAGGGATAGTCACATAGTCTAATATGAAGTTCTCTGAGAAGTATAGACAAGCTGCTAGGTCAGCTCGTGTTTCTTTCAATGA
Organism: Mastigoproctus giganteus; assembly: GCF_048544385.1. Taxonomy (NCBI): domain Eukaryota; kingdom Metazoa; phylum Arthropoda; class Arachnida; order Uropygi; family Thelyphonidae; genus Mastigoproctus; species Mastigoproctus giganteus. Next base: position 227,129,980 of record NC_143576.1, on the reverse strand, counting down.
TATACAGGAATTTTGCCAGAGAGTGAAAAGGAAGTGATTTTCCAACTGTATAATGCAATGGTGCAATTAGAGTACTGCATACAAGTCTGAAATTCCCATTTAGGAAGGATGTAGATCTCTTAGAACAAGTGCAGAGAAGAGCAATTATTCAGGGGGCACAAAAGAGTTCTCTTGGCAATAAAGACTTAGTTCTGTAAACTGTATAATCTAGAAACTAGGTATACACACAGGAGGGGACCTGAATGAGTGGATTAAGTAAATTAAATGCTGATGACATTCTTAATCTTTCACACATAAGGAGACCTAAACCCAAAATGATAAAGAATGGTTGCAGGAAAGATGTGCAGAAATCTATATTTTTTGGCTGATGCTGTATAAACTTGCTTACTTGCATCATTTGCCACTACTAAGAATGTCTTATTAGCTACCATAGCATGAGGCTTTCTGCCCAAAATTTCAGTTTTTAAATCTGTTATACCAACCTGCATCTCACATACTTTGAATATCTCACTACTAGGTTGTTAAGGTCTTCAGATTGACTACTTATCCACTGATAAGATCCCAACACAGGCTGAAACATTGGGCTGGGTGATGGTATACACATTAAATAAACAGCAATATACTAGAGCAGTGCTTTTTAAAGTGCTACAATACCAAGGCAATTCATTGCAAAGTATCAATGCATTAAGCACATACAAGATCAATGCACTAAGTAGCAAACAAAATGAAGCTATGCTCTATAATCCCAGAATAATATTGCTTCATTACAGAAAAAAACCTTAAACAACTAACTGAAGATACAAGAGTATATAGAAAAGTTGAGATTGGAAGTCTGAATTGCTTGAGATAGTTTTAAAACTCAAGGAGCATCTTATTTATTACCATTGTCTTAACCGATATGTTAGTACATGGCTCAATCTGATAAGGATTTCCAAATAATCTGCATAAAAAATGTCTGGTATAAGTGGAGTAATGAGAACAATGAACAAGAAGCCAGGTAAGCACCACCTTGTGGGACTCTAGCAGAAATTTAATGTAATTAAAAAATCATCATGTTCTGTTGAGCAAATTAAAAATTTAATTAATGCTAAAAATAAAGGTAAAAAACAATATGGTGTTAAGGTCTTAAAAATGGGCAAAAATTGAAAAGCTGTCATATTTGCCAACAACCATTAAATTTTGAAACTTTACTCAAAAGTCATATGGAATTCCTGATGCTAATATGACTAGATGCAGAAAGGCAACAAATTTAAGAAAACTTTGGCAAAAACAAACTGCAAAAGAAGTATGTGGAGGCTTGTAAAAATAAGAAATCCAGATTTTTTTTTTTTCAATAACAATAAATTCTTATTGAAAAATAAAGTGCAAGGGGGCTAACTATCCTTCTGAAATCTCATTCAAATCCAATTACAATCCAATTTAATTCAGTCCTCCATTTGTCCACTCCAAATATCAGGGTCCTGAATGCATCACACCTTGCAAAATGCATTGAAACAGCCTCTATTATCCTATCAGCAGTGCTCACGGCCTGCAACCTTGGACAATACAATCAATCAATCTCATTACATGCTGGTTTAAGACAGTTGCACTGTACACTGCTTTGGAAAGGATTACTACATGCTCTTGATTATGGGCCTGGTAGGTCACTCACCTGACTATGATCTTTAATCTGAAATAGCACTTACAAAAAACAAGGAAGCAAACCTAATAGAATAGTTTTTCCACAGCTTGTGTAGCATTTAAGCAATACAAGCAATTAAACTGTATTTGGATAAAACTTTTCAGAAAGGTAAGCCACCAAATTCAGAAATCTACTCCATTTTCTCCCAACAGCTGGGTCCAGATTGCGAGCTTGATTTTGTTGCTAGATTTCAGTTACACAACCTTTGAATGCAGCACAATCTGGTGTATCCACAATTAAAATAAAAATGGAGCAATTGATTGCTTCCATGAGTCCCAGAATTTCTAGAATTCTGGGACTTATGGCATACCCCAATTTATTTTAGATCCTATTCTTGTGATTTTCAATTCACTTTTCTTGTACCAATACTTCCCTCCAATTTGGAAAGCTCATTAGCTTTTTGGCAGCATGAAGCTGTAGCCAAAAAGCCAATCCTCAACCCTAGTGAAATTCTTTACACTTATATCTAATGCCCAAGTCTTCTCAAACTACTTGGAAACAATGCATCTTCCAATTCTTTGCAATCATTTGCTCCCACAGCAGCTTCCTGAAATTTGCTACTCTCTCCTTCATCAATCTACAGTTATGAATCTTCTGACTATCACCAGTGCTATCATCTCAAACCTTGTAACAAACAATGAGCTGGGTAGCAATGACCTATACTGACCTTAAGGCAATATCTGATGCTGTAAAGGTAATAGCTTTTTTGAAACTCTTAATTGACCACTATATTTGTTTGCTACTTAGTTCATTGACAAGGTCAATGAACTAAGTAGCAAACAAAATGAGACTATGCCCTACCTATACAATAATATAGCATCATTACAGTAAAAGACCTTAAACAACTAACTTAAGAACAAGCTCAAAAAGAGTGAAGACTTGCAATTTTGCGACCACTTTTAACAAACATGTCATTTTAACTTACTGTAGGAAGCAACAACTTTATGCATTCGATATCTTCTGAGGACCCACAGGGTGGTGTCTTATCTGGCCTCCTCTTCAGTGCTCTCAATACTCCACTTACACGAGACATTATCTGTTATGCAGATGATTTGAAAATCCTAACCGAATTTAGCTAGGCACCAACAGACTGGTTAAATCAATGGTAAATGACACACTCCTTGAGTTTTCACACTACTTCAAGCAATTTAGATTTAGAATTAACCCTGACAATGTACGTATGTGTATGTTCCCTGCTTATGGTGGCCCCTAGGCATGTGCCTATCTCCACCTAATGTCTTTGTGAAGGAAGAATCTCTGTACAATGGGCCTGACATAGTATTAACACACACTACACTACTGTAGTATGTGTTATCCATGTTAGGCTATTTTGCCACCATGGGGCAGCATGTGGAGCCGGGTCTGTTCCATTAGTCTGTGCTATAGCACAAAGTCCCGCATCCACCAGTGGGTGTGCCATACCAGTGGATGCCAGCAAATCCCGTACTCAGGGTGTCCAATCCTGAGTACCAGCAAAAAAAAAAAAAAAAAAAATATATATATATATATATATATAAATAAAATAAACAAATAAATTAATTAAAAATATATATATAAAAAAAAGAAAATAAAATGATAATATTAAAAATAACCAAAATTAAAATAAAATCACAAATTATGGGTAAAAAAAAAAAAAAAACTATGGGTGAGAAGAAAAAAAATTAAAAACCCAAACTATGGGTACAAGAAAAAAAAAAAAAGGAGGAGAAGAAGATGAAGAGAGAAAGAAAAAGAAAAAAAAAAAAAAAGAGATATTACTGAGTGGCTTGCAGCAATTGTCTTCTTTTTCTAAAGACACAGACAAAAATGTTGAAAAGCATTAAATCTATCTCTATCTGAGACAAACAAGTGTAATTCACTAACATTACTTATTAAAACTGTTTGAAACAACAGAGACCTTTCTTCAGTATACAGATTACAATCTAATAATACATGTTTCCAATCTTGTTCAATCCCACAAATACAAAAAATATCTGTCGCTACACCCAACTGACGACAGTTTTGCATTTAATGATCCTTACCCTGTCAATATAAAAGAAGCCATCATAGCTGGGAAAAACCAATCTAATTTTTTGTTTAATGACAAATAGCAAACATCTGGCAAAAAATATTTGGTGACTAGACCAGTCGTACTGTCGTTCCACCTACATTGCCATATATTATATAATTCATTTAAAATTCTTTTTGTCTCAATTTTCATAACCAATGTATTAGAAGTTATTTCCATAAAGCTAACTTCCCTACCCTTCTTTAAATGATACACCATCCCTCTATATATCACATGCAAATCCAGGGGTAACACCCCAGCTATCACCTGAAGGGCATTTGTCGAAACCATTCTACATACTTGATTAATTGATAATAACATCACCCTCTGTATGGAATTTAATTTATTTTTTATTCTAACAATATTTGCCCTCTTATACCAAATACCAGCAGCATATAAAACAATTGGCAGGAAAACAGCCTTATAATACAATCTAAGGATTTTTTTTTATTTTTTTATTTAACTCCCATTCTGTTCTGGTTATCCTAATTATAGCAGCACTAAAAGTTCTTATTAGTTAAAAAGTTCTTATTAGTTAAATTTTCTACCTGTTCTGTAAAACTTAACTTATCATCTATAGTTATTCCAAAATACTTATTGGTTTTAACATATGCTATTTGTTTATTATAAATATGTGCAGTAGGTGGATGATCATAATTGAAAGCCCCTTTAAAAATCATCAGTTTAGTTTTTGTTATAGAGATATTCAACTTATGTAATGTAACCCATTGGGTCAGATCCTCCAATATTTTCTTAATCCTTGTCTCCAAGACCAATCTTGAAGACTTAGAACACAAATTACCAAATCATCTGCGTATGCTATAGAATGATGGTGTTCAAGACTCCGAGAGAGCCACTGATCTAATACAAGGTTCCAACACACAGACCCCAGTACGGAGCCTTAGGGACATCTGCAGTATACCAGTGTGTTGTAAATGACGTGTCCCTGATATTTTCCTATTTGTAAAATAATTTCTTATTACTTTGTATAATTGATATGAACAACTCATCTTTACTAACACATTTAATACACTCTCCCACCACAGTGAATTAAAAGCCCCCTCGAAGTCTATGAACACTGCCATAACATATCAATAGCAGTATCACAATAATGAACTAAGTCATATATAGTGTCTTCAGCAGATTTTTCCTGTTTAAATCTGTATTGATTTGTTTCAACTGTACAATTAACTTTTAATAATTCATTTAATCTTATGGCTAAATGTTGTTGTTGTTGTTGGTTTTTTTGGCGCAAGAGCTACTTTGGCCATATTGCGCCTGTTCTTGTCGAGAGACACAGTAAGGATTAATAAAAGGGTTTATAGGAGCATAAATATATTAATCTGTTTTAGATAGCGGAAAAACTCAGGTAAATTGGAGTTGTCTCCAATCATATGTCTAATTTGAAGAGGTTCATTTAAATTTGATAGGGATCGGAACGATGTGTTTCTGGCATACTGATAGTGAGTGCACTCTATAAGAATATGTTTTACGGTTAGCGTTGAATTACAGTGGTGGATTATTTCCTCGCAATAAATAGTGGTGTGTAAGATGGGTATGACCTATACGCGCTCTGGCAAGCACAACCTATTCATGTCTGTTTGAACGGAAACTAGATTTCCATAGCTGTGGATTCTGTTTTATATTTCGTAACTTGTTATTTACCTGATTATGCCAAATTTCTCGCCATTTTTCATTGCAAATTCGGCGTATGATTGATTTGTAGTCTGTGTAAGGAATCCGGATGTGGTTATTATCAGTGGGGTTTCTTGCTGCTTTATCTGCACTCTCATTTCCTGGTATTCCAGTGTGCCCTGGAATCCAACAGAATGTGACAGTCTGCCTATTGTTATGAAATTCGGATATTTGAGTTCTTATTTGATTTATTAGTGGATGTGGAGAGCGAAAATTGCCTTGGAGGGCTGTCACTGCACTCAAGGAGTCTGTATAGATAATAGTCTTCGGAGTGAAAACATGAGCAAGTAAGGTCAAACCCATCTTAATGGCATAGAGTTCTGGAGTGAAAACGCTGCATTCTTGTGGTAATGAAACAGACACTGTTGATGTTGGTAGCACCACAGCAGCTCCCACAATTGTGTCATTTTTAGAGCCATCAGTATAAATTTGCAAAGTGTCTGCATTTGCCAAAGAGTGAGCTGCATGTAGTTTCTGAATAGTTGGATTGTTCAGGGAGTGTTTCCCCCAGCGTCGGAAATAGTCATCACACGAAGGTATACACACTTTCCATGGAGACTGTACAATTTCTCTGCCTTGATGTAAATTGGTCAACTGCATATTCCACTGCTGAATCAGTTCTCGTAGACGGATTCCTGTAGGTTGGTTTTCAAGAGGCTTATTTCTGAAAAGGTTTACCCATTGTGGATCATAGAGGTATGACCAGATAGGATGAGATGGAAGGCTATATATTTTAACTGCATAACTGAGGAGCAGCATCTTTCTCCGAAGGTGGAGTGGAGGTTCATTGGCCTCTATATATAAGCTTTGCACCGGCAAAGTCCTGAACGCCCCGAGAGCAATCCTGAGCGCACTATGTTGTATTGTGTTGAGACAGGCTAACAGAGTCTTTCGGGCAGAGTCATACACAGGAGCACCATAATCTAATCGAGATCTGATTAAGGCCCGGTATAGGTGGAGTAGAGTATAGCGATCAGCTCCCCTTGTCATAAATGAGATGACTTTAAGTATATTCATCTTTTTCATACAGACAGTTCGCGTTTGTAGTATGTGTTTCTGGAATGTCAGTTTAGTGTCAAGAGTTATGCCCAAAAATCAGATATTGCTGGTAATTGGTATCGGTTGTTTTTCCAGTGATAATTCAGGTTCTGGATGTAGTTGGCGTTTTTTACAAAAGTGAATGGCTGCAGTTTTGGTTGCTGATAGACGGTAACCATTACGTGAAGTACATGACACTTCTGTTTATTGCAAGCTGCAAATGTCGTTCAATGGAATGCATATTCTGTGAATGGCATGATATCGCAAGATCATCAGCATAAAGATAGATTTCTACGTTACTCAAGATGTTCTGCGCTAAATTGTTTATCCTAAGAGCAAAGAGGGTAGCGCTGAGTACCGATCCCTGTGGTACATCTTCTCTTTGGATAAGAGCTTGCGAAACAGCATTACGATAACTCACTTGAAAAGTTCTATTTTTAAGGTAACTCTCTATGATCATTGGGAGTCGACCTCTGAGTCCTATAGCATATAGGTCTTGCAGAATACCATAGCGCCAGGTGGTGTCAAAGGCTTTTTCAATATCCAGGCACACCATGACAAGATGTTCTTTCCGAATAAAGGCGTTCCGTATGTTACACTCAGCTTTCACCATAAGGTCTAATGTGGATCGGTTTTTGCGAAAGCCGCATTGATTACTACTGATGACTGAGTGGGATTCTATGTACCATACAAGTCTATCGCGTACCATCTTTTCCAATGTCTTGCCCAAGCAGCTGGTAAGGGATATCGGTCTATAGTTGCATGGATTAGTCTGATCTTTCCCAGGTTTGGGAAAAGCTAGCACTGTTGAATGACACCATGAGCGAGGATAATAGCTTTCGGAGAAGGCCCGATTCAGAAAAAGCAATAGGGAATTTAGAGCCTTTTTTGTCTAGGTGTTGTAACATGACGTAATCAAGACCATCAGGTCCTGATGCCCCATTTCTTGATTTGTTTAGAGCAACCTGCAGCTCCAACATTGTAAAGGGTTGATTATATGGGAGCACTATTCTTGTACTGAAATTTAATTTGCTTTGCTCAGTCCTTCTTTTAAGTTGCTGAAAAGATGGTTCATATGCAGCTGTATCTGAGATATTGGCAAAGTTTTCTGCTAGAGCATTAGCTATTTCAACTGGAGATAATAAATCTTGTCCATTCCATCTCAGTATTGGAGAGGATGCTGGGAGAAATCTACCATTTAGTTTTTTTATTTTATTCCAGATTATTCTGCTGTTTGTGTTCTTCGTTATAGTAGAGGCAAACTGGATCCAAGAATCTTTTTTTGCCTTTTTCCTTACGAATCGCGCTTTTGCTTTCAGTTTTTTTAAATTTATAAGGTTCTCAGTAGTTGGGTGTTTACGAAACAGGTTCCATGCCCTGTTTTTCTCTTTTTTGCAAGTTGGCACGCTTCACTCCACCAAATATTGGCATGTTTAAACGAACCAGTACGCATTTTTGGTATGGCCTTGGTCGCGGCATTCAGAATCTGAGATGTGATGTGCTGTGTGGCATCATCAATGGATTGGAAATTGATAATTTCATCATTGAATGAGATACTGAGAGCAAATAACTTCCAATCGGCCTTGGAAAATTTCCATTTTAAGTGGGAATTATTTACCTGAGGGATTCTAGTTATTTGGAATTCGCAAATTATTGGAAAATGGTCACTGTTTAGCGGATTGTCCAGACTTGTCCAGCGGATGAGTGGATACAATGTTGGAGAGCAGATTGTCAAGTCTATAGCTGTAGTTGTTCTAGTAGAGAAATGGATGTAAGTATCAGCACCAGTATTCAACAGTGTTAGATTGTGTTTGTCAAGCAGCGACTCCAGAACTTGACTTCGTCTGTCTGTATGTGGGGAGCCCCAGATCGGGTAATGTGCATTAAAATCTCCAAATAAACAAAATGGAGGAGGGATCTGTAGTAGAAGTACTTCTAGGTCATTATAAGTATATTCTTTGTTTGGTGATAGGTATATTGAAACTACTGTTAACATGATTCCTAAGGAGACACGCACTGCTACTGCTTCTAAGGAAGTTTGCAGTGGAATGTGTTTAGTAGGGACTCTTGAGTTTACTAGAATGGCCACACCTCCACGCACAGTGGTATTATTATTTCTATTATGCTGATATATAGTATAGTTCTTGATTTTTGGAATTACATGCGGAGGTAAATTGGTTTCTTGCAAACATATGCTTACCGGACTATACTGTTGGATTAGGTCATGGATATCATCGATATTACTACGTAGACCTCTACAGTTCCACTGCATGATGTGATCCATTATTTGATTTTGGCGGTTGTGTTTGATTCAGTCTGTTTTTTAGGTCCAGTCTGTTTTTGTCTCTCAAATTTTATTCTTTCTTTTTTCGAAAAGATAGGACGCACTGTGTCCATGTCATCATCTGCGTACAGATCTAAGATTGGCTCATCCGGGCTGATGTTTTCATTAGTATCCATATTTGTTGCATTTTGTTGACTTTTCTGCCTTGGGACTGCTGTTTTAGTTTTTATAGTTTCTGAGGAAGACTGCAAAGCAGTTGGTGGTACTGTAATTGGTGTGTTATTGGCACTATCATTCACATGCCGTTCCATAGTAGATTGCTGTGATTTTGAGAGTATTTCTCTAGTTCCCCCATCCAGTCTGCAATAGACATGGATGGGGGAACTGACACGTCAGTTTGAGTGGCTGCTGACTGATATTTCTTTGTTGCTGCTGCGTAGGTGTGTTTAGTTGTAGTAAGCATAATCTGCTTCTTTGCTTCTTGGTAAGTGACTTTCCGCTCTACTTTATATTGTTGGATCTTTTTTCCTGTTTTCCACAGTTCACAGGACTTTGAGTAGGCAGGGTGTTGGCCTTGACAGTTTGAACAATGTGGTGTTTCCGCATCACATTCCGTTTGTGCGTGGGATTTTGAACCACAGTTTGGACACACAGCATCCCCTCGACAGACGGTCTGAGAGTGTCCAAACTTTTGGCACTTATAACATCTGATGGGATTAGGAATGTAGGGTCTTATACGGCAATTGAGATAGCCGGCTTTAACACTAGATGGTAAATTTGGTGTGCCAAACGTAAGGATGATGTTCCACATTGGAACCAGCTGGCCATCTTTTTTGATCATGATGCGCTTAGCATGTGTGACTTTTTGTTCTTTTAATTCTTGGACTAATTAGTCTTCTGTGACATTAATCAAATCCCACTCAGTGATGACCCCTTTGGAGGCATTTAGTGTCGCATGTGGGGTAACTTGCACGGGAATACCACCAAAGGCTGAGAGGTTCAGCAGAGTCTCTGATTGCTGACGGCTCACACTTTCAATTAGTAAACCACACTTTCAATTAGTAAATCACCCGATCTAAGTCTTTTCACCATTTTAGGTGAACCTGCTGTATTTTCCAAACATTTCTGTATCAGAAACGGGGAGAGTGTACTCATGCATTTGTTTGACAAGGAGTGGAAGATAAGGAAAGATGGACATTCCTTTTGCTCTGTGTCAGTCCTCAGTCTTTTCGACTGCGATGTGTCATGGTCATTATCATTTGATTTAGGACATGAGCGCCGAGGCTCAATTGGAGGGAAATTGTCAAATTCCATGTTTGCTCCTTTTCACCCCGGGAGAGTGGCTTTCTTCTCCCAGGTTACCGGCCACGCCACGTGGAGGCAGGAGCGGTGCCACCAGTGACCAAGCGGTTGTAAAGTTTAGTAGCTTGTTAGTAATTAATATATATATACTCTGAAAAAAGAAAGGTAGTTTTCCTTTCTTGATTCTTACTTTAACGCTTGAAGCACAGAACCACTTTAGCTAAACAAAAGAGAAAACGACACTAGAAATACAATTAAACTTTGTCGCTTAGAAATAGCACACTATATATCTCAGAGGAAATCGCTTGTCACTATCGCTTGGCACTCGGGGCCTTTATGGCTAAAAGTCTCTCATATATCTTCCCTAGGGTGGCTAATAAAGATATTGGCCAGTATGCTCTAGGCTCCAAAGGATTCTTCCCTGGTTTCAAGACCATCTTTAAAATTGCAAACTTCCATATTTCTGGAAAAACTGATTCTAAAAGGCATTTGTTAAACATATTTAACAATATTTCAGGATAAATTTCAAACATCTTAACTATTACTGTATTTTCTACTAAATCCCAACCAGGACATTTATTTAACCTAACCTGTTTCCATAACTGATTGTAACTCAATCACATTAAATAGCTCAGTTTCAATAGACGTATTATATAAACTGTTTTCCATTCTTATTCTAAGCTGATCAGCAGTGTCTTGTCCGATATCATCATACTTATAAAGGCAGTTCACACTATTGCAGCAACTGAAGAAAACCCATCTAATGTAGGTTCATGTAACATATCTTCTACACTGTAAAATATATCTCCTAAGGAAACTTTATTACGAGACATTTTGTACAATAAACACCACGGCTCCGTATTTCCTGTTTATTTTACAAAATTCTGCCATGATTGGGTCTTATGCTGCCTAATTGCTTTAGAGTATAATTTCTTTTTATTTTTGTAATTGGTTTTAAACCATTCGACCTCCTCAGCTAGCAATGATTGTCTTCTTTGATAATCTCTTCTTGCAGAATTAACTTATCTATGACGAGATGCTAATTCCTCAGACAACCAAGGAATTATGTTCTTTCCCATTTTTTCTCTCTTACATGCATAAGATGTTACTCTATATAAAGCATTCTGAATATATCACAATATATCAATTGTGTTCCAGTGTCTCCCTCAAATTCTACATGTAAGGCTTGTCTAAACTTTTCCCAATTCATTGTTTTAATTGAAAATCTGTTTATATTTTGCAAACTGAGAGAATTAACAACTGACCTGTCAAACTTGATAATAAAATGTATTGCTCTGCGTCGCCTCAGTAAGATTTCCAACCAACAACTTTATTACAAATACTAGTTGCAGATAAAGTAATATCTATGCTTGACTGTCCGTTCACAGTTGAAAAAATATACGGCATGCCCTGAACATTGTGAACATTGAGGTTGTATGTAAATATAATTTCTTCCAATAATCTACCTCTGTTATCAGTAAAAACCACTTTGCCAAGCAAAGACTTGGCATTTGCATCCATAGTAATCATTAGGTTAGAATTTACAGTAACACTCAGAAAACCTTCTATATAATGGACTGTTTCTAACGTGTCTTGCGAAGGGGTGCAGTATAAGGACATTACATATAACGAGAAACCACAAAAAGCAATCTGAACACAAGTATTGTTTTGAGTGCAGAAAGTTGTCATTTTAGTAACAGTTATATCAGTGTTATTAATTATAATAGCTGACTTAGGTCTATCACTACTGGACAGTATAATTTGGGAAGAAAGTGGAATCCCTGCAACTTTACACCCTCCTTGACAAACTTGGCAGACATAATATATATATATATATATATGGTTCTTGCATACATATTATGTCATACTGACTCTCATTCATAACCACTCTGACTTCATCCATTACTATTTGAGAACGTTGACAGTTTGCATAATTTTTAATGTTCCCATGTGCTCAGAAATCCTCTCACTATCTTCCCTATGATTTAAATTACTCATTGTTAATATTCAAATTAGATATTTCAACAGCCCTCTGGTACTCAGGACAGTTCTTGTCTCATACCGAATGATTGCAATCTTTTTTTCTTCTCTTGCAGTTAACACATTTGGCCAGTTGATCTCTTAATAAACAATCAGCATAAACATGTCCATTTTCTGCACATTGGCCACACGACACAGACTTATGTTGACAGTACTGTGCAGTGTGCCCATAACCTAGACATTTAAAGCATTTTGATACACAATAAGTAAACCTTCAAAATTTATACAAAGTCCAAAAATATCCTGTCTTTATATAAAATACACATTATAAACTCAGGGAAAAACCAATTATCTAATTTGTAGTCTTTGCTTTAACTCCTGACTGAAATCGGAAAGTTACCCCCTGTAACACTTCATCTCTTTCAAAGCCATGCTGCTTTAAATTTTTACAGTAGAGATCTTCTATCATGTCCTCCTTGGTTAACTCTCTCAGAACATCATAAATTAATACTGTACTGTAGGATCATTCAATTTTGGTTTATCATATATTACCCCAGCTGTATCTAGCCATTCTGATTTAAAGAATTTATCAATATCACTCTTTTCTTCAAATTCCAGAACAACCCCCTTACTTCAAATTGGCCTCATTTTACGTATTTTAATCTCCTTATATTCATTTTTAAGGGTATTAACTACTGCCTCCCTTACCCCCTGACTATTTTGCAAACTGGAATTCTCACCTGCATTACCATAATATTTTGCTTTTTAAACCCTGTGTCATCCAGAATCTTTTTTTGAGTTAGCCCCTTATCATAAATTTCACTCAATTTCACTAAATTTCTGGGCAGTATGGGGCAAGACTCCCATCTTCCCCAATACTGCCCAATTTAAGTTTATAGGCATATATATCACATTTTGTTCTACTAGTGTTTGACATTTAACAGTGTTGTCTATTAATGAAGCCTTAACTTGTAATTCATTAGCTCTAGCTTTCAATCTTTCGTTGTTGACTATTAATGCCATAGTTACCGTCTCCATATCGATCTACTTATCCAAAACAAAAAATCGAAACTGTTTTAGTTATTTTATTCGCCTCATTTGTCATGTAATCCATGACCTGTTTCTTTAATTTAATAACTAATTCGTAGATTGAAGTAACATCTTCATATCTCTTTTGTTGTTCATGTATATTGCTTACTATTATATCGCTTTCTCTTATGCTAATTCCAATATCTCTTCTCGAACCATCCTCATTCATAAAATCAACTATTCCCTCCAAATCAGTAACTTGTCCCAGATCTGCCTCACATTCCACATTTGTTTGAGACTGCTCATCAACAACAGAATTTACAGGCGAACGTTCAAGACAAACTATGAATTTGATCTGTTATTATTTCTACAGATTATTCAACATTTCCCCTTTGGAAACTCGAACTAGACTCTAATTTCCTCTGTATAAACAGATTGAGTAATATTTTCTTCCTTAGTCAGAGGAGTTTTAGATAATCTGCCTTTGCTATTTTTGTCTACCTTTTTTGCTAATTCCACCTGTCTAGGCAATTTCGAACTTCTCAGCATTACCGGGGGGGGGGGGGATCCAACACTTTCCCCACTCCCCTTTACAACTACTAACTTCCTTCCTTGACTTTTATTTTCCATTTTGTTAAGAGGAAATAATTTTCAACAAATCTAATATTGATATTTCAACTTATAAAACAACTATTACTCACAGAAAACAAGGATAAAGTTTTCCCGCCAAAACAGCAATGTCAACTCAACAATCATTACCACACAGTAGCCATATTGTGCCAGCCAGTGTGGTAACTATATTTTCATAAAATAGAAGTTTCTCAGGAATAAACATACAATTTACCTTCAAATTTCAATTGAAAACAATATATAACCCAGAATGACGCTATCAATGCACAATTCAATCTTGGTTAACAAAAGTTGCACCGGATATTTCATGGAGCACAAAAAAAAAAAACACAGCCACTCAACACTACTCTCCGAAAAGTCAATTAACCCTGAAAAGTCTAAATTCATGCTGTACTCCTTAAAGCTGTTCCTTTCAATATCCAGCTACTTGCTCCTCCATTGGATCACCAAATGACACCAGCCATATGTTAATGAGCTGTCAAAACTATGGTGTTCTCTCCAGTACTATACAGAACAGGTCACAAGCAAAAGCAGGCATCTCATATATCCACTACAATCAAGCTTCTTTTTTGGGGAGAGTTTTGGTTTTTAAAGTGGGACACAAAGGTAAGCCCTCCTCCCAACCTCCAGGATAAGAACAACTGACATGGCTGGGTTTCTAGACATTCAACGATTTCCATCATGTATAGATAAAAGAAGACTAGTGGCAACCACTAAAATGGCTGTTGGACAAACCTTTGCACCATCATTTTAGGAAGTGTCCAGAGGATCCCAAGAGTTGCCCTGAGGACTTCCCCAGCAATGTGCTCATGCTGAGTTGTCTATATCTTTCTGCCTTTCAGATGCTTTAGTGTACTAAAGCACTGGAGGCAGAACTTAAGTTCCTCAGTGAAGTATACAGAAGACACATTTTACAAATTCAATATCTAATTTTATCTTATATACAAATTTAATATTATTATTGTTTATTCTTCTATACCACAGGATTTTAATTATATATATATATATATATATATATATATATATAAATAAATAAACGTTTAGTGATAAGATATTATCACTTAAGATTTTATCACTAAATTAATAATATTCATTATGGTCTTTAGGTTTCTCAGATTATGCTCTAGTCCAAGTAAATTTGTCCATTCATTCATTCTTTTCTCTCCTTTTCATATATATATATATGAAATCTCTGAGGTCTCTTCTATATAAAAAATAGAAGAGACCTCAAGCATCAGGAATACTCATAGTGATAAGAATATTGCAACCACTGACCTGAACATTAAACAATTTATTTAAAAATAAAATACATAGGAATTAAAATAACTATAAAAGAAAACCATTACAAGCATAAAAGATATAAAAATGCATGGTACAGCAATTTAAAGGGATAAGAATATAATAAACACGAAACAGCAAATAAACAATAAAATAAACATACAAGAAGCTTTCGAGGCATAGAGACCTCTTTATCAACTCAGACTGAAGGAACAACAATAGCCTTTCTTATATCCCAGATATACAATACTATGTGCAATCGAGCATGGCAGACAAAAAAAAAAAAAAGAAAAAGGGAAGGGGAAAAGAAAAAAACCCCACAACAGCTATATGGAGGGTAACTAACCATGGGGGGTGGCATACATTATGAGCCACATCTAATATTTCAATGTTTCAATCTGGGCAAGCAATACGGTGTTTACCTTATTGGTGGTATCAATGGTGATACACCGTATTGCTTGCCCAGATTGTACCAATGTAACCTACAATTGGCCAATGTAGGTTAAATTGGCAAATCTGAGCACAGACTATGTGATCGTGTTTCTGAGCATGAAGGGACTATTTGCCAGGCCGATTATTTTAGGTAGTGATGAGAGACGAAAGGTAAATAATCAAGCAAGTAGTCATTGTGCACTGCATTCAGAGTCTGATGAATGATTGGCTGAAGGTAAAATTATGTTAGCCTGCTTCTTTTTTCCCCCTTCCTACCTTCCCGTTTTCTTTTATTTCATCCACCAGGCTCGATGCACATAGTGTTGTTTATCCAGTCTTCTGGGATATAAGAAAGGCTACTGTTGTTCCTTCAGGCTAAGTTGAAAAAGAGGTACTTATGCCTCGAAAGCTTCCTGTGTGTTTATTTTATCATTTATTTGCTGTTTTGCATATATTATATTCCTATTAACTGCTATACTGTGGATTTTAATTTCTTTTTATATCTTTTATGCTCATAATGGTTTTCTTTTATATTTATTTTAATGCTTATGTATTTTATTCTAAAATAAATTGTTTAATGTTCAGTTCAGTGATTACAATACTCTTATTATTATTTACCATTATAAATATATATATTTATTTATATACAGGATGTTTTAATAACTGAAACATACCGATGTCTATCTCACTTATTTTAAGGTTAAGGCTATTCGTTGTTTGGACCTTTTTTTTTTTTTTTCCATATCTGGGCTGAAATTTTTGATTTTTAAACTGGTCTAAGTACAGGCAGTTCTAGTTTTACGAGTTTTTTTTTTCCCCAAGTATCAAGTATCAACAAAATCGAATATTATGAACACTAATTGCAAAAAATGAAGTTAAACATTCATAAATACCGCATTCCAAACTACGTGCTTAGCTATACAATACAGTGTACCTCACTTTACGATATTAATCAGTTCCAGAGACACCATCGTATCGTTAAAATATCGTAATGTGAACCCAATAACACATTGTTTTTTGGTAATTCGTTTCAAGCTCTCGGAAGTTGAAATTTTCACTGTATAACTAAGCTATTTATCTCTTTAAAATGTCAATTTTAAGGTCACGAGCATGACCTTAAGGCCATATAAAAGGTCGTGAGCATGGTTTGTAAGTTGTAATAGTTACCAATTCAAATCATTAAAATGCACTACACTTTCATTGTTATCATATGTTCCGTTATAAGAATCAATTTTAAATGACTGTGATATTTTTCTAAAGCACATTTCTGGAGGTGACGACCATAAAACAATAAAAACAATTTGCACTTCCCAGTTTATTGGACTTTTCTGTTACTGCAAGAAATTATAAACGGGTAGTAAACTCGATCTTCTTGCATTTGCGAAAATACCGAAAGCTGGAATTGTGCGGTTTTTTACGTTATTATGGTGAAATGTGTTTGCCCTATATTGAAATATTCAATCATATAAAAAACAAACAAATTTTCAGAATCTTCTCTTCATTCCTTTTTTTTTAAGCTTCATAAACTTGTTACTCCATGCAAATTGTGTTACAGTTGCAATTTGTGTGTGCCGTTAAAAAATGCTTATGCATGCAATCGTGAAATTTATAATTAAAAGAGAAGATTAACTTGGAAACAAACGCCTCTTGAAGCATTTCTGAAGAAGACGACTCCTTGTGCAACAAACCAACGAGTGCCGAGCCAATAATGAATGAGCAACGAGTGTGCATTTAGTCGATGATGATGATGAAGAATAAACATTCTTTGACATTTGTAAGTCGTAAATCATTTCTCTATTATTATAATTTGCTTGATTTTACAGGCTACAGTTTCATTTCTTTGGATAAATCAATCATTGTTTAAACAAACTAATTAGCTAACTAATTTCATTGTTGAGAACGTAACCCCTATTTTAAACCTTATGTCTATGCGAAATAAATTCCCGCTTTACGAGTGCGCGCTAGGAACGAATTAACTCGTAAAGTCGAGAACTACCTGTATTACCATTTAGATTTTACAATTTCTAAATTTAAAATCTGCCTAATCAAATGCTTTATTTCCTCAATGGGAGAGTTGTTCCCCATCCTTGGTTTAGCCTAAAAACATCATCTGTGTAGTTATGAAACACACTAAAATGATTTTATTTGAGGGAAACACACACAACAATTGTATGTCATGGTTACTTTTTTCTAGTGTACAATGGCAGTTATGTATTGCATCTCCCCAAGGCAGTTGTGATGTGTTGCATCTCCTCATGCAAATGCAATTGCCATCGGAAGGCAGCCAATGGGATTCTTCCTCTTTCCCAGATTAATCGCTTGTGGGGACATAAATTCAAATCGAGGAAAGACAGTTGTAGAATAGATGTGTGGAAATTTGCCTTGAGTCAGCAGGTGGTTGATTGCTGGAACAAACTTCCATCTGTCGTGGAAGTTCACAGCTTAAATAAATTCAAGGCAGAACTAGACAAACATTTGGAATAAATAGATGGGTGAAATGGGAAGGTTTTTTTTTTTTTGGCTGATGCTGTATAAGCTTGCTTTCTTGCATCATATGCCTCTACTAATGCTAATTTCATGAAGTAGAAGTTTAAATTACAAAAACAAATGTGCAATAATAAATTCATTACTGAGAAATAAAAAAGGAATTAAACAAAATGGGAATGGATATTTTGTTGCTTAATTTTGCAATTTTGGCAGTTTGATATGAAAGAACAGTTATCAGTAATGGTCAACCACATTGTATGGCTGTTATTATTTCTACAAGTTAAAAGGTAACAATAACTGTAAATTCAAATAATTTTAATTTTATTATAACAAAATAGCAAATACACACCATACACCATACATGGAGTAACAAGTTTATGAAGCTTAAAAAAAAAAAAAGGAATGAAGAGAAGATTCTGAAAATTTGTTTATTTTTTATACGATTGAATATTTCAGTACAGGGCAAACACATTTCACCATAATAACGTAAAAAACCACACAATTCCAGCTTTCGGTATTTACAACATTCTACAATGTTTATACAAGATATTATAAGCTGGAACAAACTTCCAGAAAGTGAGTCAAAAGTGCTTTAACTGTGACTTCTCTCTCACAAAAGAAAAGAAGAGATATTGTTGAAACTAAACATAAAAAAAAAAGGTGCCTCGAGTGGATGGTTGTTGTTGTTATTTGGGTTTTTAGGAGCATTAGCAACTAAGGCCATATTTCTCTGGGGATATTCGGTGGTCATTCCCTGACCTTTCCACATCCTCCATATTTAGTGGTCACGGGCTTGAACCCCAGTCTAATCAAGAAGCGTGTCCAGGTGGGCAGAAGCACTGCTGCTCCTGCCCACCTGGCTACGGAGGCACCCAAGTGGATGGAATCTATCCAATCATATGAGGGGAGACAGAAAAGGAAATAAGCAAATCCTTAGTCATAATTATGAGAGCACCTTTGAATTCAAAGGAGGTCCCTCTGGACTGGAGATGTGTAAATGTATCTCTAAATTCACAAAGGACAATCTTTCTCATGTCACAAGGGTAACATGAGAAATTACAAACCTGTTAGTTTAACTTCTGTTCCAGGGAAAGGAGTCATTGGTTAAAAAAGTAATGCAGGACTATCTTCACAGGAATCTAATTATACTGCAGTCACAGTATGGATTTGTTAAGAGGAAATCTTGTCTGACCAATCTGTTTGGATATTACAATACAGTAACAAACGAACTGGAAGCAAAAAATAATTCTGATATCATATACTTGGATTTTGGGAAAGCTTTTGATACTTTGCACATAAAAGACTGCTATATAAAGTGGAGGAATGTAACATTTAGGGCAAGTTTATGCTATGGATAAAAGGATGGCAGATGATAAAAATGTTGACAGGGTGGTTAATGACAGTAATAAAGATATGCTACTGGAACAATATCTAGAATAATTAGGCAGATGAGCTGAGAAATGGAATTTGAAGTTTAACACTGACAAATGTAAAGCACTGCATGTGGGTAACAGTAATCCCAAAATTAACATACCATCTGCATGATACTACACTCAGGGTAGTGGAAAATGAAAAAGACCTGATGGTAATTGTGCAGTCAGATATGAATTACCTGTTGATAACAGTGAAGTCAGATATCATGAGCAAAACTATGGGTTTTGTCCATGATATACAGGAACTTTGCTAGCAGGGATAAGTAGGTGATTATCCCATTGTACAAGTCAGTGGTTAGGCTGCATCTTGAGTACTGCATACAGGTCTGGAGGCCCCATTTTAGGAAAGATGTGGATCTCTGGAATGGGTACAGAGAAGAACAACAAGATTGATGAAGGGAACAAAATGGGTTTTCTTACCAAGAATGTTCCAAATTCTCTACACATTTGTATTCTTTTTTATGTATCACATTTCCAGTCAGCATAGAATGATTCACAGCATGCATAATTGTGATATATGATATTTGCAGCTTCTGAAGATATCTTCTCAGGAAATTTTGCTGTTTCTAGCATTTCAGCATAACATCATTTCATTCTACTTATAGTAATATCACCTTGCATAAATTAAATTATTTTTAGAAACATGCTTTCACACAATTTTACATATGTACATGCAAATAAAGACCACGAATTTGTACTCTTAATGAATTTTGCAATGCTCTTCATTCAGTTTATGCATACTTCTGCCACATGCTGGTGCTTATTTTGGATTTTGCTGCAGCAATTGAAGGGTCAATTTATATCCACATTTGTATAAAATTCTGTACTGCAAGGTATTTATCATTCTCAGTGAACTAGCAAGAATGTGGCAATTCGTGAGATGTTGAAATTGAAGACCTCACATTTAAATCATACATGACTTAGAGTGGGCCAGTAAATCAGAGAGTCTTATAACGGGGGATTTTAATTTCCCAGATATTGACTGGAATTTGTGGGTTGGTCACTCACACGCTAGCAAGCTTTTGTGGATTTATTGGATGACTGTTTTCTACATCAGCATGTTCAGGAGGCAACTAGAGGGAGTAATACTCTTGATCTGATTATCAGTAGTGATTCTTCATGCATTAAGAATCTGCAGATAAAGGGACCACTAGGTGGCAATGATCACAATGTGTTGAAGTGGGATTTACTCAAAGAGGTAACTACCATCAGGGATAAAGGGAAGGGTTTTTGCTTTTGTAAAGGAATTACGATGGTCTGAGACAGTATTTAAATTCTATACAGTGGGACCAACTGACGATGTTACCAACAGCAAATTCAAAATGGGACACATCCAAAGAATTTATCTTGGAAGCTACTAGGCTTTACATACCAACTAAGAAATATTGTTCAATGTTTAGGCCTAAATGGATGTCAGATAAACTAATGAGACATATGGCAGAGAAGAAAAATGCATGGGATACATATAAATTAATGGGTGACATGGAAGCCTATGATAGATATAAGCTGGTCTGTAACCAAGTCACAAAGGAGATTAGGCAGGCAAAGGTAGATTAAAAGAAATCTTTGGGAAAGGATGCAAAGAAAAACAGCAGAGTTCTTTACCTATATAAACTCTAGAAGGAAAGGGATGAATCAGATTGGTCCACTGGATATTCATAGTTCAACTGTTGATGATCCTGTTCAGGTGGCTAACAAACTAAATGAGTATTTTTCATCTACATTCACACATGAGGAGTTATTCAGGGAAGGGAATGCCAGAGGTGAATTAAACTCTGGCAGTGAGCTAGATGATTTTGTAATAACTGAGAGGAAAATGGAGGAGAAATTGTTGAAGATAAACATAAAAAAAGGCATCCAGGGTGGATGGGATCTATCCAGTTGTATTAAAGGAGGCAGCAAAGAAAGTAAGAAAACCCTTAGCCATAATTATGAGAGCTTCCTGGGACTCAGGGGAGGTACCCATGGACTGGAGATGTGAAAATGTGATCCCAATTCACAAAGGAGGATCAAAGGCTGACACAAGTAATTATAGACCTGCGAGTTTAACTTCTGTTCCAGGAAAATTAATGGAGGCACTGCAGGATCATCTACACAAGACTTCAGTTATAGCTCGGACACAGCATGGTTTTTTTAAGGGAAAGTCTAGCCTGACCAATTTGATTGGATACTATGATGTGGTCACAAAGGAGCTGGATGCAAGGAATAACTTTGATATCATATATTTGGATCTTAGAAAGGCTTTTGATACTGTTGCACATGGAAGACTGCTGAACAAATTGGAGCAGTGTGGCATTGGAGGCAAATTGCTGCTATGGATAAAGGGATGGTTGAGTGGGATCAATGGACACTGCTCATCGTGGACTAATGTTTTTAATGGAGTCCCTCAGGGTTTAGTGTTGGGTCCATTGTTGTTTTCTGTATTTATAAATGATATTGATGATGGTATATCAAGCTTAATGTCCAAGTTTGCAGACAATACAAAGGTTGGCAGGGTTGTCAAGGACACTACTGACACTATGCTACTGCAACAGGATCTGGAAAGGTTGAGCAGCTGGGCTGAGAGGTGGCAAATGAAGTTTAACATTGACAAATGTAAAGTACTACATATGGGAAACAGCAACCCCAGAGCAACGTATCAACTCTGTGGTACTACACTGACAGTGGTAGAGAATGAAAGGGACCTGGGGGTGGTTGTGCAGGCAGATATGAAGTTTTCTGAGCAGTGCAGATGGGCTGCAAGAGTAGCTCATGTTGTATTGTCGATGATATACAGGAATTATTCTAGCAGGGATAAAGTGATTATCCCCTTGTATAAAGCAATGGTCAGGCCACACCTTGAGTACTGTATACAGGTCTGGAGGTATCATTTTAAGAAGGATGTAGAGCTGTTGGAACGAGTACAGAGAAGGGCAGCAAGATTAGTGAATGGAACAAAGGGTTGCTCTTAAGAAGAAAGGCTAAAGTTTTGCAAATTACAGTGTCTGGAGACTATGCACCTGCAAAGTGATCTGTTTGAGGTGTATAAATGAATGAATGGTTTGAGCATGCTCAATGCTGATGGGATTCTTCCTCTTGCTCAGAATAAAATCACCTGAGAGGGCATAAATTCAAATTGAGAAAAGACAGATGTAGGATATATGTACAGAAGTTTGTCTTTAGCCAGCGGCTAGTTGGTTGGTCGAACAGATTTCAATCCCTTGTTGTGGAAGTTAGTAGCCTATATAAATTTAGGGGCTGAGCTGGACAGGTATTTGGAACGAATGGAGGGGTGAAATGGGAGTGTTTTTTTTTTTTTTTTTGGCTGATGCTGCATAAGCTTGCTTTCTTGCATCATATGCCTAATGACTATTTATTTTTTACTATGGTTTCCACTTGCTTTTGAAACTATACTGCCTACATTATTCAGATCATTACTTGATGTACCATTCTGTCCTACAAACAATATAGAATGCTGTATAGTTTTGTATCACTACTGTTTTGTCATAAGATTAAAATTATTTTAATCTACTGTTGTTGTTGTTTTTAGTTATAATTATCTTTCATTTGTGGAAATAATAGCAGCAGCTACACAATGTTGTTGAACATTACTGATAACTAATCTTTGATAACAAATGGCCAAATCACAAAGTTACAAACCAAAATATTAATTTATCGCCTTCTTTTTTTTTTCTACCATTTTTCTATAATAAAACTGATAGTGAATTTATTATTGTACATTTGTTTTTTCTTTAAACTTCTATTTCAGGAAATATCTGCTTTCCACCCCAGAATTTTTTAGGGTTTGTAGTCTAATGAAGGACGTTTTTATAATGTCACTTGGTTGTCTGTCTGTCTGTCCATCCATCTGTCTGTCACAGCATTGTATGTCTAGAACCACTCAACCTATTGATTTGAAATTTTTGCATGGGTTTGTACATCATGTGGGCCAACGTAATGCATATTGATCGTTATTGACAAAAATTAGTCTGAGAAATAGGGGGTAAAATGTGGGGGGACAAAAATGTTGTTGACAACCTATAGCTTATTATACACCATTGGAAAGAGCTCAACAAGTAGGTTTAAAATATAATTTTAAAATATTTTTTAAATTAAAAATGGTGGCACCAGACTGGAAAATGTGAGTAATTTTGGTGTTTCCCCCCTCTATTTCCATCGCTAATGGAGCTAAAAATTTAAAAATAAAATTAGCTATGCATTATTCGATGCTTATCAAGGGAAAACTATTCCAATTGAAATCTATCATTTACTTTTTGTGTTAAAATTAAAGAACACAATTTTTTATTGCACTTCAATAGCACACTTCTTTGTACTAAGTATTAGCATTAGCATTAGCATTATGCAAGTAACTTTCCTTTTGGTGACAAAAAGGTTGCTAAATAGTTAGTTAATAATTCTATAAAGGTCATTTATAAATTTTGCAACGAGAAATATTTTTTAACAATTTTCAAAGCTGGAGTTGTCCTGGCAAGGAGGTACTCCTCCTTGTGATTTTATTTAATGGCAGGTGAGGGCTGTGCAGTCCTGCACAGCCCTCACCTGCCATTCACTTCTCCAGGAAGAAGTCAGAGTTGCTTCTCCCACCCTTGTCATTCACAACAACTGGAAAGACCCAATAGACAACGTTTTCATTAGTTCCTCAGCTTTAGGACAAGCAGGGGTACTAGAAACGTTTTTCAATTACCATAAAGCTCTCTATTTGAGATACTACACTAACAACTATTCGCGACTACAGACCCTTCATCGTGAGTGCCCAGCACTCGGTAGTTGACTCTTTTTTTTTTTTTTTTTTTTAATAATTCTTTTGAATGTTATCTCTTTTGTTATTATTATTATTATTTGCATAAAATCTAAAAGGTAATAAATACTAAACACAGTTAAACATGTCTATCAAAAAAGTGACCATCAATATACAACCACTGTATTTGGTTTTTTTTTTTTTTTTTTTCTGAAAAGATTGGTTTACATTCATTTCAGAAGATCAATGATGTTTTTTAGAGTAAAATGAGGATGGGGATTTTTTCACTAAGAAAAAATTTTTACTGTTTAAAAAATAAAAGCAGATGGTTAGGCAAAATTTTTATTTATACATCATAAAATCCAAAAGATTATACTAATCCAATTTAAACATCAAATTCAAAAATTTCAGCCAAAATATGACAAAGATGGTCCAGACAACAAATAGCCTAAATCTAAAAATAAGTGAGATAGACCTGGAACATGTTAATTGACAGACCCTGTATATTGTATATATAAATATTATTATTTTCACTGTACTGAAACTTATTCTGAATAGTTTGAGCCTGTATCTCAATGTTGTTCTCTACTGGTCAGCCTCATCTTAACTCCCTTCCTTCTGAAAAGATTTAGGGCTAAAGCCTCAACTTACAAGAAATTCACTAAATGTAACAGGTTAGTGCATTAGCATTATGTTTGTACATAGTGAATTACCAAAAATGGTAAAATGGCATAGTTTTTACTACATACAAACATGGCCATAAAGAGCGATATTGCAATAAAGATTCATTCATTCATAAAATATCAAAAAATAAGCCACAAATCAAATTATATTATTATGAGGATGTAATGAAGTAACCTATCATTATTATATTTTTAAAAATTAAATTTTTTAGTAAAATGACATGAAATTTATGGAGCTAATGCACAGTCCCTGTACACTTTTTAGCTATGGTTATGATGGTGTAATCAGGATTATCTGGATGCAAATGTATTTTAATTCAATGATCCTGGTAGAGGATCCATTTCTTTATGATAAAACTGTGAAAAGGCACAAAAAGTCTGTGCTTACCTAAAACTTTAAGTAAACACAGACTATTCATTTCAAAAACAACTAAACAAACTGCATCACCCCACAAAAAGTGAATGAGTATATACAGGGTACATTCAAAAAATCCCTGGAATTTTACTATAAAAGTTTACTGAGTGAACAGTTGGGCTTACTAATCTGATCACCTTCAAAGTACCTTCCTTCTGTGCGTACATACACACTTGCTCCATCAGTCTTTCCTATGTTTTTAAACATTCTTTAAAATCATATTTTTTTTAGCACATAGGACCACTACAGTGTTTTCTTTGATATCATTCACCGTAGTGAAACAATGACCCCCAAAGTTCCATTTTCGGTTTAGAGAACAACCAGAAATCAGACAGCGCAACATCAGGGGAGTAGGGAGGCAGCTGCATGACTGCAATTTTTTTCGCAGCCAAGAAATGCAGAATTGCTATCGCTGTGTGACTGGGAACAATGTCATGGTGCAGGATCCAGCCATCCTTCCATTTTTTTGGTCATCTTCGCCTCATATTCTCATGAAAAATGTCGAAACCTCAACGTAGTAGGCAGCAGTAATGCTTCTCTCCTAGTCACAAATTGAAGTGCACTATACCCTCACTGTGAAGAAAAAAAAAAAAAAAAAAAAAAATGATCAGCATGACTTTAGCATAAGATTTGGTTGCACGAGACTTCTTGGGCTGTGGGAGCATTTTTGTGTGCCACTCAGACAATGCAATCTTGGTCTTGGGGTCATAGGTGAACAACTCTCATCCCCTGTGACCACTTTTCTTAGGAAGCTTAGATCTTGCGTATATTTTTTGAACAAATCAACTGCAATGGCTTTCCTGCAGTCCATTTGATCATCTGACAGCAAGTGTAGAACAAACTGTGCATACATAACACATCCCTAAATCTTGCATCAGGATGATGTGTACTGAGCCTACAGACAGTCCAACTTCATGAGCAATCTCAACAACAATTATTCCACATGCAGTCCTTCATTTTAGTGACGTTTTTGTTATTTCATGACACTGAAAGGCACCCACTGGAGGTTCATCTTGCAGTGTTCCTGTCCATTTTTAAACCAATTAAACCATTTGTAAACTGCTGTTTTCTTCAAAGCATCATCTCCATAAACTTTCTATATCTCTGCAGCACCCTTCCCATATTTAAAGAATTTGATGTTAGCATGCTGTTCAAACTGCAATATTCCACAATCAATTGGCTGTGATACATGACTGAAGTGGTCTAGTCAGTTTCCACTTGGCATGCATGTGCACCAAGGTCAACGTCAATGCCCCATGAAACCTTACAGCCATACCAACATTTTGAATGTACTAAGTACAATGTAGCCTGATGTTAAATGAAATTTAATAAAATTTAATTAATTTAATTTAAATTAATAATAAAGAGTGAAACTGTTTAAAAATATATATATCTTACAGACAAGTGGTCTGTGGTTATGGGTTAAGAAAAATAAATGGAACTGACAGATGGAAGCAATAGAAAGACCACATTTCAAATTAATAAAAAAAGAAAAAACCTGAGAGTAGCAAACATCCAATCAAAGGTAAGTAAAACAAGCTTAAGATGGTATATGCACATGGAAAGGATAAGATAAAAGATTAGCTAAATGAAAAGTAATAGTTCCAAAAACAGGCCAAGAGGAACTGATGTGTATAAAACAAATGGTACAGGAGAGAGGGTTCGTTCTGACTAGTACTAAAAATCTATCAGGAAACAGGACAGAATGAAGGAAAATAGTGAATGGAAGACTGAAAATCCAGTAGGGCCATTTGTGCACTTGAGCTTAACAGATTGGGATGATGAATCTTCTGCTAATACCAAATTTCTCTCATATATTATGTGAAACTCTCCATATATCCTCAAGGAGTACACCTGGAACAGTTTGGGTAATGCCGTTTTGCAATATAAATCACTATAACATTTTTTCTTCACAAAAAATACTTTTCAAAAAACTGTGCAAAACAAATTTTCAACATGCTTAAACTAGCATTTCTGTTTTAATTTCTCATTTACATGTTTTTATTTAATAAAAAAAAAAACACTGAATAAAAATCAAAATTCTGATTTTTATTTAAGAATATATAATAATAAATCAGACAGTATGAACCAGAGCTGTAATACTCAATATGTTCTACGTTTATATCAATATTTGCAAAATAATAAGAGAAGTTTACCTCAACATAGTACGTAGAACACTTCCGTATGATACCCTCCAGAAATTAAAACGAAAAAATCGAAAAACTTGCATTAGAGTAACTAATAATTTAAAAAAATAATTAAAAATCAATTTAACACAATTAAAAATCAATTTAACGCAATTAAAAATAAGAAAATTTAAGAGAATTTAACGAAAAAAACTGCAAAACAATTTTCCTTCCATCGGGAAGGAAAATCGTTTTGCAATTTTTTTCGGGAAGGAAAATCATTTTGCAATTTTTTTCGTTAAATTCTCTTAATTAATTTTCTTATTTTTAATTGCATTAAATTGATTTTTAATTATTTTTTAAATTATTAGTTACTCTAATGCAAGTTTTTCGATTTTTTCGTTTTAATTTCTGGAGAGTATCATACGGAAGTGTTCTACGTACTATATTGAGGTAAACTTTTATTATTTTACAAATAATAATAAATCAAAATTGGGTTTTAAATTTTTCTTTATGTTTTACTATTAATCAATTTAAAACAATGAAAATGTGCATGAAATGTTGAGGAAAAAAGAGCAGTAGTAAAAAAAAAAAAAAAAAAAAAAAAAGAACTAACTTAACTGGAACCAAGATCTCCGAGCAGTTTGGCAAATGGCAGGTGTGTGAAAATACATATATAGGGGTCATTTGGCCCTATTCAATAGCAATTTCTCAAATTTTTCATGCAGAAAAAAACGGTGCAAAAACTATTCTTGAAAGGCTGTGTAAGTTAGAGTGCAAAACTGTTAAAAAGTTGGTGGGGGAGGCAAAAATGTTTCAAGCTTGATATCTAAACTAACCTATTAATTTTCAACTACTGAAAGAGGAGTTTCTGCCCTTAACACAATTTGCACTTTAGTGTCCTTAGCAAAATTTGTAGTTTGTCTTTATCTTGGAAATCAAGCAAAGAACACATATAAGGTTTAAATGCCACACTCCTTTACATAAGAAACATGGGAAGTGAAGAGCAAGATCTCTAAAATGAGTTAAAAGTCATCATAAAGACTTCTAAAAATAATAGATGTCCCACTTATGTGATAAACAAGATCACTGCTGATACACAAGCCAATAATAAACTATAAATCATTATACTAGCAACTCACAATTATTATTCTCAACATTATTATTAACTTGTCAATAGGTGCATGGGAGCAACACTTGAAGTAGAACAATTTGGGAAGTTTCTGCAAACCAGAAGTAAGCAGCAGGATAACTTGTAAATTTCTTGAATATGTTCTAAGGATGTTTTGGGTCAATGAAAAGGTTAACAAGATGGTGCATGGACCTCCTGAAAAGAAGTGGGATGGCATCCCACCTCACTTCAAACACCACAAGTTGATGTTATCATCCCTACAAAATTTCTGATTCTACTGTCTGTTTTTTGCTTTGCTTTAATTTTACAGTGCATAGTTTTATTTGCTATAAAAATGAAGTTCTCTGATAACCAAGAAATTCTGGATTTGTGAAGAAGAAATTTCATTTTTGCACTACTCAAAAACACAAAAAATCTACTCAATCCCCTTAAAGATGTGTTCTGTGATAATCAAGGGCAACAACTTAGGTTACAAAATTTAAAAGGGTCTCTTCCAGTTAAATAGCCTCAGATCCTCTACTGTCCACACTCCCTATTGCACCTATGAATACGATAATTTAGGTTTAAGATAAGCAGAGAATTGCTAACCAGGGAAAAAAAAAATCAAATGGGATATACTGACATGCAGCCACATTATAAATTTATGAATGTTGAGGTGTAAAAATCACTTAGTGTGACTCCCTTTTGTTATGAAACAATTAATCATGCCTTTAATGAGTATTATATCAAGTAGAATGTACATGTGGTCAAAATTACATAGGATAATCCTATAGAAAAATAGTT
Organism: Mastigoproctus giganteus; assembly: GCF_048544385.1. Lineage (NCBI taxonomy): Eukaryota > Metazoa > Arthropoda > Arachnida > Uropygi > Thelyphonidae > Mastigoproctus > Mastigoproctus giganteus. The sequence continues at coordinate 227,100,787 of NC_143576.1, read as the reverse complement.
TTTCTTATTTTTCGACTTTTCCCAATAAGTATAATGTTTGTTGTACAGTTTACAATACATAATCTTTCCATTTTCTCCCTGGTCTTCCTCTAGTACATTTTCCTATGTTTCCAGTTCTTAATTATTTTTTGTCCATCTTTCATTATCCGTCATATCTGTGTTTTGTCCATTATTTTTTCTATTACATATCCACTCATTAATGGATTGTATTTTACATTGTTTCTCAATTTCTTCACTTTTATCTTTATCTTGGTGTTTTAATTTCTACAGTTTTTAATTTATACAGTTTTTATATCAAAGTTATTCCCCACTATATATTTAAAAATCTGAGACACATCCACGACAGCTTCATCGAACCTTACTGACTTCACCCGATGGCAGGTGTTCTCTATTAGTTTTCTATTAGCTGAACTGTGAATGATATCAAAATATCATTCACAGTTCAGCATACTGATACTATGCAATTTAAAAAGATATCTGTCACTTAGGAAAAACGATGGATAACAGTATTGATCTTGTAGATGAATAATAACCATAATCCCAAGCCTGCATGCAGCCATTCACCAAAAAAAAAAAAAAAAAACCCATGATTAAATGTTTAAGCAAAAAATTAAAATGGCTATTAAGACTTGCAATTCATAATGCACTTAAAACAGTGCTCACAATTACAAAAATATAAATCTTCTTATCTTGTAGTTCACTTTCCACTTAAATACTAACACTAGGTTGTAGATGACTCTAATCAACCAGTGCAATACCACTACTTTGTTTATTGGAAGCTTGAAATGGTGAAACCCATGTTTAGTTTCCAGCACTCTCTCCCATCCCCTCCCTCGTTCAACCCATACATGGTACTAAGTATTATAGGTTTTGATACCTTTTGTGTTTGGGGGTTTCATAAAAATATAAAAATACAGATACTGATGCTATAAAATGCATAACTATAAAGCTATAAAGCGTTTAGGGCCGAAGCCACAAGCTATGGAAAAAGTCTAGATTATGTATAAGTATAGTGCAAAAGCATCAATAATACATAGCCAAATATGAATTAACAGAATATTAGCAAAACAGCATCATTTTAAGTTATATCTCATATTGTGAATACCTTCAAAACGAGTTACCATGATATTGCACTACTTCGAATAAGTAACGCTTCACCTGAGGAGAAGACTAATGTTACTTATTCTCAGATGGATACCACCACCCAGACGGCACCGTTTCAGGGCTATTTTGGGATAATAACTATTGTGTGGGATAATAACTCGACTGTCCAGTTGTCCCTATCAGACTTAGAAAAGCAAAAAGGTAGAGAGAAAGTAATAGTAGCAGTGGAAATGGAAAAGAAACGGTGTAGAAGAATGAAAGGGATAGTAACTCCTCAACTCACACCACTCAAAAACTCAAACTCCTCAAATAGGCAATGCTTTCCCAGTGGAGAAGGCTGTTGTTACCTATTCTTGGAAACTCCGGACATCATCAGGCTCCCCATGGTGTATTTCAGGGCTATTTCTTCGGTGGGTGGGTGGGTAGGTACTCGAGTGATGCAATGATGGCAAAACAGTTATGAAGTATAACTCCACAATATGAGAGCTGCCTGATGGTGTATGATGTGTTTAGACTATAAAGCATTTAGGGCTGAAGCCTCAAGCTATGGAAAAGTCTAGACTATGTATAAGTATAGTGCAAAAGCATTAATAATACATAGCCAAATCTGAATTAACAGAATGTTAGCAAAATGAGATATAACTTAAAACGATACAGCTTTGAGATATAACTTAAAACGATGCTGTTTTGCTAACATTCTGTTAGCAAAACAGCATCGTTTTAAGATAGTGGTAATCGATATCCATTGTGCTAAGAGAGTGGTAATCAATGTCCACTGATTACCACTCTCTGTCTTCTCCCCCTCAACCATCCCTTTATCCATAGCAGCAATTTGCCTCCAATGCCACGCTGCTCCAATTTGTGCAGCAGTCTTCCATGTACAACAGTATCAAAAGCCTTTCTAAGATCCAAATATATAATATCAAAGTTATTCCCTGCATTAAGTTCTTTTGTGACTGCATCATAGTATCCAATCAAACTGGTCAGGCAAAACTTTCCCTTAACAAAGCCATGCTGTGTCCGAGATATAACTGAAGTCTTGTCTAGATAATCCTGCAGTGCTTCTTTAACCAGTGCCTCCATTAATTTCCTATAATTACTTGTGTTGCCCTTTGACCCTCCTTTGTAAATTGGGGTCACATTTGCACTTCTCAATAGCACTTCTCAGTCTAGAGGTACCTCCCCTGAGTCCAAGGAAGCATTTAGCATTAGCAGAGGCATTTGATGCAAGAAAGCAAGCTTATGCAGCAGCATCAGCCAAAAAAAAAAAATAAAGTAAAATAAATAAATAAAAAATAACCACTTCCACTTCACCCCTCTGTTCATTCGAAATACCTGTCCAGCTCAGCCTTAAACTTATTTAGGCTATCAACTTCCACGACAAGGGATGGAAGTCTATTCCACCTACCAACCACCCGCTGGCTAAAGACAAATTTCCGCACATCTATCCTAAATCTGTCTTTCCTCAATTTGAATTTATGCCCTCTCAGGTGATTATTCTGAGCAAGAGGAAGAATCCCATCAGCATTGAGCATGCTCAAACCATTCAAGGCTTTGTACACCACTATCAGATCACCTCGCCGGTGCCTAGTCTCCAGACACTGTAATTCGCAAAACTTAAGCCTTTCTTTGTAAGAGCACCCCTTTGTTCCATTCACTAATCTTGTTGCTCTTCTCTGTACTCGTTCCAGCAGCTCTACATCCTTCTTGAAATGAGGCCTCCAGGCCTGTATACAGTACTCTAGGTGTGGTCTGACTATTGCCTTATACAAGGGAACAATCACCTCCTTATCCCTGCTAGAAACATTCCTATATATCATTGACAATACACCATGAGCTACTCTTGCAGCCCGTCTGCACTGCTCAGAGAACTTCATATCTGCCTGCACAACCACCCCCAGGTCCCTTTCATTCTCTACCACTGTCAGTGTAGTACAACAGAGTTGATACGTTGCTCTGGGGTTGCTGTTTCCCATTAGTAGTACTTTACATTTGTCAATGTTAAACTTCATTTGCCACCTCTCAGCCCATCTGCTCAACCTTTCCAGATCCTGTTGCAGCAGCATAGTGTCAGTAGTGCCCTTGACAACCCTGCCAACCTTCGTATTGTCTGCAAACTTGGACATTAAGCTTGATATACCATCATCAATATCATTTATAAATACAGAAAACAACAACGGACCCAGTACTGAACCCTGAGGAACTCCACTAATAACATTAGTCTACGATGAGCAGTATCCATTGATTACCACTCTCTGCCTTCTCCCCCTCAACCACCCCTTTATCCATAGCAGCAATTTGCCTCTAATGCCACACTGCTCCAATTTGTGCAGCAGTCTTCCATGTGCAACAGTATCAAAAGCCTTTCTAAGATCCAAGTATATAATATCAAAGTTATTCCCTGCATCCAGTTCTTTTGTGACTGCATCATAGTATCCAATCGAATTGGTCAGGCAAGACTTCCCCTTAACAAAACCATGCTGTGTCCGAGCTATAACTGAAGTCTTGTCTAGATGATCCTGCAGTGCTTCTTTAACCAGTGCCTCCATTAATTTTCCGGGAACAGAAGTTAAACTCACAGGTCTATAATTACTTGTGTCAGCCTTTGATCCTCCCTTGTGAATTGGGGTCACATTTGCACATCTCCAGTCCATGGGTACCTCCCCTGAGTCCAAGGAAGCTCTCATAATTATGGCTAAGGGTTTGCTTACTTCCTTTGCTGCCTCCTTTAATATAACTGGATAGATCCCATCCACTCCAGGTGCCGTTCTTGTGTTTATCTTCAACAATTTCTCCTCCACTTGACTCAGTTATTACAAGATTCTCTAGCTTACTGCCAGAGTTGAATACACCTTTGGCATTCCCCTCGTTGAATAACTCCTCGTGTGTGAATATTGATGCAAAATATTCATTTAGTTTATTAGTTACCGTAGCAGGATCATCAACAGTTGACCCATCAATATCCAGTGGACCAATTTGATTTATCCCTTTCGTTCTAGAGTTTACATAGGTAAAGGACTCTTTTCTATTTTTCTTTGCATTTTCTTCCAAGGATTTCTCATAATCTGCCTTTGCCTGCCTAATCTCCTTTGTAACTTGGTTACCAACTAGCTTATATCTATCATAATCTTCCATGTCACCCATTAAGTCATATGTATCCCATTCATTTTTCTTCTATGCCATGTCTCATTAGTTCATCTGACATCCATTTAGGCCTAAACCTTGAACAATATTTCTTAGTTGGTATGTAAAGCCTAGTAGATTCCAAGATAAATACTTTGAATGCGTCCCATTTTGAATTTGCTGTTGGTAACATCGTCAGTTGGTACCACCGTATAGAATTTAAATACTGTCTCAGACCATCGTAGTCGCCTTTACAAAAGCAAAAACCTTTCCCTTTAACCCTGATGGTAGTTACCTCTTTGAGTAAATCCCACTTCAGCACACTGTGATCACTGCCACCTAGTGGTTACTTTATCTGCAGATTCTTAATGCAATCAAGAATCGCTACTGATAATCAAATCCCTGTAGTTTTTCTATTTACTATTATTACTCCCTCTAGTTGCCTCCCAAACATACTGATGTAGAAAACAATCATCCAATAAATCCACAAACGCCTTGCTAGTGTGTGAGTGACCAACCCACAAATTCCAGTCAATATCTGAGAAATTAAAATCCCCCATTATAAGACTCTCTGATTTACTAGCCCACTCTATTTCCCTGTACAGTTTCTTATTATACTCATCAGAGTCATTAGGCCTATAGCACTCTTCTACTCTCAATTTTGATCTCCCAATGCTTATTTCACACCAAACTGACTTCACACTGCACTGTCCAGCGAAGTCGGCTGGCTTCACTTCCTTGGATTTTATGTGTTTCTTAACTAATAGCATAATCCCTCCTCCCTTCCTATCCTTTCTGTACACGTACTCCCCAAATTCCAGTTCTGCATTCCTTATATCTGTGTAATACCACGTCTCTGATATCCCAACAATATCTGCCTTTGATGTTTTGAGCAATACCTCAAATTCATCAAATTTATTTACCAAACTCCTAGCATTGGTGTACATGCAATATACGTGCACCTGTTCCTATTCTTAGCTGCCATAACACAACCCATGTGTTTACTTGTACCGCAATGACTCCCAGCAGTCTCTGAACTATCCTACATCTTGTTTTCCAGGCTGCTGCTCATTCCAATAGAAGAAGTGCAAGAATCTCTTTCACCTCTGCCAGTGGCTACTGTTAATCTATTCGTCTTTGTCTCCCCCCAAGCTAGCAGTTTTCCGACCCACCTAACACTGCCTCGATAGCATCAGCAAATATTCTTGCACCCTTCCTATTTAAGTGTATCCCATCCCTTTAGAAGCAGTCTCTCCTGTCAACAAGTACAGACCAGGCTGAAAAAAAAATTCTACCCCTTGAGCCTTGCACAATCTTTCCAGGGCCGAATTGATCGACAAGGCTCTCATCAAATACTCCCTCCTATCGTGTCTGGGCAGAATTGCAGACACTTTGAATTTCAACCTTAATTCATGGCTTTTTTTCAACAGTGACCTGTACTTGTTAAGTAATTCTGCCTGTCTCCTATAACCCCTTCATAACTGTTTTGCCATCATTGCATCACTCGGATACCTACCCACCCACCGAAGAAGGGCCAAATAGCCCTGAAACGGTGTCGTCTGGGTGGTGGTATCCATCTGAAAATAAGTAACATTAGTTTAGTCTTCTCCTCAGGTGAAGCGTTACTTATTCGAAGTAGCGCAATATCATGGCAACTCGTGAAGGTATTCACAATATGAGATATAACGTAAAACGATGCCGTTTTGTTAATTAATCCATTCTGTTAATTCAGATTTGGCTATGTATTATTGATGCTTTTGCACTATACTTATACATGCATACCTAATTAACCTAAAAACACACGATTAGTAGAAGCATGGTCAGTTTACTAACACCATCAATCAGTAGAACCAACTCCATTTTTTTTTTATTTCATTTCAATTTTATAACAGTTTCATTTTTTGAAAACTAATACACTTATAAAATAACCAAAACATTTTGATAATGAAACATACCACACTGTGGTGTGTCAACATAATTTATATACTTTTTTAATTAATAACTGTTTGTTAAAGTTAAGATAACAAACCATAGTGTTCTGAATGTTTTGGAGCACAATGGTTCCTTCTTCTGTGGATAAATAGTTTAAAAAAAAAAAATTACTTTAGATATCTATTTAGTGCAAAATTCTCCAGTTACACCTTGCTGTACACTAACAAGAAAAAGAGAATGAGAAAACAAAAAACTATCCCAAGACAGTTTCTTGTTTCCTCGGTTGTTTGTCTGTTTGTTATTTGTTTTTTAGGAGCATTAGAAACTACGGCCATATTGCTCCGGGGATATGCGGTGGTCATTCCCTGACCTTCCTGCATCCTCTGTATTTGGTGGTCATGGGCTTGAACCCCGGTCTAATCAAGAAGCGTGTGCTACGCACTGCTGCTCCTGCCCACCTGGCTACAGAGGCGCCTGTTTCCTCGGTGGGCAGGTTCTTGATTGGATAGTGAGGAGTTCCTCAGAACCAACTAGTTCCTCTTTTCATATGAAACATCAGAGAGGGTTGGGGGGGAGAATTAGTGTTAGTGGTGAAATTGCCACAACACAGTAGGACCAAAGGAGTTGGTGGGGGGGACAGCTGATTTGGTATGGCTGTTGATCATTTATAATTTTGCCACTGTGTGGTCTACAGCCTTCAGTCTAGTTGTGGGAAATATTACATAGGTCAAACACTTCAGAAGTTCCAAACTTGCACCAAATTTGAATACAAAACATGGAGACATCATTCAAACTGAGGCATTGCAAACATTGCATCTCTGATCCAAAAATTCTGAAAATGTTATACATCGGCAAAAGAAGGACTTTCTTGTGGTAATCCAAATCCAAAATAATTATGAAAAAAAAAAAAAAAAAACAGTAACCAGAAATATTGGCAGGGTTATCATCTCCCCTTCTTGGATAACTCTCTTCTACAGTAATTGTGATATATCGTGTAATGGATACATAGTCACCTAATAAAAATCACAAGTTAACTCTACACATCACAGTATTCAAAAAATTGTCAGTCTCCCAAGACAGCACAGGAAACAGTACAGTATCATGGCTGAAGCAGGAAAACAGTCCACACCCATAACACTGCAGCCAGAGAGTAAATGAATCAGATGACCCTGCTATGTCCAATGCTCAGTGCAGCTTGCAGCAAAGAGGAACCAGTTGGCTCCAAGGGACACTCTGTGGCATCCAATTAAGAATATGACCTCTTTGTCACAGGAATTTTTTCCTTGTCTCCTCATCTCTTGCTTCTTTGTGTCTGTAAAGATGAAACCAGAGGATTTTGTATTACATGGATATCTAAAAAAAAAATTTGTTTTTAACTATTTATCCACAGAAGAAGGAACCGTAGTTTTATGAAACATTAAGAATAATTGTAATGTACAATTACTAATTAATTAAAGTGTGTGTTCACACTATGATGCAATGCATTTCATCATCAAATAAATTGCACCACATTTATTATCATATCCTTCAGCTGTCATTCTGAACAAACCATTACTTTTATAGATTTTCAAATGTAACTTCAAATGTAAAGTAGTAAACTAGGGGGCTTTGCCCCATGCTCGCTGTGCTCGATTATTTTGATAAAGTAAAATAAAATACAGAAGCTTTCAACACTGTGTGTGTGTGTCTCTTCTTCTGCTATGAATACATAAATATGTTACATATGGAAATCAAGCATGGTACCATGTGGTCATGTTAGATAAACATAGCAAGTGATCACACTTAAACAGAAGCTTGTTTTATCACAGTAAAACAAGCTTCTGTTAGGTATTTTAGTATTTGTTACATATTACTACATAACCCACATCTCTTCTCCCATTGGCTGAATAAATATCACTAGGAGGAAAATTATTTTAATATATAGAAAGATTAGCTTTTATTATAAATTGTTATAAGGTACCAATTGTGTCATCGGGATCATGTTAACAAGGAAGTGGCCACAACAAGGTACTAGTTCTCAGGGACAGCAAAATTTGTTTTAAGAACTAAGTTTTTCCATATTTGAAGGAGGAATAATATTCTTCTTTGCATCTAGGCAGTCAAAAAGCCTTGAGATGGCCTTGTGTACCATAATTACTTTTCTTAGCTCAGCAATATGTTAATTTAGCATAAAAAATTAAACTAGATTAAAGCCAATAATGTCACTGAATCATAAAACTACAAGTACCTCATCCTAATCCAAATAGAAGTTAAAATATCAAAACTAAAATATAAAATTTGCAGTTATACAAATTTTCTTCTAAATACACATCTTCATTAATACCCAATCCAGTCATAAAAACATCTTAAAAAAAGTAGATTATAATTGTTAATCTATTAACTTAATGGTAGCTTCTATTAATCACCCATAAAACCAAAGCTTATAATAAATACTTTTTTTCATTTTTCCCTCATTTTTATCATTTTCAGTACAGTATATAGATATATTATGACATACCAGATATGACATTTCTGATGGTCCATAAAATATCACTGGAAGAGTAATTGGGCTCAAAGAAGAACTGAAATGAAATTAAATAAAATGTGATAAATATGTACCAGCCAGATCTAATTAAAATTTAATGAGTGCAGTTTAAATAACTGTCACTAAGAATAAATAAAGTATTTTTGGGTATAAGAAAGTATCTTTATTATTGCTAAATTAACACATAAAATGTACAAGTGAATGAGATAAAAATTCACATCTTAAAACAACCATTTCTTCATTGTTATCCCACTCAAATGCAGTGTATGCACCACAATTATACCTAAAAGATATAACATTTATTTTAATCATGCCATGCATTTTTTTTTTCTATAACTGAGCTCATCAGTCATCCATTTTGGAAAAGTAGTAAAGAATTCTTTGCTTATGTTAATACTAGAAGTAAAGGGATGAATCACATTAGTTAACTTCTTATGGTTGATATAAATATTGATGATCCTGCATAGTTTACTAATAAGCTGAAAAAATAGTTTGCATCCACATTCACATGTAAAGGATTTTTTTTGTCTAAACCTTGTGCATCTAAACTATGTATTAGTCCACATATAAAGACATGTAAGATATGTGCAAAATCATATCTAAAGTCTGAATGACCACATAATCAATAAAAGAAAATTCATCAATAATACACAAAAACATCACTGTCTAAGAATAATGAAGGTAAAATTAGTAAATTATCACAAAAATGAAACATGAGGTTGGTCACAGATATTCTAGTAGAACTGACAGCCAAAGAAGTGCCAACATGTCAATATCAAACTAAAATCATTTGGAAATCTAAATACCACAGGAGCTGATAATCTGGTCATACATGTGAGCTGGTTATTACGTGCCAGCTACATCCTCTACATATAACAAAACAATGCTAGTGTGCAGGCAAGACCATTGGCATACCCATGTGAAAGACATCAAAATGCTAGAGATTGGGGCTATTTCTGGAGCCTTTTTTTTTGTAAATTGATTACTATTCCTATTTCTCAATTTTTGGGTATCTGTTCCTTATGCCATATGATGTTAAATAATTTTAATAATGTGTTTTTTTTGTAAGGTGTCACCATATTTAAATAGTTCTACGTTCAGATTGTCTATACCTGGGTTTTTTTGATTTTTGCAATATTAAATCTAGTCCTTCCATAGGTATATGTTCTTCATCTTCAGTTACCACAGATTCATCTTCCCACTCTCTTCCCTAGTTCCAGGGCTATACCACAGTTTGGAATAGTGTTTCTTCCATTCTGCTTGAGAAATGGAGTTGGTTTTTATTTGATCATTTGTGTGTGGTTGTAATTTCTTAAAAATTTTGAAACCTCTTCTCTGTAGGCCCATGATATCATGTTCTAAGAATTTAACAAATTTATCCCAGTCATCTCATTGGATTCTTCTGGTTAGTTTTCTAACTTCTGCTCTAGGCTTTTTATATTTTATGCATAAATGTAGGTCTTTAGTTTGTAGGAACAGTTTATAGGCCTTTCTTTTCTCATCAATTATTCATTCCAAATTCTTAACCAGTTTTTATTTTTAATAGGTTTTATAACCAAGACTTTCTTCAGCAGCTCCCAAAATCGATTTTTTTTTTGTTTGACCAGAGTTCCTCAACACTCACTCTCATCTGATTTGAATTTATCTTTCAATCAACTTTCATAAAGTAATTTGGTGCTTTCGTCTTCCAACAAATGTATTTTTAATTTCATAGTAGTTTTTGTTGGTATTTTCTTCTTTTTAATAAAATAATTTCTTTCTGCTTTGAAAGTACTTTCTAGTAGGTAGTGATCACTGTCAATTTCACTGCTGTTAAATACTCTAATGTCTCTAATTTTGTTAATTAAATTTCATTAATGAATAGAGTCTATTATAGACTGTTTTTCTTGCTTCCCATGTGAATTTTTAAATATTCTTTTGTCTGAAAAAATTTATTTGTGATTTTAAGTTTATTAAAAATGCAGGGGGATGAGTATGGGCTTGGCACACCTAGGGTCCTGAGCTGGTGACTCCCTTCTTGTTCTCTCTCTCTCAGGGTAATACAGATATATATATATATTTTTTTTTTGGCTTGTGCAGCATAAGCCTCAGGCTTCCTTGCACCATATAGCTAGCATTACTGTTGACCACGGGTTCACTTTCTGATCCTATACATCTGTCTATTGATTGAGCACCAACTCTTGCATTAAAATCTCCTGCTAGTATGAGGTATTCATTTTCGTTAGTTTGGTCTATGATCTCTTGTAATTCATCATAAAATTCTGCAGTTTCATCAATGTTTTCTTCTACTGGTGCATAGATGCCAATGATTGTTACTGTATATGATAAGACTTTTAGTCTTAATTTCAACATTCTAGGTGATATCCAAGAATAATCTAATATTTTGTTTTTCCATTTTTTTTTATTATAACTGCAACTCCCAATGATGCCCACATTTCATTTGGTACACCTGAGAATATCATTATGAAATTACCTATTTCTTTAGATCCTTTATTCTTCTTTTTTATTTCGATAATGACTGCTACATCAATATTTCTATTTTCTAATTCCATGATCAATTCATCCAATTTATGATTTATTCCCCCAACATCCACATAGCTACTTTAATGTCCTTAATCATAGTCCTATATCCATTACAGAGATCATTATCCATGAGATCCATCCAGTTTTTACCCGAGCTTATTTTGAGTATTTGGAATGTCCACTGGGTAGGTTACCAGCCTTTCGCGGGGTAAATCTAGTGGTGGGGCTGCCACCTTATAACTGAAAGACAGGCTCCAGGTACAGCATTTCCTCTGTATGTGATGGGACAGTAATACAGATATAACTTGGTCATCAAAGCCTTGTTTGAAGAAATGTAGAAATGGGTTAGTTTGCCACAAGAAGGTGAGGTTAGGGAATGCACGTCACCACCCCAGAAATAAACTTCTTAGTATTAGTATTAACTAATGATGCAAGAAAGAAAGCTTATACAGTATCAGCCAAAAAAAGTAAAAAAAATAATAATAAAAAAATTCCTATTTCACTTATTCATTCCCTCCAATAGTTTGTATAGTTCTTCCTTGAATTTATTCATACTACCACTACCACAACAAAGGATGTAAGCTTGTTCCAACAATCAATCACCCGTTGACTGAAAGCAAATTTCCATACCCATACATCTCTTCTACAACCATCCTTACTCAATTTGAATTTATGACCCCTCATGTACACAGACTGAGCAAGAGGAAGAATCCCATCAGCACTGAGTTTGCTAAAGCCATTCAAAGCCTTAAACACCTCAATCAGATTGCTTCACAGGTGCCTAGTCTCCAGATGCTGCAATTTGCTGAACTGAAAGACTTTTCTACAGCAGCATGTTACAGAGTAACATGAGAAACCAATACTCATGATCTGATTATCAGCAGTGATTCTTCATGTATTTATAATCTGCAGATAAAGGAACCACTAGGCTGCAGTGATCACATTGTATTGACATGGGATTTACTTAAGGATGTAACTACCATCAAGGGTAAAGGAAAGAGTTTTTGCTTTTGTAAAGAGACTACAGTGGTCTCAGAGTTTTTAAATTCTATACAATGGGACCAACTAATGATGTTACCAACAACAAATTCTAAATGGGAAGCATTCATGGAAATAATCATAGAAACTACTAGGCTTTTATTATTATTATCAGCCATATGGTGCTAGGAAGCCTGAGGCTTTTGCTGAACCAGCCAAAAAAAAAAAAATTTGAGTTACCCTAAGAGAGAGAGAGAGAGAGAGAGAGAAAACGAACAAGAGTCAGAAGTAGAAGGAAATCACCAAGAAAGAGAAGAATGATGATATCCAGCTCAGGACCCTAGGTGTGCCAAGCTCATACTCACCAGATATAAGCCCCTTTTCATACAAACTACAAAATAATGTTCAGGCTTAGACCTAAATGGATGTCAGATGAACTAATGTGACATGGTTTCTTGAGTCGGAAATTAATGAAATACTTTTAACTAATTTTGCTAAAAAAAAGTTCAAAGCCTAGAAAATATGGACTGAGATCGTCTACGATTATCTCAGTACAATAGTACCAGAATAGAATCCAAAAGGAAGTTTTCTGCCGCTAATCAAATACTGTATGTACCAAAATTAGATCCATTTTAAACGATCACACTATTGAATAAAGTGAGGATGCTTAAACATAACTAAACTTTGCAGTAACAATATGTATTTCTTTGTTTTTAGAAAAACTTTTAATGATTTTTTCAGAATATTTATTATTGCAATAAAAGTTTATTTAAAACATGAATTCAAGTAATTACAGTACTTGTTTTTTCCTTACTTTATTGCACCTAATTGTCATAAAAATTTATTGAGAAAAATGTTTGCTTTTAGAATACTGGTATCCTGGTTTCATATATTAAAAATACCAGTATTAAGATTTTGACCAGTATTGTAAGCCCTAGAAACAGATGAAGCAATAGATTTTTGCAATATTAGTTCTGTGTGAGCTTACCACCAAGAGTTGATGTACAGAGGCCTTATGGTTAGGGAGCTGTACTTTCTTCTGTTAATTTATTACCTGTATCTATTACTATTTTTGTTCCTTGATATAAACTCTGTATTACTTTGGGTATCCTTTATTACTCAATACATCCCATAGTTTTCATCTGTTTACTTGATCAAATGCTTTTTCATAATCTATAAATGCATTTCTAAATTAGAAACTTTTCGTTTTTCTATTATTTGTTTTAATATAAATATATTATCTGTACATGATCTTCCTTTTCTGAATCCTGCCTGTTCTTCTATTAATATTTCATCAAGGATAATTTTAATTGTATTATTTATTATTTTGCTATACATTTCATATAATGTATTTATCCCCCTATAATTCTTTGTATTATTTCTATTTCCTTTTTTTTAAATATTGAAAATAATTTTTGCTATCTTCCATTCTTCTGGTATTTTATATTGTTCCCAACATTTATTAAATAAATTTAGTATCCTGTCTTTTAAAAAACTTCCTCCATACTTGATCAGTTCTGCATTTATACCATCCATTCCTACTGATTTCCTATTTTTTGTAGCTTTCAATGCCTTTTCCAATTCTTCCTTCGTTATTGGATTTATGTCACTAACTGGGTCTAACTGTATCTCTTCTGTTTGATATCTTGAGTCTTTCCATAATTCTTCATAATGTTTTTTCCATTGTTCTTCCTTTATTATATTTATTCTTGAAGTGTCTTTCTCTGTGCTATTCAAGTGTTTCATCATTTTATATGCCAAATTTTGTCTTCCATGAACATAATGTTCTATTGTGCTTATAAATCTATCCCATGACTCTGCTTTAGCCTTCCTTATTATATCTTTAGTTTTATTGCATTCTTGTTTATATATTTCTTCATTCTCCCTTGTCCTGTTTTGTATATATTTAAGATATTTATCTTGTACTGCTTTAGCTATTTCTTCATTCCATATCTTTACCCCCCCCCCTCTTCTTATAGTTTTTCCTGAATTGTCCTAGTGTTTCTTTTGCTATCTTTTGAATTACATTTCGTATATTATTCCATTCTTCTTCTATTTGTTCTCTCTCCGATGTTTTTTCCTGAATTGTCCTAGTGTTTCTTTTGCTATCTTTTGAATTACATTTCGTATATTATTCCATTCTTCTTCTATTTGTTCTCTCTCCGATGTTTTACTTATTTCGTCTTGAATCCTTTTTTTCATATAAATTTTGTATACTTTCTTCTTGAAGTAAATATACTTTATAACATAAATTTAAATTGGAGACCGGATGGTTGCAGGAAAGATGTACTGAAATTTGCTCTCGGCCAGAGAGTAAGTGATTGTTGGAACACATTTCCATTTGATGCTGTGGAAGTGCAGGGGCTCACATCTGGTGAGTATGGGCTTGTCACACCCAGAGTCCTGAGCTGGATATCATCATTCTTCTCTCTCTCTCTCAGGGCGCCTCTGTAGCCAGGTGGGAAGGAGCAGCAGTGCGTAGCACACGCTTCTTGATTAGACCGGGGGTTCGAGCCCGTCACCACCAAATACGGAGGATGCGGAAAGGTCAGGAATGACACTGCATATCCCGGAGCAATATGGCCTTAGTTGCTAATGCTCCTAAAAAAAAAAAACCAAACCAACCAAATCTCTCTCTCAGGGTAACTCGGAAATTTTTTTTTTGGCCGGTGCAGCATAAGCCTCAGGCTTCCTTGCATCATATGGCTAATAATAATAATAATAATAATAATAATAATAATAAGTGGGTAGTTTGAATAAATTTAAGGAATGATGAGAAAAATTACTTGAGGTGATAGACAAATAATGTGAGTGGTTTTTTTTTTTTTTGACTGATGCTGTATAAAGCTTACTTCTTAACATCATTTTTCCACTACTCACAGTAATCCAATAAATTAAAGTTCACTTTCAAATATATAATTAAAATAATAATCAAAAAATAATTATTACTTTTCTAATTTTTCTGCACTATCCTGCTGAGAAAATTAATTTGCCTGGAAGTAAATTGTTTTTTGCATTTATATATATACATAGGATTAATCATTCTATGCATATATCATCCAATATACATTGTGCTTTTATTGTTACCTCTTGTTTTTTCTGAGAAGTGCTATAACAACAGAAGCAAAAATAATCATTTTGAATTGGTCTGATCATTAAAAATCATAATTAGGTCAATTATAATAAACTAAAAGACAGAATGAGCCTATACATGAAAATGAATAAATTGTACAAATCATGAAAGAAATAAAAAATAATTCCATATACATAAGAGGCTAACTGATAACACAATATTTAAAAACTTAACTTCTGTAATCTTCTAATATCTAATACAAATAAACTTGCAAGGTAAATGCTTGGGTAAGAAAAACTTGTTGGACAAATGAGTTAGGTTACTTTTAAAAAAGGTATAAATACTACAAAAAACTTATTATAAACATATATTATTACTATTGATAACATTTCTTAACCTTTATAATTTTTGCCTACATTTATTTGACAATAAAAGTTTCATTATCTACTCTCTCAAAAAGAGCATGAACCGATAAAATGCAAGTAATGTTCATTTTATCCCTAACTTAAAGTCTTTTACAGAGCTTAATACAATAAGCTATTTAAAAAATCTGCTTAAAAGCAAAAAAAAAAAAAAAAACAATAACTGCATTTTGAAAAAATATCACTTTGAATAGTTTGGTACTAACATATGGAAACCTCAGTTGGAATATTTATTGATTGTAACCTATCTAGTTTCCAGCATGCTTCTAATTATTGGTATAACTGCATTATAGCAGAATGGACAGAGTTCATATCATATTCACAGCATTAGCAAGTTACTGACTGCTTAGGGTAGGTTAGGAAAAGTTATTGCCAACATGAAGCAAGGAAGTAAAGCTTTACAATGCTAGCAAAAAATAAATAAATAAATTCCTTCTACATAATTTGTCCAAATCTTTTAAATTTGATGAAGTTCAACCAGAGGAGTTTACCGCTAATTGTTTTGACAAAAATACCATCACTAAACATATTTAGCAGTCACATGAGCTTTAATGACATCCCTACATTACTGCACTAACCAGCCATCTACATCACACTACTCAAATCACCTGCTTCCACAACACTGGGCTAAGTTTATTACAAAAATCAACCACTTTCTAGCTGAATACATATTTCCACACATCTGTCCTACAACCATCCTTTTTTAATTTAAATTTATGAACCCTGAGAAATACAATCAGTATTTAGTTTATGTAACCCTTTCAATGGCTCATGCACTTTAATTAGGCATTACACAGATCTAATTTACAGAACCCTGATCTTTCTTGGTAAGAATAATCTTTTCTGCTCTCTAACTAATCTTGCTCTTCGCCACCCTTTCCAACAAATATATGTCCTTCCTAAAATGAGGTTTCCAAACTTGCACACAGTTTTCCAGATGAGGCCTAACAATTGCTTTATACAAAGAGATAATCACCTCTTTGCCCCAATAGGTTACGCCAACCAATCCTAATCTGCACACACTGTGAATGTCTGTCCACATATCATGACATGCCACAAATCCCCGTTATTTTATATTTAAAAGTTACTAAAGTTAATGACATTCTTACCATAAGATGGAAAGAATGTCATTAACATGGGAATATATCATGATAAACCAGAAACCACAATTAAAAGCCACACAAGAATTGAATTTTAGAACTAAGTTTGTTAATATTCATTAAATCTTAATACTAGTAAAACACTGAAACTGCTAAAACACTGAATTAGAGCTCAGCCCTTCAAATCAGGATCCCATGACTAACAATCTATTTTTTCTAGAATATTTTTGTAAGAGTCAAACTATGATTTTCTTCTGCTTAAATTAAAAGAATTATGTTTCTTTGTTACTAATCTTGAGTGCAATCGTTAACACGGAAACTGATAAAAATTAAAACTTGGAGTTTTAACAGGTTAGTGTATATAAATTGTTAATTATATTTATAAAATGGAAATAAAATTAATTTATATCAACTTCTATAAATTAATTCTCTTATCTACTCTTATTTTATAAATTTATATATGAACAGTGCACTGTTGAGTCCGTTTGGTGTGACATAAGCACTGTGAAAGCAAAAATAAGAGTAGGAGTGTGTTATAGGCCTAATGACTCGAATGAGTACAATGAACAATTGTATAGAGAAATAGAGTGGGCTAGTAAATCAGAATGTCTTATAATGAGGGATTTTAACTTCCCAGATATTGACTGAAACTTGTGGGTTGGTCACTCACACACTAGTAAGACTTTTTTGGATAATTGTTTTCTGCAGCAGCATGTTCGAGAGGCAACCAGAGAGAGTAATACTCTTGATCTGGTTATCAGCAGTGATCATTCGTGTATTAAGAATTTGCAGATATAGGAACCACTAGGTGAGAGTGATCACAGTGTACTGATGTGGTATTTTCTTAAAGATATAATTACCATCAGGGGTAAAGGAAAGGGTTTTTACTTCCATAAAGGTGAGTACAGTGGTCTCAGACAGTTTTTAAATTCTGTACAGTGGGATCAACTGATGATGTTACCAACAGTAAATTCTAAGTGGGAAGCATTCAAGGAATTAATCGTGGAAGCTACTAAAAGTTTCATACCTATTAAGAAATACTGTTCAAGGTTTAGGCCTAAATGGTTATCAAATGAACTAATGAGACTCGTGACAGACAAGAAAAATGCACAGGATGCATATAAATTATCAAGCGACTCAGAAGCCTATGGCAGATATAAGCTAGTCTATAATCAGGTCACAAAGGAGGTTAGGCAGGTGAAGGCAGATTACGAGAAATCTTTGGCAAAGGATGCTAAGAAAAACAGCAAGGATTTCTTTACTTATATAAACTCTAAAAGGAAGGGGATGAATCTGATTGGTCCACTTGACATTGATGGTTCGACTGTTGATGATCCTGCTCAGATAGCAAACAAACTGAATGAGTATTTTGCATCTACATTCACACATGAGGAGTTTTAAGGTTTGAAAATGGCAGAAGGTTATCAAATTGTAGCAGGGTGCTTAACGATTTTGCAATAACTGAGAGCAAAGTGGAGGAGAAATTGTTGAAGTTAAACAAAGGAAAAGTATCTAGGGTGGACTGGATCTATCCAGTTATATTAAAGAAGGTGGCAAAGCAACTAAGCAAACCCTTAGCCATAATTATGAGAGCATCCTTGGACTCGGGGGAGGTCCCCACGGAATGGAGGTGACCAAATGTATCCCAAATTCACAAAGGGGGATCGAAGGGTGACGAGTAATTACAGACCAGCTAGTTTAACTTCTGTTCAAGGTAAAATAATGGAGTCACTGGTTAAAGATGCATTGCAGGATCATCTAGACAAAACTGCAGCAATAATTCAGACACAGCATGGATTTGTTAAGGGAAAGTCTTGTCTGACAAATTTGATAGGATATTATGATGTGGTTACAAACGAACTGGATGCAAAAAATAATTTTGATATCATATATTTGGATTTCAGGAAAGCTTTTGACACTGTTGCACATGGAAGACTATTGTACAAATTGGAGCAGAATGGTATTAAGGGTAAGTTGCTACAATGGATAAAAGGATGGTTGAGTGGGAGAAGACAGAGGGTGGTAATTAATGGGTGCTCCTCTTCGTGGACTAATGTTATTAGTGGAGTCCCACAGGGTTCGGTGTTGGGTCCTCTATTGTTTTGTATATTTATCAATGATATTGATGAAGGTATATCAGGCTTAGTGTCGAAGTTTGCAGATAATACAAAGGTTGGCAGGGTTGTTAATGACAGTGTGCTACTGCAACAGGATCTAGATAATTTGGGCAGATGGGCTAAGAAGTGGCAACTGAAGTTTAACCTTAACAAATGCAAAGTACTGCATATGAGTAGAAGTAACCCCCAGAGAAACGTACCAAATGTGTGCTATTACACTTAAAGTGGTAGAAAATGAAAAAGACCTGGGAGTAATTGTGCAGTCAGATATGAAGTTTTCTGAGCAATGCAGACAGGCTGCCAGGGCAGGTCATGGGGTTTTGTCAATGATATATAGGAATTTTGCTAGCAGGGAAAAGGAGGTGATTGTCCCTCTGTATAAGGCAATGGTCAGGCCACGCCTTGAGTACTGTGTACAGGTCTGGAGGCCTCATTTTAGGAAGAATGTTGATTTGCTTGAGTGTGTACAGAGAAGGGCAACAAGATTGGTGAGGGGAATGAAGGGATCCTCCTACCAAGAGAGGCTTAAGTACTGCAAATTGCAGTGGCTGGAGACTAGGCACCTGCGCGGTGATCTGATTGAGGTATATAAGGCCTTGAATGGGTTGAGCACGCTGAAGTTTGATGGGATCCTTCCACTTGTTCAGATTACAAGCCTAAGGGAGCATAAATTCAAATTAAGAAAAGACAGATGTAGAATAGATGTGCGGAAATTTTCATTTAGCCAGCGGGTGGTTAATTGCTGGAACAAACTTCCATCTGTCGTTGTGGAAGTTGATAGGTTAAATAAATTTAAGAAGGAACTGGACTTAAGGAGGATTTGGAGGGAATGGTGTGATTTATTTTTATTATTATTTTTTTTTGTCTGATGCTGCATAAGCTCATACACTTGCTTTCTTGCATCACATGCCACTACTACTACTTGTTCATAAATATAGTAAAATATAGTAATGGTCTAATTGATGAATCATCTGATTAATAACCTTGAACCAATTTCTGGTCATTTTAAAACTGAATTAGAATAATAAGCTAATTATTTCAGTTATTAAAATGCCGAAATACATCCTATGAGCTAGTAAAATCATAGGACCTAAAATCTGAAATGATTTCAATGAGTAATATGCTGGAATGTTATACTGTACTGGCTTTTCCTAAAATTTCTGTTATTTTTATATAAAAGGTGAACAATAAAGCACCAAAAAAATTAAATCATACATCAAGCTTCAGATTGAAATGAAATTTTCAACAGAACACTGCAGTTGTTGTGGAGATAATATAAATGGCATTTTCAATACATTTCATTTAATTACTTCACACCATTAGGAAAGCAAAAAGACAATGTACGGTATTTGAAATCATAAGAATTTTCTAGTGAAATCTCTCTCATAACTCAAACTTAAGTGTTTGAATAAGTTACTGCTGTACATAAAATTAAAAGTGAATGAGGTTCCACAGATATATATATATATATGTATCTGTGGAACCTCATTCACCCCCATATATATATGAAAATTGATTATATAAAAAATTAAATAAGGTGTAGCAATATGGGTTTATGAACTAGGGACACTGAGTTTTGCAGAACAAACCCAATGAATATATAAAAAATTTAATTAAAAGGTCTATGCTTCACCCCCATTATTTTCCTTTATATATATTTATTTATTTATGCATATTTATGTAATTATTGTTAACTATCTTTTCATTTGATGATTTCATTTCAATATTAACATGTTGACAAAAGAAGTATCTAAGACCACAAGTTCCTAAAAATGCTGTTTTTGATAGCTCACACATATTTAAAATATCTGCATGATTTTTCCCGGGGGAAAAATCTATTTTCAGCTTGTATTAATATATACTGTATTTGTTGAATATTCCTAAAAAGGAGACACTGACTAACAGTCTCTATTAAGTAACAAATTATCACCTCCCCCATCCGCCCAGCTTCCTGGTACTTTATCTCAAATACTAAGTATATTGTTATTACGGCTGCATTGCGAAAATAAATATGTGATACCTAAAATTCCTGTGGCGATCTTCATGTTTTTGGGTGTATCATTTTTTTTTTTTTTTTAGCCCGACAGATTACTTATACTTACACCAATTGCTATATCAGAAACGTTTAATGTATCGATGAACTTCTGAAAATACTGCATATTCTCAAGGTTGTGAAAAGCCTTTTTCAGTAATCTCTCAAGTTTCTAACGTTTGGCATGGGTAACGATAAGCTATGAATTTATTTGCGAATTTGATGAAAATCTAATGGATAGATATACGAATACACGGAAATTCCGGGCTAGTTGCCAACATAAATAGACCTTTAAAAAAATGGCAGAATCATCACCGACATTCACTCTTTGCAGCTTCACTTTATTATTTTGATAATTGAATATAAAAGCAATAATTATATGACTAATGTTAATAAACGTCCAATGCTAAATTAATATTAAAATGGGCCATATTTTTAAACTATTATGCCCTTAAACACAATTTTGGCGCACTTACTGTGCATGTGTACATAAATGTGTGGTTTTACATATCTACATTTCGAAACTTTTAAGTACGTCATCAGTGAAAACAATGTGCGTGTGTACATATTTCTACCGATTTGACTGAATAATTCAGAGGTATCCAAATGCAGTGAAGTGTACACAGATAGAGAATAACAGAAGACAATGCTGAATAATATGTATAGAAAAAATAATAAATAAAACTAGACATATATGCCACTCACACAACAAACAGGTTTCATTTGAACAGGTTTAGCTTAAACAATCTTAATGTTTGAAAACCAGTCATTACACTCATCAAAAATAAAGGTTTTATTTATTTCTTACCCTTCGCAAGTTCAACCTTTCGAGTTTCATCAAAAAATCCATTTACTCATTCTTCAAAAGTTGCGCGTAAGTTATTTCATAATTACCATAAACTAAATGACAACAAGGCAAACCACTTTAGGCACTGGCTCAGTTACTCATTTTCACTAACAATATTCCATCGTATCATGTAAACATTGTGCAAGTATGCCACACAATGGAAAAACTGTACTCCTTGACAACGAGATACGTAGCTCTTGATATTAATTACGGCATATATAAGCACTCAAATTCTATTACAAATACATACTCGAACTTCTTAATTCCATTTTTCAGTAATACTGTACATAGTTATTATATACTTGTAAATAGCTTGGTAACTAAGCTCACACTGAGAGATCGCGTTTCTGATGTAAGTATTGTAAATGAAGTTTAAGTTTACTTAAATGTTCCTTTAATGAATTTCAAGTGCACTAATTCAATACTATACTCCTAAAAATATATATAAGGATTATAAATCACGGTAGATGCACCATGACATTAAGAACAACGTTTCCCATATTAGAGAAAATCGTTCCACTGCTCTCATCCCACCCATGAAAGAATGGTAGAGACCCACAGTTACCAAGCAACGAGACACTGACACTTCATATGATTCTCTTAAAGCTCCCGGAAGACCCTAGAAACAAGGAATTACCTGTGTATGTATGTTATATTAGAAATATAAAAATGTATATTAATCACATTAAGTTTAGATGTAGTAAGAGTGCCAATTTTTAATATGTAAAGGCATTAAAAATATAATTTGTAATTTTAATATGTTCTTTGCTATGGTCGAAATGGAAAATGACAATAAATGAGGAACAAGTTTCTAAAGTTCGATTTTAATTACGATTGTACTTTTGATGAAGTCATTATAACAACTACGAGCTAATTACTGATTCTGAAAATGGTATGAAATGTACCGTTGTCACATCAAAAAAGGAAAAAAGGAAAAGGAATTTTTTTTTTTTTTTTTTGTTTAATCGGAAAGTGGAGATGGAAGGGAATAGGAAATCTCAGACATTGGAGAACTCTGGGAACAAACAGATGTGAACATTTTTTTTTTTTTTTATGAAATTCCAAACAAAAGTATTAGATTTGTAGTACATAATACCATGCATGGGTTGAAGATTTAAGAAAACAAGAGATTGGGGGGGGGGGGTGTCAGAGGCTCTAACGGTTAGTTTGATATCTCTGTTTAAGATCACGCAAAATCTTCCGGAAAATCTAGCAGAGGAGGAGGACAATTTATAGTTTTGGTTCTGACGTGTTCAGACTTGTTTCGACGAAACAGTGATATCACAAATTCCAATTCTGAGGAATAGTAGTACCCACATAATCTGTTGTGAGTTGGCATTCATTGAATTATCTACTATTATTCTATTATTAAATGATATTAAATTATAATCATTTGAGTATTACATAATACGTTATGATTATGCAACAAGTAAAAAATTACATAATACTAAGTATTTAGTAATAACTAAAATATTACTAACTTGACTTGTTATTATTGCTTGATAATTTTTAAATAACTACTTTTGTATTTGGCGAAATATTAAGCAGTAATTTGTTGATAAGGGTTTGAAAACCCATAGTGAGTTTAATGATGTAATTGTAATTAATGAAGACATAAACAATACCGGCTCAAAGTATCTCCGAAATTCTGGATGGCATACGTAAGATTATTATTTATTTATTATTTTTTTTTTTTACAAAATGTTAAAGCAGGATATTTACTCATTAGCTATAGTGCAGTCCATAAAAAAATAGTACTAGCACCCAAAAAAGGAGCGGAAGGATAAGTAATTACATTTGTAAAAGTAATTTATTAAAAATAGAAATAAATTTTAATACATAATTAAACGTAAATTAATATTTAATTAATAAAACGTTAATTTACCAGTTATGATTAATTACGAAGTAATTATAATTTTCCCTATTACATTGAAGTTTAAAATAATTTATTTTATAAAATTAATCATTTTATAAATTATAGACTTATATAAAAACGGACATAATTAAAGTACAAAATTATTATAATTAATTTTAATAACTAATAAATCAATTTGCGCTATTGTGAGAATGTGTACGTCATATTGCGCATAAATTCAATAAAAACAATGTACTTTAATTAATATATTCAATTACTATAATTAAGCAGTATATTAGATTAAACAAGGTGTAGCAATATGGGTAAATAATTTGTCTGTAATAAAAGGCCATTTAAAATACGTATTATCGCCATTACGATATTATACGATAATACGTATAAAGAGGGCGATAATACGTATTATTAGCTATATGGTGCAAGGAAGCCTGAGGCTTATGCCGCACCATCCAAAAAAAAATTTCCCGAGTTACCCTAAGAGAGAGAGAGAGAAGTAGCAGGAAATCACCAAGAAAGAGAAGAATGATGATATCCAGCTCAGGACCCTGGGTGTGCCAAACCCATACGCACTAGATGTGAGCCCCTGAGGTTTAATATATGCATTTGTCACTCGGTCTGCACTGTTTTTTTACTTATTTTATGAAATAAAAACTTTGTATAAAATGAATATAACATATAAAAACAGGACACACAAGTGAGATTGCATAGTGCCCATGCATGTTATTTTAAAAATAATAGTATTAGTATTATCATTAGTAGTGGCAAATGATGGAAAGAAGCAAGCTTATACAGCATCAGCCAAAAAACTATCCTACTCACGATCCATCCCCTCCAATAATTTGTCTAATGCTTCTTTAAATTTATGCAATCAATTACTGTTTGGCTGAAAGCAAATTTTCACACAAAAATCTATCCTGTAGCCATCCTTGTTCAATGTATGTCCCCTAATGTGTGTTATCCGAGAAATTTATTGTTCTTGTTGTAGGGTTTTAGGCGCATCAGCAACTTAGGCCATATTGTGGGGTATATATTGTCTGTAAGTTCTGTGGCCCATTTGCCAGCAGACTCGAGTTTTCGGGAGAAAAAACCATACCATCAACTAAACCACGTTGTGAAGAAGTCCCATAAAATTTCCCCACGTCATCGACGGAATGCGAACTTAGGTCTTTTCCACCAGGTGTAGGGAGGATGGCGATTCTACACCAGCTGTTCAACCCATGAGGGCATCCGAAAAAAGAGTAAAGATGCCAACAGCATTTAGTTTACTCGATCCACTTAAGGTCCTAAACACTTCAATCAGGTCTCCTTGCATGTGCCTAGTTTTCAGTCATTGATTTGCAGAACTGAAGTCTTTCATAATAAGAGTATCCTTTTGTGTCCATGGCTAATCTGTTTCCTCTTCTCTGAACCTGTTCCAAAAGACC
Source organism: Mastigoproctus giganteus (assembly GCF_048544385.1). Classification (NCBI taxonomy): domain Eukaryota; kingdom Metazoa; phylum Arthropoda; class Arachnida; order Uropygi; family Thelyphonidae; genus Mastigoproctus; species Mastigoproctus giganteus. The sequence continues at coordinate 227,075,715 of NC_143576.1, read as the reverse complement.
CACACGTTCTTCCTAAATGAGGCTTCCAGACTTGTATGCAGTACTCTAATTACAGCCCTAACCCATTACCTTACACAATGGCCGAATTACTTCCTTATCTCTGTGACAAACTTCGTGTATATCATTGACAAAACCCCATAAGCTGTTCTAACAGTCTCTCTGCACTGCTCAGAATTGTAATACTTTATTTCGACTGTACAATTACTCTTGAACTCCACCACACGGAGTGCGGTTCCACTTAATAGGCCTGACATAGCCAAGTAGGCAAGAGCAAGAGCGCAGTAGCACACACTCTTTGAGTGGACTGCGGTTCAAGCCCACGATTACCAAATACTATTAACATTTGTATTCATGATTAATTGTTAAGTGCTCTGATCTGGTGGTCGTGCCGGAGTAAAATCAAGAACATTCCACCTAATCGATGGAATATTTTTGTGTATATTCTTATTCTAGGATTACCGCTTCCCATATTCAGTACATCAATGTTACAACTCAACTGCCACATCTCAGCCTAGCTACCAAACATTTTTAGGTCTTGTTGTAGTAATATGCCTTCACTCCTGTCATTAACTACTCTGCCACCCTTTGTATCATTTGCAAACTTGTAAAACGATTTTGATATACATTCATTAATATCGTTAATAAATATTGAAAATGTAAGGAACCGAGTACTAGGCCAGACTACTCTATTGAGGGGTCTGGCATAAATTAAAGTTGAGGGTATTCACTAATAACATTAGACCCAAAAGAGCAATGCCTATTTACAACTACTCTCTGTCTTCCACTACTCAATCATCCCTTTATCCATTGCAGTAACTCACCCATAATGCCAAACTGTTCCAATTTGTACAACAGTCTTATATTCAGTGTCTATTGCAAACGACTCTATACATTGAATAAAATTGCTGTTATGCGTTACAGGCTTCTATCTACTGGGAAGAGACGTTGAATTAGTAAACATTAATTTATTATGATTGTTTCTTTAAACTCTTTTAACCCTAAAACTATATCCATCCATACATCAGGGGCTCACATCTGGTGAGTATGGGCTTGGCACACCCAGGGTCCTGAGCTGGATATCATCATTCTTCTTTTTCTTGGTGATTCCCTTCTACTCTCTCTCTCTCTCTCTCTCTCGGGGTAATTCAGAAATTTTTTTTTTTTTTTTAGCTGGTGCAGCATAAGCCTCAAGCTTCCTTGCACCATATACGGCTGATGATAATAATAATAATAATAATAATAATAATAATAATCTTACTTGTAAAATCCATATATTACGAATGTTACAAATATGAGAGATTATAAATATTTTAGCAGAGCATCAAAATTATTTCGCTTGTCCAGTAAACTTGAACATGCATAACACTAAATTTTCACATAACTTCTAAATAAAATAGCGTCGAAAAACCTGGGCGATTTGGTAAAAATGGGACGTCTGTCGATCTACATTGCTGTTGTTGTAGTAATAGGGATTTTGGAGCATCAACGACTAAGGCTATATTGCTCCATGTATATTGTCTATAAATTGCGTGTGTTCTGTGGTCGACTTTCTGTTTGCTGGATAAAAAACCCCGACTTTCTTGGAGGAAAAACCATGCTACCCTCGACTGAGACCAACTAACTCAGCTACGTTGTGAAAAGGCCCATAAAAATTCCTCGAGTCATGATGGGATTCGAATTGAGGTCTTTTTCACCTGGTGAGGGGAGGACGGGGATTCTACCAACTGTGCAGCTTTATAATCTGCATGAAATACTTAAACTGATATCCACTCAAATCGTTCATTATATATTAATATTTTTATTAGAATACCAGTGGCAAATATACCAGTCGCCAAAACTGTTTCAGAGGAGCAAAGATTAATATTGAAGAAATTACAAAAATCTTTCCTCGGCTCCTTTCGCTGCTACCTAAGGTGTCAGTGGGATGGAACCCGGATAAAAATGACGTTTGATTTTTACATGTAAGAAAACACTGTGCTGCTACTTTATTAGGTACACCCCTGCTGTGCACACAAATGGCTTGTCCGACAACGTTACAAGTCACATGACCATAGTTGTGGATATAAATGCAGCAGAACAAACAACCTTTCTAGTATCAGTTAAGCGACAAACCGTAGCAAGAATGGGGAAAAGGAGTGAAATTTGTGCGGAAATTTGCCTTTAGCCAGCGGGTGGTTAATTGCTGGAACAAACTTCCATCTGTCGTTGTGGAAGTTGATAGGCTAAATAAATTTAAGGAGGAACTGGACGGAATTTGGAGGGAATGGTGTGACTTTTTTTTTGGATGATGCTGCATAAGTTCATACACTTTCTTTCTTGCATCACATGCCACTACTACTACTACTACTAACGGACCGAACGTGGCATGGTAGTAGGTGCTAGACAAAGCATCTCTGAAACGGCAGTTCTCCTGAACTTTTTACGCACCACAGTTTTAAGGGTGTATCGAGAATGGTGCAACGAACAGAAAACATCCTCTCAACGGCACTCCTGTGGAAGAAAATCGCTTGATGATGAGAGAGGTCAGAGAAGGATGGCTAGAATTGTGCAAGCAAACAGATGAGTCACAATGCCGCACATCAAGTCAGAATACAACCTTGGTGCGCAGAACAAAATATTGCAACAGACTACTAGGCGCACTTTGTCGTGAATGGGCTACAACAGCAGACGGCCACATCGCGTACCTTTGTTATCAATGAAGAACAAGAGAGCACGTCTCCTGTGGGCACAGCAACATCAGCACTGGACTATCGAGGATTGGAAAACAGTTGCTTGGTCTGAAGTTCGAAGTTCCTGGTGCATGATGTTGATGGAAGGCTCAGAATTTGAAGAAAATAACATGAATCCATGGACCTGTCATGTCTGACGACTACTGTGCAAGGTGGTGGGGGCATTGTTATGGTGTGGGGAATGTTTTCTTGGCACACGTTGGATCGATTGATACCCATAGATTCATGTCTGAATGCCACATCATGTATAGTATCTTATGTAGGATGGCACCTGAACAAAAGTTCAACTCCGTCCCAATGCCACATCATACCTACACATCGTTGCTGCCCAAGTGCATCCGTTCATGTTGATAGTTTATCCTCAGTCAGATTGTTACTTCCAGTAGGATAGTGCGCTGGTGCATAAAGCCCGAATCACTGTGGAATGGTTCCAGGAACACGACAATGACTTTTATTTGCTGCAGTGGCCCGCTGAGTCCGCGGATCTGAATCTTATTGAACATCTTTGGGATGAGCTGAAAAGAACTGTTCGCTGCAGGCCGACACCTCCGTCAAATGTCAAGGAACTGCGTGACACACCCATGTCTGCATGGTACTCCATTCCTGCACAACGTTTTCAGCAACTTGTTCAATCAATGCCTAGAGGAATTCAGGCTGTTTTGAAGGCTAAAAGGAGGTTCAACAAGCTACTAGGTAGGTATACCTAATAAAAGTGGCAGCGCAGTATATATCGTCCTTTAAAAAAAGCAATTATTTCACAAAAATTATTGCACCTGGAAATTACCTTGTAAAGTTGTTTTGAGTAAAAACGCCAACTTTGTTGAAAGAGTCACGAGGTTTGTTGATTGTGATGACAAAAGTTAAGAAATTGGTTGTCTTTGAAGTAAATATCAACTTAGTTTCGCTGTGAGCTAAAATCAATCTGGTGATTTGAAAGCCGGTCGGAAATTATTATTATATATTTTTTCTCTCCCTCACTTTTACTGCTAAATAAAACCTATCGCAAAAGGAATCAGGTTAAACGCTTGTTTAGTCTTTCACTTAATTAAATTTCGGGACAGAGGGACATAAAGTACTATATAGATATTCTGCAAGGTCTTACAACTTGCGACGTTGTTGACCAAGTTGATGGCTTGGTCTAATAAAACATTCAATCTATGCGCCAGCGAGTATTCCTTCACAGTAGAAAGTTGGATAGCATCTTTCTCAGTCACTTGCAACGAGTAGCATTAGCATTAGCATTAGTAGAGGCATTTGATGAAAGAAAGCAAGCTTATGCAGCATCAGCCAAAAAAAAAAAAAAAAAAAAAAACCACTTCCACTTCACCCCTCTGTTCGTTCAAAATATCTGTCCAGCTGAGCCTTAAACTTATTTAGGCTATCAACTTCCACGACAAGGGATGGAAGTCTGTTCCACCAACCAACCACCCACTGGCTAAAGGCAAATTTCCGCACGTCTATCCTACATCTGTCTTTCCTCAATTTGAATTTATGCCCTCTCAGGTGATTATTCTGAGCGAGAGGAAGAATCCCATCAGCATTGAGCATGCTCAAACCATTCAAGGCTTTATACACCTCTATCAGATCACCTCGCTGGTGCCTAGTCTCCAGACACTGTAATTTGCAAATTTTAAGCCTTTCTTTATAAGAGCACCCCTTTGTTCCATTCACTAATCTTGTTGCCCTTCTCTGTACTCGTTACAGCAGCTCTACATCCTTCTTGAAATGAGGCCTTCAGACCTGTATACAGTATTCTAGGTGTGGCCTGACCATTGCCTTATACAAGGGAATAATCACTCCTTATCCCTGCTAGAAAAATTCCTATATATCATTGACAATACACCATGAGCTACTCTTGCAGCCCGTCTGCACTGCTCAGAGAACTTCATATTTGCCTGCACAACCACCCCCAGGTCCCTTTCATTCTCTACCACTGTCAGTGTAGTACCACAGAGTTGATACGTTTCTCTGGGGTTACTGTTTCCCATGTGTAGTACTTTACATTTGTCAATGTTAAACTTCATTTGCCACCTCTCAGCCCATCTGCTCAACCTTTCCAGATCCTGTTGCAGCAGCATAGTGTCAGTAGTGTCCTTGACAACCCTGCCTACCTTTGTATCGTCTGCAAACTTCGACATTAAGCTTGATGTATATCCTCATCAATATCATTTATGAATACAGAAAACAATAATGGACCCAACACTGAGCCCTGAGGGACTCCACTAATAACATTAGTCCACCAGAGTGGCCAGGATTCGATTCAAATCGCCGACTACAAGAGCTACGTCTTTTATGGATATAGCATTTTTATGGACTATTTTCAGACCAATCTTCATGGTCTGATTTTGCATGCAAAAACCACTAAACCTATCTATGAGGCGTAAATATATTGTGCTTGTAAACTGAATGTATTTGGTGTTTACTGCAAATGAATCCAAGTTTTAGGAGATAAAACAATAACTTCCAAAGGCGAATATATGGGCAGTATTTGAGTGTTCCCCGCCCCATCTCTCTCTTGGCCGATGCAGTATAACCTTGCTTTCTTCCATTTTTACATGTAAGAATATATTGTCCTTTAAAAAAAAATCAATTATTTCACAAAAATTATCTGGACCTGGAAATTACCTTTGTAAAGTTGTTTATGAATGTTCCCCCTTGTTTGCTTTCTTCCATTTTTTGCCACTATTAATACTCATACTAACTCAGCGACGTTGTGAAAAAAGCTACTGGTGTCATTGATACATGTTTCTTAGATTTGCTTGCATAAAACTCTACGGGAACATTTTTAAATAGACTTCTTTTAAATTTTATTTAATAAAAAAAAAAAAAAAAAACCACCAGACACGAAATGTCGACTAATTTGTTGAAATATGTTTTATTAATGAACATTCTCTATTATAAACAATCATTTTCCAGCATATTATTGGAAGGCAATTGTTCAACTTTTTCTAAAAAAGAGAACGATGGTTCTCTTCTTATTAAAGGCTGCATTAAAAATAATTTTCGAATTGTTATTATTTTGTTATATTGTATTATTTTTGTAATGTTGAAAATACATTTTAGCACTTTTTACAGCTAAGCAAATCAAACATCACTTTGTTAATTGTATCAATTAGGTATAAAATATTTTACGATTGTTTAGAAACAAGACAACAAATGTTATATACAGTATATGATCCTAGGTTTGAAAATTAATTTTCAGGACTGAGTCAATTTAATGGTTAGAACGAAAAAAAAAAAAAAGCTTTCACTCTTTTCAAACCAATGGTGTTGAGCAGTTACACCTAGGGCTTCTTTCCCCGGGATGCCGCATGTTTTTATTAGTTTTTTAATTCCTGGAAATTAAAAAAAATTCCCGGACTGCTACCCGTAGCCTACGTACGTATTGCGGTATCCTATGGTATGTAGGCAAACAGGAATGCTAACTGTTAGTCAATCTTACAAATAGAATAAGAATATTTAAATGATTTGACATTTTGCAGGATTTAAAATCTCATACTTGATATATTATTACCAAATATCACCATTTTCATTACCAGAATACCAAATGATTTTATCTTAGTTACCAAACAAATTTTTGATTACCAAATTCCTGTGGCAACATTTTGGCTGCAGCTACCCTTAAACATTACCAAATTGATAACGAAAAATGCCAGTTGGCAACCCTGACTGACACAGAGCAGTGCTGAATCTGCTGCTTTGCTTAGTTGCTTGGAGCACATGCCCATGGCATGTGCTCCAAGCAACTCATTGAATTTGAATCATGTGACATGTCTCAACCTTGCAGCTAATAGTTAGTTAGCAGTTAATATCGTGTGCAGTTTCAACTGTGCATTCTTTTTCCCTTCAGTGCAATTTTTTGCATCATTCATTGTATCAGATTTCAAATCAAACCCTCATGTCCAATTCAAAATCTTTTGTCTGGCAATATTCCATAAAGAACTCTAAAGAAGAAAGTGCAAATTCCATGAAATATCATTCCACTTTGTGCCGTGGCTGGTCAACTAGTAGTTTAATTCAACACTTAAAATTGAGGTACTATATAGATAAGAACACTGCATCTGCAAGCATTGAAGATGTCGGCTCAGGTAAGCACAAAACAGTAAAAGGACAAAGAAGCATGCTCTGGTTCAGATAAACGAAAGGGAACATTACTAACGGATTTTGTTAAGGAGAAACACTAGAAGAAATTATAAGCAAACTTGTTGCTGTAGACGGATTCACTGTAAATGAAATTGCAAAGAGTAACTTCATGAGACAGGCAACACGAGACAAAGTTTATTCTCTTGCTGTAAATACTTTACAGCAGTAAACTTTACAGAGTAGGAGACCGGCGGAATTACTTAGCAAGTACAGGTCACTGTTGAAAAAAAGCCGTGAATTAGGGTTGAATTTGAAAGTGTCTGCAATTCTGCCCAGACACGATAGGAGGGAGTATAAGATGAGAGCCTTGTCGATCAATTCGACCCTGGAGGGATTGTTCAAGGCTCAAGGGGTAGAATTTTTTTCAGCCTGGACTGTACTTGTTAACAGGAGAGATTGCTTCTACAGGGATGGGATACACTTAAATAGAAAGGGTGCAAGAATTTTTGCTGATGCTGTCGAGGCAGTGTTAGGCGGGTCGGAAAACTGCTAGTTGGGGGGGATACAAGGACTAATAGATTAACAGTAGCCACTGGCAGAGGTGGAAGTGATTCTTGCACTGCTTCTATTGAAATGAGCAGAAGCCTGAAAAACAAAATGCAGGATATTTCAGAGACTGCTGGGAGTCATTGCGGTACAAGTAAACACATGGGTTGTGTTAGGGTAGCTAAGAATAGAAACAGGTGCATGTATACCTGCGTTACACCAATGCTAGGAGTTCGGTAAATAAATTTGATGAATTTGAGGTATTGCTCAAAACATCAAAGGCAGATATTGTTGGGATATTAGAGACGTGGTGTCACACAGATATAAGGAATGCGGAACTGGAATTTGGGGAATACAATGTGTATAGAAAGGATAGACAGGATAGGAGGGGAGGAGGGGTTATGCTATTAATTAAGAAACACATAAAGTCCAAGGAAGTGAAGCCAGTCGACATCGATGGACAGGGCAGTGTCGAGTCAGTTTGGTGTGACATAAGCATAGGGAAATCAAAATTGAGAGTAGGAGTGTGCTATAGGCCTAATGACTCTGATGAGTATAATAAGATATTGTACAGGGAAATAGAGTGGGCCAGTAAATCAGAGAGTCTTATAATGGGGGATTTTAATTTCCCAGATATTGACTGGAATTTGTGGGTTGGTCACTCGCACACTAGCAAGGCTTTTGTGGATTTATTGGATGATTGTTTTCTACATCAGCATGTTCGTGAGGCAACAAGAGGGAGCAATACTCTTGATCTGATTATCAGTAGTGATTCTTCATGCATTAAGAATCTGCAGATAAATGAACCACTAGGTGGCAGTGATCACAGTGTGTTGAAGTGGGATTTACTCAAGGAGGTAACTACCATCAGAGGTAAAGGGAAGGGTTTTTGTTTTCGTAAAGGCGACTATGATGGTCTGAGACAGTATTTAAATTCTATACAGTGGGACCAACTGATGATGTTACCAACAGCAAACTGAAAATGGGAAGCATTCAAGGAACTAATCTTGGAGGCTACCAGGCTTTACGTACCAACTAAGAAATATTGTTCAAAGTTTAGGCCTAAATGTTGTCAGTTGAACTAATGAGACATGTGGCAGAGAAGAAAAATGCATGGGATACATACAAATTAATGGGTAACATGGAAGCCTATGATAGATATAAGTTGGTCTGTAACCAAGTCACAAAGGAGATTAGGCAGGCAAAGGCAGACTACGAAAAATCCTTGGCAAAGGATGCAAAGAAAAACAGAAAAGAGTTCTTTACATATTTAAATTCGAGAAGGAAAGGGATGAATCAGATTGGTCCACTGGATATTGATGGTTCAACAGTTGAGGATCCTGCTCAGGTGGCTAACAATCTAAACGAGTATTTTGCATCTACATTCACGCATGAGGAGTTATTCAGGAAGGAGAATGATGTAGGTAAAGTAAACATTGGCAGTGAGCTGGATGATTTTGTAATAACTGAGAGGAAAGTGGAGGAGAGATTGTTGAGGATAAACATAAAAAAGGCACCTGGGGTGGATGGGATCTATCCAGTTATATTAAAGGAGGCAGCAAAGGAAGTAAGCAAACCCCTAGCCATAATTATGAGAGCTTCTTTGGACTCAGGGGAGGTACCCATAGACTGGTTTTTTTTTTTTTTTTTTTTGGTTTGGTAGTTGTTGGCGCATCGGCTTCTGTGGCCATAGTGCACCTCCCAAGGTTTTTGCAGTACTTTGATCCAAGCCCGAGGCGGGAATCGAACCCGCGACCTTTGGTTTGCCAGGCAGGCACTTTACCCACCTGGCTAGCCCGGTCGGCCCATAGACTGGAGATGTGCAAATGTAACCCCAATTCACAAAGGAGGATCAAAGGCTGACACAACTAATTATAGACCTGTTAGTTTAACTTCTGTTCCATGTAAATTAATGGAGGCACTGGTTAAGGAAGCACTGCAGGATCATCTAGACAAGAATTCAGTTATAGCTCAGACGCAGCAAGGTTTTGTTAAGGGCAGGTCTTGCCTGACCAATTTGATTGGATACTATGATGTAGTCACAAAAGAACTGGATGCAGGGAATAACTTTGATATTATATATTTGGATCTTAGAAAGGCTTTTGATACTGTTGCACATGGAAGACTACTGCACAAATTGGAGCAGTGTGGCATTGGAGGCAAATTGCTGCTATGGATAAGGGGATGGTTGAGTGGCAGAAGACAGAGAGTAGTAATCAATGGACACTGCTCAACGTGGACTAATGTTATTAATGGAGTTCCTCAGGGTTCAGTGTTGGGTCCGTTGTTGTTTTCGGTGTTTATGAATGAGATTGATGATGGGATATCAAGTTTAATGTCCAAGTTTGCAGATGATACAAAGGTTGGCAGGGTTGCTAAGGACACTACTGACGCTATGCTGCTGCAACAGGATCTGGAAAGGTTGAACAGATGGGCTGAGAGGTGGCAAATGAAGTTTAACATTGACAAATGTAAAGTACTACATATGGGAAACAGTAACCCCAGATCAACGTATCAACTCTGCGGTACTACACTGACAGTGGTGGAGAATGAAAAGGACCTGGGGGTAATTGTGCAGGCAGATATGAAGTTCTCTGAGCAGTGCAGACGAGCTGCAAGAGTAGCTCATGGTGTCTTGTCAATGATATACAGGAATTTTTCTAGCAGGGATAAGGAGGTGATTATTCCCTTGTATAAGGCAATGGTTAGGCCACATCTTGAGTACTGTATACAGGTCTGGAGGCCTCATTTCAAGAAGGATGTAGAGCTGCTGGAACGGGTACAGAGAAGGGCAACAAGATTAGTGAATGGAACAAAGGGTTGCTCTTACGAAGAAAGGCTTAAGTTTTACAAATTACAGAGTCTGGAGACTAGGCACCGGCGAGGTGATCTGATAGAGGTGTATAAGGCTTTGAATGGTTTGAGCATGCTCAATGCCAATGGGATTCTTCATCTTGCTCAGAATAATCACCTCAGAGGGCATAAATTCAAATTGAGGAAGGACGGATGTCGGATAGATGTGCGGAAATTTGCCTTTGGCCAGCGGGTGGTTGGTTGGTGGAACCGACTTGCATTACTTGTTGTTGAAGTTGATAGCCTAAACAAATTTAAAGCTCAACTGGACAGGTATTTCGAACGAGCGGAGGGGTGAAATGGGAGTGGGTTTTTTTTTTTTTTTTTTTTTTTTTTGGCTGATGCTGAATAAGCTTGCTTTCTTGCATCATATGCCTCTACTAATGCTAATGCTAAATCCTGGTACTTTAATGAGTATTATGTGTATGTAACGAGTATTATACACTGAGTGATCACTGAATTATGACTACCACTATGAAAACTGAATGCAACCCATTGATCACATGAGTGCACAGTTAGTCGACCTACGTAGCATAGATGTGTCAGTGGTTCAGTAGGTGGTTAAAATTCCGAGCGTGATGGGTAAAAGGATTTATCGGACTTTGATAAAGGAACGATTGTGGGTGCTTGATGAACTGGTGTTTCGATTTCCCAAATGGCTGAACTGGTGGGATGTTCGAGAGCTGTTGTAGTTAATGTTTATCAGGACTGGCATCAAAATGGTCAAACAATGACCCGGTGGCAAAAGGTTGATGTTAGAGATGAGTGCCGGGTCCGACAATTCGTACAGGTCCAGCACTGTTGAAGAGTTGACTACCCAATACATGGGCCAACCTGTAACAATATCTGGTATGACCATGCATTGCATGCTCGCACATATGGGCTATACCAGCAGACAACCCTTACAGCATCCTCTCCTAAGCAAGGTTCATCGATGTAAATGACTCGCCTGGTGCAGAGCATGCAAGTTGGACATTAGACTGGAAGGTGTGCTGGTCGGATAAGTAACGTTATTTACTCCACACCCCTGGATGGTCATGTACAGATTTGGCATCAACAACTTGAGGCGCTTTATCCATCGTACATTGCATTAGCATTAGCATTAGTAGAGGCATTTGATGCAAGAAAGCAAGCTTATGCAGCATCAGCCAAAAAAAAAAAAAACACACTTCCACTTCACACCTCTGTTCGTTCAAAATACCTGTCCAGCTGAGCCTTAAACTTATTTAGGCTATCAACCTCCACCACAAGGGATGGAAGTCTGTTCCACCAACCAACCAACCATCCGCTGGCTAAAGGCAAATTTCCGCACGTCTGTCCTACATCTGTCTTTCCTCAATTTGAATTTATGCCCTCTCAGGTGATTATTCTGAGCTAGAGAAAGAATCCCATCAGCATTGAGCATGCTCAAACCATTCAAGGCTTTATACACCTCTATCAGATCACCTCGCTGGTGCCTAGTCTCCAGACACTGTAATTTTCAAAACTTAAGCCTTTCTTCGTAAGAGCACCCCTTTGTTCCATTCACTAATCTTGTTGCCCTTCTCTGTACTCGTTCCAGCAGCTCTACATCCTTCTTGAAATGAGGCCTCCAGACCTGTATACAGTACTCTAGGTGTGGCCTGACCCTTGCCTTATACAAGGGAATAATCACCTCCTTATCCGTGCTGGAAAAATTCCTGTATATCATTGACAATACTCCATGAGCTACTCTTGCAGCCCATCTGCACTGCTCAGAGAACTTCATATCTGCTTGCACAACCACCCCCAAGTCCCTTTCATTCTCTACCACTGTCAGTGTAGTACCACAGAGTTGATACGTTGCTCTGGGGTTGCTGTTTCCCATGTGTAGTACTTTACATTTGTCAATGTTAAACTTCATTTGCCACCTCTCAGCCCATCTGCTCAACCTTTCCAGATCCTGTTGCAGCAGCATAGTGTCAGCAGTGTCCTTGACAACCCTGCCAACCTTTGTATCGTCTGCAAACTTGGACATTAAGCTTGATATACCATCATCAATATCATTTATAAACACAGAAAAAAATAATGGACCCAACACTGAACCCTGAGGGACTCCACTAATAACATTAGTCCACGATGAGCAGTGTCCATTGATTACCACTCTGTCTTCTCCCCCTCAACCACCCCTTTATCCATAGCAGGAATTTGCCTCCAATGTCGCACTGCTCCAATTTGTGTAGCAGTCTTCCATGTGCAACAGTATCAAAAGCCTTTCTAAGATCCAAGTATATAATATCAAAGCTATTCCCTGCATCATAGTATCCAATCAAATTGGTCACGCAAGACTTCCCCTTAACAAAACCATGCTGTGTCCGAACTATAACTGAAGTCTTGTCTAAATGATCCTGCAGTGCTTCTTTAACCAGTGCCTCCATTAATTTTCCTGGAACAGAAGTTAAACTCACAGGTCTATAATTACTTGTGTCAGCCTTTGATCCTCCTTTGTGAATTGGGGTCACATTTGCACATTTCCAGTCTATGGGTACCTCCCCTGAGTCCAAGGATGCTCTCATAATTATGGCTATGGGTTTGATTACTTCCTTTGCTGCCTCCTTTAATATAACTGGATAGATCCCATCCACCCCGTGTGCCTTTCTTGTGTTTATCTTCAACAATTTCTCCTGCACTTTACTCTCAGTTATTTCAAGATTCTGTAGCTTACTGCTAGAGTTGAATACACTTCTGGCATTCCCCTCGCTGAATAACTCCTCATGTGTGAATGTCAATGCAAAATATTCATTTAGTTTGTTAGCTACCTGAGCAGGATCATCAACAGTTGACCCATCAATATCAAGTGGACCAATCTGATTCATCCCCTTCCTTCTAGAGTTTACATAAGTAAAGAACTCTTTGCTGTTTTTCTTTGCATCCCTTGCCAAGGATTTCTCGTAATCTGCCTTCGCCTGCCTAACCTCCTTTGTAACTTGGTTGCATATCAACTTGTATCTATCATAGGCTTCTGTGTCATGTGTTAATTTGTAAGTATCCCATGCATTTTTCTTCTCTGCCATATGCCTCATTAGTTCATCTGACATCCATTTTGGCCTAAACCTTGAACAATATTTCTTAGTTGGTATGTAAAGCCTAGTAGCTTCCAAGATAAGTTCTTTGAATGCTTCCCATTTTGAATTTGCTGTTGGTAACATCATCAGTTGGTCCCACTGTATAGAATTTTAATACTGTCTCAGTCCATCGTAGTCGCCTTTACGGAAGCAATAACCCTTCCCTTTACCCCTAATGGTAGTTACCTCTTTCAGTAAATCCCACTTCAGCACACTGTGATCACTGCCACCTAGTGGTTTATTTATCTGCAGATTCTTAATGCATGAAGAATCACTGCTGATAATCAAATCAAGAGTATTACTCCCTCTAGTTGCCTCCCGAACATGCTGATGTAGAAAACAATCATCCAATAAATCCACAAAAGCCCTGCTAGTGTGTGAGTGACCAGCCCCCAAATTCCAGTCAATATCTGGGAAATTAAAATCTCCCATTATAAGACTCTCTGATTTACTGGCCCACTCTATTTCCCTGTACAGTTTCTTATTATACTCATCAGAGTCATTAGGCCTATAGCACACTCCTACTCTCAATTTTGATCTACCAATGCTTATGTCACACCAAACTGACTCAACACTGCACTGTCCTGCGATGTCGACTGGCTTCATTTCCTTGGTTTTTGTGTTTCTTAACTAATAGCATAACCCCTCCCCCCCCTCCCTATCCTTTCTGTAGACGTCGTACTCCCTAAATTCCAGTTCTGCATCCCTTATATCTGTGTGACACCACGTCTCTGATATCCGAACAATATCTGCCTTTGATGCTTTGAGCAATACCTCAAATTCATCAAATTTGTTTACTAAACTCCTAGCATTGGTGTACACGCAAGTATACATGCACCTGTTTCTTTTCTTAGCTACCCTAACACAAACCATGTGTTTACTTGTACCGCAATGGCTCCCAGCAGTCTCTGAAATATCATGCATCTTGTTTTTCAGGCTTCTGCTCATTCTAATAGAAGCAGTGCAAGAATCTCTTTCACCTCTGCCAGTGGCTACTGTCAATCTATTGGTCTTTGTCTTCCCCCAAGCTAGCAGTTTTCCGACCCACCTAACACTGCCTCGATAGCATCAGCAAATATTCTTGCTGCAAATTATTCTTGGTATGAAAAGTGCAGTCACTTGTATGGTGTAGGGCATGTTTCACTGGAAGGAACTTGGACCCCTGGTGCATGTGGAACATTGTATCAGTAGTCTCCGCTATCATGAACTGCTTGCTGTCTGTGGACACCCGAATGGTGATGGTCTTCCAAGAGACCATGTGCCGAGCCGTCAGGCGCTTGTTGTGCAGGAATAGTTTGAGGAACACAGTTCTGACTTCTAGCATATCAATTGGCCTCCAAACTCCCCCAATATCAATCCCATCGAGCACTTGTGAGACACTATGGAAAGGTGTATCAGGCATCTGGATATACCAATCACCTCCATTGCTAGCCACATTACACAGCTTGGTTGGCCATACCTCCCGAATTCTTCCGACATCTTGTTAAATCAATGCCACATTGGATAGCTGCAGTACTGAGGGCAAAAGGACCTACGAAGTATTAGCTAGGTGGTCATAATTCAGTGATCACTGTGTATATCTAGTGCTGTATTGAATATTATATATATAACAATATGATATAATATAGAGTTGCTAGAAGGAGTACAGAGAAGGAGAACAAAGGGGTGCTTACAAAGAAAGCTTAATTTCTGCAAATTGCAGCTTCTGGAGACTAGGCACCTGCAAAGCAATCTGATTGAGGTTTATAAGGCCATGCATTGATTGAGCGGCGGCTCAATGCTGATGAGATTCTTCCTCTTGCTCAGATTACAAACCGGAGGGGGCATAGATTGAAACTGAAGAAAGACAGTAAATTCCTGTAAATTGTTTAATTTTTAAATATATAAACGTAGTCGATTTTTCAAAATTTATACTGTTCTTGGGAATCAGTAAAATTTCCCGGGAAGGAAAAAAAAAAACTATATATTTGAGAAGCCCTAGTTACACGTTGTGAGATCGCAGAGCTATTTGGAAATATTTTTTAAAACTTTTGACGCCTGATTTGCTGGAGTCCATTGCTCCACACCATTGCATAAATTCTCCAGGAAAAATACAATCATAATTTCAATAACATCAGAGCTAGTTGTTCGCTAGCATTTATTAGAGGCATATGATGCAAGAAAGCAAGCTTATACAGCATCAACAAAAAAAAAAACCCTCCCATTTCACCCCTCCATTTGTTACAAATGCCTGTCCAGCTCAGCCTTAAATTTATTTAGGCTATCAGCTTCCACAACAAAAGATGGAAGTCTGTTCCACCAATCAACTATCCGCTGGCTAAAGGCAAATTTCCACACATCTAGGCACAAATTAGGTGATATCAGTATGACCTATTTTGCCCGTGGACGGGTGTGTTCATGGGCGGCTTTCAAGCTAAGTGGTATGAAAAACCTGGTATAATTCACGGGAAAACTTTACTCCCTCCACCTGAAATAGGCTAACAAGCTCAATTGAAGAGAACTCTAGGAATTCCTCCCATTTTCAATTGGAATCCGAATCCAGACCTCTTCAAACGAGGTTTGGTTTTGGGTATGGAGATGAATCTTGTCTATTTAGCTGCCAGGAAAAACCAGCAATTACTGAAAGGAGTGAAGTTATTTAGCTTTTAATATTTGCATGCGGTACCCTATACTGCCTAAATCTGTCCTTGACATTAGAATTGGCTACCACCTATTTCTTTAATCATGTCCTCTTCACCACTGCTTCCCAATCTTTTTTTTTTCAAATACAGCATTTTCATATTCAAGATGAAATATTTTCAAAAAAGCATTTGCCAAGGATTCCATTTTATATTCAAGGCAGGGGGCCATGGACCACAAAAAATTAAACTATACGTGTAAATATGTCACACGTATTTTTTAAATACAATGATATGCATTCATACTTAACATATGTAGTGTATGTTAGGTCTGTTATAAGCATACATGTGTCTCTTCACTATTTATGAGCTTGTTGGCTACTGCAAAAAAGATGTTTTATTGTCAAGTGCCGCGAACCATTTTCATAAGTTACATGAGCCACAGGTTGGAAAAAAGTGATAACAAAAAACAGGGTGATTACAACAAACGTTGCTCCTTACAAAATATTATCCACCGTAGCCAAGTAGTCTGTTGTTTGTTATTTGGTTTTTGGTTTTTAGGAGCATTAGCAACTAAGGCCATATTGCTCCGGGAATATGCGGTGGTCAGGGAATATGCATTCCCTGACCTTTCCACATCCTCCGTATTTGGTGGTGATGGGCTTGAATCCCAGTCTAATCAAGAAGCATGTGCTACGCACTACTGCTCCTTCCCACCTGGCTACGGAGGTGTGCCAAGTGGTCAAGTGCATGAGTGCATAAATACACGTGCCTTGAATGACCAGGGTTCAAGCCCGTGACTGCTAAATATGGTGCTGCTTCTTGTATGTATTCCCTCTATCTTGCAAACTCTTCTGACGGTTTGGTTTTATTGGAGTATAAAAAGAATTTTTATTTATTTACATAACTAAGAGATACACTAATGCTTCATTGCCTCAGCACTTAACACATACATTGCAGAATTTGAGTGTTTATTGACGTGGTCTTATTTTTTGTCAAGTTAAAAAACAGATCGAGAACTTAGAATTTGACTCCACAGCTGCTATTCACATTTCACTTACAAATCCTGATTACACACCACTACAAACTTTGCAATGATCACAGTGGCAAATCACTGTTTCTTGCAGTTGACTACCTATTGACAGTAGTGCCAAAAACCATCAATCCCCAGTTACATACTATATCTTAGATTTCCACAGCACCCACATTCTGAGCAGTCCTATGGAACTGGACAATACCATACAGTGAGCAGCGTATGGAATGGTGCAATGCTTCAGGCAAATGAAGTCCAACAAGTCACCTACCTGGCTCAGAGTCCAGAACTGAATTTGAACAGCTCTAGGATGAAATGGAATACTGGTTCAGGTCACAACCAACACACTCTTTCTCTGGCTAAAAGGAAGCAGAAATTGACACCAATTCCTGCTGGCTACTACAATGAACTGGCCAAAAGCTTTCTACAATGAATTGATGTAGTCATTTTGAATCAAAGGTGACTACTGCATGGATGCTTATTGGCATCTGCTGCTTCAATGAAAAGATTATAGCAGAACAGTTTGTAAGTTAAAGTGGCTAGCCTTAAGACCATCAAGAAAGGTAATTTCATGGTTATGACAACAACAGTAGGAGACAACAAACATTTTAAATTTTTGGTTACCTGAGAAAGTAGCTCATTAGTCCCACAGTAAACTTTGTCTAGATTGCAAGTTTTCTCTGGTTGGTTTGCACGATTAAAGAAAAAAAAGTTACTAAGAAAGGTTACTGATATGGCATCCAACTGCCATCCCACAATGAAAATCTGTAAGTTTCGATTCATGACTATATTGTCTTTTAAAGTACTATTTCTGCAGTGGACCAACAAGATTTATATTGGTTTGTCTGAGTCATCCATGTGCAGGGGACTTCTAGCACAATACACAATATTTGTGGGGGGCTATATGAGTACAAAGGGTACTAGGAAAGTTTTGCAATACAGCTTTGTTTATTTAATTTTTTCAAAGTAATTTCCTCTACATTCAATACACCTCTCCATCCTCCGAAACCAATCTTTAAACCAGTTCTGCCAAGTTTCACTAGGGAGTAAAGCACACTCGTCCCAAGCCCGTAGAAGGTCCTCATCACTGGAAAACCGCCTCCCTTTTAGCTTCATTTTCACATGCGGGAACAGTGCAAAGTCGCAGGGAGCAAGGTCTGGCCTGTAGGGAGGGTGCTCGAGAAGTTTCAGTCCTGTCGTGGTCAAATATTCGGTGCAGGCTTTGGCGCGGTTAGCTGGAGCATTATCGTGATCGAGGTACCAGGTGTCCATTCTTGACTTTGGCCGCAGGTTCTTCATAGATCCAATGATTTTAGGCAGGCATTGTTCGGTATACCACTTAGCTTGTGACTGTCTTCTGCGTGTCCAAAACGACACGTTCCACAATTCCACTCGATTTGAAAAATACAGCTATCATTTTCTTCTTTACAGATCGGGATTTTCTGACAATTACGGGTGTGTCGTCATCATCAAAGACCCAAACTTTGTTTTGAGCCTTGGTCGGCAGATCGTAATAGTACAGCCAAGTCTCGTCACCTGTCACGATGTTGTTCACATACCGAGATTGTCCCTTATCAAACTATTTTAACATCTCCCGGCACCAAGTCACACGTCGTGTCATCTGCTCTTCAGTCAGTTGATGCGGCACCCAGAGAGAACAAAGTTTCTTCACGTGCAAATGATCTTGCAGAATCGAACGAATTGCTGGTGCATTTAGGCCCAAAGTATCCTCTGTCTGTTGGTAGGTGACTCGCCTGTTTTCGTCAAGCATTTTCCTCACAGCAGTAACGTTTTCCTCCGTAACTGACGTTCGTGGCCTTCCCGGCCTCTCAGAATCCTCCAGAGTGAAATTTCCCCTTTGGAATTCTCTATACCACCTGAATATCGCTGTACAATGTGGACAATCATCATCTAGTGCAAGAGTCTTATAAGCACTGGTCTATGGTTAAACCACGCACGAAATTATACCGCAAAACTGTCCTTATCTCATTTCGTGACCACGATGCCATCGCAAGCACTTTACACTCTCACTACTAATGAATAACTGAGCCCATCGACTTGGCGCGGCGGCTACTATGCACGTATGAACATGTCTCAACATGCAGCAACAAGCAGCTTCCTGTGATTCATTGTTGCGTCATATTGCAAAACTTTCCTAGTACCCTTTGTATTTTTGGTCATAGTGTACATGCCTGCAATAATAATGAAAGAGTAATTGGTTTATAATTATCATAGAATTATTTACAGAATCATATAATGAATGCAAATTCTGATATAAAAATCGAATTAATAAAAAAAGCTATGCAACTCACCATGACTATTGAAATGAAAAAATTTCCCGACTACTTCTCATTTTAATTGTATCATCCAATTAAGGCAACATTACTGAACCCTAAACCTTCTCAATAATTTGTAGACTAAATGAAACCTTTTTTTGTTCTCAATTTGGCACATCACATTAAGTTTACCCTTCATGCTTAATACTATGCTTTCAGCTCACTGTACAATGAGAACAAAGCATATTCAGTGATTTCATCTGTAACTGGTTGCAAGAGCTATAAATTTCATAACTCAGAACCATAAAAGTTTGTGCTGTGCTTCAAACTAGAGTTGCCATCTATTTGAGTTTAAGCATGCCTTGTTTGGGTTATGGGTTTTGTTGCCATTTCTCTGAGTCATAATGGGAGAGAAAAAATAAATTTTCCATTCCATTTTGTTGCAAATAAATGGTATCTAACTTACCTTAGCAACAGCTATGGCAAGTTAGATAGTTTGTTTCATGCTTGAATTATCATATAATATATTTTCTTGTCCAGGATGTGAAATTTTTAAATTTTATGCACTTAATGGGTGTTATAAACTTGAAAGTGGAAGTGACCAAGAGTTTCAAGTTTTTTTTATTTTTATTTACAGCAGAATTAAGAAAAATTTTGTTTTGTTGGAAATAACAGGTATAAAAATATTTTTAATTAAAAAAAATTATATTTAATAAGTTTTGCAAATCCATTAGTAAAAATTTGTTATGCACATTTCACGACACAAGGGCAACTATGGCCGATATGTGTCTGTCAGAGTCACTATGTTCATTTTAATCATTTATGGATATATCAATGTGTATTTATTATTCCAAGATGTTTAATATATATAAAGAGCTCACTTGGGTTTGCTTTGTCACCAAGTATATGAAAGAGAGAGTTAGAGGAGCTTGCAAGTTTGCAAGGATGTGGTTTGAACGGCTGAATAGGATGGACAATCAATCAGGGTGTGCCTTACTGTAAGTTGTATCTGACAGACAGAGCAGAGCGGGGGATCTTCTCTTAGAAATAAATGTTTGTGAGTGAGGAAGGTATGCCCAATGTGCAGTCTTGTCAATATAACTTCATGTTTAGTAAAAAGTCTAGCAATGGTATAAAAGCAGAATTAAAAGCCCCATAGTTTTTTTCAGAAATAAAAAAGAAAATTAGGGATCCTGTCAGACAGGACAACACTACATTGTTAAAAATGCAGGTGCCACCAATCAGTTGCACAAACAGCAGCTGCATCTGCTTGTGCCCAACATTTTACTTAAAAATGTTTTTTTACATCTGTTGTCAATGAAACAAAACTTTAATTCTGCCAAATATGAAAAATAAAAAAACATTTACATTTACAGTTATAAGTTATAAACATAAAACTAATGGTCCTTTCCATTTTTCAGTTTTTTCAAATAAATAAAGGAATATACAGATGATTATAAAAACATGAAACTATTCTATGTCAATAATAATGATGACAAAAAAACCCAACACATTTTATATAATAAATATTAATTTTATATAATAATTAAATATTAATTAAATGCATCTGTAGCAGACGCATTTAGCCATCCTGCTGGTTTTGGTTTCAGAAACATATTGATCATACTATGCTGAAAATAGAACTGGAATGTTGAAGCAGAAGGCAAAAAAACAGCAAATATTGACGTGGGACGTGACAGGTTTTCTGTACGTATAACTACAAGGCAAACAATAATTGTTAGTTACTAAAACTTCTCAAATAAAAGTTTGATTACATTCACATGAAGGTACTGAAAGTTTCAGCCATTTGCATTATACCAACAATTATTGCACAACAGTTATTTTTGAGCTAGATCTGTCAAGTCCTGTGGGTACTGTCAGGTTAAGTAGTAGTAGTGGCATGTGATGCAAGAAAGCAAGTGTATGAGCTTATGCAGCATCAGCCAAAAAAAAAAAAAAAAAATCACACCATTCCCTCCAAATGCCAGTCCAGTTCCTCCTTAAATTTATTTAACCTATCAACTTCCACAGCAACAGATGGAAGCTTGTTCCAGCAATTAACCACCTGCTGGCTAAAGGCAAATTTCCGCACATCTGTTCTACATCTGTCTTTTCTTAATTTCAATTTATGCTCCCTTAGGTTCGTAATCTGAACAAGTGGAAGGATCCTATCAGAATTCAGTGTGCTCAACCCATTCAAGGCCTTATACACCTCAATCAGATCACCGTGCAGGTGCCGAGTCTCCAGCCACTGCAATTTGCAGAACTTAAGCCTCTCTTGGTAAGAGGATCCCCTCATTCACCTCACCAATTTTGTTGCCCTTCTCTGTACACATTCAAGCAAATCTACATCCTTCCTAAAATGAGGCCTCCAGACATCAATAGACAGCACTTCACAGACTTAGTGTTACCAGTAGATATTAAAAGAAATAAAATGGCAGAAACACTTGTTATAATTTACATCGGCTCAAAGATATATAAATCAATCTGGCAATAGTTTTCCAACAAAGCAGTTGTTACAATAATAATGTATTTGCACAAACTGCAGATAGTATGAATCAGAGCTGTAATACTCAATATGTTCTACGTTGATAATAATAGTAAATTAATAAGAGGAGTTTACCTCAATATAGTACGTGGAACACTTCCGTATGATACCCTCCAGAAATTAAAACGGAAAAAACGAAAGTTGTCGATTTTTTCGTTTTTTCCGTTTTAATTTCTGGAGGGTATCATACGGAAGTGTTCCACGTACTATATTGAGGTAAACTCCTCTTATTAATTTACAAACTGCAGATATAAGTAACTACTGATGAATGTAACAACAAAGAAGACTTAAAATTTTTCTGACATCTCAAAGTAACTTTAATTAAACTCACTGACAAACTATTTTTCAATTACTGAAAAACTATCCTCTATTCAAATAAGTTGCAATCCATAGCATTTCACTAAATACTATTACATTACGGAATTTGTGTGCGTTTGTGTTACCTAGACATAAAAACAAAATCTATTTTATGTCCTCATTTCTTTACATAATTTTAACATAAGTAAACCTATAAAATGTGCAAGTAAATTTGATCTTAACATACAGACAAATGTAATTACAGCAGCAATCAATACAATATGATCATATTACACAATTCTGCTTCATAAAAAGTTCTTAAAATTAGACATTCTTTTACATGATATGTTTATTGTAATGGAAGAATAATTTAAAATCACTACCTCTGAAGTGTTTCAATTCTTATTCTAGGAAGACTTGTCAGAGAAAATTACTTCTCTGAGTACACAAGATAATATGAAGAAAGGATAGGGCCAGCTCCTAGGTATCAGTAATATTACTATTTAAAAAAAAAAAAGAAAAGAAAAAAAAGTCTGTTAATATGTACACATCTTTGTTTTTAAGCACTTAATGAAAATTTGCAACTTAAATATAATTAACAAAATTCTGCCATAGAAAATTCTCAATTTTTTTATAATTTCTTGGTGGATATCATGCTTACAACAGGAACAATGTTTTTTTTTTGTACAGGAAGACTTTGCTGCTCCTAGGCTAAATCCATATTCATGGCAAAACCCTGAAGGTATTTTTTTAATGAACTTTCTTCCATAACGATGGAAAATAATAAATAAATAAATAAATATAAATAAATAAAAATAAATAAATACATACACACACACACAAAGAAATTAACCACGAGTTAAATATGAGAAGGTATCAAAAAGTTCGTACCCTGACTTAGATAAAACACCAGTAGGAAGATGCCGTTTTTAACATAAGTTGTCTACACATTCAATAACTAATATGTGAAATTTCATTCACGTAGGTGATTGTACACCACCACAGGTGGAGCCTGGAATATGAGGAAGGGTGCTATGGTTGACAAAGTGGAGTATCGAGCAGTGATCAAGTTCCTGCATTTGCAGGGCAAGAAACCTCAGGAAATTGACGAAGAAACGAAAGCTGTGTATGGGGAATTGTCCATTGCATGACACTATAAAAAAGTAGAAACAAGAGTTCTAGTGTGGTCGTACAAGTGTCTTTGACGAGCCAAGAGAAAGAAGGCCATCAACATCTACAGACAGTTTCAATGGTTGAGCAGCTGTTGCTGAGTGACAGATGCGTGACAATTCATTTCATCGCAAATGCAGTGGGAATTAGCTATGGGTCTGCCCACAGCATTTTACATGACCATCTGTACGTCTATTGTCTCCGTATGATGGGTTCCAAGATTGCTGATGCCTTTGCAGAAGCAATGTTCTTGCCATCTGTTGGATTTGTGTAAGGCAGATGTTGAGAACTATTTTGATCAGTTGGCGACAAATGACAAATTCTGGGTGTACCAGTATGATTCAGAGACTAAAGACATGTCAAAGCAGTGGAAGCACACCACCTCCCCACCTCCAAAAAAGGCAAAGACCACTCCATCTGCGAAGAAGGTGATGTTGTCTGTGTTTTGGGACAGAAAAAGGGTGAACCTGACAGATTACTTACCATGTAGTTCTACACTTACCGGAGAATACCTCAGAAATCTTTTGAAAAAGTTACGTGACGCTTTGAAGGTGAAAAGGTGTGGAATGTTAACCAAAGGTGTCCATCTTCTGTCAGACAATGTACTGGATCACAAGACTGTTGCCACCACCAGCTTTGTTGCCCAGTGCGGCTTCGAACTACTGCAGCACCTATTCTCCTGACCTAGCACCGTCAGGCTTTTTTTTTTTTTTGAGAAATAAAGAAACCACTGTGGGAATGCTGCTTTGATTTGTCTCAGGAAGTCATCAATAAAGTGAAATCGTGATTTCAGGCAAAAGTGCAGCCTTCTATGATCAAGGCATCAAACAACTGATCCATAGATGGAAGAAATGCATTACTATACATGAAGAGTACATAGAAAAGGATACATAAAGTTCCTGTGAAGTTTCACCTTTCTAGGCTATTATTTCTAGGTAAGGGTACGAATCTTTTGATACCCCCCCGTACATAAGTTTGCCTTAAAAACAAGTTTCTCTAACGAACAATGCATGGTATAGAAACCTAGATTGTGCAATAGAAATAAGTTTTTAATCTAGCCTTCTTAGATCTTTGAATTTGAACAACACTTATTTATATAAACAATATTTACAAGAAATTAGTTCAAACATGATACTATATTGGTTTTATAAGTTCTTAAATGCTAGTATATAACAACATAATGATTTAGGATAAGAACTGATTATATTAACAAAACATGAAATATTCAATGTAAGTTTAAAATAACAGACAATCTGTCTATTAACAAAATAGGTTTTGTATATTTAGCTTACAACACTAGATTTGTACAAATGTTGCAAATATTACAAGCTAAAATAAATGGTTGAAACATCAACACACTCACACCAGGGAAATCCGATGGTGGGTTGCAATGAATTTCAAAGTATTTTGTCTGTCTCCAGGTGCTTAAACAGAGAGCTGCTTCTGCACATTCCCCAGGAGGTGCATTATGGAAGCTCCTTGGGAGGTGCCATAATGCACCTCCCAAGGTTTTTGCATTTTACTCTGATCCAAGCCCAAGGCAGGATTCGAACCCGCGACCTTTGGGTTGCCAAGCAGACACTTTACCCACCTGGCTAGTCCGGTTGGCACCAAGCAAATAGCGATAAACTTGAACATATAGTGTAGATTTATTCTTGTATTATGTGGTGCAATAATAAAACTTAATTTATATATGGATTTTCTTATGGCATCTGACTTTTGCCTCACCCTGCACCTACCCACGAGAACAGCATTTTTATGTGGTGATTTGTTAATTTACTATGAATATATATAATTCTAAAACAGTTCAACCACATGGGTTACCTTCACAATATGTTAGTCACTTTTTCTTTTCCATTTTCCAGTCTGTAGTTCACACTGTCATGGTGAACTGCAGACTGGAAAAGTCTGTGGACCAGAGGACAAATGACCAGTGATTTGCGTTATATACTACTTGTGGTATATAAAAGGTGGGCTTGTAGCAACACAGAGATATTAGTTTTACTGGGCAGGATGACCTACCACAAAGTGTGAAATGCCTTAAAAACGCAATAATATATGGATTACACATGATTTACAACCTGGTGCAAATGTGTTAACAGAATACATGAGTATAATCAAACCAATATATCACCTAAATATAGTTAATGTAAACAGTAATTTGAGATTGCTAGTCTCTATGAACTAAATGGGGATATATTCACGTCTAGAATTATACTGCATTATCTTGCAGAATATGAAATAGTCTTTCAGCAACATGAGGCTTCTTGCTTATCTCCTGTACATAGTGTACAAGCAATTCCTTCTTCAAGTCAACAGAGAGAACCTGAAAATAATAAAAATAAATTAAAATATAAAATGTTTCTTTCTCTCTCTCAAACACACTGATGCACACACTCCTAACAGAAAGTTATGGAGTGATAATATTAAAAATTTAAAACAATCATGCATAATGACAAAATTAAATTTTGACCATTGCATCAGCTTTAAGTTAAAATGACACAAGAGGAGTATGTTACAGGACAAATGACCATGATGAACAACTATATTAATAAAAAATGTGGGGTATTTTAGCTTTCCAAATATTGACTGGAACTTGTGGATTGGTCATTCACACAGCAGAGGAGTGTTTCTGGATTTATCAGATGACTGTTTTCTATACCGGCATGTTAGAGGCAATAAGAAAAAGCAATACTCTTAATCTAATTATTAAGAGTGACTGTTCATGCATTAAGAATTACCAGATAAAAAAAGCAGTAGGTGGCATTGATCATAGTGTATTGATGTGGAATTAAAGATAACTGCTGTTAAGGATAAAGGAAAGGGATTTTGCTTTAGAAAAGTTAACTACAATGGTCTTAGACTGTGGGTGGGCAATTTCTGGCCCACGGTCATTTTCAAAATATATATAATGAACGGCCTGCCGAAGAATGTATATCATTAAATTATGTTTAATATAATTTTTATTATTATTCTGGTGACTGGCTGCCTGAGTTTAGCCTCTGAAGTTACACTTATAGGAATATTAGTAAATAAAAGATAGTCATGATGTGTGACAAATACACTTACAAATTTGTCACATAACAGTCTAGCCATGGCTAGTGTTGTCATTTTAACACCTTTTGCTCTAGATTTGTCATTTTTTTTTTTTTATCTGAAACGAAAAACTCTTAGTTATTACTATGCTAACCAGAGAAACATCTTCTGAATTGAAGAGCCTTTGATCCTCACGTTTGACATTCTGAAACTGACCAGAGTATTGGGAGGAACCCTTGCTGTAATTAGCATTTATCCTGTAGCATTCAGCGAGCAGAATAAACAATGACCAGGCAGAGTAAATTTAGTGTCTGCTTTGGTGACTCCACACACCAAAGCATGAAGTTTAAATTTATGGTTTTGAGGTTCATTTGCCATTTTCACAACACACTTTACCCTTGTCTATTGCTTTCTTTCTATACAGGACCTGGACTTTGTTGCTGGCCATGAATAATACATTTTATAACCCTTTTTATGTGTATCTATTCTGTTTTTGTTTGTGGTGGGAAAATTTGTCACAAAGTTACTTGAAGGAGTAACTTGGGAAAAATGAAACAAAAGAATTTAGCCAATCACAGAGATTTTCATTTGCTTTATTGACAGAGAAAAAGTTCTGCAGCTGTTATCAAGCATTGTGTACTATTATTCTACATTTTCAAGTTTCTCAGAGAAAGAAAAACAATTTCAACCAACACAATTGCATTTTTTCCTAACTTGTGATAGAAAGGCTGAAGATTTAAGTAAATTTATTATTCCAGTTTTCATTAGTTTATTTTACATGGACCATTCAAAAATTATGAATGATTCATGATGTCAGTTATTATTCCAGTTTTCTTTATTTTTTTTTAACTATACTTTGCATTTTGTTACAATTTGTAATTTTATTACTCTGATGTCAGTAATTTTTTATTTTAAATAATAATAATAAAAGTAGGAAGTTTTAAGCTTTCTTTTTTTGAGCTTTCTTTTTTTTTTTTTTTTTTTCTCTCTTTTCAATTTTCAGGGTTGAGTTAACAGGAAAGGGCAGGGCCCTTGACCTTTGTTTGCATTGGGGCCAATCTGTTCTAGTTATGCCACTGGATTTACCATTTTATTATTATATACCATACCATATTCCCTAGAGCCTTGCCCTCCTATAATTTCAGTAGCTTTTCTAAGTTTCCTAAGTTCATTATATCACTTATTTTTAGCACACCAATTTTATTTATTCTCTTCATATACACTGGTGTTTAAAGAAAGTGCATCACCTAGGAATTTCACATTTCTAACCCTTTTTCGCGATAGTATGTTACATTAATGACTAGCATCGCAAATAAAAATATAAACAAAAGATATTTATTAATAGTTAAGACAAAGCTAAGTAATATTTGACAGATGCTCTCGAAATATTCCAAAATGAGCATTTGCAACCTTTATACAACAGTTTTGGTAAACATGACAATTATGGCTGAAATGTTATCAGAAGCCTTCAATTTGCTTCAGTTTATCATTTTAAATGGAAAACAAAATGAGAAGTTCACCAGGTGTAAACTAATATTTAGTTGAACAGGCTCTGGCCTTGATGACAGCAGTACACTGTCAAGGCATTGACAAGATCAATTTCTGAAGATAATCAAATGATAGTTCATGGTTCCAAACATGAATTATGGCTTCCTGAAGTTCACAAAGGGTCTTTGGTTTCTTTCTGGCAACTGTGGATTCCACACAATGCCAACAGTTCTCTATAGGATTCAGGCCTGGGCTGTTTCCTGGCCAGCTAACAGTTGTAATGGACCGTTCTTCCAACCTATAACAAATGTAAACACATTACCGTCGAATCTCTAATGCAGAAATGAAGATAAAGCTACAGAAGTACCTACTTACACTTTTTGCCTGATGACAAGGAGCAGTCATCCTGAAAGATGCAGTTACTTGGCGGGTTTAAATGGTCTCTAATGATTGGCAGCAATTTGCCTTCCAATATAGCCAGGCCCACTGGCATTTACGGAACCTTTTATAAACTGCAGGTGACCTACTCCGCGATACAAAATGTAGACACCATACAGTCTAGATGGTATTCTTCACCATCTCTATGGCGAATCGTTTGTCTCCCATCAGAGCCATGCAGATTGAAGTTCTCATCTGAGAAAATAACTGACTTCCACTGCCCGGGGTCCATTTGACATGCTCCTTACATCAAAATAATCAGGCCTTTTTAATTTTTTGTGTGAGGAGGGCTTCTTCTTAGGACAATGGGCTACAAGTCCATTTTTGAAGAGATGTCTTCTGACTTCTGCACTGGCTACCACTCCTGTATGTTCTTCTGATTGTCATTTCAGTTCAGACGAAGAAGCTTTATGGTTTTTAAGGCATAACTGCTTCAAAAGCGGTCCTGTTTTGGCATAGAGACTAGCATTTGCATACAGTCCCTTTTTTCCTATCAGCAGTACCAGTATTCTTGAGTTTGGAAAGAAATCTACTCACTGTTGTCTGATTACAAACCTTAAAGCACTCTATAAGCAATATGATGGGAAGAACATCCTTCCTCACATAAAGCAACAATAGCACTCTTTCTTGATGGCATCAACTGCAAGTAACTCACCATCCTGACACAAGCAAGGAATGACTTCAACTCTAGCAGAGCGTGCTTATATAGCTGAAGGTAACAGATGATGCAGTATTACGTCATGACCTATGCATGTAAATCTTATCTGATGCAATCTGTAAGAAATATTGCCATATACTTATGTTATTTGGATGACAATTACAATTTTAAGGGGTGATGCACTTTCTTTGAACACCACAGCGTATGTATTCACATATGAGAATAACTTCATATCCCTGTTCTCAGTTCTGTTTGCTAGTGCTTTCTTGTAATCAGCCTTCACCTTTACCCTATCAGTGACTTTGTCACATATTCTTTTATAATGCTTGTACAAATCAGAATAAAATGATTGTCTGTAACTGTACCACACTTGTTATTTTGCTCACTTAAGCGTTTAACTTTCCCTTTCCTCCATTTTAGTATTTTAGCAATTTACAACATTTAAGTCAGAAAGACCTGGCGACCAACCCATTCTTAATCACAGACACTCAAAAACTGGAACTAGTACACTGGTACTAATACATTTGTGGCTTCAACAACTCTAACTGGGAGTTATGATTCTGTGATAACTGAGAGGAAAGTGGAAGAGAAATTGAAGCTAATCGAATCTATTAAATTATATTAAAAACAGTAGCAAAATAGATCATAAATATTTAACCATAATTATGATATAATCTGTGGATTCAGAGGAGGGCCCTACAGTTTGAAGATGCGCAAATGTCTTTCCTCTTCACAAAAGTGTGTGTATGTGTGGGAGGGTGGATCTGTCTCCTAATTATAAAACTGTAAGGATGACTTTGGTTCCGGGAAAAAAAAAAATGAAGTCTTTAGTAAAAGAAGTAAAGGAGCAGCCAGAAATGTAGTTAAACAGGAGAGACTGCTTCTACAGGGATGGGATACACTTAAATAGAAAGGGTGCAAGAATATTTGCTGACGCTATCGAGACAGTGTTAGGTGGGCCAGAAAACTGATAGCTTGGGGGGAATACAAGGACTAATAGTTTAACAGTAGCCACAGGCAGAGGTGAAGGTGATTCTTGCACAACTTCTATTAGAATAAGTAGCGACCTGGAGCGAGGGGTGTTGGGGATTTCAGGGACGGATGGCGGTCATCGTGAAATAGGTAGGTATATGGGATGTGTTAGGGTAACTAGGAATAGGAGCATGTATACCAATGCTAGAAGTATAGTAAATAAATTTGAAGTGTTGGTCAAGACATCAAAGGCGGATATTGTTGGGATAGCAGAGACATGTCACACAGATATAAGGAATGCAGAACTGGAATTTGGGGAGTACAATGTGTACAGAAAGGATAGACAGGATAGAAAGGGAGGAGGTGTTATGCCGTTAATTAAGAAAAACATGAAATCAAAAGAAGTAAGCACACCCAGTTGATATAGATGAACAGTGCACTGCTGAGTCAGTTTGGTGTGACATAAGCACTGTGAAAGTAAAAATAAGAGGAGTGTGTTATAGGCCTAATGACTCGAATGAGTACAATGAACAATTGTACAGAGAAATAGAGTGGGCTAGTAAATCAGAATGTCTTATAATGGGGGATTTTAACTTCCCAGATATTGACTGGAACTTGTGGGTTGGTCACTCACACACTAGTCAGACTTTTGTGGATTTATTGGATGATTGTTTTCTGCAGCAGCATGTTCGAGAGGCAACCAGAGAGAGTAATACTCTTGATCTGGTTATCAGCAGTGATCATTCATGTATTAAGAATTTGCAGATAAAGGAACCACTAGGTGGCAGTGATCACAGTGTACTGATGTGGGATTTACTTAAAGATTTAATTACCATCAGGGGTAAAGGAAAGGGTTTTTGCTTCCGTAAAGGTGAGTACACTGGTCTCAGAAAGTTTTTAAATTCTGTACAGTGGAATCAACTGACAATGTTACCAACAGTAAATTCTAAGTGGGAAGCATTCAGGGAATTAATCGTGGATGCTACTAAAAGTTTCATACCCATTAAGAAATACTGTTCAAGGTTTAGGCCTAAATTGTTACCTAATGAACTAATGAGACTCGTAACAGAGAAGAAAGCATGGGATGCATATAAATTATCAAGCGACTCAGAAGCCTATGGCAGGTATAAGCTAGTCTGTAATCAGGTCACAAAGGAGGTTAGGCAGGCGAAGACAGATTACGAGAAATCCTTGGCAAAAGATGCTAAGAAAAACTGCAAGGATTTCTTTACTTATATAAACTCTAAAAGGAAAGGGATGAATCTGATTGGTCCACTTCGGCATCGATAGTTCGACTGTTGATGATCCTGCTCAGATAGCAAACAAACTGAATGAGTATTTTGCATCTACATTCACACATGAGTTATTAAGGTTTGAAAATGGCAGAAGGTTATCAAATTGTAGCAGGGTGCTTAATGATTTTGTAATAACTGAAAGCAAAATGGAGGAGAAATTGTTGAAGTTAAACATAAGAAAAGCATCTGGGGTGGATGGGATCTACCCAGTTATATTAAAGGAGGCGGCAAAGCAACTAAGCAAACCTTTAGCCATAATTATGAGAGCATCCTTGGACTCAGGGGAGGTTCCCACAGACTGGAGTGTGCAAATGTATCCCCAATTCACAAAGGGGATCAAAGGGTGACACGAGTAATTACAGACCAGTTAGTTTAACTTCTGTTCCTGGTAAAATAATGGAGTCGCTGGTTAAAGATGCATTGCAGGATCATTTAGACAAAACTGCAGCAATAATTCAGACACAGCATGGGTTTGTTAAGGGAAAGTCTTGTCTGACAAATTTGATAGGATATTATGATGTGGTTAACAAAGGAACTGGATGCAAAAAATAATTTTGATATCATATATTTGGATTTTAGGAAAGCTTTTGACACTGTTGCGCATGGAAGACTATTGTACAAATTGGAGCAGAATGGTATTAAGGGTAAGTTGCTACAATGGATAAAAGGATGGTTAAGTGGGAGAAGACAGAGGGTGGTAATCAATGGGTGCTGCTCTTCTTGGACTAATGTTATTAGTGGAGTCCCACAGGGTTCGGTGTTAGGTCCACTGTTGTTTTGTATAATTATCATGATATTGATGAAGGTATATCAGGCTTAATGTCGAAGTTTGCAGATGATACAAAGGTTGGCAGGGTTGTTAATGATAGTAATGGCAGTGTGCTACTGCAACAGGATCTAGATAATTTGGGCAGATGGGCTAAGAAGTGGCAACTGAAGTTTAACCTTAACAAATGCAAAGTACTGCATATGGGTAGAAGTAACTCCAGAGAAATGTACCAACTGTGTGGTACTACACTTAAGGTGGTAGAAAATGAAAAAGACCTGGGAGTAATTGTGCAGTCAGATATGAAGTTTTCTGAGCAATGCAGACAGGCTGCCAGGACAGGTCATGGGGTTTTGTCAATGATATATAGGAATTTTGCTAGCAGGGAAAAGGAGGTGATTGTTCCTCTGTATAAGGCAATGGTCAGGCCATGCCTTGAGTACTGCGTACAGGTCTGGAGGCCTCATTTTAGGAAGAATGTTGATTTACTTGAGCGTGTACAGAGAAGGGCAACAAGATTGGTGAGGGGAATGAAGGGATCCTCTTACCAAGAAAGGCTTAAGTTCTGCAAATTGCGGCAGCTGGAGACTAGGCACCTGCGCGGTGATCTGACTGAGGTGTATAAGGCCTTGAATGGGTTGAGCACGCTGAATTATGATGGGATCCTTCCACTTGTTCAGATTGCGAACCTAAGGGGGCATAAATTCTAATTAAGAGAAGACAGATGTAGAATAGATGTGCGGAAATTTGCCTTTAGTGAGCGGGCGGTTAATTGCTGGAACAAACTTCCATCTGTCGTTGTGGAAGTTGATAGGTTAAATAAATTTAAGGAGGAACTGGACAAATATTTAGAGGGGGATTTGATTTTTTTTTTTGGCTGATGCTGCATAAGCTCATACACTTGCTTTCTTGCATCACATGCCACTACTACTAACAGTAACTTTGTTAAGTGGAGATCTTGTCTTGCCACTCTGTTTAGCTACTATGTCACAGCTGCAAAGGAACTGGTGAAAATATATAATTTTAACATCACATACTTAGATTTTAGTAATGCTTTCAATACTGTTACACATGACAGACTCCTGTGGAAATTGAAATAGTCTGGTATTAGGAGCAAGTCACTGCTGTTGATAAAGGGAGAGTTGAGTGATAAGAGAGTGGTTATTAATGGCTGCTGTTTTTCATGAACTAATGTTATTAGTGGAGTCTGCAGTTCAGTGCTAGCCTCTTACCATTTTCAATAATTATTAATGGTATTGATGAAGACATCGATAATGAGTCTCAAAATTAACACTATTATACCATGTTAAAAGGAACTGTTACAGCTGCAACAAGTAATTCTGAAGAGGTGCCAACTGCCACTGTTATTTAAGCCAAAATTAAAAATCAAACTACAAAATAAATAAATTAATTAAAAATATGGAACAGAATATATAAGCAGTGGCCCACACTCTCACCCAAGCAAGCAAGCAAGTACAGAGGCATAGTCCCCTGCTTAAAGAATGACACAACTGCTGCTGAAAATAAATAAGCAAACCTCAATTGCACACAACCCAATGGAAGAATACAGGCATCCACTGAAGAAGAAACATGCAAGAAAGTTTAGGGGAACCATAGTAACCACTTCTTCAAGGCCCTGCATTGTTATGGTCTTAAACAGCCTCCTCTTCAGTATTACCTGTTGCAGTTGCAACGATTCCTTTAACATGGTATGACTGTTTAATTTAGATTTTAATGAAGCCTGATAAAGACAGTATACATATATACACTGAACTGGCTCTGCATTAGCAACAACTACCAAATCCATCACGAGGCCACCTTTTGCCCATAATACAGCCCATACACATCTTAGCATGGCCACAAGACATTACATTATATCCTGTGATAGTGCTACCCATGCATTGCACAATATGATGTTCCAATAATGCTCATACATTGTCAGGTGGATGGTCATAGAATCAAATGTCCCTTTCTAGTAGGTCCCAAATATGTTCAGTTGGGTGACCATGGGAGAATGAAGAATTCATTGTCATGTTCACAAAATCAGATAGCAACCTGCTGGGCCTTGTGACATGGCATGTTGTCTTGTTGATAGATGCTGGCATTGTCTGGATACAACACCAGCATCTATCAAAGCATCTGTCATCATGAAGAGGTGTACTTGGTTGGTGACAATAGAAAGGTAGGCTAGGCATTCCCATCAAGCCGTTGATTAATGGTGACCAGAAGGCCCAGAGTATGCCACAAAAACAGATCCTAAACCATAACACAACCACTTCAAGCCTGCTGCACACCAACAGTTCATCCAAGTGCCATAGCTTCGTGTTGCTTTCTCCAAATGTAGATACATACATACATCAGCATAATGGGGTTGGGAATGGAATTTATCAGACTAAGCGACAAATTTCTACGTGTTAGTGGTTCACTGTTGGTATTGATGTGCCCATGCAAGGTGCAGTTTCTCGTGTCTTGCAGTAAGCATGGGTACCCACGATGGCTGTTGACTACCATAGCTTATACGACCTAATGCCCAGTGCATAGTCCATGTGGATACTGGTCTTGTTATTCCTATGTAGTACTGGTTGGTTAGCTGAACCACTGTGCCACATAGTTTCTGTGTTACGAGATGTGGTGAGCATCATGTGTGTTACACATGATGCTCACCACAGGCATCAACAGCCATGTGTGCATGGCTATCCCACAGGTGACCTTTGGCTGGTTGTTCAATCACTGTTGAGCCAGTCACAGTAAAAGTGACAAAAGACACCCCAGAACAGGAGCACTTAACTATGTTGGCTGTTATCGAGATACTGGCATTTGCACATCTTGTCTCCATAATTATTCCTCGTTTGAAGTCAGACAGATCTTAACACTGACCCATTCTCCCCTGCAGACACTCAAAAACTGATAACCACAACCTTATGCCAGCTTTTCCCAGCTTTGAGCCTTTACCAGTGTCACAGACTAGCCCATTTCTAACACAAGGCGGTGCTGTTAATGCAAAGTCAACTTAATGCATATTATGTCATATATACATTATATATATGTGTGTGTTGAATAGAATAACAAGAAAGTGGAAACAAGAAGGCAGAAAAATGGAAAAAAGATGACAGAAAAACAGGGAAGTAGTCTAGTACAGTCACTTACAGTTTTGTAAGTTGTGTGGCAACGTCCTCATTTTGTTAATTTTGTAATTATTTATCACTTTTTATACATATTTTTGTTCTCACTTTATTTATGTATGTAAAGAGACAATATGAGGGGGAAAAAGCAGAAAATAAATGAAAAAACAAATAAATAATGAAGACAGAAGTAGAAACGGAAGGAATATGTATCTAATTTTGGAAAATATTAAGTACGGGATAAATATAGCCAAAATTATAAGCCAATAAATAATAAATTTAGACCGGTGCCACCTGACCACACCAATGCCAAAAAAAAGTGCGAAATATCACTAATATGATAAAATAAACCAACCATAAAAGAAAAACAGATATAGGAAAAAGAAAGCAAGGAACAAAAAAACAGATGATAGTTGCATCCAATCTCGTCGGAGTGCTAGATACAACAGCAGTGAACATTACTGCATTTTGAATGTAATGGGAATTACCGCAATGGACAGAGGCAGACATTCACTGAAATGCCAGCTCACTGAAGCAATAAAATCACATCATAGTGGCCATACTTTTGTGTTTATTATTTTCCGCTTTTTTTTTCATATTGCCTCTATATATTATGCAATGTGTTGTTGGATATTGCTTATACTGCCACTTATGTTTGCAGTAATTTCTTTCTTTATTTTTACTATTAAACATATTATTTTTACAGTTTTATTTCTAAAGGGTGTAGTGAGTGCTAATTACTGCTCATACTGCCCTCTGTAATCTGTTTATTTTCTGTTAACTTAATTTCTTTCTTTTTGGTAGCAGTCTCATTTTTAGTGGTGAATGCTTAAGCTTTGTGTTTTTACAGTTACTGCATTATGCCTCCATGATGTGATTTTATTGTTTCAGTGAATGTCTGGCTCTGTCTGTTTGCATTATGTGCGAAATGCAGTAAGGTTCAAGGCTGTTATATTCAGGGGCCCTCTGATGAGCTTGGATGCAATGGTTGTCTTTTTTTGCTCCTTGCTTTGTTTGTCCTATATCTATATATTTTTTTTGTGGTTTGTTTATTGTATCATATTAGTGATATTTCGCACGTTTTTGGCCCCGGCATGGTCGGGTGGCACTGGTCTAAATTTATTAGCTTTTTTTTACAAGCATGCACACACTAAATGGTTTTCTACAATTTCTACTTTACTTATTATATTGCGTATTTCCATCTTCATTAAAGACTGTTCCTAAATATATAAAATTACTAACTATATTCAATTTTTAATTAGTACATCTACATTCTAAATTTTCCACTTCTCTCCCAACTTGCATAACTTTCACCTAATTTTCATACTAAATTGTCTATAAGTAATATCTAATTTGTTCAGAGATGCTTAATGATCTTGTAAGCTACTACTTAGCAGCCAAATACCATCTGCACATAATAACGATCCCATTTTCACATCACCCACACTAAACTGTCAGTAATTGACATTCTTTTATTATATGGTCCTTGAAAATTACAAATAAGAATGTAATAATGTATAGCCCAGCCTCACTCTGTTTAACCTCAAACTATTTTCCAATGCTTCCTTCAATCTACACATCAGACTTGCTATTTTTATAAAACTTTTTTTTTTTTCTTTTCTTTAATTCTCCTAAGAAGATCATCCTTGATGGTATATTTTCCTAAAATTTTAATGCATAGGTTTCTAGGTACTTTATCATAAGACTTTCAAGGTCAACAAATCACAAATACAGGGTCTTATGTTTTTTTTTTGACTTGTCTAAATGCGAATATGGAACCCTAGCATCCCCTATTTGGCCTAATACTTGGCCATTCTTCCCCATAGTTACATTCAACAATGCTTCCAACCCTCTTCTTCAAAGTACTCGTGTAGATTTTACCTGTTATGTACTAAGGTGAGTAACTATTATAAAGCAGAATCACCCAACTTAGACAAGTAATTATAAACTATGCATAAATCAAAAGAATTTGCATATTGTGATATTGCAAGCAAATAACAGATCAACAGAAAATGCATAAGTAAATAAATCATTTAGCAAATCAAAATATTTACTCCATATCTCTGAAAATATTCCTTTTTAGTTTTAACTTCACTCTTGTAATTTTCATTTATCTTACAATACATTTTTCTATCTTCCTGATACTTTTTTTCTCATATTCTTATGAAATATGATTTCATAAGATTTTCCAATTAGCCTTTATCATTATCTGGAGAAGCAATTTTGCACTGTAATTTTCAATAAAGATTTATTAGCTTTATTCACCATAAATTTATATTTTATTTTCTATAAAACTACCTCTAATTTGGGTCATAAGTGTCCTGTCTTTAAACACCTCCACATACTTCTTTTCAGTTTATTTTCTTGGCATAATCATATAAATACTGCTTCCTTGGCATCAAAAAAACTTGTCTCTTTTGCTCTCTGCACAACATTTCTGCCTCAACTCTTTGACTATCCCGAAACTTTCATTCAGATTAACAACTACCAATATGGATTCCATTGGTGCCAATCTACTGGAGATATCTTGGCTACTCATCTTTGGACAAGTTTGATGCAAAAGTTTCAAGAAACTCAAGAAGTTGATTTCTTAGGTTTTTGATCATGTCTGGCATAAAGGTCTTCTAAGCCACAGGCTTTATCTCTAATCACTACGTATGATGATAAATGGGTGTGTGTTTCCTAATTTCTGAACTTATGCTGGAGTTTTTTAAGGTTCTGTTTTTTTACCTACTTTCTTCCTTCTATATAAAATTACCTTCTTCTACTGGCTGGAAATCCTATTTGTAATTTTTACTGATACTAGTCACTAATAACAATTGCTAATCCATTAATAAAATTAAGCAAGTTTGCACATTTTTTTATTTCTCACCAGCTACCGCTGACTAGTCTCAAATGGTTCCAAGTATGAACTCTCACCATGGTCTTTAAGGTACATGTGCAAGCTACTGAACTTGCATATATCATATCATATCATATCATATATAATCATTAAATTAAATGGCATGCATGTTGTTGTTGTTGTTATTTCGGTTTTTAGGAGCATTAGCAACTAAGGCTATATTGCTCCGGGAATATGCGGTGGTCATTCCCTGACCTTTCCGCATCCTCCGTATTTGGTGGTGACGGGCTCGAACCCCGGTCTAATCAAGAAGCGTGTGCAACGCACTGTTGCTCCTTCCCACCTGGCTACGGAGGTACCTAAGTGGCATGCAATATTTAGATCTGCCTGGGCCTGACCTCTAATCTAAACTGTAGCATATGAAGTCAAGCTTTATTAGAAGATAAGGGTAGTGATGTATTTTGAATATCACTCCAGGGAAATCAGAGTATCATAGGGAATCAAGAAATATCAAAAACTAGAATGAAGATTCACCAGAAAAAATATGTATAACAGGCAGAAAAATAGCGTCCTTGTACGAAATATAGTTCACAATCTCCAAAATAATGAAGTTAATTTGAGATTCAAGGCTAAATTGCCAGTTTGAGAGATGTGTCTGGATGTGAAAGCTCATATGTTTTTAAAGTGATGTAATGATTTTGTAGTGATAATATTCATACATTTCCTATATTAGCTCAAAGCTGTTTCCTAGTGCCTCTGTAGCACAGAATCTCAGTTGATGTTTTGAGACATGATGATATCACAAGCAACATCCACTTCCATTACTCTGAAATGTCTTAACTGCTCTAAACATCATTCATATTAAATGACACTGTTCCATGTTTGAGGAGTTCAAGCAGTGACTGCAGGTCTAATACACTTGAAATGTTATATATGGAATAAACTGCAGTTTTATATATATATATATATTTTGCATCTATTCTATTAATATCACTTTTTATGAGAATTTGAACAATCATGGCCAAATAGTACTCTACTATTGCATTTCACTATAATTTTTTTTCTAGGCATCATTCTTCAGCATTTTGCAAAACATTCTAGATTTTTTTTCCCCTCCATTTGTGTGTTACTATTCTCCTTCTGGACTTATTCTGATATATGAAAGTGTCATCATTTATGTGCAAGTAAAGCATCTGACATGCAAGTAAACACCACTGTTTCATTAATATATTTTTTAAGAATATAAAATTAATTTTTGTTGGTTCAAGAGATAAAAGATACAAAACAATGGTAAAACTGAAATGCATTTAACAAACAGTAAAAAATACCTGTCCATTTCGAGAAACTGCCAATATTCCTTGAGTGTCTTTCTTTAAAACAGTTGCAAAGACAATGTCAGGACAGATGGTGTGACTACAAAGGGTAGTACCAGTTTCCAAATCAAAGAGATGAAGAAGCCCATATTTGGTGGTCACATACACAAGTCCCAAGGAAGAACTTACCTAAAAATAAAGTGTATTAAGAGACATTTGATAATGATATGGTATGTTAAATAGTATATAGCATTATTCACTGACTATTTCAGCGTCCCCTTTTTCTAGATTTTTTTTTTTTGTACCCAATGATAAAGAATGGGGAAAATATGAGTAACTTTTTAGTATAAAACTACAGCAGCATGAAAGAAAGATGTGAATGAAGGAAAATAATCATTAGTTTTATCAGTTTATATATAAAAGAATAGACATTATTTAAATGTCAACAGTTATTGTTTATTTTATACTATTTAATCTTTATCAAGGAATACTCATCCCATATATTTTCTCCATATACTTATCTATCAATCTCGTCTACCAATACTCATCCCATATTTCCTACTAGTTTCATATTACTAATGAAACTAGCAGGAAGCACAAGGTATTTCAAAAAAAGCAAACATATGAGTAAGAAAACAAACAAACATATAATAGCAAACATATGAGTAAGAAACCATAACAGACTGTTTTAAACCAGTCAGTGACTTAGTCCATTATAAATATCAGCATTAACCTTTCAACTATTGCATGGTATCTGACAGCCTGATGCCATCTTTTTTTTTTTTTTTTTTTTCCTGTTTTCTTCATATTTTTTTTATATGAGAAAGGTCCTTGCTAATTTCTTTAAATTATGATACAGTATATTTTGTTTTTGTTTCAATTTATTTCAGATTACAAGTTAACTATTTTTTGAAAACTAATAGATGTCGAATAATGGAATTTTTTTTTTTTAAGAATTAGTTGGAATGTAAAAATGCCCCTCATCCAGCAACTATAATTCCTCCCCCAAACCTTGAAGGGGAGAGTACAGTTGAATAAGGAAGTACAATTTACAGTCCCAAATATCTCGATGTTTTCAAATGCATTAGAGCAGCATCTCTCATCCATGGTATGTTCTTGAATCATGTGATACCCTACTAGCGGCCGACCTGTTAAATGGATTATCATGGTAGCTCAATACGCAGCCTCAAAGACAGTCACAATCACTCCCCACTCTGGAGCATGGTGGACCCATACACAAAAACCCCCACACCTAAACTCCAGCTTTTGATTAAAACAGCAACTCCATAAGCAATAGAAGCAATCTGGTGAAATTAATGATAGGAGAGCCTTTTCAAGAGCACGAGCCATTTTCAACTGCCAAAAATAACAGTCCATCAAGAGCTATTTTGAACGGTTGCTAACAGCTGGAAAGGCACCATACACAAAAGAAACTGCTAGTTTCCCAGAGCAACTTGACCCCCAGAGATGGACTGACTTCATTACCTGATTTGAAGATGTTGCAGCATCCAACAATAATTTAGACCACATATTCAATTGTAATAGACAGGACATGCTGACATCCATCACTATATCTAAACACCAAATCTTAGCAGCCTTGAACTCAACCCCATCCTCTACAGCTATGGGTGCAGATGGAATACTCCAGTTCATGCTGTGATGCCTGGGTCCACATATCATCCAGCCCCTTCTTAGCATCTTCAATGCAGTACTAACCAAACATACCTTTTCCCATCAATGGAAAGTCTATTTGGTAAGGCCGCACCTGAAAATAAGAATGCCATTATTAGAGAAACACTTCCGACCCATCTTCAATTCCTCATGTCTCCTGAAACTACTAGAAAGAACCCTCCTGCCAACTTTAACAGCTCACATACTTCCAGATGCTCCACCACAAATTCATTGGCGCCTCTGTAGCCAGGTGGGAAGGAGCAGCAGTGCGTAGCACACGCTTCTTGATTAGACCGGGGTTCAAGCCCATCACCACCAAATACTGAGGATGCAGAAAGGTCAGGGAATGACCACCGCATATTCACGGAGCAATATGGCCTTAGTTGCTAATTCTCCTAAAAACCAAATAACAAACAAACAAACAAACAAATTCATTCATCACTACCAAACAGGTCTACCATTACCAATCTCCTTGCCACCACCCACAGCATCCTTACAGCTTTTGAGAGGAAAGAACTCTTCATAACCTACCTCAATATCGAAGCAACATTTGATGCCGTTCAGTTCCTGCCCTCCTACGACTACTTGAAGACCACTACTCCATAGGTGGGGATGCATTGCATTTCCTCTCATCACTCCTTCAGAACTGTACAATCATACTCCATAATTTTGACAAAAGCTGTAGTAAGCAAATATCTACAGGAGTACCACGAGGGGGTGTCCTCTCCAGCCTCCTCTTTACTGCCATTATCTCCCCTTTTATAATCCGGAGACCAGATATATTTTGTTATGCTAACTATTTAAAAATACTGACCTCTGTTCATGCTGTTCTCTCCCACGAGCTGCGAAGACAAAAATTGGGGACTTTCAAGTGTCATTTTGTTAATTTAACCTAAATGTTACGTTACACCAGTATTAATTTAATGTAATTTTTATGTCATCTTAATATTTTTATGTAATCTAATGCCATTATGGAAGTCACTGTATCGTCTTATTAATGTCATATGTCACTTGATGTTATTTCATTTAATTTGTTTTATGTCCTATATCACTTAATGGCAATTTATTTATTTCTGTAATATATCTGCTTGTTATCTCTATAAGGGTTAGCTGTAGTCCGACCAAGCTTTTCCTTGGTCAGACTACTGTTTCAAAACTTCTTATGACAACGTTTGCTCAGATCATGTCAGTGAAATTATTCTTGTAGGAATGGAATCCTTTATTCCACACTCCACTTTAAAATGTCGTCCTTTATCTAAACCTTGTTTTCCAACGAATGTGCTAAGGCTGTTCAAGAGAAGAATGTTGCATATCGTAATTGGCTTGTTTCCAATTCTTCAGTTTCATTTTCCGCCTACAACAAAGCTCGCAACAATTGTAAAGCAGTCATTAATCAGTCCAAACTAGATTTTGAACAAGCTAAGAGTAGAAAACTTGCTTCTTGTCCTAATGGTAGCCGAGCATTCTGGTCTCTTGCCAAAGCTATTGGCTGCAACTTTCGCCCATCTCTGCTCCCAACTCTTTCAAAACTAGATGGTTCTGTTGTCACTTCAGCCAAGGATAAAGCTGACCTGCTAGCATCCCAATTTTCTTCCAACTCATGTATTAATGATCTTGGTAAAATACCTCCCACCATCACCAACACACTCCATTCAATGCCTCCTGTGGTCTTCTGTTAAAAGGATGTCAGAAGGATTTTGACGAATCTCGATGCTAAGAAAGCTCCAGGTCCTGTGATATTTCTCCACTTGTTCTCAAAACCTGTGCTCCTGAACTTACTCCTGTTCTTTGCCGCCTTTTTTTACTTTCTTATTCCAAAGGTGTTTTTCCTTCTGCTTGGAAATTTGCTCACATCCAGCCAGTTCGTAAAAAGGGTGACAAGTCCCTCCCATCCAATTATTGGCCCATTGCAATTACTTCTACTCTTTCTAAAGTAATGGAGAAATCAATTAACTGCCAACTCTTAAACTACCTAGAAACCTTCCGTCTGATCAACGACCACCAGTATGGATTCTGTCAGTGTCGATCCACTGGTGATATTCTGGCTTATGTTACCCATTTATGTACAAATTAATGGAAAAGTTTGGTGAAACACAAGCAGTTGCTCTTGACATCTCAAAGGCTTTCGATTGTGTTTGGCATAAAGGTCTTCTAAACAAGTTTCCATCTTATGGTTTGCCAACTGTTTTTTGTAAGTGGTTATCCAATTTTCTCTCTAATCACTCACTGAGGGTGATGGTAGATAGCTCTCTGTCTTGTAACTTCTCCACTAATGCTGGTGTCCCCCAAGGCTCAGTTCTTTCCTCCATTCTTCCTCTTGTATATTAATGACCTTCTTCCATTGACTGGAAATCCTATCCATAATTTGGACGATGATAGCACATTGCATTCCACTTTCCATTTTGAAAAACCTTGCCCTGCTCAATCAGCTTCAACTTCTTGAATATCCGCTACCAATTCCTTAAATGCCGATCTCCAGGTAATTCTCCAGTGGGGCAAAGACAACTCAGTTGATTTCAATCCTTCTAAAACTCAGTCTTGTCTTATATCTCGCAAAAAAGGATTCTTCTGCTCCTATGCTTATCTTTGGTGACACTCCGATTTCTAGGCAAAATGATATTACCCTGACTTCTAATTTCTCTTGGCACAAGCACATTACAAATATTACTTCCTCTGCATTACTTTTCTTCCTAATAGCTGTTCACTCTGTACAAATTGCAAATCTGTCCTACCATGGAATATTGTTCCCACAACTGGGGCAGTGCCCCCAAAACCTCTCTGAGGCTTCTAGATTCCCTTCAGAAGAGGGCAGTTAGGTTAATTAATGACTCATCTCTAACAGAGTCTCTCCACTCTCTGTCTCATAGATGTACTGTTTCTGCTGCATGCCTTTTCTACAGATACTTCCATTGGCACTGTTCTTCTGAATTGGCTTCTATAATTCTCGCTCTCTCTTTCTCTCTCTCTTTCAAAACAGACCGAACACGTGCTGCCAACATCCATTTACTGTCCAACTTCAAACTCACAGAACTAACTTTTCATCTTCCTCATTTATTCATTCAACTGCCGTTTTCTGGAACAACCTTCCTTTGTACATATTTCCTGAAAATTACAGTCTACAGAAGTTCAAGTCTAATGTCAACAAATATCTTCTTTTGTCTTCTCAACCTCCAGCCTAAGCACGGTACTAAGTACTATAGGTTCTAATACCTTTCATGTTTGGGGTTTTCATAAAAAAAAATATATATATCTGACATTTAAGGACATTTTGGTGAAACTGGCAAATCTGCTGCACATCAACTGGGGAAATGTGTCACTGCAGCCATCAATATAAATTAGTAATAATTAAAATTTCTGATAATAAACCTTGGAGCAAGAGGCATCCATGCACACCATTCCGAAATGTGATACCTACAACTTACATTTTTCCCAACAACTACATAATTTCCTGTTATTTCCCAATCTTGAACACTTTGCTCACCTGACATCAATTCATGAGACTTCTGATTGAGAAAATGTGACTGCAGACAC
Source organism: Mastigoproctus giganteus (assembly GCF_048544385.1). NCBI lineage: Eukaryota > Metazoa > Arthropoda > Arachnida > Uropygi > Thelyphonidae > Mastigoproctus > Mastigoproctus giganteus. Next base: position 227,031,347 of record NC_143576.1, on the reverse strand, counting down.
CAATATAAATTGATAACAATTACAGTTTCATGGCAAGAAACCTTTGAGCAAGAGGGTACTTTGGCATAACCATTTTTGAGCAGGATGGGGCACAACCCAATATTAAGAAATACATTGTTAACACAACAATTACGTAATTTCCTCTTATTTCCAAATTTCTTAATTATTGTTCACCTGATTTCGATCCATGTGACTTGTTCTGGGATTATCCCAAGTACAGAGTTTACATAAAAACATTAAAAACTCTGATGGATTTGAATATAGGCATTATATTGGAAGTTGTAAATGTCCAATGTAATGCTTATATTCAAATGCAAAATGCCAGAAACTGCAGTTATGCATTTATAATATGCTACTGTGGTCAATAACCACCATAATAAACAATTTGATCAAAACAACATATAATATGTAAAGAACCATACTGTGATGACACAAACTTGTTAATTTCCTCTGGGATCACTTTTTGTAATCTTTAATTTATTTATTTATTTATTTTTTAATGTCTTTCAGTACTGTATGATCTGGATATTGCCCATTTCAAATTTTAACTGTGTGAGATTAACCAATTTCCATCTCTAGCCCTCCTAAGTGATGCAGTTCAGTCATAACCACTCCGTACATGGTTACAAATACTTTATGCAAACAGAACATGTTAATACAGATATTAATTAATCAGCACATGGTAAATGCTGCAACATTCACAAGGTATTATTAAGTTTTGACTCATCTTAGACTAAAACTAATTCTGGACTAATCTACTTATGTAAACTCTAGAAGGAAGGGGATGAATCAGATTGGTCTACTTAACGTATATGGTTCCACTATTGATGATCCTGCTCAAGTAGCTGATAAACTGAATGAGTATTTTGCATCTACATTCACGCATGAAGAGTTATTCAAGGAGGGGAATGCCAGAAGCTTATCAAACTCTACCAGGGAACTAAGTGATTTTGTAATAACTGAGAGCAAAGTGGAGGAGAAAATTGTTGAAGTTAAACATAAAAAAGGCACCTGGGGTGGATGGAATCTATCCAGTTATATTGAAGGAGGCAGCGAGGGAATTTAGCAAACCCTTAGCCATAATTATGAGAGCATCCTTAGATTCAGGGGAGGTCCCCATGAACTGGAGATGTGCCAATGTATCCCCAATTCACAAAGGAAGTTCAAAGGGTGACACAAACAATTATAGACCTGTTAGTTTAAGTTCCGGGGAAAATAATGGAGTCACTGGTTAAAGAGGTGATACAGGATCACCTAGACAAGACTGCAGTAATAGTTCAGACACAGCATGGGTTTGTCAAGGGGAAGTCCTGTCTGACCAATTTGATTGGATACTACGATGTGGCCACAAAGGAACTGGATGCAAAAAATAATTTTTATATCATATACTTGGATTTCAAGAAAGCTTTTGATACTGTTGCACATGGAAGACCGCTGTACAAATTGGAGTGGCATGGCATTAAGGGCAAGTTGCTGTAATGGATCAAGAAAGGGATGGTTGAGTGGGAGATGGCAGAGAGTGGTAATAAATGGACACTGCTCTACGTGGGCTAATGTTATTAGCAGAGTTCCCCAGGGTTTAGTGCTGGGCCCATTGTTGTTTTGTGTATTTATCAATGATATCGATGAAGGTATATCAGGCTTAATGTCCAAGTTTGCAGATGATACAAAGGTTGGCAGGGTTGTTAATGACAATAAAGACAGTATGCTACTGCAACAGGATCTAGAAAAGATAGGCAGATGGGTTGAGAAGTGGCAAGTGAAGTTTAACATTGACAAATGCAAAGTACTGCATATGGGTAGCAGTAACCCAAGAGAAATGTATCAGCTGTGTGGTACTACACTCTCAGGGAGGTGGAGATGAAAAAGACCTGGGGGTAATTATGCAGTCAGTTATGAAGTTCTCCTGGGCACTGCAGAAGGGCTGCCAGAGCAGGTCATGGAATTTTGTCAATGATATATATGAATTTTGCTAGCAGAGACAAGGAGCTGATTATCCCTTTGTATAAGGCAATTGTCAGGCCACACCTTGAGTAGTGCGTACAGGTTTGGAGACCTCATTTTAGGAAGGATGTAGAGTTGCTAGAATAAGTACAGCGAAGGGCAACAAGGCTGGTGAGAGGAACAAAGGGGTGTGCTTACAAAGAAAGGCTTAAGTTCTGCAAGTTGCAGCATCTGGAGACTAGGCACCTGCGAAGGCCTTATACACCTCAATCTGATTGAGTTGTATAAGGCCTTGAATGGTGTGAGCAGGCTCAATGCTGATGGGATACTTCTGCTTGCTCAGAGTAGGAACCCGAGGGGGCATAGATTCAAATTGAGAAAAGACAGTTGTAGAATAGTTGTAGCAGGTAGTTGATTGCTGGAACAGACTTCCACTTGTTGTTGTGGAAGTTGATAGTTTAAATAAATTTAAGGCTGAACTAGACAAACATTTGGCATGACCGGATGGGCGAAATGGGAAGGATTTTTTTTTTTTTTTTTTGCTGATGCTGTATATGCTTGCTTTCTTGCATCATATACCTCAACTAATACTAATATCAATTAGGTTAAGACTTACCCCAGACTTTGTTCAAACAGTGTGTTCAACAAAGTCAGAAATCAGACAATTTGCCTCAACAAACACTTCAAGTTTGCTTAGACAGATCACAAAGTGGATAATTCTGGACTTTGACCATTAACATAAATATAGTACCATTTCAAATTTTAGTGAAGTAACAGAATGAAAAAAAATTAAAAGATTTTTTTGCAAAGTTTTTATGTTCTATTATATTTGTTACTAAATTCTTACTTGTATAGATGAAGCAAAATCATACTGCCCCCAGAGATCTTTAAATTCAATGGCATCTGTGTGAAATGTAGGTGAAAGGTTTCCTGGTAACTGTGGACCCAACTCAACAATATGCAGCTACGGAAGCAAACAGAAATAAGAACATCAGTTTCAACTTTTAACCATTTTGCATGGAATGATAACATTAAGATTGTTTTGAATTTGTGAAAATGCAAGTTTGGTAAACACGTATCATACTTATGGCTGCAAATTGTGGGTATTTTAAAGTTATGAACACAAACAAGTTAGGAATGTACAGTGTGTTACATTTCAGGTTTATTCAATTTTTTTTCTTTTTCTGCGATTAATATAGAAGTGAAAAAAAAATTAATTATTTTATTATCAATTAATTACTAAGATTATAACTTTATAGAACTTAATAAAACTACAGTTTTACATTCTCTAAATTTGGCCATTCTGTTTAATTACAACTGTATATAATATTCATTACTCTCTCTCTCTCTCTACATATATAAACATTAAAATTAGTAGATTAGGAAAAAATAAATGGGAGACAAACGATTCGTTGTAGACGTGGTGAAGAATATCATCCAGACTGTATGGTGTCTACAGTGAAATTTCCTACCAGCCAAATGATATGGGGGTACATTCCGTATCGTGAAGTTGGTCACCTGCAGTTTATAAAAGGTTCCGTAAATGCCAATGGATACCTGGCTATATTGGAAGGCAAATTGCTGCCAACCATTAGAGACCACTTCAACCTACCAAGTAACTGAATCTTTCAGGACGACTCTGCTCCTTGTCTTTGGGCGAAAAGTGTAAGTAGGTACTTCTGTAGTTACTTGAGCTTCATTTCTGCATTAGAAGTTCGACAGTAATGTGTTTACATTTGTTACAGGTGAAAAAATCGTTGGAAGAACGGTCCATTACAACTCTCAGCTGGCCAGGAAACAGCCTGGACCTGAATCCTATAGAGAACTGTTGGCATCGTGTGGAATTTGCAGTTGCCAGAAAGAAACCAAACACCCTTCATGAACTTCAGGAAGCCATAATTCATGCTTGGAACTATGAACTATCAGTTGATTATCTTCAGAAATTGATCTTGTCAATGCCTTGACAGTGTGCTGCTGTCATCAAGGTCAGAGGCAGTTCAACTAAATACAGCGTGGTGCAAAATAAGCTGACCATTTTAAAAAAATCATAACTTTAGTTCTTTTTAGGTTGTAATTTTTTGTGTTTATCTTACAGGTAACCCTTGGAGAATTTAATTCTGTAGAGGCACACAATTGCTCAGCGAACCAAAATAGTCACAATGTTCTTGGAAAACAATCTGTCAGCAGTTCTAATGCAACGAGCATATAGACAATTTTATAACATTCACCAGGTGCCGAGCAGGAACACAATTTACACTACGGTTCGAAATTTTAAAGAAGGGGGAACTATTGCTGATGCCAATCACACTGGAAGACCTTGTAGTGGTCGATCAATGGAAAACATTGCACTTGTATGGAAGAGTGCTGCAGATCAACTCCAACATCAACCAGAAGATGCTGTGCTCAATTGACGATCTCTCTTTGCTCGCGCTGCAGTGAATTTTGCGTAAGGACATGCATCACTTTCCATACAAGATTCAATTAGTCCAAGCCCTTCATCCTGAATACAAGCAAGCACACGCATCTGTAATATACTCGTGCCTTCATAAAACTCGCAAAAAATGACGAGAATTTCATTTCATATTTGATGATGAGCAACGAAGCACATTTTCAGTTAGGTGGCTTTGTTAATAAACAAAACTGCTGATTTTGTGGCAGTCCAAACCCAAGAATAACTCACCAGAGACCACTGCATCCAGGTAAGGTAATGGTTTGGTGTTCCGTAACAGCCGAACACATCATTGGACTTTATTTCTTTGAGGATGATGATCGTGTTGTTCAGATGGTCAATGGAGAGTGTTATAGGACAATGGTTGTAAATTTTTTGATGCCACAGCTACCAGACGACCACAATATGTGGTTCCAACAAGATGGCGGGACGGCTCACAAGGCTCAAGCCACAATGGACCTCTTAAGGCAGCATTTTCCCAATCGCATTATTTCGAAAAATGGTGGTGTGAGATGGCCACCATGCTCACTGGATTTGGCCGCCCCAGACCTTTTCCTTTAGGGCTATTATTATTATTATTACTAGCCATATAGTGAAAGGAAGCCTGAGGCTTATTCTGCACCAGCCAAAAAAAATTTCTGAGTTACCCTGAGGCATAAGTAGAAGGGAATCACCAAGAAAGAAGAATGATGATACCCAGCTCAAGACCCTGGGTGTTCCAAGCCCATAGTCACCAGATGTGACCCTCTGGGGTTAATGTCAACGATAAAGTGTATGCCAATAAACCTCATACTATAGATGCCCTAAAAGAGAACATCCGACATGAGATAGCCGCAATATCTCCCGAAACTCTGAGAAACGCCACAAGAAGAGCACATGTTTGCGAGCAAGAAGGGGGTGGTCATTTGGCCGATATTATTTTTCACATATGATGTAAAAAATTTCCAATAAAGCTTTCATTCACTGTTTAGATAGTTCATTTATTACATTTTGTTCTAAAGTTACAGAGAAAACAAACTGTTCAGCTTATTTTGCACCACCCTGTATTAGTTTGCACCTGGTGAACTTTTCATTTTGTTTTCCAATCAAAATGATAAACTGAAGCAAATTGAGGGCTTCTGATAACATTTCAGCCATAATTGCTGTGTTTACCAAAACTGTTGTATAAAGGTTGCAAATGCTCATTTTGGAATACTTTGAGAGCACCTGTCAAATATTACTTAGCTTTGCCTTAACTATTAATAAATATCTTTTGTTTATATTTCTATTTGTGATGCTAGTCATTAATGTAACATACCATCACGAAAAAGGGTTAGCAATTCCCAGGTAAAATTCCCAGGTAATGCACTTTCTTTGAACACCAGTGTATATGTTGAATAAAATAACAAGAAAGTGGAAACAAGAAGGCAGAAAAATGGAGAAATAGTCTAGTGCAGTCAAAGGCAGCAAATGCTAAACCTATGCAAAGCATGAACAATAAAGTGAGAGAGAAAAAAAAAAAAAAAAAAAGAGGGAGACAGAGGACAGAGAATGACAGAAGGAAACAAAAAAAAAAAAAAAAAAAAAAAAAAAATGTATAATAAAAGATAAATAGCTACAGAATTTACAAAAATTTTGAAATTTTTGTCAATTATTTTGACAAAATTGCAAAATTTATTAATTATTTATCTCTTATTATACATATGAAAAAAATATCTCTTATTAAATATTTTTTATTACCTTCTATCACTCTCTACACCCTCATTTTTTTCTCAGTTTGTATGTATATATAATATAATAAATGATATACAGGTAGCCCTCACATAACACGATAGTTAGATTCCTATAAAACGTGTTATGTGAAACCATGTTATATGTGACTAAGAAAAAGTACAAAGGGGGGGAGGTTGCATTCCAAAAGCTAACAAAAATATAATATTTCGTTAACAAAATGTTAACAAAACTAACAAAAATATACCATTCTAGATTTAGTGTATCTTTTGCTCTCTTTAAAAAATCAGTAATCTGGGTTTGTTTGCTTTTGCTTGATAAATCTTTGTGAATTTCATCGTATGGAACCAAGCATTTTTGAATCCCCACTCCCTTTTGAACCTTGGGCTCCTTTTGTTCAAAAATCTGCATTCAAAAAATAAGATTCTAATTGCTCGGCTAAATCCCACCTCTGTCAACAGTTATTTAAACCCCAGGAGCTCACATCTGGTGAGTATGGGCTTGGCAACACCCAGGATCCTGAGCTGGATATCATCATTCTTCTGTTTTCTTGGTGATTCCCTTCTACTTCTGACTGACTCTTTCTCTCTCTGGGTTACTCGGAAATTTTTTTTTAGCTGGTGCAGCGTAAGCCTTCGGCTTCCTTGCACTATATGGCTAGTAATAATAATAATAAAAAAACTTTATGCCTTCCTGTATGCTTTTTAGTGTAAAATTTGGAAGTTTAGAATTTTCATCTGCGCTATCATCCTCTGAATTGATTTGGTTTTACCTTCAATGCCATTTCCACCAAATCCATTTCGCCAGCCTCTTTTTTTACCAGTAATTCTTGAATGTCTACAGTAATCAATCTTTATTTTTTTAGGCGCATCGGCGACAAAGGCCATGTTACTCTGTGTATATTGTCTATAAATTGTGTGTCCCGAGGTTGATTTTCTGTTTTGCTGGACGAAAAACTCGAGTTTCTGGGAGAAAAAAACCACACTACCCTCACCTGAGCCCGACAAACTCAGCCACGTTGTCAAAAAGATCCATAAAAATTCCTTCTTTCATTGACAGGATTCGAATGCAGGTCTTTTTCACCTGGTGTGGGGAGGAGGGCGATTCTATCAACTATTCTACCCACGAGGGCTTCAGTAGTCATATCATCAAAACGTAGCGAGTTCTACTAACTCACCGATTCCGTTTTCTGCTGGTTCGATCATATTTCCTGAATGAATTGACTCTAGCCATACATTTTTCCAACATGCACTTGTTGACAGTTTTACTTCTTTCAGCAATAAAGCTACGATTCTGATATAGTCCACAACTGAGAAATGTTTCCTTACCTCCATTACTTCAACAGATTCAGAATCAATTTTTTCCAAAATCCATTGTAACGATTTTCTGATGTAATGAGTTTTAAAGATGAAATAATGCCTTGATCTAATGGCTGAATAAAAGAAGTTGTATTAACCTAGTACAACTGTGGTGTTAGGAACATAATTTCAATGTTTGGATGACTTAAATCTTTTGGATGACCTGGTGCACTATCCAATAGTAATAAAACTTTGAAATCTAGATTTTTCCACAAGTTCAACAGCACAGAACGTAACATGGGGATTTCCCAACAAAATAAAATACAGGGATTTCTCAAATTTTTTTGACTAGCGAGTCAACAGCGGGGATACAAAAAGAGTGGAAATGTTGAAAAATTACATCCAACATAATAGCAGGGTTTCCCCCGTACAAAAGCTCAAAAATATCCTGTTATGTGAAGTTTACCAAAATTCTCTAACCGCGTTAGAGAATTGAATATGAATATACAATGACAAAAAAGACAACCTATTTAAACATTTTAAATGGCAACTAACACCATTAATGCAGGTTTTTTTTAAAAATAATGCTGTACTTTAAAATAAAAATATTAAATAGAATAGTAATGCTGAATAGTTAAAAGATAGAACTTAAACTTTGAATTTTTTATAATAATCTAATACTTCAATAGGAAATCCAATTTACAGTACACTGCCTAAGTAAGAAATAAGGAACAACCCAGCCACTAATCCTTGAGTTGATTAAGGTATTTCTAGAAATCACTGCATAAGCAAACCAGAAATCATTCTCACTCCCCCCCCCCCCCCCAAGGATACTTGCACCATGGACACTTTGCATTATGCCATTAGCAGTTTTTGCTATTCCAAAGGTAAATTTCATCCTTGAAAATAATGTCACAATACTGTTGGTTTCAAAAATTTATAACTGAATATATCACTTCACCATCCAACTTCAAACTCACAGAACCAACTTTTCTTCTTCCTCATTTATTGATTCAACTTGTTTTCTAGGACAACCATCCTTCATACATATTTCCTGAAAATTACCATCTACAGAAATTCAAGTCTAATGTCAACAAATATCTTCTGAACCAACAGCTCATGCACAGTACTAAGTACTATAGGTTCTAATACCGCTTTTGTTTGGGGTTTTCTTTTAAAAAAAAAAAATCACAACTGACAAATATGGTAGCTGATTCCTCCTCTCTGAGGTACATATTTAGTTTTGCAAGTGTCTTGTGTGCAATTAACATTTCATTGATGTACTTTCTATTGCATCTCTAACTGAGGTGAGGTAGGGGAGAGACTGAACATCTACAGTAATTACTCTGAGCTAACTACTGTTGTTTATAAAAATTCAATCAGCTAATTGAGGGCACCGCAGAAGACATTACAACAACTCATTGGTCTGTACTCTGGAAAACACTGAAGTTGTTAGTTCTATTCTGTGAGGTATCCAGTTTGCTTCTGCTAGCATCTATTGTAAAATTTGCATTTTCCCATAAACTGCACTTTTTTTATATCCCTCTTGGGGAAAGTAATCACATTTGTGTTATATATTGGGTTAGAATGAATTGTTCAATTCGTTCTAACCCAATATATAACAAAATAAAACTTACTTGTAAAGTAAGTTTTATTTTGACATCCTTCAAAGGGTTAATACAGAAGTTGTTATATATTTCAATATCCAATGATATGTTCATAGCTGCCAAACTTGGACTTTTGGAAAGCAGATATTTCTTTTTTATTTAATATGTTGGCTTGAAATTAATTTCACTGACAACATACACACTTTATATTAAAATACAGGCATATGATTATTTACCAGTGCAGGTATGTTTTCAAACATTAGCACAGGCAGGATTTTTCTGTCTATGGATCTGTGTCTTAGATTGTCTGATAGATACCACCAACTGATGATCACTGTTTCAAGGAAGGTACTTTTGCACAAGTATCTTACTTGAAACAGTGATCATACTGTTTGAAGATGCCAGAGATTTAAAAGTGTGTGGGTCTTGGATCGTTTAGTGTCATGTACCGTTGTTCTTCTGGTCGTTTAGCCGATGGATCCCTGTTGGGCCCAACGTTGCCCCACTTACGCCCCGTGGAGGCAGACCAGGAACCCAGTAGCTTACATATACTCTGGCAGGTCCTACCACCTAATTTCCTGAGCTTTCAGTGGCTAGGACCTAAAAAAAAAGTAATAAATAAATAAAATAAATAAAGGTCCTCTAGATTGGAGGCCGAAAGTCAACGGGCGAGGTTCAATTTGCACAGTTAAATTTTGAAGTGTAGGGCATACGCTAGTGTATAAGCAGAGTGGGGGAGGGAGACAAGGCTGGGGGTAGGAAAGTCAGAAGAATAGGTGCGATAGAGAAGATGCTCCCAGTTAGTTACAGTGGAGCAGGCCCATGCTCCACCAGAAAGAAAAGAGGGAGGGGAGCAGGAGTCTGGCTCCTCCCCCTGCCAGGAAAGAGGAATAAAGGTATCCAAGCAAGGAAGCAGGGTACTGATCGCCAAATAGCGCATAGGCAGCAAGGTTGCAGTTGGTCGAATCCAATGCATTTCCTTTAAGTCGTCAAGTCAAGTGAACATTTGTTGTTTTGAGCAGATCCAGCAAATTTCCTTGCAAGGTTTGTGACTATGGATGAGATGGGTCCATCACTTTCAGCCAGAGAACAAAAGAACAATCAAAACAGTGGAAACACGGCTCTTCTTCCTGTGCAAAGAAAGCCAAGTTGATTCCTTCTGCTGGCAAGGTGATGGCATCAGTTTTTTAGGATGCTGATGGAGTGTTACTGGCAGATCACCTTCAGAAAGGACAGACAGTCACAGGAGCATATTATACACAGACCTTGTGAGGTGTTCATGAAAATATCAAAGACAAATACTGAGAAAAATTCAGCAAAGGAGTCTTGTTCCACCAGGACAATGTGCCTGCTGTTATCTGTCATTGCCATGGCTGCACAGCATGAATGCTGTTTTGAAATTTTGGAACATCATCATATTCACCAGATCTAGCACCAGACCTTCACCTATTTCCTAATCTGAAAAAATACCTGGCTGACATCCATTTTTCCACCAACAGTGATGTCACTACTGCAATGGATGCATTCCTGGAGTCCCAAGAGAAAACTTTCGTTGCAGCTGCAATTAATGCATTCCAGCATCAATGGAAAAAAAGTGTATTGACTCCCAGGGGGACTATTTTGAAAAGTAATATGTTACCAGACTCCTTGAAATAAGCCTTTCATATTCAGGCCATGAACTTTTTTCATACCACCACTTAAAATACTACATATATTTTCATATTTCTTTCTATATGCCACATATTGTTTTTGCCAATGTCTGATTACATCGTATTTCCTGCCATCGTATTTCCACTTGAAACTAAAAAAACCATATCTACATATAGTATACAAAGCAAATGTTACCTTTTCCAAATTTTATAATACACAAAGTCTTAGGTGTATGTCTTCTTAATATATTTGTTGACACCTATATTTGAGAGTTTATCCAACATGCTGTAATTTTTGGAGTGTTGAGGAACAACAATGTTTTGATATCCTCAAGATTCTGAAATTCCTAAATAATGGTTGAAAAGCAAAAGGTTGGAATTCATAGCTGAAAGCAAACACTTACTTTTGGGCTGAAGTGTAAATCAGACAAGCCTCCTTTGTGCCAAGTCCATAAACAAAAACCAAGCATTGCTGCAAATAATAAAGAGTTCAATCAGCATGCTGATATTGAGCAATTGTTAATTTCATGTGCCTTTTACTTTTACAGCATTCATTTATTGACCACTTAAGAAAGACCTCCCATATGTGTTATGGCAGTGCTTGGTTGCCTTATATGCATAATGGCAAATCATTTATAGTGCCAATTGATGCTTATGTGTGTCAGAAATAGTGAACATGTTAAACAATGTCTTAATTCTTTGGCATCTTCCTGAAGAACATTGTTAAATCAAATTTATTTAACTTTAATCAAATTTAATTAACTTTGCATCATAAATACTAAAGAAAATATGATTTAATGTTATTGTATATCTAACCGTTCATTTCACGAGTTCCACATATTTATGTAATACAGGCGAGTGAATCTAATGGCCAATTCATTAACTAGAAACAAACAATGAAATTTAAGGAACAAATTTGCAGAATTTTTTTAAAAATACCAAATTTAACAACAAAGCTGTAGTTTTACTATTTTCTTTTGTGAACAGGCAAAAAGAAACCTGTTAGGATGGAGAGCAAAACAGTGGGTTATAAAAAAAAAGTCTCCCTCATAAATCCAGAGAATTGTTGGTAGCTATACGTGTCATTTTGTACAATGAATTGCTCAACTGTACTGGCATAAAGTATATTAGATTACGAATCACTGTAACCAGTGAAGTCCAGATTTTTAACAATTCATAAATTGAACAATCAAATTTGTTGTGAGAACTGCACCTTGAAATTAAAATATATTTAGTTACTAAATAATCACTAGATTAAGAAAATATTATAAAAATATTATGCTTTGACATACAAATCTAAATAAGTACAGATATAGCTAATTCTGAAAGATTTATAAAGTGTAATATTAAAAGAAAATATCATAATCAAAAACTTTCCCTTTCAATATACATTCAAATGAAAAACACTACTTTTCAATTAAACTTTTGATTATGATGAAAGAAGGATGAAATTAGGGACACTGCTTTTTACTTGCATTTCCACCTAGGGGAAATTTTTTATATAAAAAGTAAGCATGTCTGCTAAAAAATTATGATTTGAAAGTCATCATTATGTGTTTTATTCATAAGAAATAATAAAAAAACCATACTATACTATATGTGAATATAAATGAAATAAGTTAGTCCAGACTAATATGACCAATATGGCTGTTAGTTAACTATTAGAGAACAAATATACTGAGAAATAAAAAATAAATGCTTGCCATACACAGCTAAAAGTAAAATTCGAATGAAAATAAATAGCACTGATGCTAGCAGCTCTATTAATTTCTGTTGGCTATAACATTATATAGTATAATTATTAGGAATGTAATAATTTAGAAGGGATAATTTTTACCAGATCACAGTTAAGAACCAACCACCTGTTTTACCTTTCCTGACTTTTCGGTTCCTCTTGTGGCTGCAATAAGGACACAGGAAGGATGAGAATTTCCTCGGAATAAATAATAGGCAAACTGAATGGAATGAGCTTCAATAACCTGGCTAAGATTATGATCTAAGGAATGTAGCTGGGTCACTCCAACTACTCTGTTTTCCTAAAAAAGTGAACAAATTATTCAAACAAACAAATCTCGATTTCCAAGTATAGAAAGCTCTCTAATTTACTATCTCCAAGACATAACATAAGCAAGTTAATAAATCAAGAAAATCTAAGTGGTTAACACAGAACCATTATTCAGTTACCAGTTGATAAACAAGACTTACTACAGTATTGTAAAAGTAATACAGCATAAAATGGCCAACGATGTATTAATTATAAGTTTTTAGAAATAGCACTAATAGCAAGTTATTTGAAAGATGTCGATACAACCTAAATGCTGACACAAGAACAGACTGGATGCTATGGGAAAAATCATAGCATTAGTAGATGCATTTGATGCAAGAAAGCAAGCTTATGCAGCATCAGCCAAAAAAAAATAATAAAATAAAATAAAAATAAAATAAATAAATAAATAAATAATAACCGCTTCCACTTCACCCCTCTGTTCGCTCGAAATACCTGTCCAGCTGAGCCTTAAACTTATTTAGGCTATCAACTTCAACAACAAATGATGGAAGTCCGTTCCACCAACCAACTACCCGCTGGCTAAAGGTAAATCTCCGCACGTCTATCCTACATCTGTCTTTCCTCAATTTGAATTTATGCCCTCTCAGGTGATTATTCTGAACAAGAGGAAGAATCCCATCAGCACTGGGCATGCTCAAACCATTCAAGGCTTTATACACCTCTATCAGATCACCTCGCTGGTGCCTAGTCTCCAGACAATGTAATTTGCAAAACTTAAGCTTTTCTTCATAAGAGCACCCCTTTGTTCCATTCACTAATCTTGTTGCCCTTCTCTGTACTCGTTCCAACAGCTCTACATCCTTCTTGAAATGAGGCCTCCAGGACTGTATACAGTACTTGCCTTATACAAGGGAATAATCATCCCTGCTAGAAAAATTCCTATATATCATTGACAATACACCATGAGCTACTCATGCAGCCCATCTGCACTGCTCAGAGAACTTCATATCTGCCTGCACAACCACCGCTAGGTCCTTTTCATTCCCTACCACTGTCAGTTGTTGTTGTTGTTATTTGGTTTTTAGGAGCATTAGCAACTAAGGCCATATTGCTCCGGGATATGCGGTGGCCATTCCCTGACCTTTCCGCATCCTCCGTATTTGGTGGTGACGGGCTCGAACCCCGGTCAAATTAAGAAGCGTGTGCTAGGCACTGCTGCTCCTTCCCACCTGGCTACGGAGACACCTACCACTGTCAGTGTAGTACCACAGAGTTGATACGTTGCTCTGGGGTTGCTGTTTCCCATATGTAGTACTTTACATTTGTCAATGTTAAACTTCATTTGCCACCTCTCAGCCCATCTGCTCAACCTTTCCAGATCCTGTTGCAGCAGCATAGTGTCAGTAGTGTCCTTGACAACCCTGCCAACCTTCGTATCGTCTGCAAACTTGGACATTAAGCTTGATATACCATCATCAATATCATTTATACATACAGAAAACAATAATGGACCTAATACTGAACCCTGAGGGACCCCACTAATAACATTAGTCCACGATGAGCAGTGTCCATTAATTACCACTCTGTCTTCTCCCCCTCAACCACCCCTTTATCCATAGCAGCAATTTGCCTCCAATGCCACACTGCTCCAATTTGTGCAGCAGTCTTCCATGTATAACAGTATCAAAAGCCTTTCTAAGATCCAAGTATATAATATCAAAGTTATTCCCTGCATCCAGTTCTTTTGTGACTGCATCATAGTATCCAATCAAATTGATCAGGCAAGACTTCCCCTTAACAAAACCATGCTGTGTCCGAGCTATAACTGAAGTCCTGTCTAGATGATCCTGCACTGCTTTTGTAACAAGTGCCTCCATTAATTTTCCGGGAACAGAAGTTAAACTCACAGGTCTGTAATTACTTGTGTCAGCCCTTGATCCTCCTTTGTGAATTGGGGTCCCATTTGCACATCTCCAGTCCATGGGTACCTCCCTTGAGTCCAAGGAAGCTCTCATAATTATGGCTAAGGGTTTGCTTACTTCCTTTGCTGCCTCCTTTAATCTAACTGGATAGATCCCATCCACCCCAGGTGCCTTTCTTGTGTTTATCTTCAACAATTTCTCCTCCACTTTACTCTCAGTTATTACACGATTCTCTAGCTTACTGCCAAAGTTGAATACACTTTTGGCATTCCCCTCGTTGAATAACTCCTCGTGTGTGAATGTCGATGCAAAATATTCATTTAGCTTGTTAGCTACCTGAGCAGGATCATCGACAGTTGACCCATCGATATCAAGTGGACCAATCCGATTCATCCCCTTCCTTCTAGAGTTTACGTAAGTAAAGAATTCCCTGCTGTTTTTCTTTGCATCCCTTGCCAAAGACTTCTCGTAATCTGCCTTCGCCTGCCTAACCTCCTTTGTAACTTGGTTACAGACCAACTTGTATCTATCATAGGCTTCTGCGTCACGTGTTAATTTGTATGTATCCCATGCATTTTTCTTCTCTGCCATATGTCTCATTAGTTCATCTGACATCCATTTAGGCCCAAACTTTGAACAATAGTTCTTGGTTGGTATGTAAAGTCTAGTAGCTTCCAAGATAAGTTCTTTGAATGCTTCCCATTTTGAATTTGCTGTTGGTAACATCATCAGTTGGTCCCACTGTATAGAATTTAAATACTGTCTCAGTCTATCGTAGTCGCCTTTACGAAAGCAATAACCCTTCCCTTTACCCCTAATGGTAGTTACCTCTTTGAGTAAATCCCACTTCAGCACACTGTGATCACTGCCACATAGTGGTTCATCTATCTGCAGATTCTTAATGCATGAAGAATCACTACTGATAATCAAATCAAGAGTATTACTCCCTCTAGCTGCCTTCCGAACATGCTGATGTAGAAAACAATCATCCAATAAATCCACAAAAGCCTTGCTAGTGTGTGAGTGACCAGTCCCCAAATTCCAGTCAATATCTGGGAAATTAAAATCCTCCATTATAAGACTCTCTGATTTACTGGCCCACTCTATTTCCCTGTACAGTTTCTTATTATACTCATCAGAGTCATTAGGCCTATAGCACACTCCTACTCTCAATTTTGATCTCCCAATGCTTATGTCACACCAAACTGACTCGACAATGCCCTGTCCAGCGATGTCGATTGGCTTCACTTCCTTGGATTTTATGTATTTCTTAACTAATAGCATAACCCCTCCTCCCTTCCTATCCTGTCTGTAGACATTGTACTCAAATTCCAGTTCTGCACTCCTTATATCTGTGTGACACCACATCTCTGAACTCCCAACAATATCTGCCTTTGATGTTTTGAGCAATACCTCAAATTCATCGAATATATTTACTAAACTCCTAGCATTGGTGTACATGCAAGTATACATGCACCTGTACTTTTTTCTTCGCTACCCTAACACAACCCATGTCTTTACTTGTACTCCAATGATTCCCAGCAGTCTCTGAAATATCCTGCATCTTATTTTCCAGGCTGCTGCCCATTCCAATAGAAGCAGTGCAAGAATCACTTTCAACTCTGCCAGTGGCTACTGTTAATCTATTAGTCCTTGTATCCCCCCAATCTAGCAGTTTTCCAACCCACCTAACACTGCCTCGATAGCATCAGCAAACGTTCTTGCACCCTTTCTATTTAAGTGTATCCCATCCTGTAGAAGCAGTCTCTCCTGTTAACAAGTACAGACCAGGCTGAAAAAAATTCTACCCCTTGAGCCTTGCACAATTTTTTCAGGGCCGAATTCATCGACAGGGCTCTCATCATATACTCCCTCCTATCGTGTCTGGGCAGAATTGCAGACACTTTCAAATTCAACCCTAATTCACGGCTTTTTTTTCAACAGTGACCTGTACTTGTTAAGTAATTCCGCCGGTCTCCTACTCTTAATATCATTAGGCCAACGTGTACTACTATATCATCTTTTGTGTCCTTAAAAGATGATATCTGCTCTACATCATCAACCTTTGCCCCTGGCAGACATACCCTGGTCCTGTTCCACCTATCCTTTTTACAAAGCATGTTTCCCGTTTCCCTGACAATAGAGTCACCAACAACTACTAGTTCCTTTGGGACCAGCGCATTCTGCCTTGGGGGGCTGCCGCTGTGTTGCGTGATGACCAAGTGCAAGCTCTGGCATTGGTGTGGGCAGCTGAGAGCTCGATGGGCCCCTCACTTTTAATCCTTCGAGGGCATCCACCCTGTCCTTCAAGCTCTCATCATATAGGCCCATAACAATGCCGAGTTGTCGCTTGATTTCCTTACACTCCTTGCATTGCGCACACACAAAGACATCCCTCCCTGGCAGTATCATGTCCCGTACCTGACTGTCCACAAACATCAAGCAAGTAGTGCATTTTAAAAGGCTGTGATTCAGAGGGCAACTGCCCCCCCCCTGAGTTCTCCCCTGAGCCACAGCACTCCCATTAGCTTGAGCCTTTTGCTTTGCTGCTCTGATCTGAGTCATGATTTCAATTTAATTTCAATAAAATTTCAATTTCAGTACAAAATTAAAACCTTAAACTTGTATTCCAACACAGTTATAACGCTATATTTATGTTTCGGTATCGAGTGTTATCTACGAAATCCCTTTATATAACTTCCGTATCAAGTTAAGTATTAATTATTTATTTTTACTAATTATTTATGTTACGTAACCTAAGTCGTTATATGTATAGTTAAAAGTACAATTTAATTGACAATATTATGTACTATACTATACTATATTAAGCTTATGCTATCTAGTTCGAGATATTTTGTATCGCGTAACAATGGCGGCAATTTATGAACGGTAAACACGTGGATTTGATACCCTTACCGATACTAAGTAATACCTACAAAATCTCTATCTAAGGTATTTTAAACTAGGTATCGTAAATAGGAATATAAAGCTACTCTAGAAAATAAGTTAATATGGCAATTTAAGCTAATAAAACAGAAAATAAATCAGAAAAAACTTCTCTGTTCCAGGAGCGGCAAAAAGCTATGTCTGCACAGGCTACTCTTGTTCTCAAAAAAAAAAAAAATAATATCAGCTACTGCAGAATTGTGCAGTACTTCTGGTGCTGGGTAACCTTTTGTTCTGTTCCCATGTTGATATTCCAATTTTGTACTATAAACATACTTCTTTTCACTTCTATACATATTTTTGGCCATATTTATCAAAGTGTATGCATATCCATATATGCTATATTTATCACAGAATATGTACTATTCTCTGATAAATATGGTAAAACCAGTAAGAAACATCTGATACTATTTATAGCACACAGAAGAAAGGCTGACATAGAAAGAGACCAAAGATTATTTAATGTACTGGCAGACATTTCTGTGTTGGCCATTTTAAGTGCCTTGCCATTAGTATACCAATAGTACTTTTTTCAACATTATAAGAAAACAAGTAGCCATTGCTTGTTTCACAATTTGATATCACACACAACGTCAGGGAAAAACTAACATCTATGTTATAAGAATTTTTTTTTTTAGGCAAAGTAAATTTAAAATTAAATTATATGAAATATTAGATGTATACATGACCCTTGCATTTTATTGCTTCTACTGATATGTACTCCTGTAATATATACTTTATGATGCTCTTTCTGAGATAATCAGATAATATAGTTTTCTGGAACTGATAATACCATTCTTTCAGTACACAATTCTTAAAAAAAAAAAAATACTGTACTTGATTATTACACAGCATTATTGTGTATACTTAAACTTTGGATGTAATCCCATGCTTTTAAACAAGGCATTGTTTTGAACCCAATTTTCTGTATAGCATGTAATCAGGCAATAAGGAAGTACTCAGCTACATAATAAAAGCTGCATACATATATATCTAATATCTACTACTACTAGAATACATATAGCATAGCAATAATAACCACCACAGCTTAAGCAGCTATGGATTTAACAGAGGAAATGACTCTTGCATTTTATTGCTTCTACTGATATGTACTCCTGTAATATATACTTTATGATGCTCTTTCTGAGATAATCAGATAATATAGTTTTCTGGAACTGATAATACCATTCTTTCAGTACACAATTCTTAAAAAAAAAAAATACTGTACTTGATTATTACACAGCATTATTGTGTATACTTAAACTTTGGATGTAATCCCATGCTTTTAAACAAGGCATTGTTTTGAACCCAATTTTCTGTATAGCATGTAATCAGGCAATAAGGAAGTACTCAGCTACATAATAAAAGCTGCATACATATATATCTAATATCTACTACTACTAGAATACATATAGCATAGCAATAATAACCAACACAGCTTAAGCAGCTATGGATTTAACAGAGGAAATGATAAAATAAAGTTATATACTTAGTAAAACAAATATATTGAAAATAAGAAAATTGTCATGTGAGAGCCTTACACTATTAATTATCTAAAATTAAGATAAATAGCAGTTACACAAACCATTAATATTAAACCAATAGTGCACAGTGCAGATATTCTGTTCTGAACATTTAGTATATTCAAACATGTTCAAAGCTTATCTCCCTTCTAAATCTCTGCTACAAACTACCAAAGTTTAACAAGAATACTATGTATTCAATACATCACTTTCAATACTTCCAATTCATTCAATACATACAAACAGGGAAGACCTGCTAGAAAATCCTGTACCTGTACACTTTGTCTGTAGCAAATTTTGTGAAGTCAGCATCCAAGGAATGAGCCCCTGAGGGCATCTGCATCAGTAATGATACCCACAGGACACAAGTTATTTGGTTTTTTTTTTAAGGAACATTAGCAACTAAGGCTATATTGCTCCGGGATATGTGGTGGTCATTCCCTGACCTTTCTGCATCCTCCGTATTTGGTGGTGACGGGCTCGAACCCCGGTCTAATCAAGAAGTGTGTGCTACGCACTGCTGCCCCTAAACCCTGGGATCAAGACTATAAAAGATAATCCCTTAGACTTTTCCATCAAACCACCTGGTAACGAGATTAAAAAAAACCGAAATACAGCAATATCTGTATAGCACTGATAATTGGTACCGAAACTGTTCCGTGTTAAGTGAAACCGTGCTGATTGAGATATAATTATAATGGATTTTAAATGAATTTGTACCAGAGAAACAGTGTATAAACAAATTATAATAAATCTATAAACAATTTGCACTTGACAGCCAATTAAAAGGATTTGAAATAAAAAATACTGCAAAAATTTTATTAGTGAAAAGATAACATCATGAGAGATGAGAAAAAAGCTTTATTGTTTATTTGGATATTTAAAAAAATGAAGTTTGGTGAAGTCATCTCTTCTTTTTCTTGGTATACAAGTCTTTGTAACATTGAATCCCATCTTATAAAATTTGCCGTATCTGGATGCTACATCCAACATTTGGATCTCCATTCATAATTGCCTTGCAGGCAATGTCAAGCCCCGAAAAACTTTCTTCAATTCTTCTGTTGAAAATTCTTTTGGTGCCACTTCGGTGTTATCCACTTCAGAATTGTTTTCCTCTTCTTCATATGCAATTTTCTAATCAATTTCAAGGAGAGTTGCATCATCTAAGTTATTTGCATGTAAGTCAAAGCAGTCATGTACATTGGCAGTGTCCAAAGTTTCGAATCTCAAGTCTTTTTCGATCTTCACAATGTCTTCGGAAATTGTCTGAACTTGCGATTCAAAACCAAGAAATGGGGCAAAACATGCTGCCAAACATAATGCATGTTGTTTGCAATCACCTAAATGGCTGAATTAAAAATATAGTGGACAGCAAGAAGAGGTAGCATGTAGCCTAAATCTGCAGCATAAAAAAATACATTTAATAATTGATGACAAGCTGCTTGCCAGGCAATTACATTTCTAAGGTCAGAGAGGAAATATAAAAATACCATTCAATGATGCAAATTTATGTTGAGCTATAAAAAAACAGCAACAACTTACTGCCTGAAATTCCATTTCAGTTGAAAATAAAAGTAATGCCCTTTTTCAACACGTGTGTGCGTGTGTGTGTGTGTGTGTGTGTGTGTGTGTGTGTGTGTGTGTGTGTGTGTGTGTGTGTGTGTGTGTGTGTGTGTGTGTGATCAAAAGATGATCTTTTGATGATCATCACATCCAAAAATAACATTATAAAGAAATTCTAAAAATCATGCTGATATTTGCATAAATCAATACATTGTTACCACAATGAAATAAGAAAAATGAGAAAGTTTACAGGTGACTGGATTGTTAGTCTTTTTTGTTGGCAATTTAATGTATTTTTTTAACTTCTATTTTCAATAAGCAAAGATCACTGATGTAGAAAAGGGAGCATAATACCCAGGATCACAATATCTGCACTCCTATCCTTTATTTTCCAGTGGAAATTTCATAATCTTCTTTACAGCTCTGTCCAAGAACAATGCATCTCCCTGATCCTATTACTACACATCTCTCCCCCTCCCCCCCTTATTGAAAGAAAAGAAAATTAATTATGAAATCTTACATGAATTTGTTAAAGTATATAATCATGCCTTATACATTTGGTAAGTTAATAATCAAACAAACAAACAGAAAAAACATACCTCTGCAATAAGTCCAGTTAGGGCAAACCACTTCAGTGACTGGGATGAATTGAAACTAATCAACTGAGTATTATTAAGTCTACTGTGACGATTAAACAGTCGAGCTGGAGTACCTGCTGAAGTTGATACGAAATCACACTGTAAATGAATAAGCATAAAGGAGACACTATATTCTGTCTGTAATTTCAGTCTATTGAGATTAACACAATTATACATTATCATGTGTATCAGAAAATGGTCAATTTAACTATTTTTATGGCAATTTTATGGCATTAAGAACAACAATGTTAAAGAAAAAAACTGATATGTGGAGTTAAGGCTCTTTTTTTTTATTATTATCAGTGCTTTTTTGGGACAGTACGCAATGGTATGGCATGTTTAGGAGCATTAGCAACTAAGGCCATATTGCTCTGGGAATATGCGGTGGTCATTCCTTGATCTTTCCGCATCCTCCGTATTTGGTGGTGACGGGCTCGAACCCCGGTCTAATCAAGAAGTGTGTGCTACACACTGCTGCTCCTTCCCACCTGGCAACGGTATGGCATACCAACACCTTTATTAACAGTGATGTATGACATTTGGATGCAGTGCACTTCGAAATTTGTAATATTCTGTAAATTTTTTTTCACATTTACCTACTATTCAAATAAGCTTAAAATTATTTAACTAAATTTGCATTTTTTACTGTCTATTGTTATGATATTTCTATATAAAACTGTATAACCATTTTTATAATTCTAAATTACTCAGTCAGACCTCTGTTTAATGAAGTCCTTTTATAGCGAATTATTTTGACTTCCCTTGGAAGTTACGTTTAAAATACTTTCCGTTGAGTGAAGAAAATTTTCATATAGCGAGCGGATTAGGAGAGAATTAACTCGGTACGCACTATTCATATTTCTGGTCTTCAGGCAATTTAGGCAATTAGTCCTGCTGCGCGAATTAAGAGAGCTAACACATTCTACAACTTAGTGGTACCTGGTAAAACCACTCCTACATATGGAGTTGTGCTAGTCAAGAGTGAGCAGATCAAGGTGTTCCCAATGGGCTCTGGCCCACCTTCTACTGCAGTGGTGTTCAACCTTTTCCCGTACAGTGACCATATTCAAAAAAATTCAAAATTAGATTTCTTTAGTGTGTTACATTTTCCATATCTTGTTGCACGTGAAAGTAAAATTGAAAATATTTGAAAATTTTATTAAGTACTGCACAATTACATTTACTGAACAAAACGTTTAATCAGAATTTTTTTGATAATTAACAAAATTTAAAATGCTGTTTTAGTTCACTTTCCTCACGGGCCATAGGTTGGACACCTCTGTGAATCAACTGTAAGCGCCCCATTCGGGAATTAGAAAGGTGATTTTCTTTTACCACGACAAATTTTTTTTTTTTTTAGGAGCATTAGCAACTAAGGCCGTATTGCTCCGGGAATATGCGGTGGTCATTCCCTGACCTTTCCGCATTCTCCGTATTTGGTGGTGACGGGCTCGAACCCCGGTCTAATCAAGAAGCGTGTGCTACGCACTGCTGCTCCTTCCCACCTGGCTACGGAGGTGCCACCACGACAAATAATCATCTTGTTTTGCAGAAGTGCGTTATCCACATTTTTCCATAAATTTTCCCTATCTTTGTTTACATGGTCACAGTACCTGAATATCTGAATGACACCGACATTTTGGACAGTTTCAAAAAAAAAAAAGAAAAAAAAGAAAACACTCAAATTTAAGAACTAGTGACAATACTGATGACGAGAGACGGAAAACGAGGACAATGAAGGTATTAATTCTTCTAAACATGAATTGTTGGCATTTGGTGAAAATGAACTTAGAAAATTGTCAATTAGGTTACAATTAAATGAAAGAGATGCAATTCGTGGATTTTAGGGATACCTAATTGATAAGGTTTCAGAAGAATCGAAGAATTTGATGAACACTCTGAGTAAGATACCAATTTCATTGAGTGAATGTGAACGAGGATTTTCACAAATGAATCTGATTGCCAGCCCAACCAGCCCTTCATTGATAACAAAAACAGTTTCCTCACTACTGTTTCTTAAAATTGTAGGCCCACTGCTGACCCGCTTCGATCCAGCAAAATATGTCGATTCATGGCTGCTTCGGAAATGCCATTCAGCAACCAACACACAAAGAGGAAGAAAAGAAGTTGGCACAGGACAGGGGTCGGCAGCCTGTGGCTCGCAAGCTGCATGCAGTTATTTTAACACGTAACTGCGGTTCTTTAACTTTATAGCTCACATGAAGCACAATCTGAAATGGAGTTAAGAGGACTTAAAAATCAAGGACATGTGGATTGCAAGACTAAATGCCTTAAAACTGAAATTGAGGATTTGGAGAGACAAAAGGCTGCCCTTGCAATACACAAATGGACGGCGATAGATGTGTTTAAA
This sequence comes from Mastigoproctus giganteus, assembly GCF_048544385.1. Taxonomy (NCBI): domain Eukaryota; kingdom Metazoa; phylum Arthropoda; class Arachnida; order Uropygi; family Thelyphonidae; genus Mastigoproctus; species Mastigoproctus giganteus. Next base: position 227,007,719 of record NC_143576.1, on the reverse strand, counting down.
ATGCAGACCAAATTGTGTTTGATGCGTGGAGTAGCTTACCGGACCCATATATAAATTTGAAAATATTTGCGTTTAGACTTCTCTCAGTTTTTGGTTCGACGTATTTCTGAGCAAATATTTTTGAACATGAACTATATTAAAAATAAATCAAGAAACTGTTGTCTGAACAATGAGAGACTAGCTCAAGAAGTTCATCAGCAAAAGTCACATTAATTTGTACCTAATTGGATGTATGTTACGTTTTTTCAGTATTAATAAATAATATTTCAAAATACAGTATATATATTTTTTAATAAACACCTTCCCACTCTATTCCATTTCTTAAGAAAAAACTCGCCTCCTCCCAGCTTGAGCTGATGTGCGGCTCTTCGGATTCTATCTCTCTTTTTTTTTAGTTAGATCAAAAATGGCTCTTCGCTCAAAGATTGTCAATCCCTGGCATAGGGTGTCGGATGAGAACTTAACAAAAATTTGGAATATTCTACAAAAACTTTATTATGAAATTATTTTTTACTTATTTGTTTTATATACTTGAATAATAAATTTATGCTTAATAAACTGTATTAATATACTTAATTTGTCGTTCTTATTCTAAAAACATTACTACTAAAGTAACAATATCAGAAAAAAAAAATTTTTAGAGTACTTTTCATATTCTTTTAATGTTCAATTTCTCCTGATAGCAAAGAATGAGTACCAGCGCCTATTTTTTTACAAAAAAAGCACTGATTATTATTATTATGGTTCTTAGTGAGGGACCAGGTGAGGGATCTCCTGATGCCGACCCAGTGCATGACTTTTGGCCAGATATTGTCGGGCAGAAGTGTTCTGCAGCCATGGCTATTTGTTTAAGGAGTGTACCAAGATTAATGAGTGGGATCCCTAAGTGCAGCAACTGTCGACGGAGGAAGCATCCCTCTGAGCACACTGCAGCAGATAGTGTCCAGAGTATGCTAGGACACTAGACATCTTAAAAAGAAGAACGAATTATGATGATTAGATATTTCTCTGCAGGTTGTTACTTGGGGGTGCCCCCTCAAGCTGGTGCTGAGACAGTAAAGTGCTTAAGTGTAGTTGAAGTGTACACTATAGCATCTGGCTGTGCCAGCAAGAGGCATTGAGATTGTTGTTGAGTGGGCCATGCGTTGGAGATGTTCCCGTCTGGTATGGGCTCCCAATATAAATGAAGTGTAATGTAGCTAACTTCATATGAATTTATATGAAGTCATATAAATTCATTTTCATTCATATGAATTATAATAGCAACTGCAGACAGTAATTGCCACAAAATAAATTTTGTGAAGAGAGGGAACTTCCCTTCTCCTATCAGACTTGCGGTGGGCTCTCGAGTAGGGATGGAGTGATGGATGCTCGCTCCAATAAGACTTGAAGTTTGGTGGAGTTGAATGTTTTGAATTTATTTGAGTGACGAGTTGTCAATTGGGAAAAGGTTTCCCGGATAGGGCGATCAAGCTCCTTGTGGTTGGGGCACAGATGCCGTCCCCACTGCGAGGATAATGGTCGTTCTTCCTTTTGTCATGAGTTGTTGATTATGTGTGGGGTTGTATTTGTGATTTACAAACCAAGACAGGTTAAGATACAGCCTAAGATGAGAACTAGCTCCATATGGACAGAAGTCCAGGGGGGCAGCTAGGACAGAGGTTCACATAAATGACAAAAAAAAAGTGTGCATATTACATCAAAAAATTTCATTAATTCATACATGCTTCCTTCCAAGAACACCTTTTATGAAAAAGGAATCATAGAGTGAACAATTAGGGAAACTTAGATGGTACTAGTTGAAGTAACTGATAATTTAGACTGTCAGAAAAAGTAAGTGAGACTTGTCAGATTGTAGGTAGAAATGGACATTATCGATTTTAGATTGGGGACAATGTTATGAAATGAATGAGGAAGTCTGTGGTAGATTTAGATCTTTTCACAGATATGTTTTTTTTTCTAGTCTGACTATTTGTGATGCATTCAGTAGATAGAGTAAAAGTGGAGGAAGGAAGCATGTATAAATTAATGAAATTTTTGGATGTAATATGGATACTAATGCATGAAATCCTACTTCACACATATTGATATATGTGTGAAGTAGGATTTCGTGCATTAGTATCCTCTAAGTTCTAATACTATGCATCTCTGAACTAGTTACACAGAAATGTGCTATATATTCTCAACCACACTGTCAAATTTCATTTACCAGTTGTAAAGACCAGTGCTTTTGTTAGGAGATTTCAAATGGTGAGAGTTAGGTTTCAAGACTGAGAATAAGACAGGCTGGGAAGTCCTACATTAATTATTAATAAAAGGCACATGTTACACTATATTTTTTTCTAAATTATTATTTATTTTACTACTAACATCAAATATGCATTATAATAAATTAAGTGAAGAGCAATTTTACAAGGACTACTTTCCAGATAAAGTTGCCTACATAAACAATTAATGCAGTATTTAATGGTGTAATGAAAAATATTTCACTCTTAAAATTTTTAAATTTTTTATAATTAATATAATAAAAAGAGCATAAAATAGCAGCAAGGTGCACTGAGCTATATACAGGAAAAGGTTAAAAAATATAACAGCATATACACATTACATATACAATTAGGGTGTTGCTACACTATTAGTTTCACTGACAATAAATGAAAGGAAATTAAAATAAATTTATAAGCTTTTATTATCATTGGACTTTTCTTACCTTCTTTTAAATCCCAATAATAAACAATCCTGTCAGTAACAATGACTAAAGCTGAAGAATTAACCCATGTCCAGTAATGAACAGGACTCATCATTTTATATTTATGTAGACATTTTCTAGTCTCTAAATTATACACTTGGAAGACAGAGCCAGCTAAAATTAAAAGAAATATATTTTATGAATGGAAAACTGCATTTGGTAAATTAATTAGTAACTAATTTACTAGTTTAAGTAAAAGAAAATCTGAATATTTTAGGAATAAAGCTTCAAGTTTTCCAGATTTAATTATTCAAGCTACAGAATGACTCAAGGTAAAATATCAAGATAATCTGTCGTAACCACCTCATAACAAAAAACAGAATGCCATGTTATGATTTTAGTATTATTAGTACAAATATTAATTTGCCACTGATTACTACAGGGTGATTCAAAAGACAATTAATCCATAAATTAAGTTTAATTTTAATTATTATCATAAATATAATTACAACAGACAGACTAACTCCAAAAACAGCCACATGGCATACACAGCTAATGAATAGAAATATACTTAGTATTAGTAATGGCCGCATGGTGCAAGAAAGCCTATGGCTTATGCTGCACCAGCCAAAAGAAAAAAAAAAAAAAAAAAAACCCTGAATAAAACAATGATAAAAAAAAATAAATAAATAAATAATAATAATTAATAAAAGAAAAGGAAATTAAACCTATCATCCTATGCGCTTCCCTGACCTGAAGGTACTATCCAGATGACCTTTGAATTTCCCCAAACTGTCAGCCTCTACCACCCATGTAGGCAACTTATTCCAGTAATTTATAACTAGCTGGCTAAAATAAAACTTCCTGTAGTCCAATCTAAACATTCCCCCCCCCCGTAACTTGAATTTATGTCCCCTAGTTCTAACATAATTTAAATCTTGAAAATTTCGTCATTCATTTTACTGATGCCTCTCAGAGCCTTAAACACCTCAATCAAATCTCCTCTAAGGTGTCTAGTTTCCAAACTCTGCAACCCACATATTCCAAGTCTTTCTTCATAAGGACGCCCTTTTGCCGATCTCACCAGGTGAGTTACCTGTCTTTGCACTCTTTCAAGAAGCTCGATGTCTTTCTTTAGGTGCGGTCTCCATACTTGAACACAGTATTTCAAGTGTGGTCTAACATAAGCCTTATATAATGGGATTATCACGTCCCTATCTCTACTTTCAAAAGTTCGATAGATCACCGACAGGACACCACGGGCCTTCCTTGCAACCTGTTTACAATGCTCAGAGAATTTCATGTCTGACCGTATCGTAACACCCAAGTCCCTTTCCTCCAGTACTGGGTTTAGCTGAACTCCACCAAGTAAATAAATTATTTTGGGATTACTGTTTCCCAGGTGTAATACCTTACACTTTGTTGGATTAAAGCACAGCAGCCATTTTTCTGACCATTCCTGAAGTCTATCTAGGTCTCTCTGAAGAAGATCAGCTTGACAGTGATCATTAACTACTATACCAATTTTAACATCATCTGCAAATTTAGACATCATGCCCTCTATCCCTTCATCGATGTCGTTTATGAAAATTAAAAACAACAGTGGTCCTAATACTGATCCTTGGGGAACCCCACCTCTCACATCAACCCAATCTGAGGAATAGCCATTTATCACAACCCTCTGCCTCCTGCCCTGAAGCCATCCTGCTATCCATCTAAGGATTTTCCCAGTGATTCCAACCTGTTCCAGCTTATAAAGCAACCGCTCATGTGGGACTGAGTCAAAAGCTTTGCTGAAATCTAAATAAACAATGTCGAAATTATTCCCTAATTCCAGCTCGTGAGTGACCCTTTCAAAATAGCAAACCAGATTTGTTAAACATGATTTTCCCTTTACAAAACCATGCTGAGTATCCTTGAGAATTTCAATTCGATCCAAATGATCCTGAATTCCACCCTTGATCATTGCCTCCATGATTTTCCCTACCACTGAAGTCAGACTGACAGGTCGATAATTTCCCACTTCATTCTTAGAGCCACCCTTATGTATGGGAGATACATTGGCACTTTTCCAATCCAAGGGAATCTCCCCAGAGTCTAGTGATGCTCGCATAATTAGCCTCAATGGTTCAATGCACTCACTTGCCGCCTCCCTTAAGATTATAGGGTATATTCCATCAACTCCAGGAGCCTTACTGTAGGCTCGAAAGTTTTTTCATTAAATAATCTTGCGAAATTTCAATATCATTAATTACATATTTTTCAACTTCGCTCCCACAATTTCCCATTGTGGTATTTACAAATGAAAAACCACAAAAGGTTTTTCATTTGTAAATATCGATGCAAAATAACTGTTGAGTTCATCTGCAATGGAAGTTGGTGTATTTAATACTATCTCCTTTCCATTACGTAAAGGTCCAATCTGGTTTGTCCTGCTCTTCTTGGCTTTTATATATGTGAAGAATTCCTTATCCCTCCTCTTTGCTCTGTTTGCTAGTGATTTCTCATAAACTGCCTTTGCCTGTCGAACCTTTTCAGGGGCTCTATTACAGATCATCTTGTAGCTGTTATAGGCTTCAGTACTTTTTATTGCTCTGTAACCTTTCCATGCCTACTCGCATTATACCTTTGTTTCCAACTATCTCACACCATACAGATTCTATATTAACATGTGAAACATCTGAATCCGGGAAAGCTATCATCGCACTCAGGCTGCTTTACCCCACCACCCCTTCTATCTACCCTATTCTTCCTAAATACATTATACAAGCCGTACTGAAATTCATCATCCCCAATTTCCGGGTGGCACCACATCTCCGTAAACCCTATTATGTCCGCATTACTTGTTTTAACCAGCAGTTCGAATTCACTCATTTTATTGACGACACTTCTAACATTACTATATAAACAATTAAGACTTACTGTTCTTGTATATTTAACAACCCTTGAAGTTTTTTAGGCTCTCTTTCCTGGCATTAGCTACCTGCTCACTTGAAACGTTTCTGCCCCCAGAACATCTAGATAATATGTCCAGTTGGCGTAACAGATAAGAACTCTTAAGGTATGTGCAAGAGTCACTTTGACCAATATTATCAGATAAACACGTGTCAGTTTACCCACATTCCCCCTAACTAGCAGTTTCCCTGAACCTTTAAGGTATCCTCAAGAATACTGGCAAAAACTTTTGCACCACCTTTGTTTAAGTGTATCCCGTCTTTACAAAACACATTCCTTCTACCTACAAGTGTGGGCCATGCTGATAGAAACTTTCCCCCTAAAGCCTTGCAGAGTCCTTCAAGTCTTCAAATATAGAGCACTTCTCATAATGAGAAGTGCTCTATATTTGCAGTACACTATCAGAGTAATCTGCGGTGACAGCTTGCAAAATGAGAAAAGGATGCCATTTCAGAACTTGTCTTATAAGCACAACAATTAATTCCTGTTAAGCATCAAAATATATAATGTATATAAACAGGAAGTAGAAAGAGCAAAGAAAAGAATATCAGGCTGCATAGATTATCATGTGAATTCATTTGAGAATTAATAAATTACACAGAGGTATAATGGGGCAATGGGAATTTCCTGACATTTTGGGAAATGTCCTGCTCTGTTCAAGGCTGTAAAATGGGAAAATAGGGAAATAAAACAAGCTACTAAATTCTACTTTATACTTAATACATTATTATAATTTAATCTGTGTGCCTAAATTATTTACCTTAACAATTCCTACTATATAATACCGAAAAACAAACCATTATATGCACTTGAAATTATTTGCCATCTGTATTTGTATAAAATTTGTGTTTTTTTTTTGGGGGGGGGGCACAACGGCAGGAGAGCATATCTAAAGAGGGAGTTGGGTGATTATGGCAAAAATTATTACTGAATGATAATTAAACAATTAAGGGAAATGAAATATAGCTATTTTAGAACTCTCCATTTCAGAAATTCATCACATTTTTAGTTTGGTATTTTTAGGGGGTGGTTTGTCCCGCAGAACTTCACATTACATTATTATATGCACCAACTCTATAGTATACTCACCTCTCAATGCAATAATGGGTTTGGCAGGATTCATTTTGGCACAACTGGCAGTTGCTTCCCAAGTCTGTGGTTGTGAGCAATGAGGATTGAGTACTGTTATAGCCATACTCACTCTAGAGTAACGTTTGCTAGAAAGATTTAAAGTTAACTGTGATACAAATATAAACATCTTTAAAAGATAGTTTTTTTTTTAATTCATAAAATCAATACAAATTATATGTGAATTAATTAATTTATTTCACATTGCTGGAATAAACTTCTATCTGTTGTTGTGGAAGTGGATAGCTTCAATAAATTCAAGGAAGAACTAGACAAACTATTGGAGGAGATGGATAACTAAAATGGAAAGTTTTATTTATTTTTTTTTGAGTGATGCCGTATAAGCTTGCTTTCTTGCATCATTTACCACTACTAATACTAATTCACTGCACAAGTGCAAGAAGCATGACTCAATTGTCAAAATGGCATTTGTCACCATCTAGACTCACTACCACAAGTAGGGAGTTGCTTGCATTACTGCTCATTGAGGTCATACTTCATATTGATGTGCATCATATTTTCTTAAGTAAATACTGCTGGAATTGACATGCAAACTTAATCATTTCTTGTCTACATTGATATCTGCCATTCCACTTATTTTGCACTGAAAGCATATACTCCTTTTAGGTGGGGCAATTTCGATGGCAAGTAGCATATGATTAAAACTATTTCATTGCAGTATGTTGGAATGAATAATAACAAGCATTCTTTGTTACACCATAAAGCAATTTAAAACAGTTAAAAACTGTTACACCTCAATTCCCAAAAACTGCATTTGTTTGATGTTACTGAAGTAGTGCAGAGATTGTGTACTCGATGTTTGGTTTTTCTGTTCTAGGAGGATTTTTGCAATCATAATTTGCTTTGAAGGTGTTTAACTGGAACACAAAGTTAGTAAGAACTTTGATGTCATGTTAACATTATATGAAAGAGTCTGCCCAGTTTATTATCGTGTTATACACATTTCGTTTTATACTATTTTGTTGGTATGCATGCAATTCCTTATCACATAAACTATTTCATAATAGAAAATCTTTTCTATTGATTCTTTTCACCAGAATGCAAAGTGCCACCTTACTGAAATAGGCTTAGTGGGGTTTCATACTTAATCCTTCATCTTTCCTGTTGGCTCAATAATTAAGCAGAGATATCTTTCCTGTTTGCTCAATGATTAAGCAGAGATATCTTGAATTTTAAATAGAGAAATCAAGGATAACACTTTTCTTTAAAAGTATGCCAAGTTTCAGCATACTTTTAAAGAAAAGTAAGCAGAAATGTATGGACAGGGTGACTGAAGAATATGTATGTTGACTGCAGACATGTTAAAGTTATTGGCAGTAAGACTAACACTGCATAAATATAGCAATGCTCATTTAAGACCCTTCATGAACATACAAAATTAAAATTAATTAAAGATCATTTGATAGCATACAAAGCACTGTACTCTTTCAAAATAAGACTAATATTAATAAATGCCAAAAGATTATGTAAGACACAAAGTCTTACAAATTAAATTAAATGTCTATATAATTAATGATAGAATGCTAGATAGAGTGATATTATAGACCTTACAAGAAAACACTTAAAATCGCAAATATTGTTTAAGATAATGGGTCTCGCACTAATGGAATTAATTTAAGAGAAGGTTAAATTTAATGTACAAGCAAATATACCTTGAAGATAAACATTAGAAACAGATATACGATCAGCGCCCACTACCTGAAGCAGCAAGTGAAGATATCGAGACGGAACAGTGGGGGGTTAATTGATGGCATGGCAAAAGGGACGGAGTGCTCCAGAGATTACAATAGGGGTAACAGGTGTAAGCGTTTTTGTTTACTGCAAACAGAGCAGGTGTGGTCATTTTATAATAATGCGAGACGAATCAAGTAAATGGACGCAGATGTTTTCCGGATGGGTTCTGAGCTCTGAAATTTCTGGTCATTTCCAGAATATTCGAGAATTCTCTAGAAACGGAAGTTCTTTCTACACCGGAAGGAACTCGGCCTTCTGTCATGTGTCATAGGCAAATGAGAATGGAGACGATGATGGTCAGATAGAAGTGATTGGTTGAGGAAAGGAGGGGCGTTACGAAATTTTGGGAAATAAAAGGGGAAAAGCGCGCGCAAAAGATATATGTGATAAAGTTTTTCGGAATGTGATAAAGTTTTTTCGGAGATGATAAAGTTTTTCGGAATGTGATAAAGTTTTTTTCGGAAGATGATAAAGTTTTCTTCGAGGGTGATTTTTTGGAAAGATAGGCCCAGGAAACAGTCCCCGGAAGCGATCCACCAGTAGAACCAGTTATGGTGAGTTCACTAAATTCTGATAGCTTTAACAAAGTGTAGATAAGTTACGGAAAGGGGAACTTTCTCGAGATGGAACATAGAAGTCCGAAAGCGTCCACCGAGAAATATATTTGAAAGGAGGGCAGCGAGATAATGCTAACAGAAGAACACCGCACCGTCCTGTAGAAATAAAGTGATGGGAAGCGACTCCTACTGAATGATCCGGCACAGCAAAGAAGGATGCGACACCAGGATGATCGGCAAAGCGAAAAGTGTCCCTGGCAAAGTTTAGCATTCCAGATGAATGTTCCCAAACCAATGGAGGACCCGATGCAGAGCAGAAAGTCACAGACCACACGTTGTATTAGCGGTAAGATCCAAATCCCCAGAAGTAAGCGGTTAAACAACGAATTTACCTCTATGTAATTGCAAAGGACTGCAGGGAAGATAGATAAATATTAAGTGAGATTTAGGGAAACATACAGTTAATTAAATGCATGTTGTATAGATAAGTAAGGAAATATCATAGAAATAGTTTAATGAAGGATGGTTTACAGTTGTGGTCTATTTACCGATCAAATAATGGAGTAAAAGTAATAATTTTGGACGGGTTAGCCTATAGAGCAGGTACAGTTGTATGTTATGTATATAATGTTACTGAAGTAGAGAAATTAGTCGTTATATGCTGAAGTTTACCTGAGGGAATGAAGAAATAAATAATCCCATGTATATTTCATTAACATGTAACTTTAAAGTGCTGGGGAGAGAATAGAATAGAATAGTTTGTAAAGTGGACATAATTCCAGAAGAAGAATTGTTTCAACCATGAAGAAGAATGTAGGATTGTGCTAGATAGGTATGAAAAAGGAAGATATAAATAAATAAATAATAAATGTCAATTGTAATTAAGAAAGAGTTAAATTAAACTGATTGTACGAGATGTTAGTGGGCCTATAGTAAGAAGAAGATGATGATAGGAGAGCCTAATGACCAGGAACGTAATCCATGCCAGGTACCTATATATGAAGTGAATAATGTGTAATGAATTGCTTGATCTTTTATTTGTAATTATGTATAATAAACTAATTGTATCTAACTTATTGCAAATAGTGTTTGGTCATTTCTGAACTCACAGCAAAATCCAAAGGAGGAGTGAACTAATATAGGAACCCCCTCAGAACCGGAATTCTTCTGTGAGATAACAAGTCAGATGCAAAGTGGGGATATTTAAGAATATAAATAATAATAAATACTATAATAATAATAATAAAAAAATAGGAAGTAATAAAAATAAACATATAATAAAACCCCCACCCCCCACAATTAGTTCCAATGCTGAATCTTGTGCAATTCCAGATCATAGAAATAAGTTAGTAGAAAGGCCATCTACTTTTATTCTAAATTCTCTACTCAATAAGAAGTTGTACAGCCAGTTGAGCAGACTATCCACGATTCACATTAATGCAATTTAACTATCAGTATTTTATAATCAATATTGTTACTCCTTGGGAAAATCAGCACAGATAGCATCAAGCTAATTTGATCCAAGACTCTTGAAATTTATTCTGGAAGGGTAGGCTGGTGGTAGTTGACCTGCCTTCTTACGAAACCGTAGTGCTCATCACCTGAACTAAACTGGGGCAGGGGAAGGATGATAAAATGTTATGTAAAATTCTATAATTTTAACTACATTCTCATCTCACTGCTTTCACACAGGAAAAATAATGTATTATCTTAATTAATAGATTGTAGATAAGAAGAGACCAAACACCTTAAATTATTTTGTTACACGAGAAATAAAGTTAAGCACGTTCTCTGATTATTTTGATAAAATCTAGTTCTTTAAAACTTCTTTCTACAGATATTTGGCATTATATCCATTCCATTCTGAAGGAATGGATCTGTTCAAATAAGTTAAAATTAATATTCAAAAAATTTTTTTCACTTTACTCTGATGAGGATGAAGTAATTCTATTTGATAAACATAATTCCAATAAATATACACTAATTAAATAAATATCAAACAATAGTAATTTTTTTCTGAACTAAAATTTTGATTTCTAACTTTTTTGGATGCCTTGCATGTCTTATACATATCCACTGATCAGAAGTCATAGTTACTCGTGGCCATGTAATATGCTCTAAGGGAATTTCCAGGTTTGTCAACTAGAGGAAAGAGAAAGAAAAGAAAGGCTATATAAAAAAATAAAAAAAAAAAAAAAACAGAAAACTGATTATTTTCAACATATACATTTTGACTAAATATATTATTTCATTCATCCATAAATATATTCATTTTCTATTTCGAAAGGCTGCGATCAGAATACTGTTAATGATGTGAGTGACTCAAGTGCTTTTTCAAACAAAATTAGATTCACTGGCAGAGGAATAGCATCCCCTGACTCTGAGGATTTTCTATCCTGCAAACAGATATTCCAGTTTTATAATATATGATTTACAGGCAATTATCACTGAAGCAACATTCAATGATTACTCTGCAAAGTTTTGAGCAGGAACCTATATTATAGGCCTACAGTTTCTTTCACAAAGCAATCACAGAATCAATGTAATTTCTTTTACAAGTCACCCCATTATGAACGTTGCCAATGTACCATTAAAAAAACCAAATCAATCAACCAATCATCATGAAGATTAAAGTCCATTTTTTAATTTATTTTAATATTATTATTTATTTTTTGCAAACTGCCTTTGTCCTCTCCCCAATTAACACGCTAAAAATTTTTTTCTTAAAACAATCTTGCTATAAAGTGCAACGTACATTGCGAAAAAAAAAGAAAAAAAAAAGCATGTAGTAGAGGTGCATGTTGTAACATGCATATTTCCATATAACCAAATATATAAAAGGAATTGGTTTCATAAAAACTATAAATTATCAATACTTACTCCATTTTCATACTTATTTTTATCAATACATATTATGCCTTGACTGATAAATAACATAAAAATTTTGCTGAAATGAAACATACATGAACAGCATTATTGTTTTTGATGGCTAATTTTCAAGTGTAGGTGGAGAGGGGGATCTTGTATCAGATTGATTTTTTAAAGAAAAAAATGTAAGGACAGTTAACCAGTTAATCCAAACTTTATTTTTGAACAGACTAAAGAGTAGTCAAGCATTCTGGTCTCTTGCCAAAGCTACTGGCTGCAACTTCTGTCCATCTTCCATCTCTATGGAAGCATAGATGGACCCAATAGAACTCAATGGTTCTATTGCATCCTTAGCTAAAGATAAAGCTGACTTACTAGTATCCTACTTTTCTTCTAACTCTTGTATTGATGACCTTGATAAACTACCTCCTAACATACATAGTATGTACACTCCACTCAATGCTTGATATGGTCTTCTGGAAGAAGGATGTTACAAGAATGCTGAACAATCTTGATGTCAAGAAAGCTTCAGGATCTGATGGCATTTCTCCACTTGTTCTCAAATATGCGCCTGAACTTGCTCCTGTTCTGTGTCACACTTTATACTTTCTTATGCCGCTGGTGTTTTTCCTTTATTTTGCTTCATGCCAATACTAGCCAGTTTCTAAAAAAAGTTTGATAATTCTATCCCATCCAATTATCACCCTACAGCACTTACCTCTACTCTTTCCAAAGTAATGGAGAAATCCATCAACTGCTAATACTCAAAATATCTTGAAACCGTCCACTGATCAATTATCATCAATATGAATTCCATTAGTATTGATCTACTGACCTATGTTACTCATCTTTGGACATATTCAGTGAAAAAATTTGGTGAAACTCAAGCAGTTGCTCTTGATATTCATAAGGCTTTTGATTGTATTTTACATAAGGATCTTCTAAATAAGCTCTCATCTGTGGTCTGCCGACTGTTTTTTGCAATTGGGTATCCAGTTTCCTCTCTGAACACAAGCTGTGAGTGATGGTAAGTGGCACTCTGTCCATTAACTTTTCCATTAATGTCGATGTTCCCCAAGGTGCAGTTCTTTCTCACACTCTTCTCCATTTGTATATACCTTCTTTCACTGATTGGAAATCCTGTCCATAATTCTACCGATAACAGCACACTGCATTCCATCTTCCTGTTTGAGAAAACCTTGTCCTTCACAAACAATCTCAACTTCTCAATTATCCATCAATTCCTTAAATGCTAATCTCCAGGTAATTTTCAAATGGGGCAAAGAAAACTTAATTAACTTCAATCCTTCTAAAACTCAGTCCTATCTTATTTCTCACAAAAAATGGTCTACTGCTCCTATGCTTACCTTCAATGACACTCAGATTTCTAGACAAGGCCACATCTGTATTAGGGATTACTCTAATGTCTCATGGCATAAGCACATCATAAATATTTCCTCTGTATAAAAAAAAATTGGATTTTCTTTTTTTGTTCTCAGCATTATTTTTATTCCATATGACTACTCACTCTGCATAATTCTCAAATCTGCCATAGTATGGAATACTGTTCCCACACTCATGGCAGTGGCCCCCAAAAAACCTCTCTCAAACTTCTTGACTTCATTCAAAAGAGGGCAGTGAGGTTAATTAATGACCCATCTTTTACAAAGTCTCTTATGCCCCACTCTCTGTCTTATAGATGTTCAGTTTCTGCTGCATGCCTTTTCAATAGATACAGCTAGGCCTCGCATAACGTGAATTCGATTAACGCTATTTGAAAAATGATACCACTTTTCACTTTACACAATGCAAATTTCCAGTTAACGCGATCTTTTTTTTTTTATGTGATAGTTGAAAAAGATTTGAATCGCGCATTAAGCTTACCGCGAGTCGTACGGTCAATAAACAAACGTTTGCCTGCTGCCCGCCTCGGTGTGTTCCATCAACCATCGGAAGAAGACGTGTTTGTCTCCTGCTAATAAAGTCAATGCAGACTTGCATTTAAAAATTCAAATTTTTAAATGAGCCAGATGAAAATGTTACCGCGAAGGAGCTAACGGTAAAAGAATTAGATGAAATCTTTTGTATCGCATAGAACCTCAAACAAAAGGATTGATGTTCTCTGCGATGTTTATTTCGCCAGAGCCCAGAGAAGATTGTTGTCGGCTATCGGAAATTGATTGATGAAAAGAGAAAGTCAACACTGTTCAAATATTTCCGCAACAGTAATTTCTTCATTGTGTATTTTATGTCAGAGGATCCCAAAGTTTCTCGGTTCACGGCGCCTTTAATGTCTCAGTAACTTTTTCAAGGCGCACCCAGACCAAAAGAAATACCTAACAGTTTCGTTTAGTAGTTAGGTCCAAACAACTTAATAAGAAATGCTGAAACTGTGAACTACCTCGAGCTAGTAGTTCGCGCTGTGTCCAACAGATGTCGAGTATCGCTGTATTTCCCTCTAAAATTTAAAATATTCCGCGGCGCACAGTTTAAGAACTGCTATTTTATGCAATAAACATTTAATTCCATAATTATTTTCATTATCTTTTACATTATATACAGTTAAAAAGTTATTTAAAAGGTATTTTTAAAATTCTTTATGGACATTTCAGAAGGTCAAGGACCAATTATAATTTTTCCTACTGGTTATGATATTCGATTAATGCGTTTCTATTTTGCGCAATGCGCTCGCGGGATGAATTAATCGCGTTAATCGAGGCCCACCTGTACTTCCATGGATACATATTCTGAACTGGCATCTGTAATTCTTCCACTCTCCCTTCCAAACCAGTTTGAACACACGGAACAAACAGTCAGGATCTATGCACTGTCCACCTCCAAACTCACAGAACCAAGTTTTCCTATTATTCCTTTTTTACTTCTGTTTTCTGGGAAGTAAAACTTTTCCTTCACATGTATTTCCCAAGTGCTAAACCTTCCTTCATATGCATTTCTCAAAACTACAATCTACAGAAATTCAACTGTTCAACCCAAGCACATTACTAAGCAGATATGTTCTAATATCTTTCATGTTTGGGGTTTTCATAAAAAAAAAAAAAAAAAAAAAAAAAAAGAGTTACTTATTGGGTCCATACCTCAAGATCAAAAGTTTTGTAGGGAGTGGTAGCTGCATCAGATAAGACTCATTTTACTTTGGTTGTTCTTAAGAAAACAAAGTCCAATAAAGCTTGGACTTTAACTACATTAAAAGCATGCCTTGAACAGAACATAAATTAGCATAACTAGCTCTGTGAGATTCTTGCTATTATTATTATTATTATTCGGTTTTTTTTTAGGAGCATTAGCAACTAAGGCCATATTGCTCCGGGATATGCGGTGGTCATTCCCTGACCTTCCCGCACCCCCCGTATTTGGTGGTGACGGGCTCGAACCCCGGTCTAATCAAGAAGCGTGTGCTGCGCACTGTTGCTCCTTCCCACCTGGCTACGGAGGCGCCTAAAGAGATTCTTGCAGTAATTTTTATATGAAACCTGTTTATTTTTAAACAGGATAGACAAGTTCATGTTCCATTAGGGTTTACACTAGGAAGAAAAGGAACATTGTATTTATAGAAATGGAGGTTAGCCATTGTGCTAATCAGAACCAAGCAACTTTAAGGGAGGGGGAGTTTGTCAGTATGACCAATGAAAAGTTTGAAATAAAATACCGCCAGCTTTGGTTAAAATATTTGGGGGAGATTACTAGCCTTTTCTCATTAACCAAAAGAGTATTACACTTTGCAACTTAGATTGAGAAGGAGATATCAACTGAAAGAGGACATGATCAGATTCAAAGCAATAGAGAGCTGCTGAGAGATACTAAGGTTGCAGCATTAGTATATACTCTATCTACTAAACAAGCATCAGATCTTGGGAGAGGGGAAGGCAGTTCAGCAGATCACAATCTGCACATGATCTATAAAATGCTGGGTGACATCAGCATTGCATTGCTAAATTGAAGTCTCCAATATAGACTATAATGTCCTGAAGCCTAGTGACATCTACAAATGTGCTATAGTCTCCTAGCATATCTCCAGAAATGGGTAGAAGACAGTAGGCAACTACAGTCAGAATATTTTTGAATATTTTTACAAAAATATTTTGAATAAGCTAATATGATTAGCTAAAAGCAGTAGACATCTTTAAATTTTAGTATTACAAATTGGGATCACAATCTTATTTTTAATGCAATTTTCTGCCAGCATATACTCTGTATATTCCCAACAGAGCATGTATTACATCACAATCAATAGCATTAGACTTAGCATTATAAATCACAATTGATGCCGAGTCACAGCAAAATGTAGATCAACATGCCACACAAAGAAATATTGACATCAAAAGAACCTAAATTGTGTGCATTAAATACACAAGATATCTTACCTGTAATACCTCGGTCACACTTAAAGGGGGTCCAACCATTGAACATCCGGTCCTCATCATATTTTAACCGATTATGATTACCTCCTGAATACAAAAACAATATTACAACATTATGAAATAATATATAAAATACATTGTAATATATTTATTGTTATAATATGTAATTATGAAACAAGCCTTCAAGAAATTCAGGCAATGTCCTGAGAAACTACAAGGTATATAACTCCTATCAGTTGTTTCTGTTTCTGTTTGTTATTTGGAGCATTAGCAACTAAGGCCATATTGCTCCGGGATATGCGGTGGTCATTCCCTGACCTTTCCGCATCCTTCGTATTTGGTGGTGACAGGCTCGAACCCCGGTCTAATCAAGAAGTGTGTGCTACGCACTGCTGCTTCTTTCCACGTGGCTACGGAGGCACCTCCTATCAGTTGTGCAGGAGAGATATCTGGACTGGTGAGATGGGAACTCATTATTGGGATCTCATGCAACTCATCAAGTTGCATGAGATGCTGCTTTGCTCCCATAGATGTGGACTGTATATATATGTTATGAAAATTCTGGATTTTGCTCCTTGAGAAATCCTGACTCTATTACCAACAGTTGACTTATAAAGAAGGCACCCGCGAGGTGATCTGATTGAGGTGTATAAAGTCTTGAATGGTATGAGCATGCTCAATGCTGATGGGATTCTTCCTCTTGATCAAAATAATCACCTGAGAGGGCATAAATTGAAATTGAGGAAAAACAGTTGTAGGATAGATGTGTGGAAGTTTGCCTTTAGCCAGTGGGTAGTTGGTTGGTGGAACAGACTTCCATCTTTTGTTGTGGAAGTTGATAGCCTAAATAAATTTAAGGCTGAGCTAAGCAGGTATTTTGAACGGATGGGGGGAGGGGGTTGAAATGGGAGCATTTTTTTTTTTGGGTTGATGCTGCATAAGCTTGCTTTTTTGCATCATATGCCTCTACTAATGCTAAGAACAGATCTGCTACATGTTGCTGAAGAACTTTGAAATTGATCATGGGTCTTTTTTAATGCCAATTTTGGAATCTGCTTCAACTAAATTCAAGTCTCTCTTCCCCCCTCCCTCCCTCCCTCCCTCCCTCCCACAGCTATGAATCACAAGATGTCCAAAATATTCTCAGCAATGGAAAAGAACATCTTCCACAGCTGTGATATGATATGCTGTATATATATATATATATATATATATATATATATATATATCTCTTAAGAGCAGAATACATCCATCTCCTTTAATTATTTATCGCTTTAAAATCTTTCGCATTTTGGAATTTGATAATATTCATAAAGAGAAGGCCAAGGTAACCAGACATTACTGATGATAAAGTTTTTGCATCCACTGGCTTACACTGTTTAAGAAATGACACCTTTAGAGCACAAAGTAAAAAAGTGAAATTTATATATTTAACTGTGAAATTATATCAAATAGACACAAAAAAAAAAAATTACAAAAAATGTACTTTAAAATATTACTTGCATTCTTTGTCAACTCACAGAAATGACCATATGACCATTATAATGGACTCAAAAGATTAAATTGAATACAAAGATGGTGAGACTAGCCAATGGATGGCAGGAATAGCCACAATTAAGTGGCATACATTAATTGAAACTTTTCAATCTGTCTTTCTTTTTGTCTCTGCTTTCATAGCAGTACATGTGCACCAAATATTCATCAACTTGCACAGGAAGTCATGCAGCATGCTTTTCAGAACACAAATTAATTATATGACGAGGACAGTAGAAACAGCTATAATTGAGTGGCATACATTAATTGAAACTATTTTAATCTGTTTTTAATTTTTTTGGTGCTGCTTTCTACACAGCAGTACATAAGTATCAAATATTCAACTTGCACAGAAAGTCATGCAGCACCCTTTTTCAGAACACAAATTAATCATATGACAAGAGCAGTCTATCACCACCAAGTGTCCAATATTCTCTTTTAATAACCTTGCTGCTCCAATTTTTACAGGTACATTATCAACACTACCAGGGGTGGGGGGGGGGGTCAAAAACTTTTGTATTCATCCAAAAGTAGTTGTGATAGAAGGTTGAAACAAACACCATGTATAACATAACATAGTCACCAGACAAAATGACACATTTTTGCCACTTCTAAATACTACACTTCTGCAGGCCAGTTTTGCAGAAGTCTTCTTACTCTCCTTCAAACTATGATTCGGAAGCAGAAATCACCTCATCAACAGCAAAGTGTTTCCCAAGAAGAAAAGACTTCAGGGCAGGAAAGAGGAAGAAATCCAAGCGTGGAAGGTCAGGAAAATAAGCAAGGCATGGTAATGTTCAAACCTACATTCATGGACACACCTCAATGAAGAATGCACAGGGGCATTATCATGGAGTAGGCACTATTTCGCTATCAGGAAGCATTTCTGAATTTGCATTCATGATTAGCACAACTCAAAAAACAGATTATCTTTTATCGCAAACAATGCAAATGAGCATTCATGGCAGCATCACCTCCATTTTGAGATGCTACATCTATTTTTGCATTTCTTTCTAAGCAGTGGACATTATTCCTATGCTTATTTGTTTGCAAATATCACATATCTCTACTAGGAATTACCCTAACTTCTAATCTCTCTTGGCATAAGCATATCACAAATATTGCTTCCTCTGCATTAAAAAGATTGGATTTTCTTATTTGCTCTCGGCATTACTTTTTTTCCAAAAACCTACTCGTTCTACGTAAAGCTCAAATTCACCCTACCACGAAATACTGTTCCCATATCTGAGGTGTGTCACCAAGTCTCTCTGAAGCTTCTAAACTAATAAATAGTCAATAAACAGTCAGATTAATTGATGGCTCATCTCTCACAAAGCCTCTCCACTCTGTCTTATAGACATTCAGTTTCTGCTGCATTTCTTTTTCATAGATACTTCCATGGGCACTGTTTTTCTGAATTGGCATCTGTAATTCCTCCACTCTCTTCCAAACCAGTCTGAACAAGTGCTTCAACCAGTTAGCATCCATTCATGGCCCACTATACAGACATATAGTGGGCCAAAAAAGCAGAATGTCATATCTTAGGAGATTTTAATTTTACAGATATTGACTTGTGGGTTAGTCACTCAAGTAAGCAGCAGAACATTTCTGAATTTGTTTCTCAATTCGACTATCAACAGTGGTTCAACATGCATTAATAAATTTATATTGGTATGCAATTGAATAGCTACTATAAGCTTGTCAGAAAAGATCTTGATGCAAATAATTATTTTGATATCACTGACTTAGATTTTATCAAAGCCTTATGATGTAGTTCTGTATGAACAACTCATAAATTGAAACCATGTGGCATTAATGGCAAGATGAATAAAGGATAAGTTAGGTCTTGACAAACATTCAAACAATAACTGAGACATCCAGCTTGGCAACTACTATTTTACAGGTTAGTTTAATGACTATGAGGTTGAATTGCTAATACTGTTTTCCAATTGCTGTGTCCTTACCTTGCAATGAATGGCATGACTTTCAACGAAGATGTAGTATGATGGACTCTTGGCAAAGATGATAAACTATCAACAATGTTATTACTTGGAATTATTTGTTACAGGTAGTAACACTGTTGACAGTTTACTGTCTGTTGCAACAAATCTTACTGGTTAAGTAATGTGACAGAGAATTATAACCCAACTAATCACATCCAGCATTCATTAAGGTATTTCAAAAATTAATATCGCCTGAAGGGCATGTCATAATTATTTTCTTATTGAACGTCAATAGAGCAACTTTTATTCTTTTTTAATTTTTCAATGAAAAATAAATAATTATTTAAAGACTCTATTCATGAAACATTGTATCTTATGGAGTTGTAGTTGCATACACAATGGTCATAAGTGGGGTGTTTGTAACTCAGGAGGTGAGACAGTAATATATAATTTGTAATAATATGTTGCTTTGGTATGCTGATAATAGTTAATTAATATATCATTTATAATTACTATAATATATAAATAAAAATTAATCAAGTAAAGAAACTGAATAGCTTTTAATTTTAATTTTCACAGATGTTGATTGATATTGATTGTTTGGCATAATATAAATTTAGCACTAGAAGCAAGGTATACACCAGTGTTTTCACTTGATGAGGTGATGTTGCCCTTCTCCAACTCCCTCTCCAAGTTGGCAACTTACTTTTACTTTTGGTACCCTAATCTTGAAGAAATTTGTTGTTATGTGATATATAACAGATATAAATGGCCATTTTTATTCATGGACCAGTGTCGTGAGTCAGGTCTCACAAGGTTCAATGTTTTGTCCTTAGCATTTATGATATTTATTAATAACACTAATTTCAACATTCATGTATGTGTTTACTAATTATGCTTGTGGGCAGAGTAGTTACTAATATTAACAAAGCTATACTACTTCAACAAGTTATAAATAATGAAATGGGCTGAAAAATGGCAATTGATATAACATTGCAAGGTACTGCTTTTAATATCAGTAATCCCAGGATAACACAATTTGGATAGCACCAAACTAGTTAATAATAAAAGGCCTAGGGGTAATTGTACAGTCTGATATGAAGTTCTCTGAGCAGTGTAAACAACTACTAGAACAACTCGTTTGTTTGTTTGTTATTTGGTTTTTAAGGAGCATTAGCAACTAAGGCCATATTGCTCTGCGATAGTCATTCCCTGACCTTTCCGCATCCTCCGTATTTGGTGGTGACAGGCTCGAACCCCGGTCTAATCAAGAAGCATGTGCTATGCACTGCTGCTCCTTCCCACCTGGCTACGGAGGCGCCCAGAACAACTCGTGGGGGTTCTGTCATTGAGTTCCTGTATATATATATACAGGAACTCTGCCAGAAGCAACAACAGGGCCAGCCTTAGACCAATTAGACCCAACTGGGCTCTGAACCTGTGGTTTTTTTGTTTTTTTTTTATGGCTTATTTGGCATTGAGTTTGCAGACCACTTAAGAAATAGCTTTAGGTGCCAAATTCTTTTGCTGGTTCTACACATGGCATTAAACATGGTAAATGAAGTCTGAAAAAATAAAGGGATTTGCAGAGAGAAGTACAAGAAAGATTAGGATTTAAGCATAAACACAAATGCTACAGTTATAAGCTAAGTGCTCATTTGTGCAAGGATACAAGAGCTGTGGCTATACAAACCTGTAAGTTTAACAGTAACAGTGCATGACAAATAGTCCTTTGTCATGCACATTGTATTAAATATATGACATAAATTATACACATTTACGATAACGGGCTTTTTTTTTTGTAAAATATAAACTTCCAGAACGGTGAGGAAGCCCCCTAGGAAAGGGGGTGGTGGGGGGTGTTTCTGGGTCTTCCCCATGGGAAAACTTTTATAAAATTATGGCACCAAATGCAAATTTTTGAATTGGGAAGGTTTTTACAGTCTTAAACAGTTAGTTTTGAATTATTTTATTGGATGTTTGTTATTTCTGCTGCCTGTTCTGCACATATGCTTCTTTGTTTTAGTGTGTTTAATAAAGTCACCTTTTCTTTTACTTGATACGTCAATATTATCACACTTAACACAATAAACAGTAAACATTCTCATTCCCAAGTGATGCGTTTAAATAATGTCATCATAATTGCTAATTTTAAATATCAAATTACAAAAGTATAGTACATTGGACAAAACTAATTTAAGAGGTATTATTTATATAGATTTATATTTTTATAAAGATTACAAAATCAAGCCTTCCAACTAGCTTATCCCTTTGCTGATGTACAACATGGCAATGTCATTAGTAATAATAAATAATTTTTACTTTAAAATAATTATATATGAATATATATATATTTTTAAATATATGATTTTTTATCTTTATTTCTTTTTAACTTCCAGAATACCATTCTGGCACATTTCAGCAGAAAAAAAGTCCTGATGATAATAAAATATATCCATATAGGAGGCTCCACAAAACCATCCTAAATAGGACCCCACCTTCTTAGGGCTGATTCAGAAAAAAAGTGATTATCCTATTGTATACAGCAATAATTTGGCCATCTTGAATACGGCATATAGGTCTGAAAACCTCATATTTGCAAGGATGTTGAGCGGTTGGAATGAATGCAGAGAAGAGCAACAGTATTAGTTTGAGGAACAAATGGATATTCTTAGCAAGGGAATATGGATTATATTCACAAGGAGACAAATTTAAACTGAAAAAGAATAGCTGCAGAACAGATGTGCAGCAGTTTTCCTTCGGGCAAAAAGTAATTGCTTAACTTTGAAAAATTGTGCAAGGCTGAAGGGGTAGAATTTTTTTCAGCCTGATCTGTACTTGTTAACAGGAGAGACTGCTTCTACAGGGATGGGATACACTTAAACAGAAAGGGTGCAAGAATATTTGCTGATGCTATCAGCATGGAGAAATAGAGTGGGCCAGTAAATCAGAGAGTCTTATAATGGGGGATTTTAATTTCCCAGATATTGACTGGAATTTGGGGGCTGGTCACTCACACAGTAGCAAGGCTTTTGTGGATTTATTGGATGATTGTTTTCTACATCAGCATGTTCGGGAGGCAACTAGAGGGAGTAATACTCTTGATGTGATTATCAGTAGTGATTCTTCATGCATTAAGAATCTGCAGATAAATGAACCACTTGTTGGCAGTGATCACAGTGTGCTGAAGTGGGAGTTACTCAAAGAGGTAACTACCATTAGGGGTAAAGGGAAGGGGTATTGCTTTCGTAAAGGCGACTACAATGGACTGAGACAGTATTTAAATTCTATACAGTGGGATCAACTGATGATATTGCCAACAGCAAATTCAAAATGGGAAGCATTCAAAGAACTTATCGTGGAAGCTACTAGGCTTTACATACCAACTAAGAAATATTGTTCAAGGTTTAGGCCTAAATGGTTGTCAGATGAACTAATGAGGCATATGGCAGAGAACAAAAATGCATGGGATACATACAAATTAACACGTGACACGGACGCCTATGATAGATACAAGTTGATCTGTAACCAAGTTACAAAGGAGGTTAGGCAGGCGAAGGCAGATTACGAGAGATCCTTGGCAAGGGATGCGAAGAAAAACAGCAAAGAGTTCTTTACTTATGTAAACTCTAGAAGGAAGGGGATGAATCAGATTGGTCCACTTGAGATCGATGGGTCAACTGTTGATGACCCTGCTCGGGTAGCTAACAAACTAAATGAACATTTTGCATCGACATTCACACATGAGGAGTTATTCAGCGAGGGGAATGCCAGAGGTGTATTCAACTCTAGCAGTAAGCTAGAGAATCTTATAATAACTGAGAGCAAAGTGGAGGGGAAATTGTTGAAGATAAACACAAGAAAGGCACCTGGGGTGGATGGGATCTATCCAGTTATATTAAAGGAGGCAGCAAAGGAGGTAAGCAAACCCTTAGCCATAATTATGAGAGCTTCCTTGGACTCAGGGGAGGTACCCATTGACTGGAGATGTGCAAATGTGACCCCAATTCACAAAGGGGGATCAAAGGCTGACACAAGTAATTATAGACCTGTGAGTTTAACTTCTGTTCCCGGAAAATTAATGGAGGCACTGGTGAAAGAAGCACTGCAGGATCATCTAGACAAGACTTCAGTTATAGCTAGGACACAGCATGGTTTTGTTAAGGGGAAGTCTTGCCTGACCAATTTGATTGGATACTATGATGCAGTCACAAAAGAACTGGATGCAGGGAATAACTTTGATATTATATACTTGGATCTTAGAAAGGCTTTTGATACTGTTGCACATGGAAGACTGCTGCACAAATTGGAGCAGTGTGGCATTGGAGGCAAGTTGCTGCTATGGATAAAGGGGTGGTTGAGGGGGAGAAGACAGAGAGTGGTAATCAATGGACACTGCTCATCGTGGACTAATGTTATTAGTGGAGTCCCTCAGGGTTCAGTATTGGGTCCATTATTGTTTTCTGTATTTATAAATGATATTGATGATGGTATATCAAGCTTAATGTCCAAGTTTGCAGACGATACGAAGGTTGGCAGGGTTGTCAAGGACACTACTGACACTATGCTGCTGCAACAGGATTTGGAAAGGTTGAGCAGATGGGCTTCGAGGTGGCAAATGAAGTTTAACATTGACAAATGTAAAGTACTACATATGGGAAACAGCAACCCCAGAGCAACGTATCAACTCTGTGGTACTACACTGACAGTGGTAGAGAATGAAAGGGACCTGGGGGTGGTGGTGCAGGCAGATATGAAGTTCTCTGAGCAGTGCAGACGAGCTGCAAGAGTAGCTCATGGTGTATTGTCAATGATATATAGGAATTTTTCTAGCAGGGATAAGGAGGTGATTATTCCCTTGTATAAGGCAATGGTCAGGCCACACCTAGAGTACTGTATACAGGCCTGGAGGCCTCATTTCAGGAAGGATGTAGAGCTGCTGGAACGAGTACAGAGAAGGGCGACTAGATTGGTGAATGGGACAAAGGGGTTCTCTTACGAAGAAAGGCTTAAGTTTTGCAAATTACAGTGTCTGGAAACTAGGCACCAGCGGGGTGATCTGATAGAGGTGTACAAAGCCTTGAATGGTTTGAGCATGCTCAATGCTGATGGGATTCTTCCTCTAGCTCAGAAAAATCACCTGAGAGGGCATAAATTCAAATTGAGGAAAGACAGATGTAGGATAGATGTGCGGAAATTTGCCTTTAGCCAGCGGGTGGTTGGTGGGTGGAACAGACTTCCATCCCTTGTCGTGGAAGTTGATAGCCTAAATAAGTTTAAGGCTCAGCTGGACAGGTATTTCGAACGAACAGAGGGGTGAAGTGGAAGTGGTTATTTTTATTTATTTATGTTACTTTTTTTTTTTTTTTTTTTTTTGGCTGATGCTGCATAAGCTTGCTTTCTTGCATCAAATGCCTCTACTAATGCTAATGCTATCGAGGCAGTTAGGTGGGTCGGAAAACTGCTAGCTTGGGGGGATACAAGGACTAATAGATAAACAGTAGCCACTGGCAGAGGTGAAAGTGATCCTTGCACTGCTTCTATTGGAATGAGCAGAAGCCTGGAAAACAAGATGCAGGATAGTTCAGAGACTGCTGGGAGTCATTGCGGTACAAGTAAACACATGGGTTGTGCTAGGGGTAGCTAAGAATAGGAACAGGTGCATGTATACTTGCGTGTACATGCACCTGAGGATGTATATTCAGGTATACATGCGTGTACAACCTCAGGAGTTTGCTAGGAGTTTGGTAAATAAATTTGATGAATTTGAGGTATTGCTCAAAACATCAAAGGCAGATATTGTTGTGATATCAGAGATGTGGTGTCACACAGGTATAAGGAATGCAGAACTGGAATTTGGGGAGTACAATGTGTACAGAAAAGATAGGAAGGGAGGAGGGGTTATGCTATTAGTTAAGAAACACATAAAATCCAAGGAAGTGAAGCCAGTCAACATCGCTGGACAGTGCAGTGTCGAGTCAGTTTGGTGTGACATAAGCATTGGGAGATCAAAATCGAGAGTAGGAGTGTGCTATGGGCCTAATGACTCTGATGAGTATAATAAGAAACTGTACAGGGATATAGATTGGGCCAGTAAATCAGAGGGTCTTATAATGGGGGATTTTAATTTCCCAGATACTAACTGGAATGCAGAACTGGAATTTGGGGAGTACAATGTGTACAGAAAAGATAGGAAGGGAGGAGGGGTTATGCTATTAGTTAAGAAACACATAAAATCCAAGGAAGTGAAGCAAGGAAGAATTTATGGGTTGGTCACTCACACACTAGCAAGGCTTTTGTGGATTTATTGGATGATTGTTTTCTACATCAGCATGTTTGGAAGGCAACTAGAGGGAGTAATAATAGTAAATAGTAAAACTAGAGGGATTTCATTATCAGTGATTCTTCAAGTGATTCTTCATGCATTAAGAATCTGCAGATAAAGGAACCACTAGGTGGCAATGATCACATTGCGCTGAAGTGGGATTTACTCAAAGAGGTAACTACCATCAGCGGTAAAGGGAAGGGTTATTGCTTTCGTAAAGGTGACTACGATGGTCTCAGACAGTATTTAAATTCTATACAGTGGGACCAACTGATGATGTTACCCACAGCAAATTCAAAATGGGAAGCATTCAAAGAACTTCTCTTGGAAGCTATTAGGTTTTACATACCAACTAAGAAATATTGTTCAAGGTTTAGGCCTAAATGGATGTCAGATGAACTAATGAGACACATGGCAGAGAAGAAAAATGCATGGGATACATATAAATTAACATGTGACACAGAAGCCTATGATAGATATAAGTTGATCTGTAACCAAATTACAAAGGAGATTAGGCAGGCAAAGGCAGTTTATGAGAAATCTTTGGCAAAGGATGCAAAGAAAAACAGCAAAGAATTCTTTACTTATGTAAACTCTAGAAGAAAGGGGATGAATCAGATTGGTCCACTTGATATCGATGGTTCAACTGTTGATGATCCTGCTCAGGTAGCTAACAAACTAAATGAATACTTTGCATCGACATTCACACATGAGGAGTTATTCAGCGAGGGGATTGCCAGAGGTGTATTCAACTCTGGCAGTAAGCTAGATAATCTTGTAATAACTGAGAGTAAAGTGGAGGAGAAATTGTTGAAGATAAACACGAGAAAGGCACCTGGGGTGGATGGGATCTATCCAGTTATATTAGAGGAGGCAGAAAAGGAAGTAAGCAAACCCTTAGCCATAATTATGAGAGCTTCCTTGAACTCAGGGGAGGTACCCCTAGACTGGAGATGTGCAAATGTTACCCCAATTCACAAAGGAGGATCAAATGCCGACAAGTAATTATAGACCTGTGAGTTTAACTTCTGTTCCAGGAAACTTAACGGAGGCACTGGTTAAAGAAGCGCTGCAGGATCATCGAGACAAGACTTCAGTTATAGCTCAGACACAGCATGGTTTTGTTAAGGGAAAGTCTTGCCTGACCAATTTGATTGGATACTATGATGCAGTCACAAAATAACTGGATGCAGGGAATAACTCTGATATTATATACTTGGACCTTAGAAAGGCTTTTGACACTGTTGCACATGGAAGACTGCTGCACAAATTGGAGCAGTGTGGCATTGGAGGCAAATTGCTGCCATGGATAAAGGGGTGGTTGAGGGGGAGAAGACAGAGAGGGGTAATCAATGGACACTGCTCATCGTGGATAAATGTTATTAGTGGAGTCCCTAAGGGTTCAGTGTTGGGTCCAATATTGTTTTCTGTATTTATAACTAATACTGATGATGGTATATCAAGCTTAATGTCCAAGTTTGCAGACAATACAAAGGTTGGCAGGGTTGTTAAGAACACTAGTGACGCTATGCTGCTGCAACAGGATCTGGAAAGGTTGAGCCTGGGCTGAGAGGTGGCAAATGAAGTTTAACATTGACAAATGTCAAGTACTACATATGGGAAACAGCAACCCCAGAGCAACGTATCAACTCTGTGGCACTACACTGACAGTGGTAGAGATAGAAAAGGACCTGGGGGTAATTGTGCAGGCAGATATGAAGTTCTCTGAGCAGTACAGACGGGCTGCAAGAGTAGCTCATGGTGTCTTGTCAATAATATACAGGAATTTTTCTAGCAGGGATAAGGTGATTATTCCCTTGTATAAGGCAATGGTCAAGCCACACCTTGAGTACTGTATACAGGTCTGGAGGCCTCATTTCAAGAAGGATGTAGAGCTGCTGGAATGAGTACAGAGAAGGGCAACAAGATTAGTGAATGGAACAAAGGGTTGCTCTTAAGAAGAAACACTGAAGTTTTGCAAATTACAGAGTCTGGAGACTAGGCACCTGTGAGGTGATCTGATTGAGGTGTATAAAGCATTGAGCATGCCAAATTGAAGATTCCCATCAGCATTGAGCATGCTCAAACCTTGAATGGTTTGAGCATGCTCAATGCTGATGGGATTCTTCCTCTTGCTCAGAATAATCACCTGAGAGGGCATAAATTAAAATTGAGGAAAGACAGATGTAGGATAGATGTGCGGAAATTGGCCTTTAGCCAGCAGGTAGTTTGTTGGTGGAACAGACTTCCATCCCTTGTTGTGGAAGTTGATAGCCTAAATAAATTTAAGGCTCAGCTGGACGGGTATTTCGAACAAACGGAGGGGTGAAGTGGAAGTGGTTTTTTTTTTTTTTTGGCTGATGCTGCATAAGCTTGCTTTCTTGCATCATGTCTCTACTAATGCAAACTTCCAACTAGTGCCATGGATGTAGAAAGCCTGGAAAAATTCAAAGATGGTCTGGTTAAATTATTAGAATGGAAGGACATAAAGTGGCAAATAAAAGTTTTTTTTTTTTTTTTTTTGGTTGTTGCTGTATCAGTTTGGTTCTTTTCACCATTCTGCTAGGCTTCTCCATAGCCAGGTGGGCAGGAGCAGCAGTGCGTAGCACACGCTTCTTGATCAGACCGGGGTTCGAGCCCGTGACCACCAAATACGGAGTATGCGGAAAGGTCAGGAAATGATTACCGCATATCCCTGGAGCAATATGGATTACCGCATATCCCCGTTGCTAATGCTCCTAAAAACCAAATAACAACAACCATTCTGCTAATACAGACTAATATCAAGATCCACTAGAAAACATAAGAAAAATACTCCATTGATTTGATATCTATGAGAAGGTGGATACTAAATTGACCATTCTCAAAATTAGTTTTTTTTGACAGTACGGTATAAGTGATTATAATTGGGTGGGAAGCCCAGCATCATTCTGCATAATAAATAACCGCACAAATGTACGCCCAGAAAATTCAATTAATATCAAGTTGGATAAATACTTTTAACATTTACTGGTATTTCATGAGTTAAATGATAGAAATGTATTAACGTACAAATGAAATAGTGAAAAATAAATGCCATACCTTGTGATAATCGAAACGATATTTATTCTTTCTGCGTTAATTTACATGCTAATATAAAAACATTGTTTCATTAAAATCAACATACTGGATTTCTTTTATGCTCTATTTCCGTCAGTAACGAGCTATATTAAAGTTTATATCCAGAGTTTTTTTAATAATAATAATAAACACTTTTGAATAACATAAACATAAACACAAACATACTATAAGTGAGGTCATTCCATACTGTATAAACGAAATTGGATTTCCTAATGTATTACCTTAGGCATCAGCTGCGATTTTAGGAATATATCAATTATTAACATATGAAAATCATTTAACAAAAACCGGTAAATACCAATGTTTTCCCAACTGAAGAATCATCATTAACTATCGTCTTCGACGTAGCACAGTTCATACAACTTTACACTCGAGCCAATTCATAGTCATCGATGTGGAAGTAAAAGGTGGATGCTGTAGCTGGATGCGAAGATGAAGGACATTACATTTCCTAGCGGGGACTTGAAATATGACAGGTGGACGAAAATATTAAAATACTAGTGATCCATAGGCAGAAGTAAAAATTTGCAGTCTGTTTTCCAAAATATTTAGGAACTGTTGAATGCCTCAAGGAAAGAGGTAAAGGACAGCGAACGATCAAGAGATGCAGAAGGCTGATGTTTTTATAGAATACGGGGTTGAAGATCTTGAATGAAGCGAGAAGTGCAGAATTAGTAGTTTCGCCTCTGGTTATAACTATGCTACCCAGCACATTTTCAACCATATTAAAATTGGAATCCAACACCTACATACATTATACAATGTGTGCAAAACTTAAGTACCCGTCAGGTTTTCACCTGTAGCTTCTCATAAGCGTGGCCTGTATATGGGAAAAGCATACCAAAGAAACCTCTTGAAGTACAGAAATGATGAAGGAAACAACACCGACACAACAACGGAAACAAAACGGTACAGAGGGACTTTATTCAAAAATGGAAACATTGCACTGGATGCTATGATACAGATGCATCACTGCCAAAGATGGAACAAAGGGAAAAGGTGATCCTCAGTAGGAGATATGGCCACCCCTAATGACGATGCAGGCTTTGCACCGCCTGTCCATACTTAGAACAATGTTGTTAATAAGTTCTTGTGGTAACATCGTCCATGCCTCTGTCAGCTGGGGAACATTTTCTGGTGGGTGTGGACGTGCCGCTTGGCGTCTCCCCAGAGCGTCCCATATGTGTTCGATGGGATTTAAATCTCCGGAATGGGCAGGCCAATCCATACGAACAATGTACTCACTTTACAAAGCACATCAACAGCTGCAGTGCGATGTGGTGTGGCGTTATCATCCATAAACACAAACTCGGGGCTAGTGGCACCTCGGAACAGACTGACATCGGGAAGGATCACATCAGTACAGTAGCGTGCACCGGTTACAGTACCGCCTTCCAGTATCTGGAGTTGTGTACGTCCATCTAAGATAAAGCCTCCCGAGACGAGAACATATCGATCGCTTTCAGTGATGTTTGCGGGATAATATTGCGTGTCAATTAGTTGACGCCCAGAATCGCTGCTGACACTGAGTCTACTCTCATCAGTAAAAAGTACCTTACACCATTACGCTGCTATGCAGTCCTAGTGTTCGATGCACCACTGTAAACTGTGTCTCCGATGGGTATGTGTTAAAGGGACACAGCAAACTGGCCGTCTGGCAAACAGTCCGCCTTTGTATAGTCGCCTGGCCACAGTCAACCGTGATATCCTACATCCTGTGCAGCTAGTTTGCAATGGATCCCGCTGTCGGTCCCTCTTGGCCTTTAGAAGTATATAGCGCTCATCATTGGGTGTTGTTTTTCGTGGACGACCACCACTGGTCCTTCGAACAGCTGTACCTGTCGTTCTGAAGGCCGACCACGCACGTGAGACGATGCTATGGACGATACCGACACTGCAACCACACTCCTCGCACTTCAACCTTTCCAATAATTCGACCCCGGGTAAAATCACCCAGATGTTGTCTACTGGCCATTTCCTTCTCTGTAGCACTGTATGAAACCAATCGAATGTCTATAACAATCGTGCTCACCATTCGGTAATTTGCACATAACTACTGAACTGCTGCTTTTACCTGTTTAGGTGCGCCCTCTCATCACGATTTTTGCATGTGCACCAGCTTTCTACTGAACGGCCACAGTTATGCAAATCGCCACAGGCTGTTTCGTTCGATTTTGTGGTTGTAACCGTTTTGCACACCAGTATACATAGGTTTGACATTCACAGTTCATGATTAATTTAATTATAAACTTGTTTGAACTTGTAATTTCCATCATCCTACACCGATATACTTTACACTATTTGGCTTATTTTAAATACCGCCCTGACAGTTATGATACTACACATCTCTTACTATCATATACAGGGCCGAATTTGTATATAAGCATAACAAGCTACAGTTTAGGGCCTCACATTACAAGGAGCCTCGCTCCATCTTAAAAAAAAATCCTTTTTAATATTGTCACAGGTGAATAATATTAAAAAAAGGTTATACCGTAGGGCGACCACAAGTTTATATCCGGTCCTAATCGTATAAATTCTCTTTGGTGTTATTTGAGCACGTGAGTCAAGTGGTTTGGTTCTGTGCATTGTTTAGGATATGATTATTATCAACTGAAGTATTGTTTAGAATAATTTTCGGACATACCAAAATAAAGAACTCATATAGCATTTTGCTTCTATTTTGCAAGGAGTAACTGCGCTAAGTAGAAAAAAAAAGGGGGGGAGTTCCCCTATCCACAGGCGGCATATGGAATTAAAGAAAACTTCAGAGTAACTAAATTCGTAATTAATTAAAAAATATAACACCAATTGTTGCTATAAATTCCCGTAGCTTTTATTTAAAGAAATAATAATTTAATAAGTATCGTTTTATTTCATAATTTAATTACAGAAGTGAGCAAGTGCCTTGTTACGGAACATTTAAATTTGTTATTGATTGAAGCAATTGATAAAGATACTCACTATGGGGGGGGGGGCGGACTTTTCAAATCTCAACTACATGATCATTAACTACAATAGCATGTTAGCATGTACTAAGGACAAGAATATTCTGGGCCTGATCATCGGCCCCGATTCACATAGGATAAGCAGACCACTGAACGAACCCGCTGCTGTGCTACAACTTCTAGATCTTCCCTTCAAAATTTAACGTACCGTAGATCATTGCTAGCATTAGCATTAGCAGAGGCATACGATGCAAGAAAGGAAGCTTATTCAGCATCAGCCTGTCCAGCTGAGCCTTAAATTTATTTAGGCTATCAACTTCAACAACAAATGATGGAAGTCCGTTCCACCAACCAATTACCCGCTGGCTAAAGGCAAATTTCCTCACATCTATCCGACATCTGTCCCTCAATTTGAATTTATGCCCTCTCAGGTGATTATTCTGAGCAAGAGGAAGAATCTCATCGGCATTGAGCATGCTCAAACCATTCAAGGCCTTATACTCCTCTATCAGATCACCTCGCCGGTGCCTAGTCTCCAGACTCTGTAATTTGCAAAACTTCAGTGTTTCTTCGTAAGAGCAACCCTTTGTTCCATTCACTAATCTTGTTGCCCTTCTCTGTACTCGTTCCAGCATCTCTATATCCTTCTTGAAATGAGGCCTCCAGACCTGTATACAGTACTCTAGGTGTGGTCTGACCATTGCCTTATACAAGGGAATAATCACCTCCTTATCCTTGCTAGAAAAATTCCTATATATCATCGACGATACACCATGAGCTACTCTTGCAGCCCGTCTGCACTGCCAGAAAACTTCATATCTGCCTACACAACCACCCCCAGGTCCCTTTCATTCTCTACCACTGTCAGTGTAGTACCACAGAGTTGATACGTTGCTCTGGGGTTGCTGTTTCCCATATGTAGTACTTTACATTTGTCAATGTTAAACTTCATTTGCCACCTCTCAGCCCATCTGCTCAACCTTTCCAGATCCTGTTGCAGCAGCATACCATCAGTAGTGTCCTTAACAACCCTGCCAACCTTTGTATCGTCTGCAAACTTGGACATTAAGCTTGATATACTATCATCAATATCATTTATAAATACAGAAAACAACAACGGACCCAGCACTGAACCCTGAGGAACTCCACTAATAACATTAGTCCATGTTGAGCAGTGTCCATTGATTACCACTCTCTGTCTTCTGCCACTCAGCCATCCCTTTATCCATAGCAGCAATTTGCCTCCAATGCCACACTGTTCCAATTTGTGCAGCAGTCTTCCATGTGCAACAGTATCAAAAGCCTTTCTAAGATCCAAATATATAATATCAAAGTTATTCCCTGCATCCAGTTCTTTTGTGACTACATCATAGTATCCAATCAGATTGGTCCGGAAAGACCTGCCCTTAACAAAGGGAAGGTCTTTGTTTTTGGCGAATACGTTCGGAATTTTTACTCCCTTGGAATTGATGCCTCATCTTTCTGCAGTTCGAAGAAAGAAGCCTATAAACATGAATAATAACCGTTTTCTGGTAGGATTTCCACGCCATGACTTGCCTGGCTTCCCCGGTTTCCACCCCCCTCCCCAATTCTGAAACTTCATTGTTAATTTCTGCTAATATGTAATCACAATGTGTTATTCTTTCTTGTAACTTCAATCAATGTAATTTCCTTGAATATTTATAATATACACACTTCTAGCCGAACCAGGCTATTCTGGCGGTGCCCACTGATGTGGAAATAAAAGGATGTTAATAATAATAAGAATGTAGTGTTTAGGTTGATGACGCCATATATAAAGCAAATCCTGATGAACTCTCTGGAAAAGGTGAATATTCTTCGATCAATATCTGACCATACTAGACTTCTCAATCTTTATTGATCTTTAATCAGATTACCTCTGGACTATGACGCTCTTCTGCCAAGAAGAATGTACTAGTGTTAATTGAACCCTCTCGCCCTCTCAGAAGATAGTAAGGAAATGACATTATGTGATGATTTCACATTAAATTTGTCTCTCTATTTAATCACTATAATACCACCAGTGGTGTATTCGGGCCTGAACGACGTTTCGGTACTTTTTTCTAAATGTCACAATAGAAAATCATTTAATTTATACACCTAATATCATGAAACAATAGCATAATCAAAGGGGAGGGAGTAATATCTATTTTACCCATTGCTAATAAAAATATATATTAATAGTAATCTTTAATATTAATAGATTTCTTTAAAAATTTATTTAAAAACAAGAATATAAATTTCGCAATGAAACTTGAACGTTTCTTACTAAAGTACAATGTGTTAGATGAAGAGATCCAACGAATGATATATGTTGTGGTGCGTGCGAACGCTGCATTTTGATTCGCCATGAGCTGAACGGCAGAACTGGTTGTTCTATGAACGTTAGTCTGAAGTCTGATTCATTTACTGTACAGTCGATGTGGCGTTATCGTATACTGTAGTCTTCTGGAGAACCAGCATTCCGGTACCATTTTTTTTAGCAATACACCTCTGAAAACCACATGAGTTTTTTTAAGTTGTTTTATCAGCCAAATGACTAAATATACTATACAATTATGTAACGTTTCGGGTACCTTGCAGAAACCCATCATCGATCATACGTGATTGTAGTGTTAACTAAGGCTATGAGCCATCAACATATCGTATCTCTAAATTAAGCGTATTCGGTGGTCTATTTGCTGGACGAAAAAAACAAAGTTTCCTGGAGAAAAATCACGCAGTTCTCCCTTCAGACCAACTAACTCAGCCACGTTGTGAAAAAATCCGATAAAAAATGCCTCACGCCATTGACGGAATTCAAAACTTTTTTTTTTTTTTTAATGAAAACCCCAAACACGAGAGGTATTAGAACCTATAGTATGCATGGGGTTGAGAAGATGAAAGAAGAGA
The DNA here is from genome assembly GCF_048544385.1 of Mastigoproctus giganteus. NCBI lineage: Eukaryota > Metazoa > Arthropoda > Arachnida > Uropygi > Thelyphonidae > Mastigoproctus > Mastigoproctus giganteus. The sequence goes on along the minus strand of NC_143576.1, from coordinate 226,972,606 downwards.
TTTGTTGATATTAGACCTGAATATCTGTAGATTGCAAGTTTCAGGAAATGCATATGAAGGAAGACTGTTCCAGAAAACAGAAGTTGAATGAATAAATGAGGAAGAAGAAAAGTTGGTTCTGTGAGTTTGAAGTTGAACAGTAAAAGGATGTTGACTAGCTGCGGCACGTGCTCGGACTGCTTTGGAAGAGAGAGCGGGTATTATAGAAGCAAATACAGAAGAACACTGCCCATGGAAGTATCTATAAAAAATGCATGCAGCAGAAACAGAACGTCTATGAGACAGAGAGTGAAGAGACTCTGTTAGAGGGGAGTCATTAATTAATTTAATTGCCCTCTTTTGAATGGAATATGGAAGCCTGAGACAGGTTTTGGATGCACCTTCCCAGATGTGGGAACAATATTCCATGGTAAGGCAGATTTGCAATTTGAACTTTGCTGTTTGGATGAAAAGTAACGCCGAGCGCAAAAGAGAAAAACTTCTTTTTCAGATGCAAAGGAAGCAATATTTGCAGGAGCGGATTAAGGTCGGTTGAGGCCCCGGGCGCAGAAGAAAATATTGGGCCCCTTAAAAAAAGAGAGAGAGAGATAGGGAAAATAAAAATACATTTAACCAATTTTTTAAATAAATAAAAAATATTATGTACTATTAATGTTTTATTTCCAATAAAATTTGAATATAATATATGTATAATATAATTAATAATGGCATAATAATAATCACAAAGTTTTGAACTAATATGTTCAAATAATTTGTTGGGGTTTTGCGTTTTTGGACCCTTCAGAAGTCGGGACCCAGTCCGCGCGCCCGGTGCGCCCGCCGTTAAATCCGCCTCTGAATATTTGTAATGAGCTTATGCCAAGAGCGATTAAAAGATCAATATAATGTGAAATAACTGGAAAGGCACAATTTGGCCATTGCCAGAGTCCCGAAACCAACAGCTTTTATTCAAATAATTAATAAAATGTTTATTTTTTGGTCTCTACGAAATGGCGCTGAAGAAGTTTGTTTGTACATGTGCTAAGCAAACGATAGATTACGTTGATCATCGCATATTGTGAATTGTGTTATTTGATATTACGATGAGTTCGCTGAAAGATAAAGTTGCTCTTGTTACAGGTAGTTGTGAAATCATCAACGGATTATAATTGCTAATGTTAAAATTCTCGCTGCACCGGCATAATTTCAGTTAAATTGGTCACATTTTTGTATTTTATTTTATTCGATAATATCAAACACCAAAAGTTTTCTGAACTTATGTTATAGGTAAACCAAAATTAAATGTGTTTTCAAGCCCACGTGGAGGAGCAACATTTGCAAGACCAACCCTTATATTACGGAATCGGTTTCTTTCAGTATTTATTTATTATTATTTTGCTGTTCAAAATATAAACGCTTCAAAAAAAAATAAATAAAAATAAATTTTGACTTTTTAATCTTATAACAATAAGTCATTGCATGTGCATATACTTTATAGCTTTTACATAACTAAGAAGAGAACTGATGTGAATGATGATGTTATATATATATATATATATATATATATATATAGATATATATATATATTGGGCGATTTTATTTAATTAAACGTTATTAATCTGTAGGGAATTAGGTGTATATGGATCAGGCTACCAAGTTAGCAAATGTAAACTAGCTTTAGCCTGGGAGGCCTATAAACGTAATATAAATGAAATGGTATTAAAAATAATATTATGCTAAATAATGAAAATAACAATAAAAATGCTAATAAACAATGTAAACTTGACCTGATATCACTATAATTATATATATATATATATATATATAATTCTTGACTAAATTTCAAAGAGTATGAAAAGGCTGTTTAAGCAATGTGTAAGTAATGTATCTCCAGATCTAAACACAATATTCCAAATGCATTCTCACTATTTATTTGTATAACAGATCAGTAACTTCCTTCTTAAATGCAAAGATATGGTAAATCATTGATAAGACACCATGCATCTTCCTGGCCATGTACTTATGCGGCATGGTTATTTCCACATCTAATCGTATCATAAGACCCAAGACTCTCTCCTCATTTACATCTGTCAGCTGTACTCTCCCTCCAGTGTATAAGCTATTCTCATGTTGTTATTTGAAAAATAGAAAACCTTGCATTTGGCAGTATTAAGATAACTGTCTTTTCTCTGACCATCTGTTCAGCTTGTGTTGATCATTCTGAAGGAACTCAGCATGGCTTGCTTTGGTAACCACTTTCTTAACATGTCATCTGCTAGTTTAAACAATTTCATTCCCACCTATAACACGATCCTCAAACATTTAATGTAGAGGTCATAACAAATATATCTTTTTCAATTTGAGATAATAGCATAAAACCATTTGACACACTGCTGGTCTGTATATAGGACTTTTAGCCCAACATAATGTTGCATTTATTTCAAGCATCGAGGCCTGTTAACCTCGAGGCCTGTTAACCATAAAATAAATGTGATGACAAGAAATTAGTTTTATATATCTACATAAAACGTAAACGTAAATAAATTTGTTCGTAATATTTCAATTACTTTTCAGTCAAAAACCTTAAGTACCATAATATTGGCATTTCATTAGATAAACTATGAGTTAAAGGCGAGTGTTGAAATGAAATGTCCATTAAAAGCTTATTAATTAAAATCAATCTGCATGTTTACAGGTGCATCATCTGGAATTGGTGCAGGAACTGCAGCCCATTTTGCATCTCTGGGTTGCTTGTTGTCGTTAACAGGAAGGAATGTTAATGCTCTGAACAAAGTTGCTGAACAGTGTAGGGCAGCAGGTTTATCAAGTGACAAGGTATTAGTAGTTCTTATTAAATTGAACATTGTTCATGTTGAATTTAACATGGACAATAAATCAATTTAACACATGAAATAAAATTTTCAACTTTTTATTACTGCTATCTTTAAAATAAATGTGATGACAAGAAATTAGTTTTATATATCTACATTCTTTTAATATAAGAAATATTTGTTTGCTGTATATGAGTCAGCAAAAAGTCTCAGATGTTGCTAAGGTTACTTCCTGACTTGGATACATTGTTGCAGAAACACTTTATGGAAACAATTGAGCAATTTTGTTTCTTGATTTTTGAGAAACAGTCACGATACAATTGCTAAACATTGTTCTATGTTTAGTAATTGTATACGCCTGCCACACCACTTCAATATATTTGAGTGAGGGTGATTGCTGCAACATGCAATATATATATTTATTGTAATTGCTTTGGGAGAAAAGGATCAGTAAATATGAGTGGTGATCAATAAGTATTTACCCTCACCTAGGAATAATTGAGTTACAAATATGGTGTTATATGCAGGAAAATCTCATTTAATACAAACTTCAAGGGACTTAATTTCTCTCATTTTGTAATAAAGAGATCTGTGAAATGAACATGTGAAAATCAGCTTTCAAATTCTGTTTCACAGTTTGCCCTAATTAAACTTTAATTTCTTTTTTTAAATACATTTTTACATAAAATTAATATATTCATAAATACAAAAATAAAAGAAAACAACTTAATTCTGAAAAAAAATAAAGGCAGTGGCATTCACAAGAACTACATCAGAGAAACTTTTAAAAGTAATTGTTAATTAAAACTGTCAAGAGTTTTCTACAATAAGGGTTAAGTGTCTTCTATTTTCCTTCCAGCATTTTAAGATTGCTGATAACATTGGCAGAAGAATGTTAACCTGCTCTGCAATTTCTGTTTTGGTGTGTTTCATCTTGTCAACTTCTTCAATGATTTTGGAATTTAATACCCTAGCATAAATCATTTTCTTTTTGCTTTGTATCCATGCTGAACATTGGTAATTTTCACATCCTGACACAAACCAAATGTTTATTTAAAAAAAAAAAAAAAAATAGAAGTGGTTCAAAACATGGAACTTGCGCAGAATAAGTTGATGTTTGAAGTATATACAATGTGGTTGTCCTGTGGAGTATAAAGAGAAAATTTATTTATTTTATTACACCAATGCCCAACATCTGTAGCATGAATTGTGCTACAGATGTTGTGCCATTTTTGTTTTAGTTCCGCTCATATTTCACATTAAACTGAGGGATCTGGCTCTCCCCCCCCAATAAAATAGCAAGGTGACCTTGACAACTGGGTAGTGTGGTACGTTCGTGTCAGACGGCACCTGGGATTTCTCCTATCTCCGCTCTGTGTAGCACAGTGTGATTGGCATACTTTGTACTAACCAAACTGAAAAATAAGATTATACCATTAATGGCACAAACATTAACTTTGTAATACGCATAAACCATATTTTGTATTAAACAAATTTTTTAACATGAGAATGCCTATCCGTTTTGAAGGGGAATAAGATCTACTTTTTACAAATAAGAACTTTGTATAATATAAACCAGTATTGTATTAATGAGGTTTTCCTGTATATATATATATATATATACATACATACACAGGGTGGTTCAAAAATGATGGTCAATAATTTAAAGGTGAAAAGTACAAACTAAAATAAGCAAAAAAGTCCCAGTGAACATCGTTCCGCAAATGGACCGTTTTCGAGATAATGCACATTTTCTATTATGATTTGCCACTGACTATGGGAGCACTAGTTTAGCAAAAAGCTGTGAATCCTTTGCTAAGGGAGGTTTTATTAAACATAAGATAATACATTTTTAATTTTTGGTTTCAACACCACAGGATTTTACAGATGTTGCATGATGTTACAAAAGGTGTTCAAAATGCTGTCCTTGCATCCATACACAGCTTTGTAGTCTTCTCTGCATTGAGTTGCAAATCCTCTCAGGTATTCCTGGGTCATTTCTAATTTGCTGAAAGGCTCCTTCGACCCGACGCTTCAATTCCTCAACTGTGTTAATGTCAGAAGTGTACACCAAGCTTTTTATATGACCCCAGATACAAAAACCCATAGGATTTAAGTATGGTGAGCTGAGAGGCCACATTACAGGCCCACCTCTACCTCTCCACCACTGACCACACCTTCTAGTTAGATACTGAGTCACAACTCGAGCAAAATATGTGATGCACCCCATAAACCACATGTTCTTGCATTGCTGAAGTGGAACATTATCATAATCAAGGAGGTCTGGAAGAACATTCTGCAGGAACTGAAGGTACAGCTCTCCTGTAAGCCTGTTTGGCAGAAAGTGTGGTCCAATTAGACGGTCTCCTAGTAGTTCTGCCCAACATTCAATGAGAAACATTGCTGATGTCGTGACTCGTGAATTTCATTAGGATTTTTGTCGAGCAAATGTGACATTTATGAAAATTAAAAATACCATCACAAGTAAACCCAGCTTCTTAGTGAACAAAATGTTGTTTAAAAATTGGGGGTTCAGGATACACTGTTGTTGCATCCACTGGCAGAAGTTCACTCTGGGAGGATAGTCTGTATTGCTGAGACCTTGTACATGCTGGATATGATAGGGATACAATACAGGTAGTTCTCGACTTTACGAGTTAATTCGTTCCTAGCACATGCTTGTAAAGCGAAAACTCGTAAAGCAGGAATTTATTTCACATAGACATAAGGTTAAAAATAGGGGTTACGTTCTCAACAATGAAATTAGTTACCTAATTAGTTTATGTTTAAACAATGATTGATTTATCCAATTTTGAAGTTTAGAATTTTCATCTGTGCTATCATCTTCAGAATTGATTTGGTTGGTTTTACCTCCAATGCCATTTCCACCAAATCCACTTCTCCTACCTCTTTTTCTACCAGTAATTTTTGAAAGTCTTCAGTAATCATATTTTTTTTATTTTTTTAGGAGCATCAGCAACTAAGGCCATGTTACTCTGTGTGTATTTCTATAAATTGCATGTCCTGAGGTCAATTTTCTGGTTTGCTGGATGAAAAACCAGAATTTCCAGGAGTAAAACCACGCTACCCTTGCCTGAGCCACGTTGTGATAAAGACCCATAAAAATTCCTCCCGTTAATCAACAGGATTCAAACTTGGGTCTTTTCCACCCAGTGTGGGGAGGAGGGCAATTCTATCAACTGTGCTATCCACGAGGGCTTCGGTAGTCATATCATCAAAACCTGCCCCTCGTACCGACGTAGCAAGTTCTACTATTGCACCGATTCCGTTTTCTGATGGTTCGACTATATTTCCTGAATGAACTGACTCTGGCTATACATTTTGCCACACACATTTAACATTGACAGTTTTACTTCATTCAGCGATAAAGTTATGATTCTGATACAGTCCACAATTGAGATATGTTTCCATGCCTCCATTACTTCAATAGATTCAGAATCAATTTTTTCCAAAATCCATCGTAACGATTTTCTGATGTAATGAGTTTTAAAGGTGGATATAATGCTTTGATCTAATGGCTATATGAAAGAAGTTGTATTAACTTGATATAATGGCTGAATGAAAGAAGTTGTATTAACCTAGTATAACTGTGGTGGTAGGAACATAACTTCAATGTTATGTTCCTACTTAAATCTTTTGGATGGCCTGGTGTGCTATCCAAAAGTAATAAAACTTCTAAATCTAGATTTTTCCACAATTTCAATAGCAGAGAACGCAACATGGGGATTGCCCAACAAAAAAAAATACAGGGATTTCTCAATAATTTTTTTTCACTCAGCCAACAGCGGTGATTCAAAAAGAAATGTTGGAAATGTTGAAAAATTACATTCAACAGAGTAGTAGGGTTTCCCCTGCACAAAATCTCAAAAATACCCTGTTATGCGAGGTTTAATCGCTTCTCGGTCTTTTGGCTAAGATCAAAGTGTTATGCGAGGTTTACCGAAATTCTCTAACCATGTTAGAGCGAAACTGTGTTACATAAATACCGTGTTATGTGAGGATTGCCTCAATTTATCAATCGTGTTGTAGAAGTACCGTGTTATACGGGGGGGGGGGTTGCCTGCATATACAAAAATGAGCTTTAAGAAACTAAAAACATTTTACTTAATCTTAAGATAATTTGTAATAATGCTAGTTGATGCTTAATGTATTATACAGCAGATTGCCTCTGTTTTTTGACTCTTGGTAAAGTTATTATTATCAGTGAAAGATTTTTATAGTAATTTTTAAAGTACCATGTTGTGTTAATACTCAATGAATAGTATAGCACAGTGGTTTTCAACCTTTTTTTTAATAATGGCACCCCTAAGTCATTTATTTTTTTTTTTTTTGTATGTGTGTGTGTGTGTGTGTGATATGATAGTTATTACAATAATATAATTATAAAAATTACATTTCATAATACAAATTATATATATACAGTACATAATAATTTTATTCTTTATATAGAGGTACTAAGTAAACATCAATTATAGATCACTACCAAATTAAAAAGATACTGTACACCTTTTTATAATGAAATAAACATAAATTTAAAAAAAAAATAATAATAAGTTTAAGTAACTTAAGCTCAAATTATGTGGCACACCTGAATTGTTGTTGCGGCACCCTGGTTGAAAACCACTGGTATAGCAATTGCTTAATTATCAGTACTCACCTCACTTATCTGTTTTCACATTGGGATTATAGAAGTAGAAAAAGTGAAGGCATTAAAAATATAATTAATAAAATTATAAGATTAAACTACATTAATGATTTAAGACTGCTTGGAGGAAAAAGAGGTGCACCGCCCATTCCCCCAGTTGTCATCTATAAAAATCACTATGTAAACGAAATTAAATTGTTAAAAGTTGTGATGTAAAAATTATTTTTTTTTATGCATCATTTTTTTTTATGTAAACCCCAAACACGAGATGTATTAGAACCTAAAGTATTTAGTACCATGCTTGGGTTGGAGGTTGAGAAGACAAAAGAAGTTATTGGTTGACATTGGACTTGAACTTCTGTAGACTGTAATTTTCAGGAAATACGTATGAAGGAAGGTTGTTCCAGAAAAAACAGCAGTTGAATGAATAAATGAGAAAGATGAAAAGTTGGTTCTGTGAGTTTTAAGTTGGACAGTAAATGGATGTTGGCTGGTGGTGGCACATGTTTGGGCTGTTTTGAAAGAGAGAGTGGAAATTATAGAAGCCAATTCAGAAGAACAGTGCCCATGGAAATATCCGTAGAAGAGGCATACAGCAGAAACAGTATGTCTATGAGACAGTGAGTAGAGAGACTCTGTTAGAGATGAATCATTAATTAACCTAACTGTCCTCTTTTGAACGGAATCAAGAAGCCTGAGAGAGGTTTTGGGGGCACCGCCCCAGATGTGGGAACAATATTCCATGGTAGGACGGATTTGCAATTTGTACAGAGTAAACAGCTGTTTGGAAGAAAAGTAACCCCGAGAGCAAAAGAGAAAACCAAGTTTTTTAGCTGCAGAGGAAGCAATATTTGTAATGTGCTTGTGCCAAGAGAGATTAGAAGTTAGGGTAATCCCCAAAAGAGATATATCATTTTGCCTAGAAATCGGAGTGTCACCAAACATAAGCATAGGAGCAGAAGAAGAATCCTTTTTGCGAGATATAAGACAAGACTGAGTTTTAGAAGGATTGAAGTTGTCTTTGCCCCAGTGGAGAATTACCTGGAGATTGACATTTAAGGAATTGGTAGCAGATTTTCGAGAAGTTGAAGCTGATTGAGCTAGGCAAGGTTTCTCAAAATGGAAAGTGGAATGCAGTATGCTATCATCGGCAAAACTATGGATAGGATTTCCAGTCAATGGAAGAAGGTCATTAGGAAAAGAGTGGGGGAAAGAACTGAACCTTGGGGGACACCGGCAATAGTGGAGAAGTTAGAAGACTGAAAGCCATCTACCATCACTCTCAGTGAGCGATCAGAGAGAAAACCGGATAACCAATTACAAAAAACAGTTGGCAAACCATAAGATGAAAGCTTGTTTAGATTTGCTACTACTAATACTAATATATGGCCTTATGTAAGACCATATATTAACCTTTGGCCATTCTGTTCTATGTAATGATGAAGTAGAAACAATGGCAATCACTGATGAAGTGGTAGGACCATACCATGAAATGTCTGATTTCCCTCTGTATATAATTTCTGACCACAAATAAACAGCTATTTAGAGGTTAAAAGTGCCCATCTAATTCAGGAAACAAGAAAAATATATGTAATTTTCCATTTAAATCTCTCTGAAACTTCATTCCCAATTTCTCTTTTTGCCTTCTAGTTTGCTGTAGTCATATTTTAGTAATCCTGTTTTATTACTGTATGGTTAATTCTCTTGGGCTTGTAGGAATATTTTTAGTTACTGTGTAACTATCATAAATCAGATAAAACGGCAAAAACTTATTTAATATAAGTAACCCACCACTTATATTAAAGAAGCTTTGTTGTGTGATCTTAATTAGGTACAGTTAACTCTATCATATTCTCATCTGAGTTTTTTTTTTAATTTGTGCCTATTTGATCCATCATGTTAAAATGGAAAAAGATTGTTCTTTCTATTGAACAAATACTTCATCTCATAAACATGAAGAAAGGTGCTAAAGCATGTACTTGGTCATATGGAACAACAAGGAGACAGTGCTCTTGCTCACAAGGTGATGCTTAAAAATTTGTATAATACCATAGAATAAAAAGGCAAACCAAGGAAAAAAGCAAACTTTGTCGTTTTACTTTTTCAAAAAATAATATACATGTAGTAAATTTTAAGTCAAATTTTCTCATGATGTAGTATACTTTTATAAATATGAATAACAGTATATGTAAATAAATTTATGTTTTTGTTACAGATTTTTGCTTTCATTTTAAAGATTATCAGGGGTTTCAAATATCTGGGAAAATTTATTTCCCAATCATTCAGATAATTGAGCATCTGCTGTAATTACAAAATATTTCAAAAAATAAATAAAATCAGATTTTTTTCATGCAATTTTAACCAATTTTGGGGGTGAGAGTGGGAGATTCTTTTAATATAGTTGAAATTTTAGAAATTAGATTTTATAATAAAAATTATTTATTGTTGAAATGCTTTGTATTAGGTTTTCTTGGTACCTGGTGATTTATCTAAGGAAGATGATGCAAAAATGGTCATAGAGAAGACTGTTGATCATTATGGGAGATTAGATGTTTTGGTGAGTTATTTATTTTGTTTTGAAGATATGAGCATTAGTTTCTGATGTAAGAAAGCTATCATATACAGCATCAGCCAAAAAAAAAAGAAAAAAAAAAAAACACTACCTCACCTTATCTTTCCTTTTCCTATAATAATTTGTCTTTGTCTAGTTCCTCTTAAATTGATTCAAATTACACTTCCACAACACCAGATGGAAGTTTATTCCAACAATCAACTACCTTTTCCTGTAAGCATTTCTGTCATGGCCATTGTCAACCTTGTGTTGCTCAGCATTACAAGAATACAAAATGGGATGGTCTGCAAGATTTCCTTTCTTCTTTTCTTTTGTCTCGTTACTATTTCAAATATTCTGATGTCAACGTTTGTTCAGATCATCTCATTGAAATTATTCTTGTAGGGAATCCTTTATTCCACACTCCACCTTCAAGATAATGTTGCATATCGCAATTGGCTTGTATCCAAATCTTCAGCTTCATTTTCTGCCTACACCAAAGTCTGCAACAATTGTAAAGCAGTTATTAATCAGTCTAAACTAGATTTTGAACAGGCTAAGAATAGAAAACTTGCTTCTTGTCCAAATTGTAGTTGAGTATTCTTGTCTCTTGCCAAAGCTATTGGCCACAACTTTTGCCCATCTCTTTCCCACCTCAGTCAAGACCAGATGGTTTTATTGGAACTTCATCCAAAGATAAAGCTGACCTGCTAGCATCCTACTTTTCTTCCAACTCATGTATTGATGATCTTGGTAAAGCACCTCCTACCATTCCCAGTACACAACATTCAATGCCTCCTGTGGTCTTCCATCAAAAGGATGTCAGAAAAATTTTGAACAATCTTAATGCTAAGAAAGCTCTGGGTCCTGATGGTATTTCTCCACTTGTTCTCAAAACCTGTGCTCCTGAACTTTTCCTGTTGTGTGTCGCCTTTTTTCACTTTCTTATTTCAAAGGTGTTTTTCCTTCTGCTTGAAAATTTGCTCATATCCAGCCAGTTCCTAAAAAAGGTGAAAAATCTCTCCCATCCAATTATCGTTCCACTGCACTTACTTCTACTCTTTATTAAGTAATGGAGAAATCAATTAACTGCCAACTCTTAAACTGTCTTGAAACCTTCATCTGATCAACGATTGCCAGTATGGATTCCATTAGTGTCGATCCACTGGTGATATTCAGCTTATATTACCCAACTATGGACAAATTCAATGCAAAAGTTTCATGAAACTCAAGCAGTTGCTTTTGATATTTCAAGGGCTTTTGATCATGTTTGGCATAAAGATCTTCTAAATAAGCTTCCATCTTATTATGGTTTGCCAACTATTTTTTTGTAATTGGGTATCCAGTTTTCTCTCTGACCACTCACTGCGGGTGATGGTAGATGCTCTCTATCTTCTAATTTCTCTATTAACGCTTGTGTTCCCCAAGGTTAAGTTCTTTCAGCCACTCTTTTCCTCTTGTATATTAATGGCCTTCTTCCATTGACCAGAAATCCTATTCATAGTTTTGCTGATGATAGCACATTGCATTCCACCTTTCAGTTTGAGAAACCTTGCCCTGCACAAACAGCTTCAACTTTTCGAATATCCACTACTAATTCCTTAATGCTAATTTCCAAGTAATTCTCCAGTGGGGCAAAGATATATCACAAAAAGGATTCTTTTGCTCCTATGCTTATCTTTGATGACACTCTGATTTCTAGGCAAGGTCATATATCTTTAATGGGGGATTACCCTGACTTTTAATCTCTGTTGACCTAAGCACATTACAAATATTGCTTCCTCTTCATCTAAAAAACTGGGTTTTCTCTTTTGCTCTCAGCATTACTTTTCTTCCAAACAGCTGTTTTCACTCTGTGCAAATCGCAAATCCGCCTACCGTGGAATATTGTTCCCACATCTGGGGCAGTGTCCCCCAAAACCTCTCTCAGGCTTCTAGATTCCATTCAAAAGAGGGCAGTTAGATTATATTAATTAATGATTCATCTTTAAGAGAGTTTCTCCACTCTCTGTCGCATAGATGTTCTGTTTCTGCTGCATGCCTTTTCTGTAGATACTTCCACAGGCACTGTTCTTTTGAACTGGCTTCTATGTTCCCACTCTCTTTCTTTTACAAACCAGTCTGAACACATGCCACAACTAATCAACTTCCTTTTACTGTCCAACTTCAAACTCATAGAACCAACTTTTCTTTAGCATTAGCATTAGTAGAGGCATATGATGCAAGAAAGCAAGCTTATGCAGCATCAGCCAAAAAAAACCCTTCCACTTCACCCCTCCGTTCTTCCGAAATACCTGTCCAGCTGAACCTTCTTCTTTGTCATTTATTCAATTCAACTTTTGTTTTCTGGAACAACCTTCCTTCATATGTATTTTTTGAAAATTAAGATCTACAGAAATTCAAGTCTAATGTCAATAAGTATCTTCTTTCATCTCCTCAACCTTCAGCCCATGCATGATACTAAGTATTATAGGTTCTAATACATGTTTAGGGTTTTCGTAAAAAAAAAAAAAAAATAAATACTCCTGATCTTTTTTATTTTCCAGTACCCTGAGTGTAGTATCTTGCAGGTGGTACATTAACCTGGGATTATTGCTATCCACGTGCAGTACCTTGTATTGGCATTTAACTTATTCAATCCATTGAAAGCCTTAAACACCTCAGTCATAACTCCTTGCACTTGCCTAGTTTCCAGACCCTGCAGTTTTCAGAACGGAAGCTTTTCATGGTAAGAGTACCGCTTTTGTAATCCTCACTAATCTTATTGCCTTCTCTGCACCCATTCCATCAGATCAACCTCTTCCTAAAATGAGGCTTCCAGACTTGTATATAGTACTCAAGATGTGGACTAACCATTGCCTTGAATACTGCACACAGGTCTGGAAGCCTCATTTTGGGAAGAGGTTGATCTGTTTGAACAGAGCAGAGAAGGCAACCGGATGAGTGAGGGTTACAAACCAGTACTTGTACCAAGAAGGGCTTCATTTCTGAAAATTGCAGCATCCAGAAACTAGGAACTTATGAGACCTGATTGAGTTGTTTAGGTTTTGAATGGAATAATAAGCTAAATACTGATGGCATCCTTCCTCCCCTCAGATAATACATGTGACAGGGACATAAATTTGTGCATCATGCTATGCGTATGAATGTCCTTCAAGCTCCATGTAGAAATGTGTAGTTTGAACTATATATGTTTACTGATTCTTTACTTGACTTCATTTTGTTGAATTAGTATTAACATATAACTTAGAATTATAAAATGAAGTTTCTATATTGGCTTTTTTCAAAATTATGAAAAGTTGAAGGACTTGTACTTCTGTTTTCATCCTTTCTTGTGTGTGTGTGTGTGGGGGGGGGGTTTACCTCTAGCAGGATTGTTGTAGTGGAAAAACTCACTAACAATTCCAGAGCGGATAGAGAATTTGTCTCACATTCCCATAAATTTTAATCTACTAAAATAAGAAGGACCATCACGAGTCTAATTGTGTTATCTTTATATATTCAGAGTGATTCAAAAGTCATGCACCATTATAAATATTACAAATTAATATTTATTTTTTTTTGTTTTAGAGGTAAAAAATAGCTGACAAATTATCTAAGATTGACAGTGAGCTTACTGTTTATGTGTGCGGTACCATGTGTTACATACTGTTCAGTAGCCAAAGAATTTAACAGGCAGAATCCACACCAGCCTCCAATTGATTAATCAACCTTTGGATGACTAAGATTATCATTTGGAGTCTGCTGTTTACCAGAACTGCTTAAGAAATATTGATGAACTTAAGGAAGCAGTATCTCAGAATGCTCTCAGATTACAAAAGATACATTGATATCTGTGAAGGCATCATTCGCACAAAGAATTCAAGTGTTTGCAAGTTGGAGGTGGTCATTTTGAATATCTGTCACAATAAAAATAATTTACTGCATGGTGCACAACTTTTGACTCACCCTGTATATTAAGCACTATAAAAATGAAGCAAAAACACAAACAATTGAAACTTGTTATATTTTAAATTTTTGTAGGTAAATAGTGCTGGCATTATTGCCAATGGAACAACTGAGAATACTCCTCTTGAAAAGTTTGATGCAGTGATGAATATTAATGTTCGCTCTGTGTTTCATATGATGCAGCTAGCTATCCCACATTTAGTTAAAACAAAAGGTAATCACAAAAAAAAAAAACTATTATCAAGTAAGTAACAACAGTAGTTAAAACAGAGAAACAGAATAGTCACATATTAGTAAACTAAGTGAACATTTTTGGTAATATTTTAATAAGATTCTATTCTGAATTCCTAAGAATGTTTTTTTAGAGAGTAGAGGAGGAAATTCTTTGAAAAATTATAAATTAAAAAAAATCAAGGATGTGCTGTTAGTGTTTTTTATTTCATTTCATAAATTTTTGTGCTCTTTAAATACAGAAATTATAAAATAAATTTTATAAACCACTAAAACATTAGCAAAAGGGCATTATATACTTATTGAGATAACTAAGCATATAGTGCCTTTTTGTTGATGCTTTCCAGAATCACCCTCAGTGACAGTATAGTTGGTTTGCCACTTTTCACATCATAATTGGAAGAAAATTTAAAAGCCTCTTCAGTCAGGCTTGTAGTTAGCTGATCTCTGGCAGAGGGAGTAGGGTGTTCCCAATGAGTTAGTCCAGATTTTTCAGCTTGCACAACTTACAAATCAGTCTGTGATCATACACTTCTAAAGGCATAATGTACATTAGCATAATATGGCCTAAGTCACTGATCTGTGGAAATCCTAACAAATCCTTTCACGACTTGGTCTTCAATGATGTGTAAAAGATGAACAAAAATCAAGAAGAGGTTTTTTAGCAACTGAAGTACGTATAATTTGAAGAAGAAAAAAAAATTGGGTTCCAACAATTACCATAGTCACAGTAGTAGTAGTTGCCTGGCAACCCAAAGGTCGAGGGTTTGATTCCCGCCTCGGATTTGGATCATTGTACTGCAAAACCCTTGGGAGGTGCATTATGGCCACAGAAGCCTATGCGCCAACAACTACCAAAAAAAAAAAAAAAAAGTAGTAGTAGTAGTAGTAGTGGCATGTGATGCAAGAAAGCAAATGTATGAGCTTATGCAGCATCAGCCAAAAAAAAAAAAAATCACACCATTCCCTCCAAATGCCTGTCCAGTTCCTCCTTAAATTTATTGAACCTATCAACTTCCACAATGACAGATGGAAGTTTGTTCCAGCAATTAACCACCCGCTGGCTAAAGGCAAATTTCCGCACATCTAATCTACATCTGTCTTTTCTTAATTTGAATTAATGCCCCCTTAGGTTCGTAATCTGAACAAGTGGAAGGATCCCATCAGAATTCAGCGTGCTGAACCCATTCAAGGCCTTATACACCTCAATCAGATCACCACGCAGGTGCCTAGTCTCCAGCCACTGCAATTTGCAGAACTTAAGCCTCTCTTGATAAGAGGATCCCTTCATTCCCCTCACCAATCTTGTTGCCCTTCTCTGTACACACTCAAGTAAATCTACATCCTTCCTAAAATGAGGCCTCCAGACCTGTACGCAGTACTCAAGGCATGGCCTGACCATTGCCTTATACAGAGGGATAATCACCTCCTTTTCCCTGCTAGCAAAATTCCTATATATCATTGACAAAACCCCATGACCTGCCCTGGCAGCCTGTCTGCATTGCTCAGAAAACTTCATATCTGCCTGCACAATTACTCCCAGGTCTTTTTCATTTTCTACCACCTTAAGTGTAGTACCACACAGTTGGTACGTTTCTCTGGGGTTACTTCTACCCATATGCAGTACTTTGCATTTGTCAAGGTTAAACTTCAGTTGCCACTTCTTAGCCCATCTGCCCAAATTATCTAGATCCTGTTGCAGTAGCACACTGCCATTACTGTCATTAACAACCCTGCCAACCTTTGTATCATCTGCAAACTTCGACACTAAGCCTGATATACCTTCATCAATATCATTGATAAATATACAAAACAACAGTGGACCTAACACCGAACCCGGTGGGACTCCACTAATAACATTAGTCCAAGAAGAGCAGCACCCATTGATTACCACCCTCTGTCTTCTCCCACTTGACCATCCTTTTATCCATTGTAGCAACTCACCCTTAATACCATTCTGCTCCAATTTGTACAATAGTCTTCCATGCGCAACAGTATCAAAAGCTTTCCTGAAATCCAAATATATGATATCAAAATTATTTTTTGCATCCAGTTCCTTTGTAACCACATCATAATATCCTATCAAATTTGTCAGACAAGACTTTCCCTTAACAAACCCATGCTGTGTCTGAATTATTGCTGCAGTCTTGTCTAGATGATCCTGCAATGCATCTTTAACCAGCGACTCCATTATTTTACCAGGAACAGAAGTTAAACTAACTGGTCTGTAATTACTCGTGTCACCCTTCGATCCCCCTTTGTGAATTGGGGATACATTTGCACATCTCCAGTCCATGGGAACCTCCCCTGAGTCCAAGGATGCTCTCATAATTATGGCTAAAGGTTTGCTTAGTTGCTTTGCCGCCTCCTTTAATATAACTGGATAGATCCCATCCACCCCAGGTGCTTTTCTTATGTTTAACTTCAACAGTTTCTCTTCCACTTTGCTCTCAGTTATTACAAAATCATTAAGTATCCTGCTACAATTTGATAACCTTCTGCCATTTTCAAACCTTAATAATTCGTCACGTGTGAATGTAGATGCAAAATACTCATTCAGTTTGTTTGTTATCTGAGCAGGATCATCAACAGTCGAACCATCGATGTCAAGTGGACCAATCAGATTCATCCCCTTCCTTTTAGAGTTTATATAAGTAAAGAAATCCTTGCTGTTTTTCTTAGCATCTTTTGCCAAGAATTTCTCGTAATCTGCCTTCACCTGCCTAACCTCCTTTGTAACTTGGTTACAGATCAACTTGTAGCTATCATAGGCTTCTGTGTCACGTGTTAATTTGTATGCATCTCATGCATTTTTCTTCTCTGTTACGAGTCTCATTAGTTCATTTGACAACCATTTAGGCCTAAACCTTGAACAATATTTCTTAATAGGTATGAAACTTTTAGTAGCATCCACGATTAATTCCTTGAGTGCTTCCCACTTAGAATTTACTGTTGGTAACATCATCAGTTGATTCCACTGTACAGAATTTAAAAACTGTCGGAGATCACTGTACTCGCCTTTACGGAAGCAAAAACCCTTTCCTTTACCCCTGATGGTAATTAACTACAATACAGATATATGTTACATTGTAATTATGGTCATAATAATGACGTTTACACCAAGTTACAGTTTATATTATATTAAATTGTCATGCAGTGATAACTATGAAACAGATTAATTTATTAGAAATAATATACAATATAGATTAGTCGGAATAACATTTGTTGTTGTTTGTAGTTTTGTGGTGCAAAAGCTGCTTCAGTTATATTGCACCTTGGAATTACCTTTTCAGCAGTACCTTGTTCTATATTTTTCATGCATGGGCTCTGGGGAGTACGTACATAGATCTGTGTTTTGAAGGTGGCTTCAAACAATACACTTCAAAAAAAAAAAAAAAAAAATCATCTTACCTCCAGAGTAAAAGTTGTAGGTCTTAAAGGAAATTGATATGCTGATTCTAAAAATGTCTATATCATGTCTGTCTATATCGTATCGAGCACATACTGATTGATTGTTCAAAGTTTAGTAACTTAATGAACAACCGGTTGAAATTGGTTGTTCATTTTAAGGTTTTTTTTTTTATTTTTTTAAGTTCATTGAGTGTGTTATAGGCCTAATGACTGTAATGATTACAATGAACAACTTTAGAGAGAAATAAAGTGGGCTAGTAAATCAGAATGTCTTATTATGTTGGATTTTAACTTTCCAGATATTGACTGGAACTTGTGGAGTGGTCACTTGCACACTAGCAAAACTTTTATGAATTTATTGGATGACTGTTTCTATAGCAGCATTTTAGAGAGGCAACAAGAAAGCATTATTCTGATTATCAGCAGTGATTATTCATGCATTAAGAGTCTGCAGATAAAAGAGCTTCTAGTTGTCAGGGATCAGATTGTATTTATGTGGGATTTACTTAAATTTGTAACTACCAACAATGGTAAAGGGAAGGGTTTTTGCTTTCGTTTAGGAGACAACAGTGGTCTCAGACAGTTTTTAAATTCCATGCGGTGGAGCCAACTAATGATGTTATCAACAATAAATTCTAAATGGAAAGCATTCAGGGAAATAATCAGAGAAGCTACTAGGCTTTTCATGCCAACTAAGACATACTGTTCAAAGCTTAGACCTAAATGGATGTCAGATGAACTAATCATACACATTATTATTAGCCATATGGTGCAAGGAAGCCTGAGACTTATGCTACACCAAGCAAAAAAATAATTCTGAATTACCCTGAGAGAGAGAGAGAGAGAGAGAGAGAGAGAGAGAGAGAGAGAGAGAGAGAGAGAGAGAGAGAGAGAGAGAGAGAGAGAAATAGAAGGGGATCACCAAGAAAGAGAAGAATGATGATATCCAGCTCAGGACCCTGGGTGTGCCAAGCCCATACTCACCAGATATGAGCCCCTGGGATTTGATGGCAGAGAAGAAAAGTGTATGGGATGCATATAAATTTTTAGGTGATACAGAAGCCTGTGGAAGATATAAACTAGTCTTCAATCAAAGGAGGTTAGGCAAGCCAAGGCAGATTACAAGAATTTTTTGGTAAAGGATGCAAAGAAAAACAGCAAAGACTTCTTTACTTATGTAAACAACAGAAAGAAGCGGATGGATCGAATTGGTCCACTTGATATCAATTCTTTAACCATTGATGATCCTGCTCAGGTTGCAGACAAACTCAATAAGTGTCTTGCATTTATATTCACATGTGAGGAATTCTTTAGGGAAATGGATGCCAGAAGTTCATCAGGCTCTAACATCATTTAGCTCCCTGATTGCCTCTAACAGGGAGCTAAATGATTTTGTAATAACTGAAAGGAAAGTGGAAGAGAAATTGTTGAAGTTAAGCATATGAAAGGAAGGGGTGGATGGGATCTATCCACTTATATTATGGGAGGCAGCAAAAGAGGTAAGCAAACCCTTAGCCATAATTATGAGAGCATACTTGGATTCATGGCAAGTTCCCGAGGACTGGAGATGTGCAAATGTATTTCAAATTCATAAAGGGAGATCGAAGGGTGACATGAATAATTACAGACCTGTTAGTTTAACTTCTGTTCCAGGGATAATTATGGAGTTACTGGTGAAAGAAGTAATACAGGATCATCTAGATAGGAGTGCAGCTATATTTCAGTCACAACATAGGCTTGGTGAGAAGAAATCATGTCTTACCAATTTTTATTGGATACTATGATGCAGTAACAAAGGAATTGGATGCAAAAAATAATTTTGATATCAGATACTTGGATTTCAGAAAGTTTTCGATACTGTTGCACATAAAAGACTGCTGTACAAATTATAGCAGTGTGGCATCAAGGACAAGTTGTTACTCTGGATAAAGGGATAGTGGAGTGGGAGAAGACAGAGAATGGTAATCAATGGACACTACTCTTCATGGACTAATATTATTAGTGGAATCCTCCGGGTTCAATGTTAGGCCCATTGTTGTTTTCTGTATTTTTCAATGATATTGATGAAGGCTTAAATTTATCAATGATATTGATTAGGCTTAAATTTAAGTTTGCAGATGAGACAAAGGTTGGCAGGATGGTTAATGACAGTTATCAGGGTAAATTTGGCATATTGGCTTAGAAATGGCAATTGAAGTTTAACATTGACTAATGCAAGGTACTGCATATGGGTAGCAGTAATCCCAGAGTAACATACCAACTTTGTAAAAATTAAAACATACACAATGCTTTAAAATATTAATATGTTCTTATTTTGAACACCAGAGTATAATCAGGTTAGTGGAAAATGAAAAAGACCTGGGAGTAATTGTGCAGTAAGATATAAAGTTTTGTAATCAGTGCTGACAGGCTGCCAGGACAGCTCATGGGGTTTTGTCAATTATATACAGAAATTTTGCTAGCAGGGATAAGGAGGTGATTGTTCCATTGTAAAAGGCAATAAATGGGTACAGAGAAGGACAACAAGATTGGTGAGGGGAACAAAAGGGTGTTCTAAAGAAAGGCTTCAGTTCTGTAAATTGCAGCTTCTGGAGGCCAGGCACTTGTGAGGTGATCTGATTTAGGTGTTTAAGGCTTTGAATGGATTGAGAAGGCTCTTAGTGGGATGGAATTCTTTCTCTTGCTCAGGGTACAAACATGAGGGTGCATAAATTCAAATTGAGGCAGAATGGTTGCAAAATAGGTGTATGGTAGTTTGCCTTTAGCAAACAGGTGGTTGATTTCTGAAAAAAACTTCCATGTGTCGTGTCATTATGGAAGTGGATAGCTTGGATAAATTCAAAGAAGACCTAGACAAATTATTGGAGTAGGTGGATAGGTGAAATGGAATATATATATATTTTTTGGGTTTATGCTGTATAAGCTTACTTTTTTGCATCATTTGCTACTACTAATACTAATAATTTTTTTAATATATGAATTGTCTTAAAATTTTTTTCTATTATGTACTGTGATCTGTTATCCGTGTTTCCATCAAATTGTAGATATAGTTTATAATAGATAGCAGCAGAATTTAGCTTTGAAAATCAGAAGAGAAGATCATGTCTGTTGATTTTGGTTGTTTAATTTAAGCTTACCCAGAATTGAAGAATTTCCACATCTGAATTCCACAGAAACTGAAAAAATTCTATGGAATTTAGATCCAGAATTCAATGAAACTGAATCAATTAATATATAAGCAGATGTTAACGGATATTCTTGCATCAAAAAATAGTGATAGGTTTTATTTACTTTTTTTTTATTCTGATTTTATTTTTGACAATAATTTTACTCTGGTGTTCAAAATGAGAACATATTAATATTTTAAAGCATTGTGTATGTTTTAATTTTTACAAAATTCAAAATCAGAAAATAGCATTTCACAGAGCCTACCATTACAAAAATTCATTATAATTGTTCCTTGCACATGCAGCAAACTCATCTCTGTAAGAATTAAGGTGCTGTATACAGGGCTAGTTTTGAAGCATTTCATTATATTAGGATGTATTGAAAATTTTAATTCCATGTAACAAAAGTTAGTTTGGAGGGCTTGCTGTAGTCTTGGGTTTATGTATGCTGACAAAACTATGCATGTTTTGAGATCGTCCAACTTATCTGTGTTATGCTGACCGCAGAACGTTTTTGTGTTTTACTATCTGATCAACTTTTTGTTGTATCATTCATTGCATATGTGCATGTCCAGGACATGATTTCAATATTCATGTAAGGCATGGTTGAACATTGGTTCCTGATTATGCCTGTAAAATTTGATTTATATTTTCCCAGTAATATATACAAAAATGAACTTGAGAAACTAAAAACATGTTACTTAATCCTAAGGTAATTTTTATAATTCTAAGCTGATTCTTATTGTATTATACAGCAGATCACTTCCGTATTCTAATCCTTGGTAAGGTTATTATTACCTCAAACTGTCTAAAATAATATTATTTTTAGATACTGCCTGATTAAACTGCTGTCTGACCAACTTTTCTGTTGGCCAGACAGCAATTTTGACCAACAGAAACTATGCTTTATGTACATATTGGAATAATCTGACCAAAACATGCACGTCTTAAGATTATTCCAATATGTACGTAAAGCATAGTTGAATATGTTTTCCTGATTATTCCCATAAAATTTGACATATTTTGCCATTAATATAATACAAAAATGAACTTTTAGGATGAAGAACATGTTACTAACCTTAAGGTAATTTGTAATCATGCTTAACTGATATTCACTTTACTACATAGCAGATCCCTTGCCTCAAGTGATACATCTCCAAAAAATATGACCTTCAGAGATGCAGATAAGTCATATGGACAGCTGAAAAAATATCTCATGTTAATTGTTTGTTCTGGTAAACCAGCTGTGATAAAACAGTTGCAACATAGTTGTTAACTCCTCTGGTTACAGTGGCTCTGCTAATATAAACAGAATTTTATTATTATTATTATCAACATTATAAATTTTATTTTAGAGTTTTAAATTTAAATGCTTGTGTTAGAATTAAGCTAATATGCATGCAGAGCAAATAACTTAATAATGATTATTTTGTATTATCTTTCAGGAAATATTGTAAATGTGTCTAGTGTTACTGGATTAAGAGCAGTAAGTATTTGATATCTTTATATTTCCTTTCATTTAATTACATTATTTTAAATCAGTTTGATATCTTTATATTTCCTTTCATCACATCACATTATTTTACAGTTTGAATATAAAATAACTTCTGTGCTCTGGTGTGTAGCATCTTCAATCTAATTGGCATCCAGTAAAATCATTGTCATGTTAGGAATTGAACTGTTGTCACCATAGTCTGTGTTAGACCAGTCACAACAGCTGCTCAGTATTTATCTGCAGTGCATTATATCAGTATGTTATTGAATGAAGCAAATGAGATATTTATGTTGTTGCTATAATATTACAGTAGCAGTAACACATATCTCATTTAATGTGTTCTGCTGAATACTTTTCAGAAGTCGTACCACATCATGATAATGATTACTGAGCATGAAACTTGCATTTAATAATTTATAATGAAGGCAATGCCTTTCATTATGATTCCTTTCTCAGAACCTTAGAAGTTAAACAACAAATTAAAAAAAAAATGGATTCACTTACACAGTCATGATTGAGCTATCATACAGTTCTGTAGTAAAGCAAAGAGTTCTTCTGCTACACAAAGGAATAAAGAAATGAATAGTTCTGACTGTGTCAGATATGAACTGGACTGTAGATCTGAGAACATATCAATGTCCGGAGGGGAGAGAGGAGGGGAGGATTATTAATAACACTGCATGGTTCATTAATTTGATATAAGTTTTTCAAACATTAAACTCAGAAATATGATTTCAATCATTGAAAACATTACAATATATTACAATAACATTAATATATTCTTTGAATACACATTACTAGCATCATAACAGCTCAGTTTTTTCTACGAAAAAAAATTTACCAAATAGGCAGGTGGATCTTTCATTCAATGCTCCACCTGCTAAAAATCAAATCTGCTGTTCAGCTTTGGGAACTGTGGATCAATCACAGAAAAGATTTTACTACAGATGGCAGTATTGTATTTTCTGTTGTTTGTGAAAGAATGTTCCATGCAGAAAAAATTCCAACCCAATGAACATGCAAAAACATCATCACAAATTGTGGCCAGAAAATGAAAAAGCAAGGTAAAATCAAGATAAGTTGCTTTTAACTAAGCCCACATACATCAAAACATGAGAAAAGTGACTTTTCAGATTATTTATGTTTCATACTGGTAAGCAGCAATACCCCTTTCAATAAATTAAACAATCCACTTTTTAACTTAAATTTGAAAAAATATTCTATAAATCAAAACATTTTAGATGAATATATCTTAAGAAAGAATTATCTTAATGCTATTTATGATGATATTATTTGCAAAATCGTCAAGATATTGGAGAAAAGTGCATCAAGATCATATGGGAGAATATTTCCTACAGATGATGATGATTGGAAAGATGAGGATGATAACTGTGCATATGTGTACTTGAATAAGGATACTTTGATAAATAATCTAAGATTGTTTTATAACAAGAATCAAATTTGTATGCTGTTATTATTCTTATTGCAGTAAATACATATTTTGAATAAAGAACTTGTATTGCTCAAAAAAACATGGCAAAATATCAAGGAAGTCAGTTGGTACAATTTCTTCACTTATCTTTATTATTGCTGATAAAACTTTTCAATACATGAGAACTCTGGTGTAAGATGGGGTCAAAGAGCAAAGCTGTGGGATATGCATCTGAGCCAGGCTTTATTTTCTTATCACTCTGTGTACCATTCCAGCGTCAGAAAGAAGCTATTTTACATATATAGACAGAACCCAGTACTGCCCCAAATTTTCAATGGATTATGACACTGGTATTGATAACAACAATAAGAAGCTAGAGAAATCTCCAGAAAATTTTCATTACTATATAGTACAATAATATTATTGTCTTTTTCTGACATAGGTGGTGGTGGTTGGTGATTTGGTTTTTAGGAGCATTAGCAACTAAGGCCATATTGCTCCGGGATATGCGGTGGTCATTCCCTGACCTTTCCGCATCCTCCGTATTTGGTGGTGACGGGCTCGAACCCCGGTCTAATCAAGAAGCCTGTGCTGCGCACTGCTGCTCCTTCCCACCTGGCTACGGAGGCGCCCTTTCTGACATATGTCAAGGCACTAATTTATAGACAGTTACAGTGGAAATACATATGTTTGTTTTTTAATTGATTAAGGAGAAGTTACCAATAACTTAAAATATGGAAAACCTGAATAGGTTAACTATATCTGAGATTTGAATAAAGGATATATACATTATAAATTGTCAAATGTTTTAATACACTACCATTTTCCCTGTCCTTATGTGGTAGGAAAAAGTGAATGTGAGTTTGGGCGGGGGGGGGGTTAAAGGAGGAGATGGTGACTTTCTGCAGGGTGTTGGAAATGACTCTGTTGATTACTAGTGCAGGATATTGCTGTTAAAGGGTACCTTCTATCCTGCAAAGCTGCAGATCAAGTGTGTGGTGGCTGCAGTTCTGAAGGGCTCTCAGTATTAGCACCTCCCTGCTGGAGAGGTTGGACCTGCAGTTAAGGAATAGGATGGAATATATAGGTATTCCCAGTACATGCTGGTGATGAAATTGATTTTTATTTTTTTTTCACAAGTACATCCAAGACTAGAAAGGTGTTTGGAAGTTGTTGTTTTTTTGTAGGCTGTTGATGTATGGGTGGAAACTATCCAAAGACCCTGCTGTGGCCACAACGTCATTTATTAGCCACCCAACCAAACATATGTTTGGTTGGGTGGCTAATACCTCTGATTTTAGGTTGGCTATGAAAATCTTGGCAAGAAGTGTGAGGGGTTAGACCCTCTATGCTTAGTCAAACTAGAAATAGGCTTGGCTGCCCAAGAGATCAATCAGATCTAATATCTATTCTTTAGACAGTAACAGTAGGGTACCTTGTGCTTTATTGCTGGAGGATCTATCAAGACTGGCTTTGATATGTGTGAACATCAGTTTCAAAGCTTCCTGTCTCCTTGTTCTATGGAAATACATTTGAGCCTATTTGATCATAATTTTGTACAGGAAAGTTGCCAACCATTTTGCATATCTGCTTTGGTTATGATAAACTACTTATTGCTGACAATGGGATGGATTGAGCCCAGCTTTTGGGTGTTACAACTCCTAAAAATGGAAGGAGAGTTTCAGAGTTGTTAAGATTATAGTGCTTGTGAGTGGATTCATATACCTTGCCAGCTGCTTAGAGAGTTTTGATGACTTTCTTGGTTTTCCTTCTGAAACACTTGGCGAGATCACTCTGAAGGGGTTGATGGATATCAGTATTTTGGATAATGAATAATATTACAAAATAATGTCAATATTTTGTAGAAGTGCTTCTATTTTCTCTTTGTAGACTTCTTTGTTAAGGATGACAGCCTGCTTCTTTATCCTTGTCAGATTTTCTAATATGGATGTCATTACTGAGTTCCAGTTACCTGTGTTATAAAAAATGCCATTCATCTTCCACATTAGAAATTCCAGATAATCCTAATCAGAATTGGAAATGAATTATTTGGGCTCTCATGGTGTATACATGACTTCAAATATTCTCACACCCAGAAATTCACATAAAAGTTTTATGGCTATTTAACAAAGAAGGTGAAATTTCAAGGGGACTGTAAGCTTAAGAAGAAAAGAGAGAAAAAAAAAAAAAAACACGGCACTAAATTTAGTGAATATGGAGTATTGTGGACAACAGTGATGAAGTGCTTCACACAAAATTCTTAATTGAAAAGCAGCGAGTGTACAGGAGACAGTGTCATGATGCCAGCAACAATTCTCCGAAACTTACTTTTTTGGCTGTTTTCTCAAAACAGTATTGCATAATCACTGTTGAACTGTTTTGTAGTATTCCAGGTTTGACCATGCAGGACAAATTCATAATAGTCAAAATTATTGAACACAATCTTTTTCACATTTTAAAGAAATTTTCTTGGTTTTTTGGGCCTTAGAGAATATGGAGTCTTCCTTTGAGAGGACTGGGCTTTTGATTTTGGTTCACAGTCATACACCAATGGTTCATCACCAGTAATGGTGGAAGAAAGAAAGTGTAGGTGGTCAGCAGTAGCATGTTGATGAAGGTCTAATATGCAAGAACATGCTGCTCTCTGTGATCACTGAGGATGCAAGGCAAAATTGGCTGAAACACTTTGCATTTCAAATCTTGTGTTAAAATTAATTGACATGTCCTCTTAGGTATATCAGTGTCATTAGCAACTTTACAGATAGTTAAATGTTGATCATTCCTGATAAGATCATGAACTCGAGTGAGTGATTCTTTGGTTTTTGATGTTGCAGAGCTGTCAGAATGAGGATCAAAGAGGATCATCTTTGACAACTTTAAAGAGGGCTGCTTGTCTGTCAAAGAGGATGATCTTTGACAGACAAACAGCTCTCTTTAAATTTTGCAAACCACTGAAAAGTCTTGAAATGACACAGCATGATTTCTGAAAGCTGTTTTAACAGTTTGTGGGTTTATGTTGTGCTTTTCCTAATTTGAAATGAAATTTTATGCAAATTCACTGGTCAATAAAATCATTTTAAAATTGAAAAAAATACATAAAACATCTGTTCAATGCTCGTTAATTCAGACTGACTGCAAATGAATGGGTGATTCATGTGTGACTGTGTGTTATTAAATATAGTGACAGGTTTTAACTCATTATGATGCTGTAATTTCAGACTTTTTCTCTCCCCTCAACAAATTTTTTAATCACACTTGTATATTGTTTTAGATCATTATGAATTGAAATAACTGAATAGCATGTATTGTCTGTAAAGTATACAA
Organism: Mastigoproctus giganteus; assembly: GCF_048544385.1. NCBI lineage: Eukaryota > Metazoa > Arthropoda > Arachnida > Uropygi > Thelyphonidae > Mastigoproctus > Mastigoproctus giganteus. The sequence goes on along the minus strand of NC_143576.1, from coordinate 226,945,571 downwards.
ATGCAGTTTTACCAATTCATTTGTAAATTTTCCAGTTTCCAGGCGTAGTGGCATACAATATGAGCAAAGCAGCAGTGGATCAACTAACCCGTACTGCAGCATTGGGTAATTGATTTAGTTTGTTATTTCTTTTTTTACAATTGGAAACTTGTAAAACATTTGCAAAAAAAAACCAATCATGATTAATGGACAGTTATTAAAAATGACCACTTTACAGCTGCATTTTTGTTCTTCTGTCTTTTTTCTTTTACCTGGCATTTTTATTTTTCTGTCCACAAACATTACTCTGATTTTACCAGCGTTTTACACTGGCAAAAGCAGAGTAATGAGTAAAAGCAGAGCATGTATAGGGTAGGCCACAAATGTTGCAATTTGAAGTGCATATAATTTTGTGGTAAAAAAAGATAAGGGTAAACTGCAGCCATTATCAATCCACTATAGGATGGAAGCCTCCTCAACAATTCATGCTGAGGGAAAATGGACCATAATCTGCCGTGCAGGTTGGCAGATTGACCATATTTAGCAGTTAGGGACTTGAACTCCGGTCTACTCAAAGGGTGTGTGCTGCTGCACTCCTGCTCCTGACCACTCGGCTACAGAGGCCGTCTTGATTTCAATTCCTTTATTTTTATTTTTAAGTTGAAGATTGGAATTTTAATTGGAATTAGATTAATTTACATGGATACCAGGGATTTATCAGAAAGAACTAAAATAGTGAATTTTTTTTTTAAATGGTTCCGTTTCATCTACTCAGTACAAATTCAAGAGAGAGTTGCATCATAAAGATGTATCTAGCTGTTTGGACAATAATGTGAGTCCTTGGAGATTTGAACAGAAGGTACAAAAATGTACTTTCTGTTCAAATAGAATTATATTTTCAGGAAACAAAGCCCTAAAACATAATCTCTACAGAAGTTGAAATCTGCATATTTTTGCATTCATATATGATTTATGCTCATACATGAATGCAAAAAGAGCGAAGAGTAAATTCAATAGGTTTCTTGCAAGATGAGAATACTTTGAATCGGGGATTCAAAGTGCTGTTATTTCAATTTTTCTGTTATCTAGAAAGTTTTATTTTTAATGTATTTAATGCAGAAATAATGTGGCCAAATGAGAAATTGAGAGATTCAGAATGCAATTTTATTAACCGTACATAAAAAAAAACATAAACATGTTGACAATCCATTATATTCTGCCATTAATACACTTCTGCTTATGCCCCATCCTATTTTCTTTATTATATCAAGTTTAATCTTTGCGAATAGCACAGTGATGTCATCACTGTTCTCCCCATACCAGGTGGAAAAGGCCTGGGTTCGAATCCTGTCAATAAAACGAGGAACTTTTATAGGCTTTTTTCACTCCGTGGCTGAGTTAGTGGGACTCAGGCGTAGATAGCAAGGTTCTCCCCCAGAAACTGGGGGTTTTTTTGTCCAGCAAATCAGGCAAATTGACCAGAGAACACACACAATTTACAGACATAATACACATGGGTATATAAATTAACATTCCAGCTGACCCTAATGTAATAGTTTGGATTATATCAAGTTTTGTCACTAAGCTTTAATGTTGTTCTTCTTTTCTTTCTCTGTAAGAGGTTTATTAACTTTAAGAGCCATAGTGAGGGGTTTTTAATTTAAAATAAATGTAAAACCGTGGTATAATCCATGATATCGGCACAGAATTCACTTTGAAAATGGCGAACTTAAACAAATACGATAACCACGTGACTTGTTTTCTTATTTCAGTTTTTTTCAGGTTAAAATGCTAACCAAATTAAACAAAGAGCATTCGGCAACTATCTTTACTATTGAAACCACATCAGTGCCAATGGGAATAGTGAAGCCTAGTTGAACCATTGTAAAGTAAGTGAGACAATGGTATAAGAGAAGTACCTGTCCGAAAAGCTTCTGAGGCTGAGAGAGTATAAAGCTCCAACCATTAGTAAGGTTAATGAGATCACCATTAGATTCAGGGATTATTTCCTTGGGCTGTAGAAGTGCCATTGTCTCCTCAGCCCATAATGGAGGAGCTAAAGAAGTGATGGGGAATTATAGACTGGTGGGTTTGACTTCTGTGGTTGGTAAAATTATGGATCTGTGGTTTAAGATGCAATACAGGACTATTTGGACAAGAATTATTCTAAATGGGTTTCAGCATGGTTTCATGAAGGGGAAATCTTGCCTAAAAAATTAGGTAAATTGCTATGATGAAGTTATAAAGCAGTTGTATGTAAAAAAAAAAAACCAGATTTTAGTGATTTTAGTACAACTTTTGATATATTCCTCATGAGAGATTTATTGTATAAATTAGGACAGGTTGGAATAACAGGAAAGATCCATCACTGAATTATTAGGAGTTGGTTGAAGGATGGGGAGGGAGAAGAGAGGTCATAAATAGACATTCTTCAGAGTATGCTGGATTAGCAAGTGGAGTTCCTCTTTGTCTTCCTAAATGATATTGATAAATGAATACAGCTGGGAAAGCTGTCACAAGTTTGCCCATAACAACTTAAAAGATAGGAATGTTGTTAAACAATCAGAACCAGGCTATGCTGATTCAAAAGTATTTGACTAACTGTTTGGTCTGAAAAATGGCAGCTAAAGTTTAACACTGCTAAATGCAAAATACTGCACTTGGAGAACAGAAACCCAGGAGTAGTTTACAGATTACAGTAGAGGAATTAAAGGATGTAGTGGAGGAGAAATATTTGGGGGTTATGATACAGAAAGACATGAAATTCAACATGAAGTGTAAGCAGGTGGAAAGAAGTCACATAGTGTTCTATTTTTGATTTATTGGAATTTTTCAAGTATTAATATTAGCCATACAGTGTAAGGAAGCTGCAGGCATTTGCTGCACCAGCCAAAAAAAGTAGATAAGAAAATACAAATTGTGCTTTTCTCCTCATGTAGGTAAACTAACCTTTGAATTTCTTCAAACTGTCATCCTCAACTACTTGTGGAGGCAGTTTGTTCCAATAATCAATAACTCGCTGGCAAAACGAAAATTTCCTGCAGTCTAGTCTAAACCCCTTCCCCTTTAATTTGAATTTATGGCCTCTAGTTCTGGAATTCTTTATAAGTGAACATTCTGGCTTCGTTCATTTTTCTAACCCTCTCAAAGCCTTATAAACCTCAATCAGCCCCCTCTAAGGTGCCTGCTTGCCAAGTTCTGGAACTTGGCAACCAGGCACCTTAATTGAAGTCTTTCCTCGTAACCACATAATTGATGTCTTTCCTTGTATGTTTGCCCTTTTGCCTATCTCACCCTGCGAGTTGCCCATCTTTTGCCTCTTTCATGATGCTCAGTGTCTCTTTTCAGATGAGGTCTCCATACTTGATACAGAATTCCAAATGTGGTCTTATTATGACATCCCTATCGCTATAGGATATTGTTTGATAAATCATCGATAAGACTGTGGACTTTCCTGACTGCCAGTTACACTGCTCAGAGTACTTCATATCTACCCATATCATAACTTCTAGATCCTCTTCTTCCTCTACAGTTTTTAATCTAACCCACCAAGTGTATAAATTAGTCTTTCAGCCACTTTTTATATAGCCAGATAAATACCATCAGTACCTCTGGTCTTATTGACTTTTAAGCTAAATAGTTATTTTCAAGCTCAGTAGTAATTTTCACGTTCATTTTGTTAGACTATTGTATAATATCAGTATCACACATCCTACAGAGCTCAGGTTTATTAGTACAGTATCTCCTACTCCAAAAGGGACTTTTTGATGTGAGGATTGATACAAAGTATTTATTTAGCTCACTTTGATGTCTACTGGAATATCTATGATTTTTCCATTTCCACTGAGCAAACTTCATGTCTGGTTTACTCTTTTCCTCTTCATACTTATATTTGTGAATAAAAATCATTGTCCCTCATTCTTGGCTCTCAGGGCTGCTGCTTTCTCCTCATACTCACACTTTGCCTGCGTAACCCCATTCTAGGTGAGCCATGTCATTAAAAAGGTTGAGAAAAGCTATCTTAGACAATATCACACTGAAATGAGTTTGAATTCAGTCCTTTAACAATTTTGTTTGACTTTTAATGTGGTCTTTTGAACATTTTATTCAAAACCTTCCTATTTCATTTGCTGTAACAGCCCTATTTTCTAGAATTACTCACATTGCTATTATTATACATTTCATGTCTTTACAAAATAATAACCCCTTTTTAAAATTGATCCCTTTCTTTTTTAAAAATGATCCTGAAATGCAGCTTTTGCCATTTTTGAGCCCTCCACGCCATCACATCCTTCTCTGTATGTGTATGACCAAAAATAATTCTCTACAACAAAAGTATTTTCTTGGACTATAATCATCACAGTATTAGCATGAAACCAACATACACAACCCTAGACCAAGCAACATTTGACAGCCTAAAACATACTTCATAACACTTAGTGGTAGTACTGTGAGCACTATTTTAATTCAAGGTACTTCATTTTGATGTATGCTGTATATTATTATTTGAGAATAGATATTTTGTTATTTTTCAGAACTGGCAGCTCAGCAGGTCAGAGTGAATGCAGTAAAGTAAGTTTTATGCTGTCCATAAATTATATATAATCATTAAGGCATGTCATTAAATAACCTTTAAATCCACAGGGTTAGTCACATTGTAGCACCCAGATATTTTATAAAAATATTTGCTTTAAATAGAAATTTAATGAAACATTGAGATTATAAGTGCTAATCATAAACATAATTTACATTTATCTCAATTAAATATGTAAATATAAGCACATTATATAATTTTCACACAGCCGCTTTTTAAAAATTAAACATAAAAGAAAATATGGCTTTAAAAATCACAGAACGAATATTCTTAATTATTTATATGACAGAAGGGAAAGAGGGGTTGTGTTTAATGGCCAAGTATATCTAGTAGATTAATACAGAATAAGTCGTCTTTATTTTCTTATATGGGAACATTAACTTCCTTCCTCATCAACTTTTCTAGTCCTGTCTCTCCACTTGTTCTTGCTTTGAACCAAATCCTCATCCACTCTACTTTCTTCCATACCCTTCCTCATTCTCTCTCTCTCTCCCACCATATTTTCTTTGATCTTCCTCTCCTTCATACCTCCCCTCCTCGACTGGCATATCTGTGATTGTATTCATTGTGGCCATTGCTTTATGTGGCCAATCCATCTCAGTCTGCTTTCCTGCAGCTTTTCTTCAATCAACCTGAGTCACACCTAGGCTCCATCTGATAAACTCATTTCTCATTCCTTGTAATATGACACATCCATCTCAGCATTCTCATCCCTGCTACGTGTAACCTCTCTTCCTCTTGTCTCTTTACTGGCCAACACTCCACTGCATATATCAATGGTGGTTTCACCACTATCTTTGAAGCCTTACTGGTGCTTCTACTTTACATCCTCATCCATTCCATTTCTTCACTTTGCTGTACAACTGACTCCAGATACCAAAATCTATTCGTCTATGTTACAGGCTGATCCTCTATTCCCACCACACTCTTCTTCATACACCTATTTGCACTAAAACTGCACTCCATGTACTCTGTCTTTATTCTGCTAATCTTCAAACCATTAGACTCTTGGAACCTTCTCTATTTTTTCAACTCTATACATCCCTGCTTTCTTTACCTATTGGTTAGTACAATATTATTGACAGATATCAGGCACTATGAGATTTCTTCTTTTTAACATTCAAAATCATGATAAACAGCTGTGGGCTTAATGCCATCTCCTGATGCAGGCCCACTCTTAAAGTTGACTAAGGTTCCAGAAGAAAAGTAAAATTGCCAGAAAACAATAAAAAACATTTATTCTGGAAAAGTTGGCAAGACTGTTAATATTGTTCTTCTCAAATAATGATTCATAAAGTACAAATTCTGCTTAGGAATCACTTTGAGACTAATTTATGACTCACATATAAGAATAATTGTCAAATATATAAAGAAGTCTAAAAGCCTCTTCATTACATTAATTTCTTCTCAGACCATTGTCATCATTTGTGAGCCATAAATCTGTATTTCCAATTTAATCACTTTTACTGCTTTTTCTTGTACACTTTTTTTTTTTTTTTTTTTTTTCACTTTTACTACTTTACATCACTTTTTCAATTTTACTCCTGATGTCAGGAGCTGCCATCCTCCACATGTGGAGGATGGAAGTTCCTGACAGCAGTAGTAAAGGGAATAAATGAGGGAAAAGAAAAATTCATTTAGAAGCACACTGCTCATAGAAATTAAAAAAAAATATATATGCAGTAGAAACACAGTGTCACTGTGATGAAGTTCAATTAGCACAAGAATAGCCAAGAAACAATTTGTGTTTACATAGTGTTCTACAAAGCTAGTCACAAAAACGTTGAGTTATCAAGAATGCATTAAATGCATTTCAAGTTAACAAGAATTTTACAGCATTATTCCTGTGGAGGTTTTATCAGTTGTATAAAACAGTTTTAGTGGTTGTTGGAGCTCGAAATATCAATAAATTTCACTTTATTGACATTAGAGTTATCTAAAGTCTACTGTAATAGCTTACTGCTTCTATTTAAAAATCTTTGAAACAATTTTTTAATTTAATCAATTTAAAATAATTTAAAACTACTTTTACATATGTTATCATTCAAAAATTTCTTTCCCCTTTTTTCAGTCATAATTTATGAATGAATATTTATCATTTTGTCCATTTTCTTTGATTTTTTTTTTTTTATTAGTCCTGGTGTTATAATTACTGAAGTACACAAAAGAGGTGGCATGTCTGATGAAAGCTATGAAGAGGTAAGAATTATTTATAGTTTTATGGTGATTTGAGGATAAGGTTCACATTAAATTGACTAATGAAAGGCAACACTTTCCTACATAAGTTTAAAACACAAAAATGTATTTTTTACTTGAGAAACAAATATATGCTGTTTCAAACTGCAGTATTTGGTTTCATCAACTCAGTGAAGGATGCCATACAAAGATTTTTTGCTGTTGCATTTATAAGTGTCTTGATCCTTCATATGTTTAAATACATTTTGTATTTTGGATATGGTGAAGAAGATAGTGGTCAATCAGTATTCACTTAACCAGCATATATACTGATTATGTCAGTAAATGTGGACATAACAGGAATGTCAGAATCATAGTGTCGTTCTGACATTCTGGATGCAGAATGTAAATATGATAAATAGAACGTATACAGGAAGGATAGATATTACAGAAGGAAAGGAAGGGTTTTGCTTTTAATTTCCAAGTACATCTAGCAGATTAATATATTGAATCAATTTGGAGTGACATGAGCATTGGAAAACAAAAACGAGAGTAGGAGTATGTTGTAGACCAGGTTAGTGTAATGAACATTTTTACAGACAAATAAGCAGGCCAGAAAATCAGAATGTCTTATTATGGGACAACTTTAATTTGACTGGAACTTGTACATTGGTCATTCACTTAGTGGTTGTACATTTCATTTCTGGATTTGCTGCGCGCGCGCACGCACGCACGCACGCGCGTGCACACACACACACACACACACACACACACACACACGTGTTTATGTTCTATATATATATACATACAGTGATACAGTGTTTTTTTTTGGGACGGTACGGCGTACCGGCATCTTTATTAACAGTGACGTGTGACATTTGGATGCAGTGAACTTCAAAATTTGTAACATTCCTTAAATTTTTTTCACATGTTTACATACTATTCAAATAAGCTTACAATTATTTAACTAAATTTGCATTTTTCACTGTCTACTGTTAAGATATTTTCTACATAAAACTGTATAACCATTGTTATAATTCTAAATTACTCAGTCGGATCTCTGTTTAACGAAGTCCTTTTATAGCGAATTATTTTGAATTCCCTTTGGAAGTAACATTTAAAATACTTTCCGTTGAACAAAGAAAATCTTCATATAGCGAACGGAGAGAATTAACTCGGTACACAATGTTTGCATTTCTGGCCCACAGGCAATTTAGACAATTAGTGCTGCTGCGTGCATTAAGAGAGCCAAAGGGATTACCATTCTACAACTTAGTGGTACCTGGTAAAACCTATCTGACCACCTGTCCCACATACGGAGAAATCGTGCCGGTCAACAGCGAGCAGATCAAGGGGTATTCCCAATGGGCTCTGGTTCACCTACTGCAGTGGTGTCCAAACTTTTCCTGTACAGGGGCCATATTAAAAAAAAAAATTCAAAGTTAGATTTCTTTATGCTGTGTTAGTTGATTTTCCAGGCGTGCCGTAGGTTGGACACCACTGTGAATCAATTGTAAGTGCCCCGTTCGAGAATTAGCAGAGAGCGATTTTCTTTTACCCCGAAAAATAATCATCTGTTGGAAGTGTCTTATTGACACTTTTCCGTGAATTTTCCCTATCTCTGTTTTTTTTGTTAGTTGTCGGCGCATCGGCTTCTGTGGCAATATTGCACCTCCCAAGGTTTTTGCATTTTCTACTCTGATCCAAGCCCGAGGCGGGATTTGAACCGCAACCTTTGGGTTGCCGGGCAGGCACTTTACCCACCAGCTAGTCCAGTCGGCCTATCTCTGTTTACATGATCACAGTACCTGAATATCCAAATGACACTGACATTTTGGACAGAAAAAAGAAAGAAAAGAATTCAAATTTAAGAACTAATGACAACATTGATGACAAGAGAAGGAAAACGAGGACAATGAATGTATTAAACCTTCTAAACATGAATTGTTGCCATTTGGTGAAATTGAAGTAAGAAAATTGTCAATTAGGTTACAGTTAAATGAAAGAGATACAATTCGTGGATTTGGGGAATACCTAATTGACAAATGGTTTCAGAAGAATTGAAGCATTTGATGGACGCGCTGAGTACGATACCAATTTCATCGAGTCAATGTGAACGAGGATTTTCACAAATGAATTGTTGCCATTTGGTGAAATTGAAGTTAGAAAATTGTCAGTTAGGTTACAGTTAAATGAAAGAGATACAATTCGTGGATTTAGGGAATACCTAATCGAAAAATGGTTTCAGAAGAATTGAAGCATTTGATGGACGCTCTGAGTATGATACCAGTTTCATTGAGTCAATGTGAATGAGGATTTTCACAAATGAATTGTTGCCATTTGGTGAAATTGAAGTTAGAAAATTGTCAGTTAGGTTACAGTTAAATGAAAGAGATACAATTCATAGATTTGGGGAATACCTAATTGAAAAATGGTTTCAGAAGAATTGAAGCATTTGATGGACGCTCTGAGTACGATACCAATTTCATCGAGTCAATGTGAATGAGGATTTTCACAAATGGATTTTCACAATTGCCAGCCCAACAAGAGCATTGAAAAATAGTTTCTTCACTACTGTATCTTAAAATTTTTGGCCTACCGCTTCTATCCAGCGAAATATGTCGATTCATGGCTCTTTCGGAAACGTCATTCAGCAACAGACACACAAAGAGAAAGAAAAGAAGTCAGCAGAGGGTGTCGGATCAGAACTTAATAAAAATTTGGAATATTATACAAAAACTTTATTATGAAATTATTTTTATTTATGTTATTTATTTTTACTTATTATTTTTAGGGTCCGTAGTCTAACGAAACACCCTTATAATATCACTCGGTTGTCTGTCTATCCATCCGCCTGTCACAGCATTGTATCTCTGGACCCACTCAACCTACTGACTCGAAATTTTGCATAGGTTTGTACATCATGTGGGCCACCATAATGCCATATTGATCGTTGTTGATAAAAATTTATCTGAGAAATGGAGGGGTGAAATGTGGGGGGAGACAAAAATGTCAACCTATATACACCATTGGAAAGAGCTCAACGAGTAAGTTTAAAATATAATTTTTAAATATTTTTTAAATTAAAAATGGCAGCGCCAGACAGGGAAATGTGACTAATTTCCGTCGCTAATGGAGCTAAAAATTTAAAAATCACATTAGCTATGCGTATTTGATTCTTATCAAGGGAAAACTATTCCGATTGAAATCTATCATTTACTTTTTTGTGTTAAAATTAAAAAAACAATTTTTTTATTGCACTTCGATAGCGCGCTTCTTTGTGCTAAGTAACTCCTTTTGGTGACAAAAAGGTTGCTAAATAGTTAGTTAATAATTCTATAAAGGCCATTTATAAATTTTGCGACGAGAAATATTTTTTTAAAATTTTCAAAGCTGGAGTTGTCCCAGCAAGTAGGTACTCAGAGAACCAGTATTGAGGCGGCGGTGGTGGGTAGGCACCTGCACGGAGCCTTGCACGGCCCTCATCTACCAGTCACTTCTCCCCCAAGAGTTTAATCGCTTCTCCCACCCATGTCATTCACAACAACTGGAAAGACTCAAATAGATATCGTTTTCATTAGTGCCTCAGTTTTAGGCCAAGCTGGTGTACTAGAAACATTATTCAGTTACCATAAAGCTCTCTATTTGAGATACTACACTAACGACCATTTGTGACTACAGAATACTCACAGACCATTTGTGAATGCCCGGCACTCAGTAGTTGACCGATTTATTTACTTATTTTATATATATATATATATATATATATTTACTTATTTTTTATATATATATATATATATATATATATATATATACACAGCAGACTCTCGAATAACCAGAATCGGATTACCTGGGAAGTAGATTAACCAGGACACTTCAAGACTCCAAATAAAAAAATAAAAAAAAGACCAAATGTTTAGTTTGTTTTAGTGCGTCGCATCGATTATTGTGTTCTGTTGCCCCGCAAAAGGACAAATTTTGTTTCTTTATTGATGTCAGGGGTGTCAGAATTTTTTTTATAGTAAATTTTTTTGTTTCAAAATTGTGAAAATGATGGGTAAACACAAAAGAGTTGCGTTTTCAGTTGAACAAAAACTTGAAATTATTCAAAAGTTTGAAAACAGTACATCCATTAAATCTCTAAAGAACCATTGTGATGTTGGTGACCAAACCATACGCAACATCGTAAGGCACCTCTGTAGCCAGGTGGGAAGGAGCAGCAGTGCGTAGCACACGCTTCTTGATTAGACCGGGGTTCGAGCCCATCACCACCAAATACGGAGGATGCGGAAAGGTCAGGGAATGACCACTGCATATTCCTGGAGCAATATGGCCTTAGTTGCTAATGCTCCTAAAAACCAAAATAACTAACTAACTAAGCAACATTGTAAAAAGTAAAGGGAAGCATCGTATTGGATATGCAAGTAGTGTGTGGTAAGTATTTTTTTTTTCGTTTTTTATCTATCGCATATTTTTTACGTAGGTTGCTGAAAATTTTTCGATACAGTAAGTCCCCGACTTACTCAACTACGGATTTACGAAAAAATTGTTTTGCTCAGTTTTTTTTTTTTTTTTAGGATTGTAAAATTTAAAACAAAAATAATAAATAAATAAAATAAGTAATCAATAACGACGATCACGGCATGCAGAAATTGTACAAGTGAGATATGAAGTAACAGGCAAATAAGAAAGAATAGAAGGTTCTTACAATTTATTTATGTTGTTTTTTTTTTTATATGATTGAAGATTGCGGTGAAGGGGGCACATTTCACCATAATAACATAAAAACCCACACAATTCCAGGTATTGGTATTATTGCAAATGCAATAAGATCGAGTTTACTACACGTTATAAGATGCAAGAACAGAAAAACCCAGTAACCTGGAAGGTGCAAATTGTTTAAATGCAGTGACCTCCAGAAATGTGCTTTAGTAAAATGTGAGTTTGCATGAGGTGATAATAGTGTTTTCCCCCTTAACCTTGTGAAGTTCTTTTCAGAAAATTTCGTTTTGACCGTTATCATGGTGCCGACTAAGAGAATAAGTGACAGCGCTACTAGTAAATCTACCAAGAAAAGGAAAGCGATCGATTTGGATCAGAAAATTAAACTGATAAGAATGTATGAAATGGTCAAACTTTAACAAGTATCGTGCTGAATTCAGATTTGTCAATAATAATATAGTAGCAATATATTATTTGTCATTCCCGAGTTACGTGAAACTCGACAATGTAAGAAGTCCTGGAACATATCCCTTACGTATATCGAGGACTTTTGTATTTTTGGATTAACCGGGAAGTCGATTATCTGGGACTTGTTTTTTACCATCTATCCCGGAAAATCGAGAGTCTACTGTATATAGAAGCAATATGAAAAAAAAGCAAAAAATGAACAAAGAAACAAATAATAAGGAAAGAAGTAGAAATGGAAGGAAAGCAGAAGGAATATGTATCTAAAAATATTAAGTTAAGGGGCAAATACGGCCAAAGTTATAAGCCAATAAGTAATAAATTTAGACCAGCACACCTGACCACTCCAAGGCCAAAAAAAGTGCGAAATATCACTAAAATGATATAATAAACCAACCACAAAAGAAAAATAGATATAGTATAAACAAAGCAAGGAACAAAAATAGATGACTGTTGCATCCAGTCTCGTCAGAGGGGACCCTGGATACAATAGTTGTGAACATTACTGCATTTCAAACGTAATGTATCATCTCTTTTTTCCTCTGGTTATCTCTTTTTTTATTTTTATAATTAAACATTTTATTTTTATAATTAAACATTTTATTTTTATTATTAAATATATATTTTTACAGTTTTATATATAAATATATATATACTTTATTATATATTTTCTGTTATAATGAAATAATCCTGTTTATTATGAATTGTTAACAATGTGCTATTGATATGTGGCATTAATGCTATTGTTATAGTTAACAATTAAGCATTTATACATATGTGATTTAGCTTTGCTTTTTATGTATCTGATTATGTGTAGTGGATATAGGTATAATATGGTGCATTTCAGACATTTTTAGCTTAATGGTGCTGTCTAACAAATTCTACAGCTGTTAGTGGCAATGCATATATCTCTACTTAATCTACAGACTTAATCTACTGTGTTAAATATATACTATTCTAGACACTAAATCTAAACTACCTAGAAATTAACAAGAAAGGAAAGATAAAAGAAAAATATATGAAAAGGGGAAAAGAAAAACATGAGAGAAAAAAAGAGAAAATTCATTCATTCACATAGCCTCTTTCATTCACATCTCTCTACTAATCATAAACGAAATGAATGGCTCATGTATACCTGTTTCTGTTGTCCCAATAACAGTTTTACTAATTTTAATTAATCTCATATTTAGTATGACCAAAAATAAATTTATGATAATTGAAGTCGTTTACCTGCTGAAGACTGAACGCTAATTTTTTTACTTTTAATATATAACTGCTATTTGTAGCAAACTGAGATTGGAGCCCAAAGCTCTATGGGTATACATCAGATAATTCTAAATTCAAAAATACATATATAGTTCAATTAAATATAGTATTTACCAGTATAGTATAATATATACAGACTCTCCTTGCCAAAAAATAAACAAGTTAATGTATGCAGTATGTTACATTTCAGTCACATGGCCAGACGACTGGGTCAGAGCATATCCAAAATGGCACGGCTGGTGGGATGCTCACAGTCAGCCGTGGTTAGTACCTACTGAAAGTGGTCCAAAGAGGGGAAACCGACGAACCATCGGCGAGGTGTTGGACGACCATGGCTCATTGATGCCCGAGGTAAGTGAAGGCTATCCCAGATGGTACGTCGCAACAGAAGTGCGACTGTGCCTCAACTCGCCAGTAATTGGAATGCTGGTGATGGGAGTAATGTCACAACCACAGTACATCGAACCCTCCTGAAAATGGGGCTGCGTAGCTGCATACCACTCTGAGTGCCCATGCTAACCACGGTTCACTGGTGACAGCACCTACAATGGGTATGCGAGCATCGAAACTGGACCTTGAGTGATTGGAAGAAGGTCGTCTGGTCCGATGAATCATGTTTCCTGTTGCACCATGTGGACGACCTGGTACGTGTGCGTCATTTACCTTTGGAAGTGATGCTGCCTTGATGCACCCTGGGACAAAAACAAGCCGGTGGTGGCAGTGTCATGCTTTGGGCGATGTTCTGCTGGGATACTCTGAGTCCAGTCATCCATGTGCCAGGCACTCTGATGTTTGCCACCTACACAAACATCATTGCTGACCAGGTACACCCTTTCATTGCAATGGTCTTCCCTTCTGGCAGTGCCGTCTTTCAACAGAATAATGTGCCATGCCACACTGCCCGGATTGTTTGAGACTGGTTCGTGGAACATCAGGAAGACTTCCAGGTGTTTCCCTGGCCTCCAAATTCCCCAGACATCAATCCCATCGAGCATCTGTGGTTTGTGTTGGAACAGCAACTCCGATCTGCGGTGGCTCAACCACGCACCTTACAGGAGTTAAAGGATCTGCTTGTTACATGTTGGTACCAGATACCACAAGACACATTTAGAAATCTTGTAGTGTTCATGCCTTGCCAGGTACGAACTGTTTTGGCTGCATCGGTATACAGCAACTTAGCCAATAGGGGAAAAGAGGTGATTATTCCATTATATAATGTATACAAGCACTCAGCTTCCCAGCTGTATGATGGCGCCTATGTAGCCAGGTGGGCAGGAGCAGCAGTGTGTAGCACAGGCTTCTTTATTAGACCAAGGTTTGACCCGTGAACACCAAGTACAGAGGATGCAGAAAGGTCAGGGAACGATCACTGCATATCCCCAGAGCAATATGGCCTTAGTTGCTAATGCTCCTAAAAAAAAAAAAACCAAATAACCAAAATAACAGCTGTATGATTGAGCTTGTACTTCTGCATCAGACAACACTGCAGAATTCCAGTAGCAGAAAGTTTGATTCCACAGGAAGTAGCTATTATCAGTGACTATTGTTGGGAAATGCAAAATGTATTGTGCAAAAAAGACAGGTGAAATAGGACAGGTGGAAAAGCATGTCTAGCAGGGACTAAAGTTAATGATGTAGAACAGTTACCATCTTTAAAGAGCAGTAAAGGTAATATTGTTGTACATGCTGGTATTGATCATGTTAAGAATAGGAAATTTGAGGTTTTACTTAACAGGTATTGGGCAACATTGAGAAAAAGCAATGAGTTGGGATTAAATTTGAAAGTGTCTGAAACTTTGACTGGACATGATAGGCAGAAGTACACGATGAGAGTTGTATCAGTCAGTTTGGCCCTGGAGAGTTTATGCAAGGCTAGTGGGATAAAATTTTTTCACAACATGGTCTGTGTTCGTTAACAGGAGAGATTGTTTTTACAGGGACAGAATACACTTAAATAGGAGTGCAAGAATATTTGCTAATGCTATCTAGGCAACATTAGGTTTGTTTTTGTTAGACAACTGTTGGCATGGGTGGATTTTGAAAAGGATGAATGATTCCCTTAGTAATACAATTACAGATTGTTTTATACCTTCTATACAAGGTTACATGATAGTCGGTAGTCATCCCATGCCTCTTTCTTTTCTGATACCAGTTTTGTCAGTTCATTCGTTATCCATTTCAGTTCAAACCTCGAGTTTCATTTCTTCAACATCTGTTATTCTCAAGTTTTCCCCCCAAAACAAGAATTAACCATGAATGTATTCAGTTAGTATTCATACAACTACACACGTGTGCTGAGTTCAGATATTTTTACTAATATTAAATATATATGTATTTTCAGTTTCTAGAGCACAGCAAAACTACCCATGCAATGGGAAGAGTAGGAACAGTGAATGAAGTGGCAAGAGCTATAGCATTCTTGGCATCAGATGATTCATCTTTCACTACTGGAGCAACCTTACCTATTGATGGTGGCAGAAGTATCATGTGTCCCCGTTAGCAGTGCTAGCTGATAACATTAAAACTTACTGCTTCAAAAGTTGAAACGTAAATTTTCCACTCAGTTAACCTTGGATCAAAATATGGCATTGATTAATCGACAAATTCTTTTCTACAAACGTAGTAAAAAACAGCATGTTATTTTATTCTCAATCATTTGGAATTTTTTGTTAGCAAATCTAGTTAGTTATTAAAATAACTAAATGAAGTTCTGTATTTAAAAAAATTATTTATATGGTTACTATGCCTTTAAATAATAGATTTTATTATGGAATTATGAAATGAAGAACTGTAATTTAAAAGATTTATAAAGTTGTAAAAAATAAAATCATGTGCTCAACATTTTGGCGTACACAATTTTATGCTGAACACTGACACTAGTATGACCAAAGTAACACCATTATGCCTAAAAACTGAATAAGGCAATAGCTTGGCAAAAAAAGTTTTGTGAATTTTATATATTTTTTCTAAAGTATCTTTAATTCTAATTTTTTAAATTTGGTAATTCCACCTTTCAAAAGAATGATATTAGAAGGACTTGTCTTCACATTACTTAACTTTTGTTTTGTAAAGTGGTAAGTAAGCAAGCTTATGTTTGCATAAAAAGAAATTTATACCTTTCTGTGATCACAGGACAGTTTTTAGCAGAGAAAAGTGTCTGAGTAGATTATTCACTCTTGTTTTCACTTCACTTTGTGCACCAATGCATATTATTTCCACAGAACTGAGTTAACTGAAATTTTACTTTCTAGATGCTTTATATATTATATACACTACATTAATCGTGAAATATTAACCACCCTTTGGTGATCTGCAAACTTGGACTTTAAGCTTTATATGCCTTCATCAATATCATTGATGAAGAATAGAGAAAACCACAATGGACCCAATACCGAAGCCTGGGGTACTCCTATAATAACATGAGTCCATGAACAGCAAGGTCCATTGATTACCACTCTCTATCTTCTCCCACTCAACCATTTCCTTTATCCATAGCTGCAACTTCTCCAATTTGACCATAAATAAATATTATTAGGGATAGGCATTTGCCATGAAAAAAAAAAGGCAAATGTTATGGGAATCATGGAAGATAATATACAAAAAGTCAGTCTGCATCTTGAAAATGCCTGCTTCAAGGCAAATGGCAGGAGGTGCCAATGATTTGGGAAAAATTTAATGGAAGTATTAAAAATCGAGGAAATGCTATCCATTAACTTTATTAGACCTCATTGGAGGCACATTATGGTTCAATTCGCAAGATGCTAGTGTGTTTTTTGAAAACAGTTTTAGCACTGCAAAGCATGAATTAAATGGGAAAGTACAAAGTTTCTGACTGCCTGATTTCAGGTAAATTTAAAAACTCACTAATTAAATAAAGAATTTATTAGAATTAGTAGAGGCATATTATGCAAGAAAGTAAGCTTATACAGCTTCAGCCAAAAAAAAAAACCCATTTCACTGATCTATTTGTTCCAAATGTTGGTCTAGTTCTGCCTTGAATTTATTTAAGCTATCAACTTCCGCAACAACAGATGATGGAAGTTTGTTCCAGCAATCAACTACCCATTGGCTAAAGGCAAATTTCCGCGTATCTATTCGACAATTCTTTCCTCAATTTCAGTTTATGTCCCCTCAGGTTTGTAATCTGAGCAAGAGGAAGAATCCATTAGCATTGAGCCTGCTGAATCCATTCAAGGCCTTATAAACCTCAATCAGGTCGCCTCGCAAGTGCCTACTCCCCAGACACTGCAATTTGCAGAAGTTAAGCCTTTCTTGATAAGATTGCCCCTTTGTTCCCCTAACCAGTCTTGTTGCCCTTCTCTGTACTCGTTCTAACAACTCTACATCCTTCCTAACATGAGGCTTCCAGACCTGCACACAGTACTCAAGGTGTGGCCTGACCATTGCCTTATACAAGGGGATAATCACCTCATCCCTGCTCGCAAAATTCCCGTATATCATTGTCAAGACCCCATGACCTACTCTGGCAGCCTGTCTGCACTGCTCAGAGAACTTCATATCTGACTGCACAATTACCCCCAGGTCTCTTTCATTCTCTACTACCCTGAGTGTAACACCACCCAGTTGGTACATTTCTCTGGGGTTACTGCTAACCATATGAGTACTTTGCATTTTTCACTGGTAAACTTCAGTTGCCACTTCTCAGCCCAACTTCCGCAGATCCTATTGCACCAGAATACTGTCATTAGTATTATTAGCAACCCTGCCAACCTTTGTATCATTTGGAAACTTTAACATTAAGCTTGATATACCTTCATCAATATCATTGAAAATATATAAAACAACAATGGGCCCAACACCAAACCCTGGGGGACACCACTAATAACATTAGTCCACGAAGAGCAGTGTCCATTGATTACAACTTTCTGTCTTCTCTCACTCAATTTATATTTGTTAAATTATAACTAGTTCATGTTAAAGTACATAGCCTCCTGTTTATTTTTTGAAGATGATATCCTGTCAGGCGACCTCTTTCTGTGCAGGCATTCTCATCTTCCACACATTTCTCATGACACAATGCAGCATCTCCAAAGGAATTCCGGCAATTTCTTCACAAATTTATTCTTTCAGCTGTTCGTTATTGTGTACACATGACTACACAATGATGACCATAATAATGACTAAAAATGACCATAAATAAATAATGAGAAACAACTTCACTGGCTACTCACTTATTGGTAGTTTTTAACGCTCTTCTCATAAAGGCATTTTACAAAAATCACAGTTATGAGGCCACTCGAAGTAAAGTTCGAGTGGCCTCATAACTGACTTCGGACAGTTAGTTGGTATTAGAAACCTAATCGATTCTGTGATTACTTCCCTGAATGCTTCCCATTTAGAATTTGATGTTGCTAACATCATTTGGTCCCACTGCATAGAATTTAAAAACTGTATGAGACAGCTGTAGTCACCTTTACAAAAGCAAAAGTCCTGTTTACCTTTGATGTTAGTTACAACTTTAAGTAAATCCCACATCAATACACTGTGAACACTGCAGATAAAATTACCACCTAGTAGTTATTTTCTCTGCAAATTTTTAATCATGAAGATTTGCTGCTGAAAATCAGATTGAGAGTATTGCTTTCCCTTGTTGTGCTGCTGCTGTAGAAAACAGTCATCCAATACGAAAAAGTCCTGCTACTGTGTTAGCGATCAACCCACAAGTTCCAGTCAATACCTGGAAAACTAAATTTCACCATTAAAAGACATTCTGATTTTCTAGCTCACCCTAGTTACCTGTATTGGTTTTTTGTTTTACTCATAACAATGATTAGTACTATGATACAGTGGTACTCTCATTTTTGTTTTCCTCAATGATTATGTTACACTAAAGTGAGTAAACATTGCACTGGCTACCCATATCACTGTTTTGATGCAGTTACTCATGAGCGGGACGTAAGGAACAATTTCGGGGAGCCCCTGCAAACAGGGTATGCAGGGGCGGCTCGTCGTGCGGCACTGCAGCACTCCCAGCTATTTAAATCTAGATATATAGTGAACGAAGTTATATGAAATTTTGTGAACAATGCAACACAATGAATATTTTTATTAACAGGACCCGCATATAGTATGCGCATCCTCCATTTCGAGTAATAATTTTAATAATAAACGAATAAAAACACAAAATTGTTTCCAACT
The DNA here is from genome assembly GCF_048544385.1 of Mastigoproctus giganteus. Lineage (NCBI taxonomy): Eukaryota > Metazoa > Arthropoda > Arachnida > Uropygi > Thelyphonidae > Mastigoproctus > Mastigoproctus giganteus. The sequence continues at coordinate 226,926,211 of NC_143576.1, read as the reverse complement.
ATGAAGTTTGATTAACCGTAGGCCTCACTGTATGCCAGGCTGTGCCCCATTTTGCATTCCAGTGAATATCTGGTAGTTGATTGCCATTGCAACCAGCATATTATAGGTGAAACGAATCAAAGTCACTGTAAAGCAAGGAGTGCAGATTTCATCGATGATCATGATGGGTGTGTAGCCACAATGTCGGTGTGTTTTTGTTATTCGCCCGAATTTCCAATAAGTAACTAAATAATAGTGTTAGGTCAATACTCAACATTGAACAGTGTAATTATGTGATTACAGCTGAATTCAGGTAAGTTTAAGTTATATTATGAGGGGATGAGTAAGTAAAACATTATTTCTACGATACGATTTTGTGAAATTTCATTCGATCATGGCCTCCATGCTTCCCCATGAAGTAACTTGCGTGACAATGAATAAACTTCAGCAACTTAGTGTTTCACAATTATCTCTCCAAGAAAAAAATGCGATTGAAAAAGAAGGCCGCCCCACACCAAAGATTCAAATTTCTCAGCGGGGAATAAGCAATAATAAGAAATATATTCGCAGTTTTAAAACTGAATGGTACCAAAGGAAAAGTTAGCTTTGTGGTTGTGAAGTTAAAAATGCATTGTTTTGTTTTCCATGTTTACTGTTCGCAGGTGACTTAACGTGGGCAAAAAGTGGCTTTACAAACATAAACAGAATGAAAGAAAAAATTCTAAAACATGAGAGTTCGAAGAAACATATTGAATATATGATTTCACTATCGCTTTTAGGAAGCATAAATATTAAAGAACAGCTTAGTGAGGCCTACAGATTTCGATCTGCAAACATAACAGAAAAGTTACCAAGAATCGTCAGGTATTATCTGAAATAATAGACTGCATTAAATTTTGTAGACAGTTTGAAATTCCTTTACGTGGACATAACGAAAAAGACAATTCTAAAAATTCAGGAGGATTCAGATGATTAATACATTTCGCTTGTTCATTAGATTCCAATTTAAAGAATCATTTAGAAAGTAATGCAGCATTTAAAGGCATTTGGCGCCTCCGTAGCCAGGTGGGAAGGAGCAGCAGTGCGTAGCACACGCTTCTTGATTCGACCGCGGTTCGAGCCCGTCACCACCAAATACGGAGGATGCGGAAAGGTCAGGGAATAACCACCGCATATCCCGCAAAACCAAACGGCAGACGGAATATCGATGTGCTTTCTAGATCAGTTAGACGTAATCCTGGAAGGAAATACTCAAAAACTGGTTGCTCAGATATTTGATGGCACAAGTGTGATGAAAGGCAAGAAAGGGGGAAGTTCGGGCTAAAAAAAAAAAGAAGTGTACAAAAATGCAAATTTAATTCACTGCTATGCACACCAACTGAATCTGATGACGAGAAATGCAGCAAGTTGTACCCGAGATTCAAGAATATTCTTTTCGAACCTCATGTCGATACTAACATTTTTCTCGAGATCACCACAGCGTCTCTCTGTTCTCAGAAAGCATATTCCTGCGTAGAGCTTGATGTCATCCATGTACATCAGGTGGGTGAGGGCGTACAGGTTCTTCCTTCTTTGACCTTATATCATACTTGCTACTGTTCAGCATGGTAGACAGTGGGTTAATTGCTAGACAGAACCACAATGGGCTAGGGAATCTCCCTGAAAGGATTGGCCTGGTTGTGATGTTTTCTACCTTAATGGTGGTACTCCATTTCGCCATTGTTTCACATAGGAAGTTGTCACAATCGGATTGACTTTGCAGATGTTCAGCGCCTCTATTAGCCAGCTATGATGCACGGAGTCGAAGGCTTTGCGATAATCGATGTAGGCTGTGTACCTGTTGTGGCGCTTCTTTCAGGCTTGCTTCATAACCGTGGCATCTATGGTAATTGCTGCTTGCTTTCTTTGCTCAGCCGCTTGTATCCTTTCTCCTGTTCGGCCATTATGTCTGCGCGGTAGCACAGTGGTATCGTCACCGTCCTCCCCACACCGGACGGAAAAGGCCTGGGTTCGAATCCGGTCGATGACGCGAGGAACTTTAATGGGCTTTTTCACTCCGTGGCTGAGTTAGTCGGTCTCAGGCGTAGATAGCAAGGTTTTTCTCCCCAGTAACTGGGGTTTTTTCGTCCAGCAAAACAGGCAAATCGACCATAGAACATACGCAATTTACAGACACAAATAGGGGTTAATGTATTTAATTACGGGCAACCCTAAAATAATAATTTGATTTGTTCGGCCATTATGTTCTGGCTCTCCAAGTGGTCTGATATCTTCCTGGTTATGCAGCTGATGAGGATCTTGTGCATTGTTGGGAAGCAGGTTATTAGCATTAGCATTAGCATTAGCATTAGTAGAGGCATTTGATGCAAGAAAGCAAGCTTATGCAGCATCAGCCAAAAAAAAAAATAAAAAATAAAAAAACCCACTTCCACTTCACCCCTCTGTTCGTTCAAAATACCTGTCCAGCTGAGCCTTAAACTTATTTAGGCTATCAACCTCCACCACAAGGGATGGAAGTCTGTTCCACCAACCAACCACCCGCTGGCTAAAGGCAAATTTCCGCACGTCTATCCTACATCTGTCTTTCCTCAATTTGAATTTATGCCCTCTCAGGTGATTTTTCTGAGCTAGAGGAATAATCCCATCAGCATTGAGCATGCTTAAACCATTCAAGGCTTTATACACCTCTATCAGATCACCTCGCTGGTGCCTAGTCTCCAGACACTGTAATTTGCAAAACTTAAGTCTTTCTTCGTAAGAGCATCCCTTTGTTCCATTCACTAATCTTGTTGCCCTTCTCTGTACTCGTTCCAGCAGCTCTACATCCTTCTTGAAATGAGGCCTCCAGACCTGTATACAGTACTCTAGGTGTGGCCTAACCATCGCCTTATACAATGGAATAATCACCTCCTTATCCCTGCTGGAAAAACTTCTGTATATCATTGACAATACTCCATGAGCTACTCTTGCAGCCCGTCTGCACTGCTCAGAGAACTTCATATCTGCCTGCACAACCACCCCCAAGTCCCTTTCATTCTCTACCACTGTCAGTGTAGTACCACAGAGTTGATACGTTGCTCTGGGGTTGCTGTTTCCCATATGTAGTACTTTACATTTGTCAATGTTAAACTTCATTTGCCACCTCTAAGCCCATCTGCTCAACCTTTCCAGATCCTGTTGCAGCAGCATAGTGTCAGTAGTGTCCTTGACAACCCTGCCAACCTTTGTATCGTCTGCAAACTTGGACATTAAGCCCGATATACCATCATCAATATCATTTATAAATACAGAAAACAATAATGGACCCAACACTGAGCCTTGAGGGACTCCACTAATAACATCAGTCCACGATGAGCAGTGTCCATTGATTACCACTCTCTGTCTTCTCCCCCTCAACCACCCCTTTATCCATAGCAGCAATTTGCCTCCAATGTCACACTGCTCCAATTTATGTAGCAGTCTTCCATGTGCAACAGTATCAAAAGCCTTTCTAAGATCCAAGTATATAATATCAAAGTTATTCCCTGCATCCAGTTCTTTTGTGACTGCATCATAGTATCCAATCAAGTTTGTCAGGCAAGACTTCCCCTTAATAAAACCATGCTGTGTCTGAGCTATAACTGAAGTCTTGTCTAAATGATCCTGCAGTGCTTCTTTAACCAGTGCCTCCAATAATTTTCCTGGAACAGAAGTTAAGCTCACAGGTCTATAATTACTTCTGTCAGCCTTTGATCCTCCTTTGTGAATTGGGGTCACATTTGCACATTTCCAGTCTATGGGTACCTCCCCTGAGTCCAAGGAAGCTCTCATAATTATGGCTAAGGGTTTGCTTACTTCCTTTGCTGCCTCCTTTAATATAACTGGATAGATCCCATCCACCCCGGGTGCCTTTCTTGCGTTTATCTTCAACAGTTTCTCCTCCACTTTACTCCCAGTTATTTCAAGATTCTGTAGCTTACTGCTAGAGTTGAATACACCTCTGGCATTCCCCTCGCTGAATAACTCCTCATGTGTGAATGTCGATGCAAAATATTCATTTAGTTTGTTAGCTACCTGAGCAGGATCATCAACAGTTGACCCATCAATATCAAGTGGACCAATCTGATTCATCCCCTTCCTTCTAGAGTTTACATAAGTAAAGAACTCTTTGCTGTTTTTCTTTGCATCCCTTGCCAAGAATTTCTCGTAATCTGCCTTCGCCTGCCTAACCTCCTTTGTAACTTGGTTGCATATCAACTTGTATCTATCATAGGCTTCTGTGTCATGTGTTAATTTGTATGTATCTCATGCATTTTTCTTCTCTGCCATATGCCTCATTAGTTCATCTGACATCCATTTTGGCCTAAACCTTGAACAATATTTCTTAGTTGGTGTGTAAAGCCTAGTAGCTTCTAAGATAAGTTCTTTGAATGCTTCCCATTTTGAATTTGCTGTTGGTAACATCATCAGTTGGTCCCACTGTATAGAATTTAAATACTGTCTCAGTCCATCGTAGTCGCCTTTACGGAAGCAATAACCCTTCCCTTTACCCCTAATGGTAGTGACCTCTTTGAGTAAATCCCACTTCAGCACACTGTGATCACTGCCACCTAGTGGTTCATTTATCTGCAGATTCTTAATGCATGAAGAATCATTGCTGATAATCAAATCAAGAGTATTACTCCCTCTAGTTGCCTCCCGAACATGCTGATGTAGAAAACAATCATCCAATAAATCCACAAAAGCCCTGCTAGTGTGTGAGTGACCAGCCCCCAAATTCCAGTCAATATCTGGGAAATTAAAATCTCCCATTATAAGACTCTCTGATTTACTAGCCCACTCTATTTCCCTGTACAGTTCCTTATTATACTCATCAGAGTCATTAGGCCTATAGCACACTCCTACTCTCAATTTTGATCTCCCAATGTTTATGTCACACCAAACTGACTCAACACTGCACTGTCCAGCGATGTCGACTGGTTTCACTTCCTTGGTTTTTATGTGTTTCTTAACTAATAACATAACCCCTCCCACCTTCCTATCCTGTCTATCCTTTCTGTAGACGTTGTACTCCCCAAATTGCAGTTCTGTATCCCTTATATCTGTGTGACACCACGTCTCTGATATCCCAACAATATCTGCCTTCGATGTTTTGAGCAATACCTCAAATTCATCAAATTTATTTACTAAACTCCTAGCATTGGTGTACACGCAAGTATACCTGCACCTGTTTCTATTCTTAGCTACCCTAACCCAACCCATGTGTTTACTTGTACCGCAATGGCTCCCAGCAGTCTCTGAAATATCATGCATCTTGTTTTTCAGGCTTCTGCTCATTCTAATAGAAGCAGTGCAAGAATCTCTTTTACCTCTGCCAGTGGCTACTGTCAATCTATTGGTCTTTGTCTCCCCCCAAGCTAGCAGTTTTCCGACCCACCTAACACTGCCTCGATAGCATCAGCAAATATTCTTGCACCCTTTCTATTTAAGTGTATCCCATCCCTGTAGAAGCAATCTCTCTTGTTAACAATCTCTCCTGTTATTGGCCTATATTTCGCCGGGTTTCTTGTATCTTTGTCTTTAAGCTTCAGATATGTGATTCCTTGAGTGAGAAACTTCGGGATTGTCTCTGGGTGCCTTATCATTCAGGTGAACTGCTCTGCCAGGTGCTTGTGTGTGCAAGAGCTCCTTGTACCAGTAGTTGTGGACGTTATCCATTCCTGGAGTTGGCCAGTTGTGAGAGTTCTTGATCGTCTGTTTTACTTCTTCTTCCCGAATCTCCCACCCTCTCATTTCTTGTACGTCCTTGGTTTTCTTGCGTTCTAGTTCTATACAGGTGGCTGGGCTGTTAGGTCTTGCTTCCCTGCTCCGTATGTTTCCCCAAAACTCCTCAATCGTCTTCTTCTCGGGTGGTCTGTTCCCTTCTTTCTCGTCGTCTACGAGATTCCTGTAGAAACTTCTTTGGTCGTCATCGAAGATTCGGTTGTTAATTTTCCTCTGAGAGCTCTCTTTGTATCGGCTTAATCTCTTTTCTGAGTGCAAGGAGGTTCTGTTTCAATGTGTCCGAGTACGCTCCTATTCTCTGATTTTTTTCTCATGTTTGCTGTGGACGCTGTCTCTCTTGAGGATGCTCTTCACTTTTCCAGTTAATTTCTTACACCTATTGCCCCATCGGTACTGGGTCAATTGGCCTATCTTGACTCTTAATTCTTCTATATTCTGCTGAAGTCTTCTTTTCCAAGCTGGTGGTTCCTTCTGTTTTCGGTTTTTCTGCTGGTGGTGGTTCCTTCTGTTTTCGGTTTTTCTGCTGCTGGTGGTTCCTTCTGTTTTCGGTTTTTCTGCTGCTGGTCTCTCACTTCTCTTCCATTAATCCTCGTGGCTGCTTCTGCAGCACAATACACGGCTGTGTGGATGGCCTCCAGTGTTGCACCATTGGTGTCGAGGTAATGCCGAATTATGTGCCGATTCAGGTGGTCTGTGACTCTCCACAAGGGTCTATTCGGCCTCTGCTTCGGTATCACGTGAGTCTTTGTTGGGTCCATTCCTTCGAATTCTGTTAGGGCATTCTTCCACTCGTCCTCTATTCTGGATATCATGACCTTGTCTTTTTCCACTTCAGCTGCTGTGGGTTGTATTTCCTCTTGCTCTTCCTCCACTGGTTCGGTGGTGGTACGTTCTCCCTCCACTGGTTCCATATTCTTTATCCTTTGTAGGTGATCGCTTACGTCTTGCTTGATTTTTTCCAAGATTGCTGGGGCTTCTTCGTGACGATGGTCCTTCTCTGGTCCGCTATTCGTTATTCAGTGACCTGAATATCCCGGAATTGTTCCAGCCACTTGGTATGTAGTCTCGGCCTGTAAGTTATCATATCGGTCTCCAGATTCGTTATTTCTTAGTATGCTTGCATGATGTACGTTTTCATTTCGATGCTACACTTCATGCGTTGGCCTTTTCTCCCTGCCTGGGTGGTCACTAGCGCACTTGTGCAGGAAGCACTTCCAGTTGGTGGGTCTGGATGGTCATGCCCTTCTCTTGTGGTAGCTATACAGGGTACAGCGCCACTCGCTCCACTGTCTACCTCGGGTGACCATCTCTGATTTTTAGAATCTACCCCTCTTCCTAAGACCTGAACGCAAGTGACTTTATCCTGCGCCACACTCGATGCAGTATGATTAATATTTCTCTGCAACATCATCAATCTATGGAGGTGGACCTGTTTAGCTTCCGGTTATGTCCACTAGTAGTTCTAAAGAGTGACGCCAGACGGCGCCACAATCTACCCTACCGATTAACATTATTAATAATTAATACAATATAATAATTATTAATAATATTAATAATTGATAAAAATAATATTATTAATAATAATAATTAATAATAATAATAATTATTATTTATTTTATTTTATTTATCAAGAGAATTGTTTACAATAAAATTATTGTAAAATTATTACAACAATTATTATTAACAATAATAATAATTATTATTATTATTCATAAGGGAATGTGTTTACAATAAAAGAACTTGTTAAGAAAAGTGAATTTCTTGACAAGTTGTAATTCATCATTTACAACAGTTTTTGCATACAGATTTGTTAACTAACAGAAAAGACAATGAAGTCATTACACATAGTACATCCCACACTGCAAACAGAGAAAGTAATTGATCTGCATATCAGGTCTAATCTACTGTATCATTGAGTATCAAAAATCTTCTTATTAGGAATTTTAATTTGGAGATAGAATAACTTCTCCTGAGCCTGAAATGAACACTAGCCAAGTTTTTTTTAGAATCTACCCATTTCCGAAGACCTGAACGTGAGCGTGTGGCTTATGCTGCACCAGTCCAAATAAATTTCCCAGTTACCCTGAGAGAGAGAGAGAGAGAGAGAGAGAGAGAGAGAGAGAGAGAGAGAGAGAGAGAGAGAGAGAGAGAGAGAGAGAGAGAGAGAGTAGAAGTGAATCATCAAGAAAGAGAAGAATGATGATATCCAGCTCAGGACCCTGGGTGTACCAAGCCCATACTCACCAGGTGTGAGCCTGTGGAATTATAATGTTTACTTGCGACTGTAGAATGATATCCTGAGCTCATCGTTAGTGTTGTCGATTTAACGTTTGTTGTGAATATGTTATAAGCATTTGCAATCTCAGATTTGGATTAAACGGGCTATTGTCCGCTCACTATGATAAAAATAATGTGGATTTTTTTATTGCTACATGATGAGGATTATGCCTCAATGTTTCAGGAACACTGTTTTATCTTCCAGCTTCAGAAAATTCTGGTATAGCCATTGATTATAATCATTTAACAAATGCGTTAGCCCTTCCCTTCTACACTGGTCCAGGACACTGCACATCTAGTGAAGTTTTTTCAAAAGCCTGGGCTAATCTGCAGGCATATCGTGAGCCAGAACAAGTTATAATACAAACCAGCAATAAATAGTTGGTACCTGGTTGATGTGACCACACATTACAGGAAATGACCAGAGTACCCAAGAATTGAGTTCAGCCGTCGTTACTATGGAACAAGAATAGTTTTTTATAGTAGTTCTCCTGGCAAGAACGGGGTTATAATACCTTCTAATTACAGAAAAGAATTTTAGCTTTGGAGGACAGCAACTATTTAACTAATAAAACACAGCTTTTAAATTAATTTATTGATAATAATTCCGTAATATTGCTATATGTACAAAACTTTCAATATGAATATAAATTAACATTGTTCTATGCACTTTAATGAATTAGCAAGTAACTTTGCTCAAACTGTGTTATTAGGACCACCCGAGAAGCAACTCACCTACTCATGTGTATTATGTGATAAATTGCAGATTCTCTGGTCTGTTTGACTATTTTATTGGACGGAAAACTAGAGTTTCCAGGAGGGGGAGGTAGCTTTGCTATTCGCCTCATGTTAAATTGATTAATTGAGGTACGGAGTGAATAAAAAGCCATAAATAAGGATCCTGTGAGAATGGAGTTTATATAAAACATGTAGAATTCACCACCAGTAGGACAAAAAGAATTAGGCAATTGTAGAAATGCAAATCGGTTAACAACGTCCAGTGTTCAATTAATGTTGAAACGTACGGAGTTTGTTCTTAAGGGCCTCCATAATGTGTACTTACTTTGTACTTACTATAGATTCCAGATTTAGGAGAGGAATCTGGAATATATACTTACTGTATATATTCCAGAAATCTGGAATCTATACTGGAATCTATACTAAATCTGGAATCTATACTTACTATAGATTCCAGATTTAGGAGAAGTCCGGTTGGCCTGCCTCCCTAAAATCCACTCATGCACACCTTCTCGATGGTAAGCCCTGTTACGTCATTTAGGTGTCAACGAACGTGTAGAGTGGTTCTCTTCAAGACGCCTGGTCAGCGTGAAGAGGAAAAGACCAAACCCTCCAGCATATGAGAGCACAACAATACAAATGGCCCTCAATCCTCAGCAGCTTTCACTCTCCCTCTTACGGCAGCGAGAGGATCAGAGTGGAAGCAGAAGGTGCTAAGAATCTCTGGGTACGACCAGGCTGCCATGCACGGAAACTGAACTTGGCCTGTTATAACGTAAGAACACTCATCGGTGAAGACAGGATATTAGAGCTGGAAAAGGAATTAGAAAATGTTAATTGGAATATCATTGGTTTGGCTGAAACAAGAAGAAATGAATCACTTATAAGTTTATCAAGTGGAAATCTGCTGTACACCAATGGAAACAGTGAAAGGAGTGAAGGTGGAGTTGGCTATCTGGTCCATAAAGATTTTAAAAACAACATTTTGGAATTCAAAAGTACATCACCAAGAGTGTCAAGACTAATACTCAAGATTTCTAAGAGATACAAGCTAAAGATTATAATAATTTATGCACCAACATCGAGCCATGATCATGAAGAGGTTGAAGAAATGTACACCGAAATTGAGAGTCTTCTAGATGAGCAGAAAATCCACTACACAATTATTATGGGAGACTTCAATGCTAAGGTTGGAAAAAGACAAAACAGCACAGAAAGGGGAACTATAGGAAATTTTGGAATTGGTGAAAGAAATGCAAGAGGTGAAAGACTTGTGGAATTTGCAGAATCTCAAGGACTGTCAGTAATGAACAGGTTTTTCAAGAAAAGAATGAACAGAAAGTGGACATGGAAGGGTCCAAATGGATTAACTACTAATGAAATCGACTTCATCCTCACTAACAGAAGATATATTGTGAATGATGTTACTGTCCTGAATAAGGTAAATGTTGGAAGTGATCACAGAATGGTAAGATGTACCCTTGATATAGATCGAGGAAAGGAAAGGAAAAAACTGACTTGAGTAAATAATACAAAGGTCTTTGAGATAACAGAAGAGGAGAAAAAGCAGTATGTACTGGAACTTAAGAACAAGTATGAGCTTCTGCAGACTGCTCAGGACCAAGATATCGACGAGGAATATTACAACTTTTTGAAAGTGATAAAGCCCAAGAAACCTATAGGGAAACATAAATCCAAAGAAGAAAAAATTAGTCAAGAAACACTTGTCATGATGAACCGAAGACGACAAATGAAAAGCAAGAAAAACACTGACAGGGAGAAAATTGAGTATACTGAGTTATGCAAAGCCATTAGAAAGAGACTCAGAGAGGACATAAGAAGATTTAACACAAGAAAAGTAGAACAAGCATTAAGGGAAAACAAAGGATTTAAATCAGCAGCCATGAGCAGTAATACAGAAAGACAAATGATACTGAAACTGAAGAATAGCGATGGTGTACTTATAAACAGCAGAGAAGGCATAATTCAAATAGCCGAAGAGTACTATAGAGAATTATACAAGGAGCAGGGGAATGATACCAGCAGTGGGGAAAATGGATTGCAAAGTAGCAACACGTACGACATACCCAATATTCTTTCTGATGAGGTAGAACATGCATTGAAGAAAATGAAGGATCCGAAAGCCCCGGGGGAAGATGAAGTTACTGTAGAGTTGTTAAAATTGGGAGGAAGAGACATAACACAAAAACTGGCAAGGCTCTTCACAAAGTGCATTAGAAAAGGTGTGACGCCTAAGCAGTGGAATAATGCAATCATAGTTTTGCTGCATAAGAAAGGAGATAAATCAGAAATTGGAAATTATAGACCAATTAGCTTGTTATCCCACATCTACAAGTTGTTCACAAGGGTCATTACTAACAGATTAGAAAGAATACTTGATGAGAATCAACCGAAAGAGCAAGCTGGCTTTAGGACAGGATTCTCAACTATGGATCACCTTCACGTAATATCACAGCTAATGGAGAAAGCAAATGAATATAAAACACCATTATGCCTGGCATTTGTGGATTATGAAAAGGCATTTGACTCCATACAGCATAAGGCAATGTTTCGGGCACTGGAAAGACAAGGCATTGATACCCCATATATTATGATTTTGAAGAAAATATATGAGAGTGCTACCTCCTTTATTAGACTAGACAAAGACAGTAGGAAATTTAAAATTGAGAAAGGAGTTCGACAAGGAGACACAATATCTCCGAAGCTGTTTACTGCTGCCCTTGAGGAAGCTTTCAGAAGATTAGACTGGTCGCAGAAAGGAGTCAAGGTGAACGGAGAGTACCTAAACCATTTACGATTTGCAGATGACATTGTGGTCATAAGCCATGATCCCAAAGAATTAGAGGAAAATCTTAATCAGTTATGCACAGCTAGTAAGGATTTTGACTAAAGATGAATATGGCTAAAACAAAAGTAATGATGAACAAGTATGCCACAGTAAGGGAAATAATGATTGAAGGAGCAATAATTGAAAAGGTGGAGTCATATACTTATCTGGGACAAGTTATTAGCTGTAATAATGATAAATGGCTGGAAGTCAAGAGAAGAATAAATTTTGGATGGATAGCATTCAGGAAATATAGTCACATACTGAAGAGCAATATCCCAGTTTGTCTGAAACGTAAAATAATGAATCAATGTATACCCCCCCACCATGACTTATAAGTGAAACTTGGGCACTCACCAAAAGAATGGAAGAGAAGCTGAGAACTACACAGCGAAGAATGGAACGAATTATATTGGGAATCAGACTGTTAGATAATAAGAGAAACACATGGATTAGGCAGCAAACTCAAGTAAAGGACATTCTTATCAAAACTAAAGAACTAAAATGGTCTTGGGCAGGACACATAGCTCGAAGACATGATGACAGATGGACTAAGAAAATAACAGAATGGTACCCAAGAGGAGCTAGAAGAAAACCTGGAAGACAAAGGCGGAGATGGATAGATGAAATTCATGAGTTTGTGGGTAGTAAATGGATGGCCAGTGCTCAAAACAGAAGGAACTGGAAAGTTGCTGGAGAGGCCTTCATCCTGCAGTGGATTGAAAATGGCTGATGATGATGATGATGATAGATTCCAGATTATAGGTTATAGATTCATCTGGGACTCCAATATGTGTTTGTCCGTTTAAGTGGAATATTCAGTAAAATTAGGGTAGGATGGATGCATCTTTCGAAAACTTTTATGACAGATGATGAAATGGAGATTGAATTAATAACTTTCATGATTTCCGTGTTTTGCATTTCGGCAAGGGGAAAAGTTTATTAGTTTTAAATTTCCAGGGAAAATAGTCATCGGGCATGCTCTTTTCTGTAACTTATAGCAATAGCCTGGCATCCTTATACGATATCTGTATCCGTGACAGCCGACCCGTACTCTTCTCTTCCCTGGAATCCTTACCCTTTTGCTCGACGTTGGTTGTTGTAGAGTTTTAAGTACATCAGTAACTTTGGTCATATTGCGCAGTGCATATGTCTGTAAATTGTGTGTTCTGTAGGGGCGTTCCTAGGGAATGTGGCGCCCGGGTGCTAATTGAAATTTGGTGCCTCCTTTAAAATTTTCTTCATATGCAAATTTCAGGTTTTCTGGTGCTCCTTAAACGTTGACGTCCGGGTGCAGTGCACCCCTTTCACACTCGGGACGGCCCGCCTCTGGTGTCTGTGCTCGATTTGCTGTTTGTTGGACGAAAAACATTACCCTTTTTCTTGAAGTGTATACCGCTTATTCTTATAGAAAATTATCATCGTCATAAATTAACATAATAAAAACCAAAAATGTTTTATTAAATAATATCGTTCATAAAAAATTAATAAAATTTAAATGAATTTAACGATAAGAAGTAAATAAAATTCTGATTTTATTCATAGTCATAACGCTTGTTCTGTTTATAGGTGGGGTGTTTTAGCGCGAAAGTTGACTTTTATGGATTCTTTAAATTGCTTATCGTAAAAAATGGGTATTATTCGATTTCATTATGTTGTTTCCTTTAGTTCACAGGTATTCCATTAATTTTTTTAAAAATATAAGTGTTTTGGAAGGAACTTAGCTTGTATGCTTTTTTGTGTTGTTTTTATTTATATTGTAAGAGAATGGTGGTACTTTATGGAATACTCTTGTGATGGTTACCGTGATAGTTGTTCGATGTGTGTCTGTGAAAATGGAGTTGGGAGTGAAGGATTTAATCGATCATTCGAAGCAGTAGCGTAATTATTTCTGTGCAGAATATCGGGGTCCGCGCGAAGTGGTGGGATCCATCCCTCCGTTAGTGAAATTATCATATCGCGTAGTTATGTTAATGCTATAAGCAAATGGATGAACATATTCCCACTAGATATGAATGGCATAACTGTTTACAGCGCAGAAAGAGGAACTATAGGAAATTTTGGAATTGGTGAAAGAAATAAAAGAGGTGAAAGACTTGTGGAATTTGCAGAATCTCAAGGACTGTCAGTAATGAACACTTTTTTCAAGAAAAGGGTGAACAGAAAGTGGACATGGAAGAGTCCAAATGGATTAACAACTAATGAAATCGACTTCATCCTCACTAACAGAAGATATATTGTGAATGATGTTACCGTCCTGAATAAGGTAAACATTGGAAGTGATCACAGAATGGTAAGATGTACACTTGATATAGATGTAGGAAAGGAAAGGAAAAAACTGACTCGAGTAAATAATACAAAGGTCTTTGAGATAACAGAGGAGGAGAAAAAGCAGTATGTACTGGAACTTAAGAACAAGTTTGAGCTTCTGCAGACTGCTCAGGACCAAGATATCGACGAGGAATATTACAACTTTCTGAAAGTGATAAAGCCCAAGAAACCTATAGGGAAACAGAAATCCAAAGAAGAAAAAATTAGTCAAGAAACACTTGAAATGATGAACCGAAGACGACAAATGAAGAGCAAGAAAAACATTGACAGGGAGAAAATTGAGTATACTGAGTTATGCAAAGCCATTAGAAAGAGACTCAGAGAGGACATAAGAAGATTTAACACAAGAAAAGTAGAACAAGCATTAAGGGAAAACAAAGGATTTAAATCAGCAGCCATGAGCAGTAATACAGAAAGACAAATGATACTGAAACTGAAGAATAGCGATGGTGTACTTATAAACAGCAGAGAAGGCATAATTCAAATAGCAGAAGACTACTATAGAGAATTATACAAGGAGCGAGGGAATGATACCAGCAGTGGGGAAGATGGATTGCAAAGTAGCAACACATACGACATACCCAATATTCTTCTGATGAGGTAGAACATGCATTGAAGAAAATGAAGAATCGGAAAGCCCTGGGGGAAGATAAAGTTACTGTAGAGTTGTTAAAATTGGGAGGAAGAGACATAACACAAAAACTGGCAAGGCTCTTCACAAAGTGCATTAGAAAAGGTGTGACACCTAAGCAGTGGAATAATGCAATCATAGTTTTGCTGCATAAGAAAGGAGATAAATCAGAAATTGGAAATTATAGACCAATTAGCTTGTTATCCCACATCTACAAGTTGTTCACAAGGGTCATTACTAACAGATTAGAAAGAATACTTGATGAGAATCAACCGAAAGAAGCTGGCTTTAGGACAGAATTCTCAACTATGGATCACCTTCACGTAATATCACAGCTAATGGAGAAAGCAAATGAATATAAAACACCATTATGCCTGGCATTTGTGGATTATGAAAAGGCATTTGACTCCATACAGCATAAGGCAATGTTTCGGGCACTGGAAAGACAAGGCATTGATACCCCATATATTATGATTTTGAAGAAAATATACGAGAGTGCTACCTCCTTTATTAGACTAGACAAAGACAGTAGGAAATTTAAAATTGAGAAAGGAGTTCGACAAGGAGACACAATATCTCCGAAGCTGTTTACTGCTGCCCTTGAGGAAGCTTTCAGAAGATTAGACTGGTCGCAGAAAGGAGTCAAGGTGAACGGAGAGTACCTAAACCATTTACGATTTGCAGATGACATTGTGGTTATAAGCCACGATCCCAAAGAATTAGAGGAAAATCTTAATCAGTTATGCACAGTTAGTAAGGATTTTGGACTAAAGATGAATATGGCTAAAACAAAAGTAATAATGAACAAGTATGCCATGGAAAGGGAAATAATGACTGAAGGAGCAGTAATTGAAAAGGTGGAGTCATATACTTATCTGGGACAAGTTATTAGCTGTAATAATGATAAATGGCTGGAAGTCAAGAGAAGAATAAATTTTGGATGGATAGCATTCAGGAAATATAGTCACATACTAAAGAGCAATATCCCAGTTTGTCTGAAACGTAAAATAATGAATCAATGTATACCCCCCACCATGACTTATAAGTGAAACTTGGGCACTCACCAAAAGAATGGAAGAGAAGCTGAGAACTACACAGCGAAGAATGGAACGAATTATATTGGGAATCAGACTGTTAGATAATAAGAGAAACACATGGATTAGGCAGCAAACTCAAGTAAAGGACATTCTTATCAAAACTAAAGAACTAAAATGGTCTTGGGCAGGACACATAGCTCGAAGACATGATGACAAATGGATTAAGAAAATAACAGAATGGTACCCAAGAGGAGCTAGAAGAAAACCTGGAAGGCAAAGGCGGAGATGGATAGATGAAATTCATGAGTTTTTGTGTAGTAAATGGATGGCCAGTGCTCAAAACAGAAGGAACTGGAAAGTTGCTGGAGAGGCCTTCATCCTGCAGTGGATTGAAAATGGCTGATGATGATGATGCTGATGAACTGTTTACAATACTGTTCAGGTTGGTGAAAAATTATTTTGCATCAATATTTTTTCAACATTCATGCACATTGAAATTTTTAAGGATGGGAGTACCAGCTTATAACGGTACTAAATGATTTCGTGATAATTGAGAAGAAAGTGGAACAGAAATTGAAACTATAAGTAAGGGGCTGCTGAGATCAATGCAATTATATTAAAAGATGTACCAAAAGAGGTAAGCAAACCTTTAGTCATAATTATGAGAGCATCCTTGGATTTAGGGTACAACCCTAGGGTGGAGTTGTGGAAATGTTTCTCCTGCTCACAAAAGGGGATCAAAGGATGATTTGACACTGTTTCAGGCTTACAGACCAGTAAGCCTAACTTCTGTTCCAGGGAAAATAATGGAATCAGTGGTTAAAAACTTCAGGATCATCACGATAGAATAGAGTTATATGTTAAGGGGATCTATTCAATTATACTGGATAGATCCCCTTAAAAAAAAAAAAATTTTTTTTTTTTTTTTTTTTTTTTTCATTACCCTGACGTAATGAAAACGACCTTGGGAGTAATTGTGCAGTCAGATATGAAATTCTATGACAGTGCAGATAGGCTGTCAGTACAGCTCATGAGGTTTGATCATTAATGTATAGGAATTTCGTTAGCAGGGCTAAGGAGGTGATTATCCCATTGTATAAGGCAGTGGTTAGGCTGCATCTTGAGTACTGCATACAGGTCTGGAGGACTCATTTTAGGATGGATGTGGATCTGTTGGAATGGGTGCAGAGAAGGGCAGTGAAATTGATGAAGTGAACACCAATACCAAGAATTGCAGTGTCTGGAGACCAGGCATTTCGAAGTGATCTGATCGAGGTGTTTAAGGCTTTGGATGAATTGAGCAATCTCTGTGCTGGCTGCAGTGTTTCTATTGCTCAGACTATGCATGAGAGGATGTAAATTCAAATTGAGAAAGGATGGTTGCAGGATAGATGTGCAGAAATTTGCCTTTAGTCAGGCAGTTGTGGTTGATTGGAACAATCTTCCATCTGTTGTGGAAGTCGGTAGTTTGAATAAATTCAAGAAAGAACTAAATAAATTATTGCATCATTTGCCGCTACTAATACCATCTCCAGATCCATCCCCTTAACCTATCCAGTTATCTTTTCTGATCAGTCAAATTAGCTATAATTCTATTAGTTAAGAAACACATAAAAACCAAGGAAGTGAAGCTAGTCGACATCGCTGGACAGTGCAGTGTGGAGTCAGTTTGGTGTGACATAAACATTGGGAGATCAAAATTGAGAGTAGGAGTGTGCTATAGGCCTAATGACTCTGACGAGTATAATAAGGAACTGTACAGGGAAATAGAGTGGGCCAGTAAATCAGAGTGTCTTATAATGGGAGATTTTAATTTCCCAGATATTGACTGGAATTTGGGGGCTGGATACTCACACACTAGCAGGGCTTTTGTGGATTTATTGGATGATTGTTTTCTACATCAGCATGTTCCGGAGGCAACTAGAGGGAGTAATACTCTTGATTTGATTATCAGCAGTGATTCTTCATGCATTAAGAATCTGCAGATAAATGAACCACTAGGTGGCAGTGATCACAGTGTGCTGAAGTGGGATTTACTCAAAGAGGTAACTACCATTAGGGGTAAAGGGAAGGGTTATTGCTTCCGTAAAGGCGACTACGATGGACTGAGACAGTATTTAAATTCTATACAGTGGCACCAACTGATGATGTTACCAACAGCAAATTCAAAATGGGAAGCATTCAAAGAACTTATCTTGGAAGCTACTAGGCTTTACATACCAACTAAGAAATATTGTTCAAGGTTTAGGCCAAAATGGATGTCAGATGAACTAATGAGGCATATGGCAGAGAAGAAAAATGCATGGGATACTTACAAATTAACACATGACACAGAAGCCTATGATAGATACAAGTTGATATGCAACCAAGTTACAAAGGAGGTTAGGCAGGCGAAGGCAGATTACGAGAAATCCTTGGCAAGGGATGCAAAGGAAAACAGCAAAGAGTTCTTTACTTATGTAAACTCTAGAAGGAAAGGGATGAATCAGATTGGTCCACTTGATATTGATGGGTCAAGTGTTGATGATCCTGCTCAGGTAGCTAACAAACTAAATGAATATTTTGCATCGACATTCACACATGAGGAGTTATTCAGCGAGGGGAATGCCAGAGGTGTATTCAACTCTAGCAGTAAGCTACAGAATCTTGAAATAACTGGGAGTAAAGCGGAGGAGAAACTGTTGAAGATAAACACAAGAAAGGCACCCGGTGTGGATGGGATCTATCCAGTTATATTAAAGGAGGCAGCAAAGGAAGTAAGCAAACCCTTAGCCATAATTATGAGAGCTTCCTTGGACTCAGGGGAGGTACCCATAGACTGGAAATGTGCAAATGTGACCCCAATTCACAAAGGAGGATCAAAGGCTGATATAAGTAATTATAGACCTGTGAGCTTAACTTCTGTTCCAGGAAAATTAATGGAGGCACTGGTTAAAAGAAGCACTGCAGGATCATTTAGACAAGACTTCAGTTATAGCTCAGACACAGCATGGTTTTGTTAAGGGGAAGTCTTGCCTGACCAACTTGATTGGATACTATGATGCAGTCACAAAAGAACTGGATGCAGGGAATAACTTTGATATTATATACTTGGATCTTAGAAAGGCTTTTGATACTGTTGCACATGGAAGACTGCTACACAAATTGGAGCAGTGTGACATTGGAGGCAAATTGCTGCTATGGATAAAGGGGTGGTTGAGGGGGAGAAGACAGAGAGTGGTAATCAATGGACACTGCTCATCGTGGACTGATGTTATTAGTGGAGTCCCTCAGGGCTCAGTGTTGGGTCCATTATTGTTTTCTGTATTTATAAATGATATTGATGATGGTATATCGGGATTAATGTCCAAGTTTGCAGACGATACAAAGGTTGGCAGGGTTGTCAAGGACACTACTGACACTATGCTGCTGCAACAGGATCTGGAAAGGTTGAGCAGATGGGCTGAGTGGTGGCAAATGAAGTTTAACATTGATAAATGTAAAGTACTACACATGGGAAACAGCAACCCCAGAGCAACGTATCAACTCTGTGGTACTACACTGACAGTGGTAGAGAATGAAAGGAACTTGGGGGTGGTTGTGCAGGCAGATATGAAGTTCTCTGAGCAGTGCAGACGGGCTGCAAGAGTAGCTCATGGAGTATTGTCAATGATATACAGGAATTTTTCCAGCAGGGATAAGGAGGTGATTATTCCATTGTATAAGGCGATGGTCAGGCCACACCTAGAGTACTGTATACAGGTCTGGAGGCCTCATTTCAAGAAGGATGTAGAGCTGCTGGAACGAGTACAGAGAAGGGCAACAAGATTAGTGAATGGAACAAAGGGGTGCTCTTACGAAGAAAGGCTTAAGTTTTGCAAATTACAGTGTCTGGAGACTAGGCACCAGCGAGGTGATCTGATAGAGGTGTATAAAGCCTTGAATGGTTTAAGCATGCTCAATGCTGATGGGATTCTTCCTCTAGCTCAGAATAATCACCTGAGAGGGCATAAATTCAAATTGAGGAAAGACAGATGTAGGATAGACGTGCCGAAATTTGCCTTTAGCCAGCGGGTGGTTGGTTGGTGGAACAGACTTCCATCCCTTGTGGTGGAGGTTGATAGCCTAAATAAGTTTAAGGCTCAGCTGGACAGGTATTTTGAACGAACAGAGGGGTGAAGTGGAAGTGGGTTTTTTTATTTTTTATTTTTTTTTTTGGCTGATGCTGCATAAGCTTGCTTTCTTGCATCAAATGCCTCTACTAATGCTAATGCTAATTATGCCACGGTAACAGAAGAACTGGATGCAAAATGTAATTTTTATGTTGTGTACTTATTTCAGTAAAGCTCTTGACTGTTTCGCATGAAATACTGCTTTATAGGAGCAATGCAGCATTAAGTGCAATTTATTGCTGTGGATTACTGAATCGCAAAAGATAGGGTGGTTATAAATGTGCACCCTTCTTCTATTGTGAAGTCCTTCAGGGTTCAGTGCTGGTCCTCTTACTGTTTTCAATATTTATTAACAATGTTGGTGAAGTCATATCAAGATTATTGTCTAAATGTTTGCTGATGATAAAATGGTTGGCAGTATGGTTAATGATAAGAAATCAACACTGCAACAGGACCTAGAAAAATTAAGTAGATGGACTGAAGTGACAATTGAGGTTTAACATTAATAAATGCAAGTTACTGCATATGGGCAGCAGTAACCCCAGAATTACATACCAATTGGGTGACAACATGCTCAAGGTAGTGGAGAATGAAAGAGATCCAGTGGTTATTGTAGAGTCTGATGTAAAGTTGTCTGAGCAATGTGCACAGGATGCAAAGGCACTTATGGGGTTTTGTCAATGATATATAGGAATTTTGCCATCAGGGACAAGGAGGTGATTATCCCATTATATAAGACATTGGTTATTCCACATCTTGATTACTGTATACAAGTCTGGAAGCCTCATTTTAATTAAGAAGGATGTGTAGCTCTTGGAATGGATACAGAGAGCAACAACCAGATCAGTTGAGGACATGACGCCTACTTCTATCACAAAAGACTTAAGCTCTGCAAATTTCAGTGTTTGGAAACTATAAGCTTGCTTTCTTGCATTGTTTGCCACTATTAATACTAATATTAACCTCCATAGTGACTTGATTGCAGACTACTTTGTACTTACTATAGATTTCTTTGCCCTGTGATAGTTTATAATTATCCTATTAATTGCACTGTTTTCAATATTTATTAACAATGTTGGTGAAGTCATATCAAGATTATTGTCTAAATGTTTGCTGATGATAAAATGGTTGGCAGTATGGTTAATGATAAGAAATCAACACTGCAACAGGACCTAGAAAAATTAAGTAGATGGACTGAAGTGACAATTGAGGTTTAACATTAATAAATGCAAGTTACTGCATATGGGCAGCAGTAACCCCAGAATTACATACCAATTGGGTGACAACATGCTCAAGGTAGTGGAGAATGAAAGAGATCCAGTGGTTATTGTAGAGTCTGATGTAAAGTTGTCTGAGCAATGTGCACAGGATGCAAAGGCACTTATGGGGTTTTGTCAATGATATATAGGAATTTTGCCATCAGGGACAAGGAGGTGATTATCCCATTATATAAGACATTGGTTATTCCACATCTTGATTACTGTATACAAGTCTGGAAGCCTCATTTTAATTAAGAAGGATGTGTAGCTCTTGGAATGGATACAGAGAGCAACAACCAGATCAGTTGAGGACATGACGCCTACTTCTATCACAAAAGACTTAAGCTCTGCAAATTTCAGTGTTTGGAAACTATAAGCTTGCTTTCTTGCATTGTTTGCCACTATTAATACTAATATTAACCTCCATAGTGACTTGATTGCAGACTACTTTGTACTTACTATAGATTTCTTTGCCCTGTGATAGTTTATAATTATCCTATTAATTGCACTGTTTTCAATATTTATTAACAATGTTGGTGAAGTCATATCAAGATTATTGTCTAAATGTTTGCTGATGATAAAATGGTTGGCAGTATGGTTAATGATAAGAAATCAACACTGCAACAGGACCTAGAAAAATTAAGTAGATGGACTGAAGTGACAATTGAGGTTTAACATTAATAAATGCAAGTTACTGCATATGGGCAGCAGTAACCCCAGAATTACATACCAATTGGGTGACAACATGCTCAAGGTAGTGGAGAATGAAAGAGATCCAGTGGTTATTGTAGAGTCTGATGTAAAGTTGTCTGAGCAATGTGCACAGGATGCAAAGGCACTTATGGGGTTTTGTCAATGATATATAGGAATTTTGCCATCAGGGACAAGGAGGTGATTATCCCATTATATAAGACATTGGTTATTCCACATCTTGATTACTGTATACAAGTCTGGAAGCCTCATTTTAATTAAGAAGGATGTGTAGCTCTTGGAATGGATACAGAGAGCAACAACCAGATCAGTTGAGGACATGACGCCTACTTCTATCACAAAAGACTTAAGCTCTGCAAATTTCAGTGTTTGGAAACTATAAGCTTGCTTTCTTGCATTGTTTGCCACTATTAATACTAATATTAACCTCCATAGTGACTTGATTGCAGACTACTTTGTACTTACTATAGATTTCTTTGCCCTGTGATAGTTTATAATTATCCTATTAATTTTTGCTCCCAACCACTGAGCTCATTAGTTCATCTGACATTGATTTAGATATAATTCTTTGAACCATATCTCTTAGTTAAAAAGCCTAGTAACCACTATGATTACTTCCTTGAATACTTCTAATTTAGAATTTCCTGTTGGTAAGTTCTATTCAGTGGGATCAACATAATCAGTTGATTCCACTGAATAGAACTTAAAACTGTCAGAGACAATTGTAGTCATCTTTACAAAAGCAAAATCCTTTCCCCCCTTACGATAAGGGTTATACCTTTTAAGGAGATCCTACATGAATATGTGGTCACTATGCTCCTTTATCTGGAGATTCCTAATGCATGAAAGATCACTGTTGATAATGAGATCAAGAATGTTGCTTTCACTTGTTGTTTGACATGCTAGTATAGAAAACAGTCATTTAATAAATCTAAAAAGGTTTTGCTTCTCCGTGAGTGACCAAGTTCCAGTCAATATCTGGAAAGTTGAAATCATCCATTATAAGATATTCTGATTTGCTGGGCTACTCTGTTTGCCTGTATGGTTGTTTGTTATCCTGTATCACAATCATTTGAACACACTGTTACTCTCCTTTTTGTTTACCAGTGCTTTTATTACACCAGACTGACTCACCTCTGTGCTGGCCACTCACACTGACTGGGTGTGCTACTTTAAATTCTGTTTGCTTCTTAACCGAAAGCATAATCTATAATATCTGTACACATTATACTCACAATGTGCAGACTACATCTCTACATCTCTTATGTCTGAGTAGCACCATTTTTCTGATAATATCTCTTACGATGCCTGCATTGATGACTTAGCCAGTAATTAAAATTCATCAAATTTGTTTGCTATACTCCTAGCATTAGTATACAAGCAAGTATGTTGTTGTTTGGTTTTTAGGCTTTTAGGCTTTGGTTTGTTTGGGCTCGAACCCCGGTCTAATCAAGAAGCGTATGCCACGCACTGCTGCTCCTGTCCACCCAGCTATGGAGGTGCCACAAGCAAGTATGTGCACCTGTATCTGCTCTTAGTAATCCTAATACAGCCTATGTATTTAGTTGTGATCATGAGTACAGAATGACCTAGATAGACTTCAGGGATGGTCAGAAAAGTGGCAGCTATGCTTTAATTCATCAAAGTGCAAGGTCTTACACCTGGGGAACAGTAACCCGAAAACAACTTATACACTTGGAGTTGAACTAAAGTCAGTAGTGGAAGAAAGGGACTTGAGAGTTACAATATGGTCAGACATGAAGTCCTCCGAGCATTGCAGACAGGTTGCAAGCAAGGCCCATGGTGTCCTATTGATGATTTATCAAACATTTGCTAGTAGAGATAAAGACGTCATAGTCCCATTATACAAAGCTATTGTTAGATCCCACTTGGAATGAACTTTGTTCATGAAGACCGCACCTAAAAAAAAAAAAAGACATTGAGCTTTTTGAAAGGATCCAGACGGGAACGTGGCTGGTGAGATCGGCAAAAGGAAGTCTTTATGAGGAAAGACTTCGAATATGTGGGTTACACAAAGCTGGAAACTAGGCACCTTAGAGGTGACGTGATTGAGGTGTTTAAGGCTCTGAGAGGCAATAGTAAAATGAATGAGGATGAAATTTTCACGGTTATAAATGACTGTGTAACTAGGGGCCATAAATTCAAGTTATGGCATAGGTTGTCTATTTCCTTTTCTCTTAATATTATTTATTTTATTTAATTTTTTTATTATTATTTTTTAAACCTTTTATTTATTTTTTTAGCTGGTGCAACATGTGCCTTAGGCTTCCTTGCACATATGGCTGATACTAATACTAAAATCCCCAGCAGGCCTTGTAATTCAACCGGCACTTTGCTTTCCAGTCTGCTGCATGTCCCAATGAAAATAGCACAGAAATTACTTTTGCCCCTGCTTGTGGCTAGTCTTATTCTGTGTATCCCTTAAGCAAATAGTTTTGACCTATTTAATGCTTGGTTGATAATACAGTATTAGCAAACTTGTGAATTTGTTATTGACAGCAGTTTCATAAGGATATGCATGCTGTAAACAGTTCTTTTATATCAAGGATAATGATTATTACATGATTATTAGACAGCAAAGATGCTGTATGCTCTAAATAATTTTATTGTTCTGTTTTGTGATTACCATGGTTTTCACATCTCTACTGTATGACTTTTTTTGCTATGTAATCAGGTATATTTTAGTCTTTTATTAATCGAGTATTTATTCTTTCCCCCTCCCCTTCTCTCTCTCTCTCTCTCTCTCTCTCTCATATATAATTATCACTGTTTCATGATGACAGCAGTAACTTGAGTATTCATTGATGTTTCATCTCCAGGTGTTGAAGTCTGTCCTTGTATTGTTTCAGTAATTCAGACCTGCAGGCTAGTTTGAAGTTCCTGTGCCACTAGTAAATTCAAATAGGCCTTGGTAGTTAAATTCTATAACTGAAAATAAAATTTTATTAACGCTGTTCCACTGTCAAATCAACTTAAGTTACTGATAATTTTAAGTCATCTTTTCTGTGACAGCAAAACATATTTTAGAACTTCTGTCAACTACACTCTACTGTTGAACAGAAGGCTTGCTTCTTGTTACAATTTGGCACAGTATTTCTATAAATACTGTGCCAAATTATTAGAAAAAAATTTTTCTGGAATAGTTTAAAAAAAATGGTGTTTTATGCTCTTTTATAATTTCTTTGTGGTTTTATTTCAAAGGATGCCCTTTTCATGACTCCCTTTATCTATAGCAGCATATGAAAAAAGAATACTCTTTTCATATACTGCTATGGGGATGCTTGAATGGGAGAAGACAGTTTGTTTGTTTGTTATTTGGTTTTTAGGAGCATTAGCAACTAAGGCCATATTGCTCCGGGAATGTGTGGTGGTCATCCCCTGACCTTTCTGCATCCTCCGTATTTGGTGGTCACGGGCTCGAACCCCGGTCTAATCAAGAAACGTGTGCTACAGAAGATAGAGTAGTAATCAATTCACTCTTCATGGATTAATGGTATTAGTGAAGTTCCTTGGGATTCAGTGTTGGGACCATTGCTGTTTTCTATATTTATCAATGATATTGATGAAGATATATCAAGTTTAATGTCTAAGTTTGCAGATGATACAAAGGTTTGCAAAGTGGTTAATGAAAGTATGCTACTGCAACAGGATCCAGAAAAGTTAGGCAGATGGGAATTGAAGTTTAACATTGACAAATGCAAAGTACTGCATACAGGTAGCAGTAACCCCAGAGTAACATACCAACTGTGTGGTACTACACTCACTGTAGTGAAAAATGAAAAAGTCCTGAGGGTAATTGTGCAGTCTTCTGAACAGTGCAGACAGGCTGCCAGGACAGCTCAGGGGTTTTATTATTATTAGCTATATGGTGCAAGGAAGCCTAAGGCTTTTGCTGCACCAGCAAAAAAAAAAAAAAAAAAAAAAAATCCCAATTTATAGAGAGAGAGAGAGAGAGAGAGAGAGAGAGAGAGTGAGAGTGTGTGTCAGTCAGAAGTAGAAGTAGAAGGGAACCACCAAGAAAGAGAAAAATGATGATATCCAGCTTAGGACCCTGGGTGTGCCAAGCCCATACTGACCAGATATGAGCCACTGGGGTTATGTCAATGATATACAGGAATTTTGTTACAGAGAAGGGCAATGAGATTGGTGAGGAGAATAAAAGGGGTGCTCTTACCAAGAAAGGCTTCAGTTCTGAAAATTTCAGCATCTGGAGACTAGCACCTGTGAGGTATTCTTATTGAGGTGTTTAAGGTTTTGAATGGATTGAGCAAGCACAGTGCTGATAGAATCCTTCCTTTTTCTCAGACTACACATATAAGGGGGTGTAAATTCAAATTGAGGAAGGATGGTAGATAGATGTGTGGAAGTTTATAGTTTAAATAAATTCAATTAAGAACTATACAAACCATTGGAGGTAATGAATAAGTGAAATGGGAGGTGTTGTTTTTTTTTTTTTTTTTTTTGGCTGTTCGTATTTTGCTGCTTGTATAAGCTTGCTTTCTTGCATCAGCCAAACTAATGCTAATATCAGTCTGGAATGAGTAGTTTAAATATCAGCTTAAAAATATTGTTGAACACAAGCTACTGTAAATGGATCTTTGGATGTGTGAATGTGTATCTGTATATTTCTTGCACCTAGTTTTCAATTTTTTTTTGGCCACTGAATCTTTTTTCAAACCCCAAATTTTCTGTACCGTACTGAATATCTTTAAGAATAGTAATAAACAGCTTTAGAAATTAGAATGATTGGTGAACTTCATTATTTAGACAAAGTAGCCATTTTCACCTTTAATGAGTATTTTCTTTATTTCTTTATTGCTTCTGATTTGGCGCCTCCGTAGCCAGGTGGGAAGGAGTAGCAGTGCATAGCACACGTTTCTTGATTAGACCGGGGTTCGAGCCCGTCACCACCAAATACGGAGGATGCGGAAAGGTCAGGGAATGACCACCGCATGTCCCGGAGCAATATGGCCTTAGTTGCTAATGCTCCTAAAAACCACAATAACAAACAACTTCTGATTTATGTTCCAAATTAAGGGTAACAGAACCTTAATCTTTAGGGGCTTGGGTATGATCATTACCCTTGAGTACTATCATGTTGCCCAGGTCAAATAGTCAGTCCTCTCCTGGCGTGTAGCACACGCTTCTTGATTAGACCAGGGTTCGAGCCCATGACGACCAAATACGAAGGATGCGGAAAGGTCAGGGAATGACCACTGCATATCCCCGGAGCAATATGGCCTTAGTTGCTAATGCTCCTAAAAACCAAATAACAAACAATCGCTCCTGGCAGTAAATGTCAGTGTAATATTAATGATTTTTATATTTGAAATTTAGAAATATAAGAGTATTAGTTAAAACCTTTTTTTTAATGTTATTACAGATAGCTGATTTTATATATATTTATTTTTTTTTTTCTCTTGTGCTGTTTTGAAGTGAATGTTTTAAATTCTTTAAATATTTACTTTTTAATATAGATAACATACCAAATATACAGACTACAACAGTGCTCTCAAATTGCATATTACTCATGCAATCAAGGAACTAGCACAGGTTCTGAAACATTGTACTGTTAAAATGTTAATTAAAAAATATATTTCGATATTTTTGGTACTGAGTTTTATTTTATTTTAAATTTGTTTTTTTTTTGTATTTATCCCCTTTCTCCATATCTTAAAGGATGACCATTATCCAGTCGATAATTTAATCCTGTCTTCTGAAAATACTACTCCAAAACCTTGGCTTTCTTCTCCTGAAGATAAATCAGGTCGTCTTGAAGCAGAATTTCAGCTGGAAAGAGTTACATGGATTCACTATGTCGATATTGGTAGGAAATATTCTACTTGTAAATTAAATTTTAGATTTTAAGTAATTTTTTGCTTAAAATTTTATTTTCTGTTGAAGTTGATTAACATAATATAACTGTTATTCAAGACTCTTACCTTGCAGTGTTTGCTTTTGGTACTTTAAATACTTTTGATTAGATAGCCTCCCCTGCACCACCATTAATTACCTTAATAAATTGTGGGGTAGAATTTCAAATTATTTAGTTCATTTTGACTTAATGAGTCTGTAATCAACCTGCTGCTAGGACCTTTTTAAGGTATTTTTGAACTGATCAACCTGTCTGAAACATTTTTAAGATTTTGCCATTGCAAACTATATATATAAATCCTGTGGAACTGCACAAATAATTTCATAATCATATTTTAATTTAAAACATTTATAATAAAGCATTTTAATTTAAAACATTTATAAAGCATTAGTATGAAGGATATATCTCTTGGGGGAGGGCCCAATAGTCTGATCCAGAATGTAATCTAACCTTGTTTGAAAATTTCTTATGGACATTTGTTTTCAAAATGTTTTTTGTCTTTCACATTGATATCTAGGAATGCATAAATTGCTTAACTTGAGAGATGGCTGTAATATGTGCATTGTGAACAATGAGTAAAACATAATTTGTATAAAAAAAGGAGAGAGAGGAGCGAATGGGAATGTGTATATTTGCAAAATAAGATCACAAATTTCCAGGATTGGGTTTTTATTTAAAGAAATAATAAAACCATTGTTTTTTTTTTTTTTTTTTCCTTTTCAAAACTTAAGTTTTTCCATCAGTTGTAAACTGAGTGATCACTGAATTATGACCACCTACCTAATACTTCGTAGGTCTTCCTTTTGCCCTCAGTACAGCAGCTATCCAACGTGGCATTGATTCAACAAGATGTCGGAAGCATTCGGAAGGTATGGCCAACCAAGCTATGTGTAATGCGGCTAGCAATGCAGGTATGGAGGTGATTGGTGTATCCAGATGCCTGATATGCCTTTCCATGTCCTTTCTAATTGATAAGCTGGAAGTCAGAACTGTGTTCCTCAAGCCATTCCTGCACAACAAATGCGCCGATGGCTCGGCGCATTGTCATCTTGGAAGACACCATCCCCATTCGGGAAAAGTGTAACATAGCGGGGTGTACGCAGTCAGCAAGCAGTTGAAGATAGTGGAGACCAGTGATACGTTGTTCCACATGCACCAGGGGTCCAAGTTCCTGCCAGTGAAACATGTCCCACACCATACAATCGCCTCCACCAGCCTGCACTTTTGATACCATGCATGATGGATGAAGAGCCTCATGTTGTTGACACCAAATCCATACACGACCATCCACGGTATGGAGTAAATAACGTGACTTATCTGACCAGCACACCTTCCAGTCTTCTAACATCCAACTTGCATGCTCTGCACCAAGCGAGTCTCCTAACCAAGGTTCATTGGCTTTACGCCAATGAACCTTGATTAGGAAAGGATGCCGTAGAGGTAGTCTGCTGGTATACCCCATATGTGTGAGCGTGTGATGCATGATCATGGGGCGCCTCCATAGCCAGGTGGGAAGGAGCAGCAGTGCGTAGCACACACTTCTTGATTAGACCGGGGTTCGAGCCCGTCACCACCAAATACGGAGGATGCGGAAAGGTCAGGGAATGACCACCGCATATCCCGGAGCAATATGGCCTGAGTTGCTAATGCTCCTAAAAACCAAATAACAACAACATGATCGTGGCAGATATTGTTCTGGGTTGGCCCATGTTGTTTTGGGTAGTCAATTCTTGAACAGTGCTGCACCTGTTCACCTGTACGAGTCGTCAGACCCAGCGCTCACTTCTAACATCACTGACCTATGCAGTTTTGCCATCGGGTCGTTGTTTGACCATTTTGACACCAGTTTTGGTACACTTTAATTCTTGCGGCTCTCGAACACCCCACCAGTTCAGCCGTTTGGGAAATCGAGGCACCAGCTCTTCGAGCTCCCACAATCTGTCCTTTATCAAAGTCCAATAAATCCTTCCTTTTACTCATCATGTTTGGAATTTTACTACCTACTGAACCACTGACTCCTTATCTATGCTATGTAGGTCGACTAACTGCGCACTCTCATACCTCACGTGGTCAACGGGTTGCATTCACTTTTCATAAGGGTGGTCATAAGTCAGTGATCACTCAGTGTATATTGCAAAAAAGTTTCGAAAACCTTTTCTGAAAGTTCTCTGATTTTATTTTGTAGCTGATAAAACTTCTTCATTGAAAAATTGGCATCTTGTTAATGGGTTCTTTAATTTGAAGAGAAAAAAAAACTTAAAAGTTACATGCTGCAAAGCCATGAGAAAAATAGGAAGATTGGAAAGGTATTCAGAAATTGTTACACAATGAGCAGGATCATTGATATGGAGTAATTTCTAATTTTTCCTTGTTTCTCTGAGTAGTTAAGAGATCGTCTGTTAATTGCTCAATTATTTTTAAATGCATTGTCTTATTAACAATTTGACCTTATATAAATTCATAATTATGGATTCATAATTATTCATAATTATGGTCAAAAGATAATTCTGGCATAACTCTACTTTAAGACCTGCAAATCTGATTTTTCTCCCTTCCTTCCACAGAGACTTTCATTCGGAGGATTGAAAATTTTATCTGCAGGTTGTAAAGATAAGGCTGTGTGTACATGCAAAAACCCAAACATGAAAGTTATTACAACCTATAGTACTTATTATCGTGCATGAGTTAGTTTGAGAAGGGAAGCTATAGTAAGCAGGATATATGAGGAAAAGTTCTGTAAGTTTAGAGTTATACAATGAATGAATGAATGTTGACTAGTTGAGATGTTTGGACTGGTTTGGTAGCAAGTGGTGGAAAATTAAATATGCTAATTTAGAAGAACAGAACCAGTAGTTGATCAACAGACTAATACAAGTCCAATATACCTTTAATTTGAGGATATTTTTTGTATAAATTAAAGGGCTTGCTTTTTTATTTTTCTCAAGGTATTGATAAAAATCAACGGCTAAACTCCATTATTTGGGTACCACTTGTCTCCGCGTAGTGGGCGTGGTCATAGAACAGTGATTGTACATGTCGAGTTCTGTGATTATTGTGAAGACGTTTTCTTTCTGATTGTTTTGTGTCGACAAAGTGGGGGTGCTTAGCTTATGTAGGGTGTTTATTCCCCATCCTGCTGTTTTAAAATTAGAAAACGAGTTCCCGGTTTAAAACAGCGGCAAGTGGGCGGGGAAAGCAGTGAGTGGCACCTTCCAATCTCTGCTTTGTTTCTGTCCATTTGTTGAAATATGGACCCAAGATCAGCAGTTTAACCTAATCAACAATTTAAAAAGTCACAAAAAACATGAATTTTAGCACTTAAAATTTTTAAAATATATTGCATTCTTTACTCTTAATTTAAAAACTTAGTTTAAAATTGGTTTTAAATTAAGAGTAAAGAATACAGTATATCTTTAAATACAGTATAATTTAGCTAAAATTTGTATTTATATTTTTTATAGGTTTTTAAACTGACTGTTGATTTTTAGCAGTACCTTGAGAAAAATTCTCAAGAATACTTTCAAAATTCTCAAGAAAAGCAGATTCTTAATGAATGAATTATCACTGCTGATAATTGATGAGAACGGCCTCCGTAGCCGAGTGGGCAGGAGCGGGAGTGCAATAGCACACGCTCTTTGAGTAGACCGGGGTTCAAGCCCCTGACTGCTGAATACGGTCGATCTGCCAACCCGCACTGGACCAGCGTGGCAGATTATGGTCCATTTCCCTCAGCATGAATTGTTGAGGAGGCTTCCACCCTGCAGTGGGTTGATAATGGCTGCACTTTACTTTACTTTACTTTACTTTACTTTACTTTACTTATCACTGCTGATAATCAGATCAAGAGTATTACTCTCTTTTGTTGCCACTCTAAAATGCTGCTATAGAAACAGTCATCCAATAAATCTGCAAAAGTCTTGCTAGTGTGTGAATGACCAACCCGCATGTTCCAGTCAGTATCTGGAATGTTAAAATCTCCTATTATAAGACATTCTGCATTATAAAATTCTGATTTACTGGCCCCCTCTATTTCTCTGTACATAGTACAACAAACAAACAACAGGCTGCTGTGTATTACAATTGAAGCAGTGCAAGAATCACTCTCACCTCTGTATGTGGCTATTGTTAATCTGTTAGCCTGTATCTCTCCATGCTAGCAGTTTTCTGACCCACCTAGCACTTCCTCTGTAGCATCAACAAATATTCTTGCACCAACCCTTTCTATTTAATGTATCCCATCTCTGTAGAAGCAATGTCTCATTGCTTCTACACAGATGGGATATATTAAATAGAAAGGGTGGGTGCAAATACAAGCACACAGACTGTGCCAAGAAAAATTCTACCCCACGAGCTTTGCACAATCTCTCCATGGCTGAATTATTATTATTATTATTATTATTATTATATTAGGAGGCAGCAAAGGAAGTAAGCAAACCCCTAGCCATAATTATGAGAGCTTCTTTGGACTCAGGGGAGGTACCCATAGACTGGAGATGTGCAAATGTAACCCCAATTCACAAAGGAGGATCAAAGGCTGACACAAGTAATTATAGACCTGTTAGTTTAACTTCAGTTCCAGGAAAATCAATGGAGGCACTGGTTAAAGAAGCACTGCAGGATCATCTAGACAAGAATTCAGTTATAGCTCAGACACAGCATGGTTTTGTTAAGGGCAGGTCTTGTCTGACCAATTTGATTGGATACTATGATGTAGTCACAAAAGAACTGGATGCAGGGAATAACTTTGATATTATATATTTGGATCTTAGAAAAGCTTTTGATACTGTTGCACATGGAAAACTGCTGCACAAATTGTAGCAGTGTGGCATTGGAGGCAAATTGCTGCTATGGATAAAGGGATGATTGAGTGGCAGAAGACAGAGTGGTAATCAATGGACACTGCTCAACGTGGGCTAATGTTATTAGTGGAGTTCCTCAGGGTTCAGTGTTGGGTCCATTGTTGTTTTCTGTATTTATAAATGATACTGATGATGGTATATCAAGCTTAATGTCCAAGTTTGTAGACGATACAAAGGTTGGCAGGGTTGTTAAGGACACTACTGATGCTATGCTGCTGCAACAGAATCTGGAAAGGTTGAGCAGATGGGCTGAGAGGTGGCAAATGAAGTTTAACATTGACAAATGTAAAGTACTACATATGGGAAACAGTAACCCCAGATCAACATATCAACTCTGTGGTACTACGCTGACAGTGGTAGAGAATGAAAAGGACCTAGGGGTAATTGTGCAGGCAGATATGAAGTTCTCTGAGCAGTGCAGACGAAATGCAAGAGTAGCTCATGGTGTCTTGTCAATGATATACAGGAATTTTTCTAGCAGGGATAGGGATGTGATTATTCCCTTTTATAAGGCATTGGTTAGGCCACACCTTGAGTACTGTATACAGGTCTGGAGGTCTCATTTCAAGAAGGATGTAGAGCTGCTGGAACGAGTACAGAGAAGGGCAACAAGATTAGTGAATGGAACAAAGGGTTGCTCTTACGAAGAAAGGCTTAAGTTTTGCAAATTACAGTCTGGAGACTAGGCATCGGCGAGGTGATCTGATAGAGATGTATAAGGCTTTGAATGGCTTGAGCATGCTCAATGCCGATGGGATTCTTCCTCTTGCTCAGAATAATCACCTGAGAGGGCATAAATTCAAATTGAGGAAGGACAGATTTCGGATAGATGTGCGGAAATTTGCCTTTAGCCAGCGGGCAGTTGGTTTGTGGAATAGACTTCCATCACTTGTTGTTGAAGTTGATAGCCTAAATAAATTTGTCTCAGCTGGACAGGTATTTCATACGAACGGAGGGGTGAAATGGGAGTAGTGGTTGTTTTTTTTTGGGCTGATGCTGAATAAGCTTGCTTTCTTGCATCATATGCCTCTACTAATGCTAATTATTATTATTAGCCATATGGTGCAAGGAAGCCTGAGGATTATACTATACCAGGCATAAAAAAAAAAATTCTGAATTACCCTTAGAGAGAGAGAGAGAGAGAGAGAGAGAGAGAGAGAGAGAGAGAGAGAGAGAGAGAGAGAGAGAGAGAGAGAGAGAGAGAGAGAGAGAGAAGTAGAAAGAAATCACCAAGAAAGAGAAGAATGATGATATCCAGCTCAGGACCCTGGGTGTGCCAAGCCCATACTCACCAAATGTGAGCCCCTGGGGTTAATTGATTGATAAGGCTTTCAAGGCTCTCATCACATACTCCTTTCTGTCGTATCTAGGCAGAATTGTAGATACTTTCAAATTTAACTCTAACTCATGTCTTTTTCTTGGCATTGCCTGTACTTTTTAAGTAAGTCCTCAGATCTCCTAATGTCTTTAGTGCCATTGTATACAACAATATCACCTTTTGTGCCCTTAAAAGATAATTAATGCTATTAAAAGGGTTATAGGTAAGGCAATATGCTATTTTACTCCTATGAACCTAATTAGCCCTTTATCAAAAAAAAAATAATGAATAAAAAATAAGATTAAAAATAGAAAAGAGAAAGACCAAAACAACACTCACTCCCAGAGGAGTGAACACAGCTTCATGTCCAAAGAGAACACAGCTTCATGCCCACATATTAACACCCCAAAGAACGAGCACTACTTAAAATAATTGCAGAAATTGTTTAACTTATGCAAGAAGTGCAGAATTTAAGTAATTTGATTATTGATAATGGTTCTGCCATTTTGAAAGTGGAAAACTTTTAATCTGTTAGTTTTATCTTCTTGCCACCTAATACCACAATTATATTGCGGCCATGTGACCAGGGTATAATGAAAAACCTGAAATTTCATTGTTGAAAATTGCTACTGCCAAAATTCATTTGTAAGGTTTAATCAAAATAAGCTTTTCAAACCTTGACACTTCTGATTTCCTTTTTTTTTTTATGTGAACCCCAAACACGAGAGGTATTAGAACCTATAGTACTTAGTACCGTGCTTGGGTTGGAGACTGAGAAGACGAAAGAAGATATTTGTTGACATTGGACTTGAACTTCTGTAGATTGTAATTTTCAGGAAATACGTATGAAGGAAGGTTGTTCCAGAAAACGGCAGTTGAATGAATAAATGAGGAAGATGAAAAGTTGGTTCTGTGCATTTGAAGTTGGACAGTAAATGGATGTTGGCTGGTGGCGGCACGTGTTCGGACTGTTTTGAAAGAGAGAGCGGGAATTATAGAAGCTAATTCAGAACAGTGCCCATGGAAGTATCTGTAGAAGAGGCATGCAGCAGAAACAGTGCGTCTATGAGACAGCGAGTGGAGAGACTCTGTTAGAGATGGATCATTAATTAACCTAACTGCCCTCTTCTGAATGGAATCAAGAAGCCTGAGAGAGGTTTTGGGGGCACCACCCCAGATGTGGGAACAATATTCCATGGCAGGGCGGATTTGCGATTTATACAGAGTGAGCAGCTGTTTGGAAGAAAAGTAATGCCGAGAGCGAAAGAGAAAACCAAGTTTTTTAGATGCAGAGGAAGCAATATTTGTAATGTGCTTGTGCCAAGAGAGATTAGAAGTCAGGGTAATCCCCAAAAGAGATATATCCTTTTG
The DNA here is from genome assembly GCF_048544385.1 of Mastigoproctus giganteus. Classification (NCBI taxonomy): domain Eukaryota; kingdom Metazoa; phylum Arthropoda; class Arachnida; order Uropygi; family Thelyphonidae; genus Mastigoproctus; species Mastigoproctus giganteus. The sequence continues at coordinate 226,891,042 of NC_143576.1, read as the reverse complement.
CCTATAAATTGGAGTGTCACTAAAGATAAGCATAGGAGCAGAAGAATCCTTTTTGCGAGATATAAGACAAGACTGAGTTTTAGAAGGGTTGAAATCAACTAAGTTGTCTTTGCCCCACTGGAGAATTACCTGAAGATCGGCATTTAAGGAATTGGTAGCAGATTTTCGAGAAGTTGAAGCTGATTGAGCAGGACAAGGTTTCTCAAAATGGAAAGTTGAATGCAATGTGCTATCATCGGCAAAACTATGGATAGGATTTCCAGTCAATGGAAGAAGGTCATTGATATACAAGAGGAAAAGAGTACGGGAAAGAACTGAACCTTGGGGGACACCAGCATTAGTGGAGAAGTTAAAAGACAGAGAGCCATCAACCATCACCCTCAGTGAGCGATCAGAGAGAAAACTGGATAACCAATTACTAAAAACAGTTGGCAAACCATGAGATGGAAGCTTGTTTAGAAGACCTTTATGCCAAACACGATCAAAAGCCTTTGAGATGTCAAGAGCAACTACTTGTGTTTCACTGTACCTTTCCATTGAATTAGTCCATAAATGGGTAACATAAGCCAGAATATCACCAGTGGATCGACACTGACGGAATCCATACAGGTGATCGTTGATCAGACGGAAGGTTTCTAGGTAGTTTAAGAGTTGGCGGTTAATTGATTTCTCCATTACTTTAGAAAGAGTAGAAGTAATTGCAATGGGACGATAATTGGATGGGAGGGATTTGTCACCCTTTTTAGGAACTGGCTGGATATGAGCAAATTTCCAAGCAGAAGGAAAAACACCTTTAGAATAAGAAAGTGAAAAAAGGCAGCAAAGAATAGGAGTAAGTTCAGGAGCACAGGTTTTGAGAACAAGTGGAGAAATACCATCAGGACCTGGAGCTTTCTTAGCATCGAGATTCATCAAAATCCTTCTGATATCCTTTTGACGGAAGACCACAGGAGGCATTGAATGGAGTGTGTTGGGAATGGTGGGAGGTGTTTTACCAAGATCATTAATACATGAGCTGGAAGAAAAATGGGATGCTAGCAGGTCAGCTTTATCCTTGGCTGAAGTGACAACAGAACCATCTGGTTTGGACAGAGGTGGGAGCAGAGATGGGCAAAAGTTGCGGCCAATAGCTTTGGCAAGAGACCAGAATGCTCGGCTACCATTAGGGCAAGAAGCAAGTTTTCTACTCTTAGCCTGTTCGAAATCTAGTTTGGACTGATTAATGACTACTTTACAATTGTTGCGAGCTTTGTTGTAGGCAGAAAATGAAACTGAAGAATTGGAAACAAGCCAATTACGATATGCAACATTCTTCTCTTGAACAGCCTTAGCACATTTGTTGGAAAACCAAGGTTTAGATAAAGGACGACATTTTAAAGTGGAGTGTGGAATAAAGGATTCCATTCCTGCAAGAATAATTTCACTGACACGATCTGAGCAAACGTTAACATCAGAACTTTTGAAACAGTAATCCGACCAAGGAAAAGAAGAAAAGAAGTCTCGCAGGTCATCCTATTTTGCATTCTTGTAATGCCACGAGGTTGGAATAGCCATGAGATAAAGGTTCCATTGGAGAAGAGACAATCACCAAGTTGTGATCTGAAGTGCCTAAAGGAGCTCTCACTTCGACCGTGTACTTAGAAGGGTTGTTTGTGAGAAAAAGATCAAGCGTATTGGCTGTATGATTAGGATTGTCCGGTATTCTTGTAGGTAAATGAACAATCTGTGCTAGGTCATTAGTAATTGCAAAAGCCTCAGCATCTCGACCTGCTGTGTCGGTGTGACTAGAAAACGGAAGCCAGCTGGAGTTGTGGACATTAAAATCACCAAGGAAAATTACCTCACTGTTAGGAAAGTTTGACTGGAGAAGGTCAAGTTGCAACGAGAGGAAGTCAAAGAGCTCCATGTGATTAGTCGAGTTGGGAGAACGGTAGAGACAACAGATGAATTTGACACAATGAGGTAGAGAGATTTTAAGCCAGAGAAGATCAAAGAGAGGAGATTCCAAATTGCAAAGTCTCTGACAGGGAATATCAGAACGGACATATGCACAAGTACCACCTTTGAGGCGAAAGGAATCATACAGCGAATAATTTGGGCATCTGAGATGACCAGTAGTTGAATCAACCGATAACTGAGATTCTGTCAGAAAAAGTACATGAGGTTTGGCAGACTGCAAGTGGAAATGGACATTGTTGAGATTAGAATTTAGACCACGTATATTTGTGAAATGAATTAGGAAGTCCTTGGGAGGTTTAGATCTTTTCGCAGATAAGCTTGCTCTATTAGTTTGACAATTCATGGTGTATTCAATAGTAAGAAAAAGTGGGTGGGACATGCTGTATGAAGTAATGAAATTTTTGGATATGGCGTACATGTGGTAAGAATATACCCAGATCCTTGACATAACGTGGCCTCGACAATGCTCCCCGCATACACACTACTCGGACTCCCTCCAGTCACTATCTGGCAGAGTAGAGGTAGCAAGATTATACACTAGCTGATCCGGAAGCCTCCTAGAGAGTTACCAATAGGTCCGGTCCGGTGTACTAACTAGCGGCCGGCCTGCGAAAACCGTTTTAGAGCTGTACCCTCGAAATGTAAGGAATATTGGATCTCGCCACGACGTTCATCATAACCTCAAAAGTCATCAATCATACTGCATGATGGAAGAGATAGGGAAGGGTTGACTGGAACTTAGCTCTAGAGACTAAACATGGGTTCCACCACTTCAAGCCTCCAATAAGCAAAGTGGTGGTATTTCACCGGTTGATGAGCGTCATCTTCCACCTAGTACTGCCTGGTAACATAGAGGGGCGGCGTTCCTCCATGTGGTGTGGGCGCCACACCTCGACCCCTGCTTATGTTGGTTCACACCTGGGTGGTCACCCACCATGTACTTGTGCATGGGGGGTTATACCCAGGATTACTAACAGTCCCACCATCGTGAAGGTGCAAGCAGAGGATTTGGCTGTCACAGACCGTCCGGACTTCGCCGAAATTGGGTCCACTTGACTTGAGTGTCACCCGAATATCAGTTCCATCAGCGTTTTAGACTCCCAGGTAGCAAGTATAGCTTGTCTGGCATATCTGAGAGAATGTCTGTGACAACCTCAAGGACCACTTGTTATGTGTTGCCTGGAGGTGTTTAAAGACAAAACAGTTAAGCTGTTTTCTTCACTCTGTATTGTCTCTTCCATTGGCATCCTATGCCTTTGTAAAGGAAAATAAAAAAGAATAAACCTTTGTAATGTAATACCTTTGGTTGCATGTCCTGCTGTCTGTGTATGTTGTCAAAAATCATTCTGTGATACATTGCAGTAGATGACCCTGTTGTTGCTGTGCCAATTAAATGGATGCTGGATGCTGTGCCAATTAAAATTGGTATAGCAACCATTATGGTATGTTAATGATATGTTGTGATGCATTATTATTAGCCATATGGTGCAGGAAACCTGAGGATTATGCTGCACCAGCCAAAAAAATTCCCAAGTTACCAGGCGCCTCCGTAGCCAGTTGAGCAGGAGCAGCAGTGCGTAGCACATGCTACTTGATTAGACTGGGGTTCAAGCCCGTGACTACCAAATACAGAGGTTGTGGAAAGGTCAGGGAATGACCACCGCATATCCCCGGAGCAATATGGCCTTAGTTGCTAATGCTCCTAAAAACCAAATAACAACAACAACCCAAGTTAACTACCCTGAGAGAGAGAGAGAGACACACAGACAGAAGTAGAAAGAAAACACCAAGAAAGAGAAGAATGATGATATCCAGCTCAGGACCCTGTGTGTGCCAAGCCCATACTCACTAGATGTGAGCCCCTGGGGTGGAATGATGATATGTTGTGATGTGTTAATGATGATAATAAAATGTCTACACTAAGCACTTCAGATGTTCCTGTAACGTTAAAAAGTGCATGTTACAAAATGCCCTGCTTTCTGGATGTTTGCTCAGATGGAGAAAATGTGCATGAATTGGTGGATAATATGGAACAATTCGTGGCAAAGAAAATTGTTGAATGCCATTCAGAAAAAATAAATTTCCTACCTTAAAGTAGCATAATGTCACTGCTATAGAAAGAAAATGTCATTCACATTACTGCACTGCATAGTGTATGGTATGTAATTTTTTTTTTGTTCATTTAATTGATAAGATCATTTATTTTACTAATTACTGATATATCCCATTACTGATAGTATCACAAATTTTAAAAATCAATAACTTTTATATTGTGACAGTTAACACAATTTTGATAGCAAAAAATAATTTATAGCCCATAGCGTTTTGTGTTAACCAAGTTCCACTGTATCTTATACTTATAACTTGAGGGATACGTAACTAAGTTCTAAAACTACAATACGATCTAATCCAGAAGGCTGAGAACTAGCAACTTTGGGAATGGAATGTTGCCAATTTCATGATTTTTCTACTTTTAAGTTTACTTTCTAAAAAAATGGAAAGCAGGCTGGCAGCCACTTAAATTATAAGCACCATCTATTTAGAATTACAATTCATATGTTTATAGTCCATTCCCAACCAAAATGCTAGGTCTTTTTGGTGTATTTGGCAGGTATATTTTATAGTCTTATCTCAAAACAAGATGGAATTAGACTCATTATATTTACTGTGTTTAGAGGAGTGGAAAGTAAGCTGTACTAGTTTTACTTAGAATTCCTTGTTGGACAATAAATCAATATGACATACCTAAGCATGAATTTTCAAATAAAGTTCTAACTATAAAGTTCATGTAAAGTTATAACTAAGCATGAATTATCAGATAAAGTTCATATACCTAACATCCAAAGTAAAGTGAAATTATAGAGCAGCGTTTCCCAAACTGTGTTCTGTGAAAATTCGTAATTAAAAAAAAAAAATAATAAATAAATTTTGCAAATTTGTAGCATACTCCACTTTTGTATCATTATAATTTTTAACATTTCTTTTCAGTTTTTAATATACTGGCATAGACTAATAATCAAATAGACCATGGAACACTTTATTTTGGCGGGCTTTTGCATAGAGAAGTATGCGTACAGGTAATGAAATCTACGAAAAAGTAGCTGTGTAGTGATCTTCTAATATGCCATTCGTATGCTATTTAGCCTGGAGTACACTGGTTGAAGGAGAGGAGGAAGCTAACTGATATCATAACTAAACTCACTTCTTTGTATAATTTTTTTTGATAATTATTAGTATTTTGAAATATTATTATTAAAATATGTGACCATGGATTTGTGGTTGGAAAAAGGAACTTTAAAATGAGAAGCAAAGTACTTCTAGTATTGCAACTGTGGTCGATGAAAACGAACACAATATTATCACACTTCAAAGGGGGAATGAACAGTCGCAGCCTTTTGGTCTCCAAAAATCTGAAGTGAAAAAACAAGAACCAACTAATACAAGACCAAAATGAAAGTATAATGGCAGTCATTTGCATTTTGGCTTTACATGTGTTGGAAATAAAGATGCCTCTGATGCACAGTGCGTAATATGTAATAAAATATTAGCAAACAGTTCTTGGGCTCCCACTAAACTTGTTTTTCGTAAGTGTTCCGTGAATATGTTGAAGATGAAAAGTGTTCCGTGACTAAAAAAATGTGGGAAACACTGTTATAGAGTAATGTAATTTTATTTACTTATAAGACACATTCTAATGTTAAAATCTATTGCCAACAAGTATCTTCTCTCATCTTAGGTTCTAATACCTCTTGTGTTTGGGGTTTTCATAAAAAAAAAATTCTTCTCCTCTTACAAAGTGCAATATAGTGACAGAGTCACAAATGCTAGTAGTGGATAAAAGTGAAAATTCTTTGATGTTACTTAGGAGATATCCAATAGTTACAATAGTTTTAACTTTTTGAGACTCATCAGGAGGGCCCACATTTCATGCATAATTCATCTATTATTTTTTCTACTGATATGTTCTGAATTTGTCTAATTAATGTGTATATAAAATTCTACACTTATACAGCTTTATTTATTTCTACAGTTTGCATGCCAGCCTTTGCAAGTATTTAAATTTCAAATAAAAAATCATTTCAATAATGAATTGTAAAATATTTTAATTTTAATGACTTTTGCATTGAAATTTTGTTACATAATCATAATAGACTTATATTTTGTGCAGGCAATTCTGGAAGTGCAACAGTAGAAGTTCTTGTTGGTAGATCATCTTGGCCCAGAAATAAGGATTACATTACATTGTTACCAACTGTTTCTCTGATGACTCCAACTGAAAGTAGGAATGCAGAACATTGCACTGGAGTTCGTATGTTTTCTCTAGGTGAATTTCTATCATTCCTTTTAAAAATAACAATAAAGGATTATATGAAATGAGTATATGAAGGATAATTCTGGTATGTACATATGAAGGGTATCAATAAGTTTTTCTCTGATCTTCTCTTTATTCTATGAATGCTGTGTTTTATTGACTGTATTGCTTGTAAACAAGCAATACATTACTAGATAAATATATTACTAGATAAATCTAGTAATATATGCCAGAAATTTCATTGCTCTCTTATGTTTCTTTTGTTACAGAGCTGAATATGTGACAGAGTGTAATCGTGGATAAAGTTGAATATCAATCCATTATCAAATTCCTGTTTTTGCAAGGCAAACAGCCAAAGATTATCCATGAAGAGATGTCTACAGTATATGGGGATATCTGCCCCACTGTATGTAAAACATTGGTGGAGACGGTTTGTGTGGTCAGGAGAGCGTTCGTGATGAGGAAAGAAGTGGGCAGCTATCCACATCTCACACCCCTGAATTCATGGAGAAAATTGAACAGCTGGTCCTCAATGACTGTCAGATAACAATTAAAGAGATAGTTGCTGAGACTGGAATGAGCTATAGATCAGTGGAGATCATAATTCACAATGATTTGAATATGAATAAGGTCTCGACACGATTGATTCCTTGCTTACTCAAATGTCTTCAGAAAGAAAAAAAGGCACACCTGTTCTGCTGAATTGATTGCCACATATGACAGTGATCCTGATCTGTTTTTTTTTTTCCCAGATTAGTGACTATGGGTGAATTGTGGATACGTCACTTTGACCCAGAAACAAAGCAAACAATAGAAACCTCCATCATCACCAAGTCCCAAAAAGACCAGAATGCAACCACCTACAATGACGGTGCCGCTCTTAGTTTTCTGAGATGAGCATTATTCTCACAGATTACCTGGAGAAGGGTACTACCATCAGTGCACATTATTACAGCAACTTACTGAAGCAGTTAGTGGCAATTAAGGAAAAGTGATGTGGAATGCTCAGAAAAGGCATGCTGTTGCTTCGCAACAATGCACCAGCCCACACTGCTGTTGCAACCACTGATCTCACCAGAAGTAATCACTTCAAATCTTGCCACACCTGCCTTATTCCTCTGACTTGGCACCTCCTGACTTCTTATTCTTTTTTCAACTGAAATTATTCTTGTGTGGAAAGCATTTTTTTTTTTGGCAGTATGGAGTAATTTTTGTGACAGAAGCATGGTTTCGAGAACAAAATGAGTGCTAAAAAAATGGCATAAAGAAGTGCTGCAAAACGTGGAGAAATGTGTCATTCTGGATGGCAACTACATAGAGAAGTAATGTTTCAAATCTCAACCTCCTAGAACACATAGACATGGTCATGGGAAAAACTTTTTAATACCCTCCTTATATTTTATACTACATGCTTGAAATTAGAAAGAATACAAAAGTACACAAAGCTTGCTGAGTTATTCTTTTTTTCTTTGCTGGTCCCTGATGAGATGAAACACTGGTAGACAAATTATCCGTTTATCATGTTATTATACAGAAAACATTTTTTACAGCAGGTTGGACAGAAGTATCTAGTATTTTGCCTTGCATTTAATCTATGTGCTTAATAATTATTGGCTATTTGTTGAATTTTTAATAAAGAAATGGTAGCACTCTTAACTGTATTATGGGTAACAGTTACGATAATGTGATTTGAGTGGAAATTAGGCCTTTTGTTACTTGGGATTTGTTGTACCTTTTCTTTCTCCATCTGTCTACCAGAGGCATGCTGTTTACAACTTCAGTGCTGCTTGAATCTGCTGTAACTCAAAATTAATCAAATGTGTTTGTGTAATTCCATTTAATCTCCTATAATTACTATTAAAATGCATTCCTTGGCATTATCCTCAGTTTCATCCTTGTTTTGTTTATTACAATCAATATTTTGATTTTTTTTTTTTTTTTTTTTTTTTGTTATTTAATCTGCCAACCCCATGAAGAGTTGATTAGACCTAGTGATTTTTAGCTTTTTCATGCTCTTCAGCTGCTCTATCCATACAACTGAAGTTCAACTTACATTTAAAGAAAAATATTTAATTTCTCTGTTGAAAATTTGATAGATCATCATTTGAAACAGAAAAAATGTGGGATCAAAGAATAAATACCAGTCAGCATAATACTTAGTAAGGTTGTTTTGTGCTCTGGCTAAAAAAAGTGTCAGAATAGTATTCTTATAACCCTTTCATAATTTTTGCATAACTTTAATATAATTTTCACAAGTCATCATAAAATTGTTTTTGTCAACCAGCTAGCATCAAAAACTAAGATTTTAATTTGTTAAAAACGAAACCTGCTCTCTGTGTATGTAATATAATGCTATAAAATATAAAAATTCAAAAGTAATAAAAGTATACTGGAAAATATAAACCAGGGATAACAAAAAGCTTTCAGGAACAGGTTCCTTTAGTGGAACTATATTTACATCTACAATTTACAATACCACAGAAGTTACCATAGTTTGTCAGTTTGCCCTCAGAAAAATATGAGACCTATCTGGAGGTGGTAATTGGCATTATCACAGAGTAAAATTATAGCCTCCACAATATATAAAATACTTAAAAGATGCAGTTATATTTAAATTTTAAATGCATCCTTTAAGTTTTTTATTTTGTTTTTATTAAAAAAAAATACCCCACTCCCATTTGTTTGGATGTAATAGTTGTGAAAGAGCTACACCACATGGATATAATTGACTTGGTGGAAATTGTTAATTTGATAAATCATGTAATAAAATTAAAATTATTTCAATTTGTGAATTTACTAATCAACCTTGTATATTAAAAAATAAAATTTCTATAAAAATTTTATTAACAGAAAACCTCAGCAGGGATGCTGTAAAAGAGAAGTGGGATCGTGTACGTGTAATTTGTGCACAGCCTTATTGTAAGCACCGGCAGTTTGGGCTGTACTTCTTACGGCTTGGAAATAAGGAACCACTCTATCTGGATAATTTAGGCATTAATCAACAGAAAATTGCGTCTACTCATCCAAAGGCTGATGAAGTGGATAAGCAAGTTCTTTTTGTATCCAAAATGGAAAACAAGTATGTCTCTTATTTTAAACTTGTTTTGGAAAATTTGATTATAATTTGTATGCACTCTGTGTTAATGGAAAGAGGCTGAATTCAATTAAATAAAAAATTGAATTTAATTCTATAGGGAAAAAAAATAGAAAAAATTACACTGAAATGAATTCTGATTTCTAAAAATTGGCAGGTATATTAAAACCATATTACATATGGTTTAAACACCAATACATCATAATTTAATTTTAGCACAACTTTTCTTTTTTATAGGAAAGTTCAATTGTTATTAATGTGGCAACTAGAACTGAACAATAATCCTTGCTTCCAATGTGCATTTATCAGAATTATTCTTTGGCTTGTAACATTTTTTGCTTAATTTAGTCCTTGCATGACTCCAAATGAGCATTAGGAACACTAGAATGTCTCTCTCTCTCTCTCTCTCTCTCTCTCTCTCTCTCTCTCTCTCTCTCTCTCACAATCAATCATTTTCAGATTTTTTTGTATATATAGTATACAAAAAAGCCAATGAATTTTGTCTTAACTCACTGTAATTTTCCCCCCTCCATCTATCAGTAGCCCAAGATTTTGCATATGTTATATCATTGAAATATCACTTTCCAAAAGGTGAGCTTAACAACTTGTTAATGAGTGATTGTACATAAACTTCATGTAATTCAGTTGTTTTAAGAAGTTCTATAGGATTATTTAAAGATGCAAATGACGAAGTATTTGCATACTCTAGCGAATTAAACCATTTAGTTTGTAATATAATAGGTACTTGCTTTACACAGGAGAGAAAACAAAAATTTATATTCATCCATAAAATTTTGTTCTTATTGCTCTATTTGAACCTATAGATTTGTGATTTTCTAATTTTGCTGTAATTTCTTAAGTTGATTTTTGGCTTTTTTCTGCTACCTTTCTTGGGACATTGATTTTAAAGATGGCTCACAAAACCTCTTTATTATTCCTTATCTTATCTTTTCAGCCATGTTCATGTTTCAAGCAGAAAATACTGATTTTAATTTTTTGTTATTGCTTATAAAGAGTTGTAATGAGATATAAATTTTGGTTTGTGTAGAACTAAAAATTTGTTGTTTTATTTTATATTCCAGGTTTCTTAAAAATGCAAAAGATATTGATGGTAAAAATCAGGACTTGAAATGGCCGTTAACTCGTGCAGTGCAGTTATTAAAGGCTGCCAAGTTATCAAAGTCTCCAAAACAAAGGCTTCGAGAAAACAGTGTTACAGTATGTTTCCTTTCTTGACATATAAGTACCTTATGACTGTGTCCTTTTCTTACTTTTGTCTGTTAGCAGTATTTAAAAAAAAAAAAAAAAGCTTTCACTAATTTATCATATGATGTTATCAGTACCTCTATAGAGGCTAGATGTTTGATATTAAATGATGCTAGATATTTAGTCTGCTAGGATGTGAATGTTGGTGTTGTACATTTGCACTTTCAGGAAACTAAAAAACTAAAAAATTGGCCGAGGTAAGAAACTCAACTTACCATGTTGCTGGTTGTCATCATTGGGGTTTGTCCTGAGCAGGTATGGGATGGGCTGCCTTGCATAAAACACTTTTTTTTTTTAAATCTCCACTTCCTTCCTTCCAATATCTCGGTTGTTGGAGAAAGGGAGAAGTCAGACTGATTCTGAAGTTGACCTGTTTTAGTGCTTTGAATGTTATAGAAAAAGGTGTATTCACTGAAAGTTAGTATGTTTTTTTGATTTTTGTAATATGGTTGTTGTTGTTATTTGGTTTTTAGGAGCATTAGCAACTAAGGCCATATTGCTCTGGGAATATGCGGTGGTCATTCCCTGACCTTTCCACATCCTCCGTATTTGGTGGCGACGGGCTTGAACCCCAGTCTAATCAAGAAGCGTGTGCTATGCACTGCTGCTCCTTCCCACCTGGCTACGGAGGCGCCCTGTAATATGAGTCATATTTAAAATTATTACAGTATTTGTCAGTTGTAACATATTCAGTTATAGAGTAAATTTTTTATTGTTAATTGTAAATAACAGTATGACATCCTCTTCTAAGCTGTGAACTCACATTTAGAATAGCAAAAATTCCTAACAGTATAACATATAACACAAATGCACATGAACTGATAAACAGTTTTCACAATGTTAGAATTTGTTGCTGGCCACAATTTATGTTCTCCATAATTATACTGTACTGTGAAGTTTTTGCTGTTCTTAACTCAAAAAAGAACATTTGTGAAGGAGGGGAGAGTGATAATCTAAGCCACAGTTCAACCCAGCCTTATGTTATTTTCTGTGGAAAGTTATTTCTGAGATGTGGGTTTTTGATTTATGCAAAGCATTAATCACATAACTAGAGATATCTATTAAGAGGGGGAAAAAAGAAAAACACTGATTTTCTTCTGTGGCTTGGAGAAATGTACATATTTTTTTTACACACTCAATTTTGAAAGGGATTTCAGAGAAATCATAATTTGTACATTTTATTTTTATTAAACTTTGTTAATTTGTTGGAATGCAGAATTCAAGAGGGGAAATAAGCTTTGTGTTTGTTTCTGGCAAACATGAACTCGGTGGCATGTGCTAGAATATCACCATTTGACTACACTTTAAAGATTACTGCACAGCAAACTAAAGAAAGTGGTAAATGAAATGAAGTTATCCTACTCGTTTATGAATCTTATGGAAACTAAAAAAAACTATAGTATTCTTATTGTGTGATGTACTTTTTTTTAATATATACTTGTGAGGCTTTAAATAAATGAGCTGTTCCTTGTTACTCTATAGTACTGTACTGTAAATTGGTTTCTTCCTATCAACATGCTCTGTTCTCTGTATAGTTGTTTTTTCACTTATCACTTGTTTAGAGAGGTCTGAGTTCAATTCCTACATATGGAATTTATAAAGCCCCTCTTCAATTGTGGTTATCTGAGCTCAGGTGGAGAAAGTAGGTATCCCCCTTTAGTTATTCCACAGTTTCAGTCCCCCGCAATGTTCAAATTTGCCCATGAACATGCTAGTACAGGCATAATACGTAATGGTGCGATATGGCTTAAGTCACTGATGTGCCTAAAACCCAGAAACAACATGTAAACATGGCTCATTTGGAAGTGTGCTATTTTTATGAAAATCAACGGTTTTAAAAATTTATTTTTCAAGTCAAAAAAGTTTGAGCTGTTAATTGCTCTGTCTGTGGATAATAAATAATAGCTTTTGTATATAATAGATGTGCATCCATTTGTTATAGACCAGGAAAAGTGAAAAATAAGTTCCAATATAGACAATTTTTGAATACATCTAGTACTGACAATTCTCCATGACAGGCTGCCAGAGCAGGTCATGGGGTATTGTCAATTATATACAGGAATTTTGGTAGTAGGGAAAAGGAGGTGATTATCCTTTTGCATAAGGCAATGGTAGGCCACGCCTTGAGTACTGCATACAGGTCTGGAGGCCTCATTTTTGGAAGGATGTAAAGTTGTTTGAGCATGTACAGAGAATTGGTGAGGGGAAAGAAGGGGTCCTCTTACCAAGAAAGTTAAGTTCTGCAAATTTCAGCGGCTGGTGACTAGGCACCTGCGAGGTGATCTGATTGAGGTGTATAAGGCCTTGAATGGGTTGAGCACGCTGAATTCTGATGGGATTCTTCCGCTTGCTCAGATTACGAACCTAAGGGAAAATGAATTCAAATTGAGGAAAGACAGTTGTAGAATAGATGTGTGGAAATTTGTCTGTAGCCAGCGGGTGGTTAATTGCTGGAACAAACTTCCATCTGTTGTTGTGGAAGTTGATAACTTAAATTCAAGGAGGAACTGGGCAAACTTTTAGAGGGATTGGATGTGTGACAATTTTTTTTTTGGTTGATGCTACATAACCTCATACGCTTGCTTTCTTCCATCACACGCCTCCATTATTAGTACTACCACTACCACTATTGCTGCTTAATATTTTTATGTAAATGTACATTATTTAAAAATTACAGTAATATTGCATTTGTGCTTTAATATGAGGTGTGATTTAAAAAAAAAATAATAAAAAAAGTTTGGGAACTGATTTAAAATCTTGAAATTACTACGTCATATCAAGTTGTGTATTGCCACAACATATTTGGTGACTCATCTAGACATAATTCACAAATAACCTGTTTATCTGCAGTCAGTCTGAATTAGTGTGTGTTGAATAGAAGATGTTTTGTTGCTTTTTAAACTGAGTGATTTTACTGTGTAGCGAATTTGAATCTTAGAGAAAAATTCAAAATAAACCTGTGAAATGTTAAAGACTGCTTTCAGAAAAGATGCTATTATTGTTTGTTTGAAGATGTTTCACTGGTTTAAAAAGTTTAAAAAGAGTTGCTTGTCTGTTGAATATCGTCATTATTCTGGCCACTCAACAAATTCAAAAACCACGATTCACTCGTAAGAGTGATTAGGGGTGATCAATGCTTAACTATCCACAGAGTTGCTAGTAAAATTGGTATTTCTTATGGGACATGTCAATCAAATTTAACACAAGATCTGGGAATGTGACACATTTCTTGCATCCTCACTGATGATCACAGAGCAGTGAGCTCTTGCATGTTTGGATCTTTGTTAGCATGCTGCTGGTGACCCACAGTTTGTTTGAAACAGACTGTCTTCTCAGTGGAAGACTTCTACACAGTTCATAAAAACTAGATAATCGTAATCAAATGCAAAGATCATGTTTCTCCTTTTTTTTTTGTTTTTTTTTTTGATTCACCCGTTGTTCTTATGAATTTGTTTTGCATGATCAAATAGTGAACCAGAAATACTACAAAATAGTGCCATGAAAATTGTGTGATGCTGTTCACAGAAAATGGCTTCAGGGAATTGGCACTTGCATCATGTAACACCCCCATGCCCTCAATGGGCCCCGAGTGCCAAGCGAGTGACTAAAGCAATTCTTCAGTGATTTGAAAGCGATTTTCTTAAAAGAGCGATTGATTGTAGTTGAACATTATTTTCTAATTTCCAAAGTTATATAATTTTGCTCTTCTAAAGTAAAGAAGTCAGCTTACTCAACAGAAAGGAAAGCCACCTTTCTTCTTGTATATAAGACTAATCTACTAACGCACTAACACTAACAACCTTATTGCTTGGTCACTGGTGGCACCGCCTCCTGCCTCCACGTGGCGGGGCTGGAAGCCTGGGAGGAGAAATCCACTCTCCCGGGACTAAAAGGAGCAACTATGGACAACACAAAACAGTCCTACTATGGATCTCTTGATCCAGATTCAAGTAGACATGACGACCATGATAATTTGAATAAATCCCATGCTAAGAGACAAAAAAAAAAGAAGGGACAGATTTTTCTGCTCCTCTCTTCTTAATATTGCATTCCTCCACAGACCAACCATTGAGTAAGCTCTCCCCATTTTTGATTCAGAAATGTCTCGAAAATGTGGCTGGGCCTCCAAAAATGGTTCGGCGACTAAGATCTGGAGACCTATTAGTGGAGATGAGTGAACACAGACATGCTGAAAGACTCTTGAAAATATCTACCTTTGGTGGAATTCCCACAAAGGTTACCCCACATGCCACCTTGAACTCCTCTAAAGGGGTAATATCTGAATGGGATCTTCTAAATGTATCAGAGGATGAACTTGTCTCCGAATTAAGTAACCAAAATGTAGTCCAGGCAAAAAGAATTGTCATCAAAAAAGATGGAGAGCCTGTCCCTACACGAACAGTCATATTGACATTTAAGTCACCAAATCTCCCCACAACTATAAAAGCTGGATATCTCAGATGCCATGTTCGACCGTACATTCCCAACCCAGTTCGGTGCTTTAAGTGCCAAAAATTCGGTCATTCACAAATTGTGTGCAGAGGTATAGTCACTTGTGCTTCTTGTGGTTCAAAAGAACACACACATTCGGACTGTAATAATGAAACCCAAAACTGTCCTAACTGCTAGGGAAATCATTCTGCTTTCTCTAAGGACTGTATCCAATGGAAAAAAGAGAAGAACATTCAGAGATATAAAGTGTCATATCAAGAGGCAAAGAAACACTTGCAATCCCTACTAAATCATCTACATACGCCTCAGTTACTCAACAGCTACGCACAATATCAACTCAGACTGACTGCTCCGTCCCTCCAAATATCTCTATATCTGGTTGGGCGAAATCATTACTTACTTCATTAAAAGAACAATCTCCCTCCAAATATGCAACCCAAGAAGTAAATACTCCGGTAACAATACCTCCAGATAAGAATCCCAATCAGCAACCGAAAGTACAAACTAAGAGCTCTGAAAAAACTGATACGCACGCATTCAGATCTGATACCATGGACACTGATGAAAAAGCGGATGAAGATGACACATTTCTTGAAATTCATCCAGAAGGTGACATTGACACAAGCAGACCAGTCTTCTCAAAGAAGGATAAAGGAAAAATTGACAGGCGTAAGCAAACTACCTCATGGAAGTTAACAGACACTAGCTAAAACCAAACAATGGATACAGTTATTCAATGGAATTGTCGTGGGCTCCGTGCTAACTTTGACGATTTTTACGATCTCCTATCTGAATACAAGCCTTTTGCAGTATGCATTCAAGAAACAAATCTCACAAATGCAATATCTATGAAAATGAAGCATTACAATATGTATAGAAAAGATAGAAACTTATCTAATTTAGCTCATGGAGGAGTAGCACTCATAGTGAACTCTTCGGTGCCCTCTAGACCTATCCCCCTGCAAGCATCTTTAGAGGCTATTGCTGTCCGTGTCACCTTCGGAATCACAATAACATTAGTTTCATTGTATCTATCACCAAATCATACATACACCTTTGCTGATTTAGATAATTTTGTAATGCAAATACCTGCTCCCTTTTGTATTATGGGTGACTGGAATGGCCATCACCCGTTATGGGGTTCTCAACATCTTGACTCCAGAGGACAGATAATTGAAAAAATTTTAGATAAACATAACCTGACAATTTTAAACACAGGTGTTTACACATACGTGCATTTATCATCTGGCTCAACTTCTGCTATTGATCTTTCAGTATGCTCTCCAGTGATATTTCCTCTCATAGACTGGACCGTTACTAATAACCCTCGTGGGAGCGATCACTTTCCTATCATCTGTACTTTCTGTATAAGTTCTACCCCTCAGAGTAACATTAGGACAACCTGGAAATTTGCTAAGGCTAACTGGATTAAATACCAAGAAATAGCTCACTTAGATACTGTGTTCATAGCAACCCACACAATTGACTCTGCAGTAAGCTACATTACAGACACAATAATGAAAGCATCCGAGACTGCTATACCAAAATCATCATCCAAAATCCAGCTTCATCCAAAAATGTGGTGGAACGAAGCATGCAATAGTGCTAAAAAAGAAAGGAACAAATATTGGAATATTTTTCGAAAACATCCAACCACAGCTAACCTCCTACAGTTTAAGAGAGTCAGAGCTAAAGCTCGTCATATAAGACGGGAGAGTAAAAAAGAAGCATGGGCGCATTGTGCCTCCACCATAAACAGATCCACGGATACTTCTACAATATGGAAAAAAATCAAAAGAATTAATGGTAATACTCGCAGACAACTTCTCCTATTCTACTTGTAAAAGAGAAAGAAATCTCTGAACCTATAGAAATTGCCAATGCCTTAGGTACTACGTTTGAAACGCTTTCAGCTGTTGCCACATATGAACCTGCATTTCAATTGCTAAAATCCCAGACAGAAAAATACAAACTAAATTTTAATACTGTCATCCTTCATTCTTATAATCTGCCTCTGACCATGAATGAATTGCGTAATGCACTTGCACAAGTGAAAAACAGTGCTCCAGGTCCCGACGGGATTTATTACACCATGATCTGTCATCTAAGTGAGGAATCATTAACTGTACTCTTACAACTGTATAACAGAATTTTCTTAGAGGAGTATTACCCCGCTAGCTGGTGCCATTCTTATGTGCTAGCCTTCCCGAAACCAGGGAAAGACCACACAGATCCCAAAAATTACCGTCCTATTTCTCTAACCAGTTGTCTGGGAAAAACATTGGAAAAAATAATTAACGCCAGCCTGACATGGTTATTAGAGACTCAAAACATTTTAAGCCCAAGTCAGTATGGTTTCTGGAGAAAAAGATGTACGCTTGATCTTATTATCAAGGCCGAAACAAATATCCGAAATGCGTTCTCGAGAAATGAACACCTAGTTATGGTATGTGTTGACATCGAAAAGGCCTTTGATACAACTTGGCGATATGGGATTCTTCAGGACTTGCATAAATTTGGACTTCGGGGTCATCTCCCAAAATTTATTAAGAACTTTCTAGGCAATAGATCCTTTCAAGTCCGATTCCACTCTTCATTATCTCGAGCATATGTACAAGAAGAGGGAGTTCCCCAAGGATCAGTGTTGAGCGCCACACTCTTTGCCATTAGGATTGATTCTATTACCAAGTGCATACCTAACACAGTTGACGCATACTTGTACGCTGACGATCTTGCCATGTCATGTCATTCTCAAAATATGAGACTTATTGAAAGACAACTACAAGGCACCATTAACAAAATAGTCTCTTGGGCCAAAAATAATGGATATCGGCTTTCTAACCAAAAACGACTGCTGTACACTTCTGTCACAAACGTTCTTTACATCCGGATCCAGACCTTCAGTTGGATTCTCATTGTATTACTTTCCAACCTAGTATTAATTTCTTGGTGTAATATTTGATAAAAAATTAAACTTCCTGGAACATATAAAACATATTCGTACAAGTTGTCTTAGAAAACTAAATCTTCTCAGATTAATTTCTTCTATGTCGTGGGGTGCAGATCGTTACGTGCTGTTACATCTATACCACTCACTGATCAGATCCCGGTTAGACTATGGGTCTCCTGCATATGACTCAGCCAGGCCAAGTGTATTGAAATGGCTTGACCCTGTACATCACAGTGCACTAAGAGTTGCACTGGGGGCTTTTCGCACATCACCAATCTTAAGCCTGTATACCGAAGCCTATGAACCACCGTTACACCTTAGGCGGGAAACTCTACTACTAAATTATGCAGCCAAAATCAGCAGTCTCCCACATCATCCCATGTGGCAATGCCTCTTCACGCCAAAATGGAGAGAAATCTATCAAACTAAACGGCGTTACAACAAACCATCTGGCATTAGGCTTGAAGCTTTGATCACAAGCTGGGGCCTGAAGTTTTCTAACACTCTCCAGGATACTAGCATGGAAACGCAGCCATGGCTTTCCATGGCTCCAGTACATATTGATAGACATTTTCAGCAATGGGGAAAGAATAACTTCTCCAATATCAACATTAGACAAATACATATGGCTCACTCTACCGAGTTTTGCAGCTTCATTCAGCTATACACAGATGGATCCAAAACTGGTAATAAAGTTGGCACAGCTGTAGTACTACCAAATGCCACCATCTCCAGACAGCTCCCACCAGAATGCAGTACTTATACCTCAGAGTTATATGGTATTCTACTAGCCCTAGAGAATATAAAAGAAGCCTTGTACGCTAAATCCATCATTTATACGGACTCGTTGAGTGCTGTTAATGCTCTACAGTGTAAATCCTTCCCTAGTCATCCTCTGATACAGAAAATTTTAGCACAGTTATTAGCACTTCATGGACGTGGACAGCTCGTAATATTTTGCTGGATCCCTGGACATGTTGGAATCGTAGGAAACGAGCAGGCAGATTTAGCTGCTAAAATTGTTACAAATGTGATACCATCAAATTTCAGGACTCCTTATATTGATCAAAAGTCCTTTATCAAACAGACATATAAAGAAGTGTGGACACGCTTGTGGAAAGATCAGAAAAATAATAAACTTTTTGAAATCAAGAGAGAACCTAAACTGTGGCAATCCAGCCTGAGACGAAACAGAAAGGAAGAAACTATTTTAGCCAGATTACGCATTGGTCATACTTTCCTCACTCATAGCTATCTACTAACAAACAGTGACCCTCCACAATGCAGTAATTGTTTATGCCCACTAACAGTAAAGCATATCATCATAGAATGCCCGCAATATCAAAAAGAACGGAAAACAGCCTTTTCCTTTAATTTTCATAATTACAATCATTTAACACTGCAGTGTGTCCTAGGAGATCGAGAGAACATAATGACATTTTTCTTTTTCTAAAATTTATTAATAAACATCACCTTATCTGAACTGCTATCTCCTGTAAGAAAAACGAAGGAAATATCAGACAGTAATTAGTGCATTATAGCCTAAGTTGCTGATGCACCAATAAATCTAACAAACAACAACATGCCCTCAATGCTTTGATTTTCAAGAATTTCTGCATTTAAGTAGACAGGTATATTTGGGGGGGGGGGGACAAGGGTGGAGAAAAGCATTCACATCCATTGTCACCACATGTATTCCTTACTATCTGTGCTTAGCAGAATGGATTTAAGGATCTGTCAGATATGCTGTGTGCAGCTGCTGTGGTAGATGTTGCACATGGTTGTGTCATGGGTAAAGGACCCTGTACCTACAGAAAGTGCAAGTGGAACTATATATGAGATCAAATGTCCAGATTGTGGGCATTGCTACATAGGTGAATTGATGCATAGGTTTAAAGATTGTATGAGGGGAGTACGTACGTAAAAGCAATAGAATCTGCTGATTATGAGAAATCTGCTGTGGCTGAGTATTTTTGAGAGGAAGAGCATTAAATCTCTCCATGTAACATAATTATTAATTATTCACATAGATATTAGCACCAGAAATGACTCGAGAGGTTACCAATTTGTTTGTCAGAGCATAACACCATTAATAGAGATGGCAGAGGTCTGTATTAATCCAATGTTCAAGACTGTTATCCTCAGATGGGATGAATGGTTTTGCCTACTGCTCCCAAGCCATTTCTTGGTCAACATGCACGTGTGGAAGATAATTTCTGTGTTCCTTCAGTAACACATACTGAGCCATGATCCTGTGGGCGTCACTTTCAGCTTCATAATATTTATATATATACTTTTTACTTTTATTGCTTTTAACTTCATAGGTTTATCAGTGTTTTCTGTATTAAGTTTTTATTAAAGATATTGCCATATATACAGTTGGTGTATTTACTGCAGTTCTTATGAGTGGTTATTTTCCCAACCCCTGAGGCCTATTTGAAGAATTTGTAGTCCTGCAGCACTCATTAGATTTAGCTTCCTGCCCCCCCAACAGGTTTAAAGCTCTGTTGAGAGGTCACAGATTTGCAATGACTAAGGAAATTATTCAGAAAGTGACACAGGAATTACTGTATTAGCAATTCCAAAAGAAGCATATTGGGAATGTTTCAGATGTTGCAGTAGAATTGGAATCAGTGTATACAGCGTCAGTGAGATTGCTTTGAAGGGGATCCATTTGAATAGCTGGTAAGCTTCACCACTTCCCAAATATTAGTGCTGTTTAATCCACTAATATCAAAATAATAAAGTTTAAAAAAAAAACAAAAAAAACCTCAGTGAAATGAAACTTTTACAATAAAAAAGTTTATTTAATCGTTTTGTCTTTTATGTATAAAAATATAGGTATAGATAAATTCTGAATTTTTTAAGATGGGTGTTACAGTTCCCCCAAAACCCATGTTATGTCAGGATTATATTTATTCTTTGGTTAAACAGTGAGACCATCTCTGGTCAGTATACACTGTAATCTTGGGTCCGAAGTCTTAATTTTTTACCATATTTCATTCCATATTTCCTGTTGCCCCTCGGTTTTTGGCACTAATTGTGATTTTTTTTTTCCCCTTTGCGTAATACTATTAGTATTGGCCAGAAAGTACAAGAAGCCAAAGGCTTTTGGTGCATCAGCTGAAGAAAAAAACCTGATGTGTATCCTTCTCATAGATACCATTATAGTAGGCCATTGAATTCCTCACGTCACCAGCCTCAACCATGCACGGAGGCAACTTTTTGAATTTTTGTTCCCTATTTCCAACATCATTTAATTTCACCGTGCTAACTATGTATTTTAGATTCCCTCTCTCCCTCTCTAAGGCACTAAGTTACCAAACTCTGCAGTCCACATATTCAAAAATGTATTAACTATTTATTTTGCTGTATATGTGTTATAGTAGTATTAATAGGTAATACATTTTTATTTTCATTTTAAGAAAAAAAATTTTGGATAGAGCGAAATCAATTATAGATTTGGATCAGCACCTAAATTATAAGTTTCACCTATTTACATTAAATAAGCAGAAATTTTTTTTAAAGAAATATATACAACCATATTCATTGTTTTTTAAATGTTGAATTTTTACTTTGTTAATTTTTCAGTTTGAAGAGGAGATACTTCTCTTTTTAACTTCACTGAATCTCCAGCAATATAAGTGGGAAGACTTGACAGTGAAAGGTATGTGTTAAATATTTCTTCTTATGCATACAGAATAATATAAATTGTTATATTATTTTATAATTTTCTCTCTGTATCCTTTTTCATTGTTTTTTTTTTCAGGCTGTTTAATTACAGCATGGCTGTATGTAGTTACAGCCCCTTACAAGCTTACTGTTGCAGTTTGCAGCAAAATTCACATGTGGTATAAAAGTGTTAGTTTGAATTGTTAATCTTTTCTTATGTCAGAAATATCATTCACTCTGAAATGAAAAATCTTGTGCTCTTTGAAGATAATAAAGCACTCAAAACCTACATTTTCATTATTGTTTATTTCCGAATTGGAAATATGTACATAATGGGGTCAAACAGTTTGTGGTACTTTCTTTCCACTTCTTCAGTGACTGTAAAGACAGTAACTAAGGGTTATTGTTATGAAATTCTTAATTTTTTTTTTTTTTTTTTTTTGTAGAATTAAAAGTTTCAGTAAATCAAACTAAGATTGAAGAATTTTGTTTTAAGGTTAACTTTTATATGGTAAATAACAATAACATGTAAACATTTTCCAGCTGTCTTTGCAATATATCACCATCACAAAAGATCACTTGTCACAAGAACTTGTTGATTTGTTTATGGGTGAACACACACACACACACACACACACACACACACACACACACACACACACACACACACACACACACACACACACACACAGGCTGTTTAAGGCACAATCGAGCAGTTCCCCCAAACAGGGTGCCAAAATTTAGGGGGTGCAAAATGCCCCAAAAATTCACTGATTTGCTGTAAATTTCAAGTCAGAGAGGGTACACCAAAAAATCTTGTACAGGGTGCTGATAGACCTGGGGCTGCTTCTGCATGCACGCACTCAGAAGCAGGCATAGAATATCATTCTAGGATATTCTACATATCCTAGAATGATAAAAAATCTCAACATTTACTCAACCGGTTAGAAAACGCTAATGCCAATAATAAAGATTGTCTAGTCTACTTTGACATTATTAACATGTTCACTAATGTCCCATTAAAAGAGACTAAGACCATCCTCCACCAAATACTAGGTTACCAGATGCATAACACCTTCCACCACCAGCCCCTAGATATTTCAGACATTCTTGACTTATAGAAGAAGGTTACTTCAGCTACAAAAATAATCTATATAATCAAAAACAAGGTCTAAGCATGGGCAATCCACTCTCCCCTCCCTACTGGCAGAGATTTTTATGAATTCCTTTGAAAACAAAAGTATGGATCAGATATGTAGATGATGCCCTTATCATTTGGCCACATGCATTGAGAAATTCAACAACTTTCAGCTACTGAAACAGAAAAAAACTGAGAAACCTATCAACAGCCTACATCCCCTCATTTCATTCAAATCGAATTAGAAGACGATAAAAAAACTACCATTTCTTGACCTACTACTAAGCAGAGCCAACACCATTACAACATAAACTTATAAAAAGCCTACTGACACCAGATCTATCTTCCATTTCTCATCCAACCTGTGGGCTTGCTGCCTCTTCAAAGGTCAGGCTCTCAAGGATAAAATCCTCTAGACAACACACATCTTCAATAACTGTGGTTATTCCCATAAGCTCATATCAAAAACAATAAAAAACACAATAGAAAAATTCGCCAACAATATTCCTGACAAGGATAAAGGTAATGTTTATTGCCATCCTCTACATATCAGTGAAGAAATAGCTCAAATAGCTAAAAAAACAACTTTTATCATGTATACTCAAACCACAGCAAAGACGTTAAAAACCCCATATCAACCCTAATCCCTCTCCAAGGTCCTCACTGCTAAAAATTCTCTATGCCAGTTACAATGTAGAGATTTCTCTAAACCCTACATAGTACAAAGCAAGAGGAAACCCAGACTGAGTAAAAGAACACAAGAAGTACATTGAAAAACACAAAGTAACAAATGCAGACCCAGCTTTCCATACATGGACAGCGGACCAAATATGGGCATTTTTCAAAACATCAGTACTGGCCATGGATACCATAACTGTAGACTACAAAGAAACCCTTTTAATTGAAGCTACAGATAACATTAACGACAACAAAGGAATTCAGATTGAAAACAACCACATACACATCTTTATGAATAGAGTTTAACCAAAATTAAAAATAGGTTTAAACTTCTTAACCACAACCACCCTCCAACCAAATAACTCCCCCATAGTCAAAGTAGACTATGACCTAGATCAGTGGGCTCCAAACTTTTTTGGTCGTGCACCCTTATTTTACTTAAAAGGACTAGTGCACACCCCGAAAAAAAAATTAAATATATAAGGTTAATGTTTTTTCATTTATAAATCATTTACATGGAAGTCATATCTAAAATCACATTTAAAAGAACACATATATAAAAAAAAAATATAAAACAAAATTAAATTGAAGTTCAAGTACAAAATGCATGTACTTGAATGTGCATGATCGATGGCATGATCAAATAAAGCCACGAGATCAAACAAAGCTGCATATTGAAGTATTAAAAAAAATTATTAATAATTTTTATTTTCAATTATGTTTCGAAAAACTAAAGTTTTCATAATTAATAAATATTGATTTATTGCGGATTATCTCGTGCACCCCATGGATCATCTTGCACACCCCACTTTGGAGACCACTGACCTAGCTCAGTACCTACTAACTAAAAACAGATCTTAACTGGTAAAGTTTTCCAACAGTATTATTTAGATTATATAATTTAGATCATTTAGTTAATTTTGTCTTATTCTATATTAATTTAAACTATTTTTATTTAATTTTTATCACATCCTCAAATGTGTATTAACATTCCCATTCCTCATTAAGCCAATATATTGATACCAAAACACATGTGATTTCTTGCATCTAGATCCAGAACTTTTCCTTATTTAATTTTGAATTTTTTAAAAATTATGGTCATCCTTGATCTCACAGCAGTGTTTATGTTGTCTAAAAAAGAGATGGTAGTTGGCGGTTATCAGTTTAACGTATATTCTACATGCAGTTAAATGTAGCACACTATTTAAAATATATATTTGGCAAATATAATAGCAAGCACACTTTATGAAATTATAAGTTACCAGTGGTAGCTATTATTATAGATTAAAATGTTATTTAGTATGGTTTAATTAATTTATTATCTGCTCAAAATTGTTTGCTGTTCTTTGTTCATTCCATGTTTCCAGTGATAGTTTGTTTCAGTTTGTTGCAGCTGTATAAAGTGCGAGGAGTTTCCATTGATCAAAGTGCAGCGTAATTCAATTACACTGCTCTTTGACCTTGTAGGAGGGACTGAGGCAATTGTAAACATAACTCAGAATGTTACTTCTATAATTTTTTGTTTATATCCATTTAAATTATACAGTGATAACCATTTTAAATATGCAACTCTAAAGCTGCGTTGTTTAAACTGCAATGCTATAGTTATTAATGATCTTGTGTTTTTGTATACTTCGTTAGTCATAAATATTATTATTATTAGCCATATGGTGTAAGGAAGCTTATGCTGCACCAACCAAAAAAATTTCTGAATTACCCTGAGAGAGAGTCAGAAGTAGAAGGGAATCGCCAAGAAAGAGAAGAATGATGATATCCAGCTCAGGACCCTGCGTGTGCCAAACCCATACTCACCAGATGTGAGCCCCTGGGGATAATGGTTCCCCAAATGAAATAGGTCTCTACTGTATATTGCAATAAAGTTATTTTATTTTTAAATATCATTAAACAAAGTTTTAAATTTTGTTGTATATAATAGGAACATTATATTTTTTTGGAGCATGCCCTCTGTTGTACCTTTTATATCTATTGGAAAATTGTTCCTGATTTACAAACTTCTGCTTTATTCTTAGGAATTCACAGTATTTGTAAATTGGAGGTTACTGTAATACCAAGGTGACTTTGATACCACATCTTTAATCATAGATTCCATAATTTTTCCTGGTATAGCAATCAAACTTACAGCCTCTATAGTTGTCCAGATCACTCTGAGAATTCCCTTTTTGTGTGGGTAAGATATTTACGCATTTATAGTCTTCTGGCACTTTACCTGAATCTAAGGATGTCTACATTATTATAGATAAGGATTTATTGACCCAATTAGTAACTTTTTTCCAGCATAACTGAGAAAAGAGGCCTTCAGCCACTCTTCTATTGTTCACTTTTAAACCCGAATGGAAAACCCAGCCTGCTGTGCAGGACAGTTTGCTTATACAGAAGTTAATTGTTACCTGGCTTCACGAGCAAATGTTTTTCCACTATTTTTCGATCGTTACACGTTCTAGTAGTAGTTGCATGTGATGCAAGAAAGCAAGTGTATGAGCTTATGCAGCATCAGCCAAAAAAAAAAAAAAAAAAAATCGCACCATTCCCTCCAAATGACTGTCCAGTTTCTCCTTAAATTTATTCAGCCTATCAACTTCCACAACGACAGATGGCAGCTTGTTCCAGCAATTAACCACCCGCTGGCTAAAGGCAAATTTCCGCACATCTAATCTACATCTGTCTTTTCTTAATTTGAATTTATGCCCCCTTAGGTTCGTAATCTGAACAAGTGGAAGGATCCCATCAGAATTCAGCGTGCTCAACCCATTCAAGGCCTTATATACCTCAATCAGATCACCGCGCAGGTGCCTAGTCTCCAGCCCCTGCAATTTGCAGAACTTAAGCCTCTCTTGGTAAGAGGATCCCTTCATTCCCCTCACCAATCTTGTTGCCCTTCTCTGTACACGTTCAAGCAAATCTACATCCTTCCTAAAATGAGGCCTCCAGACCTGTATGCAGTACTCTAGGTGTGTGGCCTGACCATTGCCTTGTACAATGGGATAATCACCTCTGTCCCTGCTAGCAAAATTCTTATATGTCATTGACAAGACTCCACGACCTGCCCTGAGAGCCCATCTGCATTGCTCAGAAAACTTCATATCTGACTGCACAATTACTCCCAGGTTTTTATCATTTTCTGTCACCTTAAGTGTAGTACCACACAGTTGGTATGTTTCTCTGGGGTTACTTCTACCCATATGCAGTACTTTGCATTTGTTAAGGTTAAACTTCAGTTGCCACTTCACAGCCCATCTGCCCAAATTTTCTAGATCCTGTTGCAGTAGCACACTGCCATTACTGTCATTAACAACCCTGCCAGCCTTTGTATCATCTGCAAACTTTAACACTAAGCCTGATATGCCTTCATCAATATTTGATAAATATACAAAACAACATGACCCAACACCGAACCCCGTGGCGTTTGATGTTGGGTGCTGCTCTTCGTGGACTAATAACATTAGTCCACTAAGAGCAGCACCCATTGATTACCATCCTCTGTCTTCTCCCACTTGACCATCCTTTTATCCATTGTAGAACTTACCCTTAATACCATTCTGCTCCAATTTGTACAGTAGTCTTCCATGTGCAACAGTGTCAAAAGCTTTCTTGAAATTCAGGTACAGCGGATTTCGGTTATTTGGGCCACCGGTTAATCGGGGCAGCCATTTATTTGGGGCAAATCTTAAAAAACAGAAACCACTTGAGAAAATAGCCAGGGTTTACTTCGCTTAATTGGGACAGCATGCTGTTTAATCGGGGCAGGAGACCGCAGCACTGGAGATTACCCTACAATTGTCTCCGACGGTACCACGTGGTTCAGTCGAAATTCTGGAGGTCTCACAACCATAAAACAAAAACAATTAGCAGTCACCTGTTTATTGGGCTTTTCTGTTAGTGAAATCTATCATAAACGGACAATAAACTCGATCTTACTAAATTTGCAATAATACCAACAGCTGGAATTCTGTGGGTTATTATGGTGAAATGTGTTTACGCTTCCATAAAATCTTCAATCATATAAAAAAAATTAATTTTCAGCTCTTCTCTTCATTCCTATTTTTAAAGATTTGTAACTCGTTATTCCGTTGTTACTTGCAATTTGTGTGTGCCATGTTCTTTGATTGCTTATCTTTTTACTGTTTTAAATTTTAACCCCACCCACAAATGTCAGTGAACAGAAATGTCAACTAGTTTGTACGTACTTATTACAGTACGTATTAATTATTCTGATTATTACGTATATTCTTCCGATTTTCACGTATCATTTAATTTTTTTAATTGGTAAGGTAATAAAGGTAAATTTATGCTTAATATATCTTTGCTTTTATAGCCTGTGGATAATATTCCTCTTATTTTCGCTAATTAGAATCGCTATTTTACTATGCTACCTATCAAATCACATTACGATGGTGACTCCATCGTAACGTGATTTGATTGTACAATGAATCAATTGTAAAGGGGGGGATACATTGTATTTTTAATTATTTACCCGAAACTTCGGATAACTGGGGCAGCCGCTTAATCGGGCCAAAATGCACTAGTCCCGATGTGTCCCAAATAACCAGAATGGACTGTATATGATATCAAAATTATTTTTGGCATTCAATTCCTTTGTGACCACATCATAGTATCCAATCAAATTGGTCAGACAAGACCTCCCTTTAACAAACTCATGCTGTGTCTTAACAAGTTATTGCAATCTTGTCTAGATGATCCAGCAATGCTTGTTTAACCAGTGATTCCATTATTTTACCCGGAACAGAAGTTGAACTAACTGGTCTGTAATTACTCATGTCACCCTTCGATCCCCCTCTGTGAATTGGGGATACATTTGCACATCTCCAGTCCGTGGGGACCTCCCCCTGAGTCCAAGGATGGTCTCATAATTATGGCTAAGGGTTTACTTATTTCCTTTGCCACCTCCTTTAATATAACTGGATAGATCCCATCCACCCCAGGTGCCTTTCTTATGTTTAACTTCAACAATTTCTCCTCCACTTTGCTCTCAGTTATTACAAAATCATTAAGCGCCCTGCTACAATTTGATAACCTTCTGTCATTTTCAAACCTTAATCCTCATGTGTGAATGTAGATGCAAAATACTCGTTCAGTTTGTTTGCTATCTGAGCAGGATCATCAACAGTCGAACCATCAATGTCAAGTGGACCAATCAGATTCATCCCCTTCCTTTTAGAGTTTATATAAGTAAAGAAATCCTTACTGTTTTTCTTAGCATCCTTTGCCAAAGATTTCTCGTAATCTGCCCTCGCTTGCCTGACCTCCTTTGTGACTTGATTACAGACTAGCTTATATCTGCCATAGGCTTCTGTGTCGCCTAATAATTTATACGCATCTCGTGCATTTTTCTTCTCTGCCACGAGTCTCATTGGTGCCTCTGTAGCCAGGTGGGCAGGAGCAGCAGTGTATAGCACGCTTTTTGATTAGACTGGGGTTCGAGCCCATGACCACCAGATACGGAGAATGCAGAAAGGTCAGGTAATGACCACCGCATATCCCTGGAGCAGTATGGCCTTAGTTGCTAATGCTCCTAAAAACCAAATAACAACAACAATGATGAGTCTCATTACTTCATTTGACAACCATTTAGGCCTAAACCTTGAACAGTATTTCTTAATAGGTATGAAACTTTCTGTTACATAGGAAGCTGGGTTTTCTAATACAACGTACTAGAACGTCCACGATTTCAAAAGTGGTTAAAATTCATTTGTTGTACATGTGGCAACGTATTAGGAGCCAGTAGAGGGGGATATGGTGAAGTTTTATTGTTGATGTTTTAAAACATTAACAATAAAACTTGACCATATCCCCCTGTGTCAAAGGCTGCGGTGCTGCTGATACAGTTTTCTAATACAAGGTACTAGAATGTCCATGATTTCAAAAGTTGGTTAAAATTCATTTGTTGTACATGTGGCAACGTATTAGGAGCCAGTAGAGGGGGATATGGTGAAGTTTTATTGTTGATGTTTCAAAAAATTAACAATAAAACTTGACCATATCCTCCTGTGTCAAAGGCTGCGGTGCTGCTGTCTATAAAAATGGCATCAGTGCAAGAGAAAGTGCAGGTAGTGGTGTGCTTTGCAGAGAGCAAATCTGTTGTCACGATTCAAAGGCAATTTAGATGTGTATTCAACAAAGATGCATCTGACCCAAAGTCTGTACCAGATGGTATAGGTTATTTTTGAAAACTGGTCTGGTAGCATGCAGAAGCAACATGTAGGAGGTCCTTGAAGTGTCTTGGAAGAGCGAGTTGAAGAGATATGTAGTGCCTTTGTTCATAGCCTGCGGAATCAATCAGGCATGCATCATGAAAATTAAACATGCTTCGTGCAACTTTGTACAGGGTTTGTACACAAGCGGCTGCGTTTGTATGTCTATAAATTTCAAATGATTCAAGAAATCAAGCGGAGTGACAAAGCATCGCTATTAATATTCTTGATCATATCAACCAAAACCGCAATTTCTTTAGTCATGTTATGTTTTCTGATGAGGTAACATTTCATGTTCCGGGGAAAGTTAACTGACCCAATATTCAAATATGGGGTTCTGAAAACCCACACTGTATCCAAGAGCACATTTGAGACAGCACAAAAGTGAATGTGTAGTGTGGTCTTATGAAGGACGTGATTATCAGACTTTTTTTCTTGGATATCGTTACAGAATTGTATATCTAGACATGCTGGAACAATACACATTTCCTCAGATTGCACACCTACAGCCCAACATAATCTTTCAGCAAGATGAAGCATCATCTCATTGGAGGGTTGCAGGTGTGCACTGCTTTGAACAACACATTCGTGGACTATTGGATCAGATTGTAATTCCAAGGTGTCACCAGTTCCTACAACATGTCCTAAGGTGAACTGTTTCATTTGTCAATCATTAGATTAGAGCAAGATAGTTCCTTGTGCCACTGACGACAGTGTGATGTGGTTCCTGATACTGCAAGCATGAGCTTTGGCAGCTGCTAGATAATCATCAATGATTCAAGAGGACTAGTACAGATAGGCCAGACAAACATCCCTAGTTAGCCCACATTTCATCACTGAGTACTCAATGAGGATAGGTGATTCAGCTTGTGCATTTCATCACTGATTGGTCTTTTAAGTCGGTGTACTGGACGAGTCCTGGAATGTCAACCTCTAACTAAACATATTTCAGTGCTTATGAAGATTGGTGCCTTTGCAGTAGATCTGTGTTCATCTTCTGACTACAAAATACTGATGAGAATACTTTTCTGGCCTGACTGCAATTTACTTTGGAGAATACTTCCATGGTGTGGAATTAAGCTTTTCAGGTAATATTTAATTTATTAAAAAGACTTCTTTCTCAGACTGGACATTACATTGAAAGTGTATGCACTGACGGCAGTTTCTCACTAGCTACTTTCCATAGCAGGGACTCCAAATTTATTTTATATGAACTGCAGCTCTTCAATGTCTTATACTTGTGCGGGAACATGAAGTGTATGCAGATCTTTCATATATCTTGTAATGGAGCAGGAATTAATGATGTAAGTCTCAATATCTGTACAATATTGTGATTAAAGGTGGGGATTCCAGGAAAGCTGGCTGGGATCACCTAGTATAATAAATAAATAATAAAAAAAAAAATGTTGGATCAGATGTGGCGGACTCATACTATGAGCCTCCTCATTCATCTAGCACAGTGGTTTTCAACTGGGGTGCCGTGTAATTTCGGTTTAAGTTACTTAAAGTTATTTTTTTTTTTAATTTATACATTTATTTCATTATAAAAAGGTGTACGGTATCCATTTTAATCTTTTTATGATCTATAATTGATTTTTATTTAGTACCTCTATATAAAAAATAAAATTATTATATAGGTATATATCAAAAGGTTGAAAACCACTGTGTTAGGTATTTATTTTGTCCTAGGGGTGCCTTGAAAAAATTATTGGGACATTAAGGGTGCCGCGAACCGAGAAAGTTTGGGAACCTCTGATCTAGCATAACTCCCTTAGATTTTTTCTGGGGCTATGTGAAAGATATGGTTTATTCTACCAAGGTGTGTAACATCGCTACCTTATGCAAGCAATTGCCATCAGTGCAGACATGTTGGAGCAAATCTGGCCTGAAATTGAGTATCATTTGGACATCTTTCGTTGCACCAGAGGCCTGCTGACTTTTTTTATTATAAACTGTTTGACTTTTCTTTTCCAATAAAAGTTACAGGTGAGTTCTCACCTGTAACTTTTATTTTATTTTATTTGGGCCACCTGTTAATCGGGGCAGCCGTTTATTTGGGGCAAATCTTAAAAAAACAGAAACCAATCGAGAAAATAGCCGAGGTTTACTTCACTTAATTGGGACAAAATGCCGTTTAATCGGGGCAGGAGACCTCAGCACTGGAGATTACCCTGCGATTGTCTCCGACCGTACCACGTAGTTCGGTCGGATTTCTGGAGGTCACAACCATAAAACAATAAAAACAATTAGCAGTCACCTGTTAATTGGGCTTTTCTGTTAATGCACTCTATCATAAACGGATAGTAAACTCAATCTTATTGAATTTGCGATAATACCAACAGCTGGAATTCTGTGGGTTATTATGGTGAAATGTGTTTACACTTCCATGGAATCTTCAATCATATAAAAAAAATAATTTTCAGAATCTTCTCTTCATTCCTATTTTTAAAGCTTCGTAATTTGTTACTCTGTTCTCACTTGTGCATATCATGTTACTTGCAGTTTGTGTGTGTGTGCCGTGTTCTTTGTTATTGATTGCTTATCTTTTTACTGTTTTAAATTTTAACCCCCACCCACAAATGTCAGTGGACAGAAATGTCAACTAGTTCGTATGTACATATTACAGTATGTATTAATTATTCTGATTATCACGTATATTCTTCCGAATTTCACGTATCATTTAATTTTTTAATTGGTAAGGTAATAAAGAGGAAATTTGTGCTTAATATATCTTTACTTTTATAGCCTGTGGATAATATTCCTCCTATTTTTGCTAATTAGAATTGCTGTTTAATTGAATTAAAATTCAATTCACGAATGTGATCACAATGACTGGCGCTTACTACACATCGTATAGTGAATGGTACTTTACTGTGGTGAGTTCATCGTAACGTGATTTGATTGTACAGTGAACTAATTGTAAAGGGGGGTACATTGTATTTTTAACTATTTACGTGAAACTTCGGATAATTGGGGCAGCCGCTTAATCGGACCAAAATGCACTAGTCCCGATGTGTCCCAAGTAACCGGAATCGACTGTATATGCAAAAACCTATCCAACTCATCAGCCATCTGCTTGGGGTTGCAATGGGATAATGATCCCCTATAGCAGCGGTTCTCAAACTTTCTGAGTCCACGCTTCCCTTGACCTGTAAAATTTTCCCGGTGCCTCCCTTGAAGTAAAGCATCTATAATTGTGCAATTTCTTATTTTTAATACGTTAATACAATAATTATTAATAACATGAAATAATAAGCATCTGTAGTTCTAAATTACGTTAGTAATTTTGAACTAAAACTTCTAAATTACTAACGATTATTATCAGTAAGTAATCACGCCAAAAACAATAAAAAACACTCCCACACCGCTGAAACCATATTTTCAACCATGCAGCTAATGCTATACTATGCAATCTACCTATACATGTCATACATATAGTATGCACTAAGTTATATATATTACATTACATCATATCAATCATAATTCATTAATCCATTTCAGCAAAATATAATTTTTTTTTTCCAAATAAATGTTTATCTCATGTTTATATCGAAGTTTGAGTGAGATAGGTGGCGGTAAATGCTTTAAAAAATAGGTTATAAAATTTAATGTTATGTTATGAAAGTTTATGTATATAATTTTTTATTTATATATGTTATGTTATGAAAATTACATTTCTGTTAAGCTTTTTGCGCCTCCTTTTGCACTAGTCTGCACCTCCTAGTTTGGAAATCGCTGCCCTATAGTGTGCCAGTATGAGGTATGGCAGTAAGTTCTTGGTAGTCTTGGCGCATTATGGCCACAGCTGCCAATGCGCCAATAAAAAACCAAAAACAAACAAACAAACAGTAAGTTCTTGGACCGGTGCAATAAAATTATCACAAAGTGAGGAGCTGAAAATGGTTTTATTTTCATTCAAAGTAATCACTACCTGATTGAATGCACTTGTTCGCTGTTCTAAAAGTTTCTGAAAAGATTCGGCAAAGGTGTCCAAAGGGATAATGTTTTTGTTTTTTTTATGTCCTGAACATCCTGAAATCACTTTCCTTTGAGGCCAGTTTTCACCTTGGGAAAGAGGAAGTCTGCTGGTGCTGAATTGGAAGAAAAGGGTTGATCTGTACAAACCATGTTTTGTCAGAAATGTCTTTGCAACAAGTGTAGAATGGGTGGGACTATTGTCATGCAACAAGAACTAGCTACTTTCTCTCAAAATTGTGACCTTATCTGGGAAATGTGCTTCAATGGTCTTTGAAACACCTGTACGTAGAACTCAGTGTTGACTCTCTCCCCTTCAGGTATGAATTCCTTCTGAAACATCCTTTTTTATCATAAAACATGATCAGCATTGTCTTGATCCTGGACTTCTGTAAATGAAACTTTTTAGGCCTTTGTAATGGTTTTGAAAGTGACAACATGCTCTTATACTTTGTCTCTGGGTTGTACTGAAACACCCAACGCTCATCTCCAGTGATAATACAGTTGGAAAATTAGGATTGTCTCGACAAGTCTGGACAAACTCTTTTCATGACACTCTTCATTGCTTCTGCTCATTTGTGAGGCTGTGCAGCACAAATTTTGCACAGACCTTCCACTTCCCTAAATCATGTTTGTTTATCTTTATGTCCTGAACATCCTGAAATCACTTTCCGATGAGGCCAGTTTTCACCTTGGGAAAGAGGAAGAAGTCTTCTGGTGCTGAATTGGAAGAGTAGGGTTGATCATCTCAAGATGAATTGTCAAGAATTTTACGATTCATCTCCTTATTTATATTCAACTCCAAAGGTCAAATAATGATTTCTTGCCGCAACAAAATTTTCTGAATTTTTGCAGCTCTGTCCTCATTTTGAGAGGCTGACGTCTATCCACTTCTTGGATCATTGCGAACATCCTCACATCTGTCTTCGAACTGCTTATACCATTCAAACACGCTAGTACAACATATCTCCATAAACAGTTTTTAGCACTTCACATGTTTCTGTTGCAGATTTTGCTAGTTTAAAAGCAAAATTTGATATTTGTTCATTGCCCCATTGCAAAATCTTCACATGGAGTTACCATTACTAACAAAACTGTATTTGCAACCTGTTGGTGTACTGGATAATCTCTGTGCCACCATGTGTTGGAAGAAGTTTGAACTACAGCATATCACTTCCATTTCTTTTCAGACTCATCAAACATGATGGTACCAGTCCAGGAACTTCACTGCCGTACCTCATGTCTGTGTATTACTCCTGGCCCAGACAGGATAGCCAATGTGCACTATTGTTCAGCAGAAGCATTAGTACCAATCCTTAAGTTTACGCCAATGCATTACCTTAATTCTATATGTGTAACTTAAATTTAGACAGTCCAATCTTGTTTTTGTATTTAAGACGCTGAATTATGTATTTTGATAAGCATATTTCTTGAAATTGATAAACAAATAAATGATTCTTTGATATAAATGAATGTCTTTTTATTAAACAGATCTTCGCAACAAAATGGAAATAGAAATTGGTCGCAAACTTACTAAAGAAGAAAAGCTTGTGTTTAAAGATATTGCCCTTAACTTTGTAGATAATGAATTAGAAAATTCAACTAGTTCATCTAATTATTCTCCAATGGCTGAACCTCCAAACTGTAAGTATTCAGTGAAGTCAGATATAGGATATTTACCTAGTTTAACAAATGCAACAACTCTTGAAGTTCCGAAGATCAGTGATGTTGATGCTGTAGAAACAATTGCATCTAAACCTGATTTTGATGCAAATTGTAATGGTGGTTTTGCTGAAAAAGAGAATTTTGGTTTTACAAGGAACAAGTCATCATTTGTCAATTTGAATTTACACAATAGGAGTAAACCCAAAGTATCTTCTTCTGCAGAGAATTTTCCAATGAACAGAAATTCTCCACCTGCTAAAGTACCTTCATTTGACCTTGGTTATCCTTTTCAAGAAGTGAACATGGACACATGTTTTAATTCTGGATCATCCTTGGAATCTGAAGAGGCAAAGAACAGTTGTAAGGACAGATGTCAAACCACAAAGTTTAT
The DNA here is from genome assembly GCF_048544385.1 of Mastigoproctus giganteus. Classification (NCBI taxonomy): domain Eukaryota; kingdom Metazoa; phylum Arthropoda; class Arachnida; order Uropygi; family Thelyphonidae; genus Mastigoproctus; species Mastigoproctus giganteus. The sequence goes on along the minus strand of NC_143576.1, from coordinate 226,855,260 downwards.
ATCATCCTCACGAAAGCGACATTATTCAGAACTGAAAAGGTAAGAATGCACTTTTAAAATAGATAATCTTTTGTATTTTAAATGTAAGCAGCTATTTGTCAGTGATTTACATGCTTTTTTCAAAATGTTTTCTAAAATAAATGGCATGCATCAGTGTGTTGTCACTAAAGTCCATAATCTTGGGAGATGGGGATCATATTATGAAAACATTTTCAGTACATGCACCCTTAACATTGAAGGTGCAGTGTTGTTGTTGGAAATGTTTTTAATTACTATGGCCAGAGTTATGAGAGGGAGTTCAAAAAATTTGTATTCACCTAGAAGTACTTGTGATAGAATGATGAAATTTTTTTTTGTTTGTTTGATACCTTGAAATCTCTATAGCAACTACACAAATTTTTGTTTCGAGGTGACAATTCCTTTTTTTTCTTTGCAGTGCTAAATGAAGTGAAGTATCACAATAGATAGAGTGGAATACAGATCAGTGATTCAATTCCTCTTTCTGCAAGGGAACCCCTCAACATGGGCACCTGTACTGGTGAGGGGGACCTCCCAGTGATGCTGCTGGTCCTCCAGATTAGCATCACTGGGATTCAATGCTAATATCATAGGAATCCAGCATGTTTGCCATGTGCTGTGATGTGTGGATGGCAAAGAGACAAAGAACTGAAGAAATAGGTCCAACACTAGTGAGAAGACTTTATGAAAAATGTCGCCATTCTTTATCCAGAAGTGTTGGCAGGATCTCCTAAATCTGTCAAATGGCTTTGCTCAGGCAGCATACTTGTAGAGACCATAAGTGACTGACATTCAGAACAGCTCCTCCAAGCCACATCTATCAGCAAAATGCCTAATCACAGTTACTTCCCCCCCCTCCTCAAGACACATAACTGACAGTTGCGGAATGAATATTCAAGCAAAGGGATAGGAAACTTGTTCCCACAAGAAACATCATCTTACTGCTCAATTCACTGTCTCCTAATGAAATCAAAGCTGGCTATATCAACTATCCAGTGCATCCACATGTCCCAGATCCTTTAAGTGCCAGAAATATAGACACTTCCAAATGGCCTGTCAAGAAGCCATTGAAAGTGCCTGATGTGCTGCAAAGGACCACAAAACTACACCAATTCAGCTACATAACCTACTTGCATTAACTGCCAAGAACATCCTGCTTACTCATGCACATGCCAGAGGTGGAAGGAAGAAAAAAATTCAGACTTAAGGTGGGGGCTGAACATATCATATCAGGAGGTAAGGAAAGCAGTGAAACCTATAAATACAAACAAACGTACCTGTGCTCAGAAGGTAGCAGGGAGGTGTTCCATTGGAACTCAGACCGAAATGACAATCCCACCAACAGATTTATTCACTCCCATCACATGCTACTTGCTAAGTTCAAGAAAACCTGCACAGAAGGATCAGTCAGCTGCCACTCCTATATCTGAGTAGCAAAAGAAATTGGTGGAGAAAAGAATAAGAAGCCTGAAGCACCTCCTATTTCTCAAGAAAAAATGGACATTGAGGGGAAGGAGGTACTACCAGATGAAACAGTCCCAGAAGAGAAATCCAAGACAATGGGCTGTGACTTCTTCTGGCAAAATACTGACGACATCAAGGCCCTCCTGTACAAGCACGAGCAAGTTTGCATTTGCTTGCAGTAAACATATTTTAAGGCAAATGAAAACCCTTTCTTTCATAATATTGCTATTGTATGTAAGGATAGAGCTGGGGATGGACCTGCCAATGGAGGAGTTGCCATCCTTGTGGGCAACTAAACCCCATTCCAACCTGTACCACTTTCCACTAATTTAGAAGTGGTAGCAGTTTGCCTTATGGTTGGGTTTTTACTCAATTTACCTAGAGCTGTTCGATTTACCTGCCACCTAGAGCTGAGATCTCATAGAGAGAGAGAGATCTTGATGATCTAATTGTGCAGCTACCTTCTCCTGTCCAACTTCTAGGGAATTTCAATGGACATAACACCCTGTGGGATAGTTCTGACATTAATGGAAGGGAATGTGTCATAGAGCATATGCTCACTGACAATAAACTCTCCCTTCTAAATGTTGGAATTAACACCTGACGCCTACTCTTACGTTTTCTGCCACTGATCTTTCTATCTGCTCCCCTTCTCTCCTATCTTCACTTAATTGGGAAGTGGAAGAGAACCCATATGGAAGTGATCACTTCCCTGTGATAATCAGTAATTAGTGGAAGACCATGTGTTTCTTTTAGGTTACTGCGGTGGAAGATTGTTCAGGCTGAATGGAATGCCTTTCAACATTGGCAGAATTTGACATCATAGTCAGGAGCCTATCAATGATGCAGTGATGTACATCACAAAGTGTTGTTCATGCAGTTGCATCTGCTATACCGAAAACATCTTCCTAGTTTCCACCTTTTCCCAAATTATGGTGGAATGCAGAGCAGCAAAAAAAGGCTCAAAACGAAGCATGGAGGATATTCCGATGATATCCTATCACAGCCAGTCTAACAGCCTCTAAACGTGCATGAGCCAAAGCATGCCATATCTGCCATCAGAGTCAAAAGGAATCGTGTATTTGTTTTACATCATTAATTACCCAGTCCACTAGTACTCAGATGGTCTGGGATAAAATCTGGAAAATGAAGGGAAAATATACAATTTAGAATATAATGGATGTAGCATTACAGAGTCCACTGCAATAACCAATGCTTTTGGGGAAACATTTTCTAACATCTCTGCAATATCTTATTTCCCAGAATTCCTGGTCCCGAAACATGAAAGTGAAAAACAGGCACTTAATTTCACATCAAAGGGCCTTTATCCCTATAACAGACCATTCGCTATACAGAAAATAAAAAATTCTCGTCCTTTCTAAGACAAGTGCTGGTGGACCAGATGGCATTCATTATGAAATGATTAAGCACCTTTCATCAAAATCTGTGGATCACCTGCTCCTTCTGTATAACAGAATCTTTATTGAAGAGCAGATGCCTGGTGCACGGCACTGTTCTTGCCTTTGTGAAGCCAGGAAAGGATCCTAAAATCCATACTAATTATTGTCCTATTGCTCTGACTAGCTGTCTGTGCAAAATCCTGGAGAGAATGGTTAATTTTTGTTTAATAGGGTATTTAGAATCGAATGACCTTTTCTCTAGCATCCATTGCAGTTTCTGAAGGAACTGGTCCACTCTGGATCATCTTATTAGACTGGAAACATCCATCCAGGATGCTTTCCTAAAACTTGAATGTCTTGTGTCTATATTCTTTGATATGGCGAAAGTGTATAACACAACTTGGAGATTTGGCATCTTAAAAGACTTGTATAGCCTCTTCCTTAGAGGGCATCTCACCACATTTATTAAAAACTTTTTGACCAATCGGTCTTTCCAAGTTTGTGGGATCCTTACTCTCTTATCACTTTGCTAAGAGGAAGGAGTACTGCAAGGAGTTACATTTTTTGCCCTAAAAGTAAATTCCATCACAGAACAACTTCCAACTGTAAACAACACCCTCTATGTTAATGATTTTAGCATATTTTCTTAGTCATGCAATATGAGGGTTATTGAAAGACTACTGCAAGAAGCCATTAATTACCTTAACCCCTGGGCACTTGCTAATGGATTCAGGTTCTTGCCACAGAAGACCATTTTTGTCATAAGCGTAATCCTCATCCTGAACCTGGATTGAGACTTGGACATAATGCTATCCCAGTAGTGATAGACACAAAATTCTTGGGATTCTTATTTGATAAAAAGTTAACATTTCTAGAACACAACCGTCAATTCCATATGAAGTGCACAAGAAGCTCGAATATTCTCTGTGCTTTCTCTTCTACATCTTGGGGTGTGGACCGATGCACCTTACTACACATCTGCTGTACAATTGTGCATTCTAAACTTGATTATGGTGCTCAACTCTATGCATCAGCCAGAAACAGTCTATATCAATGGCTGGATCCTGTCCTTCATCAGGCTATCCATATTGTTACTGGAGCATTTCGAACATCTCTTGTCCAAAGCCTCTACATAGAAGCAAATGAACTATGGACCACTCGCTTTGATGTAAGCAGTCGTTTCTAAAGTGTAGGTTAAAACAGAAATTCCTGCCAAACCATTGTACATGGCCATCTGTTTTTGAGCCACAATGGGAAAATTTTTGTACACCACCACCCATAAGGCTGTCAGTCGTTCTTTCAGTATTTATCTCCAAGAGCTATTAAGACAGCCTAATGTCAAGGTAGACAAGGTTGCCCAATTAGCAAAGCAGCCCCTTCCACCCTGGCATGTGAATTTTCCCTTAAAAACTGGGGAAAGTCTGATAACTCCATTGTCTGTCTACTGCAGCTCTATTCAGCACAATGAATTGAACATTCTGACTTTGTGCCAATTTATACAGATGGTTTGAAGTCTGAATCATATGTATGATCTGCTGCTGTCTTTCTGAACACCACTATATCTGACCAGATTCTCCCTGAATGCAGCATATTTACTGCAGAGCTGCACACTATAGAGTTAGCCTTGGGTCACATTAGTACTTCCCAGTACCAACAGTTTGTTTTATATTCCAATTCTTTGAGTGTCTTACAGACTTTATTATCAGGGAGTTATAATCCTTATCCAATTCTGTCTTGAGTTCAGCAGAAGATCCTCTCTCTCTCTCTCCACAAACATGAATATGATATCTGCTTCTCCCGGATTCTTAGCCACATTGGAATTAGGGAAAATGATTTGGCTGACACCACAGCCAAATCAGCAATTGCCACTAATAATTTCTGCCTGTCAGTCCCCTATACCAAATACAGTCAAATAATACACAAAAAGATAGACTCGCGGTGGCAGGATTCATGGAATAGACAGACTACAAATAAATTTCATCAGATAAACCCTGTAATTGAATCGTGGCAGTCTAGTCTGCACAGGAATCATGAAGAGGAAGTTGTTCTTGTTTGGACCCGCATAGGACACAGTCATCTGACACATTCATATTTGCTGAGGGCTGATGACCCTCCTGTGTGTGAGATCTGTGGCAGTTTTATCTCTCAGACATATTTTAATCGACTACTCAGATTTTAATGACACGTTTTACCGCTTTTAACCATCTGATTGAGCCTTATACGCTGACACATTATTGTCACTATATAAATGATGTGTCAGTTGTTTTTACATTTTTACAACTTATTAATTTATATACATATATATAAATTAAAGCATGCATTTTTAGAATATATACTGCCTTTTAAACATATACTTACATAACGTTTTGACCAGGTAACCTCTTTAAAAGGTTACCCAAACCTATTTTTAAATGCTATAACCTTGTCTTGGTGCATAATAGTCCTTGCAGCTAATGTGCCAATAAAATCATACACCAAACCAAACTAATCTGTAAGGGAAAACACCCAGAACAATCCACAAAGAAATGGTCTCTGTTTATGGAGAAGACTGTCTAGGTTGCAGTGTTCTCCACATTGGTATAAACAGTTCAAATGTGGAAGAATCTCAGTGCATGATGAAGAAATCCCAGAACACCCAGCAACTGCTGTAACAGAAGAGTTTTGTTAAAATTGAGCCATTAATCCTCTAACATTGTCGTATTAGCATCAGAGAACTAGCTGCAGAGTTTCAAATTAGTGTAGGTTCTGTGGAGAACACCATCCATCAACATTTGAAAAACAATGGAAGAATGGAGAGCCACTACTTCCCAAAAAGGCCAAGTGCTGGCAAGGTGATGCTGTCAGTTTTTTGGCATCAGCATGGTGTAATACTAACAGATTACCTTCAAAAGGACTGTACTGTGACAGCAAAGTATTATTATAATCTTGTATATCTATGTGCTGTAATAGAAGAAAAAAGATGGGGAAATCTGTCAAGAGGTGTGCACCTTCTCCATAATAACGCCCCTGCACATTCCATGCATGCTGCAATGAGATGGGCCTGTGAATGTGGGTTTTAAATATTGCTGCATCCTCCTTATTCCCTCAAAGTTTTGCTGTCTGCCTTCTTTCTCTTTCCTGCTCTGAAATCCTTTCTTTGTGGAAAATGCTTGGCTATTGATGATGAAGTGATTTCTGTTGCTGAGTCATGATTTGAAGAACAGTTGAGGACTTCTTCAAAACTGGCCTGCAGAAGTGTATTGAGAAGTGGCAAAATATGTCATTGTCTGTCAGTGAGGTGTCCAGATTTTAAATTCTATTCTCAGCATTAAAACTTCTTCACCTGTGAATGTGGATGCAAAATATTTATTCAACTTATCGGCAGCCAGTTCATGATCATCAGTACTGTTGCCACAGATATCATGTAGGCCAATGTGGTTCATTCCTTTTCGTTGGTATTTAGAAAATGAAAGTTCATTTTTATAAATTTTTCTTAATATGGACTTTTACTACATAGTTTCCTTTTTTTATTATTAGTATGTATTTGAGGGTATTAAAGAAACTGGTTGTTTCTTTCATTTTTTATTTAAAATATTCAGTAAAACCTAATTATCTTTTTAGTGAGTTACTAGATGAACTGCATGTGAATAATTTAATCTTAAGTACAAGATCAAGAACACATTCAGAGTGTAATCAAACTTCATCTCAGCCTTTTTCTCCCTCTATAACTAGGGATGCTGCAACATTGTATGAAAAATCATTTCAGCCTGAAGAAATGGATACTGCAGTTTCTAGATTAAAATCGGCTACACCCTCTCTAGCCTCTAACTGTACAGACTTAGTTGTGCATTCATCAGGTACCAGCACTTCTGATTATTTGAAGCCAGCCACCAATTGCTTTCAAAAGTCCCTTAGTACATCTGTGTATGATGATGCAAGACCAAGTACAAGTTCTCAGGGAAATCTCCCTTATGTGTTGCCAACAAATTACCAGGATTGTAATGTAAAAAATTCAAAGACATCTTTTGAACCAGATTACATGAGGCCATGTACTAGCTCTTCGTTTTGCAATGTAGTTGAATGTCCCATATGTGGAGGTAAGCTTTTTGACAGCTATTTTAAACGGGCATTGCATTTGGTGAAGATGTTTATTACAATATCAGGTAATGTTAATGACATAATTTAATGTCATTAAGATTGCCTGACATTTGATGTCGTTAATGTTACTGAAACATGGATAAAATATCTTGTATTGTATATAAAATCTCTTGTATTGAAATAATTAAAAAAAAAAAAAAAAAAAAAAAAGGTAAACTGCAGCCATTATTAACCCACTACAGGATGGAAGCTTCCTCAACAATTCATGTTGGGGGAAATGGACCACAATCTGCCATGCTGGTCCAGTGCGGGTTGGCAGATTGACTGTATTTAGCATTCAGGGGCTTGAACCCTGGTCTACTCAAGGAGTGTGTGCTACTGCACTCCTGCTCCTGATCACTTAGACAATCTGACAGAGTAGTTTGAAATTTCATTTTCATATGACTAAAAACACTTTAAAAATTATCTTAAATTATATTATCTAAAATTATCTTAAAAACACTTTAAAACTTATCTTGTACCACGAATGACAAGATTGCTTATTGTGATAGTAGTTTCAGCAGTTTTCACTTGTTTGGAAACTAGAGGACTTCTTAAAGGCATCAAGTTTTTTAGCCTATACAACATGCAAATCAGCCTGTGAACACACTTGTACAGATATAATAATGTAATACATTATGAATCATATGAACTGGTGCACCGTAAACAAAGTAGTCTGTGTCAAAAAAAAAAAAAAAAAAAATCAACGTTCAATGCTATTTGACATCCTGCATTTGAGGATATTAATGCCCAGTTTCTTGAGGTACAACAGACCTTAGTAGCATGCCAATCATTATACAATCTTTGGAAATTGGAATTCCCTTGCACCCTAGTAGTCACTTACACCTTACATCTAGTAGCTGCCAAATTCATGGCATGGATAAATGATGGTTCACACAAGTGTGTACAGTTGTGAGTGCATTACCTTTCTATACTCTTACAGATCTATGGATTAAATTTTGGCTTTGGGGAGAGAGCACTCTTCAGAAAATAAAGGAAATCAGTGATAAATGTTTAGACTTGGAAAGGTAAAGAAAGCCTCTCTTTCATAGTGTTATTACCAGCTTTTCACTTTCTTAGGCGGTGGTGGTGATGATTGTACACTTCTGCATTTCATTGACATTTCTCATTCTGTACCTAAAAGAATTCTGAAAGATTTTTGCAAGTACTGAAATGCTTTGGTTAATTAAAAACTATAATCTATTGAGAACAAACTTCCTTGAAGTTATTTTGCAGTTGTTGCTAGCACCTAATCATGCTTGAATCGAGCTTGATTAACGATTCCATTTAAGTACCTTCTGAATCCAAAACTTTGCTTGATGATGGAATGGAATTCAATAAATGTAGCTCTTTTTAATTAATGTGATTAAGCTAAAAATTGGAATTTTATCATTTTCTTATCAGTAATTTAAAATAGTATTCATGAGGTAAAAAAGTGTTCTTAAAAGCTTACGTAACATGATTCATTAAATCGGAGGTATACAGGTAACCCCCATATAACACTACTTCTACAACATGGTTTCGCTCTAACACAATTGATAAATTGCAGCAATCCTCACACCACACAGTACTTCAACAAGGTTTCTTTCTAACACAGTTTGAAAATTGATGGAAATCTCTCATAACACTGTATTTTTGAGCTTTTGTGCTAAAACCCTGCTATTATGTTAAATGTAATTTTCAATGTTTCCATTCCTTTTTGTGAATCCCTGTTGTTGACTCCCTAGTTGTTATCGCCTTCGCGATATTTTTCTAAAGCACATTTCTGGATGTCACTACCATAAAACAATAAAAACAGTTTGCAGTTTCCGGTTTATTGGACTTTTCGGTTTGAGTAATCAATTATAAACGGGTTGTAAACTCAATCTTCTTGCATTTGCTATAGTACTGATAGCTGGAATTCTGTGGGTTTTCACATTATGGTGAGATGTGTTCCCCTTCCATGAAATATTCAATCATATAAAAAATAAATTTTCAGAAACTCTCTACTCCGTATTGTTTGTTGCAACTTGTGCGTGCCGTGTTCTTTGTTATTAATTGCTTGTTTTTATTGTTTTAAATACAACCAAAAAAAAAAGTCGGTGAACAGAAATATCAATTAGTATGTATATATTAACAGTACGTATTAATTAAGTTATGTAAGTGTAAATTTATTTTTATTTTGCTAACTAGAAAATATTCTTCCGATTTTCACATATCATTTAAAGCTGGGGGTCTACTGTATTCTGTTGAGAGATCCCTGGGCTGTTGAACTTGTGCTTGTTTGAGATCATAAAAAATAATTGTGACTTCGAAGAGTACAGTTTGTGACTTTTAAAGAGCAGAAGGTACACAAAATCTAGATGCTGCAGAAGAGATTGTGCTTAGCAACAATGAAGAGGAAGAAAATTAAATGAACATACATTATCTGACATATAAGTATCACAGTTTGTAAGGTAAGACGTTTGTTCAGTTATTACTATTTCAGTTACTGCCATTATAAAAATAAAGTTAGAATATTAAGTTATTACTGCTATAAAAATTAAGTTTCCAATAGTTATAAAAAAATGGCGTATTTTTGTTACCTTTTGGAACGTAACTACCCTCCTTTTTGTACTGGTTCTTAGTCCTGTATAACATGGTTTTGCATTACATGAGATTTTGTAGGAACCAAATTACTGTGTTATTCAAAGTATAGGTGTCACATTTCTGATAATATTTACAAATAATTTTCATGTAAATCATATTTTTATTACTTGTTACCATGATATAGTTACTTAAACATAACTTTATCTAGATATTTAATTGCACCTTTTTTTTTTTTTTTTTGTTTTAGGATCATTTTCCCGTGATGTTATTGAAAAACATGCAGCGACATGTAATGATCCTGAGCAGGAAGTCATTGCAGCCTCTGATCCCAGTACCTTTGACTGTGAAGAAATCAACTCATCTAGTGAAGTGTGCAAAAGTTTAATGCAATGCCCAGTTTGTGGGGACACATTTGAAGAGAATGTCATAACACGGCATGCAAACCTCTGCATCGATCAGTGTGCTTAAACGAGCTTTATTTATAGAATAAACTAGTTTTTACTTAAGTTTTTTAAACTAACCTTTAAAAAAGCAACAAAACAAGTAATAAATTATACTGTTATAGTTTTTACTTAAAATTTTAACATCTGTAGTTGAATAATATGTATATACCGTATGTACAAGTGCCTTTTAAAATATGGTTGTTCAATGGTAAAAATAGTTAGAGTGAAAACTTCAGCATCTGTGAAAATATTTATATCTAAAAATGTCAATTTGTTTTGTAAATATAAGTTTTCGCTTTTCACTATTTTTAGACAAATTGTATTGTATTGTATTGTTGTCGTTTTAGATTTAACGTAGACTTCATGCCACTCTAAGTAAATGCATGAAGTTCTGTGTTGTACATTTTAAGTATAGTTTCATTTTAATAGATTAAATTGTGGACATTTCAATTACTAATGGCTATTGATTGTATCCTAGTAGTTAATGTAATGTTTGCACCTGAAAGGTGACTTGTAATGTGATAAAACTATAAATGAGAGAGAGAAAGAGAGAGGAAGAGAAAGACCCTTCCTAGAACTCAGCTGATTTTATAGAAAATGTTTGCTAATCAACTTGAAACATTAATTAGCTGAAGTGTGACATTTTTTTTGTGCCCCCCTCTGTTATGAAATTATATTAGCTTATCTGAAGGTTGTCGGATGCCATTCTAAGCTAAGTTTAAATTCATGTGTGTATGTGATACTGCTGCTCACTGGTAATTGGCAATCTGTTATTTTTATTTAATTTTTTATTAAATCGCAATAGTGTTCATAAAATAAGGAGCTCAAGTTGGGGTTGAACTTAAATTTTTTTTGCTGGAAAAAAATAACCCCAGAATGTGTGTGTGTGTGTGTGTATATATATATATATAAAATAAAGGTAGCTTAAATATTTTCTTACCTTCCTGTAGAGTCATTACAATGTACTGTAAAACAAGCACATGTATCAATACATCAGAAACTTTGAAGCTTAAGCCATATCAGAAGGAATAGCATTAGCAGGGCACATGATGCAAGAAAGCAAGCTTATATAGCATCAGCCAGAAAAAAAGACCCTTTTCATTTCACCAATCCACTCGCTCCAAATATTTGTCTAGTTCTGCCTTGAATCTGTTTAAGCTATTAACTTCTACAACAACAGATGGAAGTTTGTTCCAGCAATCAACCACCCGCTGGCTAAAGGCAAACTTCCGTGCAGCTATCCTACAACTGTCTTTCCTCAATTTGAATTTATGTCCTCTCAGGTGATTATTCTGAACAAGAGTTAGAATCCCGTCAGTATTGAGCATGCTCAAACCATTCAAGGCTTTATACACCTCGCAGGTGCCTAGTCTAACTGTAATTTGCAAAACTTAAGCCTTTCTTTATAAGAGCAACCCTTTGTTCCATTCACTGATATAAGTACAAGTAAATAAATAAAACCACAAGTAAATGTGGTTTTATTTATTTAAAAAAAACATTTACTTGTGGTTTTGTTGAATAAAAGCACAAGTAAATAAAACCACATGTGAAATAAAGCTGAAATTTTTTTGCCAAAAAAAACATCTAAAATTTCAGGTATGATATTTTACTGTAGGTACATCCTGCAGTGGAATCTTGTGTTCTAGTGTAGCGTAGCATAGTGTGAAAGAGGTACAGAAAGCAACATTTGTATGTAGAGGAACACAGTCCAGTGAAGGTGGGTTGCTGTTATTGGATGGCAATCTATCATGCTGATCACCATATCATTAGAAATAGCACCTGAATGCACATAAGTAGATAGATGACATTGTAGAATCCATCTTCCTTTCCTGTTTTGGTGCTCTAAGCAAAACGTTCATTCTGATATACAACACCCAACCCCATAAAGCACAGACAGTCACAGTATCTTGAAAGATGAGGCTATCATCTCTTTGGCATGACCTGCCTCTTCCCTGAAATTGAATCCCATTGAGTTTGCCAGGACAGATGCCCTAGGAATATGCATTGTATCTTTTATGGATTGTTCAGTGACAGTTGGCCATTACTAATACTAATTAGCTGGAAACTACTTCACAAGAATGATGACACTGATTCTGCAACAACTCATCAATAGTTTGATGTTATTGGTTCTAAACGTGTTTAATGGTGCCTGGAACCATGTACTATACTTTGTCCACAATGGTGACAGTGTTCCTGCAAGTTTATTATTCATAATGCTATTAAAAATAAATTTAAAAATACGCTAACGAACGTGACAGACAATTTAATGTGTTAATCAAAAAGGTAAAAATTTCCAAAAAATGTATCTATTTCCACAAGCACAAAATTCAGCATCCTTTCACTTATAATTTCTTAAACTTAAAAGTTTAAGAGATTAAGGTGATTAAATGGTGTGGAAGGACAATAGTGACCATGCCAGGTCACTATTGTCCAAATTACTGCACACATGCCAGAATTACTGTTATATGGCTGTACTCGACGATCAAATCGTAAAATCAGCCCAGTTAAAGCAATGCTGGGCTATAATGTTAACTGGGCTATAATGTTAAAGCCTTAGCATTATAGCCACAGCAGCTTATGCACCATTAAAGTCCCATAATGTGCGCACACACAATCTATCTTGGCAAGAAAAATTCTGTTAATGGCCAAACTTTTGTCTAACTACAGGCACTAAGAAATGCAAGAAATATATCCACATAGCACACTTTTCTATCTGCTAATGCAGAGAAAAGTATTTATGGTGTCTATCCTTCCACATCAAATCCTGACTAGTTCTTCCACCTATCACTGATTTCGAGAGATCTAGGCTCAAATTCTGTTTTAGATCAGAGGAAGTTTTAAACGACACTTCCATTAGGGCTGCAGTTACCTGATTGAGATGGTACTACTATGGTTTTTGAAGAAACTTTTACGCACATTCCAAGCAGTTTCAGATGGGAGTAACTTACGTTCATGGATTGACAAAAAAAACTCAAACATTTACTCATTACCATAAATGCATTACAAGCACTGAGCAGCCAACTATTGCACTAGTTAAATGCCCTGGTTTTTGTGCGATTATTGAAGTTAAGCAGCAGTAGACTCGGTTAGTAATTGGTCAAAGCAACAAGTAATGTTGCTTTGACCACCTGGGAATACCCAGTGTAATTGACTGCCTTTCTTTTGTTAATCTGGAAAATTTTCACGTATCATTTAATTTTGCTAATTGGTAAGGTAGTAAAGTCTAAATCTAATTTATATCTACTTTTATAACGTGGATAATATTCCTCCAATTTTTGCTTATTAGAATCGCCATTAATAGAATTAAAATAAAATTCATAAATGTGATCACAATGACGAGCGCTTACTACATATTGTATAGTCAACGGTATTTTGTTATACAACTACTCTACGATCAAATCGTAAAGTGATTTGATTGTAGAGTAAAGCGGGGTTCCACTATAGTGCACGTTATAAGGCATATACAAAGGGTACTAGGAAAGTTTTGCAATATGACGCAACAATGAATCACAGGAAGCTGCTTGTTGCTGCATGTTGAGACATGTTCATACGTGCATAGTAGCCGCCGCGCCAAGTCGATGGGCTCAGTTATTCATTAGTAGTGAGAGTGTAAAGTGCTTGCGATGGCATCGTGGTCACGAAATGAGATATGGACAGTTTTGCGGTATAATTTCGTGCGTGGTTTAACCATAGACGAGTGCTTAGAAGAAATGACTCTTCCACTAGATGATGACTGTCCACATCGTACAACGATATTCAGGTGGTATAGAGAATTCCAAAGGGGAAATTTCACTCTGGAGGATTCTGAGAGGCCGGGAAGGCCACGAACGTCAGTTACGGAGGAAAACGTTACTGCTGTGAGGAAAATGCTTGACGAAAACAGGCGAGTGACCTACCAACAGATAGAGGATACTTTGGACCTAAATGCACCAGCAATTCGTTCGATTCTGCAAGATCATTTGCACGTGAAGAAACTGTTCTCTCTGGGTGCCGCATCAACTGACTGAAGAGCAGATGACACGACGTGTGACTTGGTGCCGGGAGATGTTAAAAAAGTTTGATAAGGGACAATCTCGGTATGTGAACAACATCGTGACAGGTGACGAGACGTGACAGGTGACGGACCAAGGCTCAAAACAAAGTTTGGGTCTTTGATGATGACGACACACCCGTAATTGTCAGAAAATCCCGATCTGTAAAGAAGAAAATGATAGCTGTATTTTTCAAATCGAGTGGAATTGTGGAACGTGTCGTTTTGGACACGCAGAAGACAGTCACAAGCTAAGTGGTATACTGAACAATGCCTGCCTAAAATCATTGGATCTATGAAGAACCTGCGGCCAAAGTCAAGAATGGACACCTGGTACCTCGATCACGATAATGCTCCAGCTAACCGCGCCAAAGCCTGCACCGAATATTTGACCACGACAGGACTGAAACTTCTCGAGCACCCTCCCTACAGGCCAGACCTTGCTCCCTGCGACTTTGCACTGTTCCCGCATGTGAAAATGAAGCTAAAAGGGAGGCGGTTTTCCAGTGATGAGGACCTTCTACGGGCTTGGGCAACGAGTGTGCTTTACTCCCTAGTGAAACTTGGCAGAACTGGTTTAAAGATTGGTTTCGAAGGATGGAGAGGTGTATTGAATGTAGAGGAAATTACTTTGAAAAAATTAAATAAACAAAGCTGTATTGCAAAACTTTCCTAGTACCCTTTGTATTATGCATGTACACATGCAATGCGACCATGGACACAAAAATTACCAAGAAAATGCGACATGAAATGATTCATCCCCCAGCATTGTACCAGGCATGAGTGATCCATGACCCAATCAGTACTACTGATTGTGTCATGCTACTTCTTTCGTCATTCTCCACCGTATTTAATAAAAAATTTCAACTGAAAAGAATTTATAATTCAACGTGCTGAAAGCATAGCGAGCTAAGACATAGAGCACGTATACGTGCAATGCGACCACCAAAACCACCTCCACTGAGTACAAAGGAAAGATATAAGCTATTTAAAGGGCAAAAGAAATTACAGCCTACGATGGAGTTGAACAAAGAAGCCGGAGAAGATGCATCCACATTAGAGCCTTACATCTCCCCAGAAATGTTAGAAGTGAATTTGGAAGAAGGAGTTATGGAAGTTGATACTGCAAATGAAAACAGAGTGCTTGAAGCCCAGTGATAAATGAAAAGTGAAGAAACCAAAACCAACTGCCAGAATTACTCTAAATCGTTCAACATGTAGCAGGAGTAAGTAACAGAATTTTAAGAAATACCAAACCATCCATGCCCGGTTTAGCACATTTTAAATGTACATTCCTGAACAGGGCCGGTGCTATCATTAGGCCAACTAGGCAGTTGCCTAGGGCACAGTACTGACCAAATCCTATACTTCTTTTGAGTTTGGCGCCTCCGTAGCCAGGTGGGAAGGAGCAGCAGTGCGTAGCACACGCTTCTTGATTAGACCGGGGTTCGAGCCCGTCACCACCAAATACGGAGGATGCGGAAAGGTTAAGGAATGACCACCGCATATCCTGGAGCAATATGGCCTTAGTTGCTAATGCTCCTAAAAACCAAAAAACAACAACAACATCTTTTGAGTTTTGGATGCTGACTTCATGATTTGCCTAGGGTGCCAGTCGCTGGCGGCTAATCTAGCACCGCCCCTGTTCCATGTGTAATCGGCTTTGGTTCAATAACGATGTGAAGATTGTAGCAACTTGAGATTGTGCTCTTCTTCAAACAGCATTTCCAAATGATGTAAGTCAAATGTCGGCCTGAAACAGTTGTAGCTCTTTCAAGAACAAAGTGATTCCGGCTCCAAGTCAAATGGTTTTAAATATCCAATGCCATATCATTAGAAATAGCACATGAATGCACATAGGTCGAGAGATGACATTGTAGAATCCATCTTCCTTTCCTGTTTTAGTGCTTTAAGTAAAAAGTTCATTCTGATATACAACACTCAAGCTCATAAGGCACAGACAGTCACAATATCTTGAAAGATGAAGGTATCATCCGTTTGGCTTGGCCCGTCTCTTCCCTGAAACTGAATTCCATTCAGTTTGCCAGGACGGATGCCCTAGGAATATGCATTGCATCTTTTATGGATTGTGCAGTGACAATCAACCGGAAACTACTTTCACATGAATTAATATCTTTATTGCAGGTAGTGAATGGTTACATGATTGCCTGATGCAATAATACCCATAACAGCGACAATGCTGGGGTTTAACAAAAAATAACACAGGAAAAATTACATAAAACATAAAACGTATAATTACATATTTTGCCTATGTGCATATGGGAAATGAAAGAGCATGAAAAGACGATGGCAGTCACTCGGCTGAAGACAAAACCTATTCCCTTTTATCTGTTATCCCTCCTCACAAAGTTGCAGGAGGGGCTGGATGTTTATGCTATCGAATGCAGACTGGATATCCAGATAAACAATTGCCATCTCAGCCCTATCTTGTAGAACCCCCCCCCCCAGAATGGTGTTGGTAGTTTGCAGTAGGTTGGTAATGGAGGACCTGCGTTTCAAGGCATAGTGAATGAATGGTGATTCACATGGCAGAACCTGGTTGGTTAGGAATGGAAGAAGGCACTTCTCCGTGACTTTGAGAAGACATGAGGCTTTCATTATTGGCCTGAATTGTGAAACTGAGGTCGCTCCTTGTGTTTTGGGGATTGGTTGGACAATATATTGATTCTAGGCTGTTGGGAAACTTTGCATTGTGAGGATTCCATTAAAGACACCTAGGAGTGCATCAATGACAAAAACACTAACGCTCTTAAGAATGAATTGTGGTACCCCCGTCATATCCGCTGCAGGACCTTGGTGGTATATCATTGATGGCCTGGATAAGCCCTTTTTGTGATGATGATGGAAGCGAGGACATCTCGCTGACAACTGTGAATGCTCTTAAGGCCTGATGCCGACGTTGGCTTAAATTTTGTGATGTAGTCTAGCTATTCGATCGGATTAAGTTGTTGAGGGAATTCATCATGCTTTGCCTTAAACGGTGCCTTCCGGATCTTGATTGTTTTGTTGATGTAGACTCATGGCTTCAGATTTGCTTCTATTGAACTGGGCATGGGCTCTTGAGTATGCAGTCCTGTCTAGTGGGTCTGATGTTGCTTTCCAATTTGCATGTAGTCTTTGTTATTCTGAAATTTAAGGCTGAACTCTTGGGTCCACCATGCTTTGCTCGAAAGGAGATTGAAACTGTTTTTGACGCTGCAGTTCGAGCAATAGACTGCAGCCAGCAGGTAACAAAGTGCAGCCCGAGCTGTGGATGACATTGGTTTAGCGCTTTCCAAGGAAAAAATGAATGCTCTGAAGCAGCATTTCTCTGGATTGAGGAGTGATGGGCTAATCACTGTCTTCTTAACTGGTGCCTGATGTTGCTAGGATGTCCTGGAAGTGATTGGAAGAATGAGGGCTACTGGTAGATGGTCTGACATGAAGGTTGTTTCAGGCTAGCTGTCAATGCTGAAGGTGTCTGTTGCAAATATTAGGTCTAACAGGTTAGTGCCTCTGGTAGGGGAAAAATTCTGGAGAGTCAGACCTACTGCAGCCAGATTAGAAGATAACAATCTTCGAAGACTGTGTTGGCCTGAGCTAATTTAAAGTCTACACACACACACACACACACACACACACACACACACACACACAAGTAATGTTGCTTTGGGGTGGCATTGATTAATAATCCAGTTGGAGACCTCTTGTAAAGTGTTCTTTACTGTGGGAGGGGGGATTTAGATTGTTCACACGTCAAGTCTGTGGCCTTGAATGCTGAGTGAGGCTCTTGCAGCTTCAAACAGTTGTTTTTAGAGTGGCTGCGCTAGTCAGTAAGAATTTTTGTGTGTTGAAGAGAATGCCTACACCACCACCAGTCGTCCGTTCCCTGGAGGCAAAATGCCCAAGAAGCAAGCGGGTTGAGAGAATGCGAGTTCTTCTTCATTGGGATACAGCCATATCTCTGTGATACGAATGATGTCATACAACCTTGACAAGAGAAGAATTTCCATTGTCTGAAGTTTATTTCTCAGGCTTCTGGTGTTCTGATAAAAAATTGTGCACATTAAAGAAGTTTGGATGTATGTCCTTGTTGGAGCATTGATGGCCTTCATCAATCGTCTATGATTCGTTTTGGAGGTAGTTCTCACCTCAATCTTCATATGTCTTCCCTCAGGCGTTAGTGGTGGGTGATCATGTCGCTGGCAAGCTTCTGTGAGATGTTTGAACCTTTAAGAAGGTCATGTTCAGTATAACCGGAATGTTCCTCCCCAAACTTAGACTTGATGGCGGGTCTGAGTCTGGTTTTCCTTTCATTATTCATGGTTTCAATCCGTTGAGGATACCACATCATGGTAGAGGTACGCTTTGTAGTGTAGAAGTGTTTCACTAGTGACCTGCATGCCAAAATGATGCAAGGCTGAGTAGTTTGTAGTTAGATTCTGCTGTAGTGATTTTGAATGATGCATAGTATGGTTTGGCGGTTTCCGTAGCCGAGTGGTCACGAGCGGGAGTGCAGTAGCACACGCTCCTTGAGTAGACCGGGGTTCAAGCCCTGACTGCTAAATACGGTCGATCTGGCAACCCGCAATGGACCAGCGTGGCAGATTATGGTCCATTTCCCTCAACGTGAATTGTTGAGGAGGTTTCCATCCTGCAGAGGCTAATGGCTGCAGTTTACCTTTTACCTTTTTTATGGTTGTTTGGTCGTGAGCCTGGTAACTTCTGTGTCTATACCTGTCTTCATTCAAATAAGACCACATCTGTTCAACAATTGTCTGTGGAGAAAGCCTGGAGACAAAAATTGATTTTTAATGTGAAGAGATTTCCAGCAGAATCGCATGTATTTTCGTTGAGTTAGCAGTTCCGACTGTGGGCTTCATGTTGTAGTTTTGCTTTTCTGGTGCAGCTACTTGGTTTTTTGTGCATTTCTGCTTCCGTTTGCAAGGTGTCATCTTCTTAGGAAATTTTGGGTGTCCTGATTTGGTTGTTTCTTCGATGTGGCGATGAGATGAATAATGTTGGGATGATTTGCTGTGATTCAGAAATTTCGGAGTGCGATTTGGTTGATAGAGATGGTCCGGTGCCTCAGATTGTAGACTTTGCAGGCCGGGAATTGGTTGCTCCTCTTCCTCCGGTGCGTGCAGCCTGATCCGTAATCTGGGGGCATTCTTCCAAGGTGTCCGGACGGTTGAGTGATTAGATTTAAGGACATCTGCAAATGTAGAATATCGGCTTACTTCTGAGACTTGGACGGAATAGTTTTGTTCCTGAGACGGGAGAGAATTGGTGGTGCTGTCCTTCTGTGATTGATGTGAGGAAGGGTAAGAGGAGGTTTGGAGTTCAGACGCTGCTTTTCCAAGGAGGAAAAATCGTTCATTGCGTTGAAAACTCTTATTCGCTCCCAACGTTTGTTCCTTGAATGGCTCGGTATTGATCCTATGTGTGTGGGGGGGTGCAGTTCATTTTTCCTGAGTGGCGGGATGATATTCATCAGTTGTCTTTTCCTGTGATTGAGAATGATTTTTTTTCCCTGGGAAGAAGACTGTTCGTTCTTGCTTTCTGAAGAGGGCTGTTGGAGACCAGTGGATCGGGCCTGATAAGGGTTGTCGATCGAGGCCCCAGCGGAATCGCTTCTTCTGGGATTTGTAGGAGAAGGAACGTGACTAGATTTCGTTATACACTCAGGACAAATTAACGCAATACACTGGTTCTGCATCAACAACTATCAAGGCAGTGTTAGGTGGGTCGGAAAACTGCTAGCTTGGGGGATACAAAGACTAATAGATTAACAATAGCCACTGGCAGAGGTGAAAGTGATTCTTGCACTGCTTCTATTGGAATGAGCAGAAGCCTGAAAAACAAGATGCAGGATATTTCAGAGACTGCTGGGAGTCATTGCGGTACAAGTAAACACATAGGTTGTGTTAGGGTAGCTAAGAATAGAAACAGGTGCAGGTATACTTGCGTGTACACCAATGCTAGGAGTTGAGTAAATAAATTTGATGAATTTGAGGTATTGCTCAAAACATCAAAGGCTTTTGGTTTGGTTTTGGTTTTGATTTTATTGGCGCATTAGCTACTAAGGCTATAATGCGCCAAGACCAGGTCAGTCATCAAAGGCAGATATTGTTGGGATATCAGAGACGTGGTGTCACACAGATATAAGGAATGCAGAACTGGAATTTGGGGAGTACAACGTCTACAGAAAGGATAGACAGGATAGGAAGGGGGGAGGGGTTATGCTATTAGTTAAGAAACACATAAAATCCAAGGAAGTGAAGCCAGTCGACATCGCTGGACAGTGCAGTGTAGAGTCAGTTTGGTGTGACATAAGCATTGGGAGATCAAAATTGAGAGTAGGAGTGTGCTATAGGCCTAATGACTCTGATGAGTATAATAAGAAATTGTACAGGGAAATAGAGTGGGCCAGTAAATCAGAGCGTCTTATAATGGGGGATTTTAATTTCCCAGATATTGACTGGAATTTGGGGGCTGGTCACTCACACACTAGCAAGGCTTTTGTAGATTTATTGGATGATTGTTTTCTACATCAGCATGTTCGGGAGGCAACTAGAGGGAGTAATACTCTTGATTTGATTATTAGTAGTGATTCTTCATGCATTAAAAATCTGCAGATAAAGGAACCACTAGGTGGCAGAGATCACAGTGTACTGAAGTGGGATTTACTCAAAGAGGTAACTACCATTAGGGGTAAAGGGAAGGGGTATTGCTTTCGTAAAGGCGACTACAATGGACTGAGACAGTATTTAAATTCTATACAGTGGGATCAACTGATGATATTGCCAACAGCAAATTCAAAATGGGAAGCATTCAAAGAACTTATCTTGGAAGCTACTAGGCTTTACATACCAACTAAGAAATATTGTTCAAGGTTTAGGCCAAAATGGATGTCAGATGAACTAATGAGGCATATGGCAGAGAAGAAAAATGCATGGGATACTTACAAATTAACACGTGACACAGAAGCCTATGATAGATACAAGTTGATCTGTAACCAAGTTACAAAGGTGGTTAGGCAGGCGAAGGCAGACTACGAGAAATCTTTGGCAAGGGATGCAAAGAAAAACAGCAAAGAGTTCTTTACTTATGTAAACGCTAGAAGGAAGGGGATGAATCAGATTAGTTCACTTGATATCGATGGGTCAACTGTTGATGACCCTGCTCAGGTAGCCAACAAACCAAATGAATATTTTGCATTGATGTTCACACACGAGGAGTTATTCAGCGAGGGGAATGCCAGAGATGTATTCAACTCTGGCAGTAAGCTAGAGAATCTTGTAATAACTGAGAGTAAAGTGGAGGAGAAATTGTTTAAGATAAATACAAGAAAGGCACCTGGGGTGGATGGGATCTATCCAGATATATTAAAGGAGGCAGCAAAGGAAGTAAGCAAACCCTTAGCCATAATTATGAGAGCTTCCTTGGACTCGGGAGGTACCCATGGACTGGAGATGTGCAAATGTGACCCCAATTCACAAGGGAGGATCAAAGTCTGACACAAGTAATTATAGACCTGTGAGTTTAACTTCTGTTCCCGGAAAATTAATGGAGGCACTGGTTAAAGAAGCACTGCAGGATCATCTAGACAAGACTTCAGTTGTAGCTCGGACACAGCATGGTTTTCTTAAGGGGAAGTCTTGCCTGACCAATTTGATTGGATACTATGATGCAGTTACAAAAGAACTGGATGCACGGAATAACTTTGATATTATATACTTGGATCTTAGAAAGGCTTTTGATACTGTTGCACATGGAAGACTGCTGCATAAATTGGAGCAGTGTGGCATTGGAGGCAAATTGCTGCAATGGATAAAGGGGTGGTTGAGGGGGAGAAGACAGAGAGTGGTAATCAATGGACACTGCTCATCGTGGACTAATGTTATTAGTTGAGTCCCTCAGGGCTCAGTGTTGGGTCCATTATTGTTTTCTGTGTTTATAAATGATATTGATGATGGTATGTCAAGCTTAATGTCCAAGTTTGCAGACGATACAAAGGTTGGCAGGGTTGTCAAGGACACTACTGACCCTATAAAGTACTACATATGGGAAACAGCAACCCCAGAGCAACGTATGAACTCTGTGGTACTACATTGACAGTGGTAGAGAATGAAAAGGACCTGGGGGTAATTGTGCAGGCAGATATGAAGTTCTCTGAGCAGTGCAGACAGGCGGCAAGAGTAGCTGATGGTGTATTGTCAATGATATACAGGAATTTTTCTAGCAGGGATAAGGAGGTGATTATTCCCTTGTATAAGGCAATGGTCAGGCCACACCTAGAGTACTGTATACAAGTCTGGAGGCCTCATTTCAAGAAGGATGTAGAGATGCTGGAACGAGTACAGAGAAGGGCAACAAGATTAGTGAATGGAACAAAGGGGTGCTCTTACGAAGAAAGGCTTGAGTTTTGCAAATTACAGTGTCTGGAGACTAGGCACTAGCGAGGTGATCTGATAGAAGTGTATAAAGCCTTGAATGGTTTGAGCATGCTCAATGCTGATGGGATTCTTCCTCTTGCTCAGATTAAGAACCCGAGGAGGCATAGATTCAAACTGAGGAAAGACAGATGTAGGATAGATGTGTGGAAGTTTGTCTTTAGCCAGCGGGTAGTTGATTGATGGAACAGACTTTCATCTTTTGTTGTGGAAGTTGATAGCCTAAATAAATTTAAGGGTGAGTTGCACAGGCATTTGGAACGAATGGAGGGGTGAAAGTGGGTGGGTTTTTTTTTTTTTTTTTTTTTGGCTGATGCTGCATAAGCTTGCTTTCCTGCATCGTATGCCTCTACTAATGCTAATGCTAATGCTAATTTAATTTCAAACCCCCACCCACGAAGCTTACCTGGATGAAAATCCTGTCATATTTAGGGCCATTGTCATCTGTCCATATGTAATTTGGCCATAATTTGCTTGAGTTCTCTAGTCGGTTTCCTGTTTTGACGAAAAACCTGAGTTTTCGAGTGGGGGAGGGAACCTTGCTTACTTTAAAATTGCTCAGAATAATCACCTAAGAGGGCATAAATTCAAATTGAGGAAAGACAGATGTAGGATAGACGTGCGGAAATTTGCCTTTAGCCAGTGGGTGGGTTGTTGGTGGAACAACTTCCATCCCTTGTCGTCGAAGTTGATAGCCTAAATAAGTTTAAGGCTCAGCTGGACAGGTATTTCGAACGAATAGAGGGGTGAAGTGGAAGTTTTTTTTTTTTTTTGGCTGATGCTGCATAAGCTTGCTTTCTTGCATCAAAAGCCTCTACTAATGCTAATGGTAATGCTAACTCATGAATACTTTGATTTTATTGGTTCTAAACATGTTTAATGGTGCCTGGGGACCATATACTATGCTATGTCCACAGTGGTGACAAAAAAGTGTTCCTGCAAGCTTATATTAGTATAGCTGCAATTATTGAGCGTTGCCTTGCTTTGGATGCTTTTTTAGAGGCATTGATTGGAATTTAGCTTTTTGTGAGATACATATTTTTTCATATTTATGCAAACATTATGCTATCGAGTTGAAGCATAAACTATGTCATGGATTTCAGATTGTAGCAGGTTGAGATCAAGCTCTTCTTCAAACAGCATTTCCGAATGAGGATGCAGTGTTAAATTCAGAGCGTTTGGACCGGGGGGGGAGAATGTAAACTTCGGGCGATACTTGTAGAATATTTTTTAAATTATTATTTATTATTTGCAATGTTACAAAAGTATTGTTACAAACAAATCTGTATATTTATATTTATGCATAAATATAAATATACAGATTATGCATATTTATGAATGTTATAATAATCGAATATGAGAAAACAAAATAGGAAACAAAAGAAATATTTATAATTTAACATCTAGATACTAATAATCAGTTCACAAAAACCACATTACTGATAATAATCACAATTTAATTATATAAAAATCACTGATTAAAATTTGCAAAAAAAAAAAAAAAAAAATTATACAAATTATAATCAAACATACAAGTACTGTATTGTAATAATCTTATTCTTCTTTGCATGTGTATCAATCACTTCATTTATTAATTTTTCCGATAACTAATTCGGGCCCTCTGAACTTATCTTCATGCAATCTTTCGATATTATAGTAGAGATGCATATCAGTGGCGGCTCGTGACTCTGATGTATGGGAGTGCTGCTTCTTAAAGTTACATTAAATTTCCTTGGTTATAAGACATGTAGACATAGATGGTAATAATAATAATAATAAAAATACTACAAAACATTAACTGGACACGTACCTTTATCAGACTTGTGTAATCTCGAAATTTTATTTAAAAATAAAATCCATTCTTCGGTTTTTATTTGTTGAAAATAGATTAATAACTGTTTCATTCAAGTTTGGTTCACTGTTCAAATCAGCACTGCTCGCTGCGCAGTTCCTTTGACTAGTTTCATTACTTCTAAAAAATGCGTATTTGCGACCTGCCAACTAGGAATTGACTCACCAACCTGGGAACAAAATGTGGAACTGTGTAGCACACAGTTCCACCTATGGTTAAACTTCAAAGTTGAAAACGATCTCGTGTTTTTATTCGTTTATTATTGAAATGATTGTTGGAAATAGAGGTGAGTACACTAAGTGAGACGCCCAGTACGCCAAGGCTCCTGGAGTCCGCCGAGTGCGCCCATGCGTTAAAACGGCCCAGAGTATACTATATGTGGGACCTGTTAACAAAAATATTCTTTGCGTTGCATTGTTCTTCACAAAATTTCATATAACTCTGTTGACTGCATATTTAGATTTAAAAAGCTGGGGGTGCTGCAGTTAGTGCCACAGTGCCTACTAACGAGCCGCCCCTGATGCACATATAAACGTCTTGTTTGTGGTATACAAAGGAAGAATTTGGCACAAGTAGATGCTTGGTGTTTAAAAAAACAAATAAAGGGAATGTGAAAACCATAAAGCGAAACTGCCGACGATGAATTAATGACTGCAGACTATCCTGAAAGCTGCGGACACTTTATAATCACAATTATTATTATTATTAGCCATATGGTGCAAGGAAGCCTCAGGCTTATGCTGCACCAGCCAAAAAAATTTTTTTTTCTGAATTACCCCGAGAGAGAGAGAGAGAGGGGGGGAAAATCACCAAGAAAAATGATGATATCCAGCTCAGAACCCTGGGTGTGCCAAGTCCATACTCACCAGATGTGAGCTGCAAAGCATTTGTCAGGAACCAATTCAGGTGCGTTCTGCAACCTTGTTTGCGATGTTTTTTTTTTTTTTTTGGTAGTTGTTGGCGCATAGGCTTCTGTGGCCATAATGCACCTCCCAAGGTTTTTGCAGTACTTTGATCCAAGCCCGAGGCGGGAATCGAACCCGCGACCTTTGGGTTGCCAGGTAGGCACTTTACCCACCCGGCTAACCCGGTCGGCTATTTGCGATGTACAAATAAAGAATTAGTCACATGTAGACCGTTTGTGTGAAACACTACCAAGAGATGGTTCTTGTGAAAATAAAGGGAACCTGAAAACCATAAAAAAAAAAAAAAAATGCAGACACTTTAAATAGTGGCTTTTAGTTACAATTTGTGCCACCAGAAATATTGCCCATTTAATTATTTTGAAAATTTCGTGTCTTCTGAATTTTAGTGATTTATTTTTGCCGTGTACCACCTAACAAGTACCACATTAGTTGATTTGATTTTTCCTGTTATATTTATTTGACATAAATTTATTGAATTGGTGTTTTATAAAATAAAAATTACTATTTTTTCAACGTGGGAGATTTTATTCCACCGGAAGTAAAACTCCCACCGGTCACCCCCCCCCCCAGGGATTCAACACGAGGATGTAAGTCAAATATCGGCCTGTAACAGCTCGTGGCTCTCTCATGAACAAAGTGATTCCGGCTCTATCGAAGTCAAATGATATAAGGTATAAGGTATAAGGTATGTTAGTGTCTAACGGCTCCTGGGATTTCTCCCATCTCCGCGGGTGTACATTGTATCGGGGCCAGAGATTTGAAGTGTGTGGGGGTCATGTGCTGTATATTGTGTTGTGCCCTTTGTTCCTCCGGTCTATTAGCCGCCGAGCCCCTAGTGGGACCCGACGTTACCACACCATGCCACGGGGAGGCTGATCGGGTGTACCACTGTAGCTAGAGTACTCTGGCGGGTCCTGCCACCTACTTTCCTGGGATTTCAGTGGCTAGGGCCAGATTTAAGAATGAGATGATCGCTGTTTCTTGAGCAACGGTTGTAATTTTAACAGAGCGTAGGGTTGTTCGCTGATAACTTGTTCTAGGGCCAAATAGGTCGGGCAGTAACGAAGTCAAATGATTTTAAATATCATCATCCGATGCCACAGCACTTGCCGAAACTAGATTTGGTAACGGAACATCTCATATCTTCGACGCTCCAGATTCGTCGCAAGCGTCATTCATAATAAATACTCGCCTAAAGAAGTTTCACTTAACTTGCGCTATGCGTGCTCGGCACATACAATTTTTTTCTGTGAGGCATGGTGGGTTTATCAGCCTGCTTAGCATACATATGGGCCAATGAACATGACTTCTTTTTATTTAGATATAACACATTGATATAGTATTGCCTATGAAGCCAATGTACAGTAAATGTCTAGGTTCGAGTCCCTTTCTTTTCTTCACATAATGGCCGAGATAGTCAATGAAGAAGGTCACACGTTTTTTTTTTTTTTTTTTTTGCGGACCGCCAGGTAAATGAACCTAAATCATTAATTTAAATATACAGTAGGACCATTACGAACTTCTTTATAGCGAATTTTTCTATTATTTCTCAACTGCTGTCAGTTGTACAATCATTTCGTAAGAAACTCATATTTTCCTCTGATTTAAATGATGAGGTTTGCAGATTTAAAAAAAATAAAATAGGAAAATTAACACAACTCCTCATATATACATTTTTACTTGAACGAAATGGGGAATGGACTACTGAGGCAACAAAATGGTTTAAAAGTAATAAAACTGCACTGCAATTAGAAATGAACGATTTTCAAGATTTTGCTTTGAAAGAAAAAAATGAATGTATTGAGTGATTTGCAACAGTTTTGGAGAAAATATGTGCAACATGAAAAGTATCCTGAAATAAGGAAACTGTACTCAATTATGTACAATCTTCGGATCAACATATATATGTGAATCAACGTTTTCAAAAATGAACCGTATTAAGAACAAGTTTCGATCTAGGCCAACGAACGATCATCTGCGAATTTTGCTTCAAATATCAAGTGAAAACTATTTGGCCACCCCATCTAAGAAACCATATCGTTCTTGTAAAGTTAACAAACCAAAGCGATGACACCATTCGGTATAACTACGTGAGTCATGCAATCCTTTCTTTCATAACGCAGGTGCTTTAGTAAAATTCTTTTGTACTTTTTGTACTCTCCATGCAGGGGTTATAATCACCGGCTAGAAAAGACCCAAGTTCGAATTCCGTCAATGACGCGAGGAACTTTTATGGGTTGTTTTCACTCCTTGGCTGAGTTAGTCTGTCTCAGGCGCAGAGATCAAGGTTTTTTATCCTGAAAAAAGTTGGATTTGTCCATCTAGCAAAGTGAACAAAGTGACCAGATAACACGCACAATTTATGGACTTTATACATGTGTAAAAGAGCTTTTGTGGTGGTCCTAATATGACAGTTTTTTCTTTTTTTTTGTACTTTCCGTAATCCTGTTTAGGCCCCAACCAGAGAGGAACAAAACCCATGAGACGTACTCTAATGGCTCTGAATCATTGCAACTATTTGGCCAATAAATTTACATCAGAGCAAGTTGATCTCAAAAACAACAGCTGCAGCATGTTCCATTCCACTAATTTAATTAGTGGAATGGAACATGCTGAATTATTCTAAAATGAGGCCTCCTAAAATGAGGCCTCATTTTAGGAAGGATGTAGATGTAGAAGTAGAAGGATGTAATGAAGGGATCCTCTTACCAAGAGAGGCTTAAGTTCTGCAATGGATGGTTGAGTGGGAGAAGACAGAGGGTGGTAATCAACGGGTGCTGCTCTTCGTGGACTAATGTTATTATTGGGGTGCCACAGGGTTCGGTGTTGGGTCCTCTGTTGTTTTGTATATTTATCAATGATATTGATGAAGGTATATCAGGCTTAGTGTCGAAGTTTACAAATGATACAAAGGTTGGCAGGGTTGTTAATGACAGTAATGGCAGTGTGCTACTGCAACAGGATCTGGATAATTTGGGCAGATGGGCTAAGAAGTGGCAACTGAAGTTTAACCTTGACAAATGCAAAGTACTGCATATGGGTAGAAGTAACCCCAGAGAAATGTACCAACTGTGTGGTACTACACTTAAGGTGGTAGAAAATGAAAAAGACCTGGGAGTAATTGTGTAGTCAGATATGTTTTCTGAGCAATGCAGACAGGCTGCCAGGGCAGGTCATGGGGTTTTGTCAATGATATATAGGAATTTTGCTAGCCTCATTTTAGGAAGGATGTAGATTTACTTGAGCGTGTACAGAGAAGGGGAACAAGATTGGTGAGGGGAATGAAGGGATCCTCTTACCAAGAGAGGCTTAAGTTCTGCAAATTGCAGTGGCTGGAGACTAGGCACCTGCGCGGTGATCTGATCGAGGTATATAAGGCATTGAATGGGTTGAGCACGCCGAATTCTGATGGGATCCTTCCACTTGTTCAGATTACGAACCTAAGGGGGCATAAATTCAAATTAAGAAAAGACAGATGTAGAATAGATGTGCGGAAATTAGCCTTTAGCCAGCGGGTGGTTAATTGTTGGAACAAACTTCCACTGATGCTGCGTAAGCTCATACACTTGCTTTCTTGCATTACACGCCACTGCCACTACTACTACTATTGTCCAACAAGAAAATCCTGGATATGACACATAGGACCATCCTATTGACAACCACACGAGCTTGCCGCACGGTAAGCACACCTGCACTGCAGGTGCTTGCTGGCGCGCTACCCCTGGATTTAGAAGCTGTGAAAGCAGGACTGCTCTACTTGCACTCAAAGGGAGTGGCCGCAAATCATCAGGACTTCACAATCAACCCAGCAAGCAGTCAAAAAACGGAAAGAGCCCGACTGCAGACCTACCTCCTTCAGGAGTGGCAGCAAAGATGGACAGAGACGACAAAGGGCGAGATCACTCGTAAATTCTTTCCAGAACTGAACAAAATATACCCAAGGCAACCGGGTTGGTTCTTCCCGGGCTTGCACCTGACCTCGTTACTCACAGGACATGGACCCTTCAACCAGAAACTGTTCAGCTTCTGCCTCGTCGATGACCCAAATTGCACGTGCGGGGAGGTCGAAAGCTGGGACCACCTGCTTTACGACTGCCCACAATACGAAGACCTCAGATGCACCCTCATCACGAAAATCCATTACCTCCCCAAAGGACTTGGACATCACTTCATTGACACGGAAGAGGAGTACCGAGCGTTCTCCCAGTATGCACAGGACCTCTTCACAAGGAGAAGGGTGTTAATTGCCATACATCGAGACTGATAGTACAGTAACATAAATCGCATAAGACAGAGACAATTCCTGGAAAAGAAAACTGTGGAAGAAAAGAAAATGAATGGAAAAGAAAGGAATAAAGAAAAGAAGGAAAAAAAGAAGAAGAAAAGAGAATCAACGGAGGAGAAAAAAAAAAAAAAAAAAAAAAAAGGGGGACAGGGATTGCCTCATGAGTGTCCCAATCTGAATCAAGTGGACAAGAATAGAGACAACAAACAACAAACTGCAGCTTAGCTCCCAAAGCCTCACGGCAGCCTGAAGAGGGCACCCTAGCCCCCTTCACCTTTAAACCCTACTCCCCTGGGGAGACGATTCTCTCGTCGCCCCCCCCTCATTTCCACTCTGGTGGGGCATGGGCATGCCACACTAAACTTGGGGCTGTCTTCCCTATTGGCTCCATATTTCTGTCTTTCTCCCCCCAGTCTTCAGCCTTCCCCCCCTCTCTATCTTCACGCTAGCGAAGTCCCACACACCTAAATTTAAATACATCCAAAATATCTTCACCCACGTTCTGGCCCAACTCAAGCGACGTCAACCCCACGATTGACGTTGGTATGTGTATGCACGTTGTGTGTACATATGTGCATGTGTGTATATATGTACTTGTATGTACACATATATGCACCCAACTCAAGTGACGTCAACCCCACGATTAACGTTGGCACATGTATGCACGTTGTGTGTGCATATATGTGCTTGTATACATGCATATATGCATGCAATATAAATACATTTTTTTTTTTTTTTTCTTATCATTTTATTTATTTATCCTTTTATTATTATTTTATTTCTTTATTTATTTTATTTTTTATTTTTATTTTATTTTATTTATTTATTTTTTTTTTTTATTTTTTTTTATTATTTTTTTTTTTTTATTATTTTATTTTATTTTATTTATTTATTTATTTATTAAATTTTTTTTTTTTTAGGTCCTAGCCACTGAAATCTCAGGAAATTAGGTGGCAGGACCTGCCAGAGTAACTTAAGTCTACTGGGTTCCTGGTCTGCCTCCACGGGGCAAAGGTGGGGCAACGTTGGGCCTCAGCAGGGGTCCAGCGGCTAAACGACCAGATGAACAACGGTACACGGCACTACACATATACAATATCCATACACTTTTAAATCTCTGGCATTTCCAGTGAACTGGTACACCCACAATGAAAACTACGCGGAGATGGGGGAAACCCCTGGTGCCGTCTGACACTAAATACACCTTACACCTTACACCTTACTACTACTATTGTATGTCTTCTCTATCTGGTTCTTTGTAGATTCAAAAAGGTTTCTTCAAAAATATTGGTTTCGGCTCTGGACATAACTTTGAACTAATTAGTTCCAGTCAAGGCATGATCGATTGTAATTGATCTGCGATTATACGGAATGCCTTATATGTGCCTTGATTATACGGAATTTCGTGTTTCCCTGACAATTTAGTTCTCTTCAAACTATATAACGTTGACGTATGTTTATTATCGGGACCTGTAGATCCTCACAGGATGGAAAATTCCTCGAAGATGAATTAGAATTAAGCCCACCCTAATGACTATCAGTAAAATTGATTTAACTAGTCCAATTACCATAAGAAACTCCTGGCTGAGTATGCAAAGACAAGCATAAAAGCAAAAAAAAAAAAAAAAAAAAAAAAAAGACAAGGAAGAAAAAAATAAAAAAATAAAAAAAAAACCACCGTCCAGTCTTTCTGCCTATGACAGTGTAAGTCTATGTGCTGTTAGTTAACTTTGATTATCAGCGCATATTCATTATTTAGTGGTTAGTTAGCAAATGCTCGTATAATGTTCGCCACTCTTGTCATTGTTCATAGAGGTCATTCTTTTAGAGCTCTTGCTGGTGCTTTTGTATTATTTGCAGGAATTGTACTTATATACTTCAATAAAATATCTCTCTCTCACCCAACCTGTGTTTTTGTAACTATCGCCTATTCTGTTTCAAGCACTCTATATTGATCTGATGTAATAAACGGATATTGATTGATTTAATCAAAGGAACCACCATCATCTGACAAATTTGCGCAATTTTTATATCTTTACAAAATTATTTCATCACCAACCATTTTTTTTTTGAATAAAAACACATTTGTGATTTCTTAAAAAAACTCTCAAAGATATCTCTGAGATTATCAAATGTGCAGCTTTTGGTTAATGTAACGTTAAATGTCAATCAACCACTTGTCAAGGAATTGTCTGCTTGGTTAAAGAATCCACGTGCCATATTTGGCTGTCTACCTTACTGCTTGTTGTGCACTTTCTAGTGTCCTACAGATATCGATTGTTTCCCATAAAGCATCGGAAGTGTGCTATAAATCCTAATTCATTTTGTTACGAGTGTGGGAGACACTGAAATCACAGTGGTTTATTCCATAGATTTAAGAAGGCTTGTGCTTTATGCTTTGAATGCAGCAGCCTAGAGAGAAAGTTGCTGGGGGTATCAAGAGCTGCTAGCAGTCATCATGGAACAAGTAATTACATGGCCTGTGTTAGAGTAACTAAGAGTAAGAACAAGTGCATGTATACTTGCACGTACACTAATGCTAGAAGTACAGGAAATAAATTTGATGAATTTGAAGTGCTGATCAAGGCATCAAAGGCAAATATTGTTGGGATATCAGAGACGTGGTGTCACACAGATATAAGCAGTGCAGAATTGGAATTTGGGGTGTACAATGTGTACAGGAGGTACAGACAGGGTAGGAAGGAAGGAGGGGTTATGCTGTTAGTTATAAGATCTAAGGAAGTGCATCTAGTTGACGTGGGTGGACAGTGCAATGTTGAGTCTGTTTGGTGTGACATAAACACTGGGAAAGGGAAAATGAGAGTAGGAGTGTGTTTTAGTCCTAATGAATCTGATGAGTACAATGAACAATTATACAGAGAAATAGAGTGGGCCAGTAAATCAGAATGTCTTATAATGGGGAATTTTAATTTTCTAGATATTGATTGGAACTTGTGGATTGGTCACTCCGCACACTAGCAAGACTTTTGTGGTTTTATTGGATGATTGTTTTCTACAGCAACATTTTCGAGGGGCAACCAGAGGGGGTAGTTCCCTTGATTTGATTATCAGCGGTGATGACTCATGCGTTAGGAATTTGCAGATAAAGGAACCACTAGGTGATAATGATCACAGTGTATCTGACCTACTAAAATGTTTTGTTCAGACGATCAAAAGTTCTTTTAGTCGTAAAAAAGGTCTCGTCCTTAAATTTATTACGGTTGCCAAGTGCTGCCAATACTTTTAGGTAGATTACTTATTAATTAGTATTAACACGCACGCTTCCCTTCTTGGGGGAATGTGCTTGGTTGGTTGTTGTAGGGTTTTAGGCGCAGCAGTAAACTAGAACGTATTGAGCAGTATATAATATGTCTGTAAATTCTATCGTCGATTTGCGATTTGCTGGACGAAAAAGTCGTTTCAGGGCATTACAACCATGCTATTCTTACCTTAAACCGACTAACTCAGCCACGTTGTGAAAAGGGCCCAAAAAAATTCCAACTCAGGTCTTTTCCACCCAATGTGTGGAGACGGTGATTATTCCATGTTACCCAAGAGGGCCAAACAGTGTGCGTGAGCAATGGAACGATTAATTTTTTAAATTTATGTACATTATCTGCCTGTCGAGAGGTTGATGGAAAAGAGTAACAGGGAACATTGGTACCCTTTTTCCATTTAAAAAAAAAACTGAAATTATGTCAATAAGAAATCAGTCAAACTGAAAAAGCAGTGGACAACTTGGAGCACTCAAGACACTTAATATTTTTAACACATCTATTTGGCAGGTCAGATAGATTGAATCACAGCCATAACCTGTGTATTGTATTGTGCATCATCGATTTCAGGAACGAGGCACGAAGTAGGACCAGTTAAGTTTATTCTGTTTGTAAAATGCTTCGGGTTTCTATTGATCTTATTGCCTTAGCAACCGCAAGGTTAACAACAACTGTGGCACCAATCACATACAAGTTCTTTGGCTGAACTGGAACGTATTGCTGACTTGATGAGGTTACAATACTTTCACAGCGGAAGAAATATTACATGCACGTGACTGAGATGATATCGAGAGCGAAATGCGTTTTATGAACATAATGATTTACTCTACTTCACAGTGTAATCTCGGTGTACAAAGGAGTCGAAAACGGGCTTGAATTTTACAGTCAGAAGACGGGAAAGAGAAAACTGTGAGTTGTTTGATTTTCTATACGTTTTTAATTGAGTGTGTGTGTGTGTGTGTGTTTATCTCAAGGAAGCATCGGCATCTCCTTAGGATGATACACATGCAAAACTAATTGGCCAGTAGGGAACATTTCATAATTATGAATGGGTACTCACTTTTTCTTAAGTAAAATGTTAAGATGCATTAATGGGGAGGGAGGAGGATTGCAGGAATATTAATTAAAAAATAAATACTATTACTTAAACTGGAGTGTTTCATTATATAATAATGGGTACCGGGTTCAAAGCCACAATTACGAAGTGGTGGTGTTCAGAAAGTTAAAAAGTTGCTTCAAATAATTTGTGAAAGTTCTCTTAGCACTCCTTATCTCTATAACTTACGCTGTTATTAGTTTAATATTAAGTATTATGGTGTGATATTAGTTTAGTATTTGAGGGAAAGAGCTGGGGAGTGTATTGATCCTGTGTGAGGCATCTTTGGATTGGACAAGTGGTAATGTATCGCCCATACATAAAAGTAGTTCTAAGAGTGAAGTTGATAACTACAAGCCGGTTAGTCTGACTTCAGTAGTAGGAAAAATCTTTGAGGCATTGATTAAGAGTGCAATCCAGGGACATTTAGATAGATATGGCATTCTGAACGATACACAAAATGGCTTAAATCATGCTTAACAAACTTGGTAGGCTATTTTGATACAGTTGCTCATGGATTTAGCGAATAATTTCGACATTGTTTATTTAGTTTTAGCAAAGCATTTCACTCGGTCGCTCATGAGACGTTACTGTTTAAGTTTGAATAGGTTGGGATTACTGGTAAGATTCTAAGATGGATTGCTGGGTGGTTGCAGAGCAGAAGGCAGAGGGTTGTGATTAATGGATAGAAGGCGTGATGTAAAAATTTGTAGATGACGTAAAGATTGGCAGAGTCGTTAATGATCAGAGCCGGGCAGCGCTCCTTCAGGATGATTTGAACAGACTTCAAAGATGGTCAGAGAAGTGGAAGCTATTTTTTAATGCTGCTAAATGTAATGTCTTACATTTGGCAACCGACAAATAAATTATACACTTGGTGGAGTTGGATTTAAAGTTGGAGGAAGAGGGGAATCTGGGAATTACAATATGGGTAGATATGAAGTTTTCTCAACTGTGTAAACAGACATCCAGGAAAACCCATGGTGTCCTATCGATGATTTATCGAATGTTATCCTATCGAGATAGGGAGGTAATAATCCCAAAGCATAAGGCAATTGTTGTTGTTGTTAAATTTGTTGGTGCATGAGCAACTTATAAGGCAATTGTAAGACCACATTTGGAATACTGTGTTCAAGTATCCCCTATTCATAAAGGGAGTTCAAAGGGTAACTACAGACCTGTTTAACTTCTGTTCCAGGGAAATTAATGGAGGCACAGGTTAAAGAAACATTGCAGGTTCATCTAGATAAGACTGCAGTAGTTCAGACACAACATGGGTTTGTTAAAGGAAAGTCTTGTCTGACTAATTTGATTGGATATTACGATGTGGTCACAAAAGAACTGGATGCAAAAAATAATTTTGATATCATATACTTGGACTTCAGGAAAGCTTTTGATACCGTTGCACGTCGAAAACTGCTATATAAATTGGAGCAGTATGGCATTAAGGGCAAGTTGCTGATATGGATAAAGGGATGGTCGAGTAGGAGAAGACAGAGAGTGATAATCAATGGACACTGCTCTTCGTGGATTAAAGTTATGAATGGAGTGTCCCAACGTTGGGTGTTGGACCCATTGTTGTTTTCTAAATTTAACAATGATATTGATGAAATTGTATCAGGCTTAATGTCTGCAGACGATACGGAGGTTTTCAGAGTTGTCAATGACAGTAATGACAGCACGCTACTGCAAAGGATATAGAAAAGTTGGATAGATGGGCTGAGAGGTGACACTGCAGTTTAACATTGACAAATGCAAAGTACTGCATATGGGTAGCAATAACCCCAGAGTAATCTAACAACTGTGTGGTGCTACACTCAGGGTAGTGGAGAATGAAAAAGACCTGGAAGTAATTGTGCAGTCAGATATGAAGTTTTCTGAGCAGTGCAGACAGGTGCCAGAGCAGATCATGGGGTCTTGTTAATGATATACAAGAATTTTGCTAGAAGGGATAAGGAGGTGATTATCCCCTTGCATAAGACAATGGTATCAGGCCACACCTTGAGTATCATACATGTCTGGAAGCCTCATTTTAGGAAGGATGTAAAGCTACTGGAACGAGTACAGAGAAGGGCAACGAAATTGGTGAGGGGGGGACAAAGGACTGTTCTTACCAAGAACGACTTATGTTCTGCAAACTGCAACGTCAGATCACATCGCACCTGCAAGGTGATCTGATTGAGGTGTATAAGGCCTTGAATGGTTTGAGCAAGCTCAAAGCTGATGGGATTTTTCATATTGCTCAGATTGCGCACTGAGGGTCATAAATTCAAATTGAGGAAAGACAGTTGTAGAATAGATGTGCAGAAATTTGCCTTTAGCGAGCGGGTGGTCGATTGTTGGAACAAACTTCCATCGGCTGTTGTGGAAGTTGATAGGTTAAATAAATTCAAGGAAGAACTGGACAAACGTTTGGAGCGAATGGGCCTGCGCGGGTAGCACATTGGTATCGTCACCGTCCTCCCCACACCGGGTGGAAAAGGCCCGGGTTTCGAATCTCGTCGATTACGCGAGGAACTTTGGTGGGCTTTTTTCACTCTGTGTCTGAGTTAGTCGGTCTGAGGCGTAGATAGCAAAGTTTCTCCACTCAAAAACTGTGTTTTTTTTTTCAGTCCAGCAGAACAGGCAAATCGACCAGAGAACACACGCAATTTACAGACACAAATACGGGTTTATGTAATCAGTTACGGGTAACCTTAATATAATATATATATATATATATATATATATATATATATATATATATATATATATTTTTTTTTTTTTTTTTTTTTTTTGGAGCGAATGGATGAGTGAAATGGGAAGTTCTTTTTTTGGCTGATGCTGCAGAAACTTGCTTTCTTTCATCATATGCCTCTGCTAATGCTAAGTTCGGAGACCTCATCTGAAAAAAAATATTGAGTTTCTTGAAAGGGTCAAAAGACGGCAACTTGAATGGTGAGATTGGCAGAAGAACGATCGTATGAGGAAAGATTTCAATTATGTGGGCTCCAGAGTTTAGCAACCAGGCACCTCAGAGGTGACCTGAATGAGTATTATAAGGATCTGAGAGGGACTAGTAAAATGAATGAAGGTGGAATTCTCACTATTCTAAAGAATTCCAGAACTAGGGGTCATAAATTCAAATTATAGGGGTTGAGGTTTAGATTAGATTGTAGGAAGTTTTCTTTTAGCCCGCGAGTCGTTGATAGCCGGAACAAGTTGCCCTCGCAGGTAGTTGAGGCTGACAGTTTGAATAAATTCAAAGGTAAACTGGATAGTCACCTGTGTGAGGAGGGAAGCATATAATTTGCGTTTTCTTACTTTTACTTAATCCGTTCAACGCCTTTAACACCTCAATCAGATCTCCTCGCAAGTGTCCAGTTTCCAAGCGCTGTAAAGCTGTAGAACCGAAGTCTTCCCTGTTAAGGGCCCTTTTGTGTCCTTTACAAATCTGGTTACTCTGCACCTCTTCCAAGAGATCCACATCCTTAAAATTACAGTCCTGTATACACTACTAAGGATGCAGTTTTATACAACGGAATAATCATCTTCTTTTCCCTGCCGGCAAAATTTCTGGACACCATTGACAAAACCCCATGAGCTGATCTAGCAGCCAGTTTACACTGCTCAGAGAACTTCATGTCTGTTTTCATAATTACTGTCTTGTCGTTCTCCACTAATTTCAGTGTGGTGTCACATAGGTGGTATGTTATTCTGGGATTACTGCAGTACCTTGCATTTGTCAATGTTAAACTTTAATTGGCACTGCTCAACCCACTGCCCAATTTTTCTAGATCTTGCAGTAGTACATCTTGATTACTGCTATTAACCACCCTGCCAATCTTTATATCAAAATTGGACAATAAGTTTCATATACCTTCACCAATATCGTTGTTAACTATTGAACACGATAAGGAACCCAACACTGAAGCCTGCGGGATTCCACCTAGGATATTAGTCCAAGAGGAGCTGTGACCATTAGTATCCACTCTCTGTCTTTCGTCACTCAATCCTCTATTTATCCAAGCATATAATTTGTGTTCTGCCCTTTTAAGTCCGATTCTCATTATTAACATATAATCTCACAATTTAAAATATGGTGTTTTTTATTAGTCACTAAAGATTTATATTGTATTTGTCCAATTTTTATAGCACCAAAATCAAAAGGAAATTATATTGTTCCAATTCACTAGGTTTTGTATCAGCGTGTTCTTGTTCGATCTAAAGACGCATAGAAATATTCTATCGGTGACGAAGGGGTGTGACGAACCAGCAGATATTCCTCAAGCAGATAAACGTGTTGAATATTTGCTATCATCACTAATATAAGAGGACAGCGTGAATTTTTTTCATTTCCAATAAATATGGTAGCTGGTTAAGTAATGACATTTATAGCCGCCAGATCTTTCCTGATTTAGGCCTGATGACAAGGTTCAATAACGAATCCAGAAACGTCACCAATTATCAAGTACAGTAGTTCTAATACGTGGGAGTTGAACTCACTTTATTTAATGCTTTCTATACATAATAAAATTCACTTCAAGTAATTACGTGGTTCGATTAGTGTTCTTCACATTTCATTAATCCATTATGAACAACCAAGTTAAGTCCCCATCCTCGAAACACAACACATTAAAATAGATAAATACAAAAGAATAAAAACAACTTAGGTATAATTTTAAAATTATATGAGAAAACCATATATTCCAAACGAAATTAACTAACTACTTAGTGTATGTATATAAAGTGCTTAGCACCCTAAATGCGCCTTAGCCTGCGCCTTAGTCTAACTACTTAGTTTATTGATCTGTTGTTGTTGTTGTAGAAGGGTTTTAGGAGCACCAGCGATTAAAGCTATATCGCCTTAAGACGAAAAAACCGAGTTTCACGGAACTAAAAAACCATGCTAACCTCGCCTGAGACCGATTAACTCAGCCACGTTGTGAAAAAGGCCCGTAAAAATTACTGACATCATCGACAGGATTCGAACTGAGGTCTTGTCCACCTGGTGTGGGGAGGACGGCGATTCTACCAATTGTGCTGCCCACAAGGATGTTTATGCGTCACTGTTACTTTGGTGTGAAGGATCCGGTTCGAAGTTTACTGTGATGTGGGATTTCTGATGCCATTAGCAAATTTTGTAGCAGCAGGAAGTTTTTATATCTGTGTAATAAAACTACTTTGTACCTGCTGCTATTTTGCAAAAACGGTTGCGTCCTGGGTGAGTGGGAGTTGAAATACATTGAGAGGAGCACGAGGACGCCTCATTTTGAAATTGTGTTGGAACATTTCCGTAGAATGTTGCTGATTCCAGCTCATAATACATTTCTAAAATCTAAAATAACAGTAGGAAACGAAGATAAACAGTAATTAAGAAGCCACTTACTTTTTGATTGACTACGTGAACAATTGTTACAGTTTCTAAGGAGCCTAAGTTCAAGCGCTGTGACCATTATTGGAGGGAAACAGCGTCCCTAGACGATCGAAAGCAAAACCTGGAGCAGAGTAGCGTTATTTCATAGAACTATTTCAATTGAAGATAAACAGAAAATATTTTTTGTTATACGCCGTTAGTGGTGGACTAAAAAGTATAAGGGGCCTAGAATATCCCAACTAAACTGGCTTCATTCTTCATATAATATCTCCTCATTTTGGGATTTGGAAACCGGCCCACCGGAATTATTCCCTCTTCATATTGTAACACAATGCGTAATGGGAATGGTATCTTTGAACGCAAAGACCAGTAACGTTGAACGGGAAGTGAAGTTTATTTATATAGAAACGTACAAGGAAATTGATCAGCAAAAAAGGTGGCGGATTTAATATCTGTATGAGCTGTCCGCATGGGTAGCATAGTGGTTTTAATCACCGTCTGCCCCACAACGGGTGGCAAAGGCCAGGGTTCGAATTCCGTCCATGACACGAGGTATTTTAATATGATCTTTTCATTATGTGGCACAGTTAGTCGGCTGAGTTGGTCACAGGCGTGGGTAGCAAGGTTCCCTCCCCGACTCGAAAACTCAGGTTTTTCGTCAAAACAGGAAACCGACTAGAGAGCTCAAGCAAATTATGGCCATATTACACATGGACAGATGCCTCCGTAGCCAGGTCGGAAGGACAGCAGTGGGTAGCACACGCTTTTTGATTAGACCGGGGTTCCAGCCCGTCACCACCAAATACGGAGGATGCAGAAAGGTCAGGGAATGACCACAGCATATCCCGGAGCAATATGGCCTTAGTTGTTAATGCTCCTAAAAACCAAATAACAAACAAACACATGGACAGATGACAATGGCCCTAAATATGAGAGGTTTTTCATCCAGGTGAACTTCGTGGGTGGGGGTTTGAAATTAAATTAGCATTAGCATTAGCATTAGTAGAGGCATACGATGCAATAAAGCAAGCTTATGCAGCATCAGCCGAAAAAAAAAAAACCCTCCCATTTCACCCTCTTCATTCGTTCCAAATGCCTGTCCAGCTGAGCCTTAAATTTATTTAGGCTATCAACTTCCACAACAAAAGAAAGGAGT
Organism: Mastigoproctus giganteus; assembly: GCF_048544385.1. Classification (NCBI taxonomy): domain Eukaryota; kingdom Metazoa; phylum Arthropoda; class Arachnida; order Uropygi; family Thelyphonidae; genus Mastigoproctus; species Mastigoproctus giganteus. The sequence continues at coordinate 226,814,819 of NC_143576.1, read as the reverse complement.
CTGTTCCACCAACCAATCACCCGCTGGCTAAAGACAAACTTCCGCACATCAATTCTACAACTGTCTTTCCTCAATTTAAATTAATGCCCCCTCAAGTTCTTAATCTGAGCAAGAGGAAGAATCCATTAGCATTCACCTTTTCAAACCATTATGCACCTCAATCAGATCACCTCGCAGGTGCCTACTTTCCAGGCGCTGTGCAGGCATTTTGCAGAACTTAAGCCTTTCTTGGTAAGAGCACCCCTTTGTTCTCCTCACCAATGTTGTTGCCCTTCTCTGTACTCGTTCCAGAAGCTCTACATCCTTCCTAAAATAAGGCCTGCAGACCTGTACACAGTATTCTAGGTGTGGCCTGACCATTGCCTTGTACAACGGGATAATCACCTCCCTGTCCCTGCTAGCAAACTTCCTATATATTATTGACCTGCCCTCCATCACCTGCCCTGGCAGCCCGTCTGCAATGCTCAGCGAATTTCATATTTGACTGCACAATTTACCCCAGGTCTTTTTCAATTTCCACTTCCCTGAGTGTAGTACCACACAATTCTGGTAGTCGTAGGTTTTTAGACGTTCTGTAGTCGATTTGCTGTTTTCTGTACGAAAAATCCTAGTTTTCGAGAGGAAAAGACCATGTTACCTTGCCCTAAGACCGACACTTAGCATGTTGTGAAAAAGACCCATAAAAATTCCCAGTGTCATTGACAGGATTCTAACTCAGGCCTTTTCCACGTGGTGTGGGTGTGTTTGGGGAAGGCGGTGATCCCACCAGCTGTGTTACCCACAAGGGAATCTGGTTAAAAAAACGTTATTTTTGTTTTCTTTCGGAATTTCAACCGTCTGATGTCTAGATAGAGCAAAATGAATTGTTCCCCATCAAAAAGGATGATGCTCCTTTTTTTTTTTTCAGAATTTTATTGAGCATTGCGCAAAAATCTTTATAAATCTCCTGAGGACGATTTATTATCAGACAATTACAAAGCCACAAAAACCTCTGTTGATAAACAATTTATATTCACAGGCAATCATTGCAAACAAAACATAACAAAACAAAATCACTGAGTGATTTCTTAAAGTTAGATAACTGTTATAAGGCGCATTGGTATCGGGGCTAATTCAGAGTTTAATTACAAAGGGTGATTCAGAAGTTGATGTGATTAAGTCCACAGTGAGAAAAGGAAATCGGAAATATTTGTACGCGATTTTTTGATTTAAAAGAGTAATTTTCAGACAAAACGTTAAAGGTTAGTAACGTCACTTCCAGGAACAGAGAAAATGATGTAAAATGACATTATTTTTATTTATTTATTTTTTAGAATTAACATTAGTAGAGGCATATGATGCAAGAAAGCAAGCTCATGCAGCATCAGCCAAAAAAACCTCCCTTTTTCATCCCTCCGTTCATTCCAAATGCCTGTCCAGCTCAGCCTTAAATTTATTTAGGCTATCCACTTTCACAAAAAAATATGGAAGTCTGTTCCACCAATCAACTACCCTCTGGCTAAAGGCAAACTTCCGCACATCTATCCTACATCTGTCTTTCCTCAATTTGAATTTATGCCCTCTCAGGTGATTATTCTGAGCAAGAGGAAGAATCCCATCAGCATTGAGCATGCTCAAACCATTCAAGGCTTTATACACCTCTATCAGATCACCTCGCTGGTGCCTAGTCTCCAGACACTGTAATCTGCAAAACTTAAGCCTTTCTTCGTAAGAGCAACCCTTCGTTCCTTTCACTAACCTTGTTGCCCTTCTCTGTACTCTTTCCAGCAGCTCTACATCCTTCTTGAAATGAAGCCTCCAGACCTGTATACAGTACTCAAGGTGTGGCCTGACCATTGCCTTTTACAAGGGAATAATCACCTCCCTATCCCTGCTAGAAAAATTCCTGTATCTCATTGACAAGACACCATGAGCTACTCTTGCAGCCCGTCTGCACTACTCAGAAAACCTCATATCTGCCTGCACAATTACCCCCAGGTCCTTTTCATTCTCTGGAACTGTCAGTGTCGTATCACAGAGTTGATACATTGCTCTGGGACTGCTGTTTCCCATGTGTAGTACTTTACATTTGTCAATGTTAAACTTCATTTTCCACCTCTCATCCCATCTGCTCAACTTTTCTAGATCCTGTTGCAGCAGCGTACTATCATTAGTGTCCTTAACAACCCTGCCAACCTTCGTATCGTCTGCAAACTTGGACATTAAGCTTGATATTCCATCATCAATATCATTAATAAATACAGAAAACAACAATGGACCCAACATTGAACCTTGTGGGACTCCACTAATAACATTAGTCCACGATGAGCAGTGACCATTGATTACCACTCTATCTTCTCCCCCTCAACCATCCCTTTATCCATAGCAGCAATTTGCCTCCAATGCCACACTGCTGCAATTTGTGCAGCAGTCTTCCAGGTGCAACAGTATCAAAAGCCTCTCTAAGATCCAAATATATAATATCAAAGTTGTTCCCTGCATCCAGTTCCTTTGCGACCACACCATAGTATCCAATCAAATTGGTCAGGCAAGGCTTTCCCTCAACAAAACCATGCTGTGTCCGAACTATAACTGAATTCATGTCTAGATGATCCTGCAGTGGTTCTTTTACCAGTGCCTCCATTAACTTTCCTGGAACAGAAGTTCCAGGAAAGTTAATGGAGACTAACAGGTCTATAATTAATTGTGTCGCCCTTTGATCCTCCTTTGTGAACTGGGGTCAGATTTGCACATTAATTGATAATACACCATTATTGCTGTCTTGTAACCTGGTTCCTGGGCAACACCACGCTGTTACCCCTCTCGCTAGTTTACGAACCCACTGCTTGGCAGATATATAGGTGCACTGCATCACTGCATTCACGTAGACAGTAATTTGATGTCAGTACGGATAACCGTCGTGAGTTAACCGACTTTGAAAGAGGGATGGTAGTCGGTGCCTGACGCAAAGGCCACTCTATCGCGAAGGTGATACAGAAATTGCACTGTCCCCGTTCGACACAGTATCATGAGTGTATCAGGAATATGCCATTTCCTGAATAACATCTCATTGTGGACAGTGCTGTAGGTAGAGAAAGGTGATGGATCAACGTGGCCGTCGACGCCTGTCTCACATTGTTTCAGCCTGCCGGAGACCGACAGTGGCACAATTCACCGCTCTATTTAACCAAGACCATCAGGCGATCATTAGCAGCAATAGGTTATTGGAGCCGCCGATCCACCAGAGTCCATTGCTCACACCACGACACAGGACTCTGCGCCTCAACTGGGCGAAAGAACGTTAGCACTGGACCTTGGATGATTGGAGACGGGTCTCCTGGTCCGATGAGTTCCGTTTCCAGTTATTTCGAGAGGACAGGAGAATGCGTATTTGGCAGAAACCGCACGAAACTATGCACCCGTCATGTCAACAAGGAAGTGTTCAAGCAGGTGGACGATTGGTAATGGTCTGGGGCGTGTTCAACTGGCACACGTTGGACCTCTGGTACGTCTAGATGCATCTCAACGGTCTAGGTTTCGTGTCCATTCATGCAGATCATCTGCGTCCCTTCATGGTCATCGTGCACCCACAGGACAATGGACTCTTCCAGCAGGACAATGCGCCTCACCACAGAGCTGTGGTGACTACAATACTGCTCGAAGAACATTCCGCAGATTTTACCACCATAGACTGTCGTCCCCTTTCATCGGACATGAACTCTGTGGGGCATCTTTGGGATGCTGTGGAAATGTCCGTTTGAGCTTTGGATCCTTCAGGAATTCGACGGAATTATGGACAGTAGTGCAGCAAACATGGATGGAAATACCTGTGGAACACAATCGGGAACTAGTGAACTCAATGTCTCGCAGTGTGACTGTACTTATACGGGTGAAAGGCGGGCCTACCTGTTACTCGGTAGGTGTCCCATGATTTCTGTCCACTCAGTGTACGGCACGACACAACCAACATGAACCCAAAAATAAAATTTATTAAATACATGTTGATTTACAGGAGACCGTTTCCCTTGTTAAGTCCATAGTAAGCCGATGTAGGTCTCATCAAAAATTCGTCTTCAGAGTCCTTGTGGTTAGCATAGTTGGTATAACTATCGTTATATCAACTGTGGAATAGATCGGATTTCGAATTCCGTTAATGACGCGAGAAATTTTTATGGGTGTTTTTCACAAAGTGTCTTAGTTAGTCAGTCTCATGCGAAGGTAGCATGTTTTTTCTCCCGGAAATCGGGTTTTTCTTCCAGAAAACAACAAATCGGCCACAGAACACACTCAATTTACAGATATAATATACAGGGTCATCGAAAAAGGTGTTCGTGATTTCCCTTTTAATTATCTTCGGAAATATTTGATTGATTGTTGTGATCGTAGCAACAAACAATGTAGTAACTCACAAAGTTTTATTTGACACCTCAACAATGACCTTAGCTGCGCGGTGAGTGTGCCCAGAATGACTCCCATGCGCACGCCTCTTCAGTGTCAGTAAGATGGCCACCGTGCAACAGAAAGCACAGTGTGTGTTTTGGTGCAAATCTGTCATAACAGTGCAACGTCAATACCAACATGCTTACAGACAAGGCTATAATACGGTGGTTTAATCAGTTTAAGGAAATTGGCAGTGTAGACATTACGAAATCTCCAGGCCGACCACCAACGTCTGAAAAGAACGTGGAGCGCTTGAGACAGTCTTTCTTACGTAGTCTGAAGAAATCCATTACTCGTCGCAGCCTGGAGCTTGGCATCCCAAAGTCCACCATTCACAATGTGCTTCATAAACGACTGAGACTGCATGCATACAACATTCAACTCAAACACGAAATCAAGCCTGAAGACCGTCTCAGACGTATTGAATTTACTAGTGTCATGCTAAATGAGATTGACAATGATGAAATTTATTTAAAACGCATTTTGTGTAGTGACGAAGCAACCTTCCACACAAATGGATGTGTTAATCGTTGCAATTTTTAGAATTTGGGGGTCACAGCAACCAAATGTACGTGATACTCCTAAAATAAACGTGTGGTGTGGACTAATGCACGATCGCTTGCTATGTCCATTTATGTTTGCTGAAAGGACAATAACTGACAATATTTATTTGTATATACTTCAGCTTTATGTTTTCCTTCAAGTTAAAGACATAGAAAGAGAAAATCACAGTCAATTATTCTCACCACCAAAGGTACTAAAGGGATTATTACTAGGAGGTTTGATCAAAAAGTTAGGTCAGTGTTGCAGAAAATTAATTTTATTCAATGATAAATGTTTACATTGTTAATATTCTTTAATGTAATATTCTCTGAAACCGCAACTTGTTTCATCGTGCCTATAACTGATTGAAACCTTTTTGGAAGTTTTCTTTTATATATGCTTTTAGGTAATCAGTGTTCTTGATTGGATTTCTTGAAGCAACTCAAATAATTTTCACCTTATCATAAGAATAAGGTGAGTGCAGCACGGAAATATTTTTGTCCGTCAAAAGTTGCAGAACAGCGATTGACGTGTGGCGTGGCACATTTTCATGTTGAAGGAGCCAACCGTTTCACCATTTTCAAGTCATTTATGGCGGTTTGAGTCTCTCAGCCGTTTTAAAACTTCTTAGTAGCTGGCTGCATTAACAGCGACACCTCGCGGAACGAATTCTGATAATAGCATCCCCTTGCAATAAGCGTGACCATGTGATTTTGACGCCACGGATTTTTTGACCTTGGTGACGATGTCATTTTCCAGTGGGAGCTTAACCCTGGCCACTGGGTGGTATCTCAATACTCATACACCAAGACTCATCACGTCTTATAAGTTTTATTAAAAATGTAGGATCTGACAAAGCTAGCTCTAACAACTAAGGTGGACTCGATGCTGTCTTTGATTTCGAGTGAGATTGCGTGAGATTACCTGAATATCTGACCTGAATATCTCTTCAGAAAGTTCTAATGGCCAGTCGTAGATCCGATCGAATGATGATGCAGACTTCATTAATGTTTTCATCGTTTCATCACTTTTTCCTCGTTTTCAATTTAAAAATAAGTTTCACTCGTAGAAACTTTCTGCTAGACTGGTCCCTGTTTAAATTATGTCGTTGTAAATCCCGCTCACAATCTTTTAACTACTACTATGCATAGTTAAAAGACCATGAGCGAGACTTACAAGAATTAAAAGATCATTCAGCAATATGATCAAACCCTTGTATAGCAATGGCTTAAAATTGCAACAGGCAATGTTCGAGCTAATTCGAAACTATGCCAATTCAAACTGCATTTCACAAGCATGGAGGTCCTCTAAGTTACTGGTTCGGTTTCTAATATTTTGACACTTCAGTGCAGTGTATTAACTAGGTATCAAAAGAATTACTGTCAATAAAAGCTGCTATTCCAGTTTCTAAGAGTCAGTGGCTTAATAGGTGCAAATAATTGCTGTACAAGGGTTTGATCGTAAAGTTTGGTGAATGATCATACAACCATACTTGTATATATTATTATATGCCTCTTGATAGCAATGCCCTATATTATTATTATTATTATTATTATTTTATTAATTTTATTGCAGTTTTATCGTAAACTAATGCATGGGGTGCGGAGCTAGCGTAGACGCCGACTCCACCGTCTCTCTAGACGAGTGGGCCAATAAAGACAAAAACCGAAAAAATTCATCACGTGGAAGAGGTCATTCTGGTCGTTCTGGTACATCTAGTGCTTACTCATCAAGAAGCGGATCTGGGAGTGGTTCACGAACAAGAGACACCCAAAGGGAAAGAAAGGAAGATCCCTACGGGGATAATTCTCGCATCTCCAATGTTCGCGACAATCCTGAATGGCAGGTGAGATTCAAATATATACTGAATTAAAATACACAGCGATCCAACGAGTCCAACAAAACAATTAAAAATCGATTAAGGGAAAACTTGGATTTTTTAAATGAAATCTTAAGTGGAATCAAAACTTTATTGAATTCTAAATATTACAAAATGGGGTGCTGATGTATAAAGTGACATCAATGAGATATACAACCAATATCCAACTTATTCTCTACCAACACCAAATTCCAGTACTGAATATAAATGTGGTATTACCCCGATATAGTTTTATATAAAAATGTTAAAAATACAATTAATTTATTAATATCTTTTTGGGGAACATCTTACCACCCAAAACATTAATTAATTAATTGTAATATTGTGTTAATAAAACAAGATAAAAATTAATAAAATATAAATATACTATATAAGTTTTATTTTGGTAGCAGTTTCTTGTAATACTGTTAATTATATGATGAATATTTTACTATTGATAAAAATATTTTTGATATTTCATGTTTATTGTAAACAGCTGCGGTTTCTATAACGAAAGTTTATAATTGCTGAAAATTTATTAATACCAAAGTAAACTTGGCCACCGTTATGCCCTTGTGGGCAACATAGTGGTTATAACCACAGTCCTCCCATACCTGGTGGAAAATACCTCAGTTCCAATTTCGTCAATGATAGTGGAATGGAGTTTTTCATAATGTGGCTGAGTTAGTCGTACGCAGAAGAGGGTTGCATGGTTTATCTCCTGTTTAACTCGGGTTTTTCATCCAGAAAAGGGCAAATATTGATGTCTTAATTTTTTTAATAAAATTATTAGTGTTTGTGAGAATCATTTTATTGCAGTATTAATTGTTAATATGCATATTTTATTTCAATGTAAACTAAACTTTACATCTCTGTTTTGTTTTACAAAATGAGAATCTACCCAAAATTGGGATAAATTCGAAATAAAAAGGGTGGCAATGATTTCTTACCTTGATCTTCAAATTAATTTCCGTAAGCACTGAGTGTAGTTCGCCTATTAACTTTCTAATTAAAGAAAGATATTCAAGGCAGAAAGCTCCAATCGCATCCCTCGAGATTTCTCTTCTCATTTTTTCAATCTAGTCCGATCCTAATGGTGTTCCAATATTGCAATTTTTAGTTTTTTAAATTGTCAATAATAGTATTCTAACCGACATTTGGCAGACTTCATTATGAATTCTTTACCGTTTTACCAGAAATCTGAAGTGAATGTGAAAAAAACAAAAACCTCAAACAAAAGAACAAAATTTGAACAATTTTTGCAAAATAAAATAAAATATTATTCTTCAGTTAATATACATTAACTTCAGTAAGGAAAAATAAATCATCAGTCAGAATGGCCGAGTGGTCTAAGGTGCCAGACTTAAGATCTGGTCCTCATAGGAGGGCGTGGGTTCGAACCCCACTTCTGACAGAAGATTTGGTTCCTTTATAGAGTAGCCGTGATAATGTTTTATATTATTATTTTTTATAGTAACCCCAAACAGGAAGATCCTTTGCAACCTGTATAACTGTAGTCCAGTGAATGAACTGAGAGTTGATTAATCAGAAGAAACCTCTCGAATGGAATAAAATTAAAAAAAAGAAAATGTAATAAATGAAAAAGAAGTTAGTTCGGTGAGTCTGGAGTTGAAGTATGAATGTAAGTTGAGTAACTGAAAGAGGTGTTCAGATTTTAAAGAAAAACGTGGAATTACAGACACTAAAACAGTGCCCATGGAAATATCTATAAAAAGGCATGCAGCGGAAACTTAACGGTCTGTGTGATAGGTAATGGAGTGAGTTTTAAGAGGGGAAAGTAATCTAGCCGATTTCTTTTGGATCGAGTTGAGTTGGGAAAATGGAGTAGTTGGGGGAGGGGGAATCAGCATCTCATTAGACTAAATGAAATCCTGGGGCGGGGCGTACTTACAAGCAACTGTCCAGAGCCCCCTAAATAACGTCCTAATATGTCGGATCCCCTAGGCGACTACTCAGTACAGCAGCCATTAACAACGATCCTGTTGTATTGGACATAAAGGAAACATGAAATGGTTTCTGCAGCCTAATTCACATGAAATGGTTTCTGCAGCCTAATTCACATGAAATAGTCTCTGCAACTTAATTCACATCGATTACTTTGTGTGGATGTTGGAAAAATATATTGTGCACTCTGAAAACCCGTTTATTCAGTAAGATAGGATTTATGTATCACCGATATTTGCAAATATTGGTGGTACAAACTGCATGCAGGGGAATGCTGGAGGGAACCTGGAGTTTTTCAAATAAGTGTTTCTCTTGCTAAATTTTGGATATTATATATATATATAAATAAATAAAATTTAACAGACTGTTTGAACCGGGATTATTTGAAATTCTTAGGCAAGCAAATTGGCAACACACCCCTGGCTACATTTGTCACATAATACAGTTTGTAGCTCTGAGGAGAACACGCCGTTTGTTTATTTGGAAAATCAACAGGCAATCCGTATTAACCAGCAAATCGCATCTAGAGAATCTGGACACAGGTAGGCTCCAACTATAACTTTATGAGCCAGTAACAAACACATATTCTCCACATATCTCCTTCTCAAAAGTTGTTTATTTCTTGTTTACTTCCAAGAGGATATTTTTGCTACTAAGTAGGGGTGTAGTTTCTCGGGACTCAGGTGGTAAAGGGGCCTTCTCCCCCTTTACTATCTGAGTCCCGAGAAACTGTCCATTTTTCCTTCCATTATCGCACCCTGGTTATAAGTGATAAAGCAACATAAAATTGTAAAATTTCTCCTCTTCGCTATTAATGACATGTCGCCTGTAGGCGTATGCTTTTACCGCAAGTTGCAGGAGAAATAGAAGGCGTAGAGTAATATTCTACTAAATTTTCTATTGGTTGGAAAACATTTAGTATGACATTTAATGAATAATAGAATAAAATAACATTTCTCTAAATTGCAAATCCAAGAAATCCCTAGATAATTGTCGAAGTGGTGATTATCAACACCTCCACCATCCACCAACATAAGCCAACTATTTCATCAAATATACTTTGTCATTCTGTGTCTATAAAAAAGAATCAGAAACTACTAGCTGCCCTCGTGGGTAGCACAATTGACAGGTCCGCCGTCCTGCCCCTTACGGGTGGAAAAGACCTGTGTTCGAGTCCCGTTAATGGCGGGAGGAATTTTTATAGGCCTTTTGCACAAGCGCTGAGTTAATGGGGCTAGGGTAACGTGCTTTTTCCTCTGGGAAATTCGAGATTTTCATCCAGCAAACAGAAAATCGCTGATGGTTCTAAAAACCCAACTACAACTACTAGCTGTTATAATTTCTTGTTTCTTCATTCGTTATTGTTAGTCTTATTTATGCCTTACATTTCTAAATTATACACTAATATTATAAGAATAATTATTAGGATTTACCATATAAAAATGATCACAGAAATCGATTCCTTTACTGTGCCATCTGGTATCAAAGTTAAACCGATTCTACTTCAAAAGAACACGTCATTTATTCATATATGACGTCACAAATTGCCACGACAACGTTGTACATCACTCTATCAATAATTGCTGTTTTGTTCACATACTGCAGCTGCTACATTGAAGTATTTTTTTCTTCATTTTTTTAACCTCATTCGTGCATTATAAATGCTATTGTCGAGTGTAAGTAGATACGGTAGATGTATTAAAGATAAAACTACCATTATATCTTCGATGAATGACATTTTTAGACAGAAGAATAAGACCAAATTTTTCTATTCGTTTCAGAAGAAATTTTCATAAGACAAGATTTTACATTAGTAAACATTAAGGATGACTTTTAACATTTCGCTTATGTGAGATATGGAAAGTAAAAGTAAAATATGACCCTCAAGAAATACAATCTTAACTAATTAATTATTATTACTTTTTATTTTTATTATTTTTTGAACTTAAGAGATGAAATAATATTTCTTCCTTTCTTGCGTGCATATGGTGCTTTCTTTGGTATTTCAATAAGATTTCTTGTTAAGTAGTTTGAATAAATATTTAAGAAAAACAATTATTGCTACTTACTTTTCAACGATTTTATTTCTTGTCTTTTTAATCTTCCAGTATCTATATTAAAAGTGGGATAAGAAATTAATTCTTTTCAGGAAAGCGAAGAATTCGTTGGTATTGGTTTTGCCTCTAATGGTATGTTGCATTGTCAAAGGTTCTTCTAAGTTTGAAATGGATAATAAAGTTGCGTTTCTGTCTTGCATTTTGGACATTCAATAAGCACATGCTTGACTGCGACAGTGGTGTTACAGTGAGTACACTGAGGTGGATCATTCCCAGTCATTGGTGAGTGTGTGAGATGCATATATCCACAAGGACATCTTCTTCTTGTCGACTTGGGCGTGAACTGGATATCCAAATTGCAGATCTTGTTTGATCTATCCTCGTGGGTAGCACAGTTGGTATAATGACTGCTCTCCCACACTGTATGGGGAAAGACCTGAGTTCGAATCCCGTCGACGACGGGATTCGAACTCAGGTCTTTTTTCACAACGTGGCTGAGTTAGTCGGTCAGGGGTAGCATGGTTTTCCCCACTTAGTCCATGGTTATGGACTAAGTAGTTGATGCGCCTAAAACCCTACAACAACAACTTTCTTGGTCTGCATGACTTTATTTGTATGGGTGTGCCATATTTGCATCCATTGTATATGGCGAGCTCTCCGTATTGTGGATTGATAGCCAGTGAATGGCCCAAAGATATGGGTCATGTCAGTATCTATTGGATTTTTGTCTTTATCATCAACATGTTGGTTTTCTATGATTCCAGAGTGAGTTGGGATCCAACAAAAGGTTATACATCGTTTGTTCCTTGAATTTTTCTTAAATGAGCTATGATTTGGTTTAGAATGGGGTTTATTGGTAGATCCTGTTTACAGTACATTAATTGCACTTAAAGAATCAGTGAAAATTACATATTTTGAGTCAGGTGCAATACATAAAGTTTTGAAGAGCTGATTTAATAGCATATAATTCATCAGTAAAGTTACTGCATTCAGTTGGAAGACAGGCTGATACAACGATGTTTGGAAAGATTGTCACAGCACAAAATTTTGCGTCAGATTTAGAGCCGAAGGTGTAAATATTTAGTCAATTAGCATAATTTTGGAGATGCGCTGCATGTAGTCTTTGAATATTGAAGACTGATAGATATTTTTTTCTCCATTGGCAAACGTAATTATCATGTGTTGATGTGTAGGTAGGTGTCCATGGTGGATCAATATCATCAGTTTCTTTTTGGATTTTGGCTTGGTTAATATTCTGGCTCAGTGCCAGTTCAAGTAATCTAATTGGTCTATTTGTTTTTCAGTTTATTTCTAAAAGAGGTTTTCCACTGCGGCTCAAATAAGCATTTCAAAATGGGGTGAGAGGGTTAGTTAAGTAGCAACACTTTTCTTCTAAGGTGTAACAAAGATTCATGGACTTATAGGTATAGACTGTGAACTGGTGTTGCTTTGAAAACCAACAATTCCGAGAGCATTATACTGGATAGGATTAAGCCATTTCAATACTTTCGCATTCGCAGAATCAGACTGACGCTCCATAATCTAGGCTGGATCTAATTACGGCACTGTACAGGTGACGTAGAGCAGTTGAATTTGCACCCCAATTCTTAGGTGAGTTTATTCAGTTCTTTAAGACAACTGGGGTGCAGACATACTTGATATGTTCTAGAAAGTTAAGTTTATTGTCGAGTATAAGTGCTAGGAAGTGAATACTATTGATAATTGGAATGATGTTATTGAAGAGATTAAGTTCAGGATCCGGATGCAAGGATCGTTTTCTGCAGAAAACGATCTTGTTGAGGCAGTTGATAGTCATTTTGCTCGGTCATTTTGTCAAGAAATTAATTGATTTAAAGAGTTTTGAAATTGCTGAAATTCTCTCTCTATGGTACCAATGTCTTTCGAATGGCAAGAAATAGACAAATCATCTGCATAGAGGTAGGTTTCTATTGTGTCAAGTAGTTGCTTTGTCATATGATTATTCTAATGGCGAATAAGGTACAACTCAGATTCGAACCTTGTGGTACGCCTTCTTCCTGGACAAAATGCCATGGCAGAGAATTTTGATGGTGTACTTGGGATGATAATCGGTTTTGAAGAAAGTTTTAAGTGACTGAAGGAAGCTTTCCGCGTAGTCTGAGTTTATAAAGGTCTCTAAGAATCTATACATAGCTTTTGACGCCACGTAGCATCAAAAACATTCTCAAAATTCACATCCAATGAAGGGTATTGCGTATGTCAGATTCAGCACCTTACCCATTAGATCCCAGGTTGTATCTGTTTTAACGGAAAACATAGAGTTTGCTTATTAGGGTTTTTGTTGTTGTTGTTGTTGTTGTTGTTATTTCTATAAGCCAAGTCATAGGAGCGTGGGTCATTTTTTAAGGATTTTACCAAGGCAGCTAATGATGGAGATTGATCTATAGTTCTTGAATTTAGTCTTTTCAAGAGGTTTGGGAAATCTAGCATAATTGAGTGGTGCCAGGATTTGGGACAGACATTTTCTTGGAACATTCGATTGTAAAAATTCAGAAGAAGATGCCATGGTTTTTCATCAAGTTGTTGCAACACTAAGCAGAAAATTTCATCTTGTCCAGGAGCACTGTTATGGCTTCAAGAATAGTTTAGCGAAGTTCGGAGAATGAAAACAGTTGATTGTATGAGAAAGACTCTGTTGTATGAAAATTAATCTTATACTGTTTTATTAAACTTTTTGTCTTTTGGAAAAATGTTTTGACAGTATGCTTCTATTGTCTGCGCGTGTAGCACAGCGGTATCGTCCCTGTCCTCCTCACACCGGGTGGAAAAGGCCCGGGTTCGAATCCCGTCGATGACGCGAGGAACTTTAATGGGCTTTTTTCACTCCGTGGCTGAGTTAGTCGGTCTCAGGCGCAGATGGCCAGGTTTTTGTTCCCCAGAAACTGGGTTTTTTTCGTCCAGCAAAACAGACAAATCGGCCAGAGAATACACGCAATTTAAAGACATATAACATAAACGGATATATGTAAGAAATTACGGGTGGCCATAATATAATATTTTGAGTATGCTTCTATTGCAGATATTAGGAAAAAGGATTCTCTTATGGTACTAGCAATCTCTGAAGGAGAAGACAGTTCTTTTCCATTCCAAAAAATTATTGGGCTTACAGTTGGAGGAAACTGAGTTCTGATCTTTGTCCACGCTAAATAATGGCCAGAATATTAGTTAATAGTTGAAGCAAACTTGATCCAGAAATCAATCTTGTTTGTCTTCTAACTTTACGCGCTTTTGCCTTAAGTTTCTTGTAATTTATAAGGTTTGAAATAGTTGGATGTCTGCAAAACAGGTTGTAGACTTTATTTTTGCTTTTTTAACTTTCGTACAACCTTCATTCCACCAGCAGTTAGCATATTATCGAGTGTTGTTTGATGATAACTGGATAGCAACACTTACAGCAGCAAAGATGTCAGAAGTAATATATTCAATGAAATTATCTATGGTTTGCTGTTGAATGAAATTTTCATCAACAGAACTGAGTTGTTTATAGTTAGCCCAATAGGCTTGAGGGAATTTCTATTTCTTACATGGGCTGACTTGCGGAACACGTTCTGTGGGTAAACGGCAAATTATTGCAAAATGGTCACTGCTAAGAGGGTCATCTAGGACTGTCCATTCTGTAATAGGATATAAGGTAGGAGAACAAATGAAAATGTGTATTACTGAATTTTGTTCCAGTGGGAAAACACATGTGTATTAGGTTGGTTAGACTTTGTGTATCAAGTAATCTTTTTCTATCATTTTCCCTCGTCCATCTAATTTGGTTGATCCTCATAATGGGTGATGTTCATTGAAATAACCTAAAATACAGATGTCGGAGGCAATGAAATAAGAATTCTTCAAGATCTTTCCTTGAGTAAGATTTAGGTGTAGGTGTTTTCTGTAGGTGAGCTGTAGGTGTTTTCTCCATTTATCGAAGGGGGAACTTGCTAGGTTAATTAAGTCACATGTAAACATAGACCATAGACCTGCAGGGTTGTAGTGGTTAAATAATTGTTTGATATTATCAAGATTGAGTGAAAGGCTCTTCAATTGCATTGTATAATATTATGCATAATTTGGGTTTGGTTGAGTATGATGAAGTTAACCTGCTCGTTGCAGACAATTTCAGTTTTATCTTGTTTTGGAAAAATTGATCATTCTGTATCCACATCATCTTTTTCTTGGATTTCTGGTATGGTACATCTTGGCTGCTTTTGTCATCGGTTTCCATATTAGCTGCATATGCGTGTCCTTTCATGCGAGTTTCTGGATCCCTCAATTTTGTATCAACTGTAGCAGGAGGATACGATGATTTAATCGTAAGCAGAGTATTACTGCTTTGGTCTTTTTCTCGTATATTTTTCTGCTATGAAGGAATATGGATCAATTTTACCTAGTCAGAGATTGACTTATTTGGTTGAAGTGAGACACCAGTCTGAGTAGCAACCGTTGTCTTTGCCTGTGACGACACAGACTGATGTTTCCTTACAGGGGCGGATTAGGGAATAAGCTAAACAAGCTACAGCTTAGGGCCTCACATTACAAGGGGCCTCGCTTCATCTTAAAAAAAATTCTTTTTTTTTAATATTGTCACAGGTGAACTGTAAGAGAGACGGGCCTCATACATGTTATAGCTTAGGGTCACAACAAATTTAAATCCGGCCCTGTTTCCTTACCGTCGTGTCCTTACCTTTCCTTGAATTAATAATAATTCAATGATTATTATTATTATTATTATTAACAAAGAGAAGAATGATGATATCCAACTCAGGACCCTGGGTGTGCCAAGCCCATATTCACCAGATGTGAGCCCCTGGGGTTAATTTATAGACAGTTTTTTTTCATTAACACAGAGTATACGTTCTTAGAATAGTATACAGTATGTATCAAATATACAGTTTTCCTAATACACCTTTCTGTTATACAAATAAATATGTGAAGATGTCGACAAGTTGGACATCATCAATGATGGCAGACCAACCAATACAGATTCAGTGACAAAGTTCCATAACATATATGAAGCTCAATTATAGCATAATAAAGAAAGCTTGTGCTCTATGTATAGCATTTTAGGTATGTATTTTTTTCATAACAAACCGTCATGGTATGTTAGCGATTTAATCCTTTACAAAATGGGATGAATGACAGAGAATTTTTCTTTTTCTTTTTTATTGCTTGTTTTATGCTGTGGAACAGTGCTGGGTCAAATGCATTTCATTTATTATAGATTAAGTTGAAAAATAAAAAAAAAAATATATATATATATATCATAAGTAGATATGACCATTATAGGCTCTCTATAATTTAAAACTACAAGAGAGGCTCTCCACATAGCCAAAAGTAGCAACTTAACTGGGAATTCTGGACTCCTCGAGACTTTCAAAAGCCCGCCGACTGTTTATAAACTATTAGATACCAGCCGCCGGGTTCCCTGTCTCTTTAGACCCTTCTGCAGTGGTGAACCTGGTGGTATGTTAGTTTTGCCAATGGACAAAAGTAAAGAGTGGGGAACTTTTACAGATAGCAACATCAGTGAGCATTCTTTCTGTACATTCATTCTGTGCATACTAAACTAAACGTTTAGGTATAAACTAAACTAAAAACATACTAAACTAAAAGTTTAGGTATGTTAAACCTATAGAAGCAGTATGTTAAACCTATAGAAACCAAATTAAACGTTAAACCTATAGAAGCAGTTATGGCACGAGGCGAGACTCGTACTTTAATGGGAAAATTAAAATGTCAGATTTTATTTTTCAAGATCGCAAAAGTTACAAACAAGCTTAAGTATTTTTGATTAACCGTATATTTGATACATTGAAGCAGAACCTCCTTGCACTCAGCAAGAGACTGCACCGATACAAAGAGAGCTCCCAGAGTAAAATTAACAACTGAATCTTCGATAAGGACCAAAGAAGCTTCTACAGGAATCTTGGAGACGACGAGAAACAAGGGAACGGACCACCCGAGAAGAAGACGATTGAGGATTTCTGGGGAAACATATGGAGCAGGGAAGTAAACATAGCAGCCGAGCCACCTGGATAGAACTAGAACGCAAGAAAACCAAGGACGTACAAGAAATGAGAGGGTGGGAGATTCAACGATCAAGAACTCTCACAACTGGCGAACTCCAGGAATAGCTAACGTCCACAACTTCTGGTACGAGAAGCTCACGCACTCACAAGCACCTGGCAGAGCAGTTCACCCGAATGATAAGGCACCCAGAGACAATCCCGACGTTTCTCACTCAAGGAATCACATATCTGAAGCCTCAAGACGAAGATACAAGAAACCTGGCGAAATATAGGCCAATCACCTGCCTCCCAACAATGTACAAGATCCTGACCAGCTGCATAACCAGGAAGATATCAGACCACTTGGAGAGCCAGAATATAATGGGCGAACAGCAGAAAGGATGCAAGGGGCTGAGCAAAGGATACAAGGAGCAATTAACCATAGATGCTGCGGTTATGGAGCAAGCCTACAAGAAGCGCCGCAACATATACACAGCCTACATCGATTACCGCAAGGCCTTCGACTCCGTGCCACATAGCTGGCTAATAGAAGCACTGAAGATCTACAAAGTCAATCCGATAGTGACAAACTTCCTAGGAGAAACTATGGCGAAATAGAATATCACCATTAAGGTCGAAAACATCACAACCAGGGCAATCCCCATCAGGAGAGGAATCTTTCAGGGAGATGCCCTAAGCCCATTGTGGTTCTGTCTAGCACTTAACCCGCTATCAACCATGCTCAACAGTAGCAAGTACGGATATAACCTCAAAGAAGGAAGGAAGAACCTGTACAACCTCACCCACCTAATGTACATGGATGACATCAAGCTCTACGCGGGAAGCACCTCCAGCAACTACTCCAGATCACCAAAGAATTCAGCAATGATATTAGGATGGAATTTGGTCTAGACATATGCAAGACCCACGGATTGCACCACGGAAAATTAATCAAGCGAAACTACCAGCTGAAGACTGGTAAAGAGATCGAAGCCATGGCAGAGGGAGAGGCCTACAAATACTTGGGGATGATGCAGGCTCAGCAGTTACAGCACAAGGAAATTAAGGCCTGCCTGACCGAAAAATACCATCAGAGGCTCACAAACCTGCTGAAAGCAAAGCTGAATGGAGGGAACACAGTTAAAGCCATAAACACCTATGCAGTCCCAGTACTAACATACTCCTTCGGAGTCACAGATTGGACTAACACCGAGCCGGAGTATATCATGAGAAAGACAAGGACAATGATGACCAAGAGCCGCCAACACCACGCGAAGTCAGCTGTGGAGAGACTGACAATTGCCCGGGAAGAATGAGGAAGGGAACTGATAGACCTCATTGAGCAACAGAAGACAGCGATAGTTAACCTGAAGGATTACTTCCAGAAACACATAGCAGCACTCCACCAGGCCATAAGGAAGATCGACAAGCGGTATATCCCGCTCAACCTAAGCGAGGAGTCTCCCTTCAACCAAGAGGTACAAACGAAGCTAGAAAGATGGGCAGAGAAGACACTCCATGGCAGACACTACAATGATCTTCATCAAGATCACATAGATAAAACTGGTTCCATTGCATGGCTCACAAGCGGGACGCTCTTCCCCGAGACTGAAGGATTCATGCTCGCCATCCAAGACCAGGTAATCAACACCAGAAATTATAGAAAATACATCGCCAAGGAGCCCGGAGTGTCTGATGATACATGTCGACGATGCCACCTGGTCTCAGAAACGATCCAACACATCACCGCGGGTGCAAGGTGATCACCCAGACTGAGTACACTCATAGACACGACCAGGTAGACAGGATAATACATCAGAAGCTAGCGAGGAAATACTAGTTGACCAAAGAAAGTGTACCATATTACAAGTACGAACCCCTGGCAGTACTAGAGACCCCGAACCCACAAGCTGTACTGGGATCGCGCCATAATAACGGATAAGACCATCCCGCACAACAGACCGGACATAACCCTTGTGGACAAGAAGGAAAAGACTACCTATCTGATTGATATAGCGGTTCCCAATACTGGCAACCTGCAGAAAACCCATGGGGAAAAATCAGGAAATACACGAACCTAAGACAGGAGATCAAAGAGATGTGGCATATGCAACGAGTAACGACCATCCCGATCATCGTGTCGACCACACGTATGGTGCCAAAGACCCTACATAACAGCCTAGCAGCAATAGGTCTCCCAGCGAACACCTACAAGGAACTCCAGAAAGTCGCAATCCTGAACACCTGTAGGATAGTCAAAGAGTTCCTCGACCAACAGTAATACCAGACATAACAACAACCACCCTGTGTACTTGGTAGCAATGCCCATCACGAGGTGGAACCCCCAATCACGGAGAAATAATATAAGTGAAATAATAATAATAATAATAATAATAATAATAATAAGACACACTGAAGAAGAACCTCGTCGCACCCAGCAAGAGACTACACCGATACAAAGAGAGCTCCCAGCGGAAAATAAACAAGCGAATCTTTGATGAGGACCAGAGAGCTTTCTACAGGAAATCGGGTGAAGATCAGAAAGCAGGAAACGGACCACCCGAGAAGAAGACGATCGAAGAGTTCTGGGGAAATATCTGGAGCAGTGAAGTAAGACATAACAGCAAAGCACCTTGGATAGAAGTAGAACGGAAGAAAACGAAGGACATATAAAAGATAAGAGAGTGGGAGATTAGAAAAGAAGTAAAGCAGTCGATCAGGAACACCCACAATTGGCGAACCCCGGAAATTGATAACATGCACAACTACTGGTACAAGACGCACACCTGCACACACAAGCACCTAGCAGAGCAGTTCACTCGAATGATAAGGTACCCGGAGACAATCCAGAAGTTCCTCACTGAAGGAGTCACATATCTGAAGCCTAAAGATGAAGATACAAGAAACCCGGCGAAATACAGGCCAATCAAATGCCTCCCGACGATGTACAAGATCCTGACCAGCTGGATAACTAAGAAGATAACTGACCACTTAGAGAGTCAGAACATAATGGCCGAACAGCAGAAAGGATGCAAGCGGCTGAGCAAAGGATACAAGGAGCAATTAACCAAAGATGCCGCAGTTATGGAGCAAGCCTTCAAGAAGCACCGCAACCTATACACGGCCTACATTGATTACCGCAAGGCCTTCGACTTCGTACCTCATAGCTGGCTAATAGAGACCCTGAAGATCTACAAGGTCAATCAGATAATGACAAACTTCCTAGAAGCAACAATGGCGAAATGGAGTATCACCATTAAGGTCGAGAACATCACAACCAGGCCAATCCCCATTAGAAGAGGAATCTTTCAGGGAGATTCTCTGAGCCCACTATGGTTCTGTCTAGCACTCAACCCGCTATCCACCATGCTCAACGCTAGCAAGTATGGATATAACCTCAAAGAAGGAAGAAAGAACCTGTACACCCTCATCCCAGCTGATGTACATGGATGACGTCAAGCTCTATGCGACAACCGAGAAGCAACTCCAGCAACTACTCCGGATCACCGAAGAATTCACCAAGGACATCAGGATGGCATTTGGTCTAGAAAAATGCAAGACTCACACACTGCACCAGGGAAAATTGGATGGCTGTAACTACCAGCTGCTGACTGGTAAAGAGATCGAAGCTATGGCAGAAGGAGAGACCTACAAATACCTAGGGATGATACAGGCTGAGTAGTTGGAACACAAGGAAATCAAGAAGTGCCTGACTGAAAAATATCATCAGAGACTCAGAAGCTTGCTGAAAGCAAAATGGAACGGAGGGAACATAGTTAAAGCCATAAACACCTATGCAGCTCCAGTTATAACATACACATTCGGGGTCATAGATTGGGCTAACACCGAACTAGAAGATATCTTGCGAAAGACAAGGACAATGATGACCAAGAGTCGCCAACACCACCCGAAGTCAGCAGTGGAGAGAATAACAATACCTCGCAAAGAGGGAGGAAGGGGCCTGATAGACCTGACAGAACAACAGAAAACAGCGATAGTTAGCCTGAAGGATTACTTCGAGAACAACACAGCACCACTCCACCAGGCCATAAGGAAGATAGATGTGGTATACTCCACTCAACCTAAGCGAGGAAACCCCTCCCGCCCAAACGGGAGAGGAAACGAAGATAGAAAGATGGGCAAAGAAGACACTACAATGACCTCTATCAAGATCACATCGATAACATTGCTTCCAATGCATGGCTCACAAGCGGGACGCTCTTCCCCGAGACTGAAGGATTCATGCTGGCCATCCAAGACCAGGTAATCAACACCAGAAACTACAGAAAATACATCGCAAAGGAGCCCGGAATGTCAGGTGACATATGTCGACGATGCCACCTGGCTTCAGAAACGATTCAACACATCACCGTGGGGTGCAAGGTAATCACCCAGACTGAGTACACTCATAGACACGACCAGGTAGCCAGGATAATACATCAGAAGCTAGCCAGGAAATACCAGTTGACCAAAGAAAGTGTACCACACTACAAGTACGAACCCCAGGCAGTACTAGAAACCCGAACCCACAAGCTGTACTGGGACAGCGCCATAATAACGGATAAGACCACCCCGCACAACAGACCGGACATAACCCTTGTGGACAAGATGGAAAAGGCTACCTATCTGATTGACATAGTAGTGCTCAAAACTAGCAATGTCCAGAAAACTCATGAGGAAAAAATTAGGAAGTACACGAACCTGAGACATGAGATCAAGGAGATGTGGCATATGCAAGAAGTATCAACCATCCCGATTATCGTGTCAACCACCGGTATGATACCAAAGACTCTACATAGCAGCCTAGCAGCAATAGGTCTCCCAGAGAACACCTACAAGGAACTCCAGAAAGTTGCAATCCTGAACACCTGTAGGATAGTCAGAGAGTTCCTCGACCAACAGTAACACCAGACATAACAACAACCACCCTGTGTACTTAGTAGCAATACTCGTCACAAGGTGGAACTCTCAATCAGGGAGAAATAATATAAGAGCAATAATAATGATAATAATAATAATGATGTATTCTACTGTGGGCGTGATTTTGTTTGGATGAAAAGCCCAATTTTTTGAAAAGAATAACCATGCAACCCTTTCCCGAGACCAACTAATTTTTTACAGTGTGAAAAAGAGTCCAGGAGACTCCTTTTCCTCTATACGCAACTCGAACGTAGGCTTTTTAACAGTTCATAGCCACTCAGAATCCTGCTGGTGTGGAAGGATAGCAAGTGAAACCCCTGTGCTGAGAGAAAGAGCTACATTTATTGGATACATTAAAGATATAATGTATACGCTGCATATATGGTCATGCAAATGTTTTAGAAGGCAGTGCGGTAGAAAAATGATATAAATGAATCTGCAGACAGTAAAAGTGTCATTTACAAATATCTGGAAACCAGTTCAGCAGATCTGAAGGAGGATTGGTGGAGTGATTTCAGACCACAGGAATTTGCGTAAAACAGATTTCGGATCTGCTCGTTGGTTTTACCTGGAACATCGTAAGCAAGCCACAGTTTTGTTTGGACAAATCACGTGTAAGGCCATAATAGAATCAAAAATCGGGAATGTACAGCAATAGATGTTGGTGCACCATACTCCGTAGCAGCATAGGTCACTCGTCTTGAAGTCTTCAAATCCAGTCATAGACCAAAGGACTTATTAAGGGCCTCTTCAATCGAGGCTGTGCTTAGCTGATCTCAGGCGAACAGAGACGGATTTCCCCTTTGAATTCTTCTGAGTTTTTCAGTCAGCCCAACATATAATTTAGCCAGTCAACACATACTTCTGCAGACAAATAAAATTATACTGTTATGAACAAAAAGCTCCGGTGCCTTTAAACCTTTCCATAAATAAATTAAAGTGTATCATTTATATCCTTCGTGTTTACCATATGCCAATATGGTAAACATATCAGGCAGAACTCTTAAAAGAGTTAACTAGATGAGTAGCTAGAAAAGTTTTAGTTATAAATTTCAGAACAAAATATTCGGATAAGTGAAGAATGATTATAGAAAACGAAATATTACTCTCCAGCTGTCTTTATTAAGTAGGACACGGAAATTTCTAATCAATATTCTTTAGCTTAATAATACCTAATTTTAATGATAAAAATTTCTTTGAAAATCAGCTGTAAATTTTTTTTTTGTGTTTTTTCTAAGTTTTTACAAACAAACGTGAACACTATTTGCCATAGATATGGTGCATATTTTCGCAATTACTCTGTTTAGCTTGCTATCCTTTTATTTTTCTTTCATTGCTTTAGACGGATTATGGCCTTCCAGCCCCGTATAATTAAAAGTGTGAGTGATGATAGGAGTGCACTGTCCAGAATATTACCTTAATCCATAGAATGTTCACACGGAGAATGAGATCAGTGCCATCTTACAAGGTGCGTAGATTTTAGTTTAAAACAACTTTCAGTACTGGAAATCGAATTTATAAATACGAGGGGGTATCAGAAAGTTCGTACCCTTACCTAGATAAAACATCAGTAGGGAAATGTCGTTCTTAATGTACGTTGTCTACATATTCGATAACTAACATTTGAAATTTCATTCCCGTAGGTGATCGTACACCAGAGGTGGAGCCCGGAATCTGAGGAAGGACGCTATGGTTGACAAAGTGGAGCATCGAGCAGTGATCAAGTCCCTGCATTTGCGGGGCAAGAAAGCCCAGGAAATTGACGAAGAAATGAAAACTGTGTATGGACAGAATTGTCCATGCTATGACACTGTAAAAAAGTGGAAACGGGAGTTCCAGTGTGGTCGTGCAAGTGTCTTTGACTAGCCAAGAGAAGGAAGGCCATCAACATCCACAGACAATGAGATGGTAGCAAAAGTTGAACAGCTGGTTCTGAGTAACAGACGTTTGACAATTCATTTCGTCTCAAATGCAGTGGGAATTAGTTATGGGTCTGTCCACAGCATTTTACGTTGCTATCTACATATGTCTAAGGTCTCCGCACGATGGGTTCCAAGATTGCTAACGCCTTTGCAGAAGCAATGTCGAATACAGTGTTCTCGCCAAAAGTTCGATTTGTGTAATGCGGATGTTGAGAACTTTTTTGATTGGTTGGTGACAAATGAGGAAAGCTGGGTTTACCAGTATGATCCGGAGATTAAAGACATGTCAAAGACATGCGTAGATGCCGCTTTGAATCGTCTCAGGAAGTCATCAATGAAGGGGAATCGTGGTTTCAGGCAAAAAAAGTGCGGGGCTTCTATGATCAAGGCATTAAACAACTGATCCATAGATGGGAGAAATGTGTTACTGTACATGGAGAGTACATAGAAAAGGATTAAAGTTCCTGCGAAGTTTCACCTTTCTAGGGCTATTATTTCTAGGTAAGGGTACGACTTTTTGATATCCCCCTCGTATTTTTAATTCGTATTTTTTATTATTTTATCGACACTAAAAATATCTTCCTGAACGGCCCGTTACTATCATCTTGTTTTTGAAGTTCGTGTATTGAAGGCTAGCATTCAAACGTAAGCTTTAAACGTAATAGCTCTGACTACAATAAAGTTGAATTTTAAATAAATGTCCCCGAATTAATTCAAACAAATGTTATTATTTTTAAAGTAGTCATTTTGGAAGGCTATTTACTCGTTCTAATGCTACTGCCACCAGTTTAAAACATTTTTGGAATTCCTGTTTTAGAATGGACTTAGTCACATTTATTGAATATTCTAAATGTTAGAATATATTTTGTCCTTTAAGGTCAAGTTTTATTTTTAAACACAACCAAAGATTATTCGGAGTTGGTTGGTTGTTGCAGGGTTTTAGGCGCGTCAGAAACTTAGGTAATATCCTCTGGTTCATAGCTTCACTCCTCTATGATAGGGTACTACAAGTCGACGCCTATGCACAATCGCACAAGAAGGCAATTTCTGCTGGTGTTCCGCAAGGAGGAGTCTTATCTGGTTTATTATTTACAGCCATCATTGCACCTCTTGTCCGTAACAATGAGAAAATCATCACCTATGCAGATGATATAAAAATTCTAACGCCTATTGCTTCAAACAATCACCTTGAAGCTACAGCAAGCATTAATGATAGTCTCATCAACGTCGCCTCTTACCTCAAACAGTATGGACTCTCAATCAACCCACAAAAAACAAAACTAATGGTGTTCTCTCTCAGATCAACCCCTACAATAATAGCCCCAACACTCGATGGAACTGTAATATCTGCCATCCCTACACATGTGGATTTGGGAATAGTATTTGATCCAAAACTCCGGTTTCATGATCATGTAGACAAGCTCACTTCCAGAGCAGCCTCTCTCCGATGGCTAGCTGAACAACAACTTATTTATGTTAAGGAGCCTCGTATAATTAAGAAATATATCAGAACAGTACAGTAGTTTATTCTCCACTCTATGCTGCTGAAGTGTGGGCATCAGCAGCTACTACAACGAAGAAACCAATCCTCGCTGCAGAATTCTGGCTACTTAAATGGGCTAACTGGAAAGCTTGTCTCCCACCACAGGACAGAACTACAGCTTTAGCTACCTCACTGGGGATGCAGCGACTCCCTGACATCATTGAAATACAACGACTGATAGCTACAGTTAAAATGATCACGGGCCAGATCTCAACACCGTCCATTTGGGATTCGTGTTACTGGCGAATACCCAAGCCAGAACTTCAGTCAACCCCGATGCTCCGCTCGAGGAATCGGAGGCTTCATATCTCAGACCACTTCCTCCCAAACCAAATGCTACCGGAAGTACAGCACCTCGACGCTGACCTTCAGACGTTTTGCAGCAATAAAACCTACAGGAAAGAAATATTAGCAGCTCGCTCCAATCCCAGAATCTAATGAGAACAAGTTCGTGCATCCTCCACACCATCTGCCAAGCTATCCTGTGCCACGACAGAACTAGTTTGACAGAGAAGTGCCATTCATATATATTATATATTTTATTGTAAATAAAATTGTAAATGACATATTTGATTGTAAATTTTATTGTAAATATAACCGGACGATGTCACTTGTAAATATAGTTAATACTGTGTAATGTGAGGAAGTGTAATGACATGTTTACATGTTACATCTTCAATATTAGAATGTGCATTATCCATCATATATCCTGATGTGAGCATTATCTATTATCCATGTGAGCCCCTGGTCGTTGGCCGTGATGGGACAATTGCAACTTTACTTAAATCTACATATATACATTGTATTAATTTAGTTGCAATAAAGATTTTCTCTCTCTCGCCATATTGGGCCGATGTATTATGTCTGTAAATTGCGTATGTTCTGCCCTCAATTTGCTGTTTTGTTGGATGAAAAACCCGAGTTTCCGGGAGAAAAATCATTCCACCATCGCTGTTGTTGTTGTTGTTGTTGTTGTAGCAGGATATATATATATATATATATATATATATATATATATATATATATATATATATATTATTATTATTTACTGTATAGTATTGTGTATATATATATATATATATATATATATATATATAAAAATCATGCAATCCTCGCCTGAGACCGACTAACTCAGCCACGTTGTGAAAAAGGCCATAAAAATTCTTTACATCATCGACGGGACTCAAACTGAAGTGTTTTTCATCAGGAATGGGGAGGATGGTGATTATACCTATAGTGCGAACTGCTGAATGTCGTACAGTTGGTATAATCAACTTCGCTCCAGCTCTGCTTCTAAGGCCACATGCGAAATTCATTCTCATTATTTGTAATCACAGGGCGGGCGCTAGGCTGGACGTCGCCCGGGTGCAAAGCTGAAATGGGCGCCCCTGCATTGCAAGGCGGGCGTCCCCAAACATACTAAACTTCACACTAACACTTCGAAAGGGCCCCACCTTGTAGTGGCGTCCGCCTGCAATGCAGGCTCTGCAGGCTCGCTTCGCCGGCCCTGTGTAATCACACTTCATATGAATTTTATTAATCTATTTTACTTTATCAAACCCGTTTCCTTGAAACTGGTTTGATAATGTTACATGTTAAGATAAATCATGTTAACATTCTAAAGTTCCCAAACAGAAATTGAGTTTATGTTATTAACAAGATTTTAATGAGTTTTATTGTTATTAGCATATGGTGCAAGAAAGCCTGAGGCTAATGATGCACCAGCCAAAAAAAAAAAAAAAAAATCTATCTGAATTACTCTGTGCGCGTGTGTGTACGAGAGAGAGAGAGAGAGAGAGAGAGAGACTGTATCACAGTGCAGTGGGCCATTCTTTTTTTTGGACAGTGTAAATTTATCTTTATTGCTAATGAGTTTCCACAACAGATGTACCATGAGCACATGCCCACAAATATGGAAATAAGCTGATCCCTATATTCACCGACCCGTCTTTAATAATAGAGATTATTGATTAACCCTTTGGCCAGGATCTTTGAATTGCTATAGCAGAAAAGTAAAGTGCAGCCATTATCAACCCACTGCAGGGTGGAAGCCTCCTCAACAATTCATGCTGAGGGAAATGGACCATAATCTGCCACGCTGGTCCAGTGCGGGTTGGCAGATCGACCGTATTCAGCAGGCAGGGGCTTGAACCCCGGTCTACTCAAAGAGCGTGTGCTACTGCACTCCCGCTCCTGCCCACTCGGCTACGGAGGCCGCTATAGCAGAAACTTGCCCTTAATTCCACACTGTTCCAACTTGTCCAGCAGTTTTTTATGTGCAACAGTATCAAAATCTTTATTGAAATCCAAGTATATGATATTAAAATTATTTTTTTTTCATCTAGTTCCTTTGTTACCGCATCATAGTATCCAATCAGATGGTAGGACAAGATCGCCCCTTAAATCCATGCTGTGTCTGCAGTATAAAGGCATTCCTGCAACCAGAGATTCCATTATTTTCCCTTGAACAGAACTTCAACTAACTGATCTGTAATTACTCGTGTCACCCTTTTATCCTCCTTTGTGAATTGGAGAGACGTTTGTGCCTCCCCTGAATCAAAAGGTGCTTTCATAATAATGGTTAAGAGTTTCATGCCTCCTTTGCTGCCTCCCTTAATATAATTGGATAGGACCCGTGTACCCCAGGTGTCCTTTTGATTGTTTATCTTCAACAATTTCTTCTCCACTTTGCTCTCAGTTATCACAAAATCATTATTTCCCTGGTGGAGTTTTTGGATGCTGTTTCTTAATATTAAATGGATTAATTAATATTAAGAGTCAAAATTAATATTTATTTTTGGATGCTGTCTTTTAAATAGTAAATGTTCTATTTATTATTTTACAGGGGGATGAATCTTCTCATTCTTCTACCGAACTCATTAGCCATGATGATGGGTTTTTCATTGATTCCATGTTTCCTCCTGCAACGTCCTCTATATTCCATACACGAAAATTAGTACAAGGAAAAATTAGTTGGAAGAGGCCACATGTAAGTGCAATTACGTGCATGTTTGTATTTTATTCAGTTATGGAAATAGTTCTAACAAATTGCTTTTACAGATTTTACGTTAAAGGGTATGTTGTGGACTGCAGATTAGTATTCTGCAGAAATAGTGCATTATGCATTGCTTTTCCAAGGAAGGTAATGGCTATTTCCTTTACCTACCTCCCCAGATTGACCAATTATATATCATATATAGTAATAGTAATAGTAATTGTAATAGTAATAGTAATAGATGCATGTAATGAAAGAAAGCAAGCGTATGAGCTTGTGCAGCTTCAGCAAAAAAAAAAAAAAAAAAAATTACAAAACAATTCCTTCTAAATGTTTGTCCAGTTCCTCCTTAAATTTATTCAACCTATCAACTTCCACGACGACAGATGGAAGTTTGTTCCAGCAATTAACCACCCGCTGGCTAAAGGAAAATTTCCGCACATCTATTCTACATCTGTCTTTTCTTAATTTGAATTTATGCCCCCTTAGATTCGTAATCTGAACAAGTGGAAGGATCCCATCAGAATTCAGCGTGCTTATCCCATTCAACGCCTTATATACCTCAATCAGATCACCTCGCAGGTGACTAGTCTCCAGCCGCTGCAATTTGCAGTACTTAAGCCTCTCTTGGTAAGAGGATCCCTTCATTCCCCTCACCAATCTTGTTGCACTTCTCTGTACACGCTCAAGCAAATCTACATCCTTCCTAAAATGAGGCCTCCAGACATGTACGCAGTACTGAGGCGTGGCCTGACCATTGCTAATTGATAATCACCTCCTTTTCCCTGATCATTGAGAAAACCCCATTACCTGCTCTGGCAGCCTGTCTGCATCGCTCAGAAAACTTCATATCTGACTGCACAATTACTCCCAGGTCTTTTTCATTTTCTACCACCTTAAGTGTAGTACCACACAGTTGGTACGTTTCTCTGGGGTTACTTCTACCCATATGCAGTACTTTGCATTTGTCAAGGTTAAACTTCAGTTGCCACTTCTTAGCCCATCTGCAGAAATTATCTAGATCCTGTTGCTGTAGCACAATGCAGTTATTATCATTAACAACACTGCCAACCTTTGTATCATCTGCAAACTTCGACACTAAGCCTGATATACCTTCATCAATATCATTGATAAATATACAAAACAACAGAGGACCCAACACTGAACTCTGTGGGACTCCACTAATAACATTAGTCCACGAAGAGCAGCACCCATTAATTACCACCCTCTGTCTTCTCCCATTCAACCATCCTTTTATCCATTGTAGCAACTTACCCTTAATACCATTCTCCTCCAATTTGTACAGTAGTCTTTCATGCGCAAAACTTTCAAAAGCCTTTCTAAGATCCAAGTATATGATATCAAAATCATTTTTTGCATCCAGTTCCATTGTAACCACATAATAGTATCCAATCAGATTTTTCAGACAAGACTTTCCCTTAAGAAACCCATGCTGTGTCTGAATTATTCCTGCAGTCTTGTCTAGATGATCCTGCAATGCATCTTTAACCAGTGACTCCATTATTTTACCCGGAACAGAAGTTAAACTAACAGGTCTGTAATTACTCGTGTCACCCTTCGATCCACCTTTGTGAATTGGGGATACATTTGCACTTCTCCAGTCCGTGTGGACCTCACCTGAGTCCAAGGATGCTCTCATAATTATGGCTAAGAGTTTGCTTATTTCCTTTGCTGCCTTCTTTAATATAACTGGACAGATCCCATCCATCCCAGGTGCCTTTCTTATGTTTAACTTCAACAAGTTCTTCTCCACTTTGCTCTCAGTTATTACAAAATCATTAAACACCCTGCTACAATTTGATAACCTTCTGCCATTCTCAAACCTTAATAATTCCTCATGTGTGAATGCAGATGCAAAATACTCATTCAGTTTGTTTGCTATCTAAGCAGGATAATCAATAGTCGAACAATCGGTATGAAGTGGACCAATCTGATTCATCCCCTTCCTTTTAGAGTTTATTAGCATTAGCATTAGCATTACTAGAGGCATATGATGCAAGAAAGCAAGCTTATGCAGCTTCAGCCAAAAAAAAAAAAAAAAAAAAAAAAAAAAACTTCCTCTTCACCCCTCCGTTCGTTCGACCTGTCCAGCTGAGCCTTAAACCTATTTAGGCTATCAACTTCCACAACAAGGGATGGACGTCTGTTCCACCAACCAATTACCCGCTGGCTAAAGGCAAATTTTCGCACCTCTATCCTACATCTGTATTTCCTCAATTTGAATTTATGCCCTCTCAGGTGATTATTCTGAACAAATGGAAAAATCCCATCAGCATTGAGCATGCTGAAACCACTCGAGGCTTTATACACCTTTATCAGATCACCTCGCGATCACCTCACTACCTATATAAGCAAAGAAATGGTTGCTGTTTTTCTTAGCATCCTTTGCCAATGATTTCTCGTAATCTGCCTTCGCTTGCCTAATGTCCTTTGTGACTTGATTACAGACTAGCTTGTATCTGCCATAGGCTTCTGTGTCACCTGATAATTTATGTGCGTTTCATGCATTTTTCTTCTCTGCCACGAGTCTCATTAGTTCATTTGACAACCATTTAGGCCTAAACCTTGAACATTATTTCTTAATAGGTATGAAACGTCTAGTAGCTTCCACGATATACAGTATATATTTTTTTTCAAATGAGAATTTCTTGCACTTGACAATGGCCCACATCTTTGTGACACGTACGGAAACCAGGAATCAGCTTTCTTTGGGAGTGCTGTTTCAGGAGCCGCCGTGACACAGAGACATATATTGAGTGGCCTCTTTCTTAGGTGCATCCCTTTTAATGAAATAGAGCTTTCCTTCAGTAACAGTATTATGTATTTGTATCATGCGATATACAGCAGGTGAATAGTTATATAAGGATACCATTTGTATGCAACTCGGTGCGAGAATAGCTTAGACTTCAGATTCAAGTGAATTTGAACGCAGCATGGTGATCGGCGTCAGATATTCTGGTGTTAGGAAACTTAGGAAACTGCAACCCTATGGAGTTTTACGTACGACTGTATCTAGAGATTGGTCCAATAACCAAATGACATCCATCAAATAGGTACCCGGTAGTCGGAAATATAAAATTGATGAAAGAGACCAATGGAAGCTGACAAGGGTTGTGTAGTTAAAAGAGAAAGGCTACAGCTAGTTTGTTAGTTTAATAACAACCTGGTACAACAGCAGTAACCCAAAAGGAGTTTCATAACGCAGAGCTGGTCGGACCGTTGTCATGGATGGGTAATCACAGTCTTTCCTCAGTTTGAATCTATGCCCTGTCAGGCTTGTAATCTGAGCAAGAGAAAGAATCCCCTCAGTATTAAGCCTGCTCAATCAATTCAAGGCTTTATACACCTCAATCAGATCGCCTCGCAGGTGCCTAGTCTCCAGAAGCTGCAAGCTGAACTGTAACCGGATTCTACTCGTTCAGCAAAAAACAAGATGTACGGTTAGTTACAGCTTGTTTAGGTATCCAACACTGGACAGTAAGAAAATAAAATAAAATGTTGCTTGGTTTGATGAATCTCGATTTCTGATGTTTCACGTTGATGGGAGGACTAGATACTATAAATAAGCACGAGTCCATACATCCATCCTGCCAGATGGATGTATGGACTCGTAAAAAATGCAGGCTCATGGCGGTGCAATGATGTGGGGCGGTTTTTGTGGTACACATTGGGCCAGTTGATACTAATGGGGCAAAATTGGATGTCATGGGTTATCTGTAAATTGTTTTCGACCAGGCGCAATCCATCATGGCTGTAATGCATTGATCTGTGAATGGGGTCCTCCAACAAAGTAATGTGCCATATCATAAGGCCAATTGTACAGAACTGGGTCCAGGAACATTACAGTAAATTCACACTTCTGCGGTGTTCTTCCCACTCACCTGATCTCAATCCAATTGAGTGAGCACATGGGGATGAGATGGAACAAATTCTTCGGAGTAGAGATCTGCGACAACCTCCTAGTTTGCATCAACTTCTGTTTCCTTCATGAGACTGGCTGCCATTCTGTGCATCCGTTCCAGAAGAACTACATCCTTTCTAAAATGAGGCCTCTTTATCTGTATACTGTACACCTGTATTAGGAACCACTCAGTGTATATATTAAAGTGATTATTAGACTTATGAATCTTCTATTCATATAATGTTTACCACTTTCATTCATAGGAACTAGCAGATCAGCCTAAGTTACTTGTTGATGGAGTCAGTAGGCATGATATCGTCCAAGGAATTCTAGCGGATTGTTGGTTTCTTTCTTCATGCGCTGCTGTTGCTCAACGTCCAGATCTCATACAACAGGTTAGCATAAGTTTTCAATGAAATTGTGAAACTTTTCGAAAAGTTCTGTTGTGTAGTGTGACAGGTAATAGTGATATCCAAGAAGTAGATGGTCTTATTTGTTATTAAAGAAATTCGGTGAGATCTTGGTCTTACTAAACTCTAGAGTTAATATTTACCTAAAGATTAATTTAAAAAAGAAAAAGGTACAGGGAATCATAAAGAAAATATATTTGGATACACAAATTATGAATTCTCAAATCTTTAAAATTGTGTTCACTAACATCATAATTTTGAAGGATTCGTTTGTTTCAGATAATACCCCTGAATCAACCACTTTATGGAGAGGGCTACAAAGGACAAGTAGAATTCAGATTTTGGCGTTTTGGTAAATGGATTACTGTATACGTTGATGATCTCTTGCCTACTAAGAACGGAAAACTCATATTCTCTAGATGTTCGGATCCCAGCGAGTTTTGGGTGGCACTGCTGGAAAAGTCCTATGCCAAGTTAGTACATTATTATCTATTTTCATTTAGGCAGCATCAAGAATTTGCAAAGTTTTGATCTGTAGCTCATATTAAGTATTATTGTAGTGTGATTTTGATTGTTAAACAGACATTAAATTATTCGAAAAAAAAATTCATATAATTTCATATATGAATTAAAAAGGAGTGCATGCTTCTAAGTAAAAGTGGAATGTCACATCAATGTAGATCAGCACTATTTGCAAGCGAAAATACGATGTACATCAATATGGTCTTCATGAACAGCGTCCAAACTTTACGATAGGGAGTCGAAAAGGTGAATGTTAACTCAGTGAACATTGAGCCATGATTTTTATGCATATGCAATCAGTTGGGCAATGGTGGTAGAAGCTGAGAGGCGTCGATCTTTCTTTTGTTTGTTTATTAAACTAAGCGGTTCCAGCCAGTCTTCTGGCAACCCATTTAGAATACCGTACAGATACGGCGCCTCCGTAGCCAGGTGGGAAGGAGCAGCAGTACGTAGCACACGCTTCTTGATTAGACCGGGGTTCGAGCCCGTCACCACCAAATACGGAGGATGCGGAAAGGTCAGGGAATGACCACCGCATATCCCGGAGCAATATGGCCCTAGTTGCTAATGCTCCTAAAAAAAAAAAAAAACCAAATAACAATAACGTACAGATACATCATCCAAAATACGTGCCACTCCTGGCACGCGGAGCTGACAAGGGATCTACGTACTATCTAGCATTCCAAATGAATTTTAAGTTCTTTTGCTGTCTTGGTAATAAGTCTAATTTAAATGTATTAGCAACGAATGCTGAATAATTCAAATGTCAAGAGGCCAATGCATGCATTCCAAATGTGTTCAATTGGCGATACGTATGTGAACGTGCAGGTCAAGGAAGCAAAATAAGCAGTTATACTGGTTTCAGAATGGTTTCAACATAATGTCTTGTCAATCAGCCAACTGACAACTGATGGCTCACCATCCTTCGGAGTGTTGCCCTCTCCCTCATGCAGGCTGGATTACCTCTATCTCCGGCGTGTATCACTGGATCCTTGACAGAAGCATGATTAGTCAGTAAAGGAGACACGATATCCTTCTTGTCCCCAAGCAGCTCTCTCTCCAAAGCTGCAGAGGCAGGAAGATGAAATTGTATGAGAGGGCAGGCGAGGCAACGAACATTGAGAATGTGACGCCACTTCTTGCATTTGTATTCTAATCGTGCTCTATGACATAAACGCAGACAGCAATTGCGTTATGATTTTGGAAATCTGTCGCATTGTGACAGATGTTTCGTTATAGAACAATGCAAATAAGCAGCGTTCTCACCACACCGTGTAAAAAGACCCAGGTTCGAATCTCGTCAGTGAATTTTTATGGCTTTTTTCCCAACGTGACTGAATTAGTCAGTCTCAGGCAGGGTTAGCATGATTTTTTCTCCTGGAGACAAAGGTTTTTCATAGAGAAAAACAGGCAATATGAGCCATGCAATTTAGAGACATAATATACACTGAAATGACAAAATTCATGTCATACCTGGCTCCTGGGCAACGCGACGCTGTAATCCTTCTCGCTAGTGGACGAACACACCGCTGGTAGGTATATAGGTACACTGCATCATTGCATTCATGTAGACGGTAATTCCATGTCAGTATGGATAAACGTCGTGAGTTAATCGGCTTTGAAAGAGGGATGATAGTGGGTGCCCGACTCATGGATCACTCTGTCTCAGAGGTGTTACAGAAATTGCACTATACCCGTTCGACAGTATCAAGAGTGTATCGGGAATACGCCATTTCCAGAATAACAGCTCATCGTGGACAGCGCTGTGGGCGGAGAAAGGTGGTTGATGAACGTGGCCTTCAACGTCTGTCTCGCATTGTTTCAGCCAACCGGAGAGCGACAGTGCCACAAATCATCGCCGACTTCAACGAGGTAGTAGCCAGAAACGTCTCCACCAAGACAATCAGGCGATCATTAGCAGCAATAGGTTATGGGAGCTGCCTACCCACCAGAGTCCCATTGCTAACACCACAACACAGGACTCTATGCCTCAACTGGGCGAAAGAACATCGGCACTGGATCTTGGATAACTGGAGACGGGTCTCCTGCCCCGACGAGTCCCATGTCCAGTTATTTCGAGCGGACGGGAGGGTGCGCATCTGGTATAAACCGCACGAAGCTATGCACCCGTCATGTCAAAAGGAACTGTTTAGGCAGGTGGATGGTCGGTAATGGACTGGGGCGTGTTCAACTGGCACATGTTGGACCTCTGGTACGTCTATACGCATCTCTGAACGGTCCAAGTTACGTGCCCATCCTCCCAGGCAGACCATCTGTATACCTTCACGGTCACCGTGCACCCACAGGGCAATGGACTCTTCCAGCAGGACAATGCGCCTAACTCACAGAGCCCTAGTGACTAGAACATGGTTCAAAGAGCATTTCGCAGATTTTACCACCATGGAATGGCCTCACCGTTCATCGGACATGAACACTGTGGAGTATCTTTGGGAAGCTGTTGAAAGGTCCGTTCGAGATTTGGATCCTCCACCCAGGAATGCGACGGAATTATGGACAGCAGTGCAGCAAACATTGATGGAAATACCTGTGGAACGCTTTCGCAAACTAGCGGACTCAATGCCTCGCCATGTAATTGCCCTTATCCGGACGGAAGGTGGGCCTACCCGTTACTAGGTACGCATCCCATGATTTCTGTCTACCCAATGTATATAATTCAACATGGTCTAAGTCTCTGATGCATCTAAAATCCTACTACAACAACAACAGTTTTAGTGAACGAATATATTAAGAATGTGACACATCTTTCCTATCAGTAGGCGGTGGATCAGTCGATCCAACCATTCTAACGTGGCGCACTATGGCCATAGATGCCGTTACGCCAAAAAAACCCCAATCAATCAATCAATCAATCAATCAATCAATCAATCAATCAATCAATCAATCAATCAATCAATTCTAACGTTCTTCTGATGACAGTGACTTCCTGGCGACATATCCTGGCGAGTACATTCCTGTATCCATTGTTACCTTAACGTCCGACCCATATTGACAGCAATTTTCCGTGTTACCTATCCAGCTTCTGATTATTCAATTATCCACAAAGGCCCTATGCATGCTAAAGGCATTGCACACTCTTTCATGGGTCATTCGCTCACCATTTTATTATTATTTTTTCTTGCCTTGCTTACTATTACACACTTTTTTAGAGCACCTTCAGATTAATACTGTACGTCAGGGTGGTAACGGACTGCGCTGATCAACAAATAGTTTACATCAGTATATGTTACAATCATGCATTCAGATTTCAAGGTAAATCCATCCACTCTTTCTAGGGAGAGCAATTTCAATGAAGAGCAGTGTTTCTTAACTTTAGTTACTTTTTGAGTTCAATTACAATAGAAGTTTATTGAGGCTTCTATCATAGAATCAGAATAATGATAAAAATACTGTGTTAAAAGGTTTTTTTCACTCAAGCTATTGTTTGCATTGAATATTGTCGACGTGTCCAGCCTTAATGGATCACTTCAACTGACTATTGCTACAAGGCAGTGATGCTCTCACTGATTATTAACGATTATTTACCAGAAACTTTCCCATTACAGACAGCCTTGTGCTTCTGTCACCTCCTGTAACCGATCGTTGTAAGATAGAGTTGTCATGGTGAAGAGTAAACAAAACGCAAAACATCGTCCAAATAAACTATGTCATCTCCACAGCCAGTTGACTAAGTGGCACGAGTTAGTTACCGTAAGTTACCAAGTGCCCTCCATCGAATCCCGTCTAAGCTGAAACACTGAACTGGAACTTTTTAAATTACTGTTGCTGCTTTGGGGAACTTTTCTCCTTTCTGCCTGTTATTCTGTTGTGTAAACAGCGTTGTAATGGCATAATGCAGCGTTGCAATGGTAGCATAGTGCATCATATGTAATGATGCAATTAACATGGGCGCCTCCGTAGCCAGGTGGACAGGAGCAGCAGTGGTAGCACACGCTTCTTGATTAGACCAGGGTTCGAGCCTGTGACCACCAAATATGGAGAATGCTGAAAGGTCAGGGAATGACCACCGCATATCCCCGGAACAATATGGCCTTAGTTGCTAATGCTCCTAAAAACCAAATAACAAACAAACAAACAACAGCAGTTAACATAAAGGACAACAGATACCTACAGCGCACTAACATATCTATCCCTCTAATGAGTTCAAAAATAAATAATCATACTATTAAATTAAATGCAGGAAAGACCTTTCATGAGACTTTCCTGCCAGGTAATATTCAGCTAGCGGAAGTCTTATCATCATTAAAGGTGGCTGGTACAGTTCTATCTTACTTATAAAACATCACAGAAATTAAACGTTGCAGAAAAGTGTCATATTAAGGCTACCCAAGAACTATCATTTGCCCATGTGTAGTATGTCCATAAATGGAGTTTGTTCTCTAGTAGATTTTCCCGTTTTCCTGGGCGAAAAACCTGAGATTCCGGGGTAGGGAAGGCCTTAATATACTCTATTGAGACCGACTAACTGAAACGGGGAGTGGAAAAGTCCATAAAAGTTGCTGGCCTCATTGAAGGGATTCAATCCTAGGCTTTTCCAATCGGTGTGGGGGAGGAAGAAATATAACCCCTGTGTGATTGAGTGGGATAAAACAAAGAGTAGTAATCAATGGACACTGCTCTTCGTGGACTAATGTTATTAGTGGAGCCCACTGAGGGTTCCGTGTTGAGCCCATTCAGGCATGACGGTCTGCTACTTCAACAAGATCTAGAAAAGTTAGGCAGATGCGCTGAGAAGTTTAACACTGACAAACGCAAAGTACTTCATATGGGTAGCAGTAGCCGCAGAGTAAAGTAATAATTGTTTGGTACTACATTCAGGACAGTGGATAATGAAAAAGATCTGGGGGTAATTGTGTAGTCATATACGAAGTTTTCTAAGCAGTGAAAAAAGGACGCAAAAGTAGCTCATGGAGCCTTGTCAATGATATACAGGAATTTTGCTAGCAGGGATAAGGAGGTGATTATTCCCTTGTATAAGGCAATGGTCAGACCACACCTTGAATACTAGAGGCATCATTTTCAGTAGGATGTAGAGCTGCTGGAACGAGTACAGAGAAGGGCAAAGAGATTGGTGAGGGGAACAAAGGAGTGCTTTTACCAAGAAAGGCTTCCACTGAATGCTGGTGGGATTCTTCCTCTTCAAATTGAGGAAGGACGGTTGCAAAATAGATGTGCGGAAGTTTGCCTTTAACTAGTGAGTTGTTGATTGCTGGAACAAACTTCCATCTGTTGTTGTGGAAGTTGATAGCTTAAATAAATTAATGAAAGAAGTAGACCAACTACTGGTGGGAATGGACAGGTGAAATGAAAAGCATTTTTTTTTTTTTGCTGATGCTGTATAAGCTTGCTTTCTTACACCATGTACCGCTACTAATACTAATGCTAATTTTGGTAGCAAGGAGGTGATTATCCTACTGTATAAGTAGGATAATCACCTGCATTTTAAGTACAGCATGCAAAGCTGGAGGCCCAATTTAAAAAGGATGTGGGTCTCTTGGAATCGGAAGAGAAGGGCAACGAGATTTGTGAGGGAGGAACAAACGAGTACTCTTACGAAGAAAGGCTTCAGTTCTTCAGATTGGAGAGTCTAAAATCTGGGTACCAATGAAGAGAACTGATTGAGTTGTTTAGCTTAAGGCTTTTAGTGAATTGAGTAAGTTGAATGCCAATGGAAATATTATTACTATGGTAAGACAGGTGATGTGGGAAGTGGTATTTTTTACCCTTTGGCTAAATCTCTATAATATTGCTTTCTTGCATCATTTTACACCACTACTACTCTTATTAATAATAATATTATTATTATTTATTATTATTTTCCAGCAAGCGTGGTAAGACGACTATTATAACCAATGTACTACTTGTTAGGATACTATTCTGGTATGGGCATCATTTCTGTGTAGGTTCTGGTCCTCCTATCATCCTTGGAGCGGACGGTGCTTGCTCACCTCACTATTGGGCAGACAGAAACAATGCTGAGGACCATTTTCTTCCTGCGTTGTTGACCTTTCACCCAGACGTTAAAGGATTGCAGAGTATTTGATAATCATGTGATGATATATTTTTACAACACGACAGCTGCAGAAGCATGTTTATTTGTGCAGTAAAGACTAAGGCAGCTTGGCGATTTGCTTTAGATAAAGAATTATTTTACACGTATGGACATTACTTGCTGTAATGTCCATACGTGTAAGATAAGCAAGTTGAATAAAGTAAATTTTTTCTAACATCCTATCAGGTTAAGCGTACCTTGTCAGCATGGATAAATTATTTAAATAACTAGGTGGTTACTCTGATAATTTTGGCAAATACGAGGACTTTTATTTGAACTAAATGCGGTTTCTTTTTCTCCTAACCTTCTGCTATTAAAGCGTATGTTATTCTTGCTACAGGGTCCACGGCTCTTACGAAGCCTTAGAGGGAGGTCAGGCAATGGACGCTCTGGTTGATTTGACTAGTGGATTGTCTGAGAGATATGAGCTAGAAAACTGCCCTCCACATTTGTTCAGTTTTTTGCTACAAGCTTCAAGAAATGGTTCCTTCATTACATGCTCCAGAAAGGTATTACGTTATTGTTTAAAAAAATCATATCTGTATTGGTTTTGAATATTATTATATTACTCATAGAGTTACTATTTTTACAGATGATAAACAAATACTTATTTTGTGACGAGTTTAAGAAGAATGTCTACAGTTACACAACAGTAATTAGTTTTGTTTCGTGTCTGAATATAGAAGAGGAATGATCTTTCAAATGCGTGACTAAGCAACTAGTTTCGAAATGTCATTAAGAAAGTTTTAATGTTATTATTTAAAAAATATATAGTTTATGTTTAAAATTATCATTTAAATATCGAATTATGAATTAAACTGATTGCTACTACACAAGAATGGATATTCTATAACCAGAAAAGTAGCAGTTTCTGTCATTTGTGTTTGTTCTTACTGAAAAGATGATTATTAATACAGTATAGATTGCTGAAGTGTCTGTGTATAGATTACATAGGTGGCAGCACTTTTTTGAGTACTAAAGTGTTGCCACCTATGCTGAAAGGAATTAAATTAATCGTGATTTCGAAATATTTTTATTTGAAGGTAATTTGATATTTGTAAATGAAATTTTGGAAATTAATTTTATTAATTTATTTTAAATGATTGTTTGAAAATTATTGTATTATTTCGTACTTCGTGAAACTGAAAACGAAATACATTAAATACATTTCGTCTAAGATATTTTAGTATATTTTAAATATATATATATTATTTTTTTGAAATTTCTTTTCTATAGGGAGACTGGAGACTGTCCCACATCGCTGATTCCAACGGTTTAGTTTCTGGACATGCCTATACTATTTCAGCAGTAGCAAAGGTAACTTCACATCGTTAGGCCTTTCTTTATCTGACTAGTGAGGAGTAATGTTATTAATTATCAATTCGTTGAACTATTTCTAATGAGATACAGATTTTATTGATAATAGTCCAAAAAATCAAATTTTAATTCTTTTAAAATTGTTTTAAATTAAGTAGGTCCGAATGCCATTTAAGATATTTTTAATAACTTTTGGTTATTAAAAAAATTAAGTAATCATTTGAACATTTGCATCTCTTTTAATGAACTTCCTTGGTCGGAGAAAATTTAGGTTTGAATCCGGTTGTTGATCTTACTTGATGTCAAAGTATTGTGTCTGTAAATTGCGTATATTCTGTGGTTGATTTGTCACCCTCCGTAGCACGATTCGTTTGAAGAGGTCTTGGTTAGGAAGTCTGGAAGAATTTCTAAAAGTTCTCTTCAGTCGAGTCTGTAGTTAATCGATCTCAGGCGATGGCAGTAGGATTACACATACTAGGATTACATGGGAGTAATATTATTCCTGGTTTTTCAGCCCGCACAACGTGTAAATCTGCTTTGAACACACACTTCTACAGACATAATGGCGAAAACTTCAGTTTTCCGTTGAAAAACTCGAATTTCCTGAGGGGAAACGGCAGCCCTCGTCGGAAATCAGCTAACTTGGCCACGGTGTAAAAAAAGCCCATAAAAGTTCCTCACGTTCATGGGGTTCAAATAACTACTATGCTACTCGTGCGGTGTCGGTGATGTCAGGAACATCTTGAATTTTTTTTTATTTTTGGCACAACTGTTGAATTAACTGGAGGTTTAGAGAAAAAAGTTTACTAGCAAAAAAAAAAAATAAATAAATAAAAATAAAATAAAATAAATAAATAAATCAACCTATAAACCGATAAATCGGGCTCAGAATATATGTTTTACCTGCCCTAGACACTCCACAACTTGATTTGCCTTGACATTAATGCAAAAAACCCAACCCAACCAAATGTTTCGCGGCATAAAGATGTTCAGGAAGTGATTGATTGGAAGAGCCAATCAGCCACTTATTTAGAAGTGCTTCCCATTAAATAAATCACCACAAGTAATTCTGCCTGAAATTAAACAAACTTGGACTCTTCAAAACTGATTGGAACGGTTGTTGTAGGGTTTTTGGCGTATCAGCAACTTAGGCCACATTGCGTGGTATATAATGTCTGTGAATTGAGTTATATGGCCAATTTTCTGTTTGCTGGACTCGAGTTCCCCTGAGAAAAATCATGCTATGCTCACCTGAGATCGATTAATTGGACCATGTTGTGAAAAAGGCCCGTAAAAATTCATCGTGTCATTGACGGGATTCGAACTCGATCTTTTCCACCTGATGTGGGGAGGACGGTGATTATACCAACTGTGCTACCCAGACACTGGGAAGTGTTACAGCTACTATACCATCACTGAGGGCTAAAGGTTAAAGTAACTTATATTTGACAGTGTAGGGCAACAATTTATGACGTGTACCAATACTCTCACATAAAGTACCTTAATATCTCTCTTCTTCTACTTTTCATTGTTCAAAACCTTCTAAATATTATACTCTTTTCCCTTGCAGGTAGCAGAATGGATATAATCACCATCTTTCCCGACACCGGGTGGAAGCTTGAGTTTGAATACCATCATTGATACGAAGGATTTTTGTAGACTTTTTCACAAAGTGGCTAAGTTATTTCCTAGTGGAAGCCTTCCTACCCTCCATCTTCTTCATATATTGCTCATAACTTAATCTGTCACCCCTGCGCTCTCTCCAACAAAAAACTAGTCAGTCTTTTTTTTTAAGGGCTTGTCCATAGTAAGCTCAGAAGAAGACAGGGTTCGCCCAGCCAGAAACTTCATCCCTACTACCTTGTCCGGCTTCCCGCGGCCGGTGTAGTAACTAAGGATTGACGGGGCTCTAGGCTAAGAGGTCAATGAACAACATAGCCCCACCCTACACTACATAAACCACACAATGTAAACTACGCAGACATGGAGGAAACCCCTGGTGCCGTTTGACCCCAAATGCACTTTACATAAACCACATATCCCTCATGCTATCTGTCTTTTACAGGGTATAGTATTGAACACGAAGAACTGATCGCGGAGTTGTGGAAACCACCGGTGCCTCTTTACCCTAAACATTATGTACAGTGTCTATATAACCTTTTTTTTAATGAACACCTCAAACACGAAAGGTATAAAAACCTATAGTACTTAGCCCGCGCATGGGTTGAAGGAGATGGGGAGGATGGGGGATTCCGGAATCTGCTCTCGAGACTAAACATGGGTTTCACCACTTCAACACTCCAATAAGCAAAGGGCTGGTGTTGCACCGGTTGATGAGAGTCATCTGTCACCTGCATTTGTTCTTTGGTCGGTTTGCTGTTTGTTGGACGAAAAACCCGAGTTTCCGAGAACAAAAAAAAAAAACATGCAACTCTCGCCTGAGACCGACCAAGCTACGTTGAGAAAAAGCCCATGAAAATTTCTCACGTCATTGACGGGATTCGAACTCAGACCTCTTCCATCCGGTGTGCTAGGACGTTAAACAACCACTGTGCTACTGCCTGGGCGATTCCTATTCTTTGCTTCAATTGATATAATAAAGCAAAATGGTCAGATGAATACATGATTACATTGAACTTAAACTGAATCCGAAAATTGCTGTATCCTTCAAGGTTGTTGTAATTGCAGGCCGGACTGAGTGGATCTGATCTGATTTATTGTTGTGTATAAAGATCGATTTTTTGAATGTGAGAAGAAGAATAAATTATCACAGGGAACCTTATGGTATGTTAGAGATAGAGTACTAGGCGAAGAAATTTTCTGGGGTGTATTTATTTATTCTTCTTCTCCGTACAGACTTTACGCACTCAACTCTTAGTTTTACTATGCAAAGTTGTTGATCAATATAATAAAATCGAAACACAATAAATTTTTCCAACAATCCTAGTAAATTTAATATTTTGTAACTACAGGTGGAATTGAACTCTGGAGAAGAAGCTTCTCTTCTCAGGATACGAAATCCATGGGGAAATAGCGTAGAGTGGAATGGGGCATGGAACGATAGGTAAGGATGATGTTTTGAATTTCAATAAAATAGTGTAAGTAATGATGCTAAAGTTTTTAATCGTTGGAACGAATAGAATGGCAATACTAAGAGATTCATTCAATTCACGTGCGATCTTCTAGCGACACCATATGGAATGAAGTGGATTCAACTACTAAGGAAGATATTGACTGGAGGAAAAAGGGCGATGGAGAGTTCTGGATGAGTTTCTCTGATTTCTGCCAGGAGTTTGAGGAAGTTACGATTTGTACCTTGGGTCCCGATTTCAATGGAAATGGGATCGCTGATGAAGTGGGTCAAGTAAGACAAATATCGTTGGCGTTAAACTCTACTTGATTTACGCATAAAGTTAAATTGATTTACTATTTTAAATTATTTCATTATTACATTCATTTGGTTAAATTACATCTTAACAATGCAAACTATTATTCTCACAGGTTAAAAGCGTAAAAGGACGGTGGGAACTTGATAAAAGTTGTGGAGGTTCCAGGAACAATCTAGTACTGTTTGCCACAAATCCTCAATTCTTGTTTACCGTTTCTGGACGACGTAAGTATGTTGCCGTTTTGTTTC
Source organism: Mastigoproctus giganteus (assembly GCF_048544385.1). Taxonomy (NCBI): domain Eukaryota; kingdom Metazoa; phylum Arthropoda; class Arachnida; order Uropygi; family Thelyphonidae; genus Mastigoproctus; species Mastigoproctus giganteus. The sequence goes on along the minus strand of NC_143576.1, from coordinate 226,770,687 downwards.
CCATTCCAGTATGCTTAAATTCAAATTCATCATACTGGAATTTTTGTATAAGGGCAGAAAGACCAAGTTGTATTCGTTCATGCGTTTTTGGTGGTGACAGCACTACTGATGAGCATAATCAAGAATTGAAATAAATAAATCGATTATGGCATTTTTATAATTGATTATATGTAAATTAGTTGATTATGAAAAAAATGACAACAAGAAATCTGAACTGTAGAAAAAACCACAGTGGAAGGATTTGATCTGATACATGATATTGTAGTATACAGTACATACACATGTATGCAGAGAGAAAGAAGGAGAGAGGAAAAGAACAAAAAGAAGAACTACTGTCTAATAATAACAGCCCTTTAATTTTTATAACATCAGATGGAATCCGTCCACTGTGGTTTTTTTTTGTCTTTTTTAGTTTCCTTGTTGTAGAGATCAGAATGAATATAACGGAGCCTCAGGATACTTTTGGAAACTAGTGAAGGAGGGGTCTCGACGAAGTATTAGCATTAGTAGTGGCAAAATGATGCAAGAAAGCATAATTATACAGCATCATAAAAAAGCCATTTCTCACAGCACCTGTCCATACCATAGTTTGTATAGATCTTCCTTCCTTGAATTTATTCGAACTACCCACTTCCACAACACCACATGGGAGTTTGTTCCAACAGTCAACTAATCGCTGGCTGAAAGCAAGCTTCCTTACCTTTATCCTGCAATTATCTTTCCTCAGTTTGAATTTATATCCCCTCATGTGTGCGAGTAGTCTGTAAAGAGGAAGGATGCCATCAACATTGATCTTACTCAATCTATCCAAACTTACTCAATGATCAAACTTACTGATCTTACTCAATCTATTTAAACACCTCAAATAGATCTCACATGTGCCCAGTCTCTAGACGCTGCAATTTGCTGAGCTGATGCCTCTTTTGGTAAGAGCATCCTTTTGTTCTCATCACCAATCTCGTTGCCCTTTTCTGCACTCGTTCCAACAGTCCGCATCCTTCCTGAAATGAAACTTCCAGACTTGTATGCAGTACTCAAGGTGTGGACTTATCATTGCCTTATACAGCAGAATGATTACCTCCTTATCTCTTTTCCTATATATCATCGACAAAATCTCACGAATTCTACTTAGCAGCCCGTATACACTGCTCAGAGAATTTAATGTCTAACTGCACAGTTACCCGCAGATCTTTTTATTTTCAACTACCTCGAGTGTGGCATCACTCAAGATAGAAAAGAACGTAGTAGGTGGTATGAAGGGTTTCCGAAAAGTAAGGTAACACATTTTTTTTTTCTTAATAATGATGAAAGGGAATGAGATGAAACTCGATGGACAGATAGACCCGTTAATAATGTTCAAAAAGACCGCCAGTGCAGTGCAGTGTTGCGGTACTGTCGCCTCACAGCATGTTCCAGTTGCAAAATGGCGGCTACCGTAGGAGTGTGTTCCAAAACAGGTGTTAGTGAAGTTATTCGCTTTTGACAAGCAAAAGGGTCTTCACCAAGTGACATTCACCGTGAACTGGTTGCTGTGTATGGCGAAAAGGTGATGACAAAACAAAGAAGCAGGTGTGCTTTTGTTGCAATGAATTTAAAGCAGACCGTGTTGACATTGAAGATCGACATCATGGCCATAGTGTTCTGGGATCGCCAAGGCATTCTGTTGGTGAATTTCTTGCCGAAAGGAGGAACATTAAATGCACAGCTTTACTGTGTAACTTTGAAAAAAACTGAAAGCCAACATTCGACGCAAACGACCAGGACTCCTGACAAGCGGTGTGATTTTGTTGCACGACAACGCAACTCCACACCACTCGTTAGTGCTTGCGCCGTAATCGTTGGGAAACTCTGTCACATTCCCCCTACAGCCCAGACTTAGCGTCTTCAGATTTCCATTTGTTCGGCCCTCTGAAAAAAAACACCTTTCAGGAAAGCATTTCACCACGGGTGAGGAAGTTCATCAGGCGGTGCGATGTTGGTTACTGAGTGTGGGCATAGACTTCTTCAGTACTGGTATTGATAAACTGATCCATCGTTGGGACAAGTGCATCAATAAAACTGGAGACTGTGGAGAAGTAGTGCATGTTCACTTATTTCTTGGTGTGTAATTTCAACTTCGTATTATTAAACATCATCGAGAGAAAACATTTGTTACCTTACTTTTCGAAAACCCCTTGTACGTTCTTCTAGGACTACTGCTACCATATGCAGTGCTTGTTAAAGATCCTTCTTAACAAGTTCATTGTCTAATAAAAAGCATCAAAACAACAGAGAAAATCATCCAATAAAAAATATAATGCTTCCATGAAAGTAATATAATACAAAACTTAATTAAAATAAAATACTGTAAAGCTTCTGAAAGTCAAGGATTTAAATAATACAGTATTTAGACTATAAAGTGTTTTAGGACAAGAGCCTAATGCTGCTTGGTAGAATGATTAACGTATAGGTTAGTGGATGGTAGTATCCGCCGAGAATAAGTAACATTAGCTTCTCCACCGGTGAAGCGTTAATTATTCGAGATAGTGCAATACCACGTAACTCGTTGTGAAGGTATTCACAATATGAGATATAATTAAAACGATGCCAATTTAACTTAAATGTGAACTGATGTTATCTAAGGGTAAGTTGCTACAATGGATAAAAGGATGGTTAAGTGGGAGAAGACAGAGGGTGGTAATCAATGGGTGCTGCTCTTCGTGGACTAATGTTATTAGTGGAGTCCCACAGGGTTCGGTGTTGGGTCCTCTGTTGTTTTGTATATTTATCAATGATGAAGGTATATCTGGCTTAATGTCGAAGTTTGCAGATGATACAAAGTTGGCAGTGTTGTTAATGACAGTAATGGCAGTGTGCTACTGCAACAGGATCTAGATAATTTGGGCAGATGGGCTAAGAAGTGGCAACTGAAGTTTAACATTGACAAATGCAAAGTACTGCATATGGGTAGAAGTAACCCCAGAGAAATGTATCAACTGTGTGATACTACACTTAAGGCGGTAGAAAATGAAAAAGACCTAGGAGTAATTGTGCAGTCAGATATGAAGTTTTCTGAGCAATGCAGACAGGCTGCCAGGGCAGGTCATGGGGTTTTGTCAATGATATATAGGAATTTTGCTAGCAGGGAAAAGGAGGTGATTATCCCTCTGTATAAGGCAATGGTCAGGCCACACCTTGAGTACTGTGTACAGGTCTGGAGGCCTCATTTTAGGAAGGATGAAGATTTGCTTGAGCGTGTACAGAGAGGGGCAACAAGATTGGTGAGGGGAATGAAGGGATCCTCTTACCAAGAGAGGCTTAAGTTCTGAAAATTGCAGTAGCTGGAGACTAGGCACCTGCGCGGTGATCTGATGAGGTGTATAAGGCCTTGAATGGGTTGAGCACGCTGAATTCTGATGGGATCCTTCCACTTGCTCAGGTTACGAACCTAAGGGGGCATAAATTCAAATTAAGAAAAGACAGATGTAGAATAGATGTGCGGAAATTTGCCTTTAGCCAGCGGGTGGTTAATTGCTGGAACAAACTCCCATCTGTCGTTGTGGAAGTTGATAGGTTGAATAAATTTAAGGAGGAACTGGACAGGCATTTGGAGGGAATGGTGTGATTTTTTTTTTTTTTTTTTTTTTTTTTTTTTGGGTAATGCTGCATAAGCTTGCTTTCTTGCATCACATGCCACTACTACTACTACTACTACTACTAAGACAATAGCGGTTTACATTTAAGTAAAAATGCGCTTCTAATTTCTCTGTTATTTCATATCTTGTCCATAAATAATTTCAGTATTTTGTGAAAGAAATAAAGGGTTAATGAAGTTCAGCTCAAACATGGTACAAGTGTCAATTTGTGTGTAAATTATGTATAGCATAATTTATGGAATGATTAGATAAATTTTTAGAGGGAATATACAGAAGAGGTGGGTTATATATATATTTTGGCTGATGTTGTATAAGCTTACTTTCTTGCATAATTTGCAAATACTAATACCAAATACTAATATTAATTATTGAGTAGTACTTTCAAAATGCGACGGACGTACACCGAAAGGCAGTTCAGGGCAGCATCTAAACATTACACAAGAAGAGCATTTGTGTGATGGAGGAAACGATCACAAGTGTAGTGACATCTGCATGAGGCTAAACTCGAAATAGATCATAAATCTGGTGGTGGTGGTGGTGGTGGTAGAGGCACTATTACTAACATCTGGCAATTACTGCTCTGATCAGTGATCCTAGTTCAACACTGTTTGCTTCATGCCAAATAAAACAACACAGTGTGTGTGTGTGTTTAGTGCCAAAGCAACTAAGACTATATGGCATGAATATTTAGTGTCTACAATTGAATGCAGCCCAGTTGGTATATCACTGTTTTCTGCACACCGTGTGGAAAAGACCTGAGTTCGAATCCAGTCAATGACGCTTGGAATTTTTATGAGCCTTTTTCACAACGTGGCTAAGTTAGTCGGTCTCAAGCAAGTGTAGCGGGGTATTTTTTCTCAGAAAATCGGGTTTTTCGTTGGGCAAACAGAAAATCGACCACAAACATAATACATACGATCAGTAGCGTAGCTACCCTTTTTCGGGCCCGGAGGCAAAAAACATGTTCGGGTCCCTACTTAATTAATGAAAATTGCAAAAAGAGGAGACAACCAAAGACGTTCGGGCACGGAGGCAATTGCCTTGCCTGCCTAGATGGTAGCTACGCCACTGCATACGATGCAATATGGTCTAAATCTCTAATGCGCATAAAATCGCTGCAACAGCAGCAACAACCAATATTTATTTTGTAAATCAGTCTTTTCCATATATCATTTTACAGTGTAGTATCGTTTGGTACATTTTAGTTTCTAGTATTAAACCATTATAATTAAACGGTTGGTGTATTTGTTTTAAATTCTGGATATGTACTCTCCCAACCTTAGAGGCCTTTTTGAAGATAGTATTAGCAGCAACAACAACAACGGCATGTATTCTTCGGTTAGTTTTCTGGATGAAAAACTCCAGATTTCGAGAGAAAAATCCACGAAACCCGTGCCTAAGACAAACTAACTCAACCAAGTTTTGAAAAAAAAAAAAGCCTATAAAAATGCCTCCCGTGTAAAACACAATATGTACAATATAGATTATTGACTATTACATAGCTAAACATAGAACTCGGCTAACCATCTAAAATATAAGGCTATCGCAAGTCCCACCAAGTTGGTGGTATAGGCCTATGGCGCGAAGGAAGTATGCGGGTAATTTAGCCTGAGTTTTAAGCTCAAATCGGGCCACAGATAGCTTGATCCTCATCCGGTAATACTCTTCTTCGAATACTCACATCTGCGAGGGATGATTTTCTTTATCTGCTCCCGAATCCTGTGTATCCCTGAGTTTTTATGAAAATTTCAGCAAGTGGGAGGTGCGTTTCGGATCCCAAGGCTCTTTCAATGACGTAATCAGTTTTACTGCTATTTTAGATAATTTGTAGGTTTGTACATGTCATAAGTCTTCTATTTGCATCGAAACTGTATTCTGTTTGACATTCGCCCAACCGGCATTTCTTTAATGAAGACAAATCGAATTTTTATTTTAAGTGCTCAACTAATTTAGGGAAAAGCCCTAAGGGAGTTATGAGAACTGCTGGAGTTATAAAACATGGTTACACAGGTAAGGGCATAGCCTCAGTTTTCTGTAGCTTTGAACAAACAAAGTTTGCTATTAAATGCAGTATGAGGTCACTGCACTTAGTAGCAAACTTTGGTCAATTCTGTGTAAACTGAGGTTATGTCCCTTCGTGCACAATAACGTTTTTATTTCAGTTTAATTAAAAGGGGTGTTTTAGCTATGAACTCCTCAAAGGGATTTAGGTCACGGCATACACTCTTAAAATTTACTTGCCACTATCCTTAATTTGGAATCACTGAACAGAAGAAAGACAACTGGACAATGAACTAACCGATTATCACATAGGCAACCCTTTGAACACCCAATGGCGCGATTCAGCCTCTCGTATAAAGCATTCACGGGATGAAAGTGTGCACTGCCTATTTGATGTATTGTGGGCTTGAACCAGGTACATCTGAAGCTCTTACTTATCTATGAATTCACCACCTCGGATGGATCCTTATTGGATGAATTTATTTCCAGCAGTTGTCGTTCAGTGAACAGTTTTGAGTTAACGCAAAGGTAAATTGGGCTATGGATTGTTACTGTGTTGTATCCGTAAATTTCGTGTGCTCTAAGGCCAGTTTTCGGGATGAAAATATCAGAAAAGAAATACCAGGTATACTTTGCATGTAAAAATATTAAATAACAAAACTGGTACATACTTAGACCGGCTAATTGTCTTTTCCTAATCGAAATAAGATATATTTAAAAATCAATTTAACTAAATTTAAAACAGAGAATAAAGGAAACTTAAAAGTTATTAAAATCAAAATGATGTTTGATTTTAGTCTACCAGAGTTATATATTTTTTATTAGCTTTTTAAATTATACTTTAGACCGATACGTTGAAATGTTGTCACGAGCAAAAAAAATCAACTTATTTTATAGCTTCTAGCCAAAAAGGTTCCAATGGTGAAAGAAAGTCCAGTATTGTGATTGCACTTATGCAAATGAGAAGAAGGTGTATTAGACATCCCGGCAGGAAGATGATGCAAATCGGATTTGTGGTGTACAAGGTAAGGACATACAATTTATTTGAAAAATGTATTTCAGTATTCACGTTTAATAACTTTCAGTTAACAAAATTTGGCTAAATTTAGGCCTAGACAGCTTGCAATTACTTATCTGCCTCGTTACAAGACGAGGTGGAAACCCATGGAAAAATCTCCTCTAGGCCCAGAGTAGCCTAGAGGAGAATCATGAACTTTAAAAACTTTCAACAGTTTAGTAAACCTAGTCCAGCATTCAGAGAAATGTATCCAACTGGAAATAACGACCTTTCACCTATTAGTTCGAAGAGACAAAAAGTATATGCAGCGAATTATATACTTGGATCTTAGAAAGGCTTTTGATACTGTTGTACATGGAAGACTGTTGAATAAATTGGAGCAGTGTGGCATTGGAGGCAAATTGCTCCTATGGATAAAGGGATGGCTGAGTGGGAGAAGACAGAGAGTGGTAATCAATGGTCACTGCTCATCGTGGTCTAATGTTAGTAGTGGAGTCCCTCAGGGTTCAGTATTGGGTCCATTATTGTTTTCTATATTTATAAATGATATTGATGATGGTATATCAAGCTTAATGTCCAAGTTTGCAGACGATACGAAGGTTGGCAGGGTTGTCAAGGACACTACTGACACTATGCTGCTTCAATAGGATCTGGAAAAGTTGAACAGATGGGCTGAGAGGTGGCAAATGAAGTTTAACATTGACGAATGTAAAGTACTACATATGGGAAGTAGCAACGCCAGAGCAACGTATCAACTCTGTGGTACTACACTGACAGTGGTAGAGAATGAAAAGAACCTGGGGGTAATTGTGCAGGCAGATATGAAGTTCTCTGAGCAGTGCAGACGGGCAGCAAGAGTAGCTCATGGTGTCTTGTCAATGATATATACAGGAATTTTTCCAGCAGGGATAAGGTGGTGATTATTCCCTTGTATAAGGCAATGGTCAGGCCACACCTTGAGTACTGTATACAGGTCTGGAGGCCTTATTTCAAGAAGGATATAGAGCTGCTGGAACGAGTACAGAGAAGGGCAACAAGATTAGTGAATGGAACAAAGGGTTTCTCTTACCAAGAAAGGCTTAAGTTTTGCAAATTACGGTGTCTGGAGACTAGGCACCGGCGAGGTGATCTGATAGAGGTATACAAAGCCTTGAATGGTTTGAACATGCTCAATGCCGATGGGAGTCTTCCTCTTGCTCAGAATAATCACCTGAGAAGGCATAAATTCAAATTGAGGAAAGACAGATGTAGGATAGATGTGCAGAAATTTGCCTTTAGCTAGCGGGTAGTTGGTTGGTGGAACAGAGTTCCATCCCTTATTGTGGAAGTTGATAGCCTAAATAAATTTAAGGCTGAGCTGGACATGTACTTGGAACAAACGGAGGGATGAAGTGTAAGTTTTTTTTTTTTTTTTTGGCTGATGCTGCATAAGCTTGCTTTCTTGCATCATATGCCTCTACTAATGCTAAAGAATCAAATTTACCTACTCTTTTAATATTTCACTCCCTCACCAACGAGCCACTAAGTAACGTCTCTCCATTTGTTGTACAGTGATACCTATTGAATGCTGCAGACTCACCAAAAATGGTAAGACGACTTTAAATTCGGAGCCCTCTTGGTGGAAACATTCAATCAGAAACATGCTGCCGCATGTTTGAAACTCTCGTCTTTCGATGGAATAAATATACAAGTTACATCTCGTGGGATGCTAAATAGCTCTAAAGGTATCTGTACGGAATGGACCCTTATGAATGTCACAGAAGAATTTGTTCAAAAATTAATTGATCAGCAGGTCCCGCACGCTAAACGCATTCTGTTAAAAAAAAAGATGCCATTCTAGTATCCATACGAAATGTTCTTACCTTTAGCAATTCAACTCTACCAAGCTGAGTAAAAGCTGGCTACTTAAATTGCCGATGCTACTAACGTCAAAAAGCATCCAGTGGAGTACCAGTCTGTCCAAGATGTAGATCTGCAGAGCATAATCAAACAGAATGCTCATCAGAAATAATGAAATGTCCAAACTGCAGTGGAAATCATGAAACATACTCTAAATCTTGCAAACGCTGGAAGATCGAAATGTAAAGTAGAGAATAAATAACTTATCAGGAAGCCAAAAATCGTATCGCACCTCCTTCCGAACCTTATGCTGTATTTCTTCAGAGGAAGCAGACTGTTGCAACACAGACAAACCTTTCCGTCTGTCCCATCTAAATTTCTGCCTGAGCACTTACAGTTCTCTCGATAACCAAAACAATCCACGAATCATCAAAAGCAAATCATGCTAGTAACACAGTCTTATCAGTTCCTCCAGTCTTCATCAAATGCAAAACCTAAAATGAAGAAACCAACTCGGCAACAACTATTGATCCCAAAGAATCACAAATGGATATGGATCACCAATTTCAGCAAGAAAAACTATTACTTTAGACGCTTACAGAAATTGTTACGAATTTTTATCGACCCATTTTAAAAAACAGGAAAGACCTAAAACTGAGAAACGCAAGCGGAACACTAGCAAACAGTCAGACCCAACCTTCTTCCCCAAAAAGGGCAATGACAAACTTTATTCAGTGGAAGTGTAGACGATTCCGAAGCAATATCAATGATGTTTATTATTTAATAAACAAATACAATCCTGGCGACATCTGTTTACAAGAAACCAACCTTACTCCCTCAGTTAATCCTGTGATAAAAATCCACACCTTATATAAAACAGACGGAAAGTATTCACAAGAGGCTCATGGCGGCATTGCCATATTAATCAATTCCAACTTTCCATCCTAAAGCCTATTTATTAGGATCACCCGGAATGTTAATTCAACTACCCAGGTGTATTAGTCTGCGTGGGTATCACAGTGATATCGTCACTGTCCTCCCCACACCGGCTGTAAAAGGCCCGGGTTCGAATCTGGTCGATGACGCGAGGAACATTTATGGGCTTTTTTCACTATGTGGCTGAGTTAGTGGGTCTCAGACGTAGATAGCAAGGTTTTCCCCTCGGAACCCGTGGTTTTTCGTCTAGCAAAACAGGTAAATCGACCAGAGAACACACGCAATTTACAGAAACAATATACACGGGTCGATGAAGTAAGGTAGGTCGATTTGCCTGATTTGTTGGACAAAAAACGCCGGGTTTCGGGGAAAAACCTTGCTACCTACGCTTGAGACCGAGTAACTCAGCCACCAAGTGAAAAAAGCCCATAAAAGTTCCTCGCGTCATTTACGGGGATTCGAACCCGGGTCTGTCCTCCCCCTCTCGGGCGAATTATAGCCTTTGTTGCTAATGCGCCAATAAAATCCAAACCAAAACCGTCCTCCACAACATTATGGGGAGGACGGTGGAAAAGGCTCGAGAGAACGGTAACGATATCATTGTGCTACCAGGGCAGTCAACTTTCCATCTAAAGCAATTTTTACATATACCTTGTTGGAGGCAGTTGCAGTACGTGTTATCGATGAAATAACTGTAACTTTGGTTTCAATTTTCCTTGTTCCGAATACCTCTTTCTCCATAAAGGATTTCGATGATTTTTTGAGACAATTGCCATCCCCAATTTCCCTATTAAGAGACTTTAAGGCCACCATCATTTGTTGAGTTCTTTAGAAATAGATGGACGAGGTCGATTAATTGAAGGATTATCAGATGTCCACCAACTCACCTTGCTACCGCAGCAGCACATACTTAAGCTCACCTAGCGGGCCATCCTCGGCAATTGACCTGTCCTCCCTCGCTATACCTAAGGTTCGAATGGTCAGTTTCCCAGGATCCATTAAACAGTGACCAATATTTGTTGATGCTATCGAGGCAGTGATAGTTGGGTCAAAAAACTGCTAGCTTGGAGGTGGATACACAGACTAATAGCTTAACTAGAGCCGCAGAAAGAGGCGAAATTGCATGTACCAATAGTTGCACTGCTGCTATTGGTACATGCTGCAGTTCAATATCAGCTATTCGAATACAGAGTGCAGTATACATACAATTACATTATAATAAGGAGAGATGATTTTTAATAATAAATCGATGATAGTTTTAATGTATTCAATTTTACTTTCTTCCCATTTAGACAGAATTTCCTGAAGTGCAAAGTCTACAGAATTTCATCGACAACGATGAGGTTGGTAACTCAGGTCCGTATATTAATTATAGAGAAGTGTACGGAAGGCTAGAACTGTGGCCAGGTTATTACATCATTGTCCCTGCAACATTTGAGCCGAATTGTCCAGGATCATTTATGCTCCGAGTATATGCTGACAGCCAAATTGACTTGAGGTAAGTTGTTTAACTTGTTATAAATTCAACTATAATAATTAGCTTTAATATGGCACACGGAGGCTTGATTAATAAGCATCATCTCTGTGAAACAACTCTAATCAGGAAAACATACAGTTTTATATTTTTGTTTTGGATAGTCCCTAATGATTTGTTCTAATGAAAGAATATATTTATTCTTTCTATTTATTAATCTAGGAAGTCCTTGCAAGTAGCGCAGTGGTTATAATCAACGTCTTCCCCACACTGGATAGGAAAGGCCTTAGTTCGAATCATTGTTAATGACGCGAGGACCTTTTATGGCGAGGAGAACAAGGTTTTCCCCCCCGGAAACTCTGGTATTTCGTCCACCAAAACAGGCAAATCGAACAAAGAACCTGCGCAATTTATGGACATATTACAAAATGGCAAATGTGTTGGCTCCCGGGTGGCCCTAATATGACAGTTTATTTTATTTTATTTTGTTTTTCTGTTTATACTCCGGGACAACCAAATGGTCAGAGGAGTTCACAAGATAGACAGAATAAAAGAAACAGCACTTCTTTATGATTAAGTTGCAGCATTTGTAAATTGTTGAGGTCGCACTCCTTGATATCGCGAGAAGTGGAATAAATTGGTTCTTGGAGTTACAATAAAAGGAATAGGAGTTTTGTAACTTGTATATCTTATTTCATACTGGAAACTGTATGAGCCAATCATGCTGTGGCACAATTTAGCCCTCATTCGGCAGGTAGGAATGGAACTTCAAAACATCGTTATGCGCATGCGTGAATCATTTGCTATATATAACCAACGAGAAACTATTTTAGAGTGACACGGCGCCTCGTTCTACGAGTACGACTATATTATTATTTTTTTAATATTATTTTATTTATTTTATTTCATTTTTTTATTATTATTTTTTTTTTTCTCTATGCTGGTACCCTTAATTTGGGTAGCTGTGGGTACGGGATTTGCTGGCACCCACTGGTATAGCACAAATGATTTTTGTATTGGGTGCGGGACTTCGCCCTCTTCAGGGCAGACAAAGATTGTAATGGTCTATCTAGTTTCTAGTTGTGGCCCACCTCTTCGTGGTGTAGACGGGCACCGGACACGCTATTCAGGAGATCGCCTGCTCGGTGGCAAAAGAGACTAGAAATAGCTAAACAATACATAATCTACGCAAACATAACACTACACACGTTTCTGGCCATTCTACAGAGTTTTGTATCATCACAGAGTAACATAGCAGAGATGAACTAAAGTTCCTGAAGCCGCCTTGCAGAAGATACTATACATACATTAAATAATATTTAATCATTTTTGATATCAATACAAAATGATTACAAATCATTAATAAAAATACAAAATAATCACGATTCAACACTTAAGCCAGTGACTGCAAGATTAAAGTGACAAAACTACATTCTTATCAAGAGAGGCATGAATTCTCCAAATTACATGTTATGTAATTAAACACCTATAAGATGACCTGATCTTTAAGGCCATAAAAGGTTTAAGTAAAGTAAATGACGAGGGTATTTTTATATTTATGTAAAATGACGTGAAAAAAATGAAGTATGTAAATGAAGTTAAGTTGTATAATACACTGATGAGCCAAAACATTCAGACCACCTACTTAATATGATGTTGGTCCTCAACGTGCAACCAAAACAGCTCGTACCCGGCGAGGCGTGGACGCTACAAGATCTCTAAATGTGTCTTGTGGTATCTGGTACCAACATGTAACCAGCAGATCCTTTTACTCCTATAAGGTTGAGACGCCGCAGATCGGAGGTCCAACATAAACCACATGGAATTTGGAGGCCACGGCAATACCTGGAAGTCTTTCTCATGTTCCGCGAATTAGTCTCGAATAACCCGGGCGTTGTTTTTTTCCCATGGTGCATCCAGGTGCCATCACTTCCCCAAGTAAATGACGCACACGTACCTGGCCGTCCACATGGTTCAACAGGAAACGTGATTAATCGGACCAGATGACCTTCTTCCAATAACTCAAGGTCCAGTTTCGATGCTCGCATGCCCATTGTAGGCGCTGTCGCCGATGAACTGTGGTTAGTATGGGCACTTGGAGCAGCCTGCTGCTACTCAGCCCTATTTTCAGCAGGGTTCAATTCGATGTACTGTGTGTTGTGACACGTTACTTCCGTCACTAGCATTCCAATTACCGGCGAGTTGCTCTACAGTCGCCCTTCTGTTACCACGTCCCATCCGAGAGAGCCTTCGCTCACCTCGAGCATCGATGAGCCATGGTCGTCCAACTTCTCGCCGGCGGTTCGTGGGTTCCCCCTCCTCGGACGAGTTTCGGTAGGTACTAACCACGGCTGACCGTGAGCATCCCACCAGCCGTGCCGTTTCGGATATGCTTTGACCCAGTCGTCTGGCCATTACAATTTGGCCTTTGTCAAACTTGCTTAAGTCCGCTGCCTTTCCCATCTGAAGAACAAGAGTAATACTGATTAACTGAGCTCAGTATCAGGTGTTTTTCATACCGTGTCTAGGCCTGCGCACGTGCCATAGTTCACCTGCTGTTGCTTCGATTTGCATAACGACTTTCTGTTCATAATGTTTTGGCTGATCGGTGTATATTTTCTCTGTTGACAAACTGTTGTACTATATTATTATATTTGGACCTTGAATAATGATGCATGCACAGTCAACTTAAAACATTTCAGATCTTGCGATACCTTTACTGTTTATACAACACTCGAAAGTTACTTAACATTTTTCAACTGCAATAGAGAAACCGATACATGTCAGAAGTAATGATGGTATGCCAAACTAAGTTATTATATTAATATCGTGTTAATAGTACTGGTGGCCTTGGAAACATTTTGTGTTTTTGAGACTTATTCTCAAAATTATACTAAGCGAATACCAGAGCAGTGCCATTACCTATCCTCTATAGATAGAGGATAGGTATCATAACGGAGTTATTTATATAATGTGCTTGGATATGTTAGTACTTTGCAGGTGAACAGTTTGGATTCATGTCTCTTAATTCTGCTTTGGCGTTTTCACTTCCTTCCAAGATGAAAATCCCACTACTAAACTTTATTATACTGTTAATTTGATGTGTATCGGACTCTTTGGGAGAGAAGGTCATTGAAAAGTGTCAAGTAACCTTCTTGAGGCTTTGTTGATGTGTTTAAAATTGTATTTATTTCTTACAGTGAACTTAAATGATTATCTGAAGAAGCAACTATGAAGTGTTCAAGATACAGATATTGCCATTAATGTTTACAACGTACCTGCATAAGAGAACTTATTTGCTCAACTTGTAATAAAGTCCTGTTGATTGTTATTAGGTAAACAGAAGATATGTAGTGTATTTAGATAACAGGACTGCAATCGATGAATGATCTTTGTATTGACCACAGCCCTATCGTTTAGGAAAAAAAAGTGACCAATAGTAGATGTGCCTTTAATCAAATTGGAGGAATATAATATAATTAATACAAACATGATTTTTGCATATATTAATACTGTATAATTTTAATGCCCAATTACTGTTTGTATAAACCAGTATTGATATGTAAACGAAATGTTGAATAAATTTTAAATAACTTTTTTTTTGCTTGTAATAGTGGTTAAGGCAGTAATACAGCAGTTTAACGGAGGACTACATTACTCGTCACAAGTTGTCAAAGAAAATGAGGCTTAATGAATTCTTTATAAAGAATCGTTTTCATGGTCTTCCATTTCTCGACAATAACCTCTCATAACCTCTCATTTGTGAATGTACCTGCTGACAGGTACATTCACAAAAATGGATGCGCCACTGCACAGAATACAACCTATTTCAAACACCAAAACCATTTCCTATAATTTTAACTTCGTCACATCTGTCAAAGCTTACCAATATATCTCTAATCAGTAGAGCTCCTTCTAAATAAATGTTTATCTGTTCATACTAAACTTGCACAATTAAATTCTTTTAAGTTCTTATAATACTACATTACATTATCATTATAACCATTGTTCATGTTTTCGAATCATGTCAATGACGGGAGAAATTTTTATGGGTCTTTATCACAACGTAGCTGAGTTAGTCAGTGTCAGGCGATGGTTACATGGTTTTTTTCCGGAAACTCTGGTTTTCCGACAGCAAACAGCAAAACGACCACAATATAATTTACAAAATTATATACGGCGCAATATGGCCTCAGTTGTTGATGCGCCTAAAATCCAACGACAAACTAACCGTGAGAAACCAACGGAGGCTGACAAGACTTGTGCAGGTTCATAGTTAGTCAAATAACAATCCAGTACAACAGCAGTGACCAAAATGGCATTTAAGATCACACAACCTGTCGTGAGTTGTCACGGATGGGGTAATGCAGCCAATGTCTGAATCTGGTTCCACTTCTTTTGTCAGCATAATCAAAAAGATACAATTACGGTAAGTTCAGATTCAGAAGCACAAAATACTGGCCACTTTGGAATTATAGAAATGTTGCCTGGTCTGACAGTCGTTTTCCGCTTTTTCTTGGTGATGGGATGACCAGAACACGAAAATTGCGTGTGTAAGTGGACTCATTTTGTCAACACTCAAAGTCGCAGGATTGTAGTGGCGGCTTAATGGCATGGGGGGGGGGGATGCTTTATTGGTACACGTTACGTCTCTTGATGCAGTGGATCGACATTTTAATTCCACAGGTTATCTGAAAATTGTTTCCTATCAGGCGTATCCTTTCATGTTGTAGTGTATCCATTTGTGAATGGGTTCTTCCAGAAGGATAACGATAATGAGCCCTTTCAAGTTGCAGTAGAGATCCTCAACGATTTACTTTTCAACAATTGCCTTATGTACTAATATACGTACAGCAGTCTTTTCTGAATGCTAAAGTGGACACATTCACTATTAGGTAGGTATATATAACAAATTGCCCAATCAGTGCATTCTGAATTCCATTCATTTTTGAAATAATTAAATCAAAAATATTACTTTTCATTGGTGCAGATCAGTGCAAAATTTCCGATTTCTGATCTTTAATCGACTTTTAATTTTTACTTAAATTTAATCTTTTCTATACAAATAGACACACTGGACAAACAGACAGTCGCAGACAGAAGAAACGAAATTAAATCCGAGTAAATGCAAATAGATGCTTAGAAAACTGTGACGTGAGGTGATGAAGAGTTGCCTCGTTGTGTATAACTCCACAAGGCTGCTCAACTGCAATAATCTGAAGCAAGAATGGGGAAACGCATGATCTATTGAACTTTGAAAAAGGTCTTATCATGAGTGCACGTTTAGCAGAACTGGTATCTCAAAGGTTTTTAATGACTGTAAAGCAAGCAGTTTTTCCATGTCTCAAAGGCTTAAATGTGGCAGAAAACCGATACTTCAAGAGCGAAGCCATCTTACTCTAACAAGACTATGGAAGAATAAGACATCCAGTTGCAGCAAATAACACCTGAATTCAACCGTTCTGCCCTGTTTCAACCTGTCTTATTACAATCTGAACCTTGTCTATTCGAAAGCTACTTGTTTCAGAGAAAAACAACAGAAAAATCCTGTTGCAGCAGTGCTGAGAACGTCGTGATTGGACAGTGGAACAACGTAAGAAAGTCATGTATCAGATGAATCACGATACACTTGGTTTTGCACTGATGGTAGGCAGAGAGTGTGACGAGAACCTCACGAAGCGATGGACCCTACTTGCCTTGTAAAGGCAACCCAAGCATCTTTAGGTGGTATCATGGTATGGGGAATGTTTTGTTGGCAAGGGATTATACCGGTGGAAAGTCGAATGTCAGTTAGTCTTTACAATCTGGTACCCCTTCCAAATGATCGTTGTGAGTAGCGGTGACTGACATTCCTAGGCCGCTATGATTAGTCTTAGTTAGAGTGTTTACCCCCCCCCCTTGCAGCTGTTTTAAAATCAGGAACCCATTTTCCGATTCTTAGGGTGTTAGTCCCCCCTTTCCGCTGTTTTAAATTTTTATTTAAAACAGCGGAAAGGGGGGATAAACACCCTAAGACTAACCATAGCGGGCTAGGCATGTCAATCACTGCTACTCGCAAAAAGGGTACCAGATTTTAAAGACTAACCCGAATGTCATCCAGGGAGTACCTGAATTTTGTATCAGATCTACTGCACCCCTCGATATTACAATTTTATTCTGATTGCGATGGCCACTTTATGGTTGACAATGGTGCCAGAATCATTCAAGAATGGTTCAGAGAAATGACACGGATTTCCACCAACTTCCCTGGCAATCACTTGATCTCAATTTTATTGAAAATATGTGAGATATGCTGTGGAGAGCTATTCGGTAACGAAGTCCTCTTCCTTCAACTTTATCGCACCTATGCGATATTTTGCCGGAAGAATATTTACAATTAGACCAAAACGCACTAAAACACCTTATACAGTGATCGAAACATATATATATATATATATATATATATATATAAATAAAAAAGTTAATTAATTAATTAATATCAAAGGAATTACAAAATATTTTCAATGCTAGCTAAGGCGTCAGTGGGATGTTCTTCAGTAAGAATGCAATTTAATAATTTTGACTATATCGTCCTTTAAAAAATATTGCATATTGATTGTGGATCTGGAAACTGTTCCTTAGAAATGTCCATTAGTAAAAACGCCAACTTTGTTGAAAGTCTGACCCTGAGATTTATTGTGATGAAAGAACCTAAGAAATTTTCTTCTCTTTAAAGTAAATGGCAAGTTAATTTCATTGGGAGCTAAATCAATTCTCGGGATTTGAAAATCAGTCGAAAAATTCTGTCTCTCTCTCTCTCTCTCTCTCTCTGTCTAAATTTTACTGCCAAATAAAACCTATTGCAAAAGGAATCAGGTCTAAAGCTTGTTTAGTTTTTCGATTATTCAAGTTCAAAGAGTTCCGGAAAGAAGGACATAGGTTGTAGAATGGATGTGCGAAAGTTTGTCTTTAGCCAGCGAGTAGTTGATTGCTGGAACAAACTTCCATCTATTGTTGTGGAAGTTGATAACTTAAATAAATTTAAGGCTGAACTAGATAAACATTTGGAGTGACCAGATGGGTGAAATGGGGACGTTTTTTGGCTGATGCTGTATAAGCTTGCTTTCTTGTATCATATGCCTCAACTAATGCTAATGCTAATAAGCAAATTATTATATTTACGAAAATATAAATATATGTATTATATATGTAAATTTATATATATATATAAATACATATATACATGCATACATATACATATACACAGCCCTACCATTAATATCCGTACACCTGCCTTTAGACAAAAAAAGATCTTTTATTTAATATTTTGTGCTGAAACCTTTTGCTTTTATGCTGGCCTTCAATCTTCGCGACATATTCTCAACTAGCTTTTTATAAATGTCACGTGATATGTTCTTACCCTCGGCCTTTAACGCAGCCACCAGTTCGGCATTGTTCTTTGAGCGATCTCGATGTGCACGTACCCGATGATCCAGTACATCCCAAAGATTCTCGATAGGGTTCAGATGAAACTCTGGGGTAGCCAATCCAACCTTTTCACCCATGTCCTCAAACCGCTCTGTTACGACCCGAGCAGTCTGGCATGGCGCGTTGTCTTGCTGATACAGGTATGGGCCTTCCTCGAAGTAATGCCATTATGTTGGAAGTGCATAATTGTCCAGGTTGTCCTAATATTGCACAGCATGCACGGTTTTGTCGATAACGACTAATGGGCCCAAACCAAACCATGAAAGGAGCTCCATACTATGACCCTACCTCCACCAAACTTCATTGTTGGGAGGATACAGTAAGGAAGGAACTGTTCCCCCTGGCATTCGCCACACCCAGGAACGGCCATCATACTGCGAACTGTAGAGTGCAAACCTCGACTCGTCTGTCCATAGGACTGTTTTCCACTACTCTGCACTCCAGGATTCGAGTTCCTTACACCATGTTAATCAACGTCTAGCATTTGTTGAGGTGATCAATTCTGTTGAACTGTTGAGGTAATTCTGTTGAACGTGTCATCTTGCATGCTCACTTTTGCAATTGTCTGTTCGAAGCCCAGTGTGCATATATATAGCAGGTTCTGTGATGTGTTGCGTGCATAGGACCTCTTTCCTCATCTATGGAGGGGTGTCCGGATATTAACAGTAGGGCACTGTACATACTATTAGTATTAGCAATGGCTACATAGTGCAAGAAAGCCTATAGCTTATGTTGCCTAAAAAAAACTAAAATAAAAAAATAATAATAATAAGAAGAAAATTTTAAAAAATAAATAATTAATAAGAGAAAAGGAAATAGACAACCTATGCGTTTCCCTTCTTCGGTATGTAATTATCCAGCTTACCTTTGAATTTCCCCAAACTGTCAGCCCCTACCACTCAAGTAGGTAACTTATTCCAGTGATTTGTAACTCGCTGGCTAAAATTCCAGTCCTTTTTTTATTCCAGTCTAAGCATCTTTCCCCGTAACTTGAAATTATGGCCCCAGTTCTAGAATCATTTATAACTGTGAAAATTTCGTCCTCATTCATTTTAATTATGCCACTCAGAGCCTTAAACACCTCAATGAAGTCTCCTTTAAGGTGTCTAGTTTCCAAGCTCTCCAACCAACATATTGGCAAAAGGGCGTCCTCATATGGACGCTCTTTTGCCGATCTCACCAGGTGAGTTACCCATCTTTCGACCCTTTCAAGGATCACAATGTCTTTCTTTAGGTGCGGTCTCCATACTTGAACACAGTATTCCAAGTGTGGTCTGGCAATAGGCTTATATAACGGGATTATGACTTCCTTATCTCTACTTGCAATTGTTCGATAAATCATCGATAGGGCACGATGGGCCTTCCTTGCAACCTGTGTACAATGCTCGGAGAACTTCATGTTTGATTGTATCGTACCACCAAAGTCCCTTTCATCCATTACTGGCTTTAGTTCAACTCCACCAAGTATGTACGTTATTTTGGGGGTTACTGTTTCCCAGGTGCAATACCTTACACTTTGCTGGATTAAAGCATAGTTGCCATTTTTCTTACCATCTCTGAAGTCTATCTAGGTCGCTCTAGAGAAGCTCTGCTTGGCGATGATCATCAACTACCCTACCAATCCTTACATTATCTGCAAATTTAGACATCACGCTCTGTATCCCTTCATCGATATCATTTATGAAAATCAAAAACAGCAGTGGTTCTAATACTGATCCTTGGGGAACCCCATTTCTTACCTCAACTCAATCTGAGGCATAACCATTTATCACAACCCTCTGCCTCCTGCCATGAAGCCAACCAGCTATCCATCTAAGTATTTTCCCTGTGATTGCAACCTGTTCCAGCTTATAAAGTAACCGCTCGTGTGGGACTGGGTCGAATTCTTTGCTGAAATCCAAATAAACAATGTCGAAATTATTCCCTAAATCCAGCTCTTTTTGTTTATATAAAAATTAAGATAAATTAAGATAAAGCTGAAATAAAATTAAAATATAAATAAGTGTTTTAATTTAAAAAATAATCTGTAATGTAAATTAGAATAAAAATTGGTATTGGAATTTAGTGGAAAATGTAATTTAGCGGAAAATGTTAATAAATTTGATAAAATTTTCGATAAAATTAAAAAAAAATTTTTTTTTTTAACTTACACTGTGTTGGGACTGCGTTGTCCATATTTTGTGAGAGTAGTGCTGCTTTATCCCACTTAGTTTTATTCTTTAATTTGCTTCTCTTCCACGGATATGGACAAGTATAGAAACGCAGCTCTTGATACATTGTCAGGTGTAGTGCCCTGATGAAATACCTGACCATGTATCAATATTTACTTTAGCTAATATCAGATTTCTGCATTTATAGCTAAATTTGCCCACCCATTTCTGATGCTGGCTATTTCACCTTTTATTTGTTTAATCACTTTGTATTAATTATCTTACTTTGCAGTTCCCTTCTCTCTAATTGGCTTTTCAATTCAGCCTATAAATTTCTAAATTCATCATAACATATAGGATATTAACATTCTTTTTTATTCACACCTACAATACTTCTTATTTCTGCTATCCTTTCCCTATTACTTTTTGGTATTCTGTGTAATTTTCACTACCATCTTTAAACTTTTATCAGAACCATTAATTCCTCCAGGCATATATAAACTTTTGCATCCTTGACTGCTGCTTTGCGCGTTCAGGTACATCTGTCATATCATCAAATATATATATATATATATAAATATATATATATATTTATTTATTTATTTATATAAATAAATATATATATACAGTATAATCTTACAGGATGAATGAAAAATTATATTTCGAAATAAAAGTACCATAGGAAAAGCACACACTGCGTTTTTAGATAATGCAATTGTAATTAAAAAGTTTTTAAACTCATACTATAAATGAAATATTTACATGATACACGAAGGTAGCAGAATGACAAATGCGTAGGAGTACAGCTGGGCGAGTACGTTGACTAGTAGGAGGTAAACAACTGTAACACAGATGAATCATTTCCTTTTGCACCAGACGGTATGAACTTAAATTGAGGAAGGACAGTTGTAGGAGAGATGAGCGGAAATTTTATTTCAGCCAGCGGTAGTAGATGGTTGAACAAACTTCCATCTGGTGCTGTAGAAGTGGTTGATTTGAATTTTTAAGGAGGAGCTAAACAAATTATTACAGGGGTCAAACAGGTTATTATTATTATTATTATCATTAGCTGTATACTGCAAGGGAACCTGAGGCTTCTGCTGCATGCAAAAAAAAAAAAAAAAAAAAAAAATTCTGACATTTCCCTGAGAGAGAGAGAGAAGTAGAAGGGAATCACCAAGAAAGAGAAGAATGATGATATCCAGCTCAGGACCCTGGGTGTGCCAAGCCCATACTCACGAGATGTGAGCCTCCGGGGTTAAGAGAGAGAGAGAAAGAGAGAGAGAGAGAGAGAGAGAGAGAGCGAATACTGCCTGTTTCTTTTTATCAATATCACTGCCAGCATATAGAAAATAGCCAGAAAAATACAAAAATTAATACCAGAGTAATATAATAAGAGCTGAGTACATAGCTGGATTCTTTGATAAATTGGTTACACGAACGAAGGATATTTATTTTTAAAATTGATAGAATTTTTATGTATAAGTAGAAGAAACCCCAGAGAAATGTATCAAATGTGTGGTACTACAATTAGGGTGGTAGAAAATGAAAAATACCTAGGAGTAATTGCGCAGTCAGTTATGAAGTTTTCTGAACAGTGCAGACAGGCTGCCAGAGCACGTCACGTATTGTCAATGATATACAGGAATTTTAGTAGTAGGGAAAAGGAGGTGATAATCTCTTTGTATAAGGCAATGGCCAGGCCACACCTTGAGTACTGTGTATAGGTCTGGAGGCCAAATTTTATGAAGGATCTAGAGTTTCTTGAGCGAGTACAGAGAAGGGGAAACAAGATTGGTGAGGGGAACGAAGGGGGTCCTTTTACCAAGAAAGGCTTAAGTTCTGCAAATTGCAGCGACTGGAGACTAGGCACCTGCAAGGTGATCCGATTGGGTGTATAAGGCCTTGAATGGGTTGAGCAGGCTCAATGCTGATGGGATTCTTCCTCTTGCTCAGATTACGAACCTGAGGGGACATAGATTAAAATTGAGGAAAGACAGTTGTAGAATAGATGTGCGGAAATTTGCCTTTAGCCAGCGGGTAGTTGATTGCTGGAACAAACTTCCATCTGTCGTTCTGGAAGTTGATAGCTTAAATAAATTTAAAGAGGAACTGGACAAACTTTTAGAGGGAGTGAATGTATGACATGTTTTTTTTGGGGGGGGGGGGGCTAATGCTACATAAGCTTGCTTTCTAGCGTCACATGCCTCTTTATACTACTGTTCCAAATCAAAATTGAAATGTATTAGTATCTAGAAATATCAAATGTGATGCAGCATATTTAATGATGTAGTAATATGGGCTTACTGGTGGTATCATGCCTTGAATTACATCGTCCACATTTAACTTTGTTGTTCAACTTTTGTTTCACCACAATTGTTTAATCATGCTTTTTTAAAATAATGTTTAATCATGTTTAACTTTTGTCGTACACCTTGGCACTAATAACATTAAGAGTAAGAGATCTGTGGACATACTTAACAAGTACAATGTTGAGAAAAATTTGCGAGTTAGGGTTAAATTTGAAAGTGTCTAGTTCTACCCACAATGGGAGGGAATATATGATGAGAGTCTTTACAATCAATTCCGCTCTTCAGAGATTGTACAAGACTCGTGGGACCGAATTTTTTTCAGCATGATCTGTGCTTGATAACAGGAAAGATGGCTTATAGAGGGATGGGACACACTTAAATAGAAAGGGTGCAAGGATATTTAAGAATATTTGGGGATGCTGTCGAGGCACTGTTAAGTAGTTTGGAAAACTGCTAGCTTGGGGAGGGATACACATGTTAACAGATTAACAATAGCCACAGGTAAAGGTGAAAGTAATACCTGCACTGTTTCTATTGGAAAGTGCAGTAGCCTGGAAAGTAAGGTATCGGAGTTTCAAGGCCTGCTGTGAGTCATGGAACAAGTAAATACATGGGCTGTGTTAGAGTAACTAAGAGTAAGAATGGGTGCATGCCTACTTGCATGTATACCAATGCTAGGAGCACAATAAATAAATCTGATGAATTATAAAGAGGAACTGAAATTTAAATTAGGGTATTATATTAGGGTAAGTTACCCTAATATAATATCATCAAATGTGGACATTGTGAGGATGTCAGAGACATGGTGTAAATCAGATATAAGGGATGCATAATTTGAATTTTGGGGAGAAAATTGTGCTCACAAAAAGCAGGATAGGAGAGAGAGAGAGAGAGAGAGAGAGAGAGAGAGAGAGAGAGTAGGAGTGTGTTATAGGCCTAATGACTCCAGGAGTACAACGAACAACTGTATAGAGAAATAGAATGGGTTAGTAAACCAGAATGTCTTATAATGAAGGATTTTGTGGATTTATTGAACGACTGTTTTCTACAGAAGCATGTTAGAGAGGCAACAAGAGGAAAGGAAGTAATACTCTTGATCTGATTATCAGCAGTGATTATTCATGCATTAAGAATCTGCAGATGAAAGAACCAATAGGTGACAGTGATCAAAATGTACACATTGATCTAGGATTCACTTAAATATATAAAAGTAAATTTTCTGTTTATACTCCGGCACGACAACCAAGTCAGTAGAGTTTACAATAAATCGTCAATACAAATATTTATCGTATTTAGTAGTCACGGGTTTGAACCCCGGTCCACTCAAGGAACGCATGCTATGCACTCTCGCTCCTGACCACTCGGCTACGTCAGGCCTATATACTACCCTGAAGGGTAAGGAGGAGGGTTTAGAGGGGACTACAGTGGTCTGAGACATTTTTTAAAATTCTATGCAGTGGGATCAACTAATGTTGTTACCAATAACAGTTCTAAATGGGATGCATTCAGGGAAATAATCGTAGATGCTACTTGGCTTTTCATACCAAATAAGAAATATAGTTGAAGGCTTAGACCTAAATAGATGTCAGATGAATTATTGAGACCTGTAGCAGAGACAAAAGCATCGGATGCATATAAATTATCAGGTGATACAGAAGCGTATGATAGGCATAAACTAGTCTATAATCAAGTCAAAAAGGAGGTTAGTTGTTGTCGTTGTTATTGGGTTTTAGAAGCATTAGCAACTAAAGTCATGTTGCTTCGTATATACTGTCTGTGAATTGCTTGTGTGCTTTGTGGTTAATTTTCTGCTTGCTGGAACGAAAAACCCGAGTTTCCGGGAAAAAAAAAAAAAAAAAAAACCATGCTGCCATCGTCCGAGACCGGCTAACTCGGCTACGCTGTGAAAAAGGCCCATAAAAATTCCTCTCGTTATCGACGGGATTCAAACTCAGGTCTTATCAGCCCGATGTGGGAAAGACGGCGATTCTACCAACTGTGCTACCCACGAGGGAAAATGAGGTTAGGCAATCTAAGGAAGATTATGAGAAATATTTTGCAAAGGATGCAAAGAAAAACAGCAAAGAGACTTCTTTACATATAAAACACTAGAAAGAAGGGGGATAAATAACATTGGTCCACTTGATATCGAGATTTCAATTGTTGTTGATCCTGCTGTGGTTTCTGACGAACTTAATAAGCATTTTGCAGCTGCATTAACACATGAGGAATTCTTTAGGTAAGTGGATGCCAGAAGTATATCAAACCTTACAAGGTTCTAAATGAATCTGTAATAACTGAGGAAGTGGAAGAAAAATTGTTGAAATAAATATAAGAAAGGCACCTGTGGTGGATGAATGGTATCTATCCAACTATATTAAAAGAGGTAGCAAAGGAGGAAAGCAAACCCTTAGCCATTATTATGAGAGCATCCTCGGAATCAACGGAAGTCCCCGTAAACCAGAGATGTTCTAATGTATCCCCAATTCACAAAGGAGGATCAAAGGGTGACAGGGGTAATTACGGACCTGTTAGCACAGAGAATTACTACTCTGTGCCTGTTAGCTTAACAGTGTCTGCGCGGTAGCACAGTGGTATCATTATTGTGCTCCCAACACCGGGTGGAAAAAGCTCGTATTCGAATCCCATCGATGACGCGAGGAACTTTTATGGGTTAGTTTCACTCCGTGGCTGAGTTAGTCGGTCTCAGGCATAGATAGCAGAGCTATGTCGAGGGTGAGGCGAACGAGGCTCTTGCCGCAGATTAAAAGTTGAAAGGGGCGCCAAAAGAAAGATTAAATAATTGCCAACGTTGCCATGATTAAAGTATTCATATATTATATGGATATGGATATTAAAATATCCATATCCATATAATTTCCAACGTTGCCATATATTAAAGTAGGGCGTAAATTTTTCATTCTTGCCTCAGGTACTAAAATGGGTCAGCACGGCCCTGGTAGATAGCAAGGTTTTCTCACAGAAACTGTGGTTTTTCGTCCAGCAAAACAAGCAAAACCAGAAAACACGCAATTTACAGACAACACATGGGTATATGTAAGTTATTACATATACCTATGTGTAATTACTTATTACATACTGTTATACCCATGTGTAATTAATTATTATATACTGTAATACCCACGCGTAATTAATTATTACATATATCCATGTGTAACCAAACTATTATATTAGGATCACCCGGTAAGTTACCTTAATATAATAGTTTGGTTTGTTTTGTTAGCTTAACTTCTATTCAGGGAAACAATGAAATCACTGGTCAAAGAAGTAATGCAGATCATCTAGGCAGGAATGCAGTTATACTTCAGTCATAATATGGGTTTATTAAAGGGGTACCTTGTTTGACCAATTTGATGGGATAGTCACAATGGAACCGGATCAAAAAATAATTTTGATATCATATACCGAGTGGTCATTCAGGAGATCCTAGTGTCAAAACGGTTAGAGTTAGCGCTGTGAAAATCGGCGGGTATGTCATTTAGGCTATGGGGAAGTGATTTGTAGAAGAAAAAAAACTAGTTAAAATTTCAGCCACTAGGGAAAATGGCGCTGCACATATGTAAAAGTTGTCATTACTTCAAGACACGCTGCCTACGAAAATGACATCCTGTTAGATAAAAGCAGAAAGGCCAACGACACAGTCAATAACCATTATAGCTCTTACAAAAAAGGAACATGCTCTTTTAATAAAACTGTTCTACCAGAATAATAGTAACGCTAATGCAGCACTACGTCAATATCGGAAACTTAAAGATTTGCGTAAAGAACCTTTGACATTGTTAGTGGGGCTCGAAAACTAATAAAGAAATTTGAAGCAACCGACCGGGCAGTTAGGTGTAGTTGCAGGCAGGGGTTGACCACGTATCGGAACAGAGGTAGTGGATGAAGTGGCCGTTGCAATGGTCAGAATGCGAAACACTACCAGTCAGTAGTGCCAGAGGTGTGTCAAGAGACTTGAACCTTCCTTGGTCTACTATACGTAAAGTGCTATGAATAATTTTACTCTGGCTCCCGTACAAGATTAACGTAGTGCAAGAACTAAAGTTTTGTGATCAGCAACAACGAATAGACTATGCTCTACGATTTCCGACTCGTATGGAACTTGATGATACACGGGCTTGAATGATCTTGTGGTCTGATGAGGCACATTTCAGTCTTCATGGGGGCTGTAAATGCACAAAACTGCAGAATATTCTCATCCACCTGCTGTGCACGAAAGACCACTACAAAGTCCATACATTACAGTATGGTGTGGATTCACATCAGAGTTTATAATCGGACAATTTTTCTTTGAAGAGTCTAGACCTGATGGCCCCGTAAGGTGTACGGTAACTAGTGCACGGTACTGCGCTCTTCTAAGAGATCACATTATTCCCGCTCTGCAAGAAAGGCAATGCTTGGAGACCGTAGTGTTCAGGCAAGGTGGTGCCCTTCCCCACGTTGGTCCACAAGTGAAGGAACTGCTCCGTTCAACATTCGGAAATCATTTCTAGAGAATTTCCACAGTTCTGGCCAGCCCGATCAGTAGATCTCAATCCCTGTGATTTCTGGCAATGGGGATACCTGAAAGACAGAGTTTACCGTGGCGGCAAATTTGAAAGCAAGCATTATACAGCATGTAGCCAACATCCCCAATGAGATGCTAGCGAAACTGTGTCGCACGCAGCCTGGATCTGACCTCTCCAGACAATGGCCATTAATAAGGCAAAGAAGACCTTGGAAACACCCGGAGGAGTGTTTCTAAGGTCTTCAAAATAACACTAAATTCCAGCCTCCTGAATGTACTTCTTGTACAAAGTATGGGTTAATGAATCCATTACCTGACAGTGACTGTTGACATTGGCGACCTGAACGGGGCACTCTAGCCCAGTTCACTTTTAATCCCCATCCCTTGGGCATGGGGGAGAGGACGGTTTTCCGTCCCCTTCCCTCACTGTTCCCCTCTTTTCTCCTGGTGGGGCTTGTTCCCACTGACCAGGTTGAGGTTGTCTTCCCTATCATCTCCTTGTTTCTACCTGTCCCCCCATCCTTCAGACTCTACCCCTACTCTAACTTGTCTCACATTTTTTACTTTATTTATTTATTTTTAATTTTTTATTATATATATTTATTATTATTATTATTCATTATTTTTGTTTTTTTTAGGCCCTTGCCTCTGAAATCCTCGGAAATTAGGTTGCAGGGCCTGCCAGAGTACTTAAGCGATCCCTCTACTGCCTAACCTGCCTCCTCGGGGCTAAGCGTGGGCAACGAGGGGTCCCACTAGGGACCCAACGGCTAAATGGTCAGAAGAACCACATAACACGACACTACACAATGCTGACACACACACATTACACTTTTTAAACCTCTAGCCTTCACATAGTTCTGTGATACATAGAGTACACAATGCGGAGATGGGGGGAACCCATGGGGCCGTTAGACATCGAATACTTTACACTTTGCTTCCTCCGTTTTTAGAATGTCATCTCAAGTGAAGGAAAGCACATAGAACAATATCTGTAAATTTCAAATTCTAATATTAAAATCTAATCCTATGTGCTTTCCTGCACTTTGGCACTGTAAAGAACTCATGTTTACAGTGCCAATTTCTCCCCTGGTGGTGGAAATTCGAATTAAATTTTTTTTCTTCTACAAATCGTTTCCCCTACCCTAAATGACATACCCACCGATTTTCACAGTGCTATCTCTAACCGTTTTGACACTAGGGTCTCCTGAACAGGAAAACTTATTTTATGACCACCCGGTACTTGGATTTCAGTTCCAACTCACGTGAAAACGGACTGAATTGGAAACCCGTCAACTTATAGGGGTTTTTTGGCAACGTGACTGAGTTAATTGGTCTTAGGTAATGGTAGCATAGTTTTTTTCACCAGGAAACTCGGGTTTTTCGTCCAGCAATCAGCAAATTATAGATGTGCGGAAGTTTCCCTTTAGCCAGCTGGTAGTTGATTGCTGGAACGGACTTCCATCTGTTGTTATGGAAGTTGATAGCTTAAATAAAATTAAGGCTGAACTAAACAAACATTTGGAGTGACCAGATGGGCGAAATGGGAAGGTTTTTTTTTTTTTGGTTGATGCTGTATAAGCTTGCTTTCTTGAGTCATATGCCTCAACTAATGCTAATGCTAATGCTAAATTGACCATAGAAAACGAGCAATTTACAAATATGTTATATAACGTACATATTACCCCAGGGGCTCACATCTGGTGAGTATGGGCTTGGCACACGCAGGGTCCTGAGCTGGATATCATTATTCTTCTCTTTCTTGGTGATTCTCTCTGTCTCACACACACACACACACACACACACACACACACACACACACACACACACACACACACACACACACACACACACACACACACACACACACACACACACACACACACACACACACACAGCCTCAGGCTTCCTTGCACCATATGTCTAAATATAATAATAATATCTGTTATATGTTATACCTAACTCAGCTCAGGTTATAACATGAGTTATATTGTTAACTTAGGTGACTGAAACCGTATCAAGAATTCCATATGGTATCTGGGCATTTGTGATTATGGTTCTCTTTCTTGGTGATTCCCCTTTTACTTCTGACTCTCTCTCTCTCTCTCTCAGGGTAATTCAGAAATTTTTTTTTTTTTTGGCTGGTGCAGCATAAGCCTCAGGCTTCCTTGCACCATATAGCTAATAATAATAATAATAATAATAATTGCTGTGATAACCGTGAGCATACCTGAGTATTACTTTAATGATGATAAAATTCCTAAATCTTTAAGTAATATTACATTTTTTAAGTGACATTATCTTTTCGAAATTTAAAATGAAATTCAGAAAATACAGAATTTGGAATATTAGCGATTTTGTTCTTTTTCCCTTCCCGAATACAAATGTGTCAAACTAACTAAGCTTATCAATATATCAATATAACAATATCAATATATTGTGTCTGTCATAGGAAAGTTTGCTGGAGTAAAAATTCGAGTTTCTGGAGAAAACACCATTCTCGCCTGAGACTGACTAACTCAGCCACATTGTGAAAGAGGTCTATAAAAGTTCCTTGCGTCATTGATGGGATTCAGACTGTAACCTTTCTCACCCGGTGTGAAAAGTCACAGTTTGAATCCCGTATAACCCAGGGGCTCATATCTGGTGAGTATGGGCTTTCCACACCCAGGGTCCTGAGCTGGATATCATAATTCTTCTCTTTCTTGGTGATTCCCCTTCTACTTCTGACTGTTGTTCTCTCTCTCAAGGTAATTCAGAAAAAAAATTTTTTTTTTTGGCTGGTGCAGCAAAAGCCTCAGGCTTCCTTGCACCATTTAGCTAATACTAATAATAATAATAACCGTGAGCGCACCTGAGTATTACTTTAATGATGATAAAATTCCTAAATCTTTAAGTAATATTACATTTTTTTAAGTGACATTATCTTTTCGAAATTTAAAATAAATTCTGAAAATACAGAATTTGGAATATTAGCGATTTTGTTCTTTTTCCTTTTCCGAATACAAATTACACATTAATCATGATCCAACATGGCTGCGCCCTTTTAGTAACGAGTGCTCGTGTGTTAGTGTGATGTGTGGCAGCTTTGGTAGCATAGAGCGGGGAAGTATGAGTGAGGTATTCAGCTGGTTGATTCTGTGAAGGAGCGATGTTTTTCGCTGAGGTTAGCAAGTATCCGGAACTATCAACCAATGGAGAAATTGAAACATTTTTATTTCTGGAGGCATCACGAGGTATAGTGAAATTTGTAGGTATGTTATTTTCAATATTTTTATTTTTTTAAATTATAAGTTTCAGTATTAGTTTGTTATTGCTTGCTCTTAACAAGATAGCGATACTTTGTTTCATAATTTTATCGATCTTTAATAGCGGGCGTGACAGTGGGATGAGTTTTCTGCACTCTCCCCTGCGGAGGTGGAGGGGAGGGTGAAGAACTTAAAAACTGGGTCTAACTTTCCAGTCGGAGGAGGGAGGTAATGACACAATAATAATAAAATCTTTTTTGACTCCTATACGACCCAAAGTTGGCCAAGAGAAGTCGACAGCTTTATTGTAACTCAAAAAGCTGAGAACTTTTTAGAACGTGTGTTCAAAAAAAGCTATTACAAGATAAAATCATATTACGAGATAATGTATGAACACGCGTTCGGGTAAATGAATGCAGAAGTCTCATGAAAGTGTGCCGGTTACAGAAATCTTAAAAATATAAAGAGCTTTTTTTTTTTTTTTTTTTTTTTTTTTTGAGCACTTCTGGGGAAGTTTCTAGAGCATTTAGAACTTTCGAAATTAGATTATACAGGTAGAACAACTGCATCAAATGCAGTTGTACTACCTGTATTCTTGTCTTACATTACCAGTTGTTAAAATTTTAGAAAAAAAAATGCTATTTCTTTTATATTTATTGCTGCTGTCCTTTACTTTCTCTAAAAGAATAATTGACAGGAACCAGGTTTTAAAAAACTGGGTCCTATTAACTGGATACAGTCATAACACCCCCCCCCCCCTCTTACTGATATTTTGGACCCCCTCTGGCAAAAGTGTCATAGGGGCCTGAAACATCAGTAACATAAAAATATATTATCAAAAGTTAACACTCATACATAAAGGCTAGACAAACTATAGATTAATTTTTAAAAAGAACTGCTCTTATATCACATGGATAATGCAAAATTAGTTTATCAAGTGCTTTGACCTAATTCCTGAACTTATTACAAAGGTGACATTTCAGAATCCTTGCCAGATCCCATCATCAGACCATACTGGACTAAAATAAGGGGGAATATCAAATTTACATTTGTAGCAAATTTTGAAATTGGAGCAGGACTGTTTTCCTCCTGCTTCCAGTTACTTACTCAGTTTCCAGCTTTTTAAATGGTGCCTCCGTAGCCAGGTGCATAGCACACGCTTCTTGATTAGACCGGGATTTGAGCCCATGAGCCACCAAATACGGAGGATGCATAAAGGTCAGGGAATGACCACCGTATATCCCCGGAGCAATATGGCCTTAGTTGCTAATGCTCCTAAAAATCAAATAACAAAATAACATCCAGCTTTTTAAAGACAAAAGTCAGTGGCTGTAATACATGCAAAAATTGAATAATCAGTATAAAACACAGCTATGATGCTCAATACCTTCTACATTGTACAATATTTCAATATTTGCAGAAGAATAAGAGAAATTTACCTCAATATATGTAGAACATTTCCGTATGACACTCTCCAGAAATTAAAATATAAAATTACCACAAAATGATTACAGTAATAAAATCAATTAAAAAAATTTTAATGTAAATTTTGAAAAATGTCTTTCCTTCGAGGCTTTTCAACCATATGTCTTGATCACAGGAATAGAAATAATGCGGAGTATGTGAGTCAGAATCTTAAATGGAGAGATTTTGTGCATGCATGTAAAAGACCACGAATCAGAGATTAGATATATCCTAGGGGACACATCTGGTGAGTATGGGCTTGGCACACCCAGGATCCTGAGCCGGATATCATCATTTTTCTCTTTCTTGGTGATTCCCTCCTACTTCTCTCTCTCTCTCTCTCTCTCTCTCTCTCTCTCTCTCTCTCTCTCTCTCTCTCTCTCTCTCTCTAACTCAGAATTTTTTTTTGGCTGGTGCAGCATGAGCCTCAGGCTTCCTTGCACCACCATATGGCTAATAATAATAAAAAAAATAATAACGTACAATGAACGTTAAGAGAATTCTCATTTCTGGCGAGTGTCATACGGAAGTGTTCTGTGTATCGTGTTGAGATAAATTTCTCTTATTCTTCTACAAATATAAAACAATTTATAATGAAACAATATTAAATCATGGAATAGAGAATATATAAATTTTTAGTACATCTGCGTGTAATCCATAATTCTAAAAATGCATGACATGACTGACATGAGTTTGCATCCTGTCAATGAAGCAAGGAATTTTTAAAGGCCTGACTAGCTCAGTCAGTACAGCACAAGACTTAAATCTTGGGATTGTTCATTCAAGCTCCACATTGGGTGGTGGTAGATTTTATCCACTGGGAATGGTGCAGAGAAGGGCAACGAGGTTAGTGAAGGGAACAAAAATTACAGTGTCTGGAGACTAAGGCACCTGCGAGGTGATCTCATTGTTGTGTTTAAGGCCTTGAATGGATCCAGCAACTTCAGTGCTGATGGTATTCTTCGTCTTGCTCAGACTACACACATGAGGGGGCATAAATTAGTCGAGCAGGTGGATAGTTTGAATAAGTTCAAAGAAGAACTCCAAATTATTGGAGGGGATAGACAGGTGATGTGGGAGTTTTTTTTTTTTTTTGGCTGATTCTTTATAAGCTTGTGTTCTTGTGTAATTTGCCACTACTAATACTAATCTAGACACCGTTTAATTTGTTACAGCCAAGAAAGGTGTATATAAATCAGTTTATTTTAAAAATCCTTCAAATTGAACAACTAAAACTATCCAAGTAATCATTATTGGATAATTAAAATATTTATTCACAATACAAGTCATTAATCATGAATAAAACTTCACTGTGAATCCATGATGTAAAAAACTAGCTCATAAAAGTTTCTCCTACCATGACAGAATTTCAGTAAAAATTTCTTTGTAAATTTTTTTGTAAAAAGAGCCTAGGCTCTTTTTACATACTGTGGAAGCAGAGAGCAGTAATAATTGCTGGTGAAATGATTATTTTCAATGTAATTATAAATTATATATTATTATCATCAGCCATATGGCACAAGGAAGCCTGAGGCTTATGCTGCACCAGGCAAAAAAAAAAAAAAAAAAAAATTCAGAATTACCCTGAGAGAGAGAGAGAGAGAGAGAGAGAGAGAGAGATCACCAAGAAACAAAAGAATTATGATATCCAGCTCATCATTCTTCTGTTTCTTGGTGATTTGAGGATGTAGCTGTAAGCCACCCTAGATATGGTTCAAGAAGTGGAAGGCCCTTGATTCCAGCACTGAGTGTTAAATGGGTACAGAAACTGGCTGATCAAAAAGTAGTAAATATGGAATGGGATGGTGACTTCAAATTACGAGTGCATGACTTGTTCCACTGCATCAGGATGTGATCATAAGCCTCTTTTATGATCTACATAATGTGGAAGGCGAGACCAATCGTAATTGCTATGGCGGTTTTGTGTCTATTATAATATGAAATAACAGAACAATTTCTTAATTGCTAGTGAAGTGGTTATTTTCAGTTTGATTATGAATTCTATATGAGGCTGTAGCTAAAGTGACTCATGAGTACAAATGTCAGTCTAGATAGAGCCCTAGAAGTGGAAACCATTTGACTCTAGCATTGTGTCAAATGGGCACAGAAAATGACTAATCAGCAAATAGTAAACATGGGATATTGACTTTAAGTTCTAAGTGCACAGGTGTCCCACTGCATCGGGATCACTTGCAGTATTATTCTTGATCAGCATCAGTACAAGATATAATGACTGCAAGTTTTATATTTGTTGGATTTCCCAAAACAGTATGGCTTTGTGTGTTCTGGTTAGAAGAGGCATTTGACAGTAGCATCAACACAGGCTGCTGCATCTGGGAGGCACCTTCGTAGCCAGGTGGGCAGGAGCTTCTTGATTAGACCAGGGTTCGAGCCTGTGACCACCAAATACGGAGGATACGGAAAGGTCAGGGAATGACCACCGCATATCCCCGGAGCAATATGGCCTTAGTTGCTAATGCTCCTAAAAACCAAATAACAAACAAACAAACAAACAGCTGCATCTGGGATTTCAAAAAACGTTCCCTATGCCTATGTTCTGGTTCTGTTACATTGCCCAGAGGTGATAATCTTGTGTAACATCGCAAGTTCATTTGTTGTGGGCCTGTATTTTTTGAAAGAAATGAGGCTAAGAATAGACATGCATGGTATCCACACGTATGATTTTCCCAATTTGAGGGGTAATACCCTATAGAATTGCTGCAGTAAAAAAAAAAAAAAAAAAAAAAAAAAGAGCACATTTGATCTCTTATTGACTAGGCATTTTGGATTCAGATTTTTCCTTTGAAGTTGCCCTGAAAGGAATGTTTGATTAACCTATTGGTTAATCAAACTACTCTGTTTATTTGGCTATGATACCCAGTATATCTGTATTAAAATTGAGAAATTTTAATTGAATAAGGTCAAAATAGTTCTCTATTCACTGAGGAGTATTCATGTGATTGTCATTAGGATAAGAACTGGCCTGAATGTTGGGTAATGATTGTGTGCAAATTTTTTATTGTAATAAGTGCATATGCCATTTATTTATTTATACATTTATTTATTCTATTATTATTTTATTATCATATATTCTGTTGTTCATTTATTTATATATTTATTTGTGACCATAAATGAATAATATGTTAATATATATATATATATACAGGGTCAATAACATATAAGTTTACTGAGTAGTGGCACAATTTACCAAGGAGTAAATTAACAAAAACATTTGAACACTTAATTTAAATGTCATAAATAACATGTAAATGACATTATTAAGGTAATACTGGCATGAAATTGACTTCAAGGTGTAAGTTATACAAATAATTTTTCACCCTGTATTATTTGCTAATAATTGGAATATATATTTAAACACATTAGTTTTGTTTTTATTATAATCAACTTATTTTAATTTAATTTCTAGAGCTCCTGGGAACATTGTTTACACCGATTAAATATGACATAAATGGAAATATACAAGTAAGTTGTCTTGATTTATCTTAAAATTATGCAAAAGTTCTTCTAAATTAGGTCATGACTTCCTTTTAGTTATGAATACAATAGATGAAATTACTTTCTGGATTGAAAAAGTTACTTTAAAAGTATAATATCTTACTGATTAGTTGGTAGTGTTATGTTGGGGTGCAATTTAGTAAAAACAAAATATAATAATCATAATAATTTTTTTTACAACTGAGAAATTTTATATTGAAACTTTTCATAAACCAGCACCTGCCAAAAAAAAAAGAAAACAACAGGAACTTGGCTGAAACTGCAAATTTTCTATGCATTGGAACAACTCAGCCAAAAATGAAAACAGTCCTCCACTGAGTGTTTGTGTAACAGTGTGCCATTAAACATTATTTCTCAAATAAATATACATTTTCTTTATAATTACTAATACTTTATATTGCTAGTGGCTGATAACACTTCTAGATTGTAAAAAAAAAAAATAAAATAAAATAAGGGTTTTGTTAATGTTCTTAAACTTTTTTTTTTTTTTTTCTCCTTGCTGTAGCGGACATGGTGTTTTAGTATTACACATAAGCACGTGGTGATTGTGTTAATTGTATTTTTCCTTTTTTGTAGTGCATTATGCATATGTGATAAAATAATATATATATATATATTTTTTTTTTTTTTTTTTTTTTCTTTTTATGAAAACTCCAAACATGAAAGGTATTAGAACCTTCAAGCCATGTACTACACTTAGTACAGTGTAGGTTGAAGGTTGAGAAGACAAGATACTTTTGAAATTAGACTTGAATTTCCAGATTGTAATTTCAGGAAACAGATGTGAAGGAAAGTTGTTACAGGAAGTAGAAGGGATAAATGAGGAAGGGGAAAAGTTGGTTCTGTGAGTTTGGAATTGGTCGGTTCAGTCAAAACATTCTAGTTTTGACCAGTAACAGATTCAATTCAGAACAGTGTCAAACGAAATATCTATAGAAAAGGCATGTAGCAGAGACAGAGATAGAACGTGGAAAGCTGGTTCATTAATTACAGATGAGTCATTAATTAGCCCAACTACCCTCTTTTGAATAGTCTAGAAGCTTGAGAGAGATTTCAGAGGCACAATTCTAGATTTGGGAACAATATTCTACAGTGGTAGGGCAAGTTTGAAATTTCTATAGATTGAGTACTTGTTTAGAAGAAAAGTTATGTCAAAAGTGAAAAATAAAACCCAGTTTTTTTGTTTGTTTTTTTTCAAGAGAGAAGTCATTGAAAATGAGTATAGGAGCAGTAGACTTTTTTTGTAAGAAATATGACAGAAATGACTGAGTTTTAGATGGATTGAAGTTTAGTTTCTTTGCCCTATTGAAAAATTACATGGAGATTCCCATTTAACGAATTGGTGGTGGATATTTGAGAAGTTGAAGCTGTTTGTGCAAGTTAGGTTTCCCAAACTGAGACGTGAAATTTTAGTGTGCTATTGTCGGAAAAACTAACACTAAGATTTCCAGTAAATGGAAGGCAATTAATATACAAGCGGTAAAGAGTGGGAGAAAGAACTGAGCCTTAGGGGAAAACCAGCATTAGTCAAAAAGTTAGAGGACAGAGAGCCATCTACTGTCAATTACAAAAAAAATCACAGCGTATTTAGTTTTTCTTAGTAGGTGGTCATTGTAGGCTGCCTGTGCCATTATGTTAATTACATTTTGGTATTAATAGCATTGTTTGGGCATATGAATATGTACTCTTACCTCTTTTTTTAGGGAAAGGAATGCCAGGAGTTAATCAAACTCTAATGAGGGGCTAAATGATTTTGTAATAATTGAGAGGAAAGTAGAAGAGAAATTGTTGAAAGCTAAACATTAAAAAGGCACCTGGGGTGGATGTGATCTATCCAGTTAAATTAAGGGAGGCAGAAAAGGAGGTAACCAAACCCTTTGCCATAATTATGAGAGCATTTTTGGATTCCAGGGAGGTCCCAATTGACTGGAGATGTGCAAATGGATATCCGCTTCACAATTTGGAATCAAAAGGTGACATGAGTAATTGCAGACCTGTTAACTTAACTTCTGTTACGTGGAAAACAATGTGGTCATGGTTAAGGAAGTAATGCTGAACCATCTAGACTGGAATGCAGTTATTATTATTATTATTAACTATATGGCAAGGAAGCCTGAGGCTTATGCTGTACCAGCCATAAAAAAATTCCCGAGTTACCCAGAGAGAGAGAGAGTAAAAGGAATCACCAAGAGAGAGAAGAATGATGATATCCAGCTATACTGCAGTCATAGCATGGATTTTTTAAGGGGCAATCTTGTCTGACCAATTAGGTTGGATATTATGATGCAGCAACAAAGGAACTTGATGCAAAACATAATTTTGATATCATATACTTGGATTTTAGGAAAGCTTTTGATACCGTTATATATAATAGACTGCTGTACAAATTGGAGCAGTGTGGCATTAATGGCAAGTTACTGTTATGGATAAAGGGATAGTTGAGTGGGACAAGACAGAGTGGTTATTAATGAATAATGCTCTTCATGAACTAATGATATTAGTGGAGTCCCTCAGGGTCGTGCTGGGCCTATTGTTGTTTTCTATATTTACTGGCGCCTCCGTAGCCAGGTGGGCAGGAGCGGCAGTGGTAGTACACGCTTCTTGATTAGACCGGGGTTCAAGCCCGTGACCACCAAATACGGAGGATGTGCAAAGGTCAGGGAATGACCACCGCATATCCTCGGAGCAATATGACCTTAGTTGCTAATGCTCCTAAAAACCCAACAACAATTCTATATTTATTAATGATGCTGATGAAGGTATATCAGGCTTAATGTCTAAGTTTGCAGATGAAACAAAAGTTGACAAGGTGGTTAATGACATTATCAGGTTAAGCTACTGCAATAAGATTTAGAAAAATTAGGCAGATGGTCTGAGAATGGCAGTTGAAGTTTAACATTGACAAATGCAAGATACAGGATATGGGTACTAGTAATCCTATTTTAATGTACCATTTGTGTGGTATTATGTTCTGGGTAGTAGAAAATGAAAAAGACCTTCATTTTAGATATGAGGGTCAGATGTGAAGTTTTCTGAGCTGTGCAAACAGGTTGCTGTGACAGGGTTTAGTCAATGATATACAAGAATTTTGCCAGTAGGGATAAGGAGGAGGAATACTCATTGTATAAGACAATGGTTAGGCCCCATCTTAAGTACTGCATTGCATACAGGTTGGAGGCCTTGTTTTAGGAAGGATATAGATCTGCTGGAATGAATGCAGGGAATAACTTTGATATCTTATATTTCGATCATAGAAAGGCTTTTGATACTGTTGCACATGGAAGACTGCTGCACAAATTGGAGCAGTGTGGCATTGGAGGCAAAGTTCTGCTATGGATAAAGGGATGGTTGAGTGGGGAAGACATAGTGGTATTTAATGGACACTGTTCTTTGTTATTAGTGGAGTCCCTCAGGGTTCAGTGTTGGGTCCATTGTTTTGATTTCTGTATTTATTAATGATATTGATGATGGTATATCAGGCTTAATATCCAAGTTTGCACATGATATAAAGGTTGGCAGGGTTGTTGATGACAGTATGCTGCTGCAACAGGATCTAGAAAATTTGAGCAGATGGGCTGAGAGGTAGCATCTGAAGTTTAACATTGACAAATGAAAGTACAGTTAGTCCTCGTATAGCATGATAGTTGTGTTTCTAGAACCCCTCGTGCAATGCAAAATTGTGCAATATAAACAACAGGCCCTATGGGAAAAATGGAGTTAAGTGCCGATCACCCAAGATTGAACACACATTTGAAACCAAAACATTACCAAACAATAAATAATCGTAATAAAATACTTACATATTTTATTTCGACTATTACGTAATAAAATATTGCTAATGCTTTCGCTTCTATCGTAAGCAAACTGTTCTTTGTTTGATCTTCTATCCAAACAGACGTTCCATCTCTTCCAATTCTTTGTGTCTTGATCTAATGGATTTTGTTACACTTTGAGTTGTTCTATGAAAGTTTTTATTTTTTCTGCATTCTTTCTAATTCTCGGCGTTGCCTCGTTTAGGCCTGTAGCACGAGCAATATCACATGGTCTTTCATTTCGCTCAAAGCGTTTCACAATTTCATATTTTTCTCTATAACAGAGGCTAGCTGGCCATTAGCCTTACTGGGAAACCCCGGTGGGCCAGAGGCATGAAGACGATGGAGGCTGGTGTGATTTTGGCCATAAACGCTAGTATGAAGCTGCTACAAATTTTCCCGGACAAGAATTTTTGACCCAGTCTGTCCGCCTGTCTATCGATATTGCTTTTCTTTTTCTCTCTGAATCTGTAGTGTCTTCACTAGGACGCTTCCTTTTCACACCTTTTAAGTATTTACTCATTTTTAGGGAATAAAGCACAATTACAATATGTGGAGGCACGCTTGATACATATAAACAAAGCTATGCACGTGTAGCAACTGAATAAACATCACCTTAAAGCTCACATTTTACTAAAGCACAATTCTGGGGGTTACTACCATAAAACAATAAAAACGATTTCCAGTTGCGTTCCTGCTAGTGGAATCTGTTATAAACGGGTAGTAAACTCGATCTAATTGCATTTGCGATAATACTGATAGTTGGAATTGTGTGGGTTTTTACATTATTGTGTTTCCCTTTCACAGATATAAAAAAAACATAAATACATTTTCAGAATCTTCTCTTCATTCCTATCATGTTGCATTCAGTTGGGGTGATTCCACGTTCGACTGCCATTTCTTGTAAACACAAAAGCAAATCGTGCATAAGCGAATTCAGTTTGTGTTATACACGATATCGTTCCCCTATTTATAAATTGTGTATGAGCGAATTCGTGTAGTGTAAACATATGTTACCCGAGAACTGACTGTACTGCAAATGGGTAGCAGTAAACACAGAGTAACATATCAACTGTGTGGTACTACACTCAGGGTGGTAGAGAATGAAAAGGACCTGGGGGTAATTGTGCAGGTAGATATGAAGTTTTCTGAGCAGTGCAGATGGTCTGCAAGAGTAACTCATGGTGTCTTGTCAATGATATACAGGAATTTTTATAGCAGGGATAGGAAGGTGATTATCTCCTTGTATAAGGAAATGGTCAAGCCACACCTTGAGTACTGTATACAGGTCTGGAGGCCTCATTTTAGGAAGGATGTAGAGCTGCTGGAGTGAGTGCAGAGAAGGGCAATGAGATTAGTAACGAAACAATGGGTTGCTCTTACGAAGAAAGGCTTAAGTTTGCAAATTACAGTGTCTGGAGAGGCGATCTGATTGAGATGTAAAAATCCTTGAATGGTTTGAGCATGCATCAATGCTGATGGAATTCTTCCTCTTGCTCAGAATAATCGCCTGAGAGGGCATAAATTCAAATTGAGGAAAGACAGTTTTAGGATAGAAGTGCGGAAGTTTGCCTTTAGTCAGCGTGTGGTTGATTGCTGGAACAAACTTCCATCTGCCGCTGTAGAAGTTGATAGCTTAAATAGATTCAAGGTAGAACTAGACAAACATTTGGAGCAAGTGGATGGGTGAAATTAAAGGTTTTTTTTTTTTTTTTTTTTTTTTTTTAGCTGATGCTATATAAGCTTGCTTTCTTGCATCATATGCCTTTACTAATGCTAATTTCATTAGTAGAGTGACATTAGCAGAGTCTGTATTGATAATTATTGATCTGATGGAAGGTTTTGAGGTAATGCAAGTCTTAGCAGTTGATGAATTTCTCCATTACTTTGGAAAGAGAGGTAAGTAGTGCAGTGAATTTATAATCAGGAGGGAGGGAGGGGTTTTATCACCATTTTTAAGAAGTGGCTGGTTGTGAACAAATTTCCATGTAGAAGGAAGAACACCATTGGAATGAGAAAGTCTAAGGGGAAAAATGTGGCAAAGAACAGGTGCAGGTTCAATTGCACAGGTTTTGAGAACAAATGAATAACTGTCATCAGAACCTGGAGTTTTCTTGCATCAAGATTGCTCAGGATTTTTCTAATATCCTTCTTTTGAAAGACCATGGGTGATATTGAGTTCAATTTGTTTTGATATGGCAGGAGACATTTGTCAAGATCATCAATGCAAGAGTTAGAAAAAATCTAGGATGCTAGTAACAGGTTTTATATTTAGTTGAGGATGTAATAGAACCATCAGGTTGTAACAGAGGTGGGAGTTTGGATGATCAGAAGTTGCAGCTGATAGCTTTGACAGGAGACTAGAATGCTTGACTTGATCTCTCAATAATAATTTCACTACACAAAATGAGCAAACAGTGGGATTGGAAGAATTAAAACAGTAAAAACACTGATGGATCCAATATCTCTCTATTACAGAAGATTTAGGAGAAGTCCGGCTGGCCTGCCTCCCTAAAATCCACTCATGCACACCTTCTCGATGGTAAGCTCTGATACGTCACTTAGGTGGCAACGAACGTGTACAGTGGTTCTCTTCAAGACGCTTGGTCAGCGTGAAGAGGAAAAGACCAAACCCTCCAACATATGACAGCATGACGAAACAAATGGCCCTTAGTCCCCAGCAGCTTTCACTCTCCCTCTTATGGCAGCGAGAGGATCAGAGTGGAAGCAGAGGGTGCTAAGAATCTCTGGGTACGACCAGGCTGCCATGCACGGAAACTGAACCTGGCCTGTTATAACGTAAAATCACTCATCGGTGAAGACAGGATATTAGAGCTGGAAAAGTAATTAGAAAATGTTAATTGGAATATCATTGGTTTGGCTGAAACAAGAAGAAGAAATGAATCACTTATAAGTTTATCAAGTGGAAATCTGCTGTACACCAATGGAAACAGTGAAAGGAGTGAAGGTGGAGTTGGGTTTCTGGTCCATAAAGATTTTAAAAACAACATTTTGGAATTCAAAAGTACATCACCAAGGGTGTCAAGACTAATACTCAAGATTTCTAAGAGGTACAAGCTAAAGATTATAATGATTTATGCACCAACATCGAGCCATGATGATGAAGAGGTTGAAGAAATGTACACCGAAATTGAGAGTCTTCTAGATGAGCAGAAAACCCACTACTCAATGCTAAGGTTGGAAAAAGACAAAACAGCGCAGAAAGGGGAACTATAGGAAATTTTGGAATTGGTGAAAGAAATGAAAGAGGTGAAAGACTTGTGGAATTTGCAGAATCTCAAGGACTGTCAGTAATGAACACTTTTTTTTCAAGAAAAGGGTGAACAGAAAGTGGACATGGAAAAGTCCGAATGGATTAACTACTAATGAAATCGACTTCATCCTCACTAACAGAAGATATATTGTGAATGATGTTACCGTCCTGAATAAGGTAAATGTTGGAAGTGATCACAGAATGGTAAGATGTACACTTGATATAGATGTAGGAAAGGAAAGGAAAAAACTGACTCGAGTAAATAA
This sequence comes from Mastigoproctus giganteus, assembly GCF_048544385.1. Lineage (NCBI taxonomy): Eukaryota > Metazoa > Arthropoda > Arachnida > Uropygi > Thelyphonidae > Mastigoproctus > Mastigoproctus giganteus. The sequence continues at coordinate 226,727,747 of NC_143576.1, read as the reverse complement.
TACAAAGGTCTTTGAGATAACAGAAGAGGAGAAAAAGCAGTATGTACTGGAACTTAAGAACAAGTTTGAGCTTCTGCAGACTGCTCAGGACCAAGATATCGACGAGGAATATTACAACTTTCTGAAAGTGATAAAGCCCAAGAAACCTATAGGGAAACAGAAATCCAAAGAAGAAAAAAATTAGTCAAGAAACACTTGTCATGATGAACCAAAGACGACAAATGAAGAGCAAGAAAAACACTGACAGGGAGAAAATTGAGTATACTGAGTTATCCAAAGCCATTAGAAAGAGACTCAGAGAGGACATAAGAAGATTTAACACAAGAAAAGTAGAACAAGCATTAAGGGAAAACAAAGGATTTAAATCAGCAGCCATGAGCAGTAATACAGAAAGACAAATGATACTGAAACTGAAGAATAGCGATGGTGTACTTATAAACAGCAGAGAAGGCATAATTCAAATAGCAGAAGACTACTATAGAGAATTATACAAGGAGCGAGGGAATGATACCAGCAGTGGGGAAGATGGATTGCGAAGTAGCAACACATATGACATACCCGATATTCTTCCTGATGAGGTAGAACATGCATTGAAGAAAATGAAGAATCAGAAAGCCCCGGGGGAAGATGAAGTTACTGTAGAGTTGTTAAAATTGGGAAGAAGAGACATAACACAAAAACTGGCAAGGCTCTTCACAAAGTGCATTGGTGTGAAGCCTAAGCAGTGGAATAATGCAATCATAGTTTCGCTGCATAAGAAAGGAGATAAATCAGAAATTGGAAATTATAGACCAATTAGCTTGTTATCCCACATCTACAAGTTGTTCACAAGGGTCATTACTAACAGATTAGAAAGAATACTTGATGAGAATCAACCGAAAGAGCAAGCTGGCTTTAGGACAGGATTCTCAACTATGGATCACCTTCATGTAATATCACAGCTAATGGAGAAAGCAAATGAATATAAAACACCATTATGCCTGGCATTTGTGGATTATGAAAAGGCATTTGACTCCATACAGCATAAGGCAATGTTTCGGGCACTGGAAAGACAAGGCATTGATCCCCATATATTATGATTTTGAAGAAAATATATGAGTGTGCTACCTCCTTTATTAGACTAGACAAAGACAGTAGGAAATTTAAAATTGAGAAAGGAGTTCGACAAGGAGACACTATCTCTGAAGCTGTTTACTGCTGCCCTTGAGGAAGCTTTCAGAAGATTAGACTGGTCGCAGAAAGGAGTCAATGTGAACGGAGAGTACCTAAACCATTTACGATTTGCAGATGACATTGTGGTCATAAGCGACGATCCCAAAGAATTAGAGGAAAATCTTAATCAGTTATGCACAGCTAGTAAGGATTTTGGACTAAAGATGAATATGGCTAAAACAAAGTAATGATGAACAAGTATGCCACAGAAAGGGAAATAATGATTGAAGGAGCAGTAATTGAAAAGGTGGAGTCGTATACTTATTTGGGACAAGTTATTAGCTGTAATAATGATAAATGGCTGGAAGTCAAGAGAAGAATAAATTTTGGATGGATAGCATTCAGGAAATATGCTATCTTCCCAACCATGTATACTCCCCACCATGACTTATGGAAGTGAAACTTGGGCACTCACCAAAAGAATGGAAGAGAAGCTGAGATCTACACAGCAAAGAATGGAACGAATTGGGAATCAGACTGTTAGATAAGAAGAGAAACACATGGATTAGGCAGCAAACTCAAGTAAAGGACATTCATATCAAAACTAAAGAACTAAAATGGTCTTGGGCAGGACACATAGCTCGAAGACATGATGACAAATGGACTAAGAAAATAACAGAATGGTATCCAAGAGGAGCTAGAAGAAAACCTGGAAGACAAAGGCGGAGATGGATAGATGAAATTCACGAGTTTGTGGGTAGTAAATGGATGGCCAGTGCTCAAAACAGAAGGAACTGGAAAGTTGCTGGAGAGGCCTTCATCCTGCAGTGGTTTGAAAATGGCTGATGATGATGAATGTGAAATGACATGATGCTGAGAATGGCCATGAGTGAGAGGCTCCTTTGGAGAAGAGACCATCACCAAGTGTGATCTGAAGTGCTTAAACAATCACTAGTGCTCTCAATGTACTTTTAAGTGTTGTTGAGGAAAAGTTCAAGAGTGCTGCTTGTGTGGTTAGGATTGTCTGGTATCCTGGTAGGTAAACAAATGAGCCATGTAAGGTCATTAGTAATTACAAAAGCCTCAGCATTTTGACTAGGTAGGTTCATAGTAGAAAACTGAAGCTAATTGTAGTTGTGAACAATAAAATTACTAAGGAAAATACCTCACTTTAAGGAAAGTTACACTGTAGAAAGTTGAGTTTCAAAGAAAAGAAGTTAGAAAATCAGCTCTACTAATCCTTAGAACTGAACAGGAAGTCAAAGTTCCGAACTCTACTAATGAATATCATCGAGACTGGAATTTAGACCATGTATATTTGTGAAATGAATGAGGAAGTTTTTGGTCTTTTCAGAGATAAATTTGTTGTATTTTTGATTATTAATTATGCATTCAGTAGATAACGCAGAAGGGAAAACATATAAATTAATGACATTTTTGGATATAGTCACAACAAGAATGTGCCAAGAATCTGGGAATATTACATACACCTACATACACCAGAAAGCCCGTAATGCTCTTGAATGCAGTTGCTGAATTTGTTCCTTGTACGTTAGGTTTTCGTCCATTACCACTCCTAGGAATTTTACTGAATGAGTGGGGACGAGAACGTGCCCTGCAATGGAGGGCTGCAGAGAGGTCTGCTTGTGCTCTAGGTGAGAAGATGATATATTTGGATTTTTCAGGGTTTGTTTTGAGTATGCTACCCAAAATAAGTAGCGTACTCACAGAAAGAGTAGAGATATTTGTTCAGGATGACAGAATTCAATAATTCCTCTGCCTGGTCAGGTCAGGTGTTAGCCGAGCTTGAGAGGTAACATAAATATCGTCAGCATAGACCATAAACACAGATATTTCATTCATTAGTGGAATAAATATCGCTGAAAAAAGCAGTGCCGACAACGATCTACCTTGTGGTATACCGACTTCCAACTGTTTTGTGATGCAGTTATTCCCTTCCTGGAAGGTGAGGCGCCTCTTTGTCAGCAAATTTCTGAGGAGCTTTGAGACATTACCCGTGAAACCGTAGTAGTTCTCCAGGAGGCACATAAGTGGCTTGACTTGCACTGAGTCAAAGGCCGCTTTCAAATCCAGAAAAACAGCGTGCATAACATAGCCTTGCTTCCAGGCTTGAAGAGTTTCAAATTCAGAGCCTGTATACACATTATCGATGATCTTTGTGAGAGCATGTAATGTGTATGCTGAGGTCTCTGGGAAAGAATCTGATTGGCAACCACTTTAAACAAGCACTTCTCCAGGCATTTGAGAAAAGGGGAGGAGATTGAAATAGGCCTATAGTCAGCAGTAGTGGTTGGATTCTGCACCTTTGGAATTGGGATGACTCTATAATTTAGCCAAGCATTTGGGATGACTCCCTGTTGTAAAATTCTGTTAAACAACTTTGTCAGCTCATTGCTGATGAAGTAGGAGGCAACTTTAAGGCAAAAGGCGGAAATGGTCACTTCCCATTGATTTCTTATTGGACAGGGCATTGATGGCCTGGGCAGGAGCGGCAGTTCGTAGCACACGCTTCTTGATTAGACCAAATACGGAGGATGCGGTAAGGTCAGGGAATGACCATCGCATATCCCCGGAGCAATATGGCCTTAGTTGCTAATGCTCCTAAAAAACCAAATAACAACAACAACAATTGATGGCCTTGATTAGCTCCTCTTCGTCAATTGTCACGTTAGTGAGACTGTTCCAGGGGGAGTCCGCAGCTGCACTGTCTGTTTTGACGAACTGGGTTACATGATCGCACTATTCGGCCAGGTCTAACGATTCTGCTGACCGGATGTGATTGGCCGATCAAGATCGCTGGCCACACGCTATCCTCTTCTCCATGAACGAGTTGATAGCCTGCTTCTTGGATTTCTGGAAACTGTATCTGGCTATTGAGTACGTTGAGTATTATCTTTCTGTGGGTGATCTCTTGAATTGGGCATGTAGCCGTTGTTTTTCTTTAAACTGGTGCATAAGGATGCCGGCCAAAATCTAAAGACTTGGACACTCTAGCAATGAAAGACAACCATTTCTGAAGCCAAAACCTAGCTTCCTCTATATTCATATCACTGGGAGTTTGCCAGGGGTAGAGCCTAAAGAGGTCCATTGCTGTTTCAATTTTTAGGTATTTTGGATCATATACAGCTTTCCTGATCTTCAATCGAGTTCGATTGGTTTGGTTGGTTATAGCATTCTTTCAACGTGATGAGAGAGCTATAGAATCCCCTAGATATTATTTGCCCTGTGATGCCTAGTTTGGCTTGAATGAATAGAATACATATTGCTTAACTGGTTCTTTAAGCTAGTGATGCAATAATCTATTACTGGAAACTAGTAATAGCAAGATGGAGTTCATGTTATAATGCATTCTTTGCCAATTAAAAGAAAATTTATTTATTAATATCATATAGGGTGTTTTTTATTTATTTATTAATATCATATTTGGCTTTTAACCTTCTATTGCTAACATGGTGTCTGACAGCTGCAACCTTTTAAAATTTTTCTAATTTTTTTAAAAAAAAATTGTAAATGAAATCAAATTCTTCCATGTGCCTTTGCTCACCAGTTATTCAGTATTTTCTGCTTTCATTTTGATATACTAAGAATTACAAAATTAAATTTTTATTTGGTATTTAACAGATGTCAGGTGAGTAAAAGAATCTACCTTTCTTCTAGGCAATGCCCATTCCCATGTGGTGTCTGAGACAATAGCGACAAGTGTCTAATCTTGTTGTAGAACTCTGATTTCACTAGCTACATGTGAACAGCTGATAAAAATACCAACGTTCACATTGTGTCTGCCAGATGCTATATATGGGTGTCTGGGTTTCAATCTGGTGATCAGTGACCTTGAAAAATTCTAAAAAATATGATAAAAACTATTATTACTGTTTTTTCTCATTTATTTTTGTTTGATATTTTTTTAATTGAGTTTAGCAGATCATAATTAACAGATTACCATTTTCAATTCAGTAAAAAAACTAAAAATTAGTTTTTTATAATTAAAACAAAAGGGGTCACAGATGCCATGTGAGTGTCCTTATAAATTGTGGGTCCAAGTGACGGAAGTTTAAATTGTGCATGCCAGGCATAATATAGTTGCATGTAAAGGTCAGATATTGCAAGGCAGGATCTTGCAGTTTTGTTTCCTGCCATTTTGTACTAGTCCACACTGTGGACTTACTATAACAGAGATTTTGATAATAGTTTAAACCTTCAGTAATCCTTGGTGTATTCCATATTAACTTGGATTACTAAATGGTGAATGATGGGCTTATTGTGAGCCACATATTGTGTTCTACACAAGTTTCCTGTTGCATCTGCAGAAGATGTAAGGCAGATTATTGATGCAATAATTTGTAGTCCATGCAAATCCAGTTAGATAGCATGCAGCAGCACATTTTGTACAGAAGCATTAGAAGAATATTACACCAGAGTAAGATCCATCCATACGCATTTGTACTGTCTAGGAATTGTCAGAATGTGACAAATGAAATTACATATAGTTCTGTAGACAATTTTCAGAGTTAAAAAACCATTACTCATACATCCAAAATGACAATGGTCAATGAGGCTCATCTGGATTTGACAGCACATGAATTCTTTTTTGTTGGAACATTGAAACAAAGTTTGTCAGTCATATACAACCACAATTCTGTATTTGAAAACTAAAATCTGGGAAGGGATAGTTGCTATTTTCCAACACTGGTTCCCAAACTACTGAGATTTACAGACCCCTTCAGAAATCAAAAAAAGTTTGCAGACCCCTATATATATATATATGCATATATTTCTGTGTGTGTGTGTGTGTGTGTGTGTGTGTGTGTGTGTGTGTGTGTGTGTGTGTGTGTATACAGTCTCACTTGGTTAGTAAATTAATAAGAGGAGTTTACCTCAATATAGTATGTGGAACACTTCCGTATGATACCCTCCAGAAATTAAAACGGAAAAAACGAAAAAATCGACAACTTACCGGTACATTAAAGTAAAATATAAATAATTAAAGTAAAATATAAATAATTAAATAATCAATTTAACACAATTCAAAATCAATTCAAAACAATTAAAATTCAAATTAACGCAATTAAAAGAATCTAACGAAAATATTCAAAACGATTTTCCTTCCTGAAGCTGACAATGCTTTTCGACCGACTGTCGTGATCACAGGAATGAAAATTACCGAATCAGGCTAAACCTGCAACTTAAATAGTGATTATGTGTCTTCGCGCATGCGCGTAAAGGTCCACGCATCGGAGATCAAATATGGCCGCCGAACATTAACAGAATTCTCGTGTAATTTAATTTCAACGGTTTCTGCAATTAATAGTCGCGTATAATTACGTTGAACGTTAAGTATTTTGGCCTCGTTAAATAAAAAAGTATGTTTTTCGTTAATGGCATGAAAGGCTAATTCTGACGCTGCTGAACGAGAAGCACGAACTGAGGCTTCGTGTTGATTTACACGGATATTAAGAGAAAACCGCGTCGAACCCTGATAAGACGAGTCGCAATCACCGCAAGAAATGTTGTATACTAGATCATTAATTTGTGTTGCGAACGCCGAAAGAACCGAGCGATTGTTCAGTATAGTGTGTAACTTCCGTATAGGCCTAGCTATAATTTTAAATTCGGTATCTTTAAAGAATCTGTTAAGCTGTTTGTGCCACTGTTCAACATATGGGACAGAAATAAAGTATTTTTTGATATTACTATTGTTGATTGGTGCAGTATTTTGTATCCTATCCTTAGCTTGTACCCTAATTCGATTTATTGTGTTAATGGGATAACTCCTGTTCAAGAATCTGCTAGTTAATATTTGTATTTCTGAGTCTAAAGCAGAATCCGTCGTTGAATATTTATAGGCATTTAGAAATTGATTAAAGATAATCGATCTTTTGTAGGTGAACGGGTGGTAGCTATTATAATGTAGAAGCATACCGGTGTTTGTGGGTTTTCGATAGATGCTAAATTGTATTTTGTTCGAGTCCCGGGTAAGCGTGAAATTTAGAAAGTTTAATGACTTAGTATCCGTATCTTCCCTTTCCAATGTAAATTTGAGTCTAGAATGAATATTATTAAACGAATGTAAAATATCTTGGATAGTACTACTATCGGTAATAACTAGAACATCGTCTAAATACCTCCCATAGTATGTGATACGGGGACGAAAAGGTGTCAAATGTATCTGCTCAATCGTTGAGAGATAGATCTCTGACATTAAGCCACTCAGGCTCAAACCCATTGGTAATCCAAAAATTTGTTTGTACACCTTGTCTCGAAAGGTGATGTAGTTAGCCTCAACTAATAGTTTAATTAAGTGAAAAATCTCCTTTATAGGCAGCTTCGTATAATTAATCGGTGTCGAGTTTTTATTTAACATATCCCAAATAATATCTAATGTGTATTCAACGTTTACATTCGTATATAATGATGTAACATCTAATGAGAATAAATTGTCATTGTCGCCGAGTCTACAGTCTTTAAGATTATTAAATAATGTATCGTAATTCTTAATCCCAAATTGTATAACCTGTCTAAAAGGTTTTATAATGTTATATACATGTGTGGCTAAGGCTGAAAATGCCGAGTTCCTGTAGGAAACAATAGGTCGAATCGGAAATCCAGGCTTGTGTAATTTTACCTGACCAAAAAGTGCAGGAATATTGTATGTTCTGGACTTCAATTCCTTCAACTGAACCATAGTAATGTAGTCGTTTTTTCGATATGTGGTTAACGTTTTATTGTATTGATTTACCAAATTGGTAAACAGTGTCGGGTCCACTTCACAATAAGTGGAGCAATCAGATACAACTGAATCTAACTTATTAATATAATCATGTTTATCTAGTATTACCACTGTATCTCCTTTATCTGCCCTCTGTATAATAATGTCCTTATTTTCTCGAAGTTCTCGTAAAGCTGAACTGTCATGTGTATTCAATTTAGGAAGTCGCGTTTCTTTTATGTTATTCACTACTTGGTTAACTTGCTGAATAAATACATCTTTTTGTGGAACACTACGAAGTCCAAATTCAATATCAATTACTCATTGCTTTTTTGGCAGCTTTCGAGGTGGTAAATTATAATTTAATCCTTTGGATAAAAGTGAAATCTGGTCCTGCGATAGTGTACACGAGGAAAGATTTGTAACCTGTTGATATGTCGGTTCGTTGGATACTGGGTGAGGGGATGTTCGTGAACTAGCCGACATATTCTGTGGTAGTGCGTTATGTGTCTGTGGGGGGGATGTCACCCAACTCGTGTGAACTTGGTCGCAAGCTCGCGACAATGTGTTAGAATTCGCATGAACGTGTCTTGAACTATTCGATAATGTTTGCAACTTATTAACGTGTCTGTTTTTTATTTCTGAGTCTTGTGCTTCCCGTCGCAAATCTATGGAGGTCTTCAATACAGACCAATCGTTCGGATGTAGATAATTTTTTAATTTATCGCGAAGCTTCCTAACCTGGGAAAGGTATTTTTGTTTATCCGAATATCGAGATTTTAAGGCAAGCTTAACAATATTACGTGATGTCGCCAGTGATAGTTGTTTTATGCCTGAAATTTTTTGATTTAAATTCACCCTGGCAAACTTCGGAACGATGTTGTTTTGAAGGCAATATTTTAGGAAAGAAATATGGTAACTTTGGGCCGAGTACCTTAGTGTAGATTTAATGTAATTTTGTACCTAGCCATTCAAAAAGTCTCCCATAATTGTGTGTATCGATTGTATATATTTTTTCCGTTTTAATTTCTGGAGGGTATCATACGGAAGTGTTCCACGTACTATATTGAGGTAAACTCCTCTTATTAATTTACTAATATTATTATCAGCGTAGAACATATTGAGTATTACAGCTCTGATTCATACTATCTAGTCTCACTTGGTTATAACAAGATCACGGCTGTAACGAGCAAAAAGCCATAATGATTTTAATTTACGTGTATTCCCATACAATCACTCACCGTTATAACGAGCGTACTACATGGATATACCGAATAAATTTTGGTAACTATGCAAACATTCGAAAAATCCCAATTCTTGGAATAGAAGAAAATGAAAAGGGCTTCTTAGCTTTATGACCACCTGCATCAGATTAGTGACCGGTTAATGACCTTGTCCTTCCGAGGACGGGGGCTATACAATAATGCATTGGTGTTCTGCTTGTCGCATTACCCTGTTTACAGATTGTCTTGTATTCACTGAACCATAGATTTATTTCGGGACTTCTAAGAATTTTGGAAACAGGACATCTAAGAACGTTGTATGCATTTTGGGACTTCTAGGAACGTTGTATGCATTTCAAGACTTCCAGGAACAATGTATTGTATGCAGATCACTTTATCATTTTAAAGTAAAATCAGTTAGAAATGAACCTTTCCTTCGGAAACATGTCTACTAACAAAAGAAAGTGTCTCTCGATTCATGAAAAAGTCAAAATTATTCGTGAGTTAGAATGTGGTGCAAAAAATGTTGAAGTGTGTAAAACGTTTTCTTTGTCCTCTTCAAGTGTATCTACATTGTAGAAGAATAAAGATGTTTACATATCGGCACTAGAAAAGAACATAACCGAAAAAATAAATAAAAAATTTAGAAAGTGCGAGGTTACAAACGTTGAGGAAGCACTGCTTTGATGGTTCACCACACAAAGAAGCGCTGGATTTTCAGTAGATGGTTCGATCTTGAAAGCTCAAGCCGAAACGTTTTTTGAACAATTTGGATGGAATGATTTTATGTGTAACAACGGTTGGCTGGATCGATTTAAAAACTGACATAAAATTGTTTATGCAAAAATTAGTGGAGAATCTCGATCTGCAGATCTATTAATGGCAAGTGAATGGATTGACCGTGTCTGGGCAGAAATCTTGAAAGATTTCAATGACAAAGACATCTACAACAGTTGTGCTACTGCAACAGGATCTAGAAAATTTGGGCAGATTTGCTGAGAAGTGGCATCTGAAGTTTAACATTGACAAATGCAAAGTACTGCATATGGGTAGAAGTAACCCCAGAGGAATGTACCAACTGTGTGGTACTACACTCAGGTAGGTGGGGAATGAAAAAGACCTGGGAGTAATTGTGCAGTCAGATATGAAGTTTTCTGAGCAATGCAGACAGGCTGCCTGAGAAGGTCGTGGGCATATCATGTCAATGCCTGAGCATATCGTGTCAATGATATACAGGAATTTTTCTAGCAGGGAAAAGGAGGCGATTATCCCTTTGTATAAGGCAATGGTCAGGCCACGCCTTGAGTACTGCATACAGGTCTGGAGGCCTAATTTTAGGAAGGATGTAGAGTTGCTTGAGCATGTACAGAGAAGGGCAATGAAGGGGTCCTCTTACTAAGAAAGGCTTAAGTTCTGAAAATTGTAGTGGCTCAGATTACGAACCTGAGGAGGCATAAATTCAAATTGAGGAAAGGCATTTGTAGAATAGATGTGTGGAAATTTGCCTTTAGCCAGTAGGCAGTTAATTGCTGGAACAAACTTCCATCTGTCATTGTGGAAGTTGATAGCTTAAATAAATTCAAGGAAGAAATGGACAGACTTTGCTTGCTTTCTTGAATCACATGCCTCTACTACTACTACTATTACTACAATGCTGACGAAACAGGACTTTTTTATAATTTGACACCTGACAATACATTTAAATTCAAAGGTGAAAAATGAGTTGGTGGAAAAAAAGCAGAGGCTCGCTTGACAGTGCTCATATGTGCAAATGTGACAGGAACTGATAAAAAAAAATCTGTTTGTTATCGGAAAATCATTAACATTTCATTAATAGGAAGTTTCCTTATGCTAAAAAATGTAAGGAAACTTCCTGTGGATTACACTGTAAACAAGAAAACTTGGATGACTTCGGATATTTTTCTGCAATATGTAAATGATTGGAATAAGGAACCCATTCAAAAAGAAGAAAAATATTTTATTGTTAGTTGATAACTGTCCTGCACATCCCTGGATTCAAAATTTGTCCAACATTAACCTATTCAAAAAGAAGAAAAATATTTTATTGTTAGTTGATAACTGTCCTGCACATCCCCGGATTCAAAATTTGTCCAACATTAAAACATTAAGCTAGTGTTTCTGCCTTCCATAGCGACATCAATTTTACAACCAATGGACATCGGTGTAATCAAGGGTTTGAAAGGATTTTATAAAAGATTTCTAGTTCTACATCTGATCAGTCAAAGAGAACAGAAACTTACCGAATCTATATTGATATTGGATGCTATAAATTTATTGAATGCAGCGCGGGACAATGTTACTTTGACAACTATATCGAATTCCTTCAAGAAATCAAAATTAAATTCAAATGAAATTTCAATTGTAGATGAAGAAGATGGAAATGAAGAAAACGACTTACCGTTATCTGAATGGTTGCTGCGTAACAATGTTGTAGGTTTTAATACAGGTAACATCAATGAATTTGTATGAGTCGGTGATAACTTAAGTAGTGGTCTTCCTACAGAGAATGAAATTGTAGGTGCTGTGCTCAACAAAGACAATGACCGTGATGATGATATGATGACAATTGAAAGTTTATCAAAATCAGTGCCGACAATCTCACAAGCTCAAGGTGCAGTGGCCACATTAGTCAATTTTTTGGAAGGAACTGAGACAAATAATGAGACTTTTAATGTGTTGAGTGTTTTAAGGGGAAACAAGAAATATTAAAGTGAAATCTTTAAAACAAATCAATTTTAAGATTCATAAATAAAGACTAATTGAAATCATGTTTATTATTAAATAGTATTGTTTTTAATTAAAGAGAAATTGTGTTTAGTATTAAGTGTATTGTAGTTTATACAAGCATATTAATACAAATATGTAGGTATATACTTATATTATTTGTTTTCTCTTTAATATTTCTTTTGTTTTTTTGAATCTATCTTTTTATCAAGTTATTGAGAATTAAAAAAAAATAGGGGGTAGATTTAACTATAGCGAGTAATGGTTATAACGAGGAAATTTTTTCAGTCCCTTGATGCTCGTTATAACCAAATTCGACTGTATATGTATGAACACTGGATTTTCTGAAAAGAAAATTAAAGGTTTCATGTTTAAAAATTCAACTTTATTCTTATTTTTACATAAATATACGATAATAACTTTGTTTATCAGCAATTTATTATACATTGAATGAATAATTTGACCAGTTCCAGAGGGTCCATTTTTTAGGCCCCCCCCCCCCCCCCCGAAACTGGTCTATGGACCCCACTTTGAGAAACTGCTCCAACAGATGCTGCAGAAGGTAATGTCTGGTGTACGTCACGTGTTGCATAATGCAGCTCAAGTAGGTTACTAGCCTAATGATATTATTTGAAAGACATACGATTAGGCTAGCTTATAATATTAGGCTAGCTTATAATATCACACAGGTAATTCACACAGGGTAATTCAGTATACAGTATTTTTATAGTATACTGTATTATGTTTAAAGGATGTGATATTTTTTATTAATATAGTATACAAATATTAAAATATAAATGTGCCCATATGTTTAACTGCACCCTGTATACAGCAAGTCCAGTGTTGGATTTAGGGTCCCAGAACCCTTATCAAAAACATGTGCCAAGGTCTCTGGGAATAACAGAAAAAAATAGAAAAAGTGTTGCCATATTTTTTTTTTCCTGGCACCCTCAAGATTTCAGAGTCCTGCTGCAACTTCTTGTTAAATAACAGGCTTTAAAACAGCCCATTAATTGAGGCTTCCCATTCCAAAACTTACCTTATCCATCCCCAGATGAAAATTTTGTTATGATGGTTTCATTCAATTTTGTGAGCTCTGTCTGAATTTGGAATTGTAACAATTTGCCTACTCATAAACTACATTTAAAATATAGATTCAATTCTGAAACTTGCCTTATCCAGTTAATGCTTCCATTTAAAAACTTACTATGTCCATCTGGCTAATGGTATTCTCACTTTTCTCTGATGTTCCTGTGATATCTGTGTCCTTCCTTAACAATGGTGTTAAGAATTACTGTATTTTCCCAATTGTAAGATGCACCTATGTTTTAGAAAGTGAATTTTGAAAATATTTCATTACAAATATCTGAAATACAAATCCTCAGTTTCTTACTAAATAATGTCGGTATAGAACAAATGTATTCTTCATGGAATCCCAAAAACTCACTACTGTCACACTCATCATTAAATAAGTAAAGGAAATTTTCTGTTTATACTCTAGGATAGCTGCATGGGGTTAGAGGAGTTTACAAGTTAAAGAGAATACAAGAACATCCTATTTAGTAGTCAAGTACTAGAACCATGGTCAATTGAAGTGTGTATGTACTACATCTATACCCTTGCATTCGACTACTGGGCTGTGGTGAATATGCACAATTCACTATATCTTCACTGCTGTCAAAGGCATTATTGAGTCCACATTTATTGAAGGACTTTGGGTTCTAGAAGAAACTAGGATTTTATTAATATTTTGAGAATAAATGAAGGGTTCAAGTAATGCATGCATAATCCCTCACATTAGTGCACATAAGACGCATGGAAATAAGTATGTTTTATGGTCTGGAAAATATAATAATTTTTTGACAGTTGTGTATGTGTGTGTGAAAGGGTTTATTCTCTTTTGTGAAAATAATTATCCTGAATAGTGTGGAAATGTTTCAATAGCATGTAGTCATTAAATAGATGAATCTCTGAATAGTGTGTAGCCGTTAGTAGTAGTAATAAAGGCATGAGATGCAAGAAAGCAAGTATCAGCCAAAAAAAAAAAAAAAAAAAAAAACCACAATTTCATACATCCATTCCCTCTAAAATTTTGTCCAGTTCCTCCTTAAAGAAGGATGATGTTGAAGATGATGCTCTGAATAGTGTGTAGCTATAATAGATGCATGATCTTTCATTAGTATTTCTGGCTCCATGATCAAAATATCGAAGGCCACATGGGTTATCATTAGTATTAGTAGAGGCATATGATGCAAGAGAGCAAGTTTAATACAGCATCAGCCCCTCCCCCCCCCAAAAAAAAATACAGCATCAGCCCAATTTCACTCATCCATTCTCTCCAAAAGTTTGTCCAGTTCTTCCTTGAATTTATTTAAGCTATCAACTTCCACAATGACAGATGGAAGTTTGTTCCTGCAATCAACCACCTGCTGGCTAATGGCAAATTTCCGCACATCTATTCTACAACTGTCTTTCCTCAATTTGAATTTATGCCCCCTGTCACAGGAAGCAGGTTGCATGACCAATTCCTTTTCACTAATTATATATTTTTCGAAATAGCATTTGATTTTTGTTATGTATCTTCCTCAGATATTATTATATCTGAGGAAGATACATAAAGCATGAAAAAGCAATATAGAAAAATTGAATATTATTAAATAATGGATGTTTTGAAAAGTCACTGTTAAACTATATTTTGTAACTGACCAGATTAAAACTGAAGTGGATGCATAATGCTTGAAGGCTGTTATGAAGGAACTATTCCTTCACATTGTGTTGCAAGTCAGACACCACTGCCTTAGAGCCAGAGGTGTTTCTAGGGTGTGTGGCACCCAGGTACCAATTGAAATTTGGAGCCCCCTTTAAAATTTCCCACAAATGTGTATGTAAGTTTCAGGTTTTCAGGTGCCCCTTGAATGTTGGTGCCCAGGTGTAGTGCACCCCTGCACCCTTGGGATGGCCTGCCCCTGCTTAGAGCTTTCACTTCACTTGCTAATGCGAACAGCTGACAAAAATAGACGTTGTTGTAGAACAAAAAAAGATGTTCATGTTGCATCTGGGTTTTTATTGAGGGGGAGGGGTTAGTGATCTTGAAAAAAAAAAAAATACAATAAGAACTTTATTATTATTATTATTGGTGTCTCTCCTTTATTTTCGTTCTATATTTTTAAATTGGATTTGACAAACAGTTATTAATAAATCACTGTTTCAATTCATTAAAAAAAGCTAGAAATCATTTTCTTTTATAGTTAAACTAAAAAAGGGGATCATGGATACTATGCAAGCATCTTTGTTAAAATTGAGGGTGCAGGTGACAGAAGGATAAACTTATTTTTGTATTACCTGCTTAATTCTTTTTTTTTATTTTTATTAGTTCAATCTTTAAAAATTGCATTACATGCAATTTTTAATGATTTCAGTTGTTTCATAATTTGTCTAATATAGCCTGACAGGTACTAAGTTTTATTGTGCAAATGCAGTGAAATTTATCGTAAATATTCTGCTAAGTCAAAAAATATAAAACAAGTTTGATCTCTTAGTTTACATTTTTATCAAGGAATTATTATTCACTATATAAATATAAAAAACTATGTAGTATTTGTATTTATATGTATGTGTGTAATATATATATATTAAAGGGGCCTCAAATTTCAATATGGCTGAGGAAGGGGCTTCAAACCCCAGGGGCTCACATCTGGTGAGTATGGGCTTTACACACCCAGGGTCCTGAGCAGGATATCATCATTCTTCTCTTTCTTGGTGATTCCTTTCTACTTCTGACTCTTGTTCTCTCTCCCTCTCTCACACAGGGTAATTCAGAATTTTTTTTTGGCTGGTGTAGCATTAGCCCCAGGCTTCCTTGCACCATATGGCTAATAATAATAAATTTAAATATGGCCGGTCCCTCTTTCATCCTTAATCCGGCCCTGTCCTCCACTATAGTTTAGAGAAATACTTTTATAAGTTGACATAAAAGAACAAGTAAAATACTGTAGCAGTTTTAATTTAATTGTTTAATTTAATGGATAAAGCGAGTTTTGAAGCAGCGCACCGTAATTTGACGTTATCTTTGACGTTATTCATTGATTTGTTACCGCTGTACCCACGTTTGTTATCTGACCTCTAAATAAGAGAGACGAATAGATACTTCAGCAATACGGTAACAGGTTGTGACTGGCGGAGTTATGTATAATTAAATGGAAAGTTGTGATTGTTTCGTCCTACTGAATTTCTGATACTTTTTGTGACCTTGTACGTGCATCCACTGACAGACTGTCGTTTTTAGCCTTCTCTTTCTCATTAGTGATGGTTGGTCGTATTGCTGCCACCAGAATTAAAGCGCTACTGCAAAGTCTGAAAAGAATAGTAAAGTTTTCCATTTCTATAAAACTGAAAATAATAGTAAAGCTTTCGATTTGAGAAAATATCAGGGTGCATTTGACAGAGTGAAATATTTATCAATAATATCTAGTTTGGTTTGTGGTGGCGCTGTTACTTCATTTCGCATTAATCTAAATCCAATAATGGCGGCACTATGGAGTTTCTTCGACGGTGTTTTCGGTTTTGCGTCTGGTAAGGTTAAAGAATCGGAGAGAAAGGATGAAGATAAGGCACTACGTGTTGGTAGCAAAACTTTGATTTCCATTTTAAGTCCTTTAGAAACATATATTGCATCAGTTCAGAGTATCCTGATATGGGATCAGCCATATCTCAGCGCCGTTGCTCTGGTCGCCTTGAATTGTCTTTTTTGGCTGATTGCAAGTTGTAGTAGACGCTTTTATTCATTTCTCTGCGTCGTTTGTATTATTGCATTTTTATGTAAGTCATGGATAAAAGATATTTGGCCAGAAATCAAAGTGCCAGTTCCAGAAAAAGAAGTTACTGAAGATTGGGTTCCAGTCCATCCACAGATCATGAGTGTACCAGAGCTTTGTCGCCATATAAATCATTTTTGGGAAAAGATTCAGCTTTTGTGGAGAAGATTGTGGAAATTGCGACAGACCCATCATAGCACATTTACTGTAGTGGTATGTTCAGTTTTGAGTGTATTTGCTATAACAGGACAACTGATTCCAGGTATTTTGATTGTTTACACGTTCGTAATGACGATTTTCCTAGGACCGGGCATTGTGTTATATGTCATACCACCATCGTTTTATGCGCATATCGAAGGTTTCTTTATTAATGAAGAATCCCATAGTTTCAAGCAGCGTGAGGTGGGTATTGTGCGTGCTGATACTGACAGTGAATTGGAAGAATTTATTCCGGCGGGAACTGTGTCGGAGGTAATGAGACAGTTCTCTCTCTCTGAAGAAAAGGACAGTGAAAGGGATACCTTTGACATGCTGATGGAGGCAGACATTGCCGAAACCGAATGCGAACAGTCCACATAGCATCTCAGTAGTGATCTGTGGTGACGTAGTAGAACTTTACAAAAATAAACATACATTTTTTTTTTTCCATGTCTTGTATTATAGTCTGTATATGTATATGCGTACTTAATTAGATTTATTGAGGAAAATTGTCAGTATATTTGTGAAGGATTGTTTTTTTTTTTTTTTTTATGGCAACTTTTATTTAGTGATAACTTATGTTACCTCAAGATGCCTTAATTTTTAAAATGAATTGTCTTAGTTATTTCATTTTTAATTTTTAAACTTTTTAAGAATTTAAAATTTAAGAAACTTGAGACTTATGAGTGTTTCTTTCATTACCAAAGTGGTGAAATAATAAATTGCTGAATTTTACGGCTGTTTCCATCCTCCTTATTTTTAATCTAACTCTTGTTTTCTGGAAGTCTTCCTCAATACATATTTGTTGGAGCAAGGTACATTGTAAGGAACTAAAGCAGTAGCAGAGGCTTAGTACCCTTAAAAAGATAGTATCATAGTTATATTACTTAAAAGAAAAAAAAAAAAAAAGAAAAAAACCATTTATTCTTACATTGCTCAAACTAAAGTTGGTTGTTCAGTATTTTTTAAAAATATTTATAAAGGCTTGTAAAATTTGAATTTTTGTGAAGAGTCTTATGTCAGTACTTCGAATAGTCGAAATTATCATATTAAAGGAATTCCTCAAACATGCGGATTTGAATATGATTACAACAAATTTTTGATAAAATTCCGTATTTAATACATTACAATGCAATGAATTCATTCTAATTTCATAAGAAATCACTTTGCATGCACAGTGCAAAGTAATAAGGGAACTTGACCATGGTGATTAGCCATTTTGTGGAGTACTGTCACAATTGGATATAGACCTGCTAAGAAGGCTAATAAGATTTAGTTTTGGATGCAAAAGGGTTATTCTCAGAGAAAGACTCCAAATCTGTAAGTTATAGTTTGGGGAATTTGATATATTAATGAGATTTAAGCCATGGAAGGATAATTGCAGATGAGATATAATAAAATTTGGCTTTAACCAAAGAAATAATCTAAAACTTCTAGTTCTGCCATTTTGTTGGAACTAGAAAGATTATGTAATTTTTAGAGGATGAAATAAATACTTTTTATAATCACCCAAATCTGTTAATACCCAGCGGATGGGTGTAGCACAGTCACTATGATAGTACAAATAAGTCCTGGACTGTCAGAACTCTCCTTTACTGTTTTTCTTCCCTGCTATAATCCCATTTTTTATTAAATGTTTAGCCCTGACTAGAGTAAGCCCTCTTTCCTCTAATACTTGGACCCATCTCCCTCTTTGTATCTATGCTGTTAAATTTTTTGCCATGAATATCTGTTTATCTTTTCTGTATGCCCATACCATTTTAAGTTTGCTTTGCTTTACATGGATGGCAAATAAAGAACATATTTACCAAAAATGTTTTTATTTCCTAATTTATATGTTCTTTTCATTTCTTTTTTGTTCCACTTATTTTTTTTTAAACTTCTTATTTCTGAATATTCTGATTTTGTTCAGTCCCATTATTTCTTGCCCAGCTTTTGTTATACTGCATTAAATATCATATTGGTTCTGTGTTCTTAATTGTTTAAAACTTTAATCTCATTTATACAGAGATTATTGAAGAATTTGAGCACCATCATATAATAATGAATCAATTTTTGTGTCTACTTTGTCAGTAATCTCGATCCGTGAAAATTATAAAAAGAAGTATTAAGTTGCAGCCCTCACTCCAGCTTTAATCTTAAACCATTTTACAATGCTTCCTTTGTTGTTTACTGTATATTTGCCGTTTTTTGTAAAAACTTTCTGGAAAATTACCCATGATGTCTATTTTTGTAAAATTTGAAATATTTCTAGTTTATTTGTTGATGTTTTTTTTATATATTGGATAAATGCTTAAATAGATAAACATAATGGGGACACAGTTTATAGTTATACTAAATGTTTTTGCTTTATAAGCTCTTATTCATCATCTTATTCATCACATAATTTTTTTGCCTTATAAAAATAATTATTATGTTATCCACAAGATGTTACTTCTATAAAAAAAAGAGACTACTGTAATAATTGATTTAAGTAATTAACAGTTGTCATATTTTTAAATTATAAATTCAGTTATTCTAGATCTTTAACTCCATTTAGCACTTAAAATGAATTGGCATTTGTAGCTGGGACACTTCCCATATCCTAGTTATGCCTCTGAATGTTGATGCAGCTTTTGCAGGCTAATGATTTTTGATTCCTAAAATTTTTAAAAGTTAGCAAAGTGTGAAACGCAAAGATGCATTAAATTTTATTTACTAAATATTGATTTATTCATACACAGTTCTGTTTTCCATGATAGCACTAAAGTAATTTTAAGGGATATTGTAGTTAAATTAGATTTGTCAGTGTGTGGTCAGTTACAAATGCTAATTTTAAATACCCACTTTTTGAGTGGTCATAGTGTAAATTAAAGGGAAAAAAACTGGGATAAGAAAGAAAAACAGTAAAAGAATAAAAGTTTTCCTTTGAATATGGCTTTCCAAATGCTACATTTCAGAATACTGACTTTTCCAGGTCAGTGCATCTAGTGGTAGATTTTTAAATAAAGTACCATATGGTGTATTAGTCAAATTGTATAAAATCAAAAATTATATCATTCAATATGACACAGTATATACTGTATACGTTTTCCATAGAATTTTGATAGTTCAAAATCAAACTATTTGATTAAAATAGGCAGGTGATATGAATTTTATTTTGTACATGCGGAAGAATGAAGCATTCTTTATTCAGATAAAGACATGCCTGGAACAGTGTTTCACACCTTTTCATGCTACAGATCACTTTTGTAGGCAAAAGACCCACAGATAAACCCCCACCAATCCACTCCCACTTATCACCTGGTTGTATTATTGCATATGAGTAACTTGCATTTTAGATCAGCCTGTAGACCACTAGAACTACTATCATAGACTACCAGTGGTCCAGCCGACCAGGCTAGCCGGGTGGGTAAAGTGCCTGCCTGGCAACCCAAAGGTTGCGGGTTCGAATCCCGCCTCGGGCTTGGATCACAGTACTGCAAAAACTTTGGGAGGTGCATTATGGCCACAGAAGCCGATGCGCCAACAACTAACTAAAAAAAAAAACAAAAAAAAAACCAGTGGTCCATGTATGAAGTTTCCAAATTCTCTTACAGAATTCTCAGGTGAAGGGAGGGGATCTTGAAGTTTTCTTTCTGTGTGTGTGTGTGTGTGTGTGTGTGTGTGTGAGAGAGAGAGAGAGAGAGAGAGAGAGAGAGAGAGAGAGAGAGAGAGAGAGAGAGAGAGAGAGAGCATGCATGAGCCTGTCACATCAAATGCTAAAAATTGTTAAGTCATACAGAAAGATAACATGCTGCCCAGATGATATTTTTCAGGTTGAAATCCTGAAAAATTTTACTTTTCTGTATGATTAACAGGGATTTTTGGTATTTTAATATTACACATCTTTGCCCCTCCACTCAGAAAAAAAAAAAGAAAAAAAGTGATTGATCAATATAAACTAATTTAATTTTATCATGTGAGGAAGTGTTTTATCAATATGTCAAAGACATTTTTATTGTAAGCTATTTTGTACATTAAATTGTAGATCTTGATTGTATTGTTCTGGTGAATGCATAACTTTTTCTAGAGTGAATTGACATTGAGTTTTTTACTTTGTGGATTTTGTTTTGGTTGTTTAAATGATCTTATGCAATAACTATATAGTTGCTACACCTATGATGTATATATCTTTCAGGAGATTTTCTATATGCAGACATTTTCATTATTTAGTGATATTGCATACTTTTTAATTATAAAAGTATTATAGTTAGCAAACCCACCTGATTTGATGAAATGGTTTTCCTTAATAGGTATATGAGAGTTGCAGATGTTTTTGATATTTGTGTGGTTCTATCTTGTTTAATCCCAACCATGGTTATGAACTTGCCTAGAATATAAATATGATAATTTGTGTGAAATTTGTGTGATTTTAATAACAAAAAAAAAAAAAAAAACATGTTGGGTACAGATTAGATGAAGCATATGGAAGTCAGTTGTGGGCATAATGACATTATGCAAAGTTTTGTGTTATTAATGGAAATAAGCCTATAATAGAGAACAGTTATTTAAAAAAAAAGAACAGTGATAAATTTGGAAAAATTAACTTAGTTTTACACAAAGAATTACTCTTTTAGCTCATCTAATTATGAAGAATTTATTCTGTCTCCCAATACAGAATTAGTTCTTTAGACATGGGCATCTCAAAATCTTAGACCAATAATGTAGAAGTTTTTGTGCTGGAAATATTTTTTGTAAATTGCTAATAAGAGTCTTTTTTTTTTTTTTTTTTTTTGTAATTAGATACTTTTGACATGTTTGTGGACTTGTCTACATGTTTGTGTACATCTTAATATGGCATACTTTAAAGTTCAATATGATTAGATAAGGATGCTTTTTTATTAGTAGTTTTGCAAGAAACTGATATTTTGCTAGTATATGTACTAGAGTAAATTTATCTATATGTATATCCTAGTGTCAGTGACCTGAAGTGATTAGTGATAATCCAACTTTGCATATTGGACTTTTTGGATAAACAGATATAGCTGGTCATAGATTACAAATGAAGGAGTAAAATATGCTATTATGTGTTTTAAAAGATGTTTTATGCAGTATTTAGGTAGCTAAAATTATTTTAAAAAAAAGTTGCACTAAAATTATCTGTAAAATGTACACTGGAGTACTATGAAAATTTTTTTTTTTTAAATATTTGATGTTTGATTTCTTTTATTATTGATGCTCTGCTATACCTTCTATATTCTGAATGGCTGACCGCATATCATATCATGACTAATAAAAGTTCTGTTTCTTTACATTTGTTTCACTGTAAGTTTGTATGGTAAATGCATTATTATATAGGCCTTATGAGGATTTCAGTCATAACCTATCTTTTATTTTGAGTTCTGTAAGCTATATTTGTGTATATACACATAATAATTTTGTATTGTATTGTAAGTATGTAATATTTTACTACTTTTATCAGCAGCCAATGTTTCAAGAAATGATTAAATAAGGAAGGTATCTTGTAAGCTTAGAATAATTTAGAACTGGGCAAAGTTGCAATATTTGAGATCTGCTGTATGTAAAGCGTATTTAGTATACCATTACCCGATTGTAATATATAAGTGAACTGTAGTAAAATAGTAATGAAGCCATGGAAAAGAAGAAACAAAAGCATCAAACACAGCATAATATAAAACCCAAATCTGTTTAGTCATAGAAGGGCATATTTTAGTATTAGTAAAGGCTAAACACTAAATGCAAGAAAGCAAGCTTATACAGCATCAACCGAAAAAAAAACACTCCTCATTTCACACATCCACCAGATGTTTGTCTAGTTCTTCCTTGAATCTATTTAAGCTATCAACTTCTACGACAGATGGAAGTTTGTTCCAGCAATCAACCACCCACTGGCTAAAGGCAAACTTCCACACATCTATCCTACAACTGTCTTTCCTCAATTTAAATTTATGCCCTCTCAGGCAAGTATTAGTAATGGCATATTATGCAACAAAGCAAACTTTTAAGCACCAGCCAAAAAAAAAAACCACTTCCCGCATCAGCATTTTGCTTGCTCAATCCATTCAAAACCTTAAACACCTCAATCAGATCACTTTGCAGGTGCTTAGCCTTCAGGTGCAAAAATGTAAATAATCAATTAATGGTAAAAGGATGCTTCTGTGTTAACTAACTTGGTTTATTTTAGATTTAATTGAACATTTACATTAATTTGGAATAATAACATCAGTGTGACTGCGTTATCATGCAGTGATTAAAGACTAAATAGTAGCAACAGACTAAAATATTTGTTTGTTGCTACTAGTCATACTCACACATGGGTAAGACTAGCAGTGGCCAGAAAACATAGTTAAATATATTAGTTTTTTAGTTAGTATTTTGTATCTTTTTATAGTATTGTTGATCGATTCTTTGTCATTTATTTCCTGATTATAATAACAATATATGTTTTACTTTTTTTTGAAAAATATCAGGAAAAGAAAAGTTCAATAAAGGATTAACAATAATAACAATGGAACTGTTATCCTATAACGGCATTCCATTTTTATAGAAAAAATGACAAAAGTACTGTATTATTGTACTCATACTAATATATATGTATGTATTTGATGTGATCTGACTTGTGAAGTTGCTGAAGTTGAGAAAAGGTTCATAAGATCATGCCTTGAGTTTGTAAATTGATTTCAGGTGTCAAAAATTCTTGTTCAGTAAGACTGAAACTTTGTCAATCATGAGATTACTTTATTTTGTAGTCTGCCTGCATATT
Source organism: Mastigoproctus giganteus (assembly GCF_048544385.1). NCBI lineage: Eukaryota > Metazoa > Arthropoda > Arachnida > Uropygi > Thelyphonidae > Mastigoproctus > Mastigoproctus giganteus. The sequence continues at coordinate 226,704,143 of NC_143576.1, read as the reverse complement.
ACAGTCCTGCATGCTGGTAGTGTTGTGAACAATTTTCTATTTGTCTAGTAAGAAGGGTCATATTATGACTTGTTAGTTACACTTGTTTTATGCAGTTCTGTTATATATACACACACACACACACACACACACACACACACACACACATGTAGTTGAATATGCAATGGTAAACCAACTTCCCTGTTTCATATAATGGGACTGGCATGATGTGATCATGCATGAAGGGATCAAGGACATGTACAAGCTATACAGTGTAAGGCAGTAAATTAATCATTATATTATGACACACACACACACAAACATTTTTTCAATAAAACTTTAGCTAATTATGCATTAAAACTAAACATTCAACATGATTATTTGAAGAAACACTAATTTTTTGAATAATCTGTCTCCCCGCTCTCTCTGTTGTACTTGTTTGGATAAAATGTGTTATTTTTTTGCGGAGTATTAATAAATAGTTTGTTTGACTTCTATATTCTTATCTTGTGTTTAATGCTTTATTTTCCATGGCTGAACTTAGTGATATTCTTGCCCTCTCCTAACTTCTAATGCAGCTTACTTGTATATTAAGATAGTCAAGTTAAGATAGTCTTTAAATATAATCTCTTTACTCTAACCCTTAATTTGTTGTACAGATGATAATGGTCATCCATCATATTTAAAACTGTTGTCAGTGACTGGTCGTTGCATCTGTAGGGGCGCCTCTGTAGCTAGGTGGGCAGGAGCAGCAGTGCGTAGCACACGCTTCTTGATTAGACTGGGGTTCGAGCCTGTGACCACCAAGTATGGAGGATGTGGAAAGGTCAGGGAATGACCACCGCATATCTGCGGAGCAATATGGCCTTAGTTGCTAATGCTCCTTAGAACCAAATAACAACATCTGTAGGAAGGAAGTTCAGAAACTTCCTGTTTAACTCTAATTCATAGTTTCAGTGTGATTTGAAATTAACTGTTGGTTAGTAGTCTAAATAACTTGGGTGCAAATTGAACTGGTATTCCTGTTTGATGAGCATGATGCATCTGTTTGATGTATCTGCACTGCTACAGGAGGGTGTCAATATTCACAATTTTGATTTATTTTGATTTTAATTTGTTACACTGGCAGTAATATTTGCACCCTGCTAAGTAGGACCTTAATTACTCTATTGACATGTGGTATAACAGTGTTCACTTATATGCAATGGTCTGGAAGACAACCATAATTCTCTGTCCTTAAGTTTGCCTTTTATTCCTACTTTTATTTTATATATCAGCGGTATCAATATAAATAATGAGCTTTGCAAATCACAGATCTCAAATATTAAAATATTAAATGAAAGCACTTTACCTGTTTAAAATTTAGAATCTGTTTATTATTGATAAGTCTAAAAGTCATGTTTTGTGAATGTTTTTCCTGCCTTATTGCTTGTAAATTTGCTGTATGCCATCACATGACAAAATGACTACAAATGAAGTTTGGCAAGTTTTAAACAAAGCTTGTACCATCAAAAAACACCAAAAGATCTAATCAGAGTGTCAGTTCAGTAAAAGAAGCAGAGGGGAAACATCCACAAAATGTGCAACTTTTAGGCTATTAAAAATAGATTCTATTTTTAATATATAATAATAATAAATATTAATACATATATTAATATTTATTATTATTAATATATTATATTGTTATTAATAATAATAGCCTATTAAAATAGGCTGTTAATAATAAATCTAAACTTTAACAGCTGAGGTGCTTTCAAGTGTTTTTGATAGATACCTATGCAACATGCTGTCACACATTGAAGTTTTGTTTGCATATAAGATAAGAAATTAGTTTGTGTGGCTGCTTTTGATTAGCTAATGAATCTTAGTTCCAGTTAGCACTTTTAAAAGAATATGCTAATACTTCATTGAAAGTAAATCAGCTTTTAACTGAAGAAAATTCAAATCATATGTTCTACTCGGAGTGCTCTGATGAGATGTGCAGCATTACAAATCAGCTGACTCTGAAACACATTTGTGCTTAATTTATTCAGATTATGCTGAAGAACAAGTTCTCTTCTCCAGGAATGCACCTTCAGCATTCAGTGTGGTATAAGTGTGAAGCATACATAATGCAGTAAAAAGAAGTATCCAGTTTACATTTAAGTAAAATTTTGTAAGAAATGTTTTGTTTCAGGTGTTATGCTACTACTAAGTTGTCTAGATTAAGCATAATTTTGACTGACACATATACTTTACGTCAAAGACATGGAAAAATGCAGCACTAATTACACACAAAATTAATGTGTCATGTTAATGCAACAATTAGGGTTATGATTTTTTGATATTATGTTATCAGAATTGCATCTTACCAAGTTTAGCCATAATCGTTGCATTAACTTGCTGTGTTAGTATTGTGGGATAATTAGTTTGCTCCCCCACAGTCTTAGCGACACACATGCATTACAGAGATCTTAGCGACACATCTGCATTACAGAGATATGCTGAGCATTGTTTTTTTTTTTTTTTTTTTTTTGTGTGTGTGGGTGTGATGGTTTTTGATAACTAAGAATTTTTTTATAGTTTTAAAAGTTATTCTTTTCTGGCCTGTGCACTTATAACATTCTTACTTTCATTGATGGTTAAAATTATGGTTTATCATGAAATTTAATAGTACTGATTATCTGGATCTAAATGAAATCTGTGATTGAATTCTTAACGAGTTCTGTGATATAGTAAAAGTGCTATTTTTAGTAGTCTTTATTCTCTAATTTAACTTTTTTTTTTTTTTGTTGATAATATCTTTTATAGGTATGTTCATATGTTATACTCTTAATGATATTATATTATTTAATCATAACTGATCTGTTAGAAACTAAATTAAACTAGCATGTAACAGAAAATTAAACTTAGTGGTGTGGATGAAGTATACATTCTGATTTTCTTATTCACATTTACTAAAGTAAATATTGTCAACTTCTGTTTTTTGAGAAGATTTATTATATGATTATTCTACTATTGTTTTGATCAGCATACGTGAATATGAATATAAAATGTTGAAACCTTTAAAAGTAGCTAGTCTAATTTAGTAAAATTGTGTACCTTGACTAAGCACTGTAATGATTAAAGGTTTTTTTCCGGTGATCACTAAGTGTGATTGTTTTGCCATATATCTCATAATATTAAATGAATAATAAAAACAAAAAATAGTTTGCCATTCTTTTTAGTGAATATTGCAAATTCTTTATTGTATTTGCCACCAAATTCTCTTTTTAACACTTTTGTTGATAATAAATTGAGTTAAATTTTTATTTTTGTTCTCTCTGTTTATAGAAACATCCACTGAACAGAATAACTGCTTACTTAGTACATAAGTAAGTAAGCAGAATAACTGCTTGCTTACTTACTTAGTGGGCTGCATTTTTTATTGAAAATTTCTTATTTGTTTCTCATTTTTCATAATTTTCTCTTAGAGATGGCAAAATTTATTGCCACACATTGCACTTACCCCTTTCAGCAGTGATTTCCCTGAAAGTGTATTGGCCCTGAGTAATGAGTTTTCTGCTGCTCCAGCTCCATGGAGTGAGGTTTTTCATCTTTATAAAATTTCAAAATTTTATAAAGATGAAAACTTTGTATATAAATGCTTTTAAATATTAATCTCTTTTTATATTTAAAATAAAAAATATTTTATATTTTTATATGGAAAAATTTGTAAAAAAAAAACTTATTACTTCTTTGATGTAATATTATCTTCTACATCAATTTATATATCAGTTGATTCAGTTTTATCAACTGTTGGATCTGAATATTAGAGAACTTTGGCATTTTTAAACCAGAGTCAGCAAAAGTGGCTGACAGGTATAACAATTTTAAAAGGATTACTGCTACCCATATGCAGAACCTTGCATTTTTTGTATTTCAAATAATTTGTCTTGCTGAAGTAACTTACACTGATTAATCCTACCTACCTTTGTATTATCAGCAAATCATTAAACTTGACATACCTACATGAATATTATTAATGAATATTAGAAACAGTAAGGGGCCAAGAACTGAACCACATGGGATCCTGCTCATAACAGTTCATGAAGAGCAGTGACTGTTTATATATAACTAATTTCTGTGTCCTACCACTTAACTATCCCTTGATCCTTAGTATTGCCACTTTGCTCCAATTTATATAACAGTTGTTTGTGTGGGACTGCATTAAAGGCTTTATTGAAATTTTAGTAAATAATTTCAAGGTTATTTACTTTTGTAGAAGGAATGTCCATAAAACTGACATTGATACTGTTATCACAGATACCAGATGGACCAATATAAGCTGATTCCTTTAATTTTACTGCTAACACAAGGGAAGAAATCCTTACTGTTATTTTCACTCCTAGCTAAACTTAAGCTACCAATTGTCCTTAGCAAAGAACTACTTGTAATCTATTTTATCTTGCCTAACACTCTTAGTAATTTTATGAATGAATGATCTTTATTATGCACAAAAGGGAAGTATAGAATTTAGTACATAATAATGGTGAGGTGCCAGGAGATTATAATAGGAGGCAGAGGTATATTCAGGGGGAGGCAGAGGGGAATATGCCCCAACTATGAGTATAAGTGTATGCGTATAAGTGTTCCTAAGTCTATCTAAAAAACACTCAAAAACCTGGTCATCATGCCCCCCCCCTTACGGTACCTGGTTATGATAGTGATAGGAGGTATATAAAAATAGCATACAGATATCTTAAATATAATGTAGCATTCAAAAAAAATTGACATAATTAACAGATAAATTATAATACATATAGACTTTTTCAGTGTTCTGAAAACGTGATTGTATCTACAATGTTCAACACATTTTAGTTGAATGTACTAATAAGTATTTTATACAAAAAATTATAAAATCACAGCCAGGAAGCTTTCAACATTGGCATCCAAACCTGTCGTTAGACAGTTTTGAATCAGAAACTCTTAGATTGGTCAACCATTGTGGATAGTGGGCAGCTTATAAAGGGCCCTCCTTCATAATGGGAGGCTTGCACCATGGTATGCAAATAGCAGTTGAGAGACTAGATAAATGGCAGCTTGAAATTTGCCTGAGCCTATTGAAACATGATAGTAAGATAGGATTTTCATGGAGTGTTTTAAAAAATAACCTCTGGCACCACCATGCCGTGACGGGACTAATTGTACATATATCATGCTGCAATTAAAGAAAGCCTCCAGAAGCACACATCTCAAAAAAAGCATATTCTTTCCACATTATAATTTGTGGAAGATGAATAATGCCTATTTCTCCTCTCATTTAGGTGGCTTTGACATGTCAGGGAAGTTTCCAGGAGGCCAGTACTCCTGGTGAAAACTCTTGACTTTTTAGTGCAGCCAATGCCCACATCTCTGCACCATACAGGGGAGGTGGGTAGGGGAGAATAAAACTAGAAATATGCTACCCACAGATACAACACCTGAATTAGAAAGGTAAACATTAATATACTTGCTTATACAAGGGGATCATTTAATTTGTGGACTGGTGCAAGGTCTTATCTTAATTGTCATCATTTGAATCTTCTGTAGATTTCTCCTTGAAATACTCTCCCTTGAACTTTACACACTTTTGCCACCTTTGTATCCACACATTAAATGCTTCTTGCATGCCATTTTTTGAAAGACTGCAAAGTGCTTCCATTGTGGCTCTGCGAGCATCGTTGTGTCGGATGCTTGCTTCTTGAAATGGAGAAATCACATGGGGCTAAGTTCCATTGAATAAGGGACATGTGACAGCCTCGGCACCTATGGCAGTGATCACTGCCTGCACAATATTAGCCGTGTGGGATCTGGCCTTGTCTTGATGAAGAAACCACTTCACCGGAATATGGCCATCCTACCAAGATGCTCATTGCTGTACTCTTTGTTCATCTCTTTTAACTGTTTCCAATGCATTTAAGCCCCGTCTGACACAATAACGAATCACATATGCTGTTCAATCTGTATGCCTGATAAATGCTTCAAAACGACCATCAGTGACTTGTGGCTGAAAATACTCTCTTCACACAACACTAGCTTGACAAGTACTGGCATATGCACACAGTGCTCAGTAGCGATCAGGGAGAGTGCCTCAAGTGGCAGTTATGGAAAGTTTGCATTGTAAACATAAAATCTTGTACCAGTCTGCGAATTAAATGATCACCCCTCATAGTTTAGAGTTACTAATGTTTTGAAATAATAAGTGTCATATGCATTATACTTACAATAAAATATATATATTGGACCCATTGTATCGGCTAATTTGCATATCATAAGCAAGTACTTCAAGGTGCCCACAGACATTCTCTGAATGTTGCATACCATGACATGTTTACAATACAATAGGCCAAGTTCCCATTGTAGAAAACTTCTAAAAGCAACAAACAATGATATACAGAAATATTTGAGTATAGAAATAATTAAGTAGACACTGAAAAGCATCTTACTCCCTATGTTTCTGTTTACAAGTGCCACATGTTCATTGAGTGGCCACTTTATCAAAGTAATGTTCACGTCATGTGATATAAAGCAGGTGGGGAGACGGTAGGGATACAAGGATGGACAAGATGAAAGATTTAATTGGCTTTGAACATGGCATGGTAATCTGTGCCAGATGTGTCAGAATGAGTATCTCAGAAATTGCAACCCTGCTGGGTTTTTATATATGACAGTATCTCCTCAGTTGTATCAAGATTAGTTCAGTAACCAAATATTGTCCAACCAATGGTAGTCCTGTTATTGGAATCAGATGTGAGAAGTCAATAAGATTGTGCAGGGTAACAGAAAGCTAGTCAGAAGTAAAGTTACTTATAACAATCCTAATACAAAAGTGGTAACCAAAGAAGCATTTCAGAACATAGTTTGTTATACTGTTTCATTACTGTTTCATGGCATGGATGGGATATTGCACCTGATGACTGAACCAGGTGCCACTCCTGTCAGCAAACATCAAGAAGGTAGAGTTAGGCTGAGCTCAGGAACACTGACAGTGAACATTAGGGAATTGGAAAAATGTTGCCTGGTCTGTTGAAACCTAGTTACCTGGTTCCTGCTGTTTCATGCTGAGAGGATCAGAATATGGCAAAAAGAAAGCTCTAGTCCATGGATCCATATTGCCATAAGTCAACAATGCAAGCTGATGATGATGATGGTGTAGAGGAGTGTTTTTATGGTGCACATTGGACCCCTTAATACCAGTGGAGCAACATTTCTATTCCACAGGTTATCTGCAAATTGTTTGCAACCAGTACAATGATGGATACACTGCAGCCATACATCCTATCACGCCTGCAGTGTATCAGTCTGTGAATGGGTTCTTCAAACAGGAGAATGTGCCATGTCATAAAGGAAGAATGGGTTCTAGGAACACAGAGTAAATTCATCCTGCAGTGGTGGCCTCCCCAGCAGATACTAATTCAGTTACTGTATTTCCCCATGTATAAGATGCTCCCATGTATAAGACACACCTTAATTTTGGGGCCCGAAATTTGAAAAAAAAAACGTATTACATAAAGTTATTGAACTCGAATTTTATTCATCATAAAATTCATACAACTCTTCATCACTGTCAAAACTCCCATCCATTAGCTTGTCCTCATCTGTGTCTGATGACGAATCACTGTCTTCATATATTGCCTCGTCTTCAGTTCCATCTATGTTTGAAATGACACACTTCTTAAATGACTTGACAACGATCTCAATCTTAATATTATCCCAGGATCTTTTCACCCAGGTACAAACTTCTCCTATAGTTGGTTTCTTCACTCTTCCTGCTGGTGTCAAATTGTCCCCAGAAGACTTCATCTATTGATTCCATTTGTCTCTCATGGCAGCTTTGAAGGGTTTGTTAATGCTGACATTAAGTGGTTGGAGCTGGGATGTCAAGCCTCCAGGTATGATGGCAAGTTTTGTTTTTTGCTCTGCAGCAATCTTCTTTGTGTTTTTGTTATGTGTGCCCTGAACTGATCGAGCACCAATAGGCCAAATTTGCGTAAGAGCCCACCTGGTCTCCTGCTCCAAACTTTCTCAAACCAGATCTTCATCCCATCCTGATCCATCCAACCCTTGTCATGAACGTGGACAATCACTCCTCGAGGAATGTCTTCTTTTGGCATACTTTTGCATTTGAAAATCACAATAGGAGGCAGCTTGGTTCTGTCGGCACAAGCTAGAACAACTGTATAATGGCTCTTTTCATGTCCACTTGTCTTCACAGTTACAGTTTTCACCCCCTTCTTATCAACAGTTCTGTTACTTGGGACATCAAATTGAAGGGGGACTTCATCCATATTTGCAATTTGTCCCAACTCAGACTGATGTGTCTTCCGACATTGAATGACAAAATGATGAAATTCAAGGACCTTCTGCTCATAGCTTTCAGGCATCTCTTGAGCAAGTCTGGTGCGTGTACGCATGCTTAGTCCATTCCGTTTCATGAACCTGAAGCACCAATTGTGTCCTTTGAAATCAGTAACTTCTTTTTCATCAGCAATCCTTGCCTCATGTTGAACCATCTTTGTGGACACAGGAATTCCAATTGCCCTTAGCTCTTCAATCCATATCTTCAAAGGAGCAGTAGTGTGTATCACATGCTTCTTGATTAGACCGGGGTTCGAGCCCGTCACCACCAAATACGGAAGATGCGGAAAGGTCAGGGAATGACCACCACATATCCCGGAGCAATATGGCCTTAGTTGCTAATGCTCCTAAAAACCAAAACAACAACAACAACAACCATATCTTCAATTCCCTCTCTAAATCAGGCCATTTTGCTGACTTGCCTCTCATGGCCTTCTTCTGCTGTGTGGCGTTTTCAGTAGGGTTTCTTCTTCCCATAGCCAGTCTCGGATTGTTTTCTCAGTTGGAGGAGGACCAAACTTACGTTCAGTAGCACGATTTCCATTCACTTTTGCAAACTGGATCACTTTTAACTTGAATTCAGCACTGTATGAAAATCTTTTCTGAGCCATTTCTGGGCAGAACGCGGCAAAACGTAACCTAATATACCGGTAACAAGTGCGAAGCAATGAGTGCAAAGACAAGTGCGAAAAAGCGAGAAATGCAAGTAAAAAAAATCTACAACCACTGTATAAGATGCACCCAGTTTTTAAACCCCAAAATTTTTGAAAAAAGGTGCGTCTTATACATGGGGAAATACGGTAAGTATCTATAGGATGAAGTGGAATTGAGCTCTTTGTAGTAGAGATCCACAGCCATCCAGTTTGCATGAACAGGGAATCAAATGTAAGTGGTAGATGACTTTCATTAACCGGTGAAATATCACCTCTTTGCTTATTGGAGGCTTGAAGTGGTGAAACCCATGTTTAGTCTCTGGAGCAAAGTTTCTGCCTCGCTTTACCCCCCCCCCCCCCCCCCCCACCGCACTTCTCCTTCAACCCATGCACAGTACTAAGTACTATAGGTTTTGATACCTTTCGTGTTTGGGGTTTTCATAAAAAAAAAAAAAAAATTTAATGATGTGCATCCGTGTGGTATACATTGTTGATACCTCTTTGAGTCCATGCAGTAATAATCCAGGCTATTTTGAGGACTAAAGGGGGACTTTCTTGATATTAGATTTGATTGTGCAGTATGTACATATGATATATGCATACTCCACATATATATGGTTATATTTATATATATGCATGATCATATATTATATATATTGATTGTGCATAAAATTTTAAAATATATTTTATTTTCTAAACATAACAAATAAGATAGCAATACTAGCAAATAGTATTTGTATATAAATGCAGAAATCAACTGTTATGAAGGGTTGCTTCCTTACTGCAACTTGAATCTGCTTGTAAGTGATTCAAGTTACAGGAAATTAGCAACTGCTCAAGTTTTTAGTATCAAAATGGCCGAATTATCAATGAAGGAAACCTTTTCTTCATCTGCAAAATAAAAAAACAAAAATCATTCTTTTATTTAAGAATATTATTATTATAACTACCCTGTATCGTTTTATAGTATATAAAATGTTTTACTGTCAAGAAACATGTTAAATTTTCAACTCAAAACGTTACTTAAAGCAGATGAGACAAATAAAAGTAATAGAACATTGCTGTAAGTTCTGATTTACAAGGATATAGTGTTTAAAAAAGTACAGCCGCTCCCCGGCTAACGTAATACTACGGAAATTTGACTTTACATAAGTTTTTGCCGGCTGGTGCAAACTTAAAAAAATCGTGGAAACTTATTTTGTCTCCTGTAGAAATAAATGGAGGCATCCTGAAAATATCGTAATATGAACCCAATAACACTTTTTTTTTTTTTTTTTGGTAATTCATTCCAAGACCTTGGAAGTTGAAATTTTCGCTATGTAACTAAGCTGTTTACCTCTCTAAAAGGTCATTGCACTACACTTTCATTGTTATCATATGTTCTGTTATAAGAATCAATTTTGAATGTGTTTGTGATATTTTTCTAAAACACATTTCTGGAGGTCATTACCATAAAACAATAAAAAGAATTGCACTTTCTGGTTTATTGGGCTTTTCAGTTAGCGCAATATATTATAAATGGGTAGTAAACTCGATCTTATTGCAGAAAAACCTACTGAAATTCTGTAGGTTTTTACGTTACGGTATTATGGTGAAATGAGTTCTCCTTCACGGAAATATTCAATCATATAAAAACATAAATAAATTTTCAGAATCTTCTCTTCATTCCTATTTACTTATTACAATGGTGAAGGGAAAGGGACCAATGGAAAGTGGCAGTGCTAGGAAACGAAATAAAATTGATTTAGAAATGAAGATGATTAAGAAGTATGAAGCAGGACAAAGTTTGTCATTTATTGCACGGAATTAGGTATCGCTGCTTCAAAAGTGAATACTATTTTAAGGGACAGTGCATGTATAAAAGAACATGTTAAAGTCAATACTATATCGAAGATGGAAAAGCTATTAATAATATGGATGGAAAATCAGATTCAGAAGCAAGTGCCCCGGTTTGGCTGAAACAAGAAGAAGAAATGAATCACTTATAAGTTTATCAAGTGGAAATCTGTTGTACACCAATGGAAACAGTGAAAGGAGTGAAGGTGGAGTTGGGTTTCTGGTCCATAAAGATTTTAAAAACAACATTTTGGAATTCAAAAGTACATCACCAAGGGTGTCAAGACTAATACTCAACATTTCTAAGAGATACAAGCTAAAGATTATAATGATTTATGCACTAACATCGAGCCATGATGATGAAGAGGTTGAAGAAATGTACACTGAAATTGAGAGTCTTCTAGATGAGCAGAAAACCCACTACACTATTATTATGGGGGACTTCAATGCTAAGGTTGGAAAAAGGCAAAACAGTGCAGAAAGAGGAACTATAGGAAATTTTGGAATTGGTGAAAGAAATAAAAGTGGTGAAAGACTTGTGGAATTTGCAGAATCTCAAGGAATGTCGGTAATGAACACTTTTTTCAAGAAAAGGGTGAACAGAAAGTGGACATGGAAGAGTCCAAATGGATTAACAACTAATGAAATCGACTTCATCCTCACTAACAGAAGATATATTGTGAATGATGTTACAGTCCTGAATAAGGTAAATGTTGGAAGTGATCACAGAATGGTAAGATGTACACTTGATATAGATGTAGGAAAGGAAAGGAAAAAACTGACTCAAGTAAATAATACAAAGGTCTTTGAAATAGCAGAGGAGGAGAAAAAGCAGTATGTACTGGAACTTAAGAACAAGTTTGAGCTTCTGCAGACTGCTCAGGACCAAGATATCGACGAGGAATATTACAACTTTCTGAAAGTGATAAAGCCCAAGAAACCTATAGGGAAACAGAAATCCAAAGAAGAAAAAATTAGTCAAGAAACACTTGTCATGATGAACCAAAGACGACAAATGAAGAGCAAGAAAAACACTGACAGGGAGAAAATTGAGTATACTGAGTTATCCAAAGCCATTAGAAAGAGACTCAGAGAGGACATAAGAAGATTTAACACAAGAAAAGTAGAACAAGCATTAAGGGAAAACAAAGGATTTAAATCAGCAGCCATGAGCAGTAATACAGAAAGACAAATGATACTGAAACTGAAGAATAGCGATGGTGTACTTATAAACAGCAGAGAAGGCATAATTCAAATAGCAGAAGACTACTATAGAGAATTATACAAGGAGCGAGGGAATGATACCAGCAGTGGGGAAGATGGATTGCAAAGTAGCAACACATATGACATACCCGATATTCTTCCTGATGAGGTAGTACATACATTGAAGAAAATGAAGAATCGGAAAGCCCCGGGGGAAGATGAAGTTACTGTAGAGTTGTTAAAATTGGGAGGAAGAGACATAACACAAAAACTGGCAAGGCTCTTCACAAAGTGCATTAGAAAAGGTGTGATGCCTAAGCAGTGGAATAATGCAATCATAGTTTTGCTGCATAAGAAAGGAGATAAATCAGAAATTGGAAATTATAGACCAATTAGCTTGTTATCCCATATCTACAAGTTGTTCACAAGGGTCATTACTAACAGATTAGAAAGAATACTTGATGAGAATCAACCGAAAGAGCAAGCTGGCTTTAGGACAGGATTCTCAACTATGGATCACCTTCACGTAATATCACAGCTAATGGAGAAAGCAAATGAATATAAAACACCATTATGCCTGGCATTTGTGGATTATGAAAAGGCAATGTTTCGGGCACTGGAAAGACAAGGCATAGATACTCCATATATTATGATTTTGAAGAAAATATATGTGAGTGCTACATCCTTTATTAGACTAGACAAAGACAGTAGCAAATTTAAAATCAAGAAAGGAGTTCGACAAGGAGACAATATCTCCGAAGCTGTTTACTGCTGCCCTTGAGGAAGCTTTCAGAAGATTAGACTGGTCGCAGAAAGGAGTCAATGTGAACGGAGAGTACCTAAACCATTTACGGTCATAAGCCACAATCCCAAAGAATTAGAGGAAAATCTTAATCAGTTATGCACAGTTAGTAAGGATTTTGGACTAAAGATGAATATGGCTAAAACAAAAGTAATGATGAACAAGTATGCCACGGAAAGGGAAATAATGATTGAAGGAGCAGTAATTGTAAAGGTGGAGTCATATACTTATCTGGGACAAGTTATTAGCTGTAATAATGATAAATGGCTGGAAGTCAAGAGAAGAATAAATTTTGGATGGATAGCATTCAGGAAATATAGTCACATACTGAAAAGCAATATCCCAGTTTGTCTGAAACGTAAAATAATGAATCAATGTGTACTCCCCACCATGACTTATGGAAGTGAAACTTGGGCACTCACCAAAAGAATGGAAGAGAAGCTAAGAACTACACAGCGAAGAATATAACAAATTATATTGGGAATCAGACTGTTAGATAAGAAGAGAAACACATGGATTAGGCAGCAAACTCAAGTAAAGGACATTCTTATCAAAACTAAAGAACTAAAATGGTCTTGGGCAGGACACATAGCTCGAAGACATGATGACAGATGGAGTAAGAAAATAACAGAATGGTACCCAAGAGGAGCTAGAAGAAAACCTGGAAGACAAAGGCGGAGATGGATAGATGAAATTCATGAGTTTTTGAGTAGTAAATGGATGGCCAGTGCTCAAAACAGAAGGAACTGGAAAGTTGCTGGAGAGGCCTTCATCCTGCAGTGGATTGAAAATGGCTGATGATGATGATGATGCCCCTGAGTCCAATGGCCAGTCAAGCAAAAGCAAGCAGTATTTATGAAGATATAAGTACAGTGAACCCCAAGCCAAGTTTGTGGCAAGCAATGGGTGGTTTAATAGGTTCCAGCATCGCACTGGTTTCCAAAACAAAGTATGCGGTGAAGTCGCCAGTGCCGAGTCTGCAGCTGCAGAGAAATTTTGTGATATGTTGGAAAAAAACTTCTTCTAAATCTCCATAGCCCTCAACTTCTGCAACGGCATGCTTATCAGCTGGAGAGTTAATTCTGGCAACGATGCTTGAAAGGTAAAACTTGCCGACGTTATGCTGTCTCCTCTCTCTTTTTGTAATTTTATAATTTTGAAGTTTTTGTAATTTTGTACACTTTTGTAATTTTTCCTGTGCATGAGATAAAAAAAATTGAATAAATAATTCTATTTACATGTTCATCGAACGTTTCTTTTTTGCTTCAATCAAATTTGCAAGTGCTGCATAAGTATTTAGGGGAATTCCGACTTATCTAGAGTTCCGCGGAACGCATCCCTTACGTAAATTGGGGAGTGGCTGTACATTAAAAACTGTTTATTCTGGTATACTTTTGATTTCATTTGTGAGATACAGTTTATTATCTCCTTACCTAGGTATATATGACCAAGTGAAATACTTCTTCAGAATTGCATTAATCCATTTTTGTTTTTACCCTTCATTTGTTGGATATCTAAAGACATGAATCTTTAGTCTGTTATAATAAATTCCTGTCCAGAAAAAACATATTTGGTATGCTGTCTTGATAACTTGAGCAAGATGAGTTAGAGATTATGTACATAGTAATCGAGTCACCACATAAACATTACTAAGCAGAATTCAACCAGTTGAACATATTGATTCTGAGAAAGTGATTAATGGCATGAAAATAGCATTAGAAAATGTTTTGTCCTTGTTTTTCTAGGTACATTTGGGCTAGTTGTATTTAGATTATCCTTAGGAAGTGGGTCATAATAGATTTCATCATATTGGAAACACTGCACCTGAAGCACATGTATAAAACTCATTACAATACACTGATTACAAAATCATATAAGCTAGCATTCAGTTCAGCAGGCAAGCAAGCAACCACTGGATTTTGTAAGTAATAGTGGTGTTATTATAATAGACAGATTATTTGTGCATGTTTATTTGTGTTTATATTCACACAACTGAGTAAAGAATTCTCAAAAAATGTAAAAGAAAAGTAACACTATGAAATCATGTATATGTATTTGGTTTTAGAAACTAGAGAGGATATATGACACAGATAAAGAAAAATTCAAGTATTTGAATAACATAGTGGAGTGTGAACTGAATATACCAGATCCTGTAAATCGTGTTGGTATTGATGCTCTTTTGTGGTTAAAGAGGTAGGTGATTGAAATTTATATATATGTTGCCATGTATTTTATGGGCACTTCTTTACTGTTTAATAATAATAATAATAATAATGTTTTAATATACTTCACATCTAATTAGAGACTCGATATTGGGCCAGAGGGGATGTGTTAAATTGGGTTAGCGCACCATTCTGGTTGATTAAATTTACTATTATCAATTAAGCTCAAAGTCTTCTGACCATTGAATTTTGAAAAAGTATTTTTAAAAATGTTAAGATGGTTATTGCTGATTATAAATTCGAGCACATTAGTAATGAATCATGGTGTCAGTGTCAGAGAAAGCGTGAATTGGTGTATACAGTGGTACCTTGGTTCGCGAGCATAATTCGTTCCGGAAACGTGCTCGTAATCCAAAGCACTCGTATATCAAAGCGAATTTCCCCATAAGAAATAATGGAAACCCAGATGATTTGTCCCAAAACTCAAAAATATTCATATACTGTAAAAATGATTAATACAAAATACATACCTTTTTATATTTTTAATATTTAAATTTAATATACATAAAGCAATCGAATTTATTAATTATTGGGTAGGACGACTTTCACTGTCTCTAACGGAATCACTGCTATCTGTTGATTTTTTCTTTTTGTGCGACTTTAACAAGGAATCTTTCCAATGACACTTGCTTTTGCCTCCTTTTGAGGATTTCACGGAAATCAGATTCATCGCTCGCACTATTACAAAACGAGGAGGCACGCTTGATACACATAAACAAAGCTGCGCGCGTGTAGCAACTGAATAAACAACACCATAAAGGCAGAGATACACTATTAACACCTCACATTTTACTAAAGCACATTTCTGGGGGTTACTACCATAAAACAATAAAAACAATTTCCAGTTGCGTTCCTGCTAGTGGAATCTGTTATAAACTGGTAGTAAACTCTATCTAATTGCATTTGCGATTATACTAGCCGGAATTGTTGGTTTTTACGTTATTATGGTGAAATGTGTTTCCCCTTCACTGATATAAAAAACCATAAATACATTTTCAAAATCTTCTCTTCATTCCTATTGAGTTGCGTTCGGTTGGGGTGATTCTGCGTTCGACTGCCCTTTCTTGTAAACACAAAGGCTAATTGTGCATAAGCGAATTCGGTTCGTGTTATATAAGATATCGTTCCCCTATTTATAAATCGTGTATGATCGAATTCGTGTAGTGTAAACACGTGTTATACGAGGACTGACTGTGTACTCGTATTGCAAGACCTCGCTCGTTTATCAAGTTAAAATTTATTAAAAATTTTTGCTCGTCTTGCAAAACACTCGCATACCAAGTTACTCGTAATCCAAGGTACCACTGTATTTGAATGTGTTGGATAAAGTTTTGATAAAACATATATTTTATTCTATTTATACAGGATGTTTTGGAAAGTCACTACACACCTATATGACAGAAACTTGTAAAATAATATGAGTCACCGTGCACCATCATGTGGTGTGTGTGTGTCAAGGTCAGTTGGCTGTGAGATAGCTATTGTGGCAGTCTGTTGTGGAGTGCTTTAACGATGGTTTTGTCATTGGAGGAACATTTTTTTTTTTTTTTTTTTTTGGTTGAGTGTTTTTAACAAGCATGGCACGTATATGCAAAGCGTCTGAGAAAACTAAGAAATTTCCAAATATGTCAGTACCACATTGGCATGCTGTATGGGCATTATAGACAAATTTCATGAAACAGGTGCTGTACATGATGAGGAGCATAGGAAGGCCACCGAAACTGGCAGAAGAGAAACTTCTAGATATTTCAGATTCAGTGCTGTAAAGTCCTTCAAAAATTAATGCAGAAGTTGTCATGACAGAAGAACATTTGTCTTGCAACTGCACATTTAATGCTAAGGAAGAAGCTGTGCCTTTTCTCATACAAAATACAGTTGCTCAAGTATTAAAAGCAGCAGATAACAAACGAATACATTACTCCACTAGTTTCAACAGTTTTCATTACTAAAAATACCAATGGTATTCTAGATCTTACATCCTTCACTGATGAGGCATGATTCCATTTGTCAGGTTAGCATTAGCATTAGCAGAGGCATATGATGCAAGAAAGCAAGCTTATTCAGCATCAGCCAAAAAAAAAAAAAAAAAACCCACTCCCATTTCACCCCTCCGTTCGTTCGAAATACCTGTCCAGTTGAGCTTTAAATTTGTTTAGGCTATCAACTTCAACAACAAGTGATGGAAGTCGGTTCCACCAACCAACCACCCGCTGGCCAAAGGCAAATTTCCGCACATCTATCCGACATCCGTCCTTCCTCAATTTGAATTTATGCCCTCTGAGGTGATTATTCTGAGAAAGATGAAGAATCCCATTGGCATTGAGCATGCTCAAACCATTCAAAGCCTTATACACCTCTATCAGATCACCTCGCCGGTGCCTAGTCTCCAAACTCTGTAATTTGCAACACTTAAGCCTTTCTTCGTAAGAGCAACCCTTTGTTCCATTTACTAATCTTGTTGCCCTTCTCTGTACCCGTTCCAGCAGCTCTACATCCTTCTTGAAATGAGGCCTCCAGACCTGTATACAGTACTCAAGATGTGGCCTTACCATTGCCTTATACAAGGGAATAATCACCTCCTTATCCCTGCTAGAAAAATTCCTGTATATCATTGACAAGACACCATGAGCTACTCTTGCAGCTCGTCTGCACTGCTCAGAGAACTTCATATCTGCCTGCACAATTACCCCCAGGTCCTTTTCATTCTCCACCACTGTCAGTGTAGTACCGCAGAGTTGATACATTGCTCTGGGGTTACTGTTTCCCATATGCAGCACTTTACATTTGTCGATGTTAAACCTCATTTGCCACCTCTCAGCCCATCTGTTCAACCTTTCCAGATCCTGTTGCAGCAGCATAGCGTCAGTATTGTCCTTAACGACCCTGCCAACCTTTGTATCATCTGCAAACTTGGACATTAAACTTGATATCCCATCATCAATATCATTCATAAACACCGAAAACAACAACGGACCCAACACTGAACCTTGAGGAACTCCACTAATAACATTAGTCCACGTTGAGCAGTGTCCATTGATTACCACTCTCTGTCTTCTGCCACTCAACCATCCCCTTATCCATAGCAGCAATTTGCCTCCAATGCCACACTGCTCCAATTTGTGCAGCAGTCTTCCATGTGCAACAGTATCAAAAGCCTTTCTAAGATCCAAATATATAATATCAAAGGTTAATGTGAATGCTTAAAATACCTGCTTATGGACATCCGAAAATCCACACAGTCTACATCAAACACCTCTCCCTTAGGTTGGTATTTGGGTTGCTATCTCCAGAAGAAGAATCATTGGGCCTATCTTCTTTAATGAAACAGTAACCTCAGAATGTTACTGTTCCAATATTCTCTACCACTTCATCAATGAACTGAATGAGAATGAAATCAAGAATGGGTGGTTTCAGCAAGATTTCACCACTGTCCATATTGCTACACAATTAATGACACTCCTATGTGAAATTTTTGCTAATTGAATAATCTCAAAAAAATCTGTGTCCCCTCATTCACCAGATTTAAATCCACCTGATTTTTATCTGTGGGGAGCAGCAAAAAATAAAGTTTATGGAAAAAAACCATGATCACTTCAGGAACTCAAAACTACTGTAACTGCTTATATCAGAGGCATCGCTCAAGAAGAACTGAAGAAGGTTTTTGAAAATAAAATTAAATGTGTTCAGACCTGTTTGGATGACTGTGGAGATCAATTTCAAAGTCTATTGTAATGGACTACTTATGTAAGTAAAACTGGGCAGTAACAAAAGATTTGTAATAATAACATTAAAAATTTGCATTCCTTTGAAATAGGTGTATAGTGACTTTCCGAACACCCTGTATAATGATTGTTATTAGCATTGAATTTGTTAATATTATCCAAATAGGAAGTGGGTCATAATAGACTTCATCACATTGGAAACACTGCACATGAAGCACATGTATAAAATTCATTACAATACACTGATTACAAAATCATATAAGCTAGCATTCAGTTCAGCAGGCAAGTAAGTTCATGAGCAAACACTTATTCTGGAAAGGAAATTTTTGTGGATACCGTACATTATAAATTATTTCTTGACTGTAATTATTTAGTTAAAACGTTCCCTCCCTCCCTCCCTCCCTCCCTCCCTCCCTCTCTCTCTCTCTCTCTCTCTCTCTCTCTCTCTCTCTCTCATGAAACCCCCAACAACAGAGTTATTATAACCTGTAATACTTAGTACTGCACTTGGGTTGAAAGTTGAGAAGATGCAAGAAGATACTGTACTTGTTGACATTAGACTTGAATTTCTGTAGATTATAATTTTCAGGAAATATGTATAAGGGAGTTTTTTCAGAAAACAGAAGTTGAACGAATAAATGAGGAAGAAGAAAAGCTGGTTTTGTATGTTTGAAGTTGGACAGTAAAAGGATTCTGACTCATTGTGGAACATATTTGGAATGGAGAGGAGGAATTATAGAAGCTAATTCAGAACAGTGCCCATGGAAATATCCATAGAAAAAAAGAATCAGAAAGAGAATGTCTATCAGACATTGTTTTTAATAATAATAAATGAAAGCCTGTATTTCTCATATAATAAGAGAAAACGAACACAAACCATAAATGTTAGTTAAGTGCACGCTAATCCTAATTTTAATCTTTTTTTATTTTTGCTTATTTAGCTAACTATTATGTATTAGTATTTAAATTTACATTATACACCATTCCCCTTGGTGTGTGAGAAAAAGATGAATGAGTGAGTGAAAAAAAAAAATATATATATATATATATGTAGCCTAACAGAAAAAAAAAAATAAAATATATATATATGTAGCCTAACAGAAAAAAAAAAAAAATAAATAAATAAAATATTATAAAATATAAGAAAAAAGTATAAAAATAGATTGCAAGTATTGAGAATGCATATTATGAATGAAGTAAATATGTCTCTCCCACCCCCCACTGCCAGCTAACATATCCAACACCCGGAGCAGGATGGGCAGTTTGACCATCCTACTGGAATCGACACAAGCACGCCATTTGGCGATCTGAACTGGGTACTCAGACCTGGTTCCCTTTAAAACCCCATCTCCAGGCAGAGGCAGAGGGGGTGGAGACAGGTCTCTATCTCCTCCCCTCCCTGCCTCCCCCATACTTCGCCTGGTGGGGCTCATCCTCACTGACCTCTTTGGGGATGCCTATTCTATCGTCCTCATCCTTCTACCCTTTTCCCCCCAGTCTTCAGACTCCTCTCCCACCACTCTAACTAAACCGACCGAGTACGTCCCTAACAATGCTGCCAAATTCTAATCAACGTCTAAATTGTACCGCTTTCTCATAAATCTCTTTCGGCCTTTCCAAATTCTAGTGTTCACCCCCCCCCTTTCTTTTTATATATATAGGCCTCTGAAAAATAGGTGGCGGGGCCTGTCAGAGTTACTTAAATCATCTACTGGGTGCCTGACCTATCTCCTTGTGTCAGAGTGTGGGCAATGGTGGGGCCCAACAGCTAAATAGTCAGAGAAACAACAGAACATAATACTACACAACAAACTACTCCCCACACTTTTTAAATCTCTGGCCTCCACAGTGTTCTGTGTCATACGTACAAAGAATACAATGCGGAGATGGGGGGAACCCCTGGTGCCATCAGACAACTAACACACTTTACGCTTAAAAAAGAAAAAAAAAATGTCTATGAGACAGAGACTTTTTTTAGAGATGGGTCATTAATTAACCTAATTGCCCTCTTTTGAATGGAATCCAGAAGCTTGAGAAAGGTGTTGGGGGCACTGCCCCAGATGTGGGAACAATATTCCATGATAGGGCAGATTTGCAACTTGTACAGAGTTGAACAATTGCTTGTTAAAAAAGTAACATAAAGAGTAAAAGAGAAAACCCAGTTTTTGAGATGCAGAGGAAGCAATATTTGTGATGTGTTTATGCCGAGAGAGATTAGAAGTTGGAGTAATCCCTAATAGAGATATGTGATCTTGTCTAGAAATCTGAGTGTCATCGAAGATAACCATAGGAGCAAAAGAATCCTTTTTATGAGATATAAGAGAGGACTGAGTTTTAGAAGGATTGAAATCAACTGTTATCTTTGCTCCACTGGAGAATTACCTGGAGATCAGCTTTTAAGGAATTGATAGTGGATATTTGAGAAGTTTAAGCTGTTTGTGCAGGGCAAGGTTTCTTAAACTGGAAGGTGAAATGCAATGTGTTATCAGTAAAACTATGGATAGGATTTCTGGGCAATGGAAGGCCATTAATATAGAAGAGGAAAAAGTGGGAGAAAGAACTAAACCTTGGGGAAGTTAGAAGACAGTCATCTGCCATCACCCAAAGTCAGTGGTCAGAGAGAAAACGGGATACCCAATTACAAAAACCGATTGGAAAACCATAAGATGGAAGCTTATTTAGAAGACCTTTATGCCAAACACAATCAAAAGCCTTTGAAATGTCAAGAGAAACTGCTTGAGTTTCACCAAACTTTTCCATTGAATTTGTCCATAGATGGGTAACAAAATGTAATTAAATTAACATTTACTAAATCCTTGTATATCTGACCTTTGGTTGTAGGGAGGAAATCATTACAGTAAACCCTCGATTTAATGGACTAATAGGGGAGAAGGGGGGTGTCCGTTAATGCCGAAAGTCTGTTAAATTGAATGTAACCTGGGGGGGGGGCATTTTTTATTGTTCTTAATGTAAAAAAAAGCTTTAATACAATATACAGTATTGTACAATATAATTATTAAATTATAATAAAGAATATGTAATATTCTGTTGTAAATATAAAATGTTGCAATTTGGCCTTTGATTTACGGATATCAAAAAGTTTGTTTTTTTTACACCGTAAATTTCACAAACATGCTACTGAGACGCCTTGTTCTAATTTCTGAGCCACATTTAAGTTCACACACTTTCTTTTAACTCCTCTATCACTTGATGCCATTTTAAATTGTAAGGATTGCAAAATTATTTAATAAATAAAGTCGCAATTCAGAAATCACAGAAACACTCTGTATACAACCTGACCGCACGATAGCTTGAGACAGACTGAGACTGAAACAAAGCGAGTCTGTAGACCTGCAGTTTAATGTCCCAAATCATGTTCAGCTCACAAGTCACTGCCTGCTCTTATCTGTAATCTGGGAAAACACTATTTGAACACGTTTTCAGAAAGAATAAAAAACAATTTCCTGACTACAATTTCCTGAATTTGATTATAAAAATAAAAGTAGGTAATTATCAAAACAATAATGGAAATAGGTAATTATTATTAATTTTTAATAACGCTGAAGTTTTGTATAACCTAAAAAAAAAATAATATGGTCGAGATTAATATGTACATTACTCTATTATTATTATTTGTTCGGTCCGTTAAATCCGAAATCCGTTATATCAAGGGTTTATTGTATTTGAAATATCTGTTCACAGGTGTATATAAGAATTTAAAAAAATAATAAATAACTGTCTATTGTGAACACTTTATTTTTATAGTGCTTACAATATTATTGAACAGGAAAAATATAAACAGGTAAGCAGTTCTGTTTTTTCCCCCCCTAGAAGAAAGGAATTTCATGAATGTATATCATGATATATTTGTTTATACTATAATATCATAGAACTTTGCAACAGTATTCCTTTCTTGTGTATATATTATATTTTACTTATATTTTCACAGAAGGAGTGCAGATTATAGGAAGTAGTTCATTTGGATGATATCATAGTAAACGAGTTGAATAACATTTGGGTGGTTGTGAAGAGCAGTGCCACATTGCTGTATTAGTAATTCTCATTGTTGGAACAAAACTGCTGTTTTGGTTTGAGTTTCAAAGTGAAAAACCATCTTAAAACAAAACAGCCACAGGGATGTATTGTAAAGGCACAAGAAAATGTGAATGGTAAACTGGTTTAAGTCTGTAAGAAAGGAGCTGGTTGGTGTTCTTTTAAAATAAACTTGCTATATCTGAGTATTAGAGACATCAGAACCATCTATCTAGATAACTAACTGGATTAAAACCATAGCTATGATGTCCATTCTTCTATCATTAGATGCCAGTTAATTGCTTTTCCAAATTAGTGATCATAGTTTTTATTATGAGATCATTACAGAAGAAGAAAATCACATCCATCACTTTTCAGTTGTTTTTCTTTCTTCTGATGTGTGTATTGAAGGGATTTCTCTCACACAGGTAATTCAGTTGCAGAAAATTTAATATTTTTCTGTATTTATGTATAAAGAAATACATTCAGAATTTACCTAACTAGAATTTACAAATTAGAATAAATTAAGAAGGCCTACATTGAAATTAAAATTAAGGTAAATTAAGTGGCCCTGCATGAAAATTGTTGCACAAAAACAAAAGTTAATAAAGTTGGGGAAGACAAGGAAAATTTAAATGAATAACTGAAAATTGGAAAAAGTTAGTAATATTGTATATCTAAGAATAGTCTTTAATGAAGATAGAAGACTAGATGTGGGAATAAACACCAGAATGGCCACAAAGTTACCAGGTGCCAGCACTCAACATTCAACAGAACTACACACACACACACCCACACTCTCACATACCACCAGCTTTGGCACATACCTTACAGATGAAACTGCAGCATATAGGGGAACACTGTAGACTGCCTGAAAAACAAAAATACTTTGTCTCACTGTACTTTGCTAAATTAGCATTTAGCATTAGTAGAGGCACATGATGCAAGAACGCAAGCTTATAAAGCATCAACCAAAAAAAAAAAAAAAAAAAACCCATTCCCATTTCACTGATTCATTTATTCCAAATGTTTGTCTGGTTCTGTCTTGAATTTATTTAAGCTATCAACTTCCACAACAACACATGGAATCAATTACCGCTGGCTAATGGAAAACTTCCGCATGTCTATTCTACAACTGTCTTTTCTCAGTTTGAATCTATGCCCCCTCAGGTTTGTAATCTGAGCAAGAGGAAGAATCCCCTCAGCATTAAGCCTGCTCAATCCATTCATGGCCTTATACACTTCAATCAGATGGCCTCGTAGATGCCTAGTCTCCAGAAGCTGCAATTTGCAGAACTTAAGCCTTTCCAAATGAAATAGTTGGTACATTTCTCTGGGGTTACTGGGGTTAAATTGATTGTGTTCCTTTTACCATAAATTTAGTGTGACATTTTCTGTGATCAAAGACTGCATGTTGTTTGAAATTGAGTGTTCAAAGATGCTTTTATTTAAAACTGTATAAATTGTAAATGAACAACTGCACAGAAATACTGATGCACATGTAGTGGCTAGAAACTAGTTATTATTATTTTTATTATTATTATTATTAGCTATACAGGGTGTTTCAGTTAAACGTTTCAGAACTTCTAAGAGGGGTAGGTACATCCTGACAACTCGAAATCATATAGCAATGTGGGGTCGGAAATGCTTTCCTGAAGCGGTGTTGTACACAGAAGCACCATAAAGAAAAGAGACTGTAAGTGAGAAATCGTTTTAATAATACATGAAAAGAAGCAAAAGGTACATGGATTAAAGTAAGTGTTCGAAGTTTCTTCGGACATTCTGGAATACTCCAGGCGAATTTCTTCGGCAGCTACTGCGATTCTTGCAACCAGCTCCTCAGCATTGTCAACAGGGGTGTCATAAACTAGCGATTTCATATGACCCCAGAAATAAAAATCAAGACATGATAGGTCGGGTGACCGAGCAGGCCAACGCACGGGACCACCACGTCCGATCCACTGTTGACCAAATGTGACATCCAGGTAGTTACAAACATCTCCGCTATAATGGGCAGGGGCTCCATCGTGTTGGAACCACATTGTCTGTTGCGTCGATGCAGAAATCTGTTCATCTCTCAAAAGTTGTGGCAATACTTGCTGCAGAAAGATCAAGTAGATAGGTCCGGTTAGACGACACGGTAACAGGTAAGGTCCGATGAGGTGATCTCCCATAATACCGGCCCATACATTGACCGAAAATCGAATCTGTGCTGCACGACGTCGTATTGCATGCGGGTTCTCGATCGCCCAGATATGGTCGTTATGAGTGTTGAAAATTCCTTCCCTTGTGAAGGAATTTTCACGGTCATATGAAATCGCTAGTTTATGACATCCCTGTTGACAATGCTGAGGAGCTGGTTGCAAGAATCGCAGTAGCTGCCGAAGAAATTCGAAATTCGCTTGGAGTATTCCAGAATGTTCGGATGTCCATGCGTCGGAGATGTGAGGCGTGCATTGTAGCCCGTGGAAGAAACTTCGAACACTTACTTTAATCCATGTACCTTTTGCTTCTTTTCATGTATTATTAAAACGATTTCTCACTTACGGTCTCTTTTCTTTATGGTGCTTCTGTGTACAACACCGCTTCAGGAAAGCATTTCCGACCCCACATTGCTATATGATTTCGAGTTGTCAGGATGTACCCTACCCCTCTTAGAAGTTCTGAAACGTTTAACTGAAACACCCTGTATAGTACAAGGAAGCCTGGGGTTAATGCTGCACCAGCCAAAAAAAATTTCTGAGTTACCCAGAGAAACACACGGGAGGGAGAGAGAGAGAACAAGAGTCAGAAATAGAAGGGAATCGCTAAGAAAGAGAAGAATGATGATATCCAGCTCAGGATCCTGGGTATGCCAATCCCATACTCACCAGATGTGAGCGAAGTGAGGATGTTCTGGATTTAGATGGAATATAGGTGAAAACTGTACAACAATTTAAATACTCGGGTGCAATTATTCAGGCTGATGGATTATTTGCACAGGAAATTGAGAGAAGACTGGGTGAAAGTATAAAGGTCATAGGAATGCTCAATTCTGTACTATGGAATAAAAATATTATTAACAAAACTAAACATCAAATATATAATGCAATATTACAAAGTGTTTTATTATATGTATGTGAGACTTGGATCTTAAATGAAAGACAAAAAAATAAACTATTGGCTGTTGAGATGCATTTCTGTAAAAGATTGGCAAGAAAGTCTAGGACTAAAAAAGGCAGTAATGATATGATAAGGAATATAATGAACTTCCAAAAAACCATCATTGATAAAATAGAGGAGAAAGACTGGAGTGGTTTGGCCATGTGAAAAGAATGGAGGACGATAGATTGCTCAGAGGAGCCATGGAGAAGGAAAACATTAGCCATATAGTGCAAGGAAGCCTGTGTTTTTTGGCTGTACCTGTCTACTTGATAAGAAAATAAATATTATGCACCTTCCTTCCCACAAAAGGCAACCAACCAATTTACCCTTGAATCCCTTTAAACTGCCAGCCTCAGCCACCTGCGATGGCAACTTGTTCCAGCAATCAACAACTCGCTGCCCAAAACAAAACTTTCTACAATCTAGTCTAAACTTCTGTAATTTGAATTTATGGCTGCCTAGTTCTAAAATTCTTTATAACAGTGAAAAATTTGCCTTCATTCATTTTGCTAACCTTTCTCAGAGCCTTATAAATCTAAAGTGCCTGATTAACAAGTTCTGTAGCACACATAATCAGTCTTTCCTCATACGGTTGCCCTTTTGCCAATCTCGTCACATTGGACCCTTTTAAGAAGCTAAATGTCATTTTTCAGATGTTGAACATAGTATTCCAAATGCAGTCTTACAACTGCCTTGTATGGTGGAATTATGACCTCTCCATCTATACAGGATATTGTTTGAAAAATCATTGATAAGACACCATAGGCTTTCCCAGGTGCCTGTTTTCACTACTCAGAAAACTTAATTTCTGCCTGTATTGTAACTTCCAGATCCATTTTTTCCCTCTACTGTTTTTAATTTGACCCCACTAAGTGTATAAGTTATCATCAGTGTCATATGTTAACAACTCCTTTAGTAGAATATGTCCGAAACTAAGGCAGATTATATGAATGCAAAGCAAAGTAACAATGAATTCTTTGCTTATATTAACCTGTGAAGAAAAGGGATGAACCACACTAGTCCACAATATATGGAAGAATCCCTTCAGCATTGAGCATGCTCAACCCATTTAAGACCTTATCCATTTCAATCAAATCACCTCACAGGTGCCTAGTCTCCAGACACTGTAATTTGTAAAAAATACTTAAGACTTTCTTTGTAAGGCAACCCTTTGTTCGATTCACTAATCTTGTTAACCTTCTATGTACTTGTTCCAGCTCTACATCCTTCCTAAATTGAGGCCTCCAGACCCTGTATACAGTACCCAAGGTATGGCCTTATACAAGGGGATAATCACCTCCATATCCCTGCTAGAAAAATTCCTCCATATTCGATTCCTCCATCGGCTATTCTTGCAAACTGTATGTACTGCTCAGAAAACTTCATATCTGACTGCACAATTACCCCCAGGTCCTTTTCAGTCTCTACCACCATCAGTGTAGTACCACACAGTTGATACGTTACTCTGGGGTTACTGCTACCCATATGTAGCAATTTACATTTGTCAATGTTAAACCTGAGTTGACAGCTCTCAGCCCATCTGCTCAACTTTTCTAGATCCTGTTGCAGTAGCATACTGTCATTAGTGTTATTAACAACCCGGCCAACCTTCATATCGTCTGCAAACTTAGACATTAGCCTGATATATACAGTAAACCCCCCTATTCGCGGTATCTGTATTCGCGGTTTCGTGTATTCGCGATCGCTGATTTAATATAAAATGAAACCTAAAGAAATGTGAATTTTAAAGCGCCGTGAATATTTTCGGCCATAAAAAACATGGGCTTGGCTAAAATTATCTTTCCCGGTCAAAACAGCGTTCAGTGGGTGGGGGAGAGGGTGACAAAATTGCAAGCGTGGATGTTTCTCGCTAATCCTTGTTCAGTATGTGTTATGCGCTTGTCATGGAAAGTTTGATCGTTTGCTTTTAATTTATATGCTTATAAATTAAATAAATTTATCAATCTATAAAATGATATGCTTACAAAAGTGATAAATCTACCGTTTTGCAGTGTAAAACAGACTTTTTCGAGTGTGTTAATGGAAGAAAGTGCCTTTATTGTGGACAAGTTCTTTTTTACACGTACAAAAATATGACTACGAATAACAAGGGAAATGTGAAAATATCAAAGAAGGTGATGACATTAGCGAATAAAATTGAGTTATTAGACAAAATTTCTAATGGTGAAAGTGTCTCTTCAGTGGCAAAACATAAAATCAATGAGTCAACAGTACGATCAATCAAAAAATCGGAAGAAAAAATCCGCCGTAGTGTCTGTGAAAACGTGCTAATTGCTCTGTAACTGGTGATGTTAAATTAGAAAAAAATGGAAAAAGCTTTAAATCTGTGGATAGAAGACCGAACTCAAAATAAAATTCCATTTAAATGTTCACTCATCATTTGTGAAAAGGCAAAACTCCTTTATCAACACTTTAGCGAAACTGGTGATAGCACTGGCGGGATAAGTTTTTTTTTTTTTTTTGCTACCAAAGGCGCTGGTTTGAAATTTCTAATAAATATTACATTTAATATTAAATTGTTTCTTATTTTCATTTCGATGTCATATGCTTGCATTTCACTATGTACTGTCTATGTACATAGTCATATTATGAAGGTACATATAATACATACATAGACAAAATTTTAGACTAGTTTTTCTTATATATTTCATACTTTGGAACAGAACCCCATTATTACTATGGGAGCCATAACTCAGTATTCGCGTTTTCGGTATTCGCAAAATTTCTCAGGAACGTAACCCCCGTGAATAGCGGGGGTTTACTGTACCATCATCAATATCATTAATGAATACAGAAAACAACAATGGACCCAACTACACAAATTAGCATTAGTAGAGGCATACAATGCAAGAAAGCAAGCTTATGTAGTATCAGCCAAAAAAACCTCCCATTTCACCCCTCCATTCATTCCAAATGCCTGTCCAGCTCAGCCTTAAATTTATTTAGGCTATCAACTTCCACAACATAAGATGGACGTTTGTTCCACCAATCAACTACCTGCTAGCTAAAGGCAAATTTCCACACATTTATTCTACAACCGTCTTTCCTCAATTTGAATCTATGCCCACTCAGTTTCTTAGTCTGAGCAAGAGAAAGAATCCCATCAGCATTCAGCTTGCTCAACCCATTTAAGGCCTTATACACCTCAATCACATCATCTCGCATTTGCCTACTCTCCAGATGCTGCAATTTGCAGAACTTAAGCCCTTCTTGGTAAGAGCGCCCCTTTGTTCCACTCATCAATCTCATTGCCTTTCTTTGTGCTGGTTCTAGCAACTTTACATATTTCCTAAAATTATGCCCCCAAACCTGTACACAGCACTCAAGGTGAGGCCTGACCATTGCTTTGTACAATGGGATAATCACCTCCCTGTCCTTACTAGCAAATTTCCTATATATCATTGAAAACACTCCATGACCTGCCCTGGCAGCCTGTCTGCACTGCTCTGCAAACTTCATATCTGACTGCACAATTACCCCCAGCTCTTTTTCACTTTCTATGTCACTCCTTTTACATAATATCAAATCACTCAAATGTTTACAATCTTCAAAGTAATTGTTTAAGATAGCCAATATATCAGCACCAGTTAGCAATGAGTCATGCAATTTTTGTAGTGCTGCACAGATTTATCTCTCACAAAGTAAATATCAGTAGTATCAGTAAATATCACACAAAGTAAATATCTTCCCTGAGTGTAGTACCACACAGTTGGTACGTTTCTCTTGGGTTATTGCTACCCATATGCAGTACTTTGCACTTGTCAATGTTAAACTTCAGTGGCCACTTCTCAGCTCATTTGCCCAGCTTGTCTAGATCTAGTTGGAGTAGCATACTGTCTTTACTGTCACTAACACCCCTGCCAACCTTTGTATCATCTGCAAACTTGGACATTAAGCCTGATATACCTTCATCAATATCATTGATGAATACACAAAACAACAATGGCCCCAGCACCGAACCCTGGGGAACTCCACTAATAACATTCGTCCACGAAGAGCAGTGTCCATTGATTACCACTCTCTGTCATCTCCTTATGGAGTACCTAGTTGGAACATATCAACTTAGTGTTGAGGTTATTAACTAAGATGATTAACTGTGAAAATGATAGCTGAAATATTTTCAATTTAGATAAAGAAACACTTAACTCATTCTGAAAGAAACCTGCAACATGAGGAAAGTTTCAAGAGTTGTCCATAATATATGTAACCACTGATATTTACTTTGTGTGAGATAAATCTGTGCAGCACTACAAAAATTGCATGACTCATTGCTAACTGGTGCTGATATATTGGCTATCTTAAACAATTACTTTGAAGATTGTAAACATTTGAGAGATTTGATATATTGTAAAAGGAGTGAACTGGCGAAGGAGCCCTGTGAATGACTCATTCAGCATGCTGACATCTGTGCTTTTTGCAAAACAGCTTTTGATCAAAAGTGGTATTATTCAGCATGATCACCCAGTGTATTTTTTAAACTTGGCTCTGAGTGATTTTTTGCTGTTTTGATAAATCAGATCCACCAACAAAGGATGAATATTTGCCACCATGGAGGATATGCAAAGAAATTTCATGTAGGAGTTCCAAAATACTTTGAGGATGTATATAGGATATATAACACTCATTTGGATGATTGTTATACATCCTGCCAGCAGCACTCATTTGGATTTATAAGTTCAGGTATGTTTCTTAGCCCTTTCACATATCTCTTGTATATATACAGTAGGCTTTCAGAATAACGGCACCTTCAGGGATTCAGGTTGCCATTATTTCGATTTTTCTGTTATCTAGAAAGTTTTACTTTTAATATATTTAATGCAGAAATAATGAGGCTAAATAAGAAATGGAGAGATTAAGAATGCAATTTTATTAATTGCACATAAAAAAACATAAACATGTTGACGATCCATTGTTATATTCTGCTATTAATACACTCTACTTATGCCTGTTCTATTTTCTATTATTATATCAAGTTTATCACTAAGCTTTAGTGTTCTTAATTATTCTTCTTTTCTTCTCTGTTTATTAACTTTAGGAGCCATAGTGAGGGATTTTTAATTTAAAATAAATATAAAACAGCACTATAGTTATATCAGGTATACAATCTGTAATATCAATACACAGTTCACTTTCAAAATGGTGAATTTAAATAAAAAAAGTAATCACATGACTTTCCGTTTTCTTTTTTTCGGCACTGCAAGACATCTGCGCTGTATGTAAACACCTGATCTCAAAGTGCCATTATTTTGACAGTCTACTGTACATTTATTGTGAGTGGACTCTGTGGGGTATGCACACACACATATATGTGTGTGTGCTTACTAGATATTAAATTGAATATCTAGAAATATTCAAGTTAATGTTGACAAATCTTGAGTTTCTGAGGAATTGTAGAAAGAATTTGTAATAGATGGTGGTCACAAAATAGATTTGAAAATCGGAACAAAAGCTAACACTTGTTAGCTTCACTTCACTTGTCTGATTTCGGCTATCAAAAACCAAATAAAAGCTTTGAATTTGTGATCTACAGTTTGATGAAATTTAATCAGGCAATACATAAATAGATGTTGAGAATATTGCTTCATCAAAAACAAAGTAAATGAGCTTTAAAAATTTTTTTTTTGCGATATTTTTCCATTTTTTTTACTATATTTTTCAAGATGTTTTTAAAATTCTGATACAGTTTTTAACAATAATTTCATTCCAGTGTTGGACTGGCAAGTCAAAATAAGAACAAATTAATGTTTAAAAGTATTTATGTACAAAGTGTTAATATTTACAAAATTTTCAAAATTCCTCACTTCATAAATCTGTCCACCATCAGAAACTCACTAGCCTTTTCACATATCTCATGGGTTAAAAAAAGTTTCATTACTTTATAGTTACATTGTGCTGTTTAATCATCTTCATAAATTTAGTCTTAAATGTTTATAAACAATTTGCAGAATAATTTATAGGCTCATATACTCTATATGTAAAATTTCTGTAAAACTTTTAAGATATTCTTTAAATAAATAGATAGCAAACTTGTAGTTCTTTCACCATTAATTTAATTAATTTATTTATTTTTTTGTATTATAATTGGAATATAGAGCATTGGAGTATGTCTATGTATTCCTGATATGTGTAGTTGAAGATTTTAAACAGGAAATGTGTACTGAAAATTTGGTACCATTCTTTACAAAAGCATATGAAGAAAAGCTAAAACCTTATCATGGTTGGATGGTTCAGAAGATTTTTTCTGTAAGTAGGTTTCAAGCAAAATGTAAAAATATTATATACAGAATTTTGTTGTATAATTCTAAGTGATGTGAATTTTCCAAGTCAGAACCCTTTCAGTAGATGTTAATTTTTAAAATTAAGTTGTCCAAAGTATTAAATAATTAATAGACAAAAGGTTTTTTAAATATTGGGGAAGAATAACGAAAAACAAAGTTTTAATGCCATAAATACTCACAATATTTAAATGTTTTAACATTAGAAAATGTAAACAGGAATGTTAATTCCTGTTGTGTATTCAAGCATAAACTTATTTCTTATGCATTAATAAGTTTAGTGATTATCATTTATGTTGTACAGTAGAACCTAATTCGGACAAGTTGGGACTTGGCCCTTGCTGAAATTTTAAAAATTTCTGGATTTTTAAAACTTAATACCTTACAAAAATCACTATAGGTCTGCACTTTATCCTGGCTCTGTGAGTGATAAAGTACAGACTATAGCTTTTGTAGAAAGAATATTGCTTAAGCAATATTCCAGTACCACTACTATAATTATAGCTTATCACACACTTCATAAAACTTCAGGTGCCTCCGTAGCCAGGTGGGAAGGAGCAGCAGTGCGTAGCACACGCTTCTGGATTAGACCGGGGTTTGAGCCCGTCACCACCAAATACGGAGGATGCGGAAAGGTCAGGGAATGACCACTGCATATTCCCGGAGCAATATAGCCTTAGTTGCTAATGCTCCTTAAAAAAAAAATAATAAAAAATAAATAAATCATAAAACTTCCCGAGTATCACATTCTAAGGCTTAAGTTTAAAGAAAAATAAAAACAAATTAATAGCCATAGCCATAATTGTACATTAAATATGACAGTGGGAAATTTTGTCATAGATTGCTTGAAAAATAATGTATCCTGGTAACAGTGAAACTCATGTTAAAATTTGCTGTGATTGGATGTTTCATTGATAATTAAACTAATTGGTTGCACCTAATCATAACTGACAGTTACTGCTATTCAGTCTGTTCTTATTTAACTTAAGATAGAATGTGATGCTCTGGTAACCCTCATGGTCACTGCTCCAGCAGCTACAGGAAGTTTCCCAAGGTGTGAAAAATGCTGTGATGCTTACAATCAAGAATTGTATGTACAATGAAGTTAATAAAGTGAGTTCAGTGTCACATTGTTATAAGCTTTAGTTCAACAAAAAAAAACTCAGTTATTCAAGATTATATGATGTACAGTTTGAAATAAAAGTAGCTATAAAGAGATCTTAGAATTTGACAAATAATGGAAAACATGCTTCTTCAGGGAGTAAAAGCAGTTTCCCACTCTCATATATAACATTTGTAGAGTGTACTTTTTAGATTGTGTTCCCCCACCAGAAATTATGGGGTGTTTTTTTTTGATAATTTTGAAATGTTTTACTGTAGTTGTTATAACTTTAAATGAATGTGTTTATTTAATAAATAAAATTGAAGTATTTAAAAAATATATATTTTTCAAAAATGTTGATAATACAGTAGAACCCGGATAAGAAATTTCCACATAAGTACTAGGTTTCCCCTGTACTAGGTTTGGTTTCTTAAGTCCCAATTTCAACTCTGTATGTTGTAATGTATTATTTTCCCGAGTAAAACGTTTTCCCACTTAATACTTTTTTAAATATAGAAATTATTTATTTTTAATATTAAACAATATAAACATTTGGTAATCGAACAAGTTAGTGCCAAGCATCATTTTAGTCATAGTAAACTACTGAAGTAGGTGAAATGGCATTGTTTTTTGATATTCATGTATCTCATATTGTGAATGCCTTCACAACGAGTTGCCCTGATATTGCACTACCTCCAATAAGCAATGTTTCACCAATGGAGAAGACTAATGTTACTTATTCTTGGCGTATACCACCACCCAGGGGTTGTGGGGGCGATGGTATCTGCCGAGAATCCATTGGCGAAGTGTCGCCTATTTGAGAATCATTGTCAGAGTTTTGCTTATTCACGGTAGTTCAATATCAGGGCAACTCATTGTGAAGGCACTCACAATATGAGATATAACAAAAACGATGCCATTTCACCTACTTCGGTGGTTTACTATGAACTAAAATGATACTAACTTGTTCGATTAGTGAATTTTCCATAGTTTGAGACTTTCAGCGCTAAAGCCTTTTTACTAGGCTACGGCAGCAAGGCTGCCGTAGCCTAGTGGTCAGGCGCGCGGGTGCGTAAGTACACGTGCCTTGAGTGACCGGGGCTCAAGCCCGTGACTACTGAATACGGTGCTGTTTCTTGTATTCTATCTATCTTGTGAACTCCTCTGACCGTTTGGTCGTCCCGGAGTATAAACAGAAAATTTATTTATTTATTTATAAACATTTTGATATAATGGAAGTGACGTATTGCAATTGTCTTCATTGATATCCATAATTAGATACGTAGACCACGTTAAGCGTTAAGTTCTGATGGTCATTTAGACTAAGGCGCATTTAGGGCTAGAGCCTCAAGCTGCGAACAAATTTAGACTATGTATATAAAGTGCTTAGCATCATAATACACAGCCATTTCTGAATAAACAGAAAATTTTTAAGGTGGCATCGTTTTAGGTTATATCTCATATTGTGAATGCCTTCACAACGAGTTGCCATGATATTGCACTACTTCGAATAAGTAACGCTTCACCTAAGGAGAAGACTAGTGTTACTTATTCTCAGATAGGTACCACCACCCAGACAGCACTGTTTCAGGGCTATTTGGCCCTTCGTCAGTGAGTGGGTAGGTACCCAAGTGATGCAATGATGGCAAAAACAGTTATGAAGTATAACTCCACAATATGAGAGATGCCTGATGGTGTATGATGTATTTAGACTAAGGCGCATTTAGGGCTAGAGCCTCAAGCTGCGAACAAATTTAGACTATGTATATAAAGTGCTTAGCATCATAATACACAGCCATTTCTGAATAAACAGAAAATTTTTAAGGTGGCATCGTTTTAGGTTATATCTCATATTGTGAATGCCTTCACAACGAGTTGCCATGATATTGCACTACTTCGAATAAGTAACGCTTCACCTAAGGAGAAGACTAGTGTTACTTATTCTCAGATAGGTACCACCACCCAGACAGCACTGTTTCAGGGCTATTTGGCCCTTCGTCAGTGAGTGGGTAGGTACCCAAGTGATGCAATGATGGCAAAAACTTCACAATATGAGATATAACCTAAAACGATGCCACCTTAAAAATTTTCTGTTTATTCAGAAATGGCTGTGTATTATGATGCTAAGCACTTTATATACATAGTCTAAATTTGTTCGCAGCTTGAGGCTCTAGCCCTAAATGCGCCTTAGTCTAAATACATCATACACCATCAGACATCTCTCATATTGTGGAGTTATACTTCATAACTGTTTTTGCCATCATTGCATCACTTGGGTACCTACCCACTCACTGACGAAGGGCCAAATAGCCCTGAAACAGTGCTGTCTGGGTGGTGGTACCTATCTGAGAATAAGTAACACTAGTCTTCTCCTTAGGTGAAGCGTTACTTATTCGAAGTAGTGCAATATCATGGCAACTCGTTGTGAAGGCATTCACAATATGAGATATAACCTAAAACGATGCCACCTTAAAAATTTTCTGTTTATTCAGAAATGGCTGTGTATTATGATGCTAAGCACTTTATATACATAGTCTAAATTTGTTCGCAGCTTGAGGCTCTAGCCCTAAATGCGCCTTAGTCTAAATACATCATACACCATCAGGCATCTCTCATATTGTGGAGTTATACTTCATAACTGTTTTTGCCATCATTGCATCACTTGGGTACCTACCCACTCACTGACGAAGGGCCAAATAGCCCTGAAACAGTGCTGTCTGGGTGGTGGTACCTATCTTAGAATAAGTAACACTAGTCTTCTCCTTAGGTGAAGCGTTACTTATTCGAAGTAGTGCAATATCATGGCAACTCGTTGTGAAGGCATTCACAATATGAGATATAACCTAAAACGATGCCACCTTAAAAATTTTCTGTTTATTCAGAAATGGCTGTGTATTATGATGCTAAGCACTTTATATACATAGTCTAAATTTGTTCGCAGCTTGAGGCTCTAGCCCTAAATGCGCCTTAGTCTAAATACATCATACACCATCAGGCATCTCTCATATTGTGGAGTTATACTTCATAACTGTTTTTGCCATCATTGCATCACTTGGGTACCTACCCACTCACTGACGAAGGGCCAAATAGCCCTGAAACAGTGCTGTCTGGGTGGTGGTACCTATCTGAGAATAAGTAACACTAGTCTTCTCCTTAGGTGAAGCGTTACTTATTCGAAGTAGTGCAATATCATGGCAACTCGTTGTGAAGGCATTCACAATATGAGATATAACCTAAAACGATGCCACCTTAAAAATTTTCTGTTTATTCAGAAATGGCTGTGTATTATGATGCTAAGCACTTTATATACATAGTTCTGATGGTCATGAACAGTTCTGAATTATTTAGTGGATTGTTGCTGTGTCTTATTGTTGTTACCTTTTAAGGTATGTTGCAACTCCAAAGTAGCTCATTCTTCCAACTTGGTAATGAGTTTAATGAACAGAATGTAAAGCAATTAGAAATCCTCAGTTTAAAAATGTTTCCCATAGGTAGAGTAAAATATTTATAAATTCTGAAATAGTACTTAAAAATCATCTTTAACTTATGTATGTGTATCATTTCATTTTTATTTGTGTAGTTAATATTTCATGCCCTTAGGCCATTTTCCCTTCTAAGAAGTTTTCCTGTGTAAGAAGTTCTAAACCTCCAGTCCCTTGAAAAATTTCTTATCCGGGTTCTACTGTATCTATTTACTCTCAAAAATATTGGAATATTAGTATTTTTCAAGAAAAAGGAAATCAATAAATTTAAATCCTCCTTTGGCTTAATGAGCCACAGTCCTCCTTGGGAATGCTTTATTTCATTTAGGATGAGGCAAGAGAGAGAGAGGTTCTACATCTTTCCTAAAGTTGACACTGCCAGAAAATTTCCTCAAGGTAATGAGGAAATGCATACTTATCTAAGTATGCATACCTTTCCCTGAAATGCATACTTATCTAAGTTTAAAGATGTCATTTAATTTCATCCAGTGATGGAGCTTGTTGACCATCTGTGCCAATTATGTATAATCATATGTTTTAATTGCATTGTAAATTTTAGCATTACCAAGGTAAATTAGTATTTATACTTTACCTTCATCTGTTTAATTTCAATGGTGGGAAATCCATGGAATCTATAGTTAAGATTAAGATATAGGACTACTTTGACAGGAATTGTATTGTTAATGGATTACATCATGGATTTGTGAAGGGTTGTCTTGCTTGACCAATCTAGTTAATTTTAAGAAGTTAAAACAGTGGATGCAAGAAGCAGTTTTGACATTATTTACTTTGACTGCAACAAAGCTTTTGATATGGTTCCCCATGAAAGGCTATTATATAAACTGGAGAAAATTAGGATTAATGGCAGGATCCTTCATTGGAAAAAGAGCTAGCTGAAAGATAGGAGACTGAGAGTAGTCATAAATGTTCATACCTCAGGGTGGATCAGTGTAACAAGTGGAGTCCTTCAGGAATCAGCATTGGGCTACTTCTGTTTCTTATCTTCCTTAACATCATTGATGTTAAGGAGTGGTGGGGGAAGTTTTCAAAGTTCTCTGGTGATTTGAAGTTAGGAAAGGTTGTTAATGACCAGAAACGGGACAATTTTCCTTCAAAATGACTTAGATCAGTTGCATACACGGTTTGAAAAATGACAACTGAAATTTAATGCTTCTAAAAGTAAAGTTTTGCCTCTGAGGAGCAGAAATCTACGAGTTACTTATAAGCTGGGGGCGAGGAGTTAAAAGTGGTTGAGGAGGACAAAAACTTAGGGGTTATGGTACAATCATGTATGAAATTTATCATGCATTGTAAACAGTGGCTAGAAAAGTGCATGGTATCATATCTATGATATATATACACTGAGTGGTCACTGAATTATGACCACCCCTATGAAAACTGAATGCGACCTGTTGACCACGTGAGATACGAGAGTGCGCAGTTAGTCGACCTAGTAGCATAGATAAGGTGTCAGTGGTTAAGTAGGTAGTAAAATTCTGAGCATGATCGGTAAAAGGAAGGATTTATCGGACTTTGATAAGGATTTATCAGACAGATTGTGGGTGCTCGATGAGCTGGTGCCTCGATTTCCCAAATGGCTGAACTGGTGGGGTGTTCGAGAGCCGCCTTAGTTAAAGTGTACCAGGACTGGTGTCAAAATGGTCAAACAACGACCTGATGGCAAAACTGCAAAAGTCAGCGAAAGGTTGATGTTAGAAGTGAGCGCCAGGTCCGACGACTTGTAGAGGTGAACAGGTGCAGCACTTTTGATGAGTTGACCACCCATTAAAACATGGACCAACCCAGAACAATATCTGGCATGACCATGCATCGCATGCTCGCACTTATGTGCTATACCTGCACACTATCCCTACGGCATCCTCTCCTAACCAAAGTTCATTGGCATAAAAGACTTGCCTGGTGCAAAGAGCATGCAAGTTGGACGTTAGAAGACTGGAAGAAGGTGTGCTGGTCAGATGAGTCACGTTATTTATTCCACACCGTGGATGGTCGTATACGGATTTGGTGTCAACATGTGGCTCTTGATCTGTCATGCATGGTATCAAAAGTGCAGACTGGTGGATGCGGTTGTACGGTGTGGGGCATGTTTCACTGGCAGGAACTTGTACCCCTGGTGCATGTGGAACAGCATATCAGTGGTCTCCGCTATTGTCAACTGCTTGCTAACTGTGTTCACCCTGCTATGTTACACTTTTTCCTGAATGGCAATGGTGTCTTCCAAGATGACAATGCACTGAGCCATTGGGCACTCGTGCAGGAATGGTTTGAGGAACACAGTTCTGACTTCCAGCATATTGATTGGCCTCTGAACTCCCTTGATATCAATCCCATAGAGCACTTGTGGGACGCCATGGAAAGGCATATCAGGCATCTGTATACACCAGTCACCTCCATACCTGCATTGCTGACCACATTACACATAGCTTGGTTGGCCATACCTCCCGAATGCTTCCGACATCTTGTTGAATCAATGCCATGTTGGATAGCTGCTGTACTGAGGGCAAAAGTAGGACCTACGAAATATTAGGTAGGTGGTCATAATTCAGTGATCTCTCTCTCTCTGTGCGTACGTACGTACGTACGTACAGGGTGTCTCAAAAATACATGGCATAACTTCAAGAATGACTTCCTCATATGTAGACAATAAAAATATTTTATATCAACATTGTTCCGGAGATGCTTGGTTCCCAAGTTATTAACAGGAATGTCTTATCTCCCGTAGGTGCTTTCCTTCATCACAAGGTACTGACAGAACCAACATCTGGTGGTTTTTCATTCCGACCATGTACTCAAATCAGGAGCAAGCGGATATGCACTTTAT
Organism: Mastigoproctus giganteus; assembly: GCF_048544385.1. NCBI lineage: Eukaryota > Metazoa > Arthropoda > Arachnida > Uropygi > Thelyphonidae > Mastigoproctus > Mastigoproctus giganteus. Next base: position 226,664,470 of record NC_143576.1, on the reverse strand, counting down.
GTATGGTTTGGCAGACGGCAATGCTCTTGAGGCTCGTTGTTTGTACCATGAAAGATTCCCAGAACGAAGATGTCCAGATAGGAAAACGTTTGAAGGTATTCACGCTGCCTTTGTGAACATGGGACCTTTACACCTCGTGCTGCCGACAGAGGATGACCAAGATCTACGACTCCTGAAGTAGAGGAGGAGATTTTGGATGTTTTGCATGCCACTCCTGGAATCAGCACACGCAAAATAGCAGGGCAAATGACTGTTCAACGTTCGACTATTTGGAGAATGTTGTGAGAACACCAACTGTATCCTTACCATCTACAACGGCGTCTCCGTAGCCAGGTGGGAAGGAGCAGCAGCAGTGCGTAGCACACGCTTCTTGATTAAACCGGGGTTCGAGCCCGTCACCACCAAATGCGGAGGATGCGGAAAGGTCAGGGAATGACCACCGCATGACCCGGAGCAATATGGCCTTAGTTGCTAATGCTCCTTAAAAAACCAAACAACCAAACCATCTACAACAGGTACAGGCCTTGTCACCAGCAGATTACCTTGCACAAGTAACTGCCAGTGGTTCTTGCAGCAGTGTGGTACAACTCCTCATTTTCCTGCCTTAGTGATATTCACAGATGAAGCACAGTTCACACGAGATGGAATCCAAAACTTTCAGAATCAGCATGTATGGGCTGAGGAAAATTCATCTGCAATTGTGGCAGGTTGTGAGACAATACGAAACATGCCAGGAATTTGGCATTGTCTTCGCGAGTCCATGAGATGTCGATGTGAGGCCTGTATTCAGGCAGAAAGTGGACACTTTGAACAATTACTATAAGATGATGTGAACAGTTAAGTGTCATAAACAGACCTTCAAAACTCGGAAACCAAGCATTTCCGGAACTATGTTGATATAAAATATTTTTATTGTCTACATGTGAGGAACTCATTCCTGAACTTATGCAGTGTATTTTTGAGACACCCTGTATATATATATATATATATATAAAACAGAGAATTCATATAAAAATAATACATAAGCCAGTAGCATGGCAAAACTGTAGAGCGAAAGTTAACGTAAAAATTGAATCAACAGGGAGGGGGAAAGTAAAGGTAACAAGGCTGAAACTGTAGTGGAAAGTCCCCAAATAATTTAGAGTTCAATTAAATCTAATTATATAATAATTTAGCAGTACCCCCCTTGTAAGGTGCCAGTTCCGAGAGATGTGAAATATCACCAAAAAGGGACTAAAACGAACTACTAAAAGCAAACAAAGTAACAAAATAATAGACTGACCATTATGCCCCATATCGACGGAGGACCACGAGGCCAATAATGGTCATGGAATTGCTTCATTTCAATCAATATATATAATATAGATAAGTTTTCTGTTTATATTCTGGAATGACCACACAGTTAGAGATGTTCACAAGATAGAATACAAGAAACAGCACCATATTCAGCAAACACATGGGCCTGAACCATGGTCACTCAAAGCACACATTTATGCATCCTTGCAAATGATCGCTCGGCTATGGCAATCCTTCACAATTAGGGAAAAGGTTGTTATTGCCCCTTTTTTATAAGATGACGGTGACACTGCATTTAGAATATTGTATTCAGGTCTGGTCTACTTACCTGAAAAATGTCTCAAATCAAGTCATTTAGTTCCACTTGAATAATCAAGTGAGGTTGTCTCTTTTAGGTTGATGTGTATTCTTTGTCCATGTTTTAGGAGGCTTAGGAATTGGCATGTCATCAGAATGATCTACTGGTTGCATTGCTGAAGGCAGATTGGTTTATTGAATATTTTTTACTTTTAAACGAAAAACAGGTTTGGTTGAAGGTATCAATTCTCAAAATGGTGTTTTTGTCCCATTTGGCACTGGGAATGGTATACATTTAATTTTTCCATTCACCCATTCTCAGAGTATGACTTGCACAATGCGCACAACAGATAAGTAATGTCCAAGGTTTATATTGCATACTTTGTCTTGGTTAAACCAAGTAGCAGTCCACAGAATGGACTTTTTGTTCCTGCCATATCATGTCATTGAAAATGGCATACATTTAAGTTTACATTTAAGTTTATCATTCAACGATCCTCAAAGTGTCACTGCACAAAAGATATGTGGGCTCCAAAGTTTATATCAATCTCATATTTTGCAGGCAAAATAAAGATTTTAAGCATTCTTGATCATAGAGGGAATTGTTTTATTGCTCAATTACGTACTCTCCACAGACAGTGGAAATTGTTAGGTTTATTAACACACACAAATGCAGCATATCGATTCTCACACAATAAATATTTTAATTTGTAGATAGTATAGAAACAGACAGAAACAACTGACTTCACATTGTATATTAAATACAATAATCAGTTTCACATTTGAGTGTAATGTGGTGCTATGCCACTTCACAGCTTATCTCTATTTATATTCATGTAACCAAAGTGGTCAGATCATGTGGCATGGCAGAACCTTGCACACAATATTGAGTGTCAACCTTTTTGTGTTGCTAGTCTTCAAGAAATGTAATTTTAAAATGGAGTTGTGATTTATTTCCTGCTTTATTACTTGATTTATTACTTGAATACAGCTTTTAATAAAAAATAATGAAATTTTTTTAAAAATCTGACACATTAGGAATATTTTGAAGACATTTTTGTAATCAGGGAAAAAAAGTATATTAAAAAAATATTTTATCTTGCCAAAAGAAAAAAAAAAAAAGCTGTTTAATAGTGTTATCAGTACTTGTATGATCAGTGGTATTTTTCCATTTAGTAAAGAATATTGTTATTTAATTACTACAATAATTAAAATCTAATTATTGTAGTAATTAATTTGTAATTAGGAGGAGCTAATAAACAGACTTACAGCCAGTTTATTAGCTCCTGCTTTTTTTTGATAAGTTTCCCATGATTCAAAAAAGGCCTCATGGGCAACTTTTCAGATGTACTGTGTAATTTCTTTTGACCATTTTCTGATAATGATTAATATAATGACTATTTGGCCTACTTTTTATTCTTCTCAAAAGAATGTGCATTTTGAATTTTTGTTATTTATACAATTAATCATTTTACCAAAGTATACAGAAAAATAAGAATAGGAAAGTTTAGAACAGTTATTACCACGATGGGTCACCATCTATTGGCGCCTCCGTAACCAGGTGGGAAGGAGCAGCAGTGCGTAGCACACGCTTGTTGATTAGACCGGGGTTCGCGCCCGTCACCACCAAATACGGAGGATGCGGAAAGGTCAGGGAATGACCACCGCATATCCCGGAGCAATATGGCCTTAGTTGCTAATGCTCCTAAAAACCAAATAACAAACAACAACAACACCATCTATTTACAGTATGATTTACCAATAGGATATATGAATTCAATTCCTTATTAATAATTTTCATAAATTACTTCATTAATAAAGTTCATTCAACTTGTGTCAAGGAATTTTACACTGTTTCAATCCCTATAGTTAAAATTATAACTTTGAAATAAGGACTTATTAGTGGGACAGTTGAAATATTAAGCTCAAATTTTAAAGTGCAGTGGTTGGATTTGAATATCAATTTTCATATACAGTAAACCCTCGCTAATCCGGATTAATTGGGGGGTGAGGTCATCTGGCTTATGTGATAATCCGGATTAGTGAAGCAAAAGATAGCCTTAAAAGAACAAAAACTTAGAACACAAATAAATGGAAAATTTAATAAATAAAATATAGGTAGTGCTGATGAAAATAAATAAAAAAATATCACTGTAGAGCTTTTATTTAAAAACTATAAAAAAGACAATACATTTATCAGGTGGCACTGGCATCGCATCCAATGGCACTTGGTTGTTGCTGTGAATACCACTTAAAAACAGCTTCTTCTGGTAACACTTCTTTTGGCTTTTTTAATGTCTGTCTATTTGATACACTGCTTTTATCACTCCCCAGTTAGAATTTTTAAAGCAAAATTTTTAATATCTGACACAATCTGTTGGCCAATACCAAATTCTTCAGCAATTTTTTTTTTCCCGAAACACCATTTTCAAATTGTTCTATCACTTTGAGCTTGCTAATAATAATTAAATTGACGTGTTTTCTTTTTATTCCTCTTTTCAATTCTTTAGAACCCATAATTAATATAAAATATGTTAACTTATGTACATAATACGTATAAAGAAGTACATAAATGAAGCTATATAAGCAGTAACATCTGTCCGACTCAGAGTCAACAATGATACTGAACAACACGCAAAACAATGTAATGTATGTTACATCTCTCTCTCTCTCTCTCTCTCTCTGCACACAGAGCGACTTATCTGCCTTCCTAAATCCCATTTGTCTTTCAAAGTACTCAACTGTGAACAGAATTTTTCATATTTCGATCCGGATTAACTGTAACTGGACTAGCAGGGGTTTACTGTAATATGAAGAAATCTGAATTAAAGAATGCTAAATCCAAAAAATGATTTCATCTTTTAGGTATATTACTCTGTTGCACAAAGTTCGGTTTTAAATCTTTTATCTTCATTTGTAAAACCAAATCGAACCCTGTATAACACAGTGGATTTCTAGCTTCACCTTATACTGAAGATTAAAATTGCTCATTACAAGTAGCTCTGCATACAAATCCAGTGGGAAAATACATTACTCCATGAACCTTTCTAATCTATTTTTTTTTTTTTTTTTTGGTAGTTGTTGGCGCATCGGCTTCTGTGGCCATAGTGCACCTCCCAAGGTTTTTTGCAGTACTTTGATCCAAGCCCGAGGCGGGATTCGAACCCGTGATCTTTGGGTTGCCAGGCAGGCATCTTTACCCACCTGGCTAGCCCGGTCAGCTTCTAATCTATTAATAACAATCTAAGTGATTGAAGGGAGGGTGATAAGCTAATAATATTATCAAAGTTCTTTTATGAAACCAATCTGACAAATGACAATGCCAAACCATCAAGAATATAAAACTGCTGAAAAAGTAAGCTTTGTTGCTAATATTAACTATGCATCCAAAAATTTTTATTCCCAGTTAATAAAATTTTTTTAACAGAATAGGATTTGTACTATTGGCAGTTAATAATGAATTTTCTTTTCTGTAATATCACCATCATAAAAAATGGTGCACTGTGATCAGTGCAGTTAATTTTCCAAGAAAACTCTAAACCAGCCGAGCAACCAATTCCATAGAAAGTAATATGCTTGGTGGTGAGAGTTATGTTAAAGGAAAGAGGGTCACTTTTTCAGCCCATCTTCTTAGCAAAGAATAGTTTTTTTTCATTGTTTGTCAATTCTGCAGCTCACCTGCCTGGATGAAATATGCCAATGGATTGTGAATTGTTGCAGCCTTTGTATACAGCATGGTACATAGAACTCTGACATGCTCAGATGTTGTCTAAATTATTAATTTTCTACTGAAAAAGAGTGGACTGTTGCATATTCCTTTTGTTAAATATGCTTCTGTTAATTATTTGTGTGTGCATAAATCCTCACTTGACAATCAAGGATTTATGCACACACAAATCAGTGGGATTGCAATTAAAAAAATGTTTTTTGAATGTTTTATGTTGGAATTATTCAGGAAAGGCATTACACTTTTTCTTATTATTGTTGATTTGCCAAACTTTGAATTGTAAATTCTCAAAACTTTTGATTAAGTACTGATAACCGCTGAGAGTTATATTGTGTTTTTTTTTTTGAAATACTGCACAAGCAAATGATCTGCCCTTCCCTAGGAATAACATGTTGTTTGCAAGCATGTTTTTGTTATATCATAAATATTATTCTTTATATTTAAATATTTTCTTAACAAAAACTGTTTACATTCTGAAATGTAAATTTCTTTTATAAAACTGAATACCTTGCATGATTTCAAGGTGATATTTTAATCTGGTTACTGAAATTTTTTTTTTTTGTTAATAGCTTTGTATACGAGCAGCTCCTTCACGGAAAGATTTGATGCTTCTCCTAGCTAGCAATAAAGAAGAGAAAGATGAAACAATAATAAATAGTATGGAAGAGTTCCTGAAAGGACTGGATGGAAATTTGAAAGTTATCATTGATCTATATCAAAGGCATAATTTAGACTCTGATGCTAAAGTTTAGAAATAGAAATAATTTTTTCAGTCTTTGAGGGGGTAATTTTTATGTTGACTGAAGTGGTGGTAAATTTTTCCAGTGGACGTTTGTTAGTATTACAAATAAGAAACAAAAACTGAGTGACGCAATATGTATCTTATTGAATATTCCTTGCCCTGTTATGATTTTATACCTTCTTTTTTTTTTTTTTATCTAATGAAGGTACTAATTAAAGAACTGTTTAGTTGAATTGAATCTAAGATGTACTTTGTTTTTTAGAGACTAAATTTAGTGAGAGATTTGTATCAAAATTTAAATTTATTGGCAAATATAATGGAACAGAATTCAGTTTGAAAGGTTTAAAATGTTTAAATGTTGTACTAAAAATAAAAATATGCAGCATTACTCTGACAATAAATTAGGAAAATTTTCTGTTTTAGATTTTGGAAATTTTCCTGTGCTAAATATAGAGTTCTCTGTGACAGTATATTAGGTTTGTCACTTATATGATGAGGTCTGGGTTCAGATCCTGTTAGAGAACAGGATTAAATTGAACCTATTCTCCTCTATCAGTAAACTGATTTAGACATATTAATCAAAAATTGTTCCACTCTTTATGCAGAATAATTTGGTCTATATGAACAACGAGATTGGTTGGGAAGGTATTCCTACTAAGAAAGGCCCAAGTAGCTTGAATTGTAGCATCTCGAAACTAGGTAGCTGCCTTGGAGACTTACTGAAGTGTTTGATGTTTTTAAATGGGTTATATTCATGGGGGGGGTTATATTCACTGATGTGGAAATTTCCCTCAACCAGGAAGTAATTGATTGTTAGAATACATTTTCCTAGTGTTGTGGAAGTAAACTTGATATAAGCTTGATTTCTTGCACAATTTCTCTGAATACTAATATTTTAAAGGATTTCTGTTTTAACAGATTTAAAGTTCACTGATACCACCACTTAATTATTCAGCCTTCGTTACAGTTCTTTCTCATACAGTATTAAAAATGTATCCTGCAATATTTAAATCCTTTTTCAGGTCAAAAGATTTTCACTTGCCTTGCTTTCCATCTTTATAGTATGAAATGTTTTAATTAAAAGCATGCAAATAAAGGTATACAAGAATGCATATCTTTATTTGTATGTTTTTAATTAAAGCTGCCTAGGATTCACAAACTAACAATCTAAATAATAGAATCTAACAGCCAGGTGGGCAGGAGCAGCAGTGCGTAGCACACGCTTCTTGGTTAGACCGGGGTTCGAGCCCGTGAGCCACCAAATATGGAGGATGCAGAAAGGTCAGGGATGACCACCGCATATCCCCGGAGCAATATGGCCTTAGTTGCTAATGCTCCTAAAAAAAAAAAAAAACAAAAAAAAAAAAGAATCTAACAAGTATATCATCTTATCAACAGTAGTTTACAGATACTTTGTAGATACTTTGATTAATGATGCACTCAAGTTTGTTTATTGAAGAACCGAATAAATTTAATTCTCATTTCTGTGAAAAATTTTTTGTTTGTAAATTTTTTAATTTATGCCACAAACATAAAATCCTGTCTTCAGAATGAAGCAGTATACTATATGAAAACAAGCTTTATAATAAAGATTGCAACAATGATAAAATCCTTTGTGAACATGGGACCTTTACACCTCGTGCTGCCGACAGAGGATGACCATATTAGAATGTGCCTTTCTTAAACACTTGTATTTTAAACATGACTTTAATCTTACACTAGGCTTTGTACTGTAACATAGGAAGTTTAAATATTTATTTGCCATCAGAATTCTTTCTTGAATTTAAATTATTGCTTTATCCTTTTATTCCAGAATTATTCTAAAGGATGTCTTTCATTCAGGTATATCTTTGTGCAAAAAAATTCCAAACTTCAAGTACTGTGTAGTCTTCGTATACTAGTTGACAATTTTTTCATCAAGGTGGTGCACAAAATATTGACACCTTTAAATTCTTTCTAAGAAATTTTATTGTTATAAATGTTATGAATTTTCATGCCCATATTCTTGGAACATTCTTATTTTACCATGCATTTAACACATTTTTCCAATTTTAAAAACAAGTTTTGAAGATATATACAAGGGGTGGGGCACCTTTTTTCATTGGCCAAATGTTATTTAACAGAAACCTCATCAGGCTGCACACTATGCATACATTCACTTTATTCAAAATTGAAATAATAAAGAGGCAAATATAATTTAATGTCCTTTTTTGATTCAAAAAATACAGATTTCAGTTTTTTGTATAGGTACTTAAAAACCTTTAACATTATATAAGGAATTTTAAAACTTAATGAAAAAAATATACACTTTTAATTATTGTGCTTATTATAGCAATACGAGCAATTACATTCATCAAATGACACACAATTTAATGACTTTTTTGTGATCGTTTATTGCTAGATAAGAACTGGATGTTGGGTTCCAGCATTGTTGTCTTTAGCTTTAATTGGTCCTCCGGATGAGTGTTTTTATCTGTGATCTCAAGCACATCTTGGTGTGAGCCATATTGAAAATATTGATTTACTGCAGTAACTTGTGCCAAAACGAGAGAGTATGCGATGAACATGTTGGCAAGGTTGTGGGTATTTGGCAGCATTCTTCCATGGGATCCTTCATAGTATCTAATAGTGACCAGAATTTTATCTTTTGAGAGCTCAGAAACTTCACCTGCAAATCATCAGGTGCATTTGAGACATCAACAAGATGTGACTGAAAAGCTAGCTTAAGTGTGAGATCAAGTTTCTCAAAATCTTTAAACCTGTCATTGCATTCTTCAATCAAAGCATCTAGGACACCTATGTATTTGTTAATATTGCAATTTAAGGTTTTATTCATATTTTGTTCATCAATTACCTTTGCCAGTTCAGGAATGTATTCAGCTGAAAGTACTGGTCCTGAAAGGAGAGTTGGCATTAGTAGAGGCATATGATGCAAGAAAGCAAGCTTATACAGCATCAGCCAAAAGGGGGGGACCCATCCCATTTCACCCACCCATTTTCTCCAAATGTTTGTCTAGTTCTGCCTTGAATTTATTTAAGCTCTCAACTTCCACAACAACAGATGGAAGTTTGTTCCAGCAATTAAACCACATGTTGGCTAAAGGAAAATTTCCGCACATCTAGCAAGAGGAAGAATCCCATCAGCATTGAGCTTGCTCACTCCATTCAAGGCCTTATACACCTCAATCAGATCACCTCGCAGGCGCTTAGTCACCAGACACTGTAATTTGCAAATCTTAAGCCTTTCTTCGTAAGAGCAAACCTTTGTTCCATTCACTAACCTTGTTGCCCTTCTCTGTACTCGTTCCAGCAGCTCTACATCATTCCTAAAATGAGGCCTTCAGACTTGTATACAGTACTCAAGGTATGGCCTGATCGTTAACTGATCAGCGATAAGGTGATTATCACCTTGTACAAGGGGATAATCACCGTATCTCTGTTAGAAAAATTCCTGTATATCATTGACAAGACACCACGAACTGCTCTTGCAGACTGTCTGCATTGCTCAGAAAACTTCATATCTGACTGCACAATTACCACCAGTCCTTTTCATTCTCTACCATCCTGAGTGTAGTACCATACAGTTGATATGTTACTCTTTGGTTACTGCTACCCATATGCAGTATTCTTATTTGTCAATGTTAAACTTCAGTTGCCACCTCTCGGCTCATCTGCTCAACGTTTCTAGATCTTCTTGCAGTAGCGTACTGTGATTCGTGTTATTAACAACCCTGCCAACCTTCGTACCATCTGCAAACTTAGACATTAAGCCTGATATACCTTTTTCAATATCATTAATAAATACAGAAAACAGCAATAGACCCAACACTAAACCCTGGGGGACTCTACTAATAATATTAGTCCATGATTGGCAGTGTCCATTAAACACCACTCTGTCTTCCCCACTCAACTATCCCTTTATCCACAGCAGCATCTTGCTGCCATGGATAAATAATGCCATACTGCTCCAATTTGTACAGTAGTCTTCCATGTGCAACAGTATCAAAAGCTTTCCTAAGATCCAAGTATATGATATCAGAATTATTTTTTGCATCCAGTTCCTTTGTGACCACATCATAGTATCAATTCAAATTGGTCAAACAAGACTTCCCCTTAACAGATCCATTCTGTGTCCGAACAATAACCGAAGTGTTGTCTAGATGATCCTGCAGTACTTCTTTAACCAGTGCCTCCATTAATTTCCCAGGAACAGAAGTTACAAGATAAAGGAACCACTGGGTGACAGTGATCACAATGTACTGATGTGATGTGGGAATTACTTAAAAATGTAACTACCACAAGGCTAAAGGGAAGGGCTTTTGATTTCATAAAGGTGACTGCAGGTGTCTCAGACAGTTTATAAATTCTGTACAGTGGGATCAACTGATGATGTTACCAATGTTGAATTCTAAATGGGAAGCCTTCAGGGACTTAATTTTGGAGGCTACTAGGCTTTTCATTCCAACTAAGAAATGCTGTTCAAGGTTTAGGCCTAAATGGATATCAGATGAATTAATGAGGCTCGTGGCAGAGAAGAAAAATGTATGGGATGCATATAAAGTATCAGGTGACACAGAAGCCTATGGCAGATATAAACTAGTCTGTAATCAAGCCACAAAGGAGGTTAGGCAGGCAAAGGCAGATTAAAAGAAATCTTTGGCAAAGGATGCAAAGAAAAACAGCAAAGAGTTCTTTACTTATGTAAATTCTAGAAGGAAAAGGATGAATCAGATTGGACCACATAATATAGATGGGTTGACTATTGATGAACATGCTCAGGTAGCTGATAAACTGAATGAGTATTTTGCATTTACATTCACACATGAGGAGTTATTCAATGAGGGGGAGTGCCAGAAGTTTATCAAACTCTAATAGGGAGCTAAGTGATTTTGTAATAATTGAGAGTCAAGTCGAGAAGAAATTGTTGAAGTTAAACATAAAAAAGACACCTGGGGTGGATGTGGGATCTATCCAGTTATATTAAAGGAGGCAGCAAAGGAAGTAAGCAAACCCTTAGCCATAATTATGAGTGCTTCTGTGGACTCGGGGGCCCATGGACTGGAGGTGTGCAAATGTATCACCAATTCACAAAGGGGATTCAAAAGGTGACACAAGTAACTATAGACCTGTTAGTTTAATTTGTGTTCTGGGGAAAATAATGGAATCGCTGGTTAAAGAAGCATTGCAGCATCATCTAGACAAGACTGCAGTAATAGTTAAGACACAGCATGGGTTTGTTAAAGGGAGGTCTTGTCTGACTAATTTGATTGTATGCTATGATATGGTCACAAAGGAACTGAATGCCAAAAATAATTTTGATATCATATACTTGTATTTCAGGAAAGCTTTTTATACTGTTACACATGGAACACTGCTGTACAAATTAGAGCAGTGTGGCAATGGAGGCAAATTGCTGCTATGGATAAAGGGATGTCCAGTTGAGTGGGAGATGGCAGAGAGTGGTAATGAATGGACACTGCTCTTCGTGGACAATGTTATTAGTGGAGTTCCCCAGGGTTCAGTGCTGTACCCATTGTTGTTTTTTATATTTATAAATGATATTGATGAAGGTATATGAGAGCTAATGTCCAAGTTTGCAGATGATACAAAGGTTGGCAGGGTTGTTAATGACAGTAAAGACTATGCTATGCCAACTGGATATAGATTAGTTGGGCAAATGGGATGAGAAGTGGCAACTGAAGTTTAACTTTGACAGATGCAAAGTACTGCATATGGGTAGCAATAACCGAAGAGAAACGTAACTGTGTGGTACTACACTGAGGGAAGTGGAAAGTGAAAAAGACCTGGGGGTAATTGTGCAGTCAAATATGAAGTTCGCTGAGCAGTGCAGAGGGGCTGCCAGGGCAAGTCATGGAGTCTTATCAATGATATATAGCAATTTTGCTGGCAGGGACAGGGAGGTGATTATCCTGTTATACAAGGCAATGGTCAGGTCACACTTAGAGTACTGTGTACAGGTCTGGAGGCCTCATTTTAGGAAGGATGCAGAGTTGCTAGAATGATTACAAAGAAGGGCAAGAAGATTGGTGAGGGTAACAAAAGGGGTGCTTCTTACCGAGAAAGGCTTAAGTTCTGCAAATTGCAGTGCCTGGAGAGTAAGTACCTGTGAGGTGATCTGATTGAGATGTATAAGGCCTTGAATGGGTTGAGCAAACTGAATGCTGATGGGATTCTTCCTCTTGCTCAGATTAAGAACCTGAGGGGGCACAGTTTCGAATTGAGGAAAGACAGTTGTAGAATAGATGTGCTGAAATTTGCCTTTGGCCAGCAGGTAGTTGATTGGTGCAACAGACTTCCATTTTTTGTTTTGTAAGTTGATAGTCTAAATAAATTTAAGGCTGAGCTGGACAGGCATTTGGAATGAATGGAGGGGGTGAAATGGGAGGTTTTTTTTTTTTTTTGGCTGATGCTCATAAGCTTGCTTTCTTGCATCGTGTTCCTCTACTAATGCTAATGCTAATATCTCCTCCACTTTGTTCTCAGTTATTCAAAAGTCATTTAATTCACTACCATAGTTTAATACACCTCTAGTATTCCGCTACCTGAGCAGGATCATCAACTGTCGAACCATCAATATCAAGTTTTCAGAAAAATCAGGTCTTCAGAAATGCTCAAATTTTCTGCCACATTTCTTTCATATATAGATTTAGTTTTATCTTGCAGAGAAATATTTAAATGATTTTGCTTTGACATTAAATTGTACAAAAATGCATAATTTCTGCAAAATTCACAAGGTTTATTTTGTTCTATGAAAAAGCTTGAGTTGTTTTTTCAATGCTAAATGTTTTTTTAGTACTTGACTTTGTGACAACCAGTGCACTTTAGAATGATATAGAAGATCCATATTAAATGTTTCCTCATCAAATTCAAGCATATTGAAACTGGAAATGCCATTAAGTATTTGCTCGAATGTAGTTCACAATATCACTGACTTAATGTGTCATTTAAAACAGTAAACTTTAATTGATGGTAAAAAAGTGTCAACATTTTGTATGCTACTCAGTTTATTAATACATTTTAAACGAAACACAAATAAAAATGTAAAACTATTCAGTATGCTGTAGATGAGTTTCTAGGTAAAACTCTCATCATTTATCCCTGTAATAATCAGAAAAATTATTGGAAGGAATGGGGAAAGGAAGTGATTTTTAGCCTGGTGCTGTATTAGCTTTGCTTCTTTGCATAATGTTGACAATACTAATAAACAAATATCAGTATATTGGTCAGTAGCTCAAAATATAAACAGATACGTGAAGCAGAGCAAGTAAAAACGTGTTCTGAATGGCATGTTGGTCAGAGGGACTTACATAGAGATAAAAATAATACATTTATATAATGAAATGCAGATATAGTCAAACATTCAGTTATACAACATGTCTTATTATTTAAATGGCGAATTAACACATATGCAGATCAGCTTTATAAACATGCATACAGGAAATATTATTATTGAGATTGCTGCTGGTGATATGACTGTTAAAGAAGCTGTCATATTAGGGCCATCTGTTTTGCTGGACAAAAAACCTGGATTCATATTAATTTCGCCTGTAGAATTTCCAAGTAAAGTGGTGTCATCTTGAGAACATTTGAGGTATATCTAACTACTTATCCATTATAGTATTTATGTTAGCTTTGTCTATCGAATACCCAAGTAAAGTAGTGTCATCTTGAGAATGCTTTTGAGGTTTGTTTAATATTTGTTTAAACATAAAAGTGTAAATAAAAGATATAATTAAATATAAATTGTAAATGGATAACTTATTAAAAAATTAAAAAAAAAAAAAAAAAACACACATTCCATGATAGTATATTTACACTTAACACATTTTCAGTGTATACTGAAATAAATCGTAAACTGCTAGCCACATAAATACACATCTGGAAGCAGATGGTGTCGTCTCACTTTGCAAAGTTTCATGGCCGAACGCTGACACTAGCTTCACATACAATTTGGGAACTGCTGCTGTGTGTAATCTATAGGTATTACATTCAGTGCATTATCCAGCCAGTGCATGGATAATTTATGGTCAATTTTGCTTGTTTTTATGCCTGAGTCATATTTTCCTTTGCCTATTCTTGTGGTAAACTAGTTTCCTGGAAAATCCTATAGAAATGCTATCTCCTCTAAGGATGTATACCCTATACGTATCTGCTATGTATGCCTATACACCTATCTGCTATATCACTGCTTGTGAGTAGATAGAATAACTTTATGATGGAGTGATTTGCCAATTTGCATTGACCTTTCCAATATGTTGCTTTTGTCTTTGCTTTCTCACAGTGTAACCTTATCTCATCCTCAATTGTTTCCTCATTACAGTAATGCAGTAACCTTTATATCATATAGCTACTCTGTCTCTTACATACTATCTCTGTCTTGACCAGTTCTTGATATTGTATATTCTGGCATATAAGTTAGCCTTTGAATTCAGCACTAAAATTTGCCTGTAATTTTAAGGTAAATTTATACACAAAATATAAAATCTCGATCTTGAATTAAAAGTACTTGCTTAAAGTTAGAAAGACATGAATTAATAGCAATATATTTGGAATTTGTTACATATATTTCTCACAGATATACATTTTCTTATCTTGTAAAACCAAAGAATTTTTGTTCTTGATCAGACAAAAAAAAAAAAAAAAAAATCATGGGAATGCTCACGGTGAGTACTTGAAAAGTAAACTTTAGTGATTTTCAGTTTATAATAGAAAATATGCTTCCATATTGAGGCATTGTTTATAGAGAAACCAACTAGCAGTGCCGTTCCAAACAGGCAATGGCTCAGTACATAATCAAAGCTTCCGATTTACACACAACTTCACCGAAGTGTCACATTGTCACCTATGCCCGTAGGTCTGGTTTCATGACCAGCTACATAAGGGAGTACTGTCTACACTTATTACTTTCCTTACAGTTTACTGTGCCATGTAATAAAATGTCACAATTTACATGTGCAAAAGAAAGAAAGAAATTGAGTATGACTAAAGACAAATTTTATGACTAATGTCATATGCTAATGACAAATAATATGATGAAATATGACTAAAGTTAAAAACTAAAGGTTGACTTGTATACCAAATTGACTTATATGCCGGAATATATTGGTAGCATTGGTCTCTACACGGTCTGACTTTCTACTTTGTTATGAATAAAGTAGGAAGTTCTTGAAGTTTTATTTATACCAGAGTTAATGTTTTTTTTAACACAGATGACCTGAATTCCACTCTGTTCTTCCTCATGAAACTGAAAACATATTACATTCTGCATTACTGTGGTCAGTAAGGAGAATGAAGAACAGTATCCTCTTGTTCTTCAATGTTCCATCACAAAAAGTGACTAATGAATGAAAAATTTATACTTTCAATGCCATTGATTCTGGTACTGTATCTCTCAGCAGACATTTATTAGCAATAGAGTAACAAGCTATGGCAACAGTTCTAATTCAAATAAATTTCCCCCCTCCCCAGTTATACATGGTTTTGTGGCATGTGTTTTTATTCTCTTGTTAACGTACAATGTACTGCATTGTTACAGTATGCAATGAATAAATGAAGGTAGTTGTAGCTAAATAAAAGGTTGCTGCCATTAATTTTTGCTCAATGATATATACATATATTGATATTTGAATATTCAAATATTGTGGTTATTTAAAACCTGGTGTATTTTTTTTTTTTTGTATAGAGTTAAAAGATTCATTATTTTGCATTCTTAGAGTTTATAGTGGTAGATTTAAATTGGAATTAAAAATAATAACAGTTACATTTGGAGATACTGTGAATCCTGTTGTACATGGTGTCCAAAAAGTCTGGACTTACTCTCATTTACCATATGTGTTCAATGTGTCCACCCTGCTCTCCACACATTTTCTCAGCCAATGTAACTTAACAATCATTCCAATTTGAGTGTCTTCATTTACAGAAGGGTGACCACATTGGGTGCGTCCATAGCCAGGTGGGCAGGAGCAGCAGTGCATAGCACACGCTTCTTGATTAGACTGTGGTTCGAGCCCATGACCACCAAATACAGAGGATGTGGAAGGTCAGGGAATGACCACCGTAAATTCCCAGAGCAAAAAAAAAAAAAAAAAAAGATTATTCCGTAAATTCCCAGAGCAATATGGCCTTAATTGCTAACTCCTTAAAAATCAAATAACAACAGCGACCACATTGAGGCTTGTTAGCGACAGATCCAGTGTCTTTAAATTTCTTCACCAGTTTCCCAACAGCACAATGAATTATTGGATTCTTTTCAGGATGTCTAGCGTTAAACTTGTCCGCCACTTCCCTCTGGGTCCATCCCCGATGACCAAAGAAGGACCATCTCCACCCTTTCATCCAGTATTAATGCATTTTTCACCTGTACAATTTTTACCATTGGTTCCAGACTCTTTGGAGATCCCGTACATGCAATACTAAGCATATACATCTAGCCAGCTTCACATTTTTATGGATACTTTAATATTTTAACTATTTTTACTTAGTATAATGCATATAATCACACTGAGTAATAGTGTATTCACTGCCATAATGTTTTATAAGGTAAAATTTATAAAATTATTTTAACAAATGGTTTCAGATTTAAAACTTTCATTAAAGCAAGGCAATTAATATTAAGAAATAAAAAAAAGTTTTTTTTTTTGTGCAATGTTTTGAAACATTTGCTAATTGTTCATAGGTAATACAGAAGTGAATTGTTAATGACTTTTTGAACTAAGCACTGCTCTTTTAAAGATAGGGGAAAATTGTTTTTTTAAATGAGTTTATTGTGGTATTTATACAATAGCACTTTTTTCTTGTTATGTAAAAGCAAGGGTTTAAATAAAATGACAGCATTTTCTGTCTGTAATTAGTGTTTGATTTATTGTATTTTATTTTTTAAATTATTCATTTTTCTACTGTTATTAGCTTGGAGACAACAAACTGCACTTTTTTTCTCTCGTGGTTGTTTTAAATCAAAAGGCTGTGAAACCTATAACTTCCCTTGTATTATGGATGGCATTGAGAAGCTTTTAGGAAATATGACAAAGCTACAATATCATGGATTCTTATGGATGATTAACTTATCAATTATCACCTAATGACTTAAGTACAAGACAGCACTTTTAGCCAATCACAAATTTGATTGGTTGAAGTGCTTGCATGTGTAATGAAAATAACAGTTTGATAACCACTCGGATTATAATCTAATTAGTTGTGGAGGTGTTCTTTCATTCTGTTTTATAATTGAGTTTTTCTCTTGAGATTTCTTCTGTTGTGTCCATTCATCATCAGATGTAAGAATGAGCACATCGTTACGGTTGTTGACATGCACCTTTTCCATAGGCCACCAAATTTCTGCTGGAGAGACATTCTCTGCTGTAAGAAATTGAATTAACTTGAGTGCAATTGACACAGTGAATGCCATATTGTCTCTTCTGCTGCACATTACTTTCTGTGCATCCAAGACAGCCAATGTGCCTATTGTTCAGTAGAATTATTAGTACCAGTCCTTAAATTTATACCCATGCCGACACTTAATTTTAATCAAGACAATGGAAATTTCGTTTTCAAAAAATTGCATTACAAATTGCATATGTATGATGTAAAAATCATATTTTTTACGGTGTTTAGTTTTTTTTAATTAATTTTTTAAAAAAATGATCAGAGACTCTATAATCACTCCATATGTGAATTAAACAGGGAAGGACAAATGTAGAAACTGTTTATTTTTATATATCTTGAACAAATACTATGTAATGCCTGTCTTACAATCATAAAGCCTCGTTTTTTTTCCCTCAAAACCTCGGTGGACTCCTTATCACATAACTTACATCTGATGACACTCACTCTACTGCCACCGAGTATGTTCATTTTTAATTGTAAAGTGATTCCTGTACCTTTTTTAATGTACCAACTAAAAAATTTCAGGCAAATTTTTGTGGTTTCACTCGCAAACGTATTATCTTAGTTTTTATTTATTAAAGTGCATTTTTTGTAGCAATACGAAAGTCGTGAAAATAATGCACAACATGAAGTATAAAGCAAAGAGTTAAAACAATATATGTGCAGAAATAAGATGTGCTCTTAAACATAGCTGAAAATCCCGATTCAGGCTAAAATCCATTATTTCGATACCACTTGTCTCCACGCAGTGGGTGTGGTCGTAGAACGGAGTGATTGTACAATTGAATTCTGTGATTCAGTGATTATTGTGAATGCGTTTTGTTTCTGCTTGTTCCATGCAATCAAAAGGGTGGGTGCTTAACTTAGGTAGGATATTTATCCCTCCCCATCCCACTGTTTTAAAATTGGAAAAGGAGTTCCCGATTTAAAAACAGTTGCAAATGGGGGGGGGGGCTAAACACCCTAGACTTCAACCTAGGAGGACAGTGGGGAGAAAGCAGTGAATGGCACCTGCCAATCACTGCTTTGTTCCTGTCCATTTGTCGAAAATATGGACTAGTACTCAAGATCTGGAGTTTCACCCTCGATTCATATACACCAATGAGCCAAAACATGACCGTCTACCTAATACGTTGGTCCTCCGCGTGCAGCCAAAACAGCTCGTAGTTGTTAGTGTTCAAAATTTTGTTTTATTTTATTTATTTATTTTTTATTATATTTTGTTTTATTTATTTTTTTTTTAGGAAGATTGTAAGGTAGGTACTCAGTTGAGAGTTAGATGGATTTGAACTAATGTTCTAGGTGTCGCCTTTATGTTTAATTAAAATATGTATAAAATATACCTAAACGTTATTGCTGAACAGTTACACCCTTTTATGGCAACGGTCTTCTCTGGCGGTGCTATCTTTAAGCAGGATAATGCTCCATGCCACACTGCCTGGATTATTTGAGACTGCTTCGCAGAACATGAGGAAGACTTCCAGGTATTGCCCTGGCCTCCAAATCCTCCAGATGTCAATCTCATTGCGTATCTGTGGTTTGTGTTGGAACAGCAACTCCAATCTGCGGCAACTCAACCATGGACTTTACAGGAATTAAAGGATCTAGTTACGTGTTGGTACCAGTTACCACAAGACACATTTAGAAATCTTGTAGTGTCCATGCCTCACCAGGTATGAGCTGTTTTGGCTACATGTGGAGGACCAACATCATATCAGGTAGGTGGTCATAATGTTTTGGCTCATCGGTGTATTTACCTTCTCTCACCGCCACACATGCCATCAGGCGTATGGTGGTGGAGGAATGGCCAGTTGCTAAAATGGGTTTTTCATTATGTTTTGACTGGACAGTGCCTATCATCCTAGGAAAACATTGATATATCTTTACACCGATGAGCCAAAGAATGACCACCTACCCAATAAGATGGTGGTCCTCTATGTGCAGCCAAAATAGCTTGTACCTGTTTTGGCTCGTATACCTGGCCTGCCAGGTATACGAGCATTATAATTATTTACTCTGGCAGGTCCTGCCACCTAATTTCCTGAGATTTCGGTGGCTAGGACCTAAAAAAAAATTTTTTTTTTTTACCTTTTGCGTGGGGGAGGTGGGGTAATAGCGCTAGGATTTGAAAGACCGAAAATATTGGCAAACAGTAATTTGGACAAGATTAAATTTGGACGTGTAGGGCAATCGTTTGTGTACCGACAGAGTAGGGGAGGGAGACTAAAGACTGGAGGGAGAGACTGAAATATGGGGTCAATAGGGAAGGCAACCCCAATAGGTGTCAGTGGGGCATGCCCCACCAGAGCGAAAAAGGGATGTGGGGAGGAGACAAGAGGGCAGTCACCTCTCCCCACCGCCAGGGAAGTGGGGTGGAAAGAAAGCAAAGAAAGAGTGCCCAGCTCGGTTGCCAATTGGCACACTGGCAGCAAACCTGCTATTCAAGGTGGGGAAAGGATATGGGTCCAACAAAGCAGTCAGAACCAGTGCCCCCATATTCGTGGGCCATGTGTCCATCCAGGTAGGTTGAGGTCAGTCACGTTTATGGGTTATATACCTGACCAAGGTAGAGTCGCTTTTGCATCCCAGAGGGGTCTGGTCCATTGATCCTGTTTCTGTCATCAGGGAGGGCAGTCCAGTACCTTTTCCATCATTCCATCAAGTGAGCCCATCATTTGTGTGGTGTGTGTCCTATTCAAGTAGGTTGGTTGGGTCAGACAATTTGAGTTTCAGTGCTGCTGTATTTGCTCAAAGTCCGGTTGTCGAAGTTTAGTGTCTGCTCCAAGGCATACTGTGCCCTTAGTTCCTGATCGCAGAACGGGTTCTGGCAAAGAGTTCCTGTGTGAATCTAGTGAGGTTCTTATATTCTTTGCTTGTGTCCAAGAGATGATGCTCTTGGGCTCGCTGCAGGTAGATCAATCTTGTTATTAGGTTTCCACATAGGTACTCGTAGTTTATACATTCATGCATGAGGTGGGTCCAGCTTTCCGGCTTGCCACATGAATAGTTGGGATCTTGGAGGAGGCCCAGAGATGTTAGTTTCTCATTGAAGGCGCCATGACCCATCAATAAATAGGTCGCATATAGGCCTGGGTGGAACCATACAGGTAGTTTTGGGAAACCCTATCTACATCAGGTATGAAGCATCGTGTCACCTCCCCTTTGGTTGAGTCTGTCTTCCTGTTTTGCCATTCCTGTTTTAAGTGTGCCAAGAGCCAAGGTTTTTTCCATTTTTATATTGTTTGTGGCTTCAGTCCTAAAGCCCAAGTAGGTCACAGAGATTCCTTTTGACATGTAGTAGGCTAGTCCACATCCATCTGACCACTTTGGGATTTAGTGAAAAGGATCCAGTAAGAACCTGGAGCGCCTCCGTGCTCACAGTATTGCAGGCTCGGGTGGTTTTGAGCAATATTGTTTGTTGTGTCGAGTCCAGTATTCTTTTGTTGGTGGTCAGTCTGGTTCTATGGTATCATTGGTGCACCATATGTGAGGTGCCTCTGTAGCCAGGTGGGAAGGAACAGCAGTGCATAGCACATGCTTCTTGATTAGACCAGGGTTCGAGCCCATCACCACCAAATACGGAGGATGCGGAAAGATCAGGGAATGACCACCGCATATTCCCGGAGCAATATGGCCTTAGTTGCTAATCCTCCTAAAACCCAAATAACAACAACACCATATGTGATCGCTGGGAGAAAAGTGGTCTCTTAGTACAGCAACATGGTTTGTTTACTCAGCCCCCAGTCCCTGTGTGAGACTTGTGCAGTCAGGCCCGAGTAGTTCCTAATCTTGGTCCTGAGATGCGGATGGAATGTGAGCTCGCTGTCAAAAATGATCCTGAGGAATTTCATTTGTTGGGCGAATTTGATTGTAGCGCGATTTATTTTAATTTGCGGTGGCCTTATGTCCAATGTTCCCTTAAGCCAGATCGAAGTCGTTTTGGCAGGCGAGATCTGTAGAAAGTTCTCCGTAGCCCACCGCTGTAGGGTATACAGAGCTTGATTTGCTCGAGTCTCAAGTTGTGCCCTTTTTTCTGCCATCACGGTGAGAATTAAATCATCCACAAATGCTTGGGTTGCCATCTCCCCAAGGCTGGTATTCAGAAAATCATCAAATATATTCCACAGCAGTGGTCTGAGCACGGAACCCTGGGGGCATCCCCTATGGATGTTCCTGCTGATCTGTTGGTATGGTACTTTCACTTCTATTTTTCGGTGTGAGAGGTAGCTTTTGATATTATAAAGGTTGCTTGGGACCTATGCCATTCTGAGCCTGCCCAGGACACTCGGCCACTAAAGTGAGTCGAACGCCCCAGCAAAATCCACTGCAGTAGCGAGAAAGTACTTCTGTTGGCAATTATTCACTGATGTCAGTAGGTTTCTCATCGCATTGAGAGTCGAGTGACCCGGCTTGAATCTGAATTGGTTTTTTGCCTCAAGGTTGGCAGTGGAGTAGTAGTGTTGTATCCGTCTAGGAAGGAGCTGTTCATATAGCTTACTTAAAACTGTTAGGAGCGCTATGGGTATATAATTCCGGGAGTGCCAGATTTTTGCTTGGGGCTCTGAGAATTAATTTGACATTTGCTGTTCTCCACTCAGCAGGGAAGTGGCCAGCCTCCAGGCAGTAATTGTACAACCTTAAGAGAAGTTGGGGTGCTAGGCCAGCAAGCTTCTTTATGATTTCTGGTTCAAGCATATCTCTTCCGGGGCATCTTTTGGGCCCGATCCGGGCAGCCGCTTTTTGGTGTTCCTCCATTGTAAATGGTTGTTCCGTGGGGTATTCTTCGTTTTCTTTGCACAGCTTGAGTTATTCACTGGAGGGCTGTGCTGGTTCCTTCAGTATTGCGTTTAGGAGGTTGTTGAATGATTCTTCCCACGTTGTTGAATGATTCCTCCCACGTTGTTGGAGTGTCTTGTGGAGTTCGAGTCATCGTGAGGACTTCTCCCCTGGGGAGTTTGTTTGTGGCTACTTTGTACATAACCCCACAGGGATCTGCGTTTCCAGCTGTGGAGACAAGCAGCTCCCAGGATTTTATTTTATTCTTTTGGATTTTGTCTGTGTATAAATTTCTTGCCTCCCTGTAGAGTTGTCTTAATGCCTCCTGCAGTCAAGACCTGCGGGCTCTTTGGAATTTTTTCCTTCTATTTGCGACCTCACTCCTCCTAAGAGTCTGCAGCTCCCAGGTCCACCATGGGACCATTCCCGGGGAGGATCTCTTCTTTATGGTTGCACTGCTGGACTCTGTGATTATGTTAGTCACTGTTCTTTGCAGGATGTCTGGATCAGTTTCCTTCTCTATTTGGTGTTGTCTAGCTTTGATAGCTGTGGCTAGGTGATCTGCAAACTGATTCCAGTCCGCTTTGTGGATTACAAATCTGTTGATGAGATATTTGGTGATTCGGGTTCTGGTTAGCGTTCTTGAGATTCGATAGGTGATCACCCTGTGATCGGATGTCCAGGAGTTTTCGACTGTCCACCAGTCAATGTGCGTCGCCATATTGGCTGTGGCTATTGTAATGTCTATTTCTGCTTCCCAAAGCAGGTTGCAGAAGGTGGCAGATGGTGTGGCCGGTTAAGGATCACGAACAGCGAGGTGGCTAAGAAGTATTCAATTAGCTGACGATTGTGCGTTGCTCTTCTGCCCTCTGTTTCGCTCTGCCATGCGGGCAACCGACAGTTCACGTCTGCCCCCACAACGATCCGCTGGTTTGGTAGGACGTCAAGTAACTGTTGCAAGTAATTTATGGCAGTTGTGATATCATGTCCCGGACTAAAGTAGAGGGATATGGCGCCTGCGCTCTGTACAATGGCAGCAGGTGGCCTGAGTGTGAGCGCAGGTGTGGGTAGTATGCCCGAATTTAGAACACCGGAAGCATTTTGGGATGGGCACGTACTCCCCGAAGCGGTAGCTGCCCCAGTTGGTAAAGACTGTTTTGCTGGCATATAGTCTTCCAGACCACTGGTGAGAGCTCTACCACCCAGTTGGTGGCGTTTCCTACTCTAGCTTTAGTCTGAAATCTCGGAGTAACAATGGTTGATGGTTCCTTCACTGGATGGTCTTGCTGTAGGTTTCTTATGTACAGCTCTCTTTGGATCT
The DNA here is from genome assembly GCF_048544385.1 of Mastigoproctus giganteus. Lineage (NCBI taxonomy): Eukaryota > Metazoa > Arthropoda > Arachnida > Uropygi > Thelyphonidae > Mastigoproctus > Mastigoproctus giganteus. Next base: position 226,640,908 of record NC_143576.1, on the reverse strand, counting down.
CAGTCGGAGTTATGTCCTTATCCAAGTCGTATATAATTACACTAGGTCCCTTTCTTTTCGGTGATAGGGCCTCTAATCCAAGTGGATTCTTCGATTGTTTAGTATCAGGTTTGCATCCACCTTTGTCTGGGTTTCAATGATAATACCCACATTTCGTGTTGATGTTTAGGTAAAGTAAAGTGTAAAGTGTATTTAGGGTCAGACGGCACCAAGGGTTCCCCTCATCTCTGCGCAGTTTACATTGTGGTGTGATATAGTTCACTGTAAAAGCCAGAGATTTAAAAGTGTGTGGATCTTGGAATGCGTAGTGTCATGTACTGTTGTTCTTCTGACCATTTAGCTGCCAGACCTCTACTGAGGCCCGACGTTGACCGCACTTCGCCCCGTGGAAGCAGACCAGGTACCTAATAGTTTGTATTTACTCTGGCAGGTCCTTCCACCTAATTTCCTGAGATTTCAGTGGCTAGGACCTTGAAAAAAAAATAAAAAAAAATAATAATAATAAATAAATAAAAATAAATAAATCTACATATACATATAGTGATTATTTAATAATCGATTGCGTAGGGAGAGCGCTTGAACTCTGAGAGGCCAAAATATGAGCGAAGAGTAATTTGGACAAAGATTTTGACGTATGGGGCGTACGATAGCGTGAAGATAGGGGAGGGAGACTGAAGGCTGGGAAGGAGAAAGGCAGAAAGATGAGGTCAATAGTGAAGATGCCCCCAATCAGATATCAGTGTTGTTTGGTCAAATCTTTGGGTCGAGTCCGTGGGTCAAGTCCGCGGTTATCACATCAAGGTGTTTGGTCCAGTCTGTGATTGTCACGTAGTAGCAATATGTCTGCTTTTGGTCAGTTCCTTGGGTCGAGTCCATGGATCTTGCCTGTGGTTGTCACATCCAGGTTCTGGTCCAGCCCAATCACTGTTTATATTTCATGGGATGTGGTCCTATCCTAAGTAGTTTGGTTCAGTTGGCTGAGTGTCCGTCCATGGAAATTGTGTAGTGGTTTACATGGCCAGGTTATTCATGGTTGGTTTGGTAGATTCTGGCGATCTTTGGTGGTTTCGTTGAGGGAGTTAGCTAGGGTTTACATTGGTTGTGGCACAGGGAAAGTTCGTATTCTGTCAAAGAGGTCCTGTGCATATTTTGTTAGTGCCCTGTAACTACCCTCCTCCAGTATACGGTCCTCTTGGTTCTATAATACATATTGGATTTCAGTGATGACAGCATCGCAGGTCGTCATATGAATGACAGTGGTGTATAAGATGCTCCCATATTTCTATCATTCCACAATAGCATAGGGGGTGTCACTGAGTGCAGAGTTTGATAGTTTATGTCTGATAGCGCCGTGACCAGTAAGCAGGTATGTAACCAGCAGTCCTGGGGAGAACCAGTGCGGATATTCCGGGTTAACGGCTTGTATTATTGGCACGAATTTCCATGTAATTTGTCCTTTTGATGTCTCTCAGCATGTTTGCCAGATTTGTTGAAGATGTAAGGTGAGTCTCCTCTTCTCTATTTTGGGGTTATTGGTTAAGTCTAGTGTGAAATCTTGACAGGTAGCAGGTTTGTCTTTGGAAAGGTTGTAGAGGAGGCCACAGCGAACTATCTAGAGGTCCAGGGGAAGGGTTCCCATAAGGACCTGGAGTGCATGAGTGCTGACCATGTTGCAGGCTCGGGAGATCATGAGCAGGACGTATCTCTGTACAGTTTCAAGCTTTCTTCTGTTTGTTGCGGTTGTCGCTTTTTTATACCAGACTCCCGATGTATACAGGATGACTGGTAGAAAGACAGTTTTGTGGAAGAGGGCGAGGGTCTCTTTTCTCAAACCCCAGTCCTTACGGGCGATTCTTGCAAAGAGAGAGTAGCGATTTCTAATTTTGTTCCAGAGGTAGTTTATATGGGGGGGGGGGGGGATGAAGGATAAATTTCTGCTTAGAATGACACCGAGGTGGTTCATTTCTGTTGTGAGCTTGATAGTGGTCGCATTTACTTTGATTTGGGGAGGTCTCCTGACGTCCAGGGTCCCCTGGAGTAGGATCGAGCTTGTTTTTGCTGAATATATTGCTAGGTTGTTTCTATCGGCCATCGTTGTAGGGTTGCAAGCGCCCGGTTTTCTGTATTTTCCAGATTTGCTCTGCTGTCCTCGTCCAGCTTCAGAATGAAGTTTTCTGCGTAGGCTTGGGATGTGACATTTCCGAGATTGAGATTTAGAAATCTGTCTAGGACCACATTCCAAAGAAGTGGGCCCAGAACGGAGCCTTATGGACATCCTCTGTAAATTGATCTTGTTACTGTGCAGTATGGAGCAGTGACTTTGACAGATCTGTTGGATAGATATGTACTTATGCACTTAAATAGGTTGATTGGAAGGTTGGCCTGCGGAGGACGCTTGGCCACCAGAGGGTGTCAAACGCCCCGGCGAAGTCGATTGCAATGACGAGGAAGTATTTCCGATCTGTTATTGTGGCAGCGAATTTAGGTAAAGTGTAAAGTGTATCTAGGGTCGAACGGCACCAGGGGTTTCCCCCATCTCCGCGTAGTTTACTTTGTGTGGTGATACAGTTCACTGTAAAGGCCAGAGATTTAAAAGTGTATGGATCTTGAAATGTGTGGTGTCATGTACCGTTGTTCTTCTGGCCATTTAGCCTCCAGGCCCCTGCTGAGGCCTGACGATGCCCCTCTTCCGCCCTGTGGAGGCAGACCAGGTACCTAGTAATTTGCATTTACTCTGGCAGGTCCTGCCACCTATTTTCCTGAGATTTCAATGGCAAGGACCTAAAAAAAAAAAAAAAAAAAAATTTGCACGTTGTATGTTGTTCATATACATGTTTCCCGGTTTGAAGGGGTTGCGTTTGAAAATTTAATGGCCGAGGAGAGGGCGCAATAATTTAAAGAAGCTAGAATTTTGGTGTGGGTGTTGCGCTGGCATAGAGATAGAGAGGGGAGGAGACTGAAGGCTAGGGGGGGGGGAACAGCTAGGAAAGACTGGGGTCAATAGAGTAGACGACCCCAACATGTGCCAGTGGGGCATGCCCATGCCCCACCAGAGAGAAAGATGTGGGATGGCAGGGGGGAGGCAACAAGAAGGCTGTCGCCTCCCCTTCTGCCAGGGGAGGGAGGAAAGTGTGCCCGGCAAGGGAGCCGGCACAGGTCGCCGTATGGCCTGGCGGCTGCATGTCTGTTTGAGTCAGGTCCTTGGTTGGGTCCTAGTTGTCTAATTCGTGTGTACGTTCCTGTCTGTGGTTGTCACTTGGCAGCAGGACAGGTGCCTTAGTCAGGTCCGTAGTTGTGGGTATTTAGTCCAGTCTGTGGTTATTTATGTCTCTGTCTGGAGTCATGGTCATTAGTTATTGGATCCTGGGTCCATTTGTTGGATCCGAGTTTGTCGAGTCCGGGTGTAGGATCCTGTCCGTAGTTGTCACTGGACCAAACACCCGCAACCACAGACTCAGGTCTGTGGTTGCGGGTGTTTGGTCCAGTATGTGATTTTTCAGTTTATGCTGTTTCTTCCTGGGATGCAATCCCTTTGTGGATTGTCTTGATAGTGACTGTCCGTGCACCTTATATGGTTGTTTGCAAAGTCATATATTGTGGGCCTGAGAATCGCTATTGTGGCTGTGGGGGCGGAAGAGTATGCGTTCTGTCAAAAAGATCTTGTGAAAAGTTTGCCAGTGCTTTGTAGCTGTGCTCCTCCTCCAGTAAGCGTTCCTCTTGATTCTCTGGTACATAATATAATTCTGTAATTAGTCGGCATCGGAGGTCTTCATAAAGCTTGCAGTGGTACATTAAATGCTCCCACGTTTCCACTAAGATACAATGACAGAGGACAGTGTTGCTCAGTCCAAAGGTCACAGTTTGAATCTGATGGCACCGTGGCCAGTTAGGAAGTACGTGGCCAGCAATCCTGGGGAGAGCCAGCTTGGGTATTTTGGGTCGAGACAGTTGGGAGGAATTTTCGGCCGAGACAGTTGGGAGGAATTTTCGCGTTATTTGCCCTTTTGTTGAGTTTTGCCACCGTGTTTTCCAGGTTTGCTGGAGATGTACAGTTAGTCTTCTTTTCTCTATTTTCGGTTCGCTGGCTACATTTAATGTGAAATTTAGGCAGGTATCCGGTATGCCTCTGGAAAGGCTGTAGAGGAGTCCACTGCGTATCACTTCCAGGTCCAAGGGGAGGGCACCCGTGAGCACCTGAAGTGCGTGTGTACTCACTGTGTTGCAAGCTCGTGAGATAGTCAGCAAGATGTACCTCTGTATGGTTTCTAGTTTTCTTTTATTAGTTGCAGTGGTTGCTTTTTTGTACCAGACACCCGAGGCATAGAGGATGACTGGCAGGAACACAGTTTCGTGAAAAAGAGCAAGAGTTTTCTTCTTTATGCCCCAGTCCTTGCGGGTGATTCTTGCAAATAGTGACGAGTAATTTCTGATTTTATTTCTGAGATAGTTAAGGTGAGTAGTGAAGGATAGGTTTCTATCAAGGACAACCCCGAGAAATTTCATTTCTGTGGTCAGCTTGACGGTGTTTCCTTGTACTTTTATTTGGGGGGGTCTCCTGGTGTCCATGGTTCCCCGAAGTAGGATGGAGCTTGTCTTAGTGGATGATATCTTCAGGTTATTTTCGTGAGCCCATTGTTGTAGAGTGGCGAGCGCCCGGTTTGCTGTGTTTTCCAGCTGTGCCCAGGAGTCTTCTGCCAGTGTCAGGACAAGGTCATCCACATACGCCTGGGAGGCTGCATTTCCGAGGTTGAGGTTGAGGAATCCGTCCAGGACCATGTTCCAGAGCAGTGGGCCCAGGACGGAGCCTTGTGGGCATCCTCTGTAGATGCGTCTGGTTATTGTACAGTAAGGAGCAGCGACTTTTACTGACCTGTCGCACAGGTAACTGCTGATGCAGTTGTATAGATTACTTCCGAGTTTGGCCTCACGGAGCCTGCTGAGGACGCTTGGCCACCAGAGGGTGTCAAACGCCCCGGTAAAGTCAACCGCGACGGCAAGAAAGTATTTGCGGTCTGTTTTTGTTGCAGCGTTGATGATGCTGCGTAGGGCATCGGTGGAGGAGTATCCTTTTTGAAATCCAAATTGTTTGGATGACTCTAGGCCTGCGTTTCTATAGTGCTTCTATATCCTGTTAGGTGGGTGAGTGGCGAGTTAGGCAGCGAGTTTAGGTAGGTGGTACACGTCAAAGTGCCCGACACATGGATGACTGGACCCAGGGTATCCCAGCAGAATATCGCCCAAAGCACGACACTGCCGCCACTGGCTTGTTTTCGTCCCACAGTGCTTTCAGGTGTCATCACTTCCCCAGGTAAACGACGTACGCATACTGTCCGTCCACATGGTGCAACAGGAAACGTGATTCATCGGACCAGACGACCTTCCAATCACTCGAGGTCCAGTTTCGTTGCTTGCATACCCATTGTAGGCGCTGTCGCCGATGGACTGTTGTTAGCATGAGCACTTGGAGTGGCCTGTAGCTATGCAGCCCCATTTTCAGCAGGGTTCGATGTACTGTGTGTTGTGACACATTACTCCCATTACCAGCATTCCAATTATCGGCGAGTTGTGCCACAGTGCCCGCCCTTCTGTTGCCATGTACCATCCGGGAGAGCCTTTGCTCACCTCGAGCATCAATAAGCTGTTGTCTTCCAACACCTCGCCCGCAGTTCGGGGATTTACCCTCCTTGAACCACTTTTCGGTAGGTACTAAGCACGGCTGACCGTAAGTATCCCACCAGCCATGCCTACAGTTGACTATGGTTTCTGAAACTAAATACTTGGGGCTCATTATTGATCACAAGCTGTCTTATTATGCGCATATAACACATCTACATAGCAAGATCAGGAAATTTGCCGGTTATATTATAAGAGTATCAAGAGGAGATTGGGGTGTGTCCAATAAAACTTTATTTTTATATTATAAGGTGGTGTTTCTGCCTATGGTTACGTATGCAGCGGGGGTTTGGTCTCACAGAGTGGCTCTTGTTAGATTTCAGGCTAAATTAAACTCACTACAAAGAACAATGCTTCTCAGTATATTAAGGGTATGTAGAACTGTAGCTACGACTGCACTTCAAGTGATGGCTGGGGCAGTCCCCTTGGATTTGTTCGTGGCTTATCGAGGGCTGTGCTAGCATTAAGAAGAAAATATCTACTAGAATTGTTGGCATAGAAGTTGACATAAATTCTGACATTAAGAGGGAGAAGAGAAGATGTTTAAATGAGATTGTTAACTTGTGGCAAACAAGATGGGACACTGTATCTTCTGGTGGAGTGACAAAGAAATTTATTCCGGATGTTACCTTTTTAAGTGACAGAGAACAGTTCGAAGCTGGTTTACACTAAGTTTATAAACATCATTTTTAGTAACAGGTCACGGCTCGATGAAAGCGAAATTTTTTCAGTTGGGACTTTTGGATACAGATCTCTGTTTTTGTGGTGAGGTTGAAAGTTGGCACCATATATTATATGTGTGTACAATTTATGATAATTTCAGGGAAATAATCAGGGAAATCATTGCTGAAAATGAGTTAGATCGGGAAGAGGTGCTCTTATCTAATAGGAGTGTATTTCAATTATTCCAGGATTTGAACTGAGGAAACGCCTGTTAAACAGTTGAACCAAAACAGTGTGTTGAAAACATTATTGAAGTGTGTCCAGAATGCCCAAGAGACTAATGGTGATGATGAGGAGGATTTTTTATTATTATTATTATTTATTTAATTTATTATTATTATATATTTTTTTAATTTTTTTATTTATTTATTATTTTTTATTTTTTTATTTTATTTATTTTTTATTTATTTATTTTCTTTTTATTTATTTATTTATTTATATATATATATATATTTTTTTTTTTTTTCTTTTTTTTTTAAGCTCTGGATTGGGCTTAAAAAAAATCCTCTGGGCCCCCAGAGGATTTTTTTTTTTTTTTTTTTAAGTGGTGTTGTCTCTTAACCTGAGACCTTATGCGTCCCATTTACTGGAACTGGCCCACCTTCTCGTGGTGTGGACAAGTATCTAGAAGCAGCCTTCCTGGTGATAGCTGCTTCCGGGTAGCCAAGAGGTCAGCATAACACAACAACATAGCATACATTAAACTACACGAACATTGCACTATTACACGATGGCCTGTTTTGCAGAGTCTGTTCAACGTACAAAGAAACGAGGTGGATTTGAACGGACGTTCTAGGAGCCACCCTACCTATACACACACATGTCCACATGTCCAACACCTCGCCGGCACTTCGCGGATTTACCCTCCTTGAACCACTTTTCGGTAGGTACTAAGCACGGCTGACCGTAAGCATCCCACCAGCCATGCCGTTTCGGATATGCGCTGACCCAGTCATCTGGCCATTACAATTTGGACTTTGTCAAACTGGCTTAAGTCCCCTGCCTTTTCCGTGTGAAGAACAAGAGTAATACTGATTAACGCAGCTCAGTATCAGGTGTTTTTTATACTGTCTCGACCCGAGCACGCGCCGTAGTTCACCTACAGTTATTATTATTATTATTATTATTATTATTATTATTATTATTATTATTATTATTATCAGCCATACGGCGCAAGGAAGCCTGAGGCTTATGCTGCACCAGGCAAAAAAAAAAAAAAAAAAAATCTGAATTACCCTGAGAGAGAGAGAGAGAGAGAGAGAGAGAGAGAGAGAGAGAGAGAAATCATCAAGAAAGAGAAGAATGATGATATCTAGCTCAGGACCCTGGGTGTGCCAAGCCCATACTCACCGGATGTGAACCCCTGGGGTTTATATGTATTATTTTCCGCATAAGAAGTTCTGAACCTCCATTCCCTTGGAAAACTTCTTAACCTGTAAGTCAAAAATTGATTAAAATTATAAGCTATTATTACTATTAGCCATAGGTCTTTAAAATTCCTCAAATCTAACACTAATATTGAATTATGAATGGTTTCAATGCGCTATAGAAAAGAAACTTTTAGAATTATTATTAAAAATTTCCTTTAGCCAGCAGGTGGCTAAAGGAAATTCGTGTTGTATAAAATTTGATAAATATAATTTGGTCAATAAATTGCATTACAGAAAACGGATACATAGACTAAACTTTGATTTAAAGTATCACAAGCATAATACAAAAATATTACAATACAATTATAATTCACTTTTTTCTGCACATTTGTGTTTAGATATTTTGTCGTTACTAAAAGCTATATAATAAAAAAAATAAATGAAAAAGGAAACAAGAATCGAGAGAGAAAGTTTGACTTCACAAGATCTGAAGCGTACTTATCACTTTGGTATATTGTCCAAGTTGATAAAGTTGTTTTCTTTTTAACTTGGCAAAAGTAGACTACAGTATTAAGCGATGCATCTGCATTGAGATTCGTTCTGTGTTTAATTAAAAAATAAAGAAAAAAGAGTATTTAAATGTAATTTATCTGAGTACAAATTCTCCTCGTTTTATCTATTTGGTGTTGATGCTTCAAGGTCATAAGTCCTAATCAGATATCATAGCGACGACCTTCATCCCAATTGTGTGAGGGGCTGAAAAGTGAACAGTTTTCTGCCCTCTTCAAGCTTTATTGAAGACGCACTTACTATAGCAGGTAAGTTGATTTAACTTTTATTGAAAAGTTTTTTTCTTCTCTGAATTACAAGTATTTTTTTCATGGTTTGCTTTTGGTGTAGTGTAGATTGAAATGTGCAGAATTCTCCATCTGCTTGTTATCACGAGATTACAGTTAACCCCGTATTTTTTGCGAATTTATAAATAAGGAAACAACGCATGAAGCTTCCATTGCTCTTGTAATGAGTAAAAGAGGATAACATAACTGATATAAGTCTCTTTCGTTCTATCAGATAATGGTAAACTTATAAAGGTGAGTTTTCCATCATGATACTTGTAGCTCGAGAGATTAAGTGGTTATACATAATTTGGGTTTGTTGTTGTTGTAGGGTTTCAAGAGCATCAGCAACTAAGGCCATGTCTGTAAATTGCGTGTGTTCTGAGCCCATTTTCTGTTTGCTGGAAGGAAAACCAGAGTTTCCGGGAGAAAAAACCATGCTACCCTCTCCTGACATTTGGATTTGTCTGGTTTGTTTAAGACTAACACAGCTGAGGACGTGACAGACTTAATCATTAGAATATTAGCATTAGAATTAGTAGAAGCATACGATGCAAGAAAGCAAGCTTATGCAGCATCAGCCAAAAAAAAAAAAAAAAAACCCTCCGATTTCACCCCTCCATTCGTTCCAAATGCCTGACCAGCTCAGCCTTAAATTTATTTAGGCTATCAACTTCCACAACAAGGGATGGAAGTCTGTTCCACCAACCAACTACACGCTGGCTAAAGGCAAATTTCCTCTGTCAGCTGGTCTTCAGCAGGTGAACATTTTCTGGTGGGTGTGGACGTGCCACTAGGCGTCTCCGCAGAGCGTTCCATATGTGTTCGATGGGATTTAGATCGGTCGGCTGAATGGGCAGGCCAATCCATACGAACAATGTCCTCACTTTCCAAAAGCCTATCAACAGCTGCAGTGCTATGGGGTGTGGCGTTATCATCCATAAACACGAACTCCGGGACAATGGCACCTCAAAACAGACGCACATGGGGAAGGATTACTTCAGTAGAGTAGCGTGCACCGGTTAGAGTACCGCCTTTCAGTATCTGGGGTAATCAATTCGGCCCTGGAGAGACTGTGCAAGGCTCATTGGGTAGAATTTTTTTCAGCGTGGTCTGTGCTTGCTAACAGAAGAGACTGCTTCTACAGGAATGGGAAACACTTCAATAGAAAGGGTGCAAGAATATTTGCTGATGCTATCGAGGCAGTGTTAGGTGGGTCGGAAAACTGCTAGATTGGGGGGGGGGTGGATTCACAGACTAAAATATTAACGGTAGCCGCAGGCAGAGGCGAAAGTGATTCTTGCACTGCTTCTATTGGAATGAGCAGCAGCCTAGAGAGCAAGTTGCTGGGGACTTCAAGAGCTGCTGAGAGTTATCATAGAACAATTATATACATGGGCTGTGTTAGAGTAACTAAGAGTAAGAACAAGTGCATGTATACTTGCACTACACTAATGCTAGAAGTATAGTAAATAAAACTGATGAATTTGAAATGCTGATCAAGACATCAAAGGCAGATATTGTTGGGATATCTGAGACGTGGTGTCACATAGATATAAGCAGTGCAGAATTGGAATTTGGGGTGTACAATGTGTACAGGAGGGACAGACAGGGTAGGAAGGGAGGAGGGGTTATGCTGTTAGTTATAAGATCTAAGGAAGTGCATCCAGTTGACGTGGGTGGACAGTGCAATGTTGAGTCTGTTTGGTGTGACATAAACACTGGGAAAGGGAAAATGAGAGTAGGAGTGTGTTATGGGGCTAATGACTCTGATGAATACAATGAAGAGTTGTGCAGAGAAATAGGATGGGCCAGTAAATCAGAATGTCTTATAATGGGGGATTTCAATTTTCGAGATATTGACTGGAACTTGTGGGTTGGTCACTCGCACGCTAGCAAGAGTTTTGTGGATTTATTGGAGGATTGTTTTCTACAGCAACATGTTCGAGGGGCAACCAGAGGGAGTAATACCCTTGATCTGATTATCAGCAGTGATTATTCATGCATTAAGAATTTGCAGATAAAGGAACCACTAGGCAGTGATCACAATGTGATGAAGTGGGATTTATCAAAGAGGTAACTGCCATCAGGGGTAAAGGGAAGGGTTTTTGTTTTCGTAAAGGTGTCTACAGTGGTCTCAGACAGTTTTTAAATTCTATACAGTGGGATCAACTGATGATGTTACCAACAGCAAATTCTAAGTGGGAAGCCTTCAAAGACTTAATCTTGGAGGCTACTAGGCTTTTCATACTAACTAAGAAATACTGTTCAAGGTTCAAGCCTAAATGGACGTCAGATGATTTATTGAGGCTTGTGGCAGAGAAGAAAAATGCATATAAATTATACTTTAGCCAGCGGGTAGTTGATTGCTGGAACAGACTTCCATCTGTTGTTGTGGAAGTTGATAGCTTAAATAAATTTAAAGCTGAACTAGACAAACATTTGGAGTGACCGGATGGATGAAATAGGAGGAAAGTTTTTTTTTTTTTTTGGCTAATGCTGTATAAGCTTGCTTTCTTGCATCATATGCCTCAACTAATGCTAATGCTAAAAGGAAATTATTACATTACAAAACGATATCTTCCTAAAAGCAAGATCATCAAAAAGAGACTTTTAAAAATATGTTTGCCGAGAAAAGTATCCAAATTTAAAAAAAAATGCAGTGAACTTTTAAATTCCTGTTTTGGTTCCACATATCTATGTGAATCGGCTTTTTCGTATTTGAAACAAAGAAAGACGAAGAATCGCTCTACTCTTATGGACTTGCATACAGAAGATTTTGTCGTTGGCCTCATCACAGTATATGCCCGATTTTGACAGCTTGGCAGATGACACGAAGGCACAAACTTCACATAAATTAAAAATTTAAATACGTATGCATTTAAAATAAGAATTCTGAATTGTATTTAATTTTAAATTTTAAAATTTATAAAGAACATTTATCAATATGTATTGATTAACTTTTTTAACCATGTGCAATGAAATTCTTGAGATGATAGATCGCTGCACATTTTGAAGAAAAAAAGTAGATCCATCACCAATTAAGTTGGCCACCTCTGATATACAGACATTTTGCTAGTAGGAATGAGGAGATGATTATCCCATCGTATAAGGCAGTGGTAAGGCCACATCTTGAGTACTGCATACAGGTCTGGAGGCCTCATTTTAGGAAGGATGCAGAGCTACTGGAACGAGAACAGAGAAGGACAACGAGATTGGTGAGGGAAACAAAGGGTTGTTCTTACCAAGAAAGGCTTCAGTTCTGTAAATTGCAGCGTCTGGAGACTGGTCACCTGCTAGGTCATCTGATTGAGGTGTATAAAGCCTTGAATGGTTTAACATCATTTTCCACTATTAATACCAATATTAATACTAACCCATATAACAAAATACAATAAGATGAAAGTATTTTAATCGTTTGTTTTTTATTTTCAGCGTTTATTCCAGAAATTTTGTCATGTACGGTGTGTTAAAACCCGATGCCCCAAAAATCACGTGGAGGCCAAATTCCACTTTCACAAATTTGGACAAATTCAGGAAACACATCAACGATAAATACAATCTTTCGTTAAGTGAGTACAGTGATTTATTTTTAATTTTTATTTTCATGCTGGTCGCTAATCTTTGTGCATCAGGATGAACCTTTAAATATGCTTATTTATTTCTGGATTATTGAATTAAAATGTAAACTTCATCTGCATTTTTTATTAGTTGCAACTAATAATCATAATAATAGCCGCGTCTGATTTTTATAATTTAATAATAAAATAATCTTGCCATTTTTATATATTGATTACACATCTGTCTTGTAGAAAATTACTGGGAACTTTACGAATGGTCTGTTACCCATTTGGACTTCTGGGAGGAAGTGTGGAAGTTTGTGGGCATCGTTCACTCCAAGCCTTACGAAGAGGTAGGTGAAATACACTAAGCTTTCAAAATTATTGCAGCACCATAAGATAATCACGTGATATGTAAAATATAAAATATGATAATAATGCAAAGTACGAGCGCATTGGCATAGCACTCCAACTACGTGTCGCATGCAAACACCCGAAATTATTCATAATCTCAAAAGAACCAGGATGCCTTCCATGCTTTTTTTTATGCTTTTTTAGTTTCAAAAATCGCCACCAAGAGAAAAGTTGTGCTGAGAAGATTTTCAAACCCCATTCTATTCCACCATTAATACGGAAAGAAAGGTAAAATATGCTACAGAAGAGGATACCATCGTGCTAGGAGCATGATCCCTCAATGTATCAGATCATGTTTTGTTTGTTAAGTTCCATTTGCAGAATGGAAACAGCAGCAGCAGCAGCAGTAGTGATTCGGGATTACAGGCGTTGCAATTAAGCATATTTGAGCTTGCTTACCACGTCTGGTCTGATGATGCCATCTCAGTGTTGCCATTCCTGACTTAGCAGCTCTGAAGACAGCATTACACGATACTGGCTAACTTATTAGGGACTCCCAAGTCGCGTGTATTATGCCCACAAATTACATGAATTCTGTGGTCGATCTGCTGTTTTGCTGGAGGAGGGAACCTTGTTATACACGCTTGAGACCGACTAACTCAGTGAAAAAGCATATAAAAGTTCCCTGCATCATTAACGGGATTCGACTTCTGTGGCCATAATGCATCTCCCAAAGATTTTGCATTTTACTCTGATCCAAGCCCGAGGCGGGTTTCGAACCCGCGACCTTTGGATTACCAGGCAGCGACTTTACCCACCTGGCTAGCCCGGTCGGCGTTTTATCCTGTATTACACTCATTGCTTTTTGATAAATCTTTATCAGTTGTAGATTTAGTGATGGAACCTAACAGTCCCACCTCGTCTTTTTCTTGTAGGTGTTGGATCAAAAGAGAGCATTTGAGGACGTTCCAGCGTGGTTCACTGGAACAAGACTCAATTATGCAGAAAATGTTCTTCGCTATAAAGATGACAACGTGGCTCTGTATATCGCAGGCAAGTGAGTCTTGACTAACCCATCGAAATTAGAAAATGTTTGATTCCTGATTTAATTTTACCATTTTGTTTTTATCCCACTCTTAAGCTATTATGTTTATACTCATCATGTTCACCAGTTACTTAAATGGAATGTGTACATACCGTGTTTCTTCGAAAGCCATCCGATGTGTTTCTTTAATTACAGTTGGTAATAATGATACACACTCACTGGCCAAAAATTTAGAAACCTTTCGCAATTGGCGACAACAGATAATTAAACGTATGGTATGGTCACAAGTTCCTTCTTATCAGATGAATACTATACGCTTTCCTGGAACTTCTTAGTTGATGTAATCATGGGAAGACAGATGATCTTTTGTGATCATGCCAAGTGACAACTTACATTGCATATTGAACTTTTAATTATCTGCTGACACGATATGATTATCTTCTGGGTTCTTCCAAAAATGGAGAAGGGATGGTCTCTATACATATAATAAATATAATATAATATAAATACATACTTATATTAATAATAAACACCATCTATTTTATTAACATTTACTGATTTGCAGGAGACTTCAAAAGGGAAATAAACACAGTAACCTTTGCTGAACTTCATGGCATGGTAGCGCTGTACGCCTCTGCTCTAAAGAATTGTGGAATTAGACAAGGGGATATCGTTGCAGGTTAGTTCATCTTTTTTAATTATGAATTTATGACATATTTTTTGATTATATAAACGCACTGCCTACTTAACCAACTTGTTTATTTTGCTAATAAGACAACCTTCCTATTGGTTAGTCTTCATCGCGTCCGTCCGCATGTAATAATTCGACTACAATGCAAGGCTTTTTATCAAGGGCTAGCATCATTCAATATATCCAAACGATAATTATAATAACTATCTGTTTCTGATTGTTTTCTACCAATTGTAGCTAGGCCTAAAAGTAAATTATAATTGCAACAATTTAGCTGCTTGCTAGCAGAATAACCGCTGGCCGAACAGACAGCAGAAAAAGAAGGTACATGCACCAATCAGAGCCAACCATAATCTATATCTAAAGAGAGGGAAGAGGAAGCTGTAATGGAGAGTTATGAGCAGATGCCAAAATTAGGGGAAATATTTTTTTTACCACTTATTTCGCCTAATTTTAGCGTCTGCTTTACTAATTAATTTGTAATTTTGACAACAGCTCCCCAAGCTACCTCACAAAATTACTTTAAAAAATATTGAAAGCATTTTTTTTTCTAACATCCAGTTCTTTTAAAATGATTCAGTCTTGGAATTTAATTGCCAAACTTTGAAAAATTAGTTTGATTACTTTATGGACATGCCTTATTTGTCTCTTCGTGTGTGCTTAGGAAGAAGATGAAGTGAATGAATCCTTCTTTCCAAATCAAGACAACATTGTCCTTATTATTAATTATCTACCTAAATATTAAAATACTTTAATTCCGTTATTTTCTGATGATAATCCATAATCTACATGACTATGTTTCTTTATGTTTAGGCTTACTCAGAAACATTTTACCAGCTACTTTGGCATCATTGTCCACAGCGAGTATTGGGGCTTTATGGACATCTGTTGCTATGGATTATGAAGTTTTGGTAAGTCGACTGAATTTGATTTGTACTTACTTAAGTCTGTGAACTTCCTTTTGGTTGATGATGTGTTGATTCATTGTCCATCGTAGACTACACTATATGACTAAACGGTCGACGTTATTAAAAATGATTTGGGCATGTAGAACGACAACAGCAGCACTACAAGTATTGACAGGCTGTATCCTCCTTGACCTCCAAGCGGCCTTCACTGGGCTTCATGCTATCAGAAAGAACAAAAAAGCTGAATTCATCAGGATAAAAACTCTTGTCAATGCAGATCCAAAACAATAACTCCAGTGTACTTGTCTCCCTCTGGCAAATCCGTTGGGCGACAATGATTCCACCAATGGCAGTACTACCAAGCTGTTCTACCTAGTGTCTCCCATTTCAACAAACAACGACTTGCTGGTTCTTCCCTAATGTGCATGCTACCTTTCTTCTGACAAGACATGGGTCATTCAAAAAGCGACTTCAGGACTTTGGTTTTATAAATGATGCCCACTGTGAATGCGATGAACTGGAGGACTGGTACCACGTAATGCATTCGTGTAACATCTAAACCTGGACCTACGTAATTAACGCTTACTCGACCTAAATTTAACCACACTCAATTCCGAAAGCAAACTGTTAGAATAAAAAGAAGAGGCTTTAGCAGGTATGCCTCTGCAGCCTTTCAGAGGCGCTGGTATCATCTTTCCATGTCTGATCCTAAAAATGAGACATCCAGACCAGACGTTCCTGAAATTGCCCTGCCTTTCTCACACCTGCTCTTCCCTCATCACCGGCTACAACCAGAACTGAACGAACACTCAACTGGACATCCTTCTCATAGGAATGACGCACTGATCTCAAAGCACCATCATACTTACTTCTTCCAGCTAACCAGGGAATACCCTGGTGGGATTTGAAGCCCCTTCTGACGGTCGGTCAACGTCTGCTCTGCTATACTTTATTTAATAACATTTAAATATTTTTGATTACAAATAAAAAGTTCTTTGTATTTAGAATTTTATCATGAATGGATTAAGGTTTCCTTTTGCATAAATTATTTCAGGGAATATTGGAACGATTAACTCAGACCAACCCGAAAATTTTGTTCTGTGTGGAGCACGCAATCAAACGTGGAGTGAAGACTGATATTACAGACACTATAAAGTCCCTGATTGAAGGTAAGTCGTCAAAAAGTGCAAGTTTTGAATTATCGAATTTGAAAATATACTGCCCTACCATTAATATCCGGACACCTCTCCATGGATGGGGAAACAGGTCCTATGCATGCAACACGTCACAGAACCTGCTATAAATATGAACACTGGGCTTCGAACAGACAATTGCAAAGGTGGGCATGCAAGATGACACGTTCAACAGAATTACCTCAACAGTTCAACAGAATTGATCACCTCGACAAATGGTAGACGACGATTAACAAGGTGTAAGGAGCGCGAATCCTGGACTGTAGATCAGTGGAAAACAACCCTATGGGCAGACGAGCTGAGGTTCTCACTCCACCAGTCTGATAGCCTTTCCTGGGTGTGGCGAATGACAGGGGAACAATTCCTTCCTGATTGTATCTTCCCAACAATGAAGTTTGATGGAGGCAGTGTCATGGTTTGGAGCTCCTTTCATGGATTGGCTTCGGCCCATTAGTCGTTATCGACAAAACCATGAATGCTGTGCAATACCGGGACATACTGGATAATTATACACTTCCAATAGTTCGGGGAAGGCCCATGCCTGTATCAGCAAGACAACGCGCCATGCCATACTGCTCGAGTTGTAACAGAGTGGTTTGAGGACATGGGTGTGGAAATGTTGGATTGGCCAGCTCAGAGTAGTGATCTGAACCCTATCGAGAAAACATCTTTGGTATGTATTGGATCGACGGGTACGTGCACGTCGAGATCGCCCAAAGAACAAGGCCGAACTGGTTGTTGCGTTAAAGGCTGAGTGGAGGAACATATCACGTGACATTTATAAAAAACTGGTTAAGAGTATGCCGCGAAGATTGAAGGCCGTCATACAAGCAAAGGGTTTCAGCACAAAATTAAATGACGCAATAAAAGCTCTCTTTTTTTTGTCTAAATGCAGGTGTCCGGATATTAATGGTAGGGCAGTGTATAATTAATCGAACAATCGAATTACTTGGTGTTTATATTATTAAAAAAATTTAGAAAGGGCCTTGTCAGCAGAGGTTTTTAACTTATTGAAGACATGTTTGAATTGTAGAAGTTCAGCTTCGTGACAGGCAGAGAAAAGATTGCAGGAAGCAGCCAGTGGAAGTCGAAGGTCTTGATAGCAGGAACAGTAAGAGAGGACATGTTCCCAGTCTTCAAGTTGTATACAGAGACAGAGTGAAGTATCAGAAAGGTGAAAGGAAGCTAGCTTGGCCTGCATGGACCCATGTTCCCCGAGAATAAAGAGTATAAAGACTAGGTGAAAACCATTTCTGAATAGAACGCTATAGAACAAAAGAAACGTTAGGAATAAATTTGGAGGTAACAATGCACTTAGATGTAACGGACCAACGACCCTGCCACTGTTGAAGTAAAAAGTCTCTGCAGCATTTTTATCAGCCCTAATATTATTCTGTAGGTCAATGGTAACGCCAGCATAACTAGTTGAAGTTTCTTGTCGGATATAGAAGAAGGGTGTTCTGTAAACAAGATTGAGGCCAAAAGGCATACATTAAACACCTGCAAAGCAGGGGTTGAAATGGCCCAGAAAGCTCGACCTACGGAGTAATATGCTTCTTTGGACAGAGAAAAGTTTCATTTGGGTGACACTGTTACTGAAAAAAAAAAAAAAAACCATGCTCCAGCACCGTATGCACAAGTATACAGTCTGCGTGTTGTAGTATGGTTTAGGAGCACCAGCGACTAAAGGGCAGATTGCATGGTTTAGGAGCACCAGCGACTAAAGGGCAGATTGCGTGTTCCTTTGGTCGATTTTCTATTTGGTGGACGAAAAACTCGAGTTTCTGGAAGAAAAACCATGCTACCCTCGCCTGAGATCAACTGATTCAGCCACGTTGTGAAAAAGGCCCATAAAAATTCTTCGCATCATTGACAGAATTCCAACTCAGGTATCTTCCACCCGGTGTAGACTGGAAAGTGATTACACCAACTATGCTACCCACGAGGACTACAGTTCTTGCTATATTAAAATACTAAATAAAATAAATTTTAATTCTTGAAATTTGAATGGACTTGAGTTATTACATTTCTTAATATAAGATCTCAGCCTCTTTTGCATTTTACGTTGCAGGTATTCCTAGTCTTAAGAAAGTGGTAGTTGTTCCTTCTGAAGGCAATTCTTTATCTGGAGAACTAGCAACGATTTCAAAGTGGTAAGAATAAAAATATTTATACTATTTTAGCTGCTTAAAATGGTTACAGTAATCATGCTCATTAAAGAACAAGTTTCTTCAATGATTAGGTTACACACTAAACCACGCAGTGTGTAATTTATCCAGTATATGAAGCTTTGGTATAAAAGATGTTCTTGTAACGATGCCTTTTGAAAGAAAACCCTTATCGTTAGAATAAAGAAAGATGCACATGATCCTATAACAAATGAGATCTTCAGTCAAGCGTTCTGATCTCTTGCGTTTGATGGAATGTTGCAGATGACCTTGATGAAAGACTGAGTACCGAACTGATTGGATTGATTCATCTTGACAAACGAAATGACAGCAAGTGATTCTGCCAATAAAAACTAACAGATGGACTTAGTTTTTTTTTAGTACTTCCCAGGCGCATTTTTTCAGCATGATGGTGACTGGTGCGTCAGTAAATACTGCATCACTTGACCTCTAGGTTATAGTGCTGTACGATGTGTCATCTGTGGTGAAGTTGTAGTCCAACAATACATTTTCTTCAGTTTCATTACTCATTACCAGACTCGGCCCCATTCGTAGTTTCTTCTGGTCATCTTCGATACTATTAGATGTCCGATTCAGGCATTTCTTCTGCTGCTACAACATTAAGAAATTCTGGTGTATGCATCACGAGAAACGCCTACGGTCGTAAGAAACTAGCTCACTTTGAGCTGAGACAAGTGCCTTCTCAAATGCTTCGGTGATCATACGACAAGAACCAGGTTAAGAGCCGTGGCGGAACAAAGGAGGCAGCCAGCAAGTACCCTGGGGACAGTACTTCACAGAGTAATTGCAAACGTGGGAGCCATTTTGATGAAATTATTATTTTTATTTTGCCATGGTTAGCTTAACAATTATGAAATATTTTCATTTCAGCCGCTGTAGCCAGAGAAGGCTGCAACAAAAGAATGGCAAACTGTTCCATCGAACACAATATTGCAATTGCAAATTTCAGTGACCTTGAAAACTATCTCAAATGTTTCAGGCCCTCCAACAATGCATCAAAATTACACAGATTATCTTCTCCATGAAAAAATAATCCAATGCAGGCCTTGGCTGCTAATGGAGAATCCGAGATACTAAATGTATTCTCATGCGCATGGACTTAAGCATAATTTTCAACCCCAAGTCACTCTTTTACAATCACATCGAAACTACACTTACTAAATTCCATCGGTTGCACCACGTTACCCTCTTGCGTAGCAGAGTTGGTATTTTCACTGTCCTTCCCACACTGGTTGGAAAAGACCTGTGTTCGAATCCTGTCAATGACGCGAGAAATTTTTGTAGGTCCTTTTCGTAACGTGGCTCAGTTAGTTGGTCTCAAGCGAGGACAGTATGGATTTTGCTTCCGAAAACTTTGCTCCCGATTCTGTTTGTCCAGCAAACAGAATCGACCACAAAATACAAAGTTTATAGAATCGACAACAGAACAGGCCGTATAAAATATGGCCTAACTTGCTTATTCTCCTGAAACCCTATACCAATCAACCAGTATCACGACCGTGAGGCTATGATATCCCGAAAATAAATAACCACCTTCCTCTAAGTTGGAATCCTGTACGAAGCTGAAATCTGGGCATTAGGTGCCCACAGTAACATGAAGCCATTTATGCAAATAACATTTTCCCGCACAACGGACAACAGCAATGGCACAAGAGCTGGGACTGGGGAGGCTACCAAACCTGGTCGATAACAAAAGAAGACTTTTGTTCATTGCTAAAATCGACATATGGGACATATATATATGGAGCGTATCCTTCTGCACGTCTAAGGTAAACCTCAACAGTAATTATGCATTCCAACAGGCTTAAAAATATCATATTAGCGCTACCCAGTGATATTTGTCCGTTCTCACTTCTAACTCATCTTCCCATGTGCTTTGTGTCCATAAATTGCTGGTATTCTCTTGTTAATTTGTCTGTTTTGCTGGACGATAAGCCTGAGTTTCCAGGGGGTGAAAATTTTGATGTCCAATACTGATACCTATTAACTCCTCCACGGAGTGAAAAAAAGCCAATAAAAGTTCCTCGCTTCACTGACGGGATTCGAACCCATACCTTTTCAACTACGTATAGGAAGATGTGATTATAACCACCATACTACTGAACAGATTTCAACAGGTTTGCTTTATCGAACCGTTTCCTTCCCAATCGGATGCTTATCAGAATCGAAGAACCTGCTGACCTTAGAGGCATCATGTGCTTCTGATCGCAATCTCTCGTGCTAACTCGTCATCATAACTGTGTGAACCGAACCATTCAACACTTGCCGCTTTGCACGTGGCTTCCTCACCTCCCACTGTGGATGGACAACCGCATAATATCGAGCTGGACTACTGTGTCTGGCACTGTACTGCTCTACAGGACTATTTTAGTCCTCCCCGTACACGCAAATTTATTATGATGTACCTTCCTGTCATTACAAGAGTTCTGTGTATTTAATGATATTTTATTTTGTTTTAGTGCTATTTTTTATATGAAATATTTAATTTACTTTGTGATCCACTGGAAACTTACCGCGATGGGAAATACAGAATAAAAATTATTTATCTATTTACTTATTTATTTATCTAATTTTGCAAATCTCTGTATGCACGTAACTGGAAGACCACAAATAATTCTTAATATGTAATCCAAATTCGATTTCTTCCTGGAGAACATTGACTGATATCTCTCATCGGAACAGAATACGTCTTCACGGTCTATTTCATTCCTTTGCTGAGTGGGATGCTCACTGGCGACGGGTGCATGGTTTTTAACTCCAGATCTTGGGAATTTCCTACACCGTCCAATAAAATTAAACCTATATAATGCACTTGGACAACATTTCCTATTCCAGGGCTTTCTATTCTTGTTTCTTCCGTGTTAAAGTGTTCAGTAAATACTAGAAATTTCATTACTAACCATTATAAGTTTCAATGCAATGCATACAGATTTACAAAGAGGTACAAATTTCAGTTACCATTCCGCAATATGACACCGTTTCGCAATATCCTCTAACGGTGACTTTAGCAAAGTCAAACGACAGTTTCACCTTGCAAATTTAACGCTAGAGGATAGTAAAAAACAGTGGAGGATATAGGTGGTAGCCAAGAAAATTGACAGATAATGATCACCGAACCCCAGGGGCTCACATCTGGTGAGCATGGGCTTGGCACACCCAGGGTACTGAGCTGGATATCATCATTCTTCTCTTTCTTGGTGATTCCCTTCTACTTTGACTCTCTCTCTCTCTCTCTCTCTCTCTCTCTCTCTCTCTCTCTCTCTCTCTCTCTCTCTCTCAGGGTAAATCTGGAATATTTTATTTTATTTATTATTATTATTTTTTGGCTGGTGCAGCATAAGCCTCAGGCTTCCTTCCACCATATAGCTAATAATAATAATAATAATGATAATAATAACCTATGCAGCTCCAGTAATAACATACACATTCGGGGTCATAAATTGGACTAACACCGAGCTAGAAGATATCATGCGAAAGAGAAGGACAATGATGACCAAGAGTCGCCAACACCACCCCAAGTCAGCAGATGGAGAGAATAACAATACCTCGGAAAGAGGGAGGAAGGGGCCTGATAGAATAACAGAAAACAGCGATAGTTAACCTGAAGGATTACTTCGAGAACAACACAGCACCACTCCACCAGGCCATAAGGAAGATAGATAAGTGGTATACCCCACTCAACCTAAGCGAGGAAACCCCTCCCGCCCAAATGGTACAAGAAACGAAGATAGAAATATGGGCAAAGAAGACACTCCATGGCAGACACTACAATGACCTCCATCAAGATCGCATCGATAACATTGCTTCCAATGCATGGCTCACAAGCTGGACGCTCTTCCCCGAGACTGAAGGATTCATGCTGGCCATCCAAGACCAGATAATCAACACCAGAAACTATAGAAAATACATCGCAAAGGAGCCCGGAATGTCAGATGACACATGTCGACGATGCCACCTAGCCTCAGAAATGATCCAACACATCACCGCGGGGTGCAAGGTGATCACCCAGACTGAGTACACTCATAGACACAACCAGGTAGCCAGGATAATACATCAGAAGCTAGAGAGGAAATACCAGTTGACCAAAGAAAGTGTACCATACTACAAGTACAAAGTTCTGGCAGTCCACCCGAACCCACAAGCTGTACTGGGACCGCGCCATAATAACAGATAAGACCATCCCGCACAACAGACCGGACATAACCCTTGTGGACAAGATTGAAAAGACTACATACTGATTGACACAGCGGTGCTGAACGCTAGCAATGTCCAGAAAACCCATGAGGAAAAAATTAGGAAGTACACGAACCTGAGACATGAGATCAAGGAGATGTGGCATATGCAAGAAGTATCAACCATCCCCATCATCGTGTCAACAACCGGTATGGTACCAAAGACTCTACCTAGCAGCAATAGATCTCCCAGAGAACACCTACAAGGAACTTCAGAAAGTCGCAATCCTGAACACCTGTAGGATAGTCAGAGATTTCCTCGACCCACAGTAACACCAGACATTACAACCACCCTGTGTACTTGGTAGCAGTACCCATCACGGAGTGGAATCCCCCAATCAGAGAGAAATAATATAAGAGCAATATTATTGCTCTTATATTATTATATAATATAAGTGGGAATGGTCATATTATCTTCGAAGATATCCATCAAAAATTTCAAATTAGCGCTCCAAATGTCAAGAGATGTGTTTTATGTTGATAGGGAGTTTTCCCAATTGGTCTAAGTAATATTAGAATCCCGATGCTTTTCTAGAATATTTTGGGGCGAGCAGAAACCGAATCGGGGGAAAGCAAATACTTTCCACTTGGGTTTCTGTGGGCAATCCAAGTGGAAAAGATAATGAAGTAAGATGGCATCAGATTTTAGCTGGCTGCTGTGGTGAACTGGCTGAAAGCCATCGACAAACGATAGATGCCACCATTCATGATAAAAGTAACCAGACACGTTATTAATGCCTTTAAAAATTAACATTACTGGTGTCCGGATATTTTTGAAAATATGTAGGATGCTTCTGTCATTATGAACGCCATTATTGCTCTGCTGTTCTTATTGCGCCAGACCGGCTCTCCGAGACCGGCTAACTTGGTCATTATGCAAATAAGCCCATAAAACCATAAAAATTTCCTCCTTCTCTAAACAAGACCCAAGCCCATGTATTTTCCACATGACGTGGAAGCACAGATTGTAACAACTGTACAACCGCGAAGACTCTCTTTCTGCGCATAAAAATGCACGCATTCATAATAGTGTGACCAAGTTCATTATAACTTTGACTGCCTGTTAATCTACTTTTCAATTACCCGGTGAGTGTTAACCTATGGGACAACAGGATCACCTAAACCAATAGAAATTTCAGCTGGGGTAAGTGATCGATCTATTTTCCACGTTTGATGCACGTAACAGTAGGAGTATGAAGGAGGATTTATCTTCAGGTCACATCTGATTATCTTTTATAAATTATTAAAATGCTTTGTGTTAAGTTCTTGGCTCATTCTAATTACTCTGAGGCGCTGTTTTCATTGAATTTTCTATCTGCTGTTTATTATGATGTCACCAATCAAATAACACTTTTTTTTGTTTAAATTTCTTTGCATAGCTGTTCTTTATCAGACTTCCTGAATATGGGGAAGAATGCAGATGGTAGTGTTCCACCCTTGGAATTCGCCCAGCTACCTTTCAATCATCCGGTGAGTGTGTTGTTCACCTCTGGAACAACAGGACCACCTAAACCAATAGTAATTTCAGCTGGGGTAAGTGATCTATTTTGCACGTTTGATGCACCTAATATTCTTCCTCTTTCTCTTTTGTTTTTAAAATAAATTTTATTTGTAGCTACTGTTGGGGGGAGCCATTTTACGACTCTGCTACTTTGGAATAATTACTTCAAAAATTATTGGATTTTGTTAACTGTTTTGTTTCGAATTTGTAGTGCAGTTATTTGTGGGATAAAATAGTTGAAATTGTTTCTTACTTAGCCTCAGAAATTACTCAGATTTCTGGTTTGTATTTCATATGAAACATGTAATCCCTTCTGCGCAGCGTCATCTAACTTTAGTATAACTGCCCATGATCAGTATGCAATATTATTAATTTGTGGTCCCAATTTTAACGAAATTCAAAAGTATTGTAACGTGCATATTTATTTTCAAATCAAATTATTATTTTTGAATTATCACTAGTTTTTCTTATAGGGAATGCTCCTTCAGGGACTGAAAGATGACATTTTGCATTTTAACGTTGGTCGAAGTGATGTAGTGCTTCAATTTGTAACAGTAAGTATAAGTCAAAAAGAAAAAAGATACGAAATTTTAATTAATTTGCAATTTTCTGAATACATTTTTTATGGCGATCATGTACCGGTTGAAGGTTGGGAAAATCAAAGGACATTTGTTGACAGTGGACTTGAATTTCTGTATGTTGTAATTTTTAAGAAATACTGTCCACGTAAAGGAAGGTTGTTCCTAAGAAAAGAAGGAGGAGGGATAAATAAAAAAGAGGATCAGTTAGTTCTGTGAGTTTGGAGTTGGACAGTGAATGGATGCTGACTGCTTGCGGCGAATGTTTGATCACGTGTGGAAGAGAGTAAGAGAATTACAGATGCTAATTCAGAAGAACAGCGCCCATGGAAGTTGGTTGGTTGTTCTTGGGTTTTAGGAGCATCAGCGACATGTTGCTCCGTGTATACTGTCTGTAGATTGCGTGTGTTCTGAGGTCGATTTTCTGTTTGCTGAACGAAAAACCCGAGTTTCCGAGAGAAAAAAACCATGCTACCCTTGCCTGAGATCGATTAACTCAGCCACGTTGTGAAAAATACCCATAAATATTCCTCCTGTCATCGACGGGATTCAAACTCAAGTCTTTTCCACCCTGCGTTGAGAGGACGGCAATCCTACCAACTGTGCTACTCACTAGGGCACCCATGGAAGTATCTTGGTTAGAAGTAAATTAACTCCATGGTCGTAAAAGAAACCAAGATTTTAATGCAGAGAAAGCAATAAAGATATGTGAACCTGTCTAGAAATCTGAGCTTTATCAAAGGTTAGCGTCAATACAACAGACTATTCTTTTATAGAAATAAAGACAGGACAGAGGTTAAATACTTTTTTTTAGCCCTACTTGAGAATTATCTCGAGATCAGTATTCAAGAATTGGTCGCATTTAAGAGCAGAATTTCTCATATTTGAACGTGAAATTTAGTGTGTTATGATGATAACACGCTAAATTCCACCTTCAAATTTCCTGTGCTGAAATAATAAGGAAATCCTGTCCTGAAAAAAACAAGGACAGGATTTCCATCACATGGGGAAAAGAACTGAATTGGGGAAGTTAAAACACAAGGAGCCATCATCCGCAGTGAGAGATCGGAGAAAGAACTGATCACGCAATTTAAATAAAAATGGTAAAACAAACGATAAAGATGGTTTATTTTACCATTTTAATGGTTTGACAAGTTTCCATCTATATGGCTTGTTTTACCATTTTAATGGTAAAACCATAAAGATGGAAACTTGTCGAGATCTTTATGCTAAACTCGATCAATAGCCTTAGAAATATCAAACAAAACAGCGTTCATTTCACCAAATTTTTCCATCGAATTTGTCTAGAGAGGAGTAACAAAAGCAAAGGTATACTCCAGTGGATAATAATTAACGGAATCTATATTGCTGATCATTGGCGAAATACATCTACAACACCAGTTGGGAGCTCGTTCCAGAGATCAACTACCCGCTGCCTAAAGGCAAACTTCCTCACAACTATTCTACAAACATCTTTGCTCAGTTTGAGTTTATGCCTCCTCATGTGTGTCGCCTGAGCAAGGGGAAGAATGCCATGAGCAATAAGTTTACTCACTCCATTCAAAGCCTTTAACACCTCACTTAGATCTAAGGCCTTTAACACCTCACTCCTTTCACGGGCCTAGTCTCTGGACGCTTCAATTTTGCAAAATTGAAGTCTTCCCTGGTAAGAGTAGCCTTTGGCTCTCCTCACCAATCTTATTGTTCTTTCTGCACTTGTTCCAACAGATCCACATGATTCCTAAAATAAGACTTCCGGACCTGATGCAGTACTCAAGATGTGACCTCACCATTGCCTTATAAAATAGGATAATAACTTCGTTATCCCTGCTGATAAAAATTCCTGTATCTCATTGATAAAACACTATGAGCTCTCTTGGCAGCCTGTTTGCACTGTTCATATCTAATTGAACAATTACCTCGGGGTTCTTTTCATTCTCCCGTGCCCTGGGTATGTTACTTTACAGCTAGTACGTGAATCTGGGATTACTGCTACCCACATGCAGCATTTGTCAATATTAAACTTTAGTTGCCACTTTTCAACCCTTCTGCTTAATCTGTCTAGATCTTGTCATAGTAACATACTCTGATTACTATGATTAACCGCTGCCAACCTTCATGTCAACTGAAAACTTAGGCATTAAGCCTGAATATGCCTTCACCAATATCATTAATAAATACAGAAAACAACAATGAAACCAGCACTGTAATCTGGGACTACTCTAATAACATTAGTCCAAGTGATTGTGTTCTTTGATGACCATTCTCCTTCTTCTGGATTTTTCCACCTAATCATCCCTTTATCCAGGACAATAATCTTCACTTAATGCCACTCTGCTAAAACAATTTGTCCAACAGCAGTGTTTTATGTGTAACAGAATCAAAAGCTTTCCTGAAATCCAAGTATGTAATAGCAAAATTATTTTTTGCATCCTGTTCCTTTGCTACTATGTCATAGTATCCAATCAGATTGGTCAGGAATACATGTTGTAACTATAGTATTATTGCATTCCCGTCTATATGAATAACGAGAGGGTGTAAGAATTAATGGTTGGTGGATGTTTCCATTACTTCGGAGACAATTGATTTCAGTGCAATAAGACGATAATCGGATGGAAGGTATTTGTTATGCATTTTAGTAAATGGCTGGATATCAGCAAATTTTCATTAAGGATTTTAAAAAGTGGATTAAAGGATATGAAAAGGTAACACAAACCGCAATATGCCCTAAAGCATGCTTTAAGATCAAGTAGGGAAATGTCATTAGGACCAGAAGTCTCCTTGTCTTTCTGTCAGAAGACTGAAAGAGGCATTGTGTCCGCTATAATAAAAAGAAATTTACCAAGATCATCAATGCAAGAGTTAGAAGAAAAGTAAGATGGTAATAAGTTAGGTTTACCAGATGAGGATGCAATTAAACCATCAGAGATGGAAGTATGGACGGATATGTGTCCAGTACAATGAATGGCAGAAACTGCTGCCAATAGTTTTGGTCAGAAACCAGAAGGCTCAGCTACCGTTTGGTAAAGAAGCTATAAGAAGCTCTCTTAGCCTCTTCATGTCCTTGTGGGTAGCACAGTTGATAGAACCACCGTTCTCCCCACACTGGATTGAGAAGACTTGAGTTTCAGTCCCATCGATGACATGAGAAATTTTTATGGTCCTTTTTCACAACGTGGCTGAGTTAGTTGGTCTCAAGCGAGGGTAGCATGGTTTTTTCTTCCTTAAACTTGGGTTTCTCGCCCAGGAAATAGAAAATTGACTTCAGATCATACTCAAATTACAGACTGTATATAGGGAGCAATATGGCATTAGTCGCCGATGCTCCTAAAACTCTTCTACTACCACTAATAGCCTTTTCATAATTGGGTTCGGATTCATTTATGACTTGATTACTCTTGTTTTGAGTTTTAATTTAGGTAGAAAATTGAAGTCGGAGAATACAAGCCAATTACAGTATTAATTTGCTATATTCTTACAAGTAATAGCAAAAACTTTAGTATACCTTTATAGATGACTAGAAAATTGAAACGATTGCAAACATTAAAAGCATACCTAGATTTTTGCTCTCTATTAAAAGATAAAAATACCTAAATAAAGAATATACCTTCTCTTTATTAATAACTTAATAAAATTAAAATGTATTTATATTGAAATTTATTAATAATTTATTGATACTGAAATATCTGTACATTTTTCTCCAAGTCTAGAACAATACAGAACTGTTTGTGCTTTGCAGGTCGGATGGGGTATGTGGAATATCCTGATTGGAAAACTGGCAACAGGATGTAGCTTGGTGTTATACGATGGAGAACCTGTGACAAATATGAACACCACCTGGGAGCTGATAGAGAAAACGGGTGTTACCATTTTCTTTACATATCCTTGCTATCTTCATGATTTAGAAGCAGCAGGATGCAAACCAAGTGAGTGAGAATTTAAATATGCGAAAAAAAAAGGGGAGAATAAAAAAGAAGTTGGATCTGCATTAATTGTAACCATTAACTGTCCCATAACGGGACTGTGTTTTATTTATTGTTTTTCTTGCTACAGTTAAACAATTGCTAAAGTTAAACATTTTTGAAACTTAGTTTCAAAAGTGTAACTTTTGAAACTAAGTTTTGTGCAAAAGGTTAACAAAAGAAGTCTTCATTTTTCACCAAATTTTTAATCTATTTTCGAATAAAATAAAGGGTGGCAAGTGTACTCATATAAGATAATATGAGTACACTTGCTCAAGTAATCAAATCCTCGTGGGTAGCACAGCTAGTAGAATTGTGTCCTCCCCACACCGGGTGGAAAAGACCTGCGTTTAAGTCCCGTCCATGACGTGAGAAATTTTTATGGGCCTTTCACAGCGTGGCTGAGTTAGTCTCAGGCGAGGATAGCGTGGTTTTTCTCTCGGAAAACAGAGTTCTTCATCCAGCAAACAGAAAATCGACTAGAGAACACACGCAATTTACAGACAGTATATAGGAAGCATTGTGGCTTAGTCGCTGATGCTCCTAAAAGCCTACCAAGTAACCGATAATTTAATGGCGACTACTGGAGAAGAAAGAAAGATTTCAGTGCCTCTGGTGGTCACTTTTGATGTAATTTAGACAGTACACACTGTACATTATTTTCCAACTTTCTGAATATTTTTAAGATAGGTTTTTTTTTTTTTAATATCAATTGAAAAATAAAACGCATGACCATGGAAGAAAGATGGCGTTGAAGAGTTGACGGATCTTATCTAATCCTTTACCTGTTTTAATGAAAAATATATATCAATAAAAATGGACACTGCTCTTCGTGGACTAATGTTATTAGTGGAGTCCCCTAGTGTTCGGTGTTGGACCCATTTTTGTTTTGTATATTTATCAATGATATTGATGAAGGTATATCAGGCTTAATGTCCAAGTTTGCAGACCATATGAAGGTTGGCAGGGTTGTTAATGACAGTAAGGACGGTATGCTATTGCAATAGGATCTAGAAAAGTTGTGCTGATGGGCCCAGAGGTGGCAACTGAAGTTTAACATTGACAAATGTAAAGTACTGCATATGAGTAGAAGTAACCCCAGAGTAACGTACCAACCGTGTGATACTACTTAGGGTAGTGGAGAATGAAGAAGACCTTGGGATAATTGCGCAGTCATATATGAAGTTTTCTGAGCAGAGCAGCTCATGGGGTTTAGTCAATGATTTTGCTACCAGGGATAAGGAGGTGGATTATCCTCTTGTATAAGGCAATGGTCAGGCCACATCTTGAGTACTGTATACAGGTCTGGAGGCTTCATTTTAAAAAGGATGTAGAACTGCTGGAATGGGTACAGAGAAGGTCAACGAGATTGGTAACTGGAACAAAGGGTTGCTCTTACCAAGAAAGGCTTAAGTTCTGCAAATTGCAGCGTCTGGAGACTTGGCACCTGCGAGGTGATCTGATTGAGGCGTATAAGGCCTTGAATGGTAGATGTAGAATAGATGTGCGGAAATTTTCCTTTAGCCAGCGGGTAGTTGATTGCAGGAACAAACTTCCATCTGTAGTTGTGGAAGTTGATAGATTAAATAAATTCAAAGAAGAAGTGGGCAAACGTTTGGGGCGAATGGATGGGTGAGATGGGAAGGGCTTTTTTTTGGCTGGTGTTTTGGCTCTTGTATCGTATGCTTCTATTAATGCTAATGCTAAAAACACCAATTTTCTTATAATTCAGGTTTTTCAGTAATTAGTCAGTATTTACTATTCTTAATCGCAAATTATTGTTGTATATTTTAAAATTAAAAATCAAATTCCTCTTGCATAGGATTTGAACTTATAATAAAAGATTGGGTCTTCTTACAAGTTCTCCTGAAAAAAAAAATTAAAGACAACCTTTTAAAGATTAAAATTATTATAGCACGTTATAAGGAATAAAATAGCACAGTTATGGCTTGAAAATTACTTAACATTTAAAGAAATAAAGAATATTGGTTAACATTACCTTGCTCTGCTTTCTTATACTTATAAAAGTAGGGACCAGAATAAGCCCAATCCTGAGATCAGCTAGAAGTGCTGACAATTAAAAGTCTTATATAATTTTCAACACTTCTGGACTAATTTTACTATGCATTATAATTAACTTCGTCTTATTAACAAGTGTTAACTCTTTCTTCACAGTCGTATTTAATGTTCTTTTTGATCTGTTTAGGAAATGACTACAAACTAAGGACACTACATTCGATCCATTCTTCGAGTTCTGTCTTGACACCAAAGAATTGGGACTACGTTCTTCGTGACGTTAAGCCTAATGTTTACTTGTCCTCAAGTTTAGGTAATCTGTAGATTTAATTTTAAGTTTAAATAATTAGTTTCCTCTAAACGATTTATTAGTTACACTCTAGTCTAGTTATAATTACAAATAATGTAAATGCATTTTTAGTTTTATTTTTAAAAAATACGCTTGTAATTTTTTTTAAAAGTAGAGATTCTTTTTTGAAGTTTGAATTGAATTTAAAAATAAAAAAATCGTTTTAAAATAAAAAGAAATATATGATTGCCATTTATATACATTGTGGACTTAATTTATAACGAACACCACATCCTACGCATTATAGCAGGGAGAAAAGAACAGGTGGCTCAGGTCAGGTCTGTTATTTTTCTTCATGCTATATTGCTCATAAAAGACTACTGTACAAATTAGAGCAGTGTGGCATTGGGGGGAAAATTACTGCTATGGATAAAGGGATGATTGTGTGGGAGAAGACAGAGTAGTAATCAATGGATACTGTTCTTCGCTGACTAATGTTATTAGTGGAGTCCCCCAGGGTTCGGCGTTGGGCCCATCGTTTTCTATATTTATTAATGATAAATGAAATTAATGATATCAGGCTTAACGTCCAAGTTTTATACAAAGGCTGGCAGGATGGTTAATGATAGGAATGATGGTATGCTGTTGCAACAAGATCTAGAAAAGTTAGGCAGATGGGCTGAAAACTGGCAGTTGAAGTTTAACATTGACAACTGCAAAGTACTGCATATGAGTAGAAGTAACCCCAGAAGTATTGTACCAACTATGTGGTACTGCACTCAGTTTAGTGGAAAATGACAAAGGCTTCGGGATAACTGCGCAGTCGGATATGAAGTTCTCTGAACAATGTAGGCAGGCTGTCGGTACTGCTCCTGGGGTTTTGTCAATGATATACAGGAATTTTGCTAGCAGAGATAAGCAGGTGATTATCCCATTGTATGAGGCAATGGTCAGACCACATCTTGAGTTCTGCATACACGTTTGGAGGCCTCGTTTTAATAAGGATGTAGAGCTGCTGGAACGAGTACAGAGAAGAACAATGAGTTGGTGAGGGAAAAAAAAGGGATACTCTTACCAAGAAATGCTTTAGTTCTGCAAATTGCAGCGTCTGGAAACCAGACACCTGCGAGATGATCTGATTGAGGTGTTTGAGTCTTTGAATGGATTGAGCAAACTCAATGTTCATGGCATTTTTCCTCTTGCTCAGGCTACACACACGAGGAGGCACAAATTCAAATTGAGGAAAGATGTTTCTAAAATAGATGTGAGGAAGGTTAGTTGCAGAATAGATGCGAGGAAGTTTGACTGTAACCAGCGGGTGGTTGATTGCTGGAACAAACTTCCACCTGTTGTTGTGGAAACTGATAGTTTAATAAATTCAAGGAAGAACAAGTCAAATTAGTGGAGAGAATGGATAGATGAAATGGGAATTTTTTTTTTGGCAGCTTGCATCATTTGCCACTACTAATGCTAAGGATTAAAATAATAAATCATTCAGAGAACCCTCGCAATTTACAGACGTTAATTACAGCTCAATATGGCTTTAGTTGCTGATATACATAAAACTCTTCATTCAATCAATCAATCAATCAATCAATCAATCAATCAATCAATCAAAAGAGATAAATTAAGTGTGCAGCGATTTCTTCTAATTATCCAGGAACTGGGAGATGTTATCCAAACTGTGACCGAATATAACCGTGGTTGTTCAGTTTATGATGGAAACTTTCGCGCCAGAACCCAGTTTGGATTAAGGTACGAGAGCTGGTACGGTGTTACCCTGGGCACCATTCTGTAAGGCGCGCCAAAAACAGGAGAATGAGGCAAATAATAATAATAATAAATAAATAAATATATATATCTTTAGTAAAAATAACGCCTAAAAATCTTTCTAAACGAGGTGTAGAAATACCTTGGTCCGGCCCTGCCAGACCCCTACAAGACAACGGAATATTACTGTCTTCTAATGGAATGTTGTTTGGGCCACAAAGAGAAATCCTATCTAAACACAGTTGTGGTGTTCGTAATAAATTACCCGCTGATTTTATATCAAATACTTAAAATAATAAGTTAATAAATTTCATTCACTCTATTCATAAACTCGCAGGAAGCACAGATATTCTTTCCTATCATGCTGGTTCCAATTACACCCTTCCTGTCCACTTTGGTGAAATTCAAGCTCCTAATTTAGGCATGGCGTTGGATTGCTTCGATGAATCCGGTGAGTAAGGAACTATGAGGCTGAGTGTTTTGAGTATATTATTCTGAAATATTTATTAAATATAAATATGATAATAATTAGTAGCAATAATGCAAAGAATATAAAATACGAGGGTTGGTCCATAAGTAATGTTTCTTTGGCCATAACGGTATAACCTTTTTCTAAAAATTCAACCAAAATTGAATTGATACTTCTGTGTGCTAAAATACTGTGGCCATTACTTTTTCTAACGATCTGATAATTCGAGATTTTCTCTTCATTAGAGATAACTGATGTGTCCATTCCATAGATTGGTATTTAGAATAAGGATCGTAATTAAAAGGCAAAGGTCTCATTATCTGTTATCAGGGTAAAAAATCTCCTTGAAAGTTCTTGCACTAATGCAATAGTCTGTGCTAGTAAGCACAGTGGTTATAATCACTATTCTTCCAACATCGGGAGGATTCGAAACTTGTCAATGACGCTAGAAACTTTAATGGACTTTTTCACTCTCTTGTTGAGTTAGTCGGTCTCAGGCGTGGACAATAAGGTTTTAGTCCACGAATTAGTTTTGGAGTGGTCCCAATATGACAAAAATAAAAATAAAAACACTTGAAACTGGTCTTGGCAGATCTGCTTGGAAAATTTTATTTTGCTTGTTAACAGCTCGGCTACTCATTTGCAGAGTATTTTCCTATAATCTAATCTGTCTAAAATGGCAAATACAGTTCTTTTTAAACACCCTAGTACTTGCATCATACATATATTGTTATTGGTCAGTTGAATCATTTTACCCAAAATCTTATTGTTTTCTTCAATGCACACGGAATCTGATCTTTCGCTCCTTGGCTGGTCACAAACAGTGACTCTTTCTTTAAAATGTAAAAGCGACCTACGACCATTGCTTATATCAAAAGTGTCTTGTGGGCATATCTTCCTCAATTTTTCATGAATCCGAACAGCTGAGTTTAATTCTGATTTTAAAGGAACTCTATCAACGAGCCTTGGTGAAGTGCAGATCTGTAATGGACAGAGACTTTTATTTTATTATATTTATGAGGGGTGTTCAATAAATTATCTACTTTAGGTACTTTCCATAGTTATATTTCAATGATTCATAATTTATCATGTTCCTACATATCTCAACCTGAATAATACTAATTTTGATACCACTATGTTTTTAGGTTGTGCTGCTGTAAGAGAAAGAAGGAAGACACCCATATCAAATTATGGATTTTCTGAAATTGGAGCATCGTTCTGTCATCAAGTTTTTCACGAAAGAACGAAATAGGCTAAAGGCTATTCATGAAATGATGGTGGCTGTGTATGGCAACAGTGCACCTTCAGAGTAATCAATAAAAATAAATCTGCACCCCTTTTCAATCCACTGCAGGAGCCTCCTCAACAAGTCATGTTGAAGGAAATGGACCATAATCTGCCACGTTGTTCCAGTGCCGGTCGGCAGATCGACCGTATTTAGCAGTCAGGGGCTTGAAGAACCCCGGTCTACTCAAAGAGGGTGCGCTATTGCACTCCTGTTCCTAGCCACTCGACTAGTCTGCGCGGGTAGCACAGTGGTATCGTCACCATCCTTCCCACATCTGGTGGAAAAGGCCCTAGTTCGAATCCCGTCGATGGCGCGAGGAACTTTTATGGGAATTTTTCACTCTGTGTCTGAGTTAGTCGGTCACAGACACAGATAGCAAGGTTCCCCCCCCCCCCCCGGAACCGGGGTTTCTCATCCAGCAAAGCAAGCAAATCGACCAGTGAACAAACCCAATTTACAAACACAATACACATGGTTAGATGAAATAACTTCCCGGGTGACCCTAATAAATAGTTTTTTTTTAATCACTCGGCTACGGAGGCAGAGTACCAGGTGAAATTCTGGTCAAAACAATTCAAGTGGGATAGAGAGTCCATCGAAGATGATCCATGTCCAGGAAGGCCTGTGACAGCGGTCACTCCAGAGATGTGCAAAGCAGCTGTGGAAACCCTTGTGCTGAATGACAGAAGTTTAAAGGTATCGCAAGTTTCTAGGGAATCTGACATATCTGGGGGAACAGTTATAACCATCCTGCATGAACGTTTGGAGATGACTAAGATCAGTTCAAGGTGTCACTAGGTTTCTGACCCCTGTGCAGAAGCAATTCAGTGTTGTGAGGAGAATTTAGAGCTTTATGGAAGGGACTCTGAAACTTGCATCTCCAGCATTGTTACGGGCAATGAAACATGGGTTCATCACTAGGATCCTGAGACCAAGCAAGAATCAATGCAATGGAAGCACAAGGATTCTCCCCCACCCAAAAAAATTCGGACAGAACCTTCAGCTGGAAAGACTATGACCACCATTTTTTGGGATTCTGAGGAAATTTTGTGTATTCACTACTTGGAACACAAGCAGTCAGTCACTGGGGAGTCATATGCATCCCTACTGTGCAACCTAAGGGATGTCATAAAGGAAAAACGCCGTAGACTACTTTCCAGAGGTGTGTTGCTTCTTCACTACAACGCACCAGTCGTAAAGGTCACACGCTGCTGTTGCTGCTTTGAGAGACTGTGTTACCCATCCACCTTACAGTCTAGATCTGGCCCCATTGACTATTTCTTGTTTCAACACCTCAAGAAAAACGTAGTGGACGTCGTTTTTCTGATGACAACGAACTGAAATCTGCTGTTTTTGCGTTCTTTGATGGACAGGACAAAGAATTGTATTTGTCTGGTATTTCCTCATTGCCAACAAAACGGAACAAGGGTATTGAAATTCATGGGAGTGGCATTGAAAAATAAAAGTAGATTTTTGCCTCTATCTTCGTTGCCTCTATTTTCCTTCGTAGGCAGGTAGATAATTTATTGAACGCCCATCGTATGTTTTAATATCTATGTTAGTAATATATAAAACTTCATGATGCTAGCTCAATTACAAAACTTTTTTTTTCGCCCAAGAACGATTGTTTATGGACGAACCCTTGTACAAGTATACTGTATATGTTTAATTCTATATTGGATTTTGAATCTCTGGTTTCTGTTTAGGAAACCCTATTGTTGGTCAGAAAGGAGAAATGGTCATCGTAAAACCTTTTCCTTCGCAGCCACTTGCGTTTTTGAATGACCCTAGTCATGTGAAATATAAACGGGAATACTTTGGCAAATTCCCCGGTGAGTAAAATTATATTGCAATTATTGTAATAAAATTAGAGTGTTCTTTTAGCATTAGCATCAGTAGAGGCACGATGCAAGAAAGCAAGCTTATGCAGCATCAGCCGAAAAAAAAAAAAAAAAACATTTTATCCCCCCTCCATTCGTTCCAAATGCCTGTCCAGCTCAGTCGTAAATTTATTTAAGCTATCAACTTCTACAACAAAAGATGGAAGTCTGTTCCACCACTCAACCACCCGCTGGCTAAAGGCAAATTTCCGCACATCTATTCTACAACTGTCTTTCCTCAATTTGAATCTCTGTCCCCTGCCGACCGGGCTAGCCGAGTGGGTAAAGTACCTGCCCGGCAACCCAAAGGTCGCGGGTTCGATTCCCGCCTCGGGCTTGGATCAAAGTACTGCAAAAACCTTGGGAGGTGCAATATGGCCACAGAAGCCGATGCGCCAACAACTACCAAATCAAAAAAAAAAAAAAAAAAAAAAAAAAAAAATCTGTCCCCTCAGGTTCTGAATCTGAGCAAGAGGAAGAATCCCATCAGCATTCAGCTTGCTCAACCCATTCAAGGCCTTATACACATCATTCAGATCACCTCGCAACTGGCTACTCTCCAAGAGCTGCAATTTGCAAAACTTAAGCCTTTCTTGGTAAGAGCACCCCTTCATCCCCTCACCAATCTTGTTGCCCTTCTTTGTATTCGTTATAGCAACTCTACATCCTTCTAAAATGAGGCCTCCAGACCTGTACACAGTACTCTAGGTGTGGCCTGACCATTGCCTTTACAAAGGGATATCACATCCTTTTCCCTACTACTAAAATTCCTGTATATCATTGACAAAACCCCATGACCTGCTCTTGCAACTTCTCTGCACTTCTCAGAAATCTTCATATCTGACTGCGCAATCACTCCCAGGTCTTTTTCACTTTCCACTTCCCTGAGTGTAGTCCCACGCAGTTGGTACGTTTCTCTTGGGTTATTGCTACCCATATGCAGTACTTTGCATTGTCATTGTTAGACTTCAGTTACCACTTCTCAGCCCATTTGCCCAACTCATCTAGATCCAGTTGGAGTAGTAAACTGTCTTTACTGTCGTTAACAACCCTGCCAACCTTTGTGTCATCTGCAAACTTGGATATTAAACCTGATATACCTTCATCAATATCATTGATAAATATACAAAACAACAATGGACCCATACTGAACCCTTGGGAACTCCACTAATAACATTGTCCACGAAGAGCAGTGTCCACTGATTACCACTCTCTGTCATCTCCCACTCAACCATACCTTTATCCATTGTAGCAATGTCATACCTCTCAAACCCTTAATGTCATACATCTAAAATTTGTACAGCAGTCTTCCATGTGCAACAGTATCAAAAGCTTTCCTGAAATCCAAGTATATAATATCAAAATTATTTTTGGCATTCCGTTCCTTTGTGACACATCATATTATCCAATCAAATTAGTCAGATAAAACCCCCCTTTAACAAACCCATGCTGTGTTTTAAGTATTAGTGAAGTCTTGTCTAGATGACCCTGCAGTGCTTCTTTAATCAGTGCCTCCATTAATTTTCCTGGAACAGAAGTTAAACTAACAGGTCTATAGTTACCTGTGTCACCTTTTGAATCCCCTTTGTGAATTGGTGATACATTTTTGCACAACTCCAGTCCATGGGTACCTCCCCTGAGTCCAAAGAAGCTCTCATAATTATGGCTAAGGGTTTACTTACTTCTTCTGCTGCCTCCTTTAATATAACTGGATAGG
The DNA here is from genome assembly GCF_048544385.1 of Mastigoproctus giganteus. Lineage (NCBI taxonomy): Eukaryota > Metazoa > Arthropoda > Arachnida > Uropygi > Thelyphonidae > Mastigoproctus > Mastigoproctus giganteus. The sequence continues at coordinate 226,602,664 of NC_143576.1, read as the reverse complement.
TCCCGTCCACCCCAGGTGCCTTTTTTATGTTTAACTTCATCCTCCACTTTTCTCCAGTTATTACAAAATCACTTAGCTTCCTGTTAGAGTTTGATGAACTTCTGGCACTCCCCTCATTGAATAACAAGCACATTACAAATATTGCTTCCTCTGCATCTAAAAAACTTGGTTTTCTCTTTCGCTCTCGGCGTTACTTTTCTCCCAAACAGCTGCTCACTCTGTATAAATCGCAAATCCGCCCTGCCATGGAATATTGTTCCCACATCTGGGGTGGTGCCTCCAAAACCTCTCTCAGGCTTCTTGATTCCATTCAGAAGAGGGCAGTTAGGTTAATTAATGATTCATCTCTAACAGAGTCTCTCCACTCGCTTTCTCATAGACGCACTGTTTCTGCTGCATGCCTCTTCTACAGATACTTCCATGGGCACTGTTCTTCTGAATTGGCTTCTATAATTCCCGCTCTCTCTTTCAAAACAGTCCGAACACGTGCCGCCACCAGCCAACATCCATTTACTGTCCAACTTCAAACCCACAGAACCAACTTTTCATCTTCCTCGTTTATTCATTCAACTGCCGTTTTCTGGAACAACCTTCCTTCGTTCGTATTTCCTGAAAATTACAGTCTACAGAAGTTCAAGTCCAATGTCAACAAATATCTTCTTTCATCTTCTCAACCTCCAACCCAAGCACGGTACTAAGTACTATAGGTTATAATACCTCTCGTGTTTGGGGTTCTCATAAAAAAAAAAAAAAAAAAATTCCTCATGTGTGAATGTAGATGCAAAATACTCAGTCAGTTTATTAGCTATTTGAGCAGGATCATCAATAGTCAACCTATCTATGTTAAGTGGTCCAATCAGCTTCATCCCCTTCCTTTTAGAGTTTATATAAGTAAAGAAATCCTTGCTGTTTTTCTTTGCATCCCTTGCCAAAGATTTCTCGTAATGTGCCGTCGCCTGCCGAACCTCCTTTGTGACTTGATTACAGACCAGCTTATATCTGCCATAGGCTTCTGTGTCACCTGATACTTTATATGCATCCCATACATTTTTCTTCTGTGCCACGAGCCTCATTAATTCATCTGATATCCATTTAGGTTTAAACCTTGAACAGTATTTCTTAGTTGGAATGAAAAGCCTGGTAGCCTCCAAAATTGAGTCCCTGAAGGCTTCCCATTTAGAATTTACCGTTGGTAACATTATCAGTTGATCCCACTGTAGAGAATTTAAAAACTGTCTGAGACCTCTGTAGTCACTTTAACGACAGCAAAAGCTCTTCCTTTTAGCCTTGATGGTAGTTACATCTTTAAGTAATTCCCACATCAGTACATTGTGATCATTGTTTTATTGTACTTCTATTTGTTAGTAATAGATGTTGTATAGAAAATGTCCACATTTTATGGAAAAGAACTGAGTTCGAATCCTGTTAATAAGGCGAGGAATTTTTATGGCCCTTTTTTGTAACATGCCTCAGTTAGTTGGTTCCAGGCGAGGGTAGAATGTTTTTCTCCCGGAAAGTTGAGTTCAACAAACAGCAGATCGACCAGAGGACATATGCAATTCACAGACATTTTTTACTGGGTAATATGGCCTACTTGCTGGTACGCCTAAAACCCCAAAACAGCCAACCACCAACCACTCAACCGTGCTTACATTTATTTTCCTTTGTTCCTGCTCCATCAAGGACATTTTTCAATGTACTTGCTATAATGCTACATGTACTATTCGATTGTCTGATAAGTCTGATCTAATGTAGTGTAATACTCAGATAAACGAATTTTAACTCCACTTTTTAAATATTTCTTGATCGATACATATAATATTCCCAGACATGACCCCGAAAATAATAATTCCATTAATAATTCTTATTGTGTAATCAATTATTATTGTTAATGCAATTATGGTTTATATGGTATCCAATATATTTTTCTCTTCTTGCAGGAGTTTGGGCCCAAGGTGATTACTGCTATTTTAATCCAGTTACACGTGGTATTGTTATGTTGGGAAGAAGGTAAGAATTACTCATTCAGGCTGTCTTTTAACTAATCCTCGATTTCGATGAAACTTAGATGAAGATAACATTATGTTTTTTGAAAATTGGTTAAGCTAATAGTTAAATTGTTCTCGTTTTAGTGTTTCTATAGGTTTTAATATATTTTTTACAGTACGATGGACTGCAAAATCAAATTAATACCAATTTGATCTCGTATGCCTATTCATCTACATATGAATCCACACTTTCATATCCATATAGAATTTCACATTCTTGATATACCGATATACTCTTTAACTCTTAATCTCCTTTTGTGGGAACAGACACCCATCACGTATATGATCATGCACACCTGTCACGAATCAGACACCTGTGGTTACATACAAACATACAACACGCACAAAAAAACACCCCAACAAACCGTAATATATACACTGGTGTGCAAAACTTAAGGACCAGTCAGGTTTTCACCTGTAGCTTCTCATAGGAGTGGCCTGGATATGGGAAAAGCATACCAAAGGAACCTCTTGAGATACAGAAATGATGAAGGACACAACACCGACACAACAACGGAAACAAACCGGTACAGAGGGACTTTATTGAAAAATGGCAACATAGCACTGGCTGCCATGGTACAGATGCATCACTGCCAAAGATCGGACAAAGGGAACAGGTGGTCCTCAGTAGGAGACCCCTAACGTCAATGCAGGCTTTTCACCGCCTGTCCATACTTGGAACAATGTTGTTGATAAGTTCTTCCGGTAACATCGTCCATTCCTCTGTCAGCGCCATCTTCAGCTGGTGAACATTTTCTAGTGGGTGTGGACGTGCCACTAATCATCTCCCTAGAGCGTCCCATATGTGTTCGATGGGATTTAGATCGATGGGAACGGGCAGACCAATCCATACGAACAATGTCCTCAATTTCTAAAAGCATATCAACAACTGCAGTGCGATGCGGTGTGGCGTTATCATCCATAAACACGAACTCGGCGCCAATGACACCTCGGAACAGACGCACATGGGGAAGGATTACCTCAGTATAGTAGTGTGCACCGGTTACAGTACCACATTCCAGTGTCTGGAGTCCATCCAAGATAACGCCTCCCCAGACGAGACAACCTCGACCGCCATATCGATCTCTTTCAGTGATGTTTGCGGGGTGATACCGTGTGCCAACCTCTCGACAGATTAGCTGACGTCCAGAATCGCTGTTGAGACTGAATCTACTCTCATCAGTAAAGAGTACCTTAAGTAAAGATTTAGTGATTGTAACCTTTAGAAGTAGTGTTGGTCCTTGAGTTTTGCACACCAGGATAGTAGTAGTACACTTAACATAAACACATTTGTTGGGTTGGAAACACATTCTGACAAGCCAGTCTCATTCGGGTTTGTCCTTATCGATAATTGTCACAGTCCAGGTAGTAGTCTAAGTAGGGATATCACAGTCAGTTGGTCACAACATAGTTTCTTCTCCTAGTCTCAAAAGCTTTCTGAGAAAACTTAGAGAATGCCATGCAGTGTATCTACATGGCCTTCTCTGAGTTTTTTTTCTCCAGGTTTATGGGAGAGAAAACCCATGGGAGGATATTAGTCTACATCTGTAGGGAATGTAATTTGGGCAGTCATAAAGGACATAGGCCCAATCCTTATCGGCTCTACGAGTAATTACAGACCAGTTAGTTTAACTTCTGTTCCGGGTAAAATAATGGAGTCGCTGGTTAAAGATGCATTGCAGGATCATCTAGACAAGACTGCAGCAATAATTCAGACACAGCATGGGTTTGTTAAGGGAAAGTCTTGTCTGACAAATTTGATTGGTTATTATGATGTGGTCACAAAGGAACTGGATGCAAAAAATAATTTTGATATCATATACTTGGATTTCAGGAAAGCTTTTGACACTGTTGCGCATGGAAGACTACTGTACAAATTGGAGCAGAATGGTATTAAGGGTAAGTTGCTACAATGGATAAAAGGATGGTTAAGTGGGAGAAGACAGAGGGTGGTAATCAATGGGTGCTGCTCTTCGTGGACTAATGTTATTAGTGGAGTCCCACAGGGTTCGGTGTTGGGTCCACTGTTGTTTTGTGTATTTATCAATGATATTGATGAAGGTATATCAGGCTTAATGTCGAAGTTTGCAGACGACACAAAGGTTGGCAGGGTTGTTAATGACAGTAATGGCAGTGTGCTACTGCAACAGGATCTAGATAATTTGGGCAGATGGGCTAAGAAGTGGCAACTGAAGTTCAACCTTGACAAATGCAAAGTACTGCATATGGGTAGAAGTAACCCCAGAGAAACGTACCAACTGTGTGGTACTACACTTAAGGTGGTAGAAAATGAAAAAGACCTGGGAGTAATTGTGCAGTCAGATATGAAGTTTTCTGAGCAGTGCAGACAGGCTGCTAGGGCGGGTCATGGGGTTTTGTCAATGATTTATAGGAATTTTGCTAGCAGGGAAAAGGAGGTGATTGTCCCTCTGTATAAGGCAATGGTCAGGCCACGCCTTGAGTACTGCGTACAGGTCTGGAGGCCTCATTTTAGGAAGGATGTAGATTTGCTTGAGCGTGTACAGAGAAGAGCAACACGATTGTTGAGGGGAATGAAGGGATCCTCTTACCAAGAGAGGCTTAAGTTCTGCAAATTGCAGTGGCTGGAGACTAGGCACCTGCGCGGTGATCTGATTGAGGTCTATAAGGCCTTGAATGGGTTGAGCACGCTGAATTCTGATGGGATCCTTCCACTTGTTCAGATTACCAACCTACGGGGACATAAGTTCAAATTAAGAAAGGACAGATGTAGAATAGATGTGCGGAAATTTGCCTTTAGCCAGCGGGTGGTTAATTGCTGGAACAAACTTCCATCTGTCGTTGTGGAAGTTGATAGGTTAAATAAATTTAAGGAGGAACTGGACAGGCATTTGGAGGGAATGGTGTGATTTTTTTTTTTTTTTTTTTTGGCTGATGCTGCATAAGCTCCTACACTTGCTTTCTTGCATCATGTGCCACTACTACTACTACTACTACCGGTACATTTAAGATCTTGGGTCAGTCCCAGTTGACATAACTTTGCATTCGGGGAACCGTGCCCTTCTTACTATTGCCATCCTATACTATGAATCCCAAATCCTCAATGCTTATTTGTGTTGACGTATTAATGGTACATGTATTAGTTTACGTATTAGTTTAAAGTAATGATTTAATTATATATGACCCTCGTAGTAGCACAGTTGCTATAATCTTCGTCCTCCCCACGCCAGTTGGAAAAGACCTGAGTACATTGGAATTCTTGGCTTTCACTTTACTGTCTTAGGCGCATAGCTTTACATCTGCATGGTATAGTTCTGTATAGTTCTCCATATTTTCCTAATCACGGTCTGATGTAACGTTTAATAGTTGGTTCGATGGCATTAATCATTTCTGTTAAATTTACTTTACAAAATATTATTGTTGATTTACATACCTTTACTTCATATCTTGGACTGGTTTGTTCAAATTTTGTTTTAATTATGTATACAAAACATTTTGAAAATCTCTCATAAATTAATACAGTTCATTTTCTTGCAGTGACAATGTTATGAATCCCACCGGAATGAGGATTGGTACCTCGGAAATCTACAGTATCAGTAAGTACCAGTACTTCAATATTTTACTTCCTGCATACTACTCGCTTGCTCAGATCATTGGGGGTGAATGGGGATTGACATGGAGAGGACACTTGCCACTTGAAAAATAAAATGCATTTATTTCGTTGTAGTTGAAGAGTTCCCAGAGGTTCAAGACAGCGTTTGTGTTTCTCAGTACAATAAAAACTACGATGAACGAATTATTCTTTTCCTGAAGATGGAGCCTGGTCAAAAGTTTACTAAAGATTTGGTGAACAGAATTAATTATAAAATAGCCAGAATTTCTGAATACTGTGTCCCTGGAGTTACCCTTGAGACTAAAGACATTCCAGTAAGTCAATTATTTTAGCATTATTATTACCATTAGTATTTTTAGAGTGAAAACCTATTTGATTGTGTTTGTATCATAATTATTATTTGGAATGATTGAAGTGGAATCTTTGAAGTGGAAACAGCTTGTGATTTAATTTATTTCTCTTTTGTGCTATTTATAGTACACAGCGACTGGTAAGAGGGTGGAAGCTGCTGTAAGAAAAGCCATTGCAGGTGAAACAACGATTAACAGGGCAGCAATAATGAATCCCGAGGCTGTGGATCTCTTTTATAACATTCCACTCTTACAAGATTACTGAGAAGCTCTGATGTCTGCTGTATTAACGTCTTCTCATATTTTGTAGAAAAAAATAAAGCTCTGTAAAAATATGGAATGCATTTGTTTTTATATACACTGCTCGACAAAATTAACGGAACAAAATGTTTTTCATTAATATTTTATTGTGTACTGTGTCGCCGAAGACACTGTTCACAATAAAATAGGAGTCCCGTTTCAGCCTACAAACAGATTCTAGGTGTTGTTTCATCTGGAGACAAGGAATGCGGTACAATCCCTCCAACATCAGAGAAAGGGACACTTGCGGTGGAGACGGTGTTCTTGTGTGGGATGGAACCAACGGCCAACCCCTCCATGTTTTTGATAGCGGTACCGAGAACAGATCCTCGAACCCTATGTGCAAATTACTAGGGATGCGATTGGCCAAGATATCCAATGAATGCAGTAGCCAGTACGATCACCAGACTTAAATCCCATGGAACATTTGTAGGATGCCCTTGGGCGTCGCGTTGCACGCCGACATCCAACTCCTCGGCCACTTGGTGAGCTAAGGTCTACGCAGGTGGAAGGATGGGATTTATTGCCACAGAATCTTATAGACATCCTTATATTGAGCATGATTCATTGCTTTCATTCCTGTTTAGCCGTTGGAGGGATCATACTCCTTACTGATATCATGTGACCATGTTCTCGAGTATTGTATCGACTTCTGTAATGTGACTGTTTTGGTAATTTAGCATTAGCATTAGCATTAGAAGAGGCATTTTATGCAAGAAAGCAAGCTTATGCAGCATCAGCCAAAAAAAAAAAAAAAAAAAAGAAAGAAAGAAATAAAATAAAATAAATAAATAAAAAATAACCACTTCCACTTCACCCCTCTGTTCGTTCGAAATACCTGTCCAGCTGAGCCTTAAACTTATTTAGGCTATCAACTTCCACGACAAGGGATGGAAGTCTGTTCCACCTACCAACCACCCGCTGGCTAAAGGCAAATTTCCGCACGTCTATCCTACATCTGTCTTTCCTCAATTTGAATTTATGCCCTCTCGGGTGATTATTCAGAGCAAGAGGAAGAATCCCATCAGCATTGAGCATGCTTAAACCATTCAAGGCTTTATACACCTCTATCAGATCACCTCGCTGGTGCCTAGTCCCCAGACACTGTAATTTGCAAAACTTAAGCCTTTCTTCGTAAGAGCATCCCTTTGTTCCATTCACTAATCTTGTTGCCCTTCTCTGTCGTTCCACCATCTCTACATCCTTCTTGAAATGAGGCCTCCAGACCTGTATACAGTACTCTAGGTGTGGCCTGACCATTGCCTTATACAAGGGAAAAATCACCTCCTTATCCCTGCTAGAAAAATTCCTGTATATCATTGACAAGACACCATGAGCTACTCTTACACCCGTCTGCACTGCTCAGAAAACTTCATATCTGCCTGCACAACAACCCCCAGGTCCCTTTCATTCTCTACCACTGTCAGTGTAATACCACAGAGTTGATACGTTGCTCTGGGGTTGTTGTTTCACATATGCAGTACTTTACATTTGTCAATGTTAAACTTCATTTGCCACCTCTCAGCCCATCTGCTCAACCTTTCCAGATCCTGTTGCAGTAGCATAGTGTCAGTAGTGTCCTTGACAACCCTGCCAACCTTCGTATCGTCTGCAAAGTTGGACAACCTTAAGCTTGATATACCATCATCAATATCATTTATAAATACAGAAAACAATAATGCACCCAACACTGAACCCTGAGGGACTACACTAAAAACATTAGTCCACGATGAGCAGTGTCCATTGATTACCACTCTCTGTCTTCTCCCCCTCAACCACCCCTTCATCCATAGCAGCAATTTGCCTCAAATGCCACACTGCTCCAATTTGTGCAGCAGTCTTCCATGTGCAACAGTATCAAAAGCCTTTCTAAGATCCAAGTATATAATATCAAAGTTATTCCCTGCATCCAGTTCTTTTGTAACTGCGTCATAGTATCCAATCAAATTGGTCAGGCAAGACTTCCCCTTAACAAAACCATGCTGTGTCCGAGCTATAACTGAAGTCTTGTCTAGATGATCCTGCAGTGTTCTTTAACCAGTGCCTCCATTAATTTTCCAGGAACAGAAGTTAAACTCACAGGTCTATAATTACTTGTGTCGCCCTTTGATCCTCCTTTGTGAATTGGGGTCACATTTGCACATCTCCAGTCTGTGGGTACCTCCCCTGAGTCCAAGGAACCTCTCATAATTTTGGCTAAGGGTTTGCTTACTTTCTTTGCTGCCTCTTTTAATATAACTGGATAGATCCCATCTACCCCAGGTGCCTTTCTTGTATTTATGTTCAACAATTTCTCATCCACTTTACTCTCAGTTATTACACGATTCTCTAGCTTACTGCTAGAGTTGAATACACCTCTGGCTTTCCCCTCGCTAAATAACTCCTCATGTGTGAATGTCGATGCAAAATATTCATTCAGTTTGTTAGCTACCCGAGCAGGATCATCAACAGTTGACCCATCGATATCAAGTGGACTAATCTGATTCATTCCATTCTTTCTAGAGTTTACATAAGTAAAGAACTCTTTGCTGTTTTTATTTGCATTCTTTGCCATAGATTTCTCGTAATCTGCCTTCGCCTGCCTAACCTCCTTTGTAACTTGGTTACAGATCAACTTGTATCTATCATAGGTTCTGTGTCACGTGATAATTTATATGTATCCCATGCATTTTTCCTCTCTGCCATATGCCTCATTAGTTCATCTGACAGTGCTTTTTGGCCTAAACCTTGAACAATATTTCTTAGTTGGTATGTAAAGCCTAGTAGCTTCCAAGATAAGTTCTTTGAATGCTTCCCATTTTGAATTTGCTGATGGTAACATCATCAGTTGGTCCCACTGTATAGAATTTAAATACTGTCTCAGTCCATCGTAGTCACCTTTCCGAAAGCAATACCCCTTCCCTTTACCCCTAATGGTAGTTACCTCTTTCAGTAAATCCCACTTCAGCACACTGCTGTGATCTCTGCCAGCTAGTGGTTCATTTATCTGCAGATTCTTAGTCCATGAAGAATCACTGCTGATAATCAAATCAAGAGTATTGCTCCCTCTTGTTGCCTCACGAACATGCTGATGTAGAAAACAATCATCCAATAAATCCACAAAAGCCCTGCTAGTGTGTGAGTAACCAGCCCCCAAATTCCAGTCAATATCTGGGAAATTAAAATCCCCCATTATAAGACTCTCTGATTTACTGGCCCACTCTATTTCTCTGTACAGTTTCTTATTATACTGATCAGAGTCATTAGGCCTATAGCACACTCCTACTCTCAATTTTGATCTCCCAATGCTTATGTCACACCAAACTGACTCGACACTGCACTATCCAGCGATGTTGACTGGCTTCACTTCCTTGGATTTTATGTATTTCTTAACTAATAGCATAACCCCTCCTCCCCTCCTATCCTATCTATCCTTTCTATACACATTGTATTCCCCAAATTCCAGTTCCGCATTCCTTATCTCTGCCTGACATCACGTCTCTGATATCCCAACAATATCTGCCTTTGATGTTTTGAGCAATACCTCAAATTCATCAAATTTATTTACTAAACTCCTAGCATTGGTGTACACGCAAGTATACATGCACCTGTTTCTATTCTTAGCTACCCTAACACAACCCATGTGTTCACTTGTACCGCAATGACTTCTAGCAGTCTCTGAAATACCCTGCATCTTATATTCCAGGCTGTGGCTCATTCCAATAGAAGCAGTACAAGAATCACTTTCACCTTTGCCAGTGGCTACTGTTAATCTATTAGTCCTTGTATCCCCCCCCAATCTAGCAGTTTTCCGACCCACCTAACACTGCCTCGATAGCATCAGCAAATATTCTTGAACCCTTTCTATTTAAGTGTATCCCATCCCTGTAGAAGCAGTCTCTCCTGTTAACAAGTACAGACCAGGCTCAAGGGGTAGAATTTTTTTCAGCCTGGTCTGTACTTGTTAACAGAAGAGATTGCTTCTACAGGGATGGGATACACTTAAATAGAAAGGGTGCAAGAATGTTTGCTGATGCTATCGAGACAGTGTTAGGTGGGTCGGAAAACTGCTAGATTGGGGGGGGGGATACAAGGACTAATAGATTAACAGTAGCCACTGGCAGAGGTGAAAGTGATTCTTGCACTGCTTCTATTGGAATGAGCCGCAGCCTGGAAAATAAGATGCAGGGTATTTCAGAGACTGCTGGGAGTCATTGCGGTACAAGTAAATACATGGGTAGCTAAGAAAAAGCTGGACAAGGCTCCCATCATATACTCCCTCCTATCGTGTCTGGGCAGAATTGCCGACACTTTCAAATTGAACCCTAATTCACGGGTTTTTTTCAACAGTGACCTGTACTTATTAAGTAATTCCTCTGGTCTCCTACTCTTAATATCATTAGTGCCAACGTGTACAACTATATCACCTTTTGTGCCCTTAAAAGATGATATCCGCTCTACAACGTCATCAACCTTTGCCCCTGGCAGACATACCCTGGTCCTGTTCCACCTATCCTTTTTACAAAGGATGTTTGCCGTTTCCGTGACAATAGAGTCACCAACAACTACTAGTTCCTTTGGGACCAGCGCATTCTGCCTTGGGGGGCTGACGCTGTGTTGCGTGATGACCAAGTGCAAGCTCTGGCATTGGTGTGGGCAGCTGAGAGTTTGATGGGCCCCCTCACATTTAATCCTTCGAGGGCATCCACTCTGTCCTTCAAGCTCTCATATAGGGTAATTCTTATAAATGTCTTATAAATTCCTATAAATGTCCCTTATACCTGTCCGAAGTTTCTCCCTGTCTCCTGATTTCATCTTTATTCTATGGTACACCACCATACCAAATTTTGTCTGGTTTCATCGCAAGCTGCACGAATTACACCACGTTTTCTACGTGTTCTGTTAATTTTGTCGAGCAGTGTATATGGCATCTATTTACACTTGTTATCCTGTCATAAAACCTGCACCTGTTTAATAAACTAGCATTAATATAAAATTAATAATTAAATTATTTTGGTTGTCATGGGGATACGTTCAGTAGCAAATGTGCAGTTGTTTGTTAAAATTATGAAGTTGCCATTTTGGGCCATTTTTTTTTTTAATAAGAAAATAATATAAAATATATACACTGCATACTAAATACAATAGAGGAAGATTAGAAAAGAGCGAAGAAATAACTAAAAAAAATAAATAAAACGAGAACAACAAAAGTTGAAAAAGAAGGAGGGTGGAAGGAATATTGTATCTAAAAATTTAGAAATTATCATATAAAAGGCAAATATGGACATAATTAAAGCAAATAAATAATAAATTTAGATCGGGCCACCCGATGCTACTGGGGCTAAAAAAGTGTGAAAGATCAAAATATATATAAACTGAAACTGTGAAATACGCGTATTTACATTCTGTCTTTTCAATGTCCATCTTACGAATTGGTTGTCTTAAGGTTGGAAGGGAAAGGACTAAATAATTTTCTTGTTTCATTTGATGTAAACTAAATTCAATTTTTATTTAACCGTCTCTCTCCCAGATATGCATAAAAACAAGTTAAACACCCAAATCCATTTTAACATCATCAGACTACTCCAAATTTGCACATCTCCACGGACTGGAGATGTACAAATGTATCCCCAATTCACAAAGGGGGATTCGAAGGGTGACACGATTAATTACAGACTAGTTAGTTTAACTTCTGTTCCAGGTAAAATAATGGAGTCGCTGTTAAAGATGCATTGCAGGATCATCTAGACAAGACTGCAGCAATAATTCAGACACAGCATGGGTTTGTTAAGGGGAAGTCTTGTCTGACAAATTTGATAGGATATTATGATGTGGTTACAAAGGAACTGGATGCAAAAAATAATTTTGATATCATATACTTGGATTTCAGGAAAGCTTTTGACACTGTTGCGCATGGAAGACTATTGTACAAATTGGAGTAGAATGGTATTAAGGGTAAGTTGCTACAATGGATAAAAGGATGGTTGAGCAGGAGAAGACAGAGGGTGGTAATGAATGGGTGCTGCTCGTCATGGACTAATGTTATTAGTGGAGTCCCACAGGGTTCGGTGTTGGGTCCACTGTTGTTTTGTATATTTATCAATGATATTGATGAAGGTATATCAGGCTTAATGTCGAAGTTTGCAGATGATACAAAGGTTGGCAGGGTTGTTAATGATACTAAAGACAGTATGCTACTGCAACAGGATCTAGATAATTTGGCCAGATGGGCTAAGAAGTGACAACTGAAGTTTAACCTTGACAAATGCCAAGTACTGCATATGGGTAGAAGTAACCCCAGAGAAACGTACCAACTGTGTGGTACTACACTTAAGGTGGTAGAAAATGAAAAAGACCTGGGAGTAATTGTGCAGGCAGATATGAAGTTCTCTGAGCAATGTAGACAGGCTGCCAGGGCAGGTCATGGGGTTTTGTCAATGATATATAGGAATTTTGCTAGCAGGGAAAAGGAGGTGATTGTCCCTCTGTATAAGGCAATGGTCAGGCCACGCCTTGAGTACTGAGTACAGGTCTGGAGGCCTCATTTTAGGAAGGATGTAGATTTACTTGAGCGTGTACAGAGATGGGCAACAACATTGGTTAGTGATAAATGAAGGGATCCTCTTACCAAGAGAGGCTTAAGTTCTGCAAATTGCAGTGGCTGGAAACTAGACACCTGCGCGGTGATCTGATTGAGGTGTATAAGGCCTTGAATGGGTTGAGCACGCTGAATTCTGATGGGATCCTTCCACTTGTTCAGATTACGAACCTAAGGGGACATAAATTCAAATTAAGAAAAGACAGATGTAGAATAGATGTGCGGAAATTTGCCTTTAGCCAGCGGGTGGTTAATTGTTGGAACAAACTTCCATCTGTCGTTGTGGAAGTTGATAGGTTGAATAAATTTAAGGAGGAACTGGACAGGCATTGTTAGGGAATGGTGTGATTTTTTTTTTTTTTTTTTTTTGGCTGATGCTGCATAAGTTCATACGCTTGCTTTCTTGCATCACATGCCACTACTACTATTACTACTACTACTACATCAACGATATCTTAGCTCTAATTGAACACGCAATAAGAGAAGCCTACATCGTCTTCCAGAATAACTTCTAAGTCTTGGACTCAGCATGGGCAATCTTTTGTTCTCCCTCTCGGCAGCTGTGTTGATGGAGACCTTTAAAATTAGGTCCTTAATATTGGCACTCCCACCCCAAGCCCTCGTGGGTAGCATCAGTTGGTAGAATCGCCAGTCTTCCAAAAACTGGTTGAAAAGATCTGAGTTCAATGATATGAGGAGTTTTTATGGGCCTTTTTCATAACGTGACTGAGTTAGTCTATCTCAGGTGAGGGCAGCATGGTTTCTCCCAGAAACTCGGTTTCTTTTTGTCCATCAATAAGAAAATCGACTACAGAACACACGCAATTTACAGACAGTATCCACGGAACAATATGATCTTTGTCGTTGATGCTCCTAAAACCCTACTACAACAACAACCCAAAATTCTGGGGAAGATACGTGGACGATGTTTTAACGTGCCCAGTGTCTGTGTATACCATGAGGAGGTAGACCACAACTACGCAAATAATGCGGCGTTATTTGAGCATGTAGACACGTGGAGCTGAGCCTAGTTTTACTATCTAGTGCCTTTCCGCACTGAGGAACACGTGATAAAATCAAGGTAATTAAGTCCTTTGTCCTTACAGCCCTAAAAGTTTTCAAAGGATCTGCTCTCCAAAAGAACTAAAATACATTAAAAAACCGCCATGTAAAATGGGTACCCCCAAATTTCTCATTACAAAATTTTATAGATGACACCACCAAATAAAACAGAAAAAAATGAAAAATGCAGGCGCCCTCACTATTCTATTCAGCAATAGAGTGTTCTTAAAGTAGCCAAAGTCTCCAAACTTTCGAAATTCTACACAGGTATGACCTCACTGAAACCACGTTTTGCAACTCCAATCAAGATGGATACAACCCAAGAGGCCCTATATATAAATTAATCTGTAACTCCAAATAAGTCTATATAGAAGAATCTTGAGAAAGACTCCGAGAAACGGGTAACAACACACAAAAAAAGACACCCAGTACGGAAGACTAGAAGTACTTTAACTATAACAGAAGAATGCACTTCTATTAACTATAATAGAAGTACAATCATAGATTTTAAAATGTCACAAAGGCACAGCAACCAACAAGAAAGAAAGTTTCGAAACCAGGCACGAATACCTCGACCTCTTCAAGCAAAAGATCATTACACAAACAAGAAGGTATTCTCGTAATAGACCACCAGACCTTGTTTCCAAGAACCTACAAAATGACAACCTTTACAACCAACAGAAGGAAATTCAACGTCAGGTAGCCCCTGCACCCATCACTATTACCTTACAAGCGACAAAAGAACCCAAGAAGTTCAACAATCCAACTAATTTAAGAAGTATTATTCATTAACGTATAATCCTATTATAAAATATTATTTAATGTGAAAATTAATAATGCATAATTTAAAAAGTGTAATTTTAATGTCCAATTTGTTAGATATAACAAAAAGAGTTTTTTACCTTCTAAATTTCAATAATTTCATTAAAAATAGCGCAACGTTTATTGTAACTATTTTTCACAATCATCTTATTCCTTCCTTCCTTCCTTTAGACTTGAAACGATATCCACAAGTATTTCTAAAGGTCCACCAAGCTTAGTAGTCTATAAATGAGTTATTTGGGATGTTTTTTGTAAAGTTTTTCTTTCTTTCTAGTTTCAAGAAACTCGATCATCTCTGCCTATAAAAATATACTTGGAGTGCAGCGTTTTTTAAATCTCATATTAGAATTAACTATTCTCCTAGTATATATTTCTTAAAAGAAATTAGTTAAAGCAAAATTGCATAAAGTCTGATCAGTTGGATACTGGAGACAGATTTGTTTCTTGGTGTGTTACTTGGGTATTATCGTAAATATGACTGCTCACTGTCGAAACTGAGAAATTATCAGAGAATAGGAAAACAAGTTTAGTAGATTAGGAGAAGTTGTATTGCGATTTGACCTCGGTCAAATACCTTTGATATTTGACCGAGGGGTCAAATCGCAATACAACTTATCAAGGTCAAATACCAAAGGTATTTGACCTTGATATCGCAATAACGCCAGTGTTAGTTCAAAGAGATAGAAGGTAAACAGTGACTTCTCGAGAAAAGTGACTTGTTTTCCGTGAAAAATTCAGTGCTGGCATTGAGGGAAGCTTTGAAGGAATTGATATATAAAAATGACTTGGACTTGCGCTTCTGTGTTGCAGGTAGGGTTTAACCCTTCTTTTGTCTAAACAAATATTTTGTTTAGACAAAAGATTTAACCCTTGGGGGCACTCAACGCCTGACTAAGTATCTTACTCCTTCCCCAATTTCGAAGATTTGAGTTCGAAGATCGCAAATAATGGAACTTTGGTGAACATTTTGGTGATTCTTCATGCATTAAGAATCTGCAGATAAATGAACCACTAGATGGCAGTGATCACAGTGTGTTGAAGTGGGATTTACTTAAAGATGTAACTACCATCAGAGGTAAAGGGAAGGGTTTTTGTTTTCGTAAAGGCGACTATGATGGTCTGAGACAGCATTTAAATTCTATACAGTGGGACCAACTGATGATGTTACCAACAGCAAACTCAAAATGGGAAGCATTCAAGGAACTAATCTTGGAGGCTACCAGGCTTTACATACCAACTAAGAAATATTGTTCAAGGTTTAGGCCTAAATGGTTGTCAGATGAACTAATGAGACATATGGCAGAGAAGAAAAATGCATGGGATACTTACAAATTAACACATGACACAGAAGCCTATGATAGATATATTATTATTATTATTATTAAAATCCGTTTATTAAAATAGCAAGTGTTTGCTTTCACCCCTTATACACAGCCGACCGGCTAGAAGGGTGTACAAAAAGCAAAAATTACAATTATTTACAGTATTTACAATATAAGAAGAGTGTACAAAATGCACGAATACAATTATTTACAATAATTTACACAAGTGTGTATATTTACAATATTGTTTACAAATTCACTCATTGTCAAGATTATAGTTGAAGTAAGCAGTGCGCTTCTGAGATGCTCTTCACTCTGTACTGCTTGCTTTCGGAGTATTTCACAGGGTCTATTGTCAATGAGTTGAAAAGGTTCACTGCGTTGTTTGGGAAGAAGTTCTTCAGACAGCACAGGTTGGATAGCGTTGTTTGGGAAGAAGTTCTTCAGACAGCACAGGTTGGATAGCGTTGTTTGGGAAGAAGTTCTTCAGACAGCACAGGTTGGATAGTGTAGAATGCAGTGGTAGGTAGGGACTGTCATTACTGCGTCCAGCACGTGGAGTAGAGATAAGTCCTCGAAGACTGGGGGCGTCAATCACACCGGTAAGCAACTGAGAAAGAAGAAGAATATTCCTGGATGCAATGTGAACTCTCCAGGGAGTCATATTTAAGTTGGTATATAACACAGCCCTGGAGATGGTGAAAGCATTGCCCGTGACCCTGTTCATCCATCGCATTACCCAGTACTCGACTGCGAGGAATCTATTTATGTACGACGTCGGGGCAGAAGACCAGATTGCTGATGCATACAGTGCGATAGGTTGTAGGCACCGCTGAACGTATCCTCCGACTACATCTACGTTCAGTAACCCCGTCAGGCTCTTGTCGAATTGCCCACATCGCCGAGAAAGTCTTCGTTTTCATGGTCGAGAAATGGGTCTGAAAAGTGAGGCCCTCGTCCCAAGTCAAGCCGAGGTCGGTGTGAGACTTCACTTTCCTTAGCTGCACTCCATTGTGATGTGATAGGCTGTGATGTCATTTTTTATTCTCTTTTTTGTGAAGGTAAGTTGAGCTGACTTTGATGCAATTTATTTCCAGACCTATCTGCAGTAGATATGCTACAAGGCTGTCGATCAGGACGGAGACTCGCTGATTGGTCAGGTGAGTTTGTTCAGCTTCTTTAGATGTTATGTATAATTTGAGGTCGTCTGCATACGATGAAAAATCAGTATACCTTGCGAGGAATTGTTCAAGGGCAGCGGCGAACAGTACACAGGATAGGACACCTCCCTGTGGTACTCCTCTCGTTATACTATACTCCTGTTGGAAGGATTTATAGCTGATGATGAGTTGTCTTGGTGTAAGGATGCGGTTGATGGTTTTTAGCAGGCTTCCAGTAATGCCAAAGTACTTTTCCAGATAATGTAGGTAATGATGTATATACCTTATAATAAGGTAATGTAGGTAATGATGTATATACCTTATATATATATTACCTTATATATATATAATGTAATGTAGGTAATGATGTATATAAGTTGGTCTGTAACCAAGTCACAAAGGAGATTAGGCAGGCAAAGGGGCAGACTACGAAAAATCCTTGGCAAAGGATGCAAAGAAAAACAGAAAAGAGTTCTTTACCTATTTAAACTCAAGAAGGAAAGGAATGAATCAGATTGGTCCACTTGATATTGATGGTTCAACAGTTGAGGATCCTGCTCAGGTGGCTAACAATCTAAACGAGTATTTTGCATCTACATTCACGCATGAGGAGTTATTCAGGAAGGAGAATGATGTAGGTAAAGTAAACATTGGCAGTGAGCTGGATGATTTTGTAATAACTGAGAGGAAAGTGGAGGAGAGATTGTTGAGGATAAACATAAAAAAGGCACCCGGGGTGGATGGGATCTATCCAGTTATATTAAAGGAGGCAACAAAGGAGGTAAGCAAACCCCTAGCCATAATTATGAGAGCTTCTTTGGACTCAGGGGAGGTACCCATAGACTGGAGATGTGCAAATGTAACCCCAATTCACAAAGGAGGATCAAAGGCTGACACAAGTAATTATAGACCTGTTAGTTTAACTTCTGTTCCAGGTAAATTAATGGAGGCACTGGTTAAAGAAGCACTGCAGGATCATCTAGACAAGAATTCAGTTATAGGTCAGACGCAGCATGGTTTTGTTAAGGGGAAGTCTTGCCTGACCAATTTGATTACTATGATGCAGTCACAAAAGAACTGGATGCAGGGAATAGCTTTGATATTATATACTTGGATCTTAGAAAGGCTTTTGATACTGTTGCACATGGAAGACTGCTACACAAATTGGAGCAGTGTGACATTGGAGGCAAATTGCTGCTATGGATAAAGGGGTGGTTGAGGGGGAGAAGACAGAGAGTGGTAATCAATGGACACTGCTCATCGTGGACTAATGTTATTAGTGGAGTCCCTCAGGGCTCAGTGTTGGGTCCATTATTGTTTTCTGTATTTATAAATGATATTGATGATGGTATATCAAGCTTAATGTCCAAGTTTGCAGATGATACAAAGGTTGGCAGGGTTGTCAAGGACACTACTGACACTATGCTGCTGCAACAGGATCTGGAAAGGTTGACCAGATGGGCTGAGAGGTGGCAAATGAAGTTTAACATTGACAAATGTAAAGTACTACATATGGGAAACAGCAACCCCAGAGCAACGTATCAACTCTGCGGTACTACACTGACAGTGGTGGAGAATGAAAAGGACCTGGGGGTAATTGTGCAGGCAGATATAAAGTTCTCTGAGCAGTGCAGACGAGCTGCAAGAGTAGCTCATGGTGTCTTGTCAATGATATACAGGAATTTTTCTAGCAGGGATAAGGAGGTGATTATTCCCTTGTATAAGGCAATGGTTAGGCCACATCTTGAGTACTGTATACAGGTCTGGAGGCCTCATTTCAAGAAGGATGTAGAGCTGCTGGAACGGGTACAGAGAAGGGCAACAAGATTAGTGAATGGAACAAAGGGTTGCTCTTATGAAGAAAGGCTTAAGTTTTGCAAATTACAGAGTCTGGAGACTAGGCACCGGCGAGGTGATCTGATAGAGGTGTATAAGGCTTTGAATGGTTTGAGCATGCTCAATGCCAATGGGATTCTTCATCTTGCTCAGAATAATCGCCTCGGAGGGCATAAATTCAAATTGAGGAAGGACGGATGTCGGATAGATGTGCCAGCGGGTGGTTGGTTGGTGGAACCGACTTCCATCACTTGTTGTTGAAGTTGATAGCCTAAACAAATTTAAGGCTCAACTGGACAGGTATTTCGAGTGAACGGAGGGGTGAAATGGGAGTGGTGTTTTTTTTTTTTTTTTTTTTGGCTGATGCTGTATAAGCTTGCTTTCTTGCATCATATGCCTCTACTAATGCTAATGCTAATGCTAATGCTAATTTTAGAACTGTATAAGTTGGTGTCAAGTGGAAACAAGTTTTCCAAGGCATTGTTTCCCTATTTATTTGTCCCCACAAACATACAAATCAGGTTTATAACACACAGTTAGAGAAACAGTACACTTAAGAGCTTTTGGCTTCAGTTGCCTTAGCACCAATGCTGATAAAAGGGTGCAGAGCAAGCACTGTTGACGCAATGTCTGCAGGGACATAGAATTAAGGAAATTAATAGTAAAAATTTATATTACATAATTATCTAGGAGAGAAGGAGTACACTTCTGCCTCTAGAGCAGAAATTCCTCCTACAGGCTCTGTTTAGCACTAACATAAACTGTTCACCTCTTCTCCTTCCCACCACCATCTTTTGGACACGGTGATTTAGTCTTCTGGTATAAGAATGAGCAACCTGATGGCAAGAAAACAGTTAGTCACATGAAACATCAGCCTTAAAAGAAATAATAGATGTGTTTCTAATAGGGGGACCAGTACAAAGGTCTATATGTTGTTAACGGTTTTAACTATTGTGGTTATAATCGTCATCTTTCCTCATACGATGATCGGGTTTTTGTTCCATCAAACAAACAAACATTTTCACTTTTGAGTTTCTCGAACAAGTTGCTCATACATTAAGTGTATTTATAGTATAATTTCTGTAAACTGCGTGTATTCTTTGGTCTGCTTGCTGCTTGTTGGATGAAAAATCCAAGTTTCGGGGAGAAAAAACCATGCAACCCTCTCCTGAGAAAGACTAACTCAGCCATATTGTGAAAAACAAACCTAAAAACTTCCTCTCGTCATTGAGGGGTTTCAACCCTGCCATTATCCACCTGGAGTGGGAAAGACGGTGATTATATCCATTGTGTTACCTGCGAAGTACTCGCTGATATCATCTATGTTTTATAGTTTTTGTTCGTTTGGGTTAGATGTGTGTTAAACTCCAAAGAAACTAAGGCGATAAGGCCTCGATATACTGGGTTTGTAATAGAGTTTATTCTTCGGTCAGTTTGTTGTTTGTTGGACGAAACTCCGATTTTTCAGAAAATAAAACTATGCAAGGCTAATTAAACCATGTGATACTAATTACGGTAGCTTAATTTTGGTAGATATCGATCTCAAATTAAAACTTACAAGAAAAAATTAAAGTCATTGAAGAAATGAGTACTTGCCCTCGTTTCTTCAGTGACTTAAATTTTGTTGTAGAGGTAAATAAAAACTGTGAATTCATCAAGGACTCAAGTTTCTTGTGACCTGCCAAGTGACGCACTCACAATTCAGATCCCAGAACAGAATAGTCGAGTGCATACTATTCTGGTTCAAGAAGATTTAGTTTTATTGGGAGATTCTGTTATCAGCGAAATGGGCCAACATTTTTTTGTAATACAGATAGGTGGACCAGAACCTGGAACAATCTTTTGGTAGCATCATCAATTGTTGCTGGGAGAAACAATTGATGATGTTACCAAAAGATTGTCAAATTTTAAAGGGATAAAGAGAGAATTTTATTCATGTGGAAACTAATGATATTAAACGAATATGAGCTGGCTATTTGTTGGATAAATATTGGACCATGTTGAAAAATGCCGCATGTTAGGTCACGATGTGTATGCGTCTGTAATTCTGGCCAGACGCGATAAGAGGGATCATATGCTGAAAGCCTGGTCGCTCAATTCACAACTTGAAGGACTCTGCTATGCTTTTGGGAGAAAAATGTTATCAGCACGGCGCGTACTTGTATCTCGAAGAAATCCATTTTGTAGAGACGGGATTTACTTGAACGAAGGTTGTGAAAGGGGTTTTTGAGAGTGTCACCAAGGATACCTTACTGGTTCAAGGAAAGTGACAATTGGGGGGGGAACAAAGATAAAGTAGACACGCATTTATCTGATTATATGGGTCAAAGTAATATTTGCACAGAGGTTTTTGTTTATTGCCACAACAGCCGATATTGCCAATAGGTCCCTAAGGTACAGTTTCAAACGAAGTGGAACCTCATTCAAGGGAAACAAGCTTACATTACTTCAAGGGGCTGTGTCAGAGTAGTAAACTATATAAGAATACTTAGTCTTAACTGTGTCTGCATACTGTTAGGAGTGCTGTCAATAAAAGGAGTAGATTCGAACTCGTGGTTAGGACAACTGACCTAGTCTAATAGAGCTAACGGAAATGTGGTGCCACCCGGAAGTTAGGGATGATGAGTTTCACTATGGTATGTACAAGGTGTTTCGGAAGGATAAAAAAACCCCCAAAAAACTATCATATTTGGGTCACACGCGGACAATCTCATCTACTCACGTGTATATGTCCATAAATTGCATGCGTTCTCTGGACGATTTGCATGGTGATATCTGCAAAAGGGCTCTACCTTATCAGGGGAAGACCGATATGGGGCCAACTGAGCCTGGCAATCAGACACCTTAGAGTGGGATCTATACAAGGCTCTGAGAGGGGGATAGTAAAACGAATAAGGCGAAATTTTCGTTCTTATATAACTGATACTAATATACTCACATTAATACTAGCATAACTCAGCTTCGTTGTGGAAAAACTCCATAAACATTTCTTCGCATAGTTGGCGAATTCAGGTTGAGGCCTTTCCTTCCTGATGTGAGAGGACTGTCGTTATATCCGCTGTGCTACCAGCGAGGGTATAGTTTTTGTGCGATGTTTATTTTACAGTGCGTTGAGCTAGTGATTTGTTTACGTACTCATTTTAAAGGTCAAGCGCATGCTACAGTTTATATATATAGTATGCAAGACGAGATACACAGAATTATCTAGCCGTTATAGTTTTTGCAACTACAAGGAATTATCCCCAGTGCTCCCTTTTAATACGATAAGATTGCCACTTTAAGAGAAAACCGTTTCAAACGTTTCAATATTTGAAGATTTCTAATCACAAAATTTTCTTCTCGCCAACTCCTGGTAAGCAGTTTGAAGTCTTAAAAGTATTAATTGCAATTCTTTGCGGATAACTTAAACCCTTAAATTTGGAGAAAAATTGTGAAAATAGTATTTAATTGCATTCGATTAGCATTTGAAAGGAAAAATCACTGTAGTATTAATTGTTTAAATGGGTTGAGTAAACTAAATGCTGATGGCATCCTTTCTCTTTCTCAGATGATACAAGGGGACATAAATTGAAATTGGAAAAGGTTGCAGAATAGACGTGCGAAATTTTGCTTTCAGCCAGAGAGCGATTGATCATTAAAACAAACTTCCATCTAGTGTTGTGGATACGAAGCTGCCAGTTCGAATAAATTTGAGGAAGAATGAGACAAATTAGTACAGGGGATGGACAGATTAATTGATTGAAGTCTATGCTTTTTTTTGCACTTTATAAACAGAGTCATAACCGTTTTTACCATTGAGCTTTCGAATAGACCAATGGGATTGTTCACACAATAACTAAAATAGAATGTGCACTTGCATCTCCCGTAGATATTCGAGAATGTCAAGAGAGAGAGAGAGAGAGAGAGGGGCTTGGGTGCAGCACTTCCAGCATCCTTAAAATTAGTAAATTTCCAACGGAAGTATAGTTTGGCTTGTGGAGATGGAGCCAATGGAATTCGTCAGGCTTTCGACTAACTCCTAGAGCAAGCAGCATCTTACAACAATACCATCTGAGCTTTTCTTGCATTAACTTCATTGAGATCCTCATTACCAACAAACCGACTACTAATCCATATCGGAAGAGCGACACACAACCAAATTGTTGTGGCTAAAAGGCAACAGAACTAAACAAGATCCCACACCAACTGACTACTACTAACATCAAGGCGATTGCTGAAAATGTACTACATATCAGTTTGTCAGTTGCATCTCTAAGTGGTTGGGCATTTTGTGTGGTAGTGCACATTCAACGATACCGTAACTAACTGTTTGAAGCGTATAAGGATGTTTTCAAGCTGAACGTCATGCACGTTGACGAAAGGCAAATGGTGCACAAAAGTAAAAGGTTAAATTTCGATCTAAACTGGAGGAATTTTCTAAATCCTACTCTGGAACTGTGGGCAACGTATTGGTTTATCCATTCGATTCAGTGACAAAACTGAAATGTTTATAAACACAGCGCTTTGTTCCGAAGAATTTTCCTATCGCTGTGCCGGTGCCAAAGTCATGTCACCCACTGTTCGTTGCAATCAATAAGTGATGGATGATGGAGACACCGGTTGTGTTTTATCACAAAGTGCATACAAATTTTTAGTTGCAGTGGCATCCCTCAGATGTGAGAATAGAATATCCACTCTCTTATTTGACAGATCTTATCATCAATGATTTCTGTAAGTCTCTAAAATGAAGGAACACCTGTGCGAATAGGTTTAATTTATCAGGACTTCATGTCTGCTTAAAAGGAGGAAATGAGGCTTGGAAATGAAGTCAGCCTTCCTCTGATAGACCCATTCATCCTTGGAACAAATGTAGAGATTTCAAAAGCGTGATTTTGCTATATCTGAGCAATCAGAGCCAGTTTTAGAGTGGCACGCCACTTGATGTTGACTTGGGACCATTTTATAACATTTAATCGTATATACCAGCTGTTTCTCAGCTGTATCTATAAACACAAATCAGTAATATAAAATAAATACAAATCGATAATAAATAAAAAAAGCTATTTACTCTTTTTTTAATGTTATTGTGTCACTGCCGTAGTGTTTTATAGCTAACTGCCACTGGTGAACAGCCTTCACTTCCATAATACGATCTAGGAATGATTTGATCAGCAGTGTTTTTAAGTAAAAGTCCATCTCTTTTAAATAAGAATCAGTTTTTTTAGCAAAACGGAACTTAATATTTAGTTTTTGTTAATATTTTTAGTGAAAAAAAAGTTTCAAAAAGAAATGGAAACCAGCAAGGGAGTTCCAACTGTATGCTGGGAGCCCCAGTCTACAGATACAAACATGGATAAATTCAGAATGATGATAAACCGCAAATACAACTGTTCTCTTAGTAAGTATAAAGAAATTTGTTTTTTTTTTCTTGGAAGTCTTTAAAATTAAAGTATTCTGAAATTAAGACTATTATTAACGAAGGCACAAAAAAGTTTTATAGTAAAAATCTATTCGATGTATATTTACTTCTCGTAACTTTATAATGCTCATCTTGAGATGACTATATACAGGGGGTAGACAAAATAATGGAAACACTTGTTATGAAGGTAATAGTTTTTTTAATGGCTGTATGACGTATTTGCGAACATGAAGTGATTTATTTTTGTTTCTTACAGTAAGTACTGTGAAGGAAAGGTTATAAAAGCTTATATTTATTTAGAGATTATATAAAAAGGTACATGAAGAAAATGACAGACTTTTCTGAATTTCAAAGAAGTCAAATTGTTGGTGCACATTTAGCAGGGGCATCGGTGACTAAATCTGCTGATTTTTAAATGTATTCGGTGCAACTGTATTGAAAGTGATGTTGCATTCACCAAAAATGGAAAAACTAAATCTCATAAGACGAATTGTGGCAGAAAAATCAAAGCTGACTGAGAGAGAGATCTCCGAACATTGAAAATGATTGTAATCTGAAAACATAACACTACAGCTTCAAAAACAAAGAACTTACGGTGAGCCTCAGCAATCCAGTTTCTAGAAAAACAGTTCGGCTAGAACTGCTTTATGGAGTCATCGTTGATGATTGGAAACATGCTATGTTTTCAGACGAACCATCATTCATACTTTTTCCAACATCAGGAAGGTTTGATGAATGCCAGAGGAAACATGGAGGAAGATCAACAATGGATTGGACAGCAATATCTTGGTACTCTTTAGGTCCTATTATCACCCTGAATGGGCGAATTAATGCCACTCTGAGTGATCAGTTGCATTCCAAGGCGCAAACATTTTCCCTACAAATAACGACATATTTCAAGATGATAATGCTCCAATACACACAGTTAGATGTGTCCAGTTTGGTTTGAGGAGAATAAAACTGAGGCTCAGCATCTCCCATGACTTCCGCTGTCACCAGACCTAAACGTTATTGAGTCACTAAGGACATATTTGGAGAGAAGAGTGAGAAGTAGATTTTCTCCACATTATCCAAGAAGCTTAAAACTTTACTACAAGAAAAATGGTAAAATACTCATCTTAAGCAGTTCAACATTTATTTGAATCAATTCTACGTAGAAATTAAAGCTGTTTTAACAGCAAAGGGTACCTTTCAAAAGACAACACCATATTAGTGCATACTTGTAATTCTTATCACAGGTGTTTCCATTATTTTGTCCAGCCCTGTAAATTATTCGGTATTTAACATCAGCTTTTTATCGTCAAATTCTTAGTTAAATATCATACTATATGATTTCTTACTATCATGAATCTCATTCAGTTTCTACTGAAGAAAAAATTAAAAACATTCAATGAGGGTCTTATTTTTAATATTTTTTGCATTATTAGACTGAAAATGATAAGGACCTGTTGGTTTTTACCACCATCTAAACTATTTATGTTCTTTAAATAGGCAACTATTGGGATTTGCATGACTGGGCGAAAAATCATACAGAATTCTGGGAAGAAATTTGGAAGTACACAAAAATTATCCATTCGGCAACCTACAACAAGGTACAAATAGAATTTATAACATTACCGCGGATTAAATTTTGATTTTTTGCTATCAGAAATCTTTTAAGGACATAAATTATCAAAAATGCTGTTCTGTATTTTTCTGGAAACTGAGATCATTGCAGATGGAAGTTCTACTAGTAAAATAAAAAAGAAAAAAGCCGCCGAGTAACTTTTTCTTCTTATATCGGTTTTAAGTTTCAAACAAATAATTTAATTTTCTACCCCTTATGTTTAATTTTGTATTTTTCTTAATAATTAATTTTTAAACATTATTTTGATCAACATAGTTTTTCTTAAGTGATATATTTCTGTTAAGAATCTGCACGTAAGAGAACCACTACGTGGCAGTGATCACAGTGTGATGAAGTAGGATTTACTCAAAGATGTAACTAACGTCAGGGGTAAAGGGAAGGGTTTTTGCTTTCATAAAGGTGACCACAGTGGTCTGAGACAGTTTTTAAATTCCATACAGTGGAATCAACTGATGATGATGTTACCAGCGTTGAATTCTAAATGGGAGGCCTTCGAGGAAAATTATCTTGGAAGCTACTAGGCTCTTCATACCAACTAAGAAATACTGTTCAAGATTTAGGTCCAAATGGATGTCGGATGAACTTACGAGGCTCGTGGCAGAGAAGAAAAATGTGTGGGATGCATATAAATTAGCAGGTCACACAGAAGCCATGGCAGATATAAGCTAGTCTGTAATCAAGTCACAAAGGACATCAGGCAAGCGAAGGCAGATTACGAGAAATCTTTGCCAAAGGATGCTAAGAAAAACAGCAAGGACTTCTTTACTTATATAAACTCTAAAAGGAAGAGGATGAATCAGATTGGTCCACTTGATGTTGGTGGTTCGACTGTTGATGATCATGCTCAGATAGCTGACAAACTGAATGAGTATTTTGCATCTACATTCACACATGAGGAATTCTGTAAGAAAGGGGAGGACAGAAGTTGACTAAACTCTTCACAGGGAGCTAAATGATTTTGTAATAACGAAGAGCAAAGTGGAGGAGAAATTGTTGAAGCTAAACATAAAAAAGGCACCTGGAACAGATGGAATCTATCCAGTTATATTGAAAGAGGCAGCGAGGGAAATAAGCAAATCCTTAGCCATAATTATGAGAGCATCCTTGGATTCAGGGACCACGGACTGGAGAAGTGCAAATGTATCCCCAATTCACAAAGGGAGTTCAAATGATGACATGAGTAATTACAGACCTGCCAGTTTGACTTCTGTTTCGGGGAAAATAATCGAGTTACTGGTTAAAGAAGTGATGCAGTATTACCTAGTCAAGACTGCAGTAATAGTTCAGACACCGCATGCATTTGTTAAGGGGAAGTTTTGTCTGACCAGTTTGATCGGATACTATGATGTGGTCACAAAAGAACTGGATGCAAATAATAATTTTGATATCATATATTTGGATTTCAGGAAAGCTTTTGATACTGTTGCACATGGAAGACTGCTGTACAAATTGGAGAGGTATGATATTAAGGGCAAGCTGCTGTAATGGATAAAGGAATGGTTGTGTGGAAGACGGCAGAGATTGGTAATAAATGGACACTGCTATACATGGACTAATATTATTAGTGGAGCTCCACAGGGTTCGGTGCTAGGCCCGTTTTCGTTTTGTGTATTTATTAATGATATCGATGAAGGTAGATCAGGCTTAGTATCGAAGTTTGCAGATGATACAAAGGTTGGCAGGGTTGTTAATGATACTAAAGACAGTATGCTACTGCAACAGGATCTAGAAAAGTTAGGTAGATGGGCTGAAAAGTGGCATCTGAAGTTTAACATTGAAAAATTGAAAATTAAAAGGATATGAAAAGTACTCTACAAATTTTTTTCCTGATGTTATTACTTTAGTATTAATGTTTTTAGAATAAGAACAACAAATTAAGTATAATAACACAGTTTATTAAGCATAAATTTATTATTCAAGTATATAATAAAGAGTTCTTCTTCTTATATAAAAAAATAAGTAAAATGTGAGTAAAATAAGTAAAAAATGATAACATAAATAAAAATAATTTCATAATAAAGTTTTTGTAGAATAGTTCATAGCTCACTCTTGACTGGCGCCACAGAGTAGTAACATATCTATTGGAGGGATGATTAGGTGATATGGGATTTTATATACATGTATATTTTTTATTTTTGCTAATGCTGTATAAGCTTGCTTTCTTGCATCCTTTGCCATTACTGATGCTAATGCTAATGCTACATAACATTAATTTTCTGTACTGTACATTAAGAGTAAATTCAAAGATAAGTAGAATTTACGCAATAATCTTTTATGACGTCCATTTTAAAGTGGCTCTTGTAAATAAACGCAAAATTTTATGCGTTCTTCTAGGTCTTAGACACAGGCACTAAATTCGAAGATACACCTGAATGGTTTCTTGGAGCTCGTCTCAATTTTACTGAAAATATTCTTCGCTATAAAGATAATCACGTTGCCTATTACTTAGGAGGTAAGTGCACAAGATGTTAACTGATAAATCTTTTAATTACTGAATAGAAGCAGTTATCTCTTAGCTAAACAGAATTATTACATTGCAAATCTTTAATAATAGTGAGGTAGGGAGTTTTTGCAGAATCGTCTGCTTTAGGGTCGGTCCTAGAATTGATGGGGCAGGGTGTGAGAATTAATGTTTGGAAAAAGGACAAAAAAGGTGGAGTTCTTGTTCGGATTGAGAGGAGAGGGACTTCCTTTGGTGGAATTTGGGGCTCCTTTCAGTTCGGGTCCGAGAGCATTTTGCCCTCCCCTTTTTCTATAAGGACAGGTACCAGAATGCACCGCATTCGTGCCTAAGCTTCTTCGTACCCCAAATTACCAAGAAAGTTTTACCAACTAGTAGACCTTGTTGGAGTTGGTGAAGATACCTTTCTGCTAATAAATTTAGCAGAAAATTTATCATCTTCAAAGAGAGACCAACGCTAATTTCAAATTCCTCAAAGTTAATTAATTAAATTATGTGTATATTTAAAGTCTAAAGAATTTTCACGCGTTCGTTACTTTATGTTAAAAGTAATCAAAGCCAATTTTTAATAAATCACCGATTGGAAAATGGGCGATTTATTAAAAATTAATAAAACCATGAAAAACAAATTAATTTCATATAAAGTAATAACACGTAAGTTGTACCGCATACTATTTCAATTACTTTTAGTAGATAAATATATAATTTATTTATCTGTTTGCCTTTCATCATCTTAAGTGAAATCGTTTGTTCCTAGGAGAAACAAAGAACACATTCGAGGAAGTAACTTTCGCAGAACTCAACCAAAAAGTTGCTCTGTACGCTTCAGCACTCAAGAGATTTGGCGTATCAAAGGACGATGTGGTTGCTGGTAAGCAAATTACTTAAATTCAGATTTTTGTTGTCCTCTTTCAATATGTGCATGTCCTCAAAGTTAAAGTGGTTTTGTCAGATAAAAGTAAGTTAGAAAACCTAGTAAACTGCTACACAAAAAAGGGAATTAAACAAAGGCACGTGCCTTCACCAACATTGTGGTTCAAGTACGCATTATGAAAGTCCGAAAGTAGGAAAAAATTCCAAATCTCCCCTCGCAGATCAAGAACCTTTGATTGTTCTACAAGGATACCTCTCACCTTCCTAATAGCTTTTGCTTGTTCCCCACACTGATAGAGGAATCGGAAGGATCCCTGAAGAAGACTGAAAATGTTCGGTAAACTTAAGAGAAATAATTAGATTTTTTTAACTCACAAGTGCAAGAGGGCCACGACGCTATCCACTCGTCGCCGGCGAAGGTCTAAACTTCAAAAATGTCACCTGAGAGGGAACGTATAAATTTGTAAAATGCAGCCCATGTAGGTGAAAGGGGGAGAAGATTAGGAGCAAAAAACACCAGAAGACATTGGATTTTCTTGAAATTTGCAAGAGGAGGTTGTTTCTTTTCTTGATTACTCATGAGCAATTCGTCATCCTTTACTTGTCATTTTAGATATGTTTGGTAAATTTAATCACTCTCTAGGTGGTTATGAAATTAAACTAAATTTTTGCTTATATACTCAGAAGTGTACATGGGTCAGAGTTTTACAAGAGACTATAAGAATATTACGACATTTTGAAATATTACGTGATTCAAACTGCTGTAATCGTGTCTTTGTGTTTTAACCTTTTAAATCCTCACCCTGAATAAGCTCATTGATTAGCTCTCGTTTGAGTTATTTAGTGAAAGTCACACGAACTGATCTTTTTATATTTATCTTGAGTCAAATGAATCTAAGGTACTTTTGCAATTCTTCCTGTTATTTTTTTTTTCCCTTTTGATTTCTTTTAGTTTTATTTATTTGTCTGTGTATGGAAATCTTCATATTGTTCTTAGATTGGCTGCACGGTTGGGATAATCACCAAGAGGTACCTTTGAACTCAATTCTAATTTATTTTAAGATGATAAATTTATTTTTCATCCACTAAATTTCTATTACTAAAGATAGTATTATTGCTATGGTCGATAATCTTACTCCTTAAATATCATTTCCTTCTTCCCTTAGGTTACATCACCAATATTCTTCCTACTGTACTGACCATGTATGCAGCCTTAAGCTTCGGAGCAGTTTGGAGTGCTGTTTCTGTTGATTATGGAGATTTGGTAAGTATCCAAGCAACGTAAGAAACTTTGAGTGGCTGCTAGCAAAGGAAAAGTATATCATGCAAATCAGCTGCTTTTACTGAGATTATTAAATTCGAGGTGTATAATAGAACAGAATCTTTAATTTCGGTATAAGATATATGCCCTCCTGGGTAGCACAGTTGGTAGAATCGCCGTCCTCCCAACACCGCGTGGAAAAGACATGAGGCTGAGTCTCGTCGATGACTTGTGGATTTTTTATGGACCTTTTTCAAAACGTGGCTGAGTTAGTCGATCTGATGCGAAGGTAGCGTGGTTTTTCTCCCGGAAACTCGAATTTTTCATCCATCAAACAGAAAATCGACCGCAGAACCGCAATTTACATACACGGAGCAATGTGTCCTTAGTCGTTGATGCTCCTAAAACCCTGCTACTACATAAGATTTACATATTTACAAATTTAAAACCACATATATAATTAAATTATTACCACTATATAAAACCACTATATAATCAATATGTTAGCCATTAAAACTAATACTAATACGTCAACACCTAAATTAGCATTGAGGGTAAAGGATTCATAGTAATGTGTTACTATGAATCCTATACTTCTCTGTTACTATACAGAGAAGGTGGTACTCGAAACAAAACAAAATTAACTTGACCTGTCCGTCTTATTTTATTCTCCTATCGTCTCATGTGCCACAACTAGCCAATTCACAGTTCAACTTCAAACTCACAGAACGTTTTTGCAAGACAAATGGAAAGAGTATTTTCTCTCTCCTCAGCCTTCAATCCATACCCTGTTTTAGAGTGGTATAGTTCCAGTAGCGTCTTATACCACTCACTGTAAAGAAGCTAAAAGCGGAATGGTATAAAACAACAAATAACATGGCAGGACCGGTTAATAGAACAAAGAGGAGAGGGCTGACTTCTGAGTGTTTAAACGTGTAGGCGAAAACAGGTGGTAAAAAACGTGTCCGCGGATCGATCACAAATAGATTGGCGAACATGCCTTTTGGAGACCGTCGATTAAAATGTTTGAGGTTGCATCCTTTCAAAATGCTCGTTCCTTTTTTACTTTAATTTTTATGCCGCCTTGTAATTTTTCAGGGCGCAATACAGAGACTTACGCAGATTAATCCAAAGATTCTCATATGCACAGATGCCACTGTTCGTAAAGGAGAGAAGCTGGATTTTCTGGACAGGCTGAAGAAGATTGTAAAAGGTACGTGTTTTTCATTTCATTCAGTTCTGCGGTTAATTTTGTGTTCACCACTCTATTTACACTCCAATTTTTTATAAGAATTTGTATTCCTAAAACATCGGGTGAATACGCTGTACTATCATTAATATCCGATAACTGCATATCTACAAATAACTTTTATTTACAGGAAAACTAATAGCGTGCGCTGAAACCTTTAGCCCCATGACAGCCTCTAGTCTCTGTGGAACACCTTTTCTGCACTCGACGATCCAATTCATCTCAGAGGTTCAATATATGATTGGGTCAGGGCTCTGGGCCGTCCAGTCCAACTTTTTCAGACCCAAGTCCTCAAACCAGTCGGTCGCAAAGCCAGTAATATGACATGAACATTGTCTTGCTGAGGTATAGGCCTTTCTCGATGTGCTACCACAACGCAGTTGACTTCATAATTCATAGTTTTGAACTGACGCTAAATTGACCTTCATAATTCATGGTTTTGTCCATGGCTAAACGCCAAACTTCATTTTCGGAGTGATACGGTCGGCAGGTAGCTTTCCAGGCACGACCATCAGACTGGTAGACCATGTAGCGTGATACGTTACTCCACAGCACAATTTTCCTTTGGTTTACGGTCCAAGAACGGTGGCGCTTACACCATGTTGGACAGTGTCTCACATTATTCAGGGTGATTAGTAGCTTGTGGACGGTACCACGACCTTTGTAACCCATATCAGGCAGCGCCCTGCGCACTGTGCCAGTGCGACTTGTGTCTCAATAATTTAAATGAGAAACTGTGTGCGCTGTGGCAATTTGGTAATGACACCTTATTATCATTCTGCGCTGAAAGTCTGTTAACTCCGTTGGCCGTGGCATTTTTCATCCACAATCGTACTACTGTCTCCTTGAAGACCTGCGAGCTTATTTATAGTTGTGTCTGATACGTAGTGCTTGTGTAGGACATGACCTAACGTCAATGGAGGAGTGTCCGAGTGTTAATGGTAGGGCAGCGTAATATTTGAAAACTGTTCAAGGTGCACCAGCAAAATTCAATCCTGAACATTGATGTAAATTCATTTCTAAATGTAGTACTTGACACAATCACGTACTTTCAAAATCTATTGAGCTGTGAGATAAGAAAACAAATGTTGAAATTCATATTATTCAATTGATACTTTACGAAATGTTGAAGGTTGCCATTGATGGCGAATTTTATTTTGTGTAGAGGTGAGGTAATGTCAAGTGAAATTGAAAAATTATTGTAAATCTGTACATTCCATTGGCTGAAATAGTTTTGCAGCATGCGGATTTACAGACATGTTGAGAAAAGTGTCGAAAGGGGCCTTGGGTTTTATTCCTTGTTTGTGTTAGAGCTTAATAAGTTCATAGCTTTTAGATTTTAAGAGTTTTATTATATATTATTAAACTATTTATATATATCACTTTTATTTGGTCAGCCCCAAAGAATAATGCTACGGATGCTTTACCAGACCTTGAACAGATTTTCAATAATTATAGTGCTTCCTTACTTATCTGAAAATAGTCTTACAGCATTTGAAGGAAGACAGAGGTATTATTGGTGTGTAATCAGAATAATAAATTATTATCGAGTTTTAATGTTTTACAGTAAAATTGATCATTTTTATTTCAGGTCTTCCCAGCTTGGCAAAAGTAATTGTTGTTCCATTCGATGAAGACTCGTTGTCCAAAGACTATTCCGGACTGTTTGAGTGGTAAACACAATTTCAAAGAATCAAACTCCTGAAAAATTTCCAATCCATAATGAAATATAAGCGTGTTTGATAATGTATAATCCTAAGTCTATAAAACTGTTTTATGCCTTCCTGGACAGCACAGTAAGTAGGATCACCCTCTTTCTCACACCGGGTGGAAAACACCTGAGTTCGAGTCCCATCAATGGGGAATTCTTATGGGCCTTTTTCACAACGTGTCTGATTTAGTCGGTCTCAGGCGAGATTAGAATGGTTTTTCTCCATGAAACTCCGGTTTTTCGTCCAGAAAACAGAAAATGGGCCACAAAACACGAAATTTACAGACAGTATACACGGAGCAAGATGGCCTTAGTTGCCGATGTTCCTTAAACCCTGTTACAACAACAAAGCTGCCTATAGTCTAAAATCCTTTAACACGGAAATTTATGCACTGATTTCACAATTTTAAAATTGACGTTTGACAATATTACGAATGTAAAGTGGATTACTTACTGAGATTGTTTTCATTATTTTAGGGAATTCTTGGATGACTTTTTGGAAATCGGGAAAGATGCTGATGGCTCTGTTCCGCCTTTACAGTTTACTCAACTTCCTTTTAATCATCCTATGTGTATACAGTTTACGTCTGGTACCACAGACAAGCCGAAAGCCATTGTACTCCCTGCAGGGGTGAGTAATAACTATTTAAAAATATTTCTATCATTCCCTTACCCTCTCTTATGAGATAGATTATAGATTATAGATTAAGAATCCAGAACCCATTAAAGGAATTACAGTATGTTAGAATCAGAAATGGCTGAAATAGGCCTTGTAGACCTTATAATACTATTAATAAAATGAGATCTGTGGCAGAGTTGTAATTGCCATTTCTGAATCCCCCACTTGCTCTTTTAATAATCCATAAAATGATGGTTATTGGGGTCCTCTAACCCTT
This sequence comes from Mastigoproctus giganteus, assembly GCF_048544385.1. Lineage (NCBI taxonomy): Eukaryota > Metazoa > Arthropoda > Arachnida > Uropygi > Thelyphonidae > Mastigoproctus > Mastigoproctus giganteus. The sequence continues at coordinate 226,568,119 of NC_143576.1, read as the reverse complement.
TGGGTTCCCCCAAGTGATAATAGCAGCTTTTAAACTATTATAACGTTCTGGCACGTGGAAAAATAAGCATTCCATCATTGCAGTTTACCCAACAATTGGTCTTCTTATCGATTTTTCATCCATAAAGCACATGATTTATAGCTCATTTTATTAGTAATTAACATTTTTATTATCAGCTTGATTAATAATCTAATTATACTCCCAGGTGATTATTATAATCCTTTTAAGATACCTCTGCTTAATTGGAAACGGAGAATTTTCATAAAGTGTTTGTAAAATTGTACAACACCAATTTGAATAAATTATAATGAACGTTTTAATAATTATTAAAACGTTCCATTTGTTTTCAGGGATTTCTTCTTCACCAACTCAAGGACGATATTCTTCACGCTGATATTTCCAGAAGAGATATTTGTATGCAGTATCCCGCGGTAAGCGAAGAACCTGCTTTATAATGTGTATGAATTTCTTATTATTATTATTACGAGTATTATTATTATTATTATTATTTTACATTATAATCTTTTTACATTATAATCTTTTTACATTATCTCTTTACATTATAAGATTTCCCCTTACAAAGGGGAAATCTTATAATGTAAAGAGAGGAGTACCTCAGGGCACTCATGCTGGGCCAATCATGTTCAACATCTATATAAATGACATATTCGAAGTAATTAAGAACTCCTTTATAAAAATTTATGCAGATGATATAATCTTATATACAATAGGAAAGGACCTAACAAAAATGGCAAATGATTTACAACAGGATACAATACATTTACAATCTTGGCTGCACGATAATAAATTAGCACTCAGCTTTGAAAAAACTAAATTTTTGGTAATAAGGCCTCCTCATCAAACCTTGGACATTCAACCCTCTATCAAATTGCACAAACATGATTGCCTACATGAACAGAATTTCCAGAATTGCGAATGTCTAACTGTGGAAGAAGTCTCAAATCATTGTTACCTTGGGTTATGGATCGACTACAGTCTAAGTTGGATAATGCATATAACAAACTTGTACAAAAAAATGAGATTTTATGTGTACTTTTTCTACTACATTAAGAATAAGTTAAATCTTAGAACAAAAGTAACCTTATATTATGCATTAGTGGACTCCCAACTCAATTATTTAGTAAATATATGGGCACGAGCAAATAAAACAGAAATAAGGGCAATAGACAACTTAATGAATAGGATTCTGAAACTTTTAATGGGGACAAACTCTTGGAATGACCTGAATAAGAGAAGGCAATTTTTGTTGAAACATAAAATATTGTATCCAGTTCAAAAACTAAAGTTAAATCTATTCTTAAAAAATCTTAACACTATTTTTGAAGAGTCGAATCTGCAAAGAAATGTCTCACATAATTTAAGGAATCCAAAAGCAATTACTTTGCCTTAACCTAGGGTACTAAATAGATTTGGAGATAGGCACACAATGAATGTAATAAACAACTTGCTGGCTAGCATTGATTTCAGGCTCAGGAGAAGTTATCCTATCTCCAAATTAAAATTCCTAATAAGAAAATTCTTGATACTCAATGACACAGTAGATTAGAATTGATATGCAGATAAACTACCTCTGTTTACAGTGTGGAATATACTATGTGTAGTGACTTCATAGTCTTTTCTGTAAGATAACAAATTTGTACAAAACTTGTAAAGGAAGAACTACAACTTGTTGTCAAGAAATTTACTTTTCTTAACAAGTTCATTTATTGTAAACGAATTCTCTTGATAAAATTGTATTGTATTATTATTGTAATTATTATATTATGGATGGAGTTGTGTGGACCATTCTCAAGCTTTTGGTATTGTGTGTAGTAGAGATTACGTAACTTGGGAAGTTTCATTTTATCGTTTTACTGTCTGATTGCTGTAGTTTTTAAATTTAACAAAATATCGTTGTCTGTATTCCTCAGGTTGGATGGGCAATGTGGACACTGATGGTGATAAAGGTGGCTACAGGTTGCAGCGTTGTATTATACGATGGAACCCCGTATCACCCCAAGAGCGTCTGGGATTTGATCGATGAACTAGGAATAACTCTTATGATTATGTTTCCCGTTGACTTGAATACGTTTCGGACAAGCGGAGTGAAACCAGGTAATTGATACTTCATTTAAATCGAAAGTATCCATTTTATTTGGGGTGATTATATTTTTGTGAAATAAGCCATCAGCAAATATGTTCCTCACTAAAATTATATGGATATGATCCATAATGGATATTAATCAAAAATACCATTCCATTTTTTCAGAATTGATAACCTACGATGATTTTGGGATCCGACTAATTACTCTGAACAATAATGTAAGAAAATATTGCACTTCTGAGGAGATTTCAAATGAAATCTCTTCAGAATAGACATGGCTTTAAACATTTAAAACAAAAAGGTTCTACGCATTAGTGATGCCAAAATCAAAGCAGGTGTGTTTGTCGGTCTGCAGATCAGAGATTTGTTGAAATATGAACATTCTGAAAGAGTGTTAAATCCCTTGGAATGGATGTTTAGAAAGCCAAGAAAGTTTCTGAACATTTTTTGGGCAACAACAGGGCAGACAGTTATAAAATTTTGATTGAAGATATATTAATTACAAACCTACCAAAATCTCGTTTGATATATATCTCTGAAAATACATTTCCTCCAATCCCGTTTCAATTTTTTTCTCAGATAAACTTGTCCACGTTATTGACGAACACGGTGAACTTTTTTTTATGAAAATATTGCTGCCAAGGAAGGTGGAAAGGAACTCATGATCACTACAAAAGAAAGAGCAAAATATCTTAATATTTTTAAAATTTCATTAAAAATTTCAACATGTGTAACCTTAATTCTCACTGAATTATGGTATTAGGCAATATCTGACTTCAGATTTGGATTCAAACTACTAGAATGGTTATTCAAGCCAGAATCTTTAGAGATAATGACAAACTGTTAGTTATAAACAGAGAAACTTTGTTTTTCAAGCGACCAACCAGCTTGCAGTCCAAGCTAGGATACATCTGCTGTTGAAAGCTTCCCGAGGGGTTTTAAAGTCTGATGGGCTATAATTTATAAAGGAAGGAGTCCTTAATTCAATAAGGGTTGAGCTTGTATTGCACTGGTGAACAAAATGATTACATTAAACATAATATGCGGATGCCAATCTGATGATTCTTACCTAATATGAGGTTTCTGTGTATTTTTAGTAGTGAGCTCACACGGTAATCATTATTGGTTACCAATAACCAATAATGATTAGTTCATTTCTTTTTATCAAGTACTGATGTCTATTATCAATGCTTTTGATGATCTAAATGCTTAACAAGAAGTGGGAACTTTCGATCGAAAAACTACTCATCCCTTTTGTCACTTTTGTTTCAGCCAAAACACATAATCTTCGAAGCCTACGCTACTTAGGTACTGGAGGATGTGCTCTCAACCCTCTCCTATGGGACTACGTCTATCGTGATATCAAATCCAACGTATATTTAACGGATATTTTTGGTAAGCATTCGTTGCAGCCATAACTTTTTATCACATGATTATTACTCTTTGGTAACTAAGTAATGTACATTTTTATAATTTATCACAACAGTTAATGTTTTATTGTATTCATTTGCGAGTGTGTTATAGCAGTTAATAATTAAGTTTTTCAACGTTCCAGGAGATATTCATATCCATCAATATGTTTTAAAACGTTTCTTGACCCATTCCACTGCAAGTTGTGATAAATGGTAGAATGCAGGACCGAATATATAAGAAAATTGTAATATAAGTAAATTTTGGACCCCTGCTACAGCTGGGCCTGGGCTGAAGCTCCTGCCCTCTCTTAAATGGGCCCTGGTGTACTGGATAAATTTTTTTTTACCAAACTTGTCTTATTTATGTGTGTATATGTGAACATCACATGGAGTATTTCTGTGCTGATTTTTGTAGGCGCTGATTGCAGGATGGAATGGACAATATGACGAACGCGAACTCTTCTTGGTTCGTGCATAAAAGCCGTTGATTTTGTGGCAATTGTAACTCTTTTTTTTCATTTGTAGGAAGCACAGATATTGGATGCCTTCTTTTCAGCTCCAATTTCACGCTACCACTTTATCGAGGGGAGTTGACGTCTCCCAACTTAGGGATGGCTGTACAATGTTGGGATGAAAACGGTAGGCAGAACTTTAATGAATTTTAAATTAAATATGTACATAATATAAAAGTACAAGAAACCTTTATTCTAAACTAACTGTTTGTAATAAAATCTTCATGTTTCTTTTTCTTTTTTTAGACTACGATTTTAATTTAATGCGGATGATTAATTCTCTTTTCTAGGTAAACCAGTAAGAGGCAAAAAGGGAGAAATGGTGATTGTTAAGCCTTTTCCATCTATGCCTTTATGCCTTCTCAATGATCCGGACAGATCAAAGTATAAAACCTACTTTTCTAGATTTCCAGGTTAGTGTGTACATGTGTAGCTCTCAAGAGAGTGTATGTCCAAAAATGTAGTAGTAGTAGTAGTAGTAGTGGCACATGATGCAAGAAAGCAAGTGTAGGAGCTTATGCAGCATCAGCCAAAAAAAAAAAAAAAAAAATCACACCATTCCCTCCAAATGCCTGTCCAGTTCCTCCTTAAATTTATTTAACCTATCAACTTCCACAAAGACAGATGGAAGTTTGTTCCAGCAATTAACCACCCGCTGGCTAAAGGCAAATTTCCGCACATCTATTCTACATCTGTCCTTTCTTAATTTGAACTTATGTCCCCGTAGGTTGGTAATCTGAACAAGTGGAAGGATCCCATCAGAATTCAGCGTGCTCAACCCATTCAAGGCCTTATAGACCTCAATCAGATCATCGCGCAGGTGCCTAGTCTCCAGCCACTGCAATTTGCAGAACTTAAGCCTCTCTTGGTAAGAGGATCCCTTCATTCCCCTCACCAATCGTGTTGCTCTTCTCTGTACACGCTCAAGCAAATCTACATCCTTCCTAAAATGAGGCCTCTAGACCTGTACGCAGTACTCAAGGCGTGGCCTGACCATTGCCTTATACAGAGGGACAATCACCTCCTTTTCCCTGCTAGCAAAATTCCTATATATCATTGACAAAACCCCATTACCCGCCCTAGCAGCCTGTCTGCACTGCTCAGAAAACTTCATATCTGACTGCACAATTACTCCCAGGTCTTTTTCATTTTCTACCACCTTAAGTGTGGTACCATACAGTTGGTACGTTTCTCTGGGGTTACTTCTACCCATATGCAGTACTTTGCATTTGTCAAGGTAGAACTTCAGTTGCCACTTCTTAGCCCATCTGCCCAAATTATCTAGATCCTGTTGCAGTAGCACACTGCCATTACTGTCATTAACAACCCTGCCAACCTTTGTGTCATCTGCAAACTTCGACATTAAGCCTGATATACCTTCATCAATATCATTGATAAATATACAAAACAACAGTGGACCTAACACCGAACCCTGTGGGACTCCACTAATAACATTAGTCCACGAAGAGCAGCACCCATTGATTACCACCCTCTGTCTTCTCCCACTTAACAATCCTTTTATCCATTGTAGCAACTTACCCTTAATACCATTCTGCTCCAATTTGTACAATAGTCTTCCATGCGCAACAGTGTCAAAAGCTTTCCTGAAATCCAAATATATGATATCAAAATTATTTTTTGCATCCAGTACCTTTGTAACCACATCATAATATCCTATCAAATTTGTCAGACAAGACTTTCCCTTAACAAACCCATGCTGTGTTTGAATTATTGCTGCAGTCTTGTCTAGATGATCCTGCAATGCATCTTTAACCAGCGACTCCATTATTTTACCCGGAACAGAAGTTAAACTAACTGGTCTGTAATTACTCGTGTCACCCTTCGATCCACCTTTGTGAATTGGGGACACATTTGCACAAATGTGCGGCCCTTGTGAGTAGCATAGTTGGTAGAATCGCCGTGAGCCGACCGGGCTAGCCGAGTGGGTAAAGTACCTGCCCGGGCAACCCAAAGGTCGCGGGTTCGATTCTCGCCCCTCGGGCTTGGATCAAAGTACTGCAAAAACCTTGGGAGGTGCAATATGGCCACAGAAGCCGATGCGCCAACAACTACCAAATCAAAAAAAAAAAAAAAAAAAATCAGAATCGCCGTCCTCCCCACACCAAGCAGAAAAGACCCGAGTTCAAGTCCTGTCAGTGAAGGGAGGAATTTTTATGGGCCTTTTTCACAACGCGGCTGAGTTATTCAGTCTCAGGCGAGGGAGCATGGTTTTTTCTCCCGTAATCTCGGGTATATCGCCCAGCAAACAGAAAATTGACTTCAGAACAAACGAAATTTACAAACAATATACACAAAGCTATCTGGCCTTAGTCGCTGATGATCCTAAAAACCCTACAACACAACGACAAAAATATACTGATACAGTTACAAGTTCTGAAATGTCTGTTGTTGCAATCCTGCGCCGATGAGATTAATATTCTGCTGGTTGGTGAGGGATGTGATTCTCCTGTCTTTATCCAGTTATCTTGGACCTTTGCAAGTAGTTCTGGAGTTGTAGAAGTCCTCGGCTCTTCATTCCTCGAGTGGTAAAAATATCTTTAAACTAAATTCAAAGATATTTGTGTTGTGTATTAAGATTTTAGGAGCATCGACGAGTGAGGCCATATTTCTCCGTGTGTTTTGTTAGGAAATTGCGTGTGTTGTGAGATCGATTTTCTGTTTGGTGAATGACAAATCCGAGTTTGCGGGAGAAAAAGCCATTCTACCCGCGCCTGAGACCGACTAACTCAGCTACGTTGTGAAAAAGGCCCATGAAAATTCCTCACGTCATCGACGGGACTTGAACCCAGGTCTTTTCCACCCGGTGTGGGGAGGACGGCGATTCTACCAACTGTGCTACCCACGAAGGCTCAAAGATATAGTATTTTGCACATAAAACATGCCTTGAATACACCAAAGCAAACGTTAGAATTATAATTTAAATATCAAAGAACACAAATCATCATTACCAGCATTAGAGGGTTTCTTCTTATAATCAAGGATTATAAGAGATTCATCTAATAGATGGATTCATTTCTAATAGATGGATTACCTATCTATTAGAAATGAATCCATAGAAAATATCAAAGAACACAAATCATCTCGTATCATCATTACCAGCTTCATTACCCTGTTTGTAAAAAATCTAAAGGGTTTCTTCTTATAATCAGGAATTCTAATAGATGGACAATTCCATCTATTAGCAATAATTTTTTATATTTTGTGTTTTATATGCATCTTACCACTGCAGTTTCCATCTCTTTATTATAATAAATATAAATTTCCTTGCATTATCAGGTGTTTGGTCACAAGGAGATTTCTGTTATGTCAATCCAGAAACTGGGGGTACGATAGCACTTGGAAGGAGGTGAGTATGAATTCCGTCTAATGAAAATTTAATATATATTTTTACTCGTGTCTCAAAGGACAAGGCCTAAAGAGTTGATATGTTGTGATTCTTATAGCAATAGCTGGTATTTGTACCGAAATCTGTTGAATTTTGGTTGATCAATTGGCAAAAATAGAGTAATGGAAAACACACATAGAAGAATCCAGTGATGAAGCTGCATTTCATCATCCATTGATTGGTGAAACATGCGTTTGAAGTCAATCAATCAATCAACAGTTGTATGAAATTACTGCAACGTTCAAATTCTGTTTGGGTTTTTCCACATTCCGAAGTCTGATTTTGGCTTTGTGTGAGTAACATATGTTTGTGGTATTTTCAACTTTAGATTTTTTTTCGTTTTATAATTAAATACTTTCTATTTGAGCAGTAAAAAAAGAAGAAACAACTCGGATATGAAAATTAACAGAATTAGTTATCAGCCATAACAATTTTAGTAGCACTGAACATAGAACCCTCATGGGTATCAGAGTTGGTAGAATCTCCGTCCTCCCCCACACCGGGTAGAAAAGACCGAAGTTAGAGTCCCTTCGTTGACGAGGGGAATTTTTATGGGCCCTTTTCACAACGTGGCTGAGTTAGTCGGTTTCATACGAGGGACCATGGTTTTTTCTCCCTGAAACTCGTATTTTTCATCCAGCAAACAGAAAATCGATCTTAGAATACACGCAATTCACCCACAATATACACGTAATAATAAGGCCTTAGTCGCTGATGCTCCTAAAACCCTATTACAACAACAACGACTGAACATAGAACAATATTTTTTTTCAGTAATAAACTTTTAATTTTTATAAATTGTCTCTCAAAGACATGTTGCAAATGCTGTTCACTAATGTGCCCAAATACAATCTTAAATCGGATTCTGGTGGCACTTTCATCTGAAAAGAATAGGAAACCAGATTCCTACTCCTGTAGAAACACATTTGGAGGCAGTAGTTAATGGTGTTGGTTGAAACTACTATCAATGCCAGCACAGATCTTCATGTGTTCTGACGAGGAACCCTCATGGATGTAAGGTATTGGAGTGAGATCTACGATTGCCGACCGGGCTAGCCGGGTGGGTAAATTGCCTGCCTGGCAACCCAAAGGTCGCGGGTTCGAATCCCTCCTCGGGCTTGGATCAGAGTACTGCAAAAACCTTGGGAGGTGGCCACAGAGCCGATGCGCCAACAACTAACTAAAAAAAAGATCTACGATCCGCATGTTGGTTCGTTTTTACAGAAAAAAAAATTGGTTTAGACTTTCTTTTAATGACCTCTCTAGTAGCATATCGTTATAATCATTGTCCTCTGCAGAACGGGTGGAAAAGTCCTGCGTTCGAATCCCATCAATGATGCACGGGACCTTCATGTTTTTTTTCCACTCCGTGGTTGAGATCGTCTCACAGAATCCCGGCTTTTTTGTTTCAGCAAAATAGGCAAACCGACCAAGAATTTCACGGACATAACACACACCCGGGGTGGATGAGTTTGTCCTCACTTGTAACGCTAATATGATTTATTTTATTTTTCATTTAATGGAGTCCTTCATGGAAGCTTAATCGACACTACACATCGCCGTCTGTCAGACCTTTGGAGAGATCTAGGTTCCATTCCAGTAGTGAAAGAAATGCGAAAGTCCTCTTCATTCGACGCTGCAGTTAGCTGATCTCAATCGGAGGGTGTAGAATTTCTTCCATAAGTTATCACGAGCTTTTCAGCTCTTGCATACAGGACTGTATGCATCAACATGCATACAGTCCTTGAACACACACTTCTACAGATATAATACCCTTACGGTTATGAGATCACGCTTGGGAGCCGTTATTACAATATTTATTTATTTTATTTTTCTTCTTTTAAGATCAGCCAGATCCCCACTTTTCGGCCCAATAGAGCTTTTCCTCGATGTTCTAGGCAAGTGGATTATCAGTCAAACGATTATACTTATAATTAGATTATGTTGGATTAACCAAGTGCCATTTTTGCACACTCATGAACTCATTTGCATAACTATATAATTTGGTTGTTGTTGTTGTCGTAATAGGCGTTTAGGAACATCAGCGATTAAGGCCATATTGATCCGCGTATACTGTCTATAAATTGCGTGTGTTCTGAGGTCGATTTTCTAGTTGATGGACCAAAACCAGAGTTTCCGGGATAAAAAACCATGGTGGCCTGGCTTGAGACCGATTAAGTCTGCCACGTTGTGACAAAAACCCATAAAAATTCCTCTCGTCATCGACGGGACTCCAACTCAGGTCTTTTCCACCTGGTGTGGGGAGGGCATATAACTTGGTCTTGCTGGGGCTGATGTTATGGTTGGTCTGTTAGAGATGCTTTGCTAAGGCTGACTTGAATGCAATAACACCAAGCAATCACTGAGTTATGCTGCTCTGTTCATTAGACGGTAAACCATATCAGCGAGTGCCCCCTCAAGGTGTCTGCTTTGTCGAATATGCCTTCACATGATATAATAAGTAATTTTTACTTATAGTGACAACTTTTCCAACTTTCCTTTACAAATTGCTGAAGCATCAAATGTTTATAGATTTTATGTCTGCACATGAATCCCATATATGATTTTATTTGCCTTCTAGCGATACTGTTATGAACTTGGACGGCATACTCTTTGGAAGTGAGGAATTCTACCTCGTTAGTGAGTAGACTTTTTTGTGATCTTTTATTTTTAAATAATTTTGAATGTACTTTTCAAAATTCACTTTTATTCTTTATTCTTAAGAAAATCATTCTTTAAAAATGGGAAATTTTACCAAATATTTTCTTTCCATTATTGCGTTCAAATTTCATGGCCTACCTCGCCTTCGAGATGGTACTTATACTTCCCATGAATCTTTTCATGTAAGCTCGCAATGCGGTGGCCAAGTTAACCGGGCTCAGTCTGAGGTGTACAGTTTCTCTTGGAAACACAAGTTATTCATTAAACAGCAGTAAGGTAAATCGACCATAGAATTACACGAAATTCATAGACACGATAAACATAGCCTTAGTTGCCTCAGCACTAATTCTTAAACAAGAAATCAATGAAACCTAACAGTTGATCGTGTTGTCTGGAAAAAACACGTTCAAAGTTGCAAGGACTCAGCTAAAAAGTGATTAGACCGTACACAGAGCTTTGTATCAAGAAGGGTTCTGCAGATGAACTGAAGCCCACAGATCTCCTCTCAGCACGATCCGTAGTGTCACGCTCGAAAGAACTGGCCTCTGAAGTTGTAGTGTGTGGTAGGGATTTATTTCTTATATTATATTATTATTTAGCCTTTTACCTTGGAAATCTTATTTAGATTTCCAAGGTAAAAGGGTAAATAATAAAATATATCTTACAGTAGCAAAGGATTCGCTGCATCGAAAAGATCCAGACTGTTTCATACAGAAACACTGTAAGAAGAACAAGAAAGGCATGTGAAGGTTTTCCAAGATGGAGGGCATCATTTTCCAGTTAAAAACTGTTCTGGTTGAAGAATGGATGTTGTTATTTTTCCCTCTTGGTGTCCCAGTACTTTTGATAACACACTATATTAAATATGTGGGCGTAATTTTCATTTTACTTTTTGCAATTTCAGCACAACAGTTCAGAGAAATCAAAGATTGCATGTGTGTATCTCAATGCAACAAAGATGGAGACGAACGTCCAGTTCTCTTCGTGAAAATGATGCCAGAATATCAGTTTTCTGGGGACTTGGCGCACAGAATTGAGAAGAAGATTGCTGATAGTCTTTCGAAGCATTGTGTTCCTCACTTCATACTAGAAGTCAAGGATATCCCGGTAAGTTGTGTACACTCAGGAATGTCCATTAAAATTGTTTGCGAAGTCCGTGGGTAAGATAATTATGAATAATAAACAGTTGAGTTACATTAGAGAATTGGAATAAAGACGGATTCATTTTTTTAAAAACTCTATACAGATATTAAGTCTTCACATCGTTGATAATTCTCGCTACATTTCTTTTGCAGTATTCTGTAACAGGAAAGAAGATGGAGAAGATGGTTCACATGGCAGTTAATGGCAAACCAATTGAGGATAGATCAACTGTGGCAAACCCCAGCTCATTGGACAACTTTTACAATATCCCCCAGTTGTCAGGATACTGATTTTCGTATCATAATTAGTAACTTTCAAAGATTAGTGAGGCACAAGAGAATTGTGATGGCCTTATTATCTGAGAGATCAATTCCCTTTCATAAGACTTTGAACCTTTTTCTAAATGACCCTATAAAATATGACATCGATCACTAATATTCCATCGTCTCAGATACATCTGTGATAATAAAAATTCATATTTAGTTTTATTACAAAGTTATTTAATAGCTTTGAGAATGGGATGAAAAATCTGTTAATATCCCTGTAATTCGGGAATGTCATAATACAAATCAAGTGCTTCTGGATTATTGATTGCAGTTCTACTGATATTTCTTTCTCCTGCTATGGCCTTTTTCACTGCTATTTCAATCTTTTTTCCAGTCACTGTATACTGAAAAATAACGAAAACAAAACAGAATATTTCAACAGGTCGAAGAATCGATTCATGATTTATCTATCACACAATATGATGTGAAATAAATATTCTTTTAATTAATTTTAATGAGAGTATAATATTTATGAGATTTTGATACGAAGAAGACCTTCAAATACTTACAGGAATATCCTTGATCTGTAAAATAATCGCAGGGGAATGTTTTTTAGTTAGTTCAGTTTCGATTTCATTTCTTATATTATTTACCAAATCTTCGTGGAATATATTGCCTGCAGCCATCTTTAAAAAGAGAATAACCCTTTCGTCCCCATTTTTGCTGTATTGCGAAACACAAACACTATCCTCTACTCCCTTGAATCTTTCGACTGAAAATAAAATAAGAGTATACGAGATGTAATGTAAGATCTTAAAGTGCATGCACAATAATAAAGAATTTTAGCCACTAAACTGATATTGATATCACTTACGTTTTAAGAACAGTTAAAAATTCTCATTATCAGAGTGCTGAAGAGTACTCTACATACACCTGAATGTGTTAATGAAGTGAACAATCATATGTATTTATATAAATATTTAATATCATCATAATATAAAATAAGAATACCATAATATAGTAATAAATTATTCTAAAAACAATATTTTACGTACGTTTTGATACACTCACTAGCCAAAAAATTAGAAACCTTGTAAGTAGCATTTTTTACAAAAAACTATAATGCAACACGTACTTCATGGATCTTCTGTGATTTAAAAAAAAAAAAACAAATAGAAATGCGTGTCTTGGATTGTAGTATGCAGCTAATATTTTTGTAATGCACTTTACTTATTTCCTCCGCAATTTTAATATCAGTTGAAAGATAGATACGTATTTCATGTTTATACTGTGATTAATATAATAAGCAATAATTAATAAGTCACAATTAATGATTTATGTATTTAATAAACTGATAACAAAAAAGAGCTCATTAAAAAAACATCCACTTAATATGCGCGAAACGAGAATATTTCATTTCTGCGCATCTACCCCGTTGCCCATTCATTCTTCCAATCAGAGCATCAGCAACAATATATAGGGGATGGCTCCAGAAATCTTTCTGAAAGAGCAAAATATAAAATTTCATGAAAATCCGTCTACAGGAATTCGAATTATTACAATTCTTCTAATTGAGAATGTATGGGGATACGTTAGGAAGGGCAGTTCAGCTTTCAGTTCTCTACTGACCATTGTACGGCAGCTGACAAATATCCTGATGGAATCCCTCAGATACATAGTGGAATCCATGCCACTACGTGGTCCTCATTGGTAGCACAGTTGGTAGGATCGCTGTCCTCCCCACACCAAGTGAAAAACACCTGAGTTCGAATCAAGTGGATGACTGGTGGAATATTTATGGTCTATTTTACAAGTGGCTGAGTTAGTCGGACTCAGGCGAAGGGAACGTGGTGTTTTCTCCCGAAACTTGGAGCAATTGGCCTGAGTCGCTGATGCTCCTAAAACCCAACAACCACTATTTGTAAAGGTGGTAATTCGAGGAAAAGGTGTCCCTACTAGATAATTGAAAAAGGATTTCTAATTTTTTTTGGACCATGAGTATCTATGATTGGGCTTCAAGTGAATTCCATAATTTTTGAAACGTAAATGATATTAATTAGTATATTTGCATATTAACGAAATGGCATGGCACTGTGCAAAAAATTAATTGAATAATTATGTTCTTCGACTCTTGTAAATATTGTAACGAGATCCAAAGGAGGAATACTTACCAATATGATATATTTCCACGCTTCCAAACCTTCTGCCACCTGGATTCAAAACACCGTCACTAAATAAACAGAAAAATAAATTAATTCACAAACATTCTTAAATGTTTAATTCCATAGATTTGATTTTATAATCTAATGATTCAGCGAATAAAATCAAATCTATTGTGTATTCTAGGAAGCAACAAATCTTGGTTTAATTTAAAGAGTGTGCTAGCAGGCCATCCACAATAAAAAAAAATATTAACATATTTTGAAATTACAGCAAAATGAATTGAAAAAGTTAAGGTACTCCCATATCTTACCTGCGACCAAACATGATGATTCCACGCGTCAACGGATTAATCATTAAAAGATCTCCTTGATGCCAAACACCTAAAAATAATAAAATCTTTTTAAAGACCTGGATGTAAAGACCATGGTCCTAATGTGGTTTATAGATAAATTTTTGCAATATGCACAAATGATAATTGGATGGTAACTGAATTAGACCACAATGTGGGTAGCACAGTTGGTAGAATCACCGTCCTCCCCACACCGGGTGGAAAAGGCCTAAATTCGAGTACTGTCGATGACGTGAGGAATTTTTATGGGTCTTTTTCACAACGTGGCTGAGTTAGTCAGTGTCAGCTGAGTGTAGAATGGTTTTTACTCCCGGAAACGTGGGTTTTTCATCCAGTTAACAGAAAATCGACCACAGAATACACGCAATTTACAGACAGTATAGCAATATGGCCTCAGTCGCTAAACCCAATAACAACATCTAAAAATCTATTAGCTGTCTGGTTTCCCTTGGCAACTCTATCGTTACTATTTGTTTGATTAAGTTCCACGAATACTTAGTGTTGGATTACTAAGTATCAAGAGGTTGAAGTGTCCTAAAGGTTATTTAGACAGTTTTAGATTTATTTTTTTCTTCAAAAAGAAGTCCAACGCGTTTGATTTTTCCAGCAGATGTAGCAGCATCTTTGTTTCTTTGATTTTAGAGAGATTTTCACATGGAACTCAGCTGTTTTTCTCCGGATAATAATGGCATAATCAATAATCCCCTCTTTGGGAACGAAGAAAAGCAACCATTTTCTTCATCCACAAACAGACCCTTAATGGAATATTTTTTGTTATGACGTAGGCAATCTTGGAGGACTAATGCTCGCACACAGACATGACTCTATGTTCAATGGTTGTATGCTATGGTATGAATATTGCCCAGATATTCGCGATATCAGCTAGGTCTGCCAGAGTCATACGCTGATTTTCATGCACTGCAACAGCAATGGTGTTGTGAGTTTGATTGATTACTGCAGATACTTGAATTCCTGGACCATCAACCTTTGTTATTTACTCTTTCTATCCTCGAATGGTTTCGGTCAAGATCAAGCTGCGCTGTAGAGAAACTCAATAGTCTCAGTAGATTTCCTGTAAGAAAGAAGCTTCTATATTGCAAAAAAAAAAAAACCAGTTATACGCATCTTTGAACTACTGCTACTCCAAATATGGGCACCTAGAGATGTATGATGCGCAGTAGACTACTCTGCATTTGTGAGCTCTTTGATAAAGACCATTCCTATACACCAGTAAAGTATAAATGTTAGGAAGACTTTTATTTATTATTTTCAATTTGTGATTAGTCTTTTTCAAACAACCATTGCATATACTGCCCTACCATTGCTATCCGAACCTCTAAATTGACATCTGGTCACGTCTTACCAAGCATCACGTGTCAGATAAAATTATGAATATGCTTATAAGCTCTCGAGGAGACAGTAGTACGATTGTGAATGGCTTACTATTAGTTGTGCAGCTGTCCACAAGCCGGCAATCATCCTCACTAATGCCAGACGAAGTCTAACTTGATAAGGCTCGCCATCTTTGACTGTAGACTAATGGAAACGGTACATGGTCTGGGGTTCGTTCCTGGGCGTGGTGGATTCTACAGAAAGCTACTTGCCGGACTGTATCGTCCCGACAATGAAGTTGGTTGTTTTGGACAAAACCATGAATGCTGAAGTCAGTCTAGACGTCCTGGACAAAGATTTGTTACCAACAATATGGCAGCATGTTGAGGAACGCCCATTCCTATCACTGCTGTACCTGTGTCCGGATATTTATGGTAGGGCAGTGTATTAAATCTGTTATTTCGCTGTACATATTTTAAACAAAAGGAGTACAAAAAAGAAAATACAAACCAGGGAAGTGGCTGAAGTATGTTTCTTTGTATTTATCTTTGTTCGGCTCATTCCAGAAGTTTAGGGGCATCGAGGGAAATGGAGTAACGATCACAAGTTCTCCCTTTTCACCCATCACAGATTTACCTAAACGGGAGATTGATGACCACAATCTTTGAAGCAATCTTGATAGATAAAAATTACTTTATAAAACCAATCACACGCAATATTTAGGATAATATAAAGTGCAGACATGATGAGAAGTATGCAAATAAGGTAGTTAATACGCAGTATATTATATTTCAGGCGCGCATTCGATTTTTTTCTTAAATTAGATATATTTTTAAAAAATTTTCTGTGATTAATAGAAGCGAAAAAGTAAATAAGTAATTATCTTGTTACCAATTAATTACTAAGTAATTAAATAATAATATATGAAAGGATTTTTTTTTTACTTCATTGCACATAAAAACTGAAATGCAACATGTACTTCATGGATCTTCAATGATTTAATAAAATAAACAAATAGCAACGCGTGTCTCAGATCGTAGTATGCAACGTTACAACATTTTTGTAATGTACTTTACTTATTTCCGCCGATATTTTAAAAGATACATGTTTCTACTGTGATTAATATAATAAGAACTAATTAATAAGTAATTATTTATGTATTTAATAAACTGATAACAAAAAATGAGCTCATTAAAAGACAGCTACTTCATATGCGAGAAGGGAGAACGTTTCTGCGCATCCACCACCATTGCCCAGTCATTGTTCAGATCAGCAGCAAACAATATCCAGAGCATCAGCTACAATATACGGGTATATGGATAGTCTATGTAATATGCACGAGGAAGGAAATAATAGCTGCCCAATTTCTATTTTCCCGAGTCTAGTAAAATTTGGGATGCTCCAAAAATCTCTCTGAAAAAGCATAATATAAAATTTCATGAAAATCCGTCTACCAGAAGTCCAGTTATTACATGCGGACGGACGGCCACGTAAAAATAATAATTCACATATGCGCACACTCCTAGTGGTATACTCATACCACTACGAGTGTGCATGTACACAAATGATACATTTTAAGTGAATTTATGATTCCCAAGGTCAGGTTGTATCAACTGGATTGAGTCCAATTGCATTAAGCAAAAAATTCAATGACATTCATTCCTTCCGCATTGTTAAGACTAATGGACAAGGTTTGCCTTCCTTCGGGCATTTCTCTCTTCTACAGTATAAACAGAAGAAAAGAATTCAGCAATTATCTTTACATTTACTTTATATACTCGTCTACACCTTTATTTCTCTCTCTCTCTCTCTTTATGAGTTAAGCTAGCGAATCTGGCGCCTTATTCTAAATTGCATCTGAATTATGTTTTAACTCTTTTCTCTGAGCTTAAAAAAAGCAAATTGCAGTAACCTTTCACTCCAGAGAGAACAGTTTGAGTTAAGTCCATCGAACTGCATTATGAAGGAACTGCATTATGAAGAATTATTTTTAAATAATATCGGACTTAATGTAATACTAGAATATTGCTGGTCTGCACTTTATGGTTAGCTAGTTTTTAATTATAGAATCACAAACCATAATGTCCAACTTACCAGAATCATTAAAACATTGCATATCTATTCCAAGATCAGGAGACTGGATTTCTCCAAAGTGGACAGGAAGGATGGTGTTTGCAAAACAGTAGCAGCCAATAGCATCGGTGCATCCTGAAATCAGAAACATTTTGTTTCTTATTTGAAGAAGAAGAAGAATGGTCTATTGTTATTATCGTCATCGAAGAGTCTTCTACCTACCCATTATAGAAACAAAGTAAACGTCAGGTTTGACATCTCGATAAACGTAACTCCAGTTGTTTGGTTTCACGCAAGATGCTCCTGAGAAAATTTTCTTTAGCGTGGAGAGACTGTGGGTTTCCCCTGAAGTTGGAAGAGTCAGTAAAAAAATAAAATTTTCTCACAGAAGACCAAGACCAATTAGCAACATATACCTTCATTAGTTGTATTTAAAAGATATCTGTATATTCATGGAAGATTTCGATTCAATTCTAAAATTTGGTGTTATTTGATCTTACTTGGTTTTATTCCTTCACTTTCTAGTTTATCAAGGAACCAAGGATATATCAGTAAGTCGGTGCCCCCAATTTCATCGATTATGTCGAAAACTTTTGCAGCGTGTGAGGCGAATGGACTTCCATCGAAGAAGAGGGTACTCGCTCCTGCGATAAGGGTTGTAACCTGGTACATCCACGACACCCATCCCACCTAGGATATAACAATCAGCTGTTAATGGATATTTTAGCGAATGGATATTTTAGCGATTGGAGAGTGAACTGAATCCAGAAAAAGACTTACTGTTGTAAATAGTACAAAAGTAGCATCTCGAGTAGTATTTGACTGAATGAGTCTTTCTTTTGAATGCATTAAAAGGACCCCCTAAAATAGAATATAACAAATATTGAGAAATATTTCATCATGCATAGAAATAAAAGCTATTTTCAAGTTTCAAAAGTCACAAAGAAATCTTCAGTGCCCACTTTATTATGTCCACCCACCAAATATCGCATGGGATCCTTTCTGCCTTGACTCTCAAAAAAAAATGCAGCAGACCTTTGGTTTTCCCCACTAACATTTAGATAATACACGGGTCCATGGCCTTACTGTTTGTCTTCATACCTTCATCCCGCCATCAGAATGATGCAATTAGAAGCGGGAGTCGTTGGATTTTCCAGTCTATGGTGTGCAGAGAACAAAGATGTGCGGAAACATTGCACGTTGTATGCATGGATGTCTGGAGCTGTATCCTTGAAAGAACTGGGTTGTTATTTCCCTCCTACTGCACATCTGTTGGTTTATATATAACACTGGTAATCCATCCCTCTGTCCGGATATCAACTACTAGTTTTTGGCCACAGTTTGTTGTATTTTGGCCTGTATGCCAAAATACTGGCATCGGTCCTCCGGGTACCCAGAAACATTTCACAATCAAAGATCGTGAGGTTACGCTGTTTGTCCATCGTATCGTCTACAATGGTTTCTCCCTGCAACCTTGTGGTGTATTGTGTAGCAATAAACTGGGCACTGACAACCTCGGCCATGTCTGAGGTCTAAGAGCCCCCGACCTTTTATCTTATTTATTAACATTCCCACCCACGCAGAAGGTGCACTCATCGCTGAAAGGATACATTAAGAGTATGGTTGTCTACCGCTGTATGTGTCATGTCAAGGTCTGCACTACCGTGATAAATTGATATGTGCACACTATGGACAAATTCCCTACAGTTAAGGCGTTTTCCTTATTAACGCTTGGTCTACCATTCTTCTTCGCGTGACTCAAACACAGAAGGTCGCAATACAAAATTTGTGTCACTCAAGCATGGATCAAGCTTATTTGGTGGGAGGATCCTTACACAATATGTGCTAAATTTAAGTAGTACACTTAGTTTCTTCAAATCAAAACGCACTCTGATTTCTCTCCTTATCTACAATGTCGCAATTTTAATTTTCACCACGTTTCTGTTGTAGAATGGTGAATCTGGAACGTGAAGGAAATAAACTTCATGTTTCGGATGTTGCAGTGTCTTGTAATTGAACATTTTGAAGTATTCATGTCAAAAGCGCAACGAGTTTTGTCTTTAACAGAAAAAGTTTTAAATTAAATGACCTACACCTTTAATTATCTTAAAAATAAGTTGGTTTTGAATCTTAAAACGTTCAGGTGAGTTTTGAAACATTCCACGTACATAACAATGAAAATAAATAAAAAATGCAAGTAAGAAAATACAAAGTTTGAAGAGTTAATAGCGTATATTGACAATAAATATACTGTACATACTCCTGCAGAATGAACTATGGCCTTGGGATGACCAGTTGTTCCAGAGGTGAAAAATACGAAAGCAGGATGATTGAACGGAAGCTGCTCAAACTGTAGTTGAGGGACGCTGCCATCTGGCTCCATTCCACAGTCCAGGAACTCTGATAAAAAGCAGCTAGATTTGAAAAGGAAAAACTTGAAGATTACTAATGAACGAATACACTATGCGAGAAATGTTTGAGAAAAGATCGCTGCAAATATTAATTCTCAGTGTTCAGAGAATTTTTAAGAATTTTCATTTTGATTTATAATTCTTTTTAACTCAGTTACTCAGTTCAGTGTCGTGGTCTGTCGCAATAATCATTGCCAGCCCAGATAATTCTATAGACTCTACCTCTTATAGATTCTCTTACTTATCCCTGCATGTCCGAAAGAGTAAAAGGAGCGCTAATAGCTCAGGTTCTCACTAAGGGGCCTAACTGTATCAAAAACTTGAAGTGGGAAAGCCAATAGCAGGCAGTTACCACAATACCATAAAATGGATTGTATCTGAAGACACCTATGTAGTTAAAGGGATTCAATTTCAAGAGAGAGAGAGACTACAGTCGAATGATAGACTTCTTGGGCTCCGTTAACTGGAGTGATTACTGTATGGTGTCAGATCCAAATATGCTATGGTAAATGTTCACGGGATTTATCCTCAAATCTATCCACAAATGTATTCATACTAGAAGTAAATTCCATAAACGTAAAATGTCAAAATAGACAGATGAGGTTAAGAGTTTTACTGAACAAAATAAACTTGCGTGCGACAGTTACAAACAGTCACGTGATTCCAATTTGTATGAAAGTTATAAGAGAATGTGTAACAAAGCCATGATTGGATAAGACGGGCTAAAGCTGATTGTCAGAAAGCACTAGCAAAGAGTGAACTAAGAAAGAGGACAAGGAATTCTTCACATATGTGAATACGAGAGAGAAGAGAATGTATCCAATAGGTCCCCTTAATTGGTTCCAGTGAAAGATCCATAGAAAGCCCAGCAGAAATGGAAGATGAGTTGAACAGACACTACCCATTGATATTTACAGTCTAAAACAAGCTGGAAACTCTGGAGAAGATGGAGGATATATGGAGATTATACCGCTGTAAAATAAGAGATATAGTGATTTAAGACAAGCGATTGTTAGAAAAGCTACTGAGATTAAAGGCAGGAAAGGCTCCAGAGGAAGATGGTATATAATTGAATTGAATAATTGGAATTGCTATTTAGAGCATCATTGGATTCTGAGAAGATTCCCTTAGACTGGAGAAGTGCTAATATCTCCCCAATCCACAAAGGTGATGCTAAAGAGGGGATAAGTTATAGGTCAGTCAGTTTGACTTCTGTAGTAGGAAGGTAATGGAATCTATGGTTAAGGCCGCTATTAGGGACTATCTCGACAAGGGTGGTATATCCATGCTTTGGTATTGAATAGAACCCAGCATGGATTCGTTAAGGGAAGTCATGCATGCCTGACTAATGTGGTAAATATCTATGATGTTGTCAGCAAACAGTTGGATGCAGGTAACAATTTTGATATTATGTATATGTAGACTTCAGTAAATCTTTAGTTGCGACGCTGAATCGTAGGTAGAAGATAAGAGACAGAGGGTTGTCATAAATGGTCAGGGTGGATCAGTGCCATAAGCGAGTCCTTCGGGGATCAGCGCTGGGCCTCCTCCAATTTCACATTTTCGTAAATGATCGCGAAAGTATCCCTTTGAAAGCTATCAGGTCGTCGATGATTTGAAGGTGGTTAATAATTCTAGTCAGGCCATGTTGCTCCAAAAAATGTGGATCGATTGCATCTATGGTCCGAGAAATAGCAAGTCTTATGCTTCTAAACATAACGTTGTGTATAATGGGAACAGAAATTCTGTAGTGACATAGGAGCTAGGGTAGAAGAGAAAAAAAATTGTTTCAAGACGAAAACGACTAGTGTTACTGTTCGAACTAACATGAAAATTGTCCATATATTGTTAAAAAAAGGAGTTAGGATGGTATTTTGTCCATCATTTATAGGACCTTTGCTGTTAGGGAGAAGGACGTCATTATTCTGCTTTGCAAGGCGATGGCTAGACTGCATCTGGAATCTGTATTCAGGTCTGTAGACTGCACCTAAAAAAACATTGAACTTCTGGATAGGGTCCAGAGAAGGGCAACCATATTGGTGATGAGTGCAAAGCTGTGCATATAAGAAGAGCGGTTGAGAAGCTGTAGATTGAAAATTTTGACGTCCAGATATCTGAAGAGAGAGATCTGATTGATGTGTATAAGGCACTGAAGGGATTGGGTAAAATTAACGTGGAAAGTCTGTTCTCCCTTGTATGTGAGACTAGAACCAGGACACAAATATAAATTCTCACTGCCTAGCAGATGATTGGGTTTCTTGACGTTCTACTATGGACAGTGTGGTGTCTAACACTGAAAAAAGTTGCCAGTGTGGTGGAGGCACTGAGTCTGACTTTACCATTGATAAAGGAGGCGATGGCCTTTAAAATCTAGGGTTGTTTTTATCGCTTTTAATTTCGCATATTTTAATTTCATCTATCTTAATTTTACCTATCATTTTATCATTTTTAACTTTACAGTCAGCGCATTTTATTTATTTTTTACAAGAAATTTTATCTTAATAAAGTTTCAGTCATAGACAGTTGCAGTTATTATGAGACTGTTGAGACATCACATGACCTTCTGCTCATCAAGTGACATTTCTCTGTAATGTACCTTCGACTTTACCGAAAACGAGATAGTAAGGGTGGAAGGGAGGACAGTGCCGATTTATGGCACGGGCTAAACATCCCATTTGAATTTATCCTTTTTTTTTGTTTTTCATGTTTTCCATTAGGGTATTCTGAACTGACGAAATTTTATTACAAAGCATAAAAATTAAGTTTAAAAATTGTTCATTACCTGTTAGGAATATGAGAAATGTCTCTCTCTATTGAACATTCATTGTAAGGGACTATAATCACCTTCTCTAAACTTGACAAATCTGAAATTGAATTCATTTTGAAAAGCGCTGTTTATAAGAAATGCTCCTACTGCAATTAATAATATTTTCAAAAATTGAAATATCATAACAAATATAAAATAAAACGTGATTATTTTAAATGTAACCCATGAAAATGCGAATAACTTCAAGTAAAATACTGCTAGTGACAAAATTTACAATAATTAAAAATCTCTATTTTGTCTGATTGCTTCCAATTTTCCATAAAAATCTTTCAGTCACTGATTGCACTGCGCATGAACAGAATAAAGAATCTTACTTGTAAATTGCATGTCTCTAGTACTCTTTTACTCAAAGTTATTCGCATTTTCATGGTTTCTCGTTTAAAATGATTATCCTCTACTATCTAGACTGAAAGAATATTACAAGAATTATCAGATGCATCCTATTAGCAAATAGGTGAAGGGTTGAACATTTTAAATTGTATATGGAATTACAAGGACTGCCTTAGAAGTTCAGTTACACTCCTTCATTGTCAGCAGCCTGTAAAGCGTGATTCGAGTAAAATAAAAAGTTCATTTACTAGTTAAAACAAAAAAAGTGCATCTGCAGTATTAGTGGTTATTGAGGTAGAAGCTGAGAACATGTTCTTACCAGTTGCAAGAACATTTAACCTTGGCAGAAAGTCATCATACTTTCCTGTATTTACAGAACAATCCACTGTAAAGAGGATTTTGGGATTGATTATGCGAAGTCTCTGCTCTACTCCCTGGAAAAGACGAATAAGGTGTTTTAATAGAACTAAAATGTTCAGAAACTCATAATTATGTTCAATTAAGTCTCAATCCGTGCATTAAGTAATATTCCGTTATAATTTTAATAGTTAATCGTTAAGGAAGAATTAGGGAACAAAATAAATAACTTACAGTCACGCCAAATTCTATGGACACCGAACTCCACACTGCACCAATGCTAATGGCTGCTAACATTGCATAGGCTGCTTCTGGGATGTTAGGTATGTAGCCTATAATAAATAAGTTAATTAATGTACCCAGTGCATTAAATTTGGAGCGTTTACAAATTAATAAGTCATGATTTATATTAAAAAAAAAAACGAGCAAAAAGCAACAACTTTTATGCGCCAACCGAGAACATTTCGTTTGTGCGCATCCGCCACATTGTCTGTTCAATTGGCAGAAAGGAATAACAATTAAAAAAAATTGTCAAGATTTTAAAACCAGGGTTAAAACTCACCAGCGACAAGATCCCCTTTTTGGACCCCAGATTTCTTCATGGCTGCAGCAAACAGAGCAACTTTGACATGGATTTGGGCGTATGTGACCCTCTCAAACTTGGGTTTTATTTCCCCTAAAGAAAATACGACGAATTTTGAAGTAAGAATACTTCCTTAATTAAGGAGCTGCCAAATACTAGAATATCTAAACTATATATTTTGCAAATTACTTTTACCTCCCGCATAAAAAGCAATTCGATCGTCATTATATCGAAGTAGATTTTCGGCGAGGTTCAATCGGGCTCCGTGAAACCACTCTGGAATATCTTCGAATGCAGTTTCTTTGTCCACCACCTAATAAATAATGAATATTGCAGAATGTTGGATTAGGAATTTTTCGATTGAATCCCACAGTCTTACGGACTTATCATTATGAAATACTCTCAGAACTTGTACTGGTCATTATCAGTGGTTCCCAACCTTTTTTTGAGTGGAACTCTTGAGGATCCAGGAGCTATTTTCAAAGGTAAATGGCCTGTTTCCTTTTCTTTTAATTATCGTTATTCGATGAAAGTTGGGGCTTCGATGGTGAAAAATCGGAAAACGAATTTATTTTCACTTATCAATAACGGTAACTTAATAATGATAGAAGGAATCTTAAGAAAACAAGTGCGTGGAGTTAAAATAATAAATGATGTCTATGGTGGTAGAAAGGTTGCAAACCACTAATCTGTATACAGGGTAAGTCAAAGGTGGTTTCACAGATTTGATACCGTTTTAACTTTTTATTGTGTTTTCAGAGAAGAAACATTGTACTGGGGGAAAATTAGTACAAACCCAAAGTTGCAGTGGAAGAAAGTGCTACAATATTTTTATATGATTTCCAGCAGTTGTGTGGCACACATCCAGTGGAATCAACCTCTTGTCAGACGCGCTGTAACATGACTGATGTAAGAGTGTCAGTTCCCAATGATCCTCCTTTCCAAGTCGTTCACATCAGTTGGCAATGAGAGTGGTTGTTGTATATCTGGTCTTAAAGTAATCCTACAAAAAGAAGTCCAATGATGTGAGTCCCAGTGAGAGAGCTGGCCACAGAATTGGACGTTGCACCCTATCCATCGACTTGGAGAATGGAGATCCAAAACAAGCTAGGCCATCCTGAGTAATTTACGAGATCAGATAATTCTCCAGCATGGTTCGTATGCAAGACCGGTAAACAAGTCGACCTTACACATTTCTGCACCTTGCAGCACAAAATTTGGGACTCTCTCGGATGTGCTACAAAAACCATGTTAGGTTTTTTCACTTCCCTACACTCTATTTTATTATTTTCGCCTTGTCTGTGGCATGGAACATAGTTTGGTCCTAAAATCAAAACTTTCAATAGTCCTTCATTTTCTGTTATCTTCATAAACGTGCCCTCATAGAATGACTTCCTTGGGACCTTGCTGCCTGCTGGGATGGCTTGTTACCAACAACCTCAAGCCATAACAGTTGGCTTGTTATGGCTTGAGGAGATCTAATGTCTGCTTGGTGCACTTTTGTATAACCTAAGAAATTTTTCCCGAGCACGTCTCTATTTCTGTTTATATTACAGAGGCGCTGCACGTGGCTATCTCAGCAATAAATAGCAAGTGAGCTGTGAAAACTGCGACTTCAACTCTTTATTTTTGTCACTGTCAGCAAGTGTTGACCTTGGTGATAAACATTTGTAAACTTTAAAATTTTTGAACCTACATTTGATTTACTTTGTATATACACAATATATACTATGTCGTAAATATTAGCATGAGAAATATCTTGACATACCTGTTGATATGGCTGCGAAAAGATTACTCCAGTGAATTTCCAAACAGACTCCCAGAAATCCGGATAATTTTCTGCTGACCATTTATGAAGATCCCAGTAATCAACTGCAGACGAGGAAAGGATCATTTTTAATATTAATGGAGTTGGCAGAAATTTGAAATTCTGTTGTGCTAAGTTTTGTTTAAAATGACATTCGGTATTGGCAGAAAAATGACAGAAGATTTTAGATAAAGAGGGTCTATTTGGAGAAGTGGCAGAGTTGGTGTGATTGATACTTAAAAACCTCAAATAAAGAGCTTATAAAAATTTATTCTTATTCAAACCTTGTACATGTAAAAATACTAACTTGACTGCATCAACAACACCGCTTGTGTAGTAATAGACTAGCCTGTGACTCAGGTGAAGGCTCGAAGTCGGGAATGGC
Source organism: Mastigoproctus giganteus (assembly GCF_048544385.1). Lineage (NCBI taxonomy): Eukaryota > Metazoa > Arthropoda > Arachnida > Uropygi > Thelyphonidae > Mastigoproctus > Mastigoproctus giganteus. The sequence continues at coordinate 226,541,998 of NC_143576.1, read as the reverse complement.
TGATAGAAGACTGTAGTTCGCAAAGATTACAGACCAGTCAGTGATGTTTGCGAACGTCTTTGAGTGTCACCGAGGATGAATGGATTGGAGTCGAGATTTTTCCGATTTCGAAAGTGGAATGATTGTGCAGACCGTGACTGGCTGGACAGAAGTCGGACAATCAGCCAAAGGTCACACGTGGGACAATCATGTGTAGTCAACTCCCGTGGCGAGCGTCGAGTGTCTCGTCTCGTACCACAGCACTGACTCAGTACAGTGGTCCAACTAACCACTCAGTACAATGTACGAATAGCAAGGCCAACATCCACATGGACTATGCGCCGGACATTAACTCGTACACATATGGAGGTCGATGGCCGTCACGGGTACCTACCCATGGACAATGAAAGACGCAAGAAACTGCACCTTTCATTGCCACGTCAGCATCAACAGTGGACCTTCGACATGTGGATATCTGTTGAATCCCATGAATCCCATTCCCATCTTTATCATGCTGATGGGCGTATTCTCATGGAACCTGGATGCACTGTTAATGTTCGGCAGGATGGAGCGGGTTGTGTTTGATTTGGGCGAATTGTTTTCGTGGTATGCCCTGGATCCTTTGCTCACCATTATTCAACAGATTTATGCGGACGCTTTCCTTTATTTGGGCGCCGACCAAGTACACACTTTCAGTATGACAGTGTATTCAGATAACTCTGGCGTCTATCAAGAAGACATGACGTGCCTTGCCACAATGCCCGCATTGCTAACTGGTTTCAGGACTGTGAAAATGACTTCTCCATCAACCCATGCCTCACTCGATCTCAACCCAACTGAGCATGTTTGGGGCCTACTTGAAAAGGGCACTCGATGCTACGACCTGATAATGTTGGAGCATTTTGCTGGATCCATTGTGCAAAGCATGCATAGTACATCCTGCAACAACTTGTGCAGTCCCTGGCGTGTACGGGCTATATTACGGAAAAAGGCGGCCCTACAAGCATTATGGCCAGCTTTATGAGCCCAAATACATGTAGCAGAAGCTGATTTGAGTTGGCTGAGGCATAGAAGATGGTGTTCGTTTCATATGTGTTTTATTGGAGGTAGTCGAATGAAATTTCTGGCCAGGGAAGAATGGCAATATCCCGAAGACACAGCCAGGATATTTGTGGATATGCGGAACAAATTTCATGGGTGGGACTCAAAATCATATACAATATAGTTAGGATCTTTCTCGATATCATTATCATATCCTTAAATAATGGTCCGAAAACAGCGTTTCCACGGACGATGACGTGAAGAGTGAAGACTACAGTAATTGCAAAAGTGGACATGCAAGATGACACGTTCAACAGAATTACCTCAACAGTTCAACAGAACTGATCACTTTTTTGTTGTAGGGTTTTAGGAGTATCAGCAAAAAAGGCCATGTTGTGTCGTATATACTGTGTATAAATTGCGTGTGTTCTATGGTCGATTTTCTGTTTGCTAGACAAAAACCCCCGGTTTCCGGGAGGAAAAACCATGCTACTTTCGCATAAGACGACCTAACTCAACCACGTTGTGAGAAAGACCCATAAAAATTCCGACAAGGTTTCAGGAGCATTGCCGGAACCCATCCTCAAGATTCCAGCAAGGCTCCTGAAATATTACTTTAATATATAGGGATTAGTGTTTAGCTAAATAAACTATCTTAATATTCAAGTGGTATAAGAGGGGTCATTACAGACAACTAGATTTTATCAATTACTTCTCTTTTTCTTAACAGCAAAAGCTTAAAGATGGGCAAGGAGATATGCAAGGACATTATGACCCAGTATCTATAGTTTATGTAATTCTAACCAGTAAATTACTTGGATCATTGCTTTTGCCTTTCAGACTTGATTTGTCTGGTACAGACGCGCAGAAATTATCTAGATTAGTATTTAATGCTACAAATGATAACAAACACTCATCCATTGTCCTCAATTTCAGAATCGGGTTGAAATCGTGGAAGAAAGTGGATGTATATAAAATTTATTTGACTTATTATTTCATTTTTAGTATAGAACAATATTTTTAGTATATGGAGTGTAGATACAGATTCAACATATCAAATATTTAAAAATCTGACCATAGTATATTAATTATAATAACTATCGATATATTTAGAAATCCAGCAATGGATAATGTATTCTTTCAGTAAAGAACAAGAAAACAAATTCACATCTCAGAAGCTATAAAAATTCGTTGGGAAAAGTACAGCATTTGAACCAACTCTGTGGTAATGTGAGCAATAATCGAGACCGCTACCACCAATATTCCAACACTCATGTTTATAGATTTATGAACTCTAACAAAGCACTAACACAATAATTTTAATTAAATACACCATTAAACGTACTCACAAAAATATTTACCTAAAGACAACGTGTATTCTTCATTAACTTTCTTCTTGAACTTGTCTAAACATGTATCCGTTGATGTGGGAGTCCACACAATTGGCGGAATTCCACTTGCTTCTAAACCAAGCATATTTTCTTCCATTCTATAACCGAATTTACAGATTCGTTGGTTTTTGTTAAAGATTATGATGACGTCACCAATACGTAGAAAACTATTAACTTTGATGATATGTTATGCACTGAAGACAACCAATGCTTTCCGTGGTACTCAGAATACTTATATTCTTCTTTTTACTTAATGACAAGACTCCTGAAAGCTCTATCAACAAAGCATTAAAGCAAATGATTTAGCAACGTAAGAAAAGAGGGGTTAATTATATCTGGTTGACCTTGCGAATTGTAACCCCTCCTTAATAGCACCCTTAATAATACGGCCTACAGCTGAAAGCGTTCCTACCATCTGAACACGTTAATTCTTTATTTGAAGTTTGTGTTCCTGTTTGAAAGAAAAAAAAATAAATATAGGACAAGCTAGGGGGCATCGTTGTACTCTAGGCAAATGTTTAATCACATGACAGTTCGCGTGTCAGTCTCAGCTGGAAGAATGCACACTTGTGTGAAAGAAAATGTTGATTAAGTAATTCCCAAAAAAGATTTAAATTATGCGAACAAATTTCAGAAATAGGAAATGTTCACAGTTAACTTAACGTGAATATGTGGTCAAAGTTCATTTTGTGCTTAATCCAATGGTATCCAATGGTATTTGATCTTATTTGATTAAGATCAAATGAGGTTTCTCAGATAACGTGAGGTTAAGACGAGGTGGGTTGTCGATGTGTGGTCTAAAGGCCACATGATAAGTCAGCTGAGAGACAGTGTAGCTCCAAATACTTTGTAAACAACCTACAAGAATACAGTAGGAGGTAATGCTTCAGTTCTATTCCTTTTTAGATAAAAGAAAAACAAAGAGCAAAAAGATTTATAGGTGTCCCGCGTTAATCGCGAGGTTAACTAACCTTTAACTTTTTTATGCATTATTTTTATAGCTATTTATTAAATATAATTTTCTTTTATTAAATATAATTTTATATGCAGGGTGTTCCTGTACAGCAGAATATATATTTTCGATTTTACAAATGTATATCAGTTATTATAAACAGGTGTGTTATGCACAAAGACAACTAAGGCTATGAGGCATCAGTTTAGTCAACATAGTTTTGTGTATTTACTGGACGAAAAACTAGATTTTCCGGGAGAAAAAACCATGCAACCCCTTCCTTCCTTAGACTTACTAATTAAACCACGTTTTAAAGAAAAGTCCATAAAATTTTTTCGCATCGTTGAGGGGATTCCGCCCGTGTGGGAGATCGATGATTATATCCCATGTGCTACTCACGAGGCTGATCATGCAGATGAACAAAGATTCCCACCCCTGGTTTTAGGCAGTTCTTGTTAGCAAAAATAGCGTGGGCAGTGACACACCAGACGCGTTGTGTATTATAGTATATACATACACACACACTGGCAAAAAAAAAAAAAATAGGGACCTTTGTATTAAAACAGTCACAGACAGAAGAAATGCGAATAGATGCAAAGAAATCTGTGACATGGTGGGGATTATGTGTTTTCTCTTGGGTATAAACACTGCACAGGCTGTTCGACTGAGTAATCTGAAGCCAGAATGTGGAAAACGCGTGGTCTATCAGACTATGAAAAAGGTCTTATCATGGGTGCACATTTAGAAGAAGCCACGATTCAAGAAACGAAAGACAAAACTGGTTTCTCGAAAGCATTCATCTGAAAGGTTTTTAATGATTGGAAAGGAAATGTTTCTTCCACATCTTAAAAGTGTAAATGTGGCAGAAAAACAATACTTGAAGAGCGAAGCCGTCATATACTAAGAAGGACTATATGGGAAAATAGGACAACCATCGCACAGCAAATAACATCCGAATTCAACCAAGCCCAGAAATTCCCTATTTCAACCTGTACCATGGGGAGGAAATTGAAGAAATTGGGTGTTGGCAGTCGCCTGCCTGTACAGAGTCTACTTGTTTCAGAGAAAATCAGACAATTGCTGAACGTCATAATTGTCGAGAACGTCATAACTGAAGAGTGGAACAACGGAAGAAAGGCGTGTGGTCAAACGAATCACGATACACTTTGTTTTGCACTGATGGTAGGCAGACAGCGCGGAGAACCCCACGAAGCGATGGACCCTGCTTACCTTGGCAAGACAACCCAAGCATCATGTGGTATCATGGTATGGGGAATTTTTGTTGGCACGGACTGAGTTCGTTGATACTGGTGAAAGATCAAATGTCATCCAAGGAATACACGAATTTTGTATCAGATCAACTGTACACTTTTATTTCGAAGTGATAGCCACCTTATGGATAAAAATGCATCAGCGCATCGTGGTAGATTCGTGCAAGAATGGTTCGGAATACATGACACGGATTTCCACCATATTCCCTGGACTCTAAATTCACCTGCTCTCAATCCTATTGAGAGTGTGTGGGATTTGCTAGACAGCTATTCAGCAACGAAGGCCTGTTCCTTCAAGTTCGTCGCAGCTACAAATGGGTCCAAAGACGGGTAACTCGCCTGGCGAGATCTGCGAAAGGGCGTCCATATGAGGAAAGACTTCAAATATGTGGGTTGCAGAACTTGGAAATTAGGCACCTTAGAGGAGACTTGTTTAAGGCACTGAGAGGCATAAACAAAATGAATGAGGAGCCATAATTTCAAGTTACGGGGGGAGATGTTTAGACTGGATTGCAGGAAGTTTTATTTTAGCCAGCGAGTTATAAATTACTGGAATTAGTTACCTACATGGGTGGTAGGGGCTGACTGAATCCATACTGGCGATCGTTGATCAGACGAAAGGTTTCTAGGTAGTTTAAGAGTTGGTGGTTAATTGATTTCTCCATTACTTTAAAAAGAGTAGAAGACATTTGTTTCATTAGTGTTTTTTTATTCATACAATGCAAAAAAAACCAAATACTTTGTATTTATTTCTTCTTCACGTATTGTAATTAATACATAAAGAAATATAAAACAAAACATTGTATTACAATTACGAAGATATTAAAATTAATACGTTACAGAGACGATAAAGAACACAAACGAGGAAAAGTATTATAATTATTATATTTTTAAATTTGAGTACAATTGTGAAATATGATTTTAGACAGGTGGCACTACAGTACTGGTAGTTTCTCAAAAATCTCCCAACAGTGGAATATCATAAAACAGATTTACAGCTTCTGGGTTTTTCATTGCTGTTCTGTTAATCGTTTTATCTCCAGCTATGGCTTTCCTCACTGCAGCTTCTACCTTCTTACCATTTACTGTATACTGCAAAGAACAAAAACAAAACAATTGTTAAATTTCACGGGTTCAGTTACATTTTCTTTAAAAATAATTTTAAATTTATTTTTCTCAAAAAAGGGTCAGCGTTAGTAACGACATTAAAGAAAACGGATACCGGAATGTCCTTAATCTCAATGATAACGTCAGGGACAAGATATTCAGAAGCTTCTCCTATTTTATGCTTAATTCTGGTCACTAGATTTTCCTTAAATTTTTGACCTGGTGCCATCTTCAAGAAGAGAACAGCTCGTTCTTCATAATTTTTGTTGAACTGAGAAACGCAAATGCTGTCTTGGATTTCATGGAACTCCTCAACTGCAAATAAACATTTTTTACAACCCAAAAACCAGGAATCATTATCCAATGTTTCTAGAATATAATAATTTCACAACGCTTAATACCGGACGAGAAATGTGTCCAAGGAACACTTACCGATACTGTAAATTTCCGATGTACCAATCCTCATAGCGTATGGATTCAGAACACTGTCACTGGAAGACAGAAATTTCATTAATATCGTTAAGAATTTGAATAATAATCAGAAAATTCTGGAAACTCGCTCAATAAAAAGACGTTGATTGTTGTTATAATCAGTAATGTCCATAATTTTAAAGTCCAAAAATGTAAATGGGCTAGATCAGGATGCAGGGAGTATGATCAACCCTAGATTGTCTTATTGTTTGGGAAGCAAGTAACCAAAAAAAGTTGTGCGGATTTTTAGGATAAAATTAAAACCTACGTAAAAAGATGAACAAAAAGGATTTATGTCTCCTGTGGTCGTTTCACCAAAGAGTGGGAGCTCACGATGGACGATACCAGCTGTATTTTACAAGACACACAGTAAAATCTTAAAGTACTTGGCATGTTTGTCTACAATCAGACTCATGGCAGCCTTCTGCAATGGCATCCACATAAATTTTGTCAAAATATTAATATCGAAAAACATAACCATAAAAATAGTTTTTGGTCACCTTATATACAAGCTTGGAAACTCCATTTCATGAAGGATTTCGATCCTGGAAAAGGGAACAGTAACAAGATTTAGCTATTGCCATAAAGAAGCATCGTTCCAGAGATTTATTTTTGCCTCTTTCAAGATCTCAAGACAACAGATCTTTCAGGAACCTGATGGAGGTATTTAAGACTTTGAAAAAGGATAACTGTAGAATAGATAAAAGTAACGAGCAAATTATAACCGAATATCGTAGGTGATAATTTGTATAGTCGGGATGAAAACAATGATGTTTTTTTATATTTACTTATTTATACTTTTGTTAATAATAATAATAATAATACATTATATATTAAAAAAGTATCCATTTTTCATACTTGCGTGTTCTATTTATCCAAGTTTATCTCTGGTAAATGTAGAAGACAAAATTAAATTTAATGAAGAGCCCTTACCTTCGTCCCAACATCACGATACCCCGTGTTGCTGGATTAATGTAACAAAAGTCTCCTTGGTACCATACCCCTGCAAGAAATGATACGTGCAATAGTTATATAATCAATAACCGAATGATTTTTCTTTAATCCTTATAGTGTTTTTGTGTTTCTGTTTGTTTCAATTCCTAATAAATCAGTGATCAATGAATAAAAATTTGTCTTATTTTTTAATTAATTTGTATTCAAACACTGATTTTGTCAAATAAATGTTTCAAATATCAGCAATAGAGAAAGGAAGTGCACCTAAAAAGAACACGTTCATATATAATAAATATATATCTATGTTTTCCTGGAGTGATAGGCCAATCAAAACATAATGAAAAATCCCTTGTTTTTGCATTCGGTCGTTCCTCCTCGCCTGGTGGCACCCGTATAGCGGTGAGAAGAGGTCAACATGATTCTACAGGTTCGTTGCATGCGATCCAAACAAAGTATGATCAACACACACAGGGAAGTGATCTGACGGACTTGGATAAAGGGATGATTGTCAGATACCGGTCAGAGAGTGGCAGTATTACGGAAATAGCCCATCTTGTGGGATGTTTCCGAAGGGTGTTCCAAGAGTGAATGGATAATGCAGCGAAATGGCGGGCGCCCACTCCTCATGCAACGTTGAACGTAGATTGTTCCTCCCTTTTGCGAGCCGGTAGATAGAAACCGTGGACTTTAACCAGTGGATAGCCAGGTGTTTCCAAGACCACGATCTAACCAACCCTTGTCCTTATAGGTTCCTGTAGTAGGCGCGCAGTCTACTAACTCATGTTTACGGCCACCCATCGCCAACGACTCCAAAGTGCATCTGAATCGCTGGACAATTGACGACTGGAAAAAAGTGCTTCTTCCGATGAATCACGCCCTCGTGAGCAGCACGTGGTAGAATCGCCGCCATTCCCACACCAAGTAGAAAAGACCTGTGTTCAAATTCTTGTGTTCAAATTTTCTGGAAGAAAAACCAAAGTTTCCGGGAGAAAAAACCATTCTGCTCTACCTTGAGACAGACTATCTCAACCACGTTGTGAAAAAGGTCCATAAAAATTCCTCACATCATCTAAGGATTCAAACTCGAGTCTTTTCCACCCAGTGTGGGAAGGACGGCAATTGTAGCAATTGTGCTACCCACGAGGACCTGAACAGTGGATATTTCAACAAAGTTTTTCCTTAAATACACACACAGAATAAAAAAAAAATGCAAACACAATAAAAGGAATAAGAACTTATAAAATAATTTAACGTGCTTTTTAATAAATACTGTCTGTAGTGTACCGATTGAAACTAAGTTCAGTCTGCTTTTAGTCCTGGTTGCTGTTTATGTGTAATAATATCAAGCTTTCATAAAGCAACACTTACCTGGGAATTTTCCGAAGTAAGATTCTTTATATTTTGCATTGTTTGGATCATTCAGAAATCTCATGGGCTGTGAAGGGAAGGGTTTTCTGATAATCATTTCCCCTTTCTGGCCCATAACGGGATTTCCTAGAAAATGAAAGCAAAATGATTGATTATCATCAAATTATAGTGCTATAAGACTACATTGAGTGGCTACTTTATTAGGCACGCCTACCCTTTTCATGAAATTGAGTGATCCTTCAATAACATCATCAAGGATATAAAGCAAGTGGACAGATACGTAGGAATGATGTATGTGGACAAGACAAAGGATGACCCACACTATGATTGATCTTAAAAGCTTTCGAAGGACCAACAAAACATGCTGAAAATGTGATATCGACTGAATTCCTTCTGTAATTGACTTTAAACGTGGCATAATTGTCGGCGCGAAAAGTTCCGTATATGCATCTCCCGCACTGGTGAATCGAAATTCGTTTTGTTTTTTTTTTTTGTCGGAAACAGCTCATTGATTCAAGTAACCAATGGAAGCTGACAAGACTTATGCAGGGTAACAGAATGTCTAAAATTATTGGAGTAATAGCTCAGTGCAACAGGGTGACCAAAGGGTCATTTCAGAAGGAGCAACTCGTTTTATCTTTTCAAGAATGGAGTGTCACAGACAACTGAACGGACGGACTTCCATTTCTCTTGTTCTGAGCCTATTGTAACCGTTGCTTATTGTAAATTGGCCAAAAAAAGTAGCCGAAATTGTTTCAATATTGGCCAGAAAAAAAAAAAAAAAGCATATTAGGGATACCGAGAACAACCTTGTCCATCCATTCATGTTTATTATGTCCATAAATTGCGTGTTTTTTCTGGGCGGTTTGGCTTGTTTTTATGGACGAAAAACCTGAGTTCTGGAAGAAAAAACCTTGCTATTTCACCTGCGGCTCACTAACTCAGCAACAGAGTGAAAAACTCCCATAAACGTTCCTTGGGGTTTCAGGAGCATCGCAATTATGGCCATGTTGGTCCTTGCATATTATCTGTAAATTGCGTGTGTTCTGAGGTCGATTTTCTGTTTTCTGGACGAAAAATCCAAGTTTCCGGGAGGAAAAAACCACAAAACTATGCAACCATCGCTTGTGACCGACTAACTGAACCACTTTGTGAAAAAGGCCCATAAAAATTCCTCCCGTCATTTACTCAGGTCTTTTCCACCCGGTGGGGAGGACAGCAATCCTTCCAACTGTGCTACCCACGAGGGTGTTCCTTGAGTCATTGAAGAGATTCGAACCCAGGCCTTTTCCGCTCAGTGTGGAGTGGTACGATGAACATAGTCACCTGCTAGCCGCGAGGGACACCAATATTGGAGGATTGTAAAAATGTTGAACTGTTGTTGAAATGTCGATCAAACCAGAACATGGGGGGGAAAGTATGAGTTCGTGCCAAGCGTCAACAGTACAGGTTGGTGGCGGCGGCGGTATAATGGAGTGGGGTGTGTTTTTGTGCTATACATTGTGCCCTTTGATACCTATGGAACAACATTTAGATGTTGCAAGCTATTTGAAAATTGTTTTCGACCAGGAGCATCTCTTCATGATTGCCGTTTATCCATCTACAAATGGACTGCAGTGTATCCATCGGCGCCTCCGTAGCCAGGTGGGAAGGAGCAGCAGTGCGTAGCACATGCTTCTTGATTAGACCGGGGTTCGAGCCCGTCACCACCAAATACAGAGGATGCGGAAAGGTCAGGGAATGACCACCGCATATCCCGGAGCAATATGGCCTTAGTTGCTAATGCTCCTAAAAACCAAATAAACAACAACAACAACAACAGTGTATCCATCTACAAATGTATCATGTTCAGAGTTCTACAGAACTCGTTTTAAGAAACCGAGAGTGAATTCGGCTTACCGTGGTGGCCTCTCCAACAACCGATCTCAGCCCAACTGACCATCTGTAGAATAAGGTGGAATGAACTTCGAAGTAGACAACCGAAACATCTAAGTTGCGACGACTCTGGGCTGTTACTGTTGTAGAGTTTTAGGCGCATCAGCAATTCAGGCCATATTGCGCCGATACTCTCGCCATGAGACCGACTAACTCAGCTACATTGTGAAAAGGCACCGTAAAAATTCCTCGCTTCATTGAAGGGATGGTATTCGAACTCAACTCTTTTGCATCAGGTGTGGAAAGGATAGAGATTGCACCTCGTGCTGTCCACGAGGACGAGTACCTAATAAAGTCGCCAGTTTATTAGGGCAAACAATTTAGATAATGTGGTATCAGAGACTATTTCTTACCAAAATTGCTTCGTGGTCTTATACTCAAAACGAAATACAGTAGCTTTTAACTTACCAATTTCATCGACGCATTCCACTGCCATGCCTAAATTGGGAGACTGAATTTCTCCACAGTGGACAGGAAGGGAGGGATTAGCGCCACATATAGAACCTACTTCTGTGCTTCCTGGAAATATCAGAAAATCTTTTAAAACGGGTATCGGATACTTGTCTATAATTATGATTACATTCCAAATAGGTATTTTGAAATTTCGGGAAAATGGAATAACTGAATTTGTGTTAAAGTTCAATGTTCAATACCTAAAAATGAGCACATGAACACGTCAGGTTTAATATGCTGATAAACGTACTGCCAATTCTTTGGGGTTACGATTGCACCGCCAACCATGATCGAACGAAGAGTGTGCAGTTTGTAGTCAGCTCCTGAACATTAAAAAAAAAAAAAAAGAAAAAGGTAAAAGCAATTTCAATGAATTTCCAATCTATAAACAGAACATATCTTCTTAACATTAGATGTTTATTACGATAAAATTTTATTGATATTTATTATCATTTTTTATAGCCAGTTGTACACTAATGAGCCAAAACATTATGACTACCCCTGGTTCCATGAGGGCTGGACACATCCCACAGCATCTAGGCGTGACTTTACATGCCAGCGCAGCACATATAGTGACCGCACGGGCAATGGGAAAAGGGAAGGACCTCAGGGATTTGAACGAAGCATGATAGGTTCGATGGCCGCCGTAGTGAAGTTGTGGTCGAAGAGGGACACACAACTTCCATCCAATGTGCCAGATTAGAGGCCCACACTGCTGACAGCCGAGATGAATGGCGGTTGGCACGTACTGTCCAGGACAGCAGACAGTTCACGGTCACTGAATTAATGGCAGATTACATGGCAGATCACGGTCACTGAATTAATGGCAGATTACAACCTGGGTGCACAGAGAAACGTTTCGGGTTGCCTTGATAGAGGGCCTACTAAATTAGCACTGCCTAGGATTAATACACAATTAACTTAATACAACAAAAAGATCCCATTCCAATATATAAAAATCCCTTGTATTGAAAGAGAAAACAACAGGAACTACTAATACAGATGGACTTTGAATTTCAATTATTACTCACCTGGTTTGGATCTCTGGTTTTCCATGCAGCTAAGAAAGGATGGATATGTACCAAAGATGGTAACCCCAAGTTTTTCTATAAGATCCCAAGTAACGTTGAAATTCGAAAGAGGCCTTCCGTTGTATAACACTATGCCACATCCTGTTTGTATCATTCCAATCATGATGTTCCACATAGCCCATCCTGTCTGCAAAATATCCCACATTTTTACATATTTAACATAATTAGAAAAATATATCCGATGATCAAAAATAAGGATTGCAATTTTTTAAACTTACTTTGCAAAGCAAAAAAAGCAGTTTTTCAAAACGACACTGATCTCTCAAGAGGCTATCGCAACGAGTTGCTTCTATAGAGCTAAACACCATAACTCTTACAAGAAAGATATGCGATCAACAAGACTTGTAGATGGACCTTATTTCAGATAATTATTCCAAATTATGGACATCGTATGATCTTTTCCACTTAATGAAAGATTATTTCCAGGTACAACAATTTTCTCTTCGAAAGAGAAGAGTGGTTTTGAGCACAGAATTGGCCTTCAATTTACAAACAACTGCACGAGATCTCTAATTATTTGTAAACCCCTATAACCACTGACAAGGAATCATGTGCTACATAAGTTTTCAAAAGGAGTGTAAAAGGGATGCTTAACATAGAGTAGAATAGAGATACATAGAGATACAGTGCATAGAGCAGAAGAGTATTAGACATGCTTGCCAATGTCTCTTCCAATGTATGGTGAGTTGGCTTTGCATTAGCAACACCGCTCTTGTGTAAGAATGGACTGGTGTGTCGCTGGTGAAAGCGCAAGGTCGGCAATGGCTGATATCAGATTGTAGTTTGCACTCATTACGATCAGTTTCTGGTTGTCCGCAACGAAGAACGGGTCTGCTCGAGATCTTTCTAATTTTAAACGTGGAATAATTGTTGGGGCAAGGCGTGCAAGTGCCAGTATCTCGACAACATCCAACATGGTTAAGTGCTCCCATTCTGTGGTGTCACGAGTCTGCCGTGACTGGCTCAACAGCGGTCGAATAACCAGTCAAAGGTCACATGAGAGAATGCCACGTGTGGTGGACGCCTGTTATGAAAGTAGATCTCGTCTCATAACAACACTAACCACCGATGTGTGGAAATATGTTACATATTCTAATGAATTCCATCCGCAACTCCATCACGTTGATGGATAAAACCTGATTGGAGAAAGCAACACGAGGCCACGGTGTCTGCATGCACTGTTAGTGTTTAGTAGGCTAGAGGCGGTGTTGATATGGTTTGGGGACTGTTTTCGTGGCATGCACTGGATCCTCTGATCACCGTTAAACAACGGCTCGAGGAGAACGCCTACCTTTCTGTCGGTACTGACCAAATACACCCATTCACAATGACAGCATATCCAGACAACTCCGGCTTCTATCAACAAGAAAACGCACCATGCCATAGGGCTCAGCAGGTTTCTAACTAGTTTCAGGAGCATGAAAATTAATTCTCCATCCTCCACCTCTCCCAACTCAGCCAGCGATCTCAACCCAATTGAGCATGTTTGGAACCTACCGGAAAAGGACACCCAGTGCAACAACCATCCATCTGACAATGTGTGGACATTACTGGACACATTGTACTACACATAAACTAACAGTTTGTGGAGTCCATGCCAAGACGTGCACGGGCTGTATTAAGGGCAAAAGGTGTCTCTCCGAGGTATTAAGTAGGTATTGCTAAAACAAAGCCAATCCAGTGTACAAATTAATGATATTTTGAATGACATGATTCACTACAAATGAATATACTTACATTTGTATACTGGAGCATGATGTCATCCTTATTAAAATCACGATGTAGAAAGTTATCCCTTGATCCTGCTAGGAGCGTTCCCTGCATAAAAAAGGACCACTGGAATTAGCAAACTTGGTTGGTTCGAAAAGCTAATTTTTAAATATTTCATTACTGACTGAATGATGCACACTTACCCCTGCAGACACAACTACTGGCTTCGGATGGCCTGTTGTTCCAGAGGTGAACAGGATGTACAGGGGATGGTTGAAAGGCAGTTGCGCGAACTCCAGAGAGGGAATACCACCATTTGCGTCCCTTCCACAGCTGAGGAAGTCCATTAGGGAACAACTACAGTAATAAAATGCAAATCTTGATATAATGAGACAAAACTAGATATGCTAATCCTAACCTTTATTATTTCAAAGACTCCTGGGATATTTTAGATTTTAATAACTGATAGCAACGTACTTGTTTCTGGCAAGCAAAGATGACGCCAATTTGGGATGTCGTGTACAAAGTACCTTGACAAGATTACGGACTCTTGGTACAAATTAAAATAAAAAGAAAAAACTTTATTTCCGTGCTCAATTTGAGCTCAATTTGGAGAACCAGAAACATATGCAAGCGATTAAAGCTAACTTCAACAGAAGGAGTTAAGGAGTTGTAATGAAGTTGTAAAAAGGAACAAAATCTGGGTTGTTGAAATATGAATTTCCTTCTAAAAAGGATTTTGAATACGTACAAGGCTCGTAAATAAGAGGTAAGTCATCTTGAAAACTCCAAACTCTCTGCGCGCTAGCAATCAAGAGTGGTCAACTTTCATAGAACATTGAGAACGACGTAAAATTTAACCATTAAAACGAAATTCTTCCTTTTTACATAATACAATTTATTATATACATGTCACAATAATTCGTTTATTAAATCTTAAATTTATTCTAGTTTTAAATGAAAACTGATATTGGAAAACGTACCATTTAAAATAAACTTACTGATTATATTAATGAATTGATAGATTACTTAATCTATATCACGTATAGATTAAGTAATTTATTATAGAAATGATACAAATTTAAAGGAATTGAACCTAAATAATTTTGTAATTACCACTTAGAAATCTGTGCCAATTCTCCAGATAAATAATTGCTATCGGAGGGGATCACCACAACCTTCTCAAGGCTAGGAATACCTACAGAAAATAAAACTCAGTAAAGTTCGAGAGATAAAGAATCGTTATCCAGCAAATAAAAATAAATTCAAACATAACGCACAATTAACTTAATAGTTGCTGAAGTAAAGGATGACACAATCCAAAGTTCTGCTAATATTAAAGATTACTTACTGCACTAAGAATAATGCAATAAACAGTGAATTGATAAGCTGTTTTACCATATTTATTGTGACACACTAAAGCATACACTGCCCTACCATTAATATTCCGACACCTGCCTTTAGACAAAAAAAGAGCTTTCATTTATGTGATGACCTTCAATCTTCGCGGCATACTCTCAACCAGCTTTTTATAAATGTCAGGTGATATGTTCCTCCACTCAGCCTTCAACGTAGCCACCAGTTCGGCTTTGTTCTTTGGGCGATCTCGACGTGCACGTACCCAATGATCCAATGCATCCCAAAGATGCTCGATAGAGTTCAGATCAGCACTCTGGGCTGGCCAAACCAACTTTTACACACCCATGTCTTGCTGATGCAGGTATGAGCCTTCACCGAAGTATTGCCATAATGTTGGAAGTGCATAATTGCCCAGGTGGTCCTGGTATTACACAGTATTCATGGTTTTGTCGATAACGACCAATGGACCCAAGCCAAACCATGAAAGGAGTTCCATACCATGACACTGCCTCCACCAAACTTCATTGTTGGGAGGATACAATCAGGAAGGAACTGTTCCCCTGGCATTCCCCACCCGGTACGGCCCCACCCAGGAACGGCCATCAGACTGGTAGAGGGAGAACCTCGGCTCGTCTGCTCATAGGACTGTTTTCCACTGCTCTACAGTTCAGGATTTTCTTTCCTTGCTCCATGTTAATCGGCGTTTAGCATTTGTTGAAAAACCAAGGTTCCAAGAGAAAACATTTAGAATAGTACGTAGTACTATTCCAAATGTTTTCTCTTGGAACCTTGGATTTTTCATGTAGCTATTTTGCTGGATGAAAAACCCAGAGAAAAACTGACCGTATTTATGCAATAAAGCAAGCTTAAAAAACTATCCGCATCGTCTGTCCATCCCCTCTAATAATTTGCCTAATTCTTCCTTAAATTTATTAGTTATCTACTTCCACAAGGCCAGTCGAAAGCAAGGTCCCGGTCTCCAATCAAGCCTCCAGTCTCCGTTCGAAAGAAAATTTTCGCAGATCTATCCTACAACCATTCTTTTTCAATTAAAATTTCTGTCGCCCAAGTCCAGTAATTGCTGTTTACCAAATATTTCCTAGCTGAAAAATCCCTGAAAGGAAATCGATCTGATAGAATACAAACAATAGGGATTAATATGGTGGCTCAACTTGTGGCGATTTCGAAATCAGCTTTCCAGCATTCCAGGTTCCAAGAGTTCCAATAAGCATACTTACATGGGTCTCCACCACATAAGGATGCTTATTGTCATTATATCACAGCAGCCCGGATGCTTTTGAACAGACTTCGTAGATACTGTCTTATTTATCTCATATAATCTGCAATAACTGAATTCGTAAAATACTATACTCAGCCCTTCTTTTCCTCCATGGTGAATATTACACCAACTTACCTTTAATCAGTGCCTTTATAGTGTCGTTAGCAGCAATCTTCTTCCCATCATTGACATTATGCTCTGCACAGAAGAGAATTTTTGGACTTGTCTGCCGCAACCGTTCCAACACCGCCTGAAAGAATTTACAGAAAAAGAAGAAGATTGAAATTATTCGAATATAAAAATATCAGAACATAATAATTGATTGAAAGGCATCAGAGATACATAAAATATATCTCTGATGATATATGATGAAAATGAAAATATATTCAAAGATGATCTAATTAAAAATCGAAGTTAGGTTGTTGTAATAGGGTTTAAGGAGCATTGGCGACTATGGCCACATTGCTCCGTTTATACTGTCTTTGTTCTAAGGTCGATTTTCTGTTTGGTGGATGAAAAACCTCAGTTTCTGGGAGAAAAAACCATGCTACCCTCCTAGATCGACTAACTTAGCCACGTTGTGACAAAGGCCCATTAAAATTCCTCCGTCATCGATGGGACTCGAACTCGGGTCTTTTTTTCCACTAGGTGAGTAGAGAACAGCGATTCTACCAACTATGTTACCCACGAGGTCTCAAAGTTAGGTAAAGTTTCTATGGTTAAAGATATTTCTAGCAGAATAAGTTAGCGCACCAACTTGTTCGTTTAGTAAATTACCTGTAGTCTGAGGCTTTCATCCCTAAACTTATTTTAGTACATATTTCCAGCTTAAAACGTTGTTTAATTCGTTGAATTATTCTCAGCTTACCGGCGTTCCATAATCCATAGCTACAGATGTCCACACGGCACCAAAGCTAGCTGTGGCGAATGCTGCTAAAACTGCTGGCAAAATGTTCGTGATGTAACCTGGAATATAATGGACAGTTAGGGTGAACAAAAATCAGTATTTTAAGCACACTAACATTTATTTTATTGTGCTCCAATGACTCATTCTATTTGGTTTGAGTGGTTCTCCAACTCTTTTCATTATTTGTTTATTGAACATTAATATATACACTGCTCGACCATTAATATCCGGACACTCCCACCGTCGATTAATTTGTGATTCCTGTCCAAGCGACACGGGTCGGACACAATTAAAATATGCTCGCAGGCCATCGAGAAGACAGTAGTACGACTTGTGAACGCTAGATGCCGCGATTGTCAGAGTTACCAAACTTTCAGCGAGGAATGATAAGTGGGTGCCACATGAGCAATCAGTTTGTAAGTGACATATAAACGGCACTGCAGATCTATAGGTCGTATTGGTGATGTGATCTATAAATGGAAGCGATTTACTGCTGAAACTGTCACTGTAAAACGTAGAAACTGATAAACTTGATAGGAGAGCTCCGCAAAGAACTGTCCACTCGGAACTCAAGTCGACGTTGTTGCAGCACTTCGAGCCTTCACTGAAACGATTAGGACCCATGTGAGCATCGGTACATTGCACAGGAAGCTGCCTGATATGGGTTACTAGGGTTGCGCAGCCATTCACAAACCACCAATGGAAAGCTGTGCTTTGAAGTGAGAAGTCAAGGTATATGGTCCACTAGCATGACAGCCGTGTCTGGGTGTGATGGCTGCCCGCAAAAAGCTACCTGCCGGACTGTATCTTCTTGACAATGAAGTTTGGCGGAGGTAGAGTGATGGTCTGGGAACATTGGTTGTTTTGGCAGAGCCATGAATGCTGAAGTCTGTCTAGACGTCCTGAAATAATCCTTTATGTACGTTGTGGCAGTACGTCGGGGAAGACCCATAACTGTATCAGTAGGACAGCGCTCAATGTCATACTGCTTGCGTTGTGACGGATTCCTTTGAGGACATGAGCGTCGAAGAGTTGGGACTGGACATCCCAGAGCTCGACCTCAATCCTATTGGGAAAATTAGGGATGAACTGGGTCGTTGGGTGAATGTGAGGAGAGGTTGCTATAGTTATTTATAGATATACAGGTGTCTTTTTATTAACAGTAACGTAGTGTATAACAGATGAGACTAACTGATAAGACCTCATGCAATCGATTATATAGTTCACCAACCGTCCTTTTTTTGCATTTGTGCTACCTGGTTGTACCATCACTTAATACCGTGAAGATTTTCACCTTAATTCGTTTTTTACTTCATTTCAGAGTTTATGGTGTTGGTTATGGATGTTAAATTGGTGACTGTGGATCTTCCTGGAATGGCATAGTGAATCTGTGGGGGTTTGTGAGGCATGATTTGATTGGTGATGGTGGAAAGTAATGTCTTCTCCATGAGCTTCAAGAGCCTGGAAGAATGAGAGATTGGCCTGAACTGTTTAATTAGGGTTGCAGATTGGCATTTAGGATGTGGCCTCACAGCATATCTGTTCCAGAGAGGGAACAGATATGCCCATATATTCGAAGTCTCCTCATGTTTCTCAACCATCGAAATGAATATCAGTCCAAAGTACATCTATTAAATCTGACTTCACAAAAAGCATTCACATTTCTCGTAATACAATACGATATCTGCTCTCTAAAACCTTTGATATTCTCTGCATTGTCAAAACGTGGCTTGGGAATGGGCGGGACTTCCTTGCCTTCGCTCCTCAGGCTGGGTACCAGATGCTCTGTTCCTCTAGAGAGGATCGTAGAGGGGGGGGGAGTCGCAATAGTCTATAATACCACTATCTTCTCATTGGCACATTCTGTGACAACCCAATCCCTTGCATTTTAAGCTGCAATGGTATCCCTCAAGCTCAATGCCATCCTGATAGACAGAGCAACAGTGTACATTCCACCAGGCTCAAACAGTGACATCATTGAAGATGTGATCCACTGGCTGGTAAATCACCTCCACGTCTCTGCTAAGCACATTATTTGTGGAGATTTCAATCTTCCACCTACTCTCACACATCTTAGTAGGAAACTAATTAGCAGTATGGATTCATTGGGTATCAGCCTACTTAACTGCCACCCCACGAGAGATCTAATCTCTTGGATCTGATATTCTATTCAGCACCATGAGACCTCAAGACAATCCTCATAATCTATTTCAATCAGATCACAAACCAAATGCCATAATCCTGCACTTAGCCCCACCTAACTTCGATATCCAAGGTCCAAAAAAGAAAAAAGACATCACAGCACCCAAATTAATTGACCACCACGATGTCTCGAAGCTGCATCATCGATACCTTGGGAGGCTCTCAATAATTGTGATCTCGAGCTAGCTGTGGATCACTCCCCGTTCGAGAGCTTGGTGGACACCAGCATTGAACAACAGCTTTCAAGAAAAACAAAATCTGCATAAGAAATGGGAATAATCAGGCCCGGGCAGTTTTCAACCGCCAGAAATCATTTGCAATTAAAAGGCATTTAAATGCAACACTACGAAAAGGCAAATTGTTTTATGACTCTCAGCACACAGGAATTCCTAAAACACTGGACCTTGAACTGTGGATGGATCACATTGCACAGTTCTCAACCACTGTGGCCCCGATGCACCTAGGCACTTACCCATCAACAACGTTCCTACTGATATGCTAGCCACCGTTCACATCACCAGGAAGCAGTTTATAACTGCTATAAATGGATTGCCACCCACTGCAACTGCAGGCCCCGATCTTGTGCCACAATTCATGATTAAATGTCTTAGCTCGTTTATCATCGATCCACTACTATCAATTTTTAACCGTGTCCTAACGCAGCACTACTTTCCCCCTCTCTGGAACAGATATGGAGAAGACATTACTTTCCACCATCACCAATCAAATCATGCCTCACAAACCCCCACAGATTCACTATGCCATTCCAGGAAGATCCACAGTCACCAATTTAACATCCATAACCAACACCATTCTCAGTGCACTAGAAGCTAAAGCAGAGCTTGCCGTCACCTACATCGACCTGGAAGCTGCCTTCAACTCCATCAGTATTCCCTCACTTGTTCAGCTCCTAGAAAACTACTTCTATATAAAAGGTGACATGTTGTGCTTTATCCGAACCCTGCTCTCTGACAGAATCATTCTTCTTAAAGCGGATCAACACACAATCTGGAGAAAGATTACTGCGGGAGTTCCCCAGGGCGGAGTCCTCTCTGGAGCATTATTCACTACAGTTATAATTCCGTTTGTGGAGCAGAGAGAAGACATACTCTGCTGTGACGATGATATTAAGATATATACTCAGATTAAATCCGGCGAACATCTCTCAAACATCAATAAAAAAGATCAGTGAAAAGTTATGCAACTTAGGCTCCTATCTCCATCAATTTGGCCTCCTCATTAACCCTGCCAAATCAGCCCAAATTGTCTTTTCTCTGAAGCGCCAACCCACCGAAATCAAGCTACTCTAGAGGGCATTCCCTTCCCAGTGGTCAAGATGCATACGTACTTGGGGGTCGTCTTCAACTATAAACTGAGCCTCAACCCCCCACATTGACAAGCTCAGCAAAATTCTGTGAAATGCGCTGGACCACAAAACAACAACTGCTCCACGTTGGGGATCTGAATGTGACTCGGCGATACGTATATACTTCAGTATACTCCGTCATATTATATGCCTCGGAAATTTGGGGGTCCGCAGCCCTACCAACATCAAGCGCGTGTACTCCGCCAAATACTGGCTCCTTCGCTGGATCACACATAAACATCGTCGTCCACCCCAGCAAAGGACAACTGCGATGGCGATCTCATTTAATTTTGCCCGACTTCCAGATCTTGTATTTGAAAAACGCCTTGTTCTCACTGCCAAAATGACAACCACAATGGTCTCGGAGCCACGCATCTGGGAACTGTGTGGTTGGAGGATCCCTCTATCCGGACTGAGGTCAGCTCCCACGTTCACAGCCCACTATAACAGACTAGCGCTCAGTGACCGCTTCCTCCCCAGGGAGATGCTCCCCACAATCCATTCAACTGGCGGCGACCTCTGCAGGTTTGCGAAGGATCGGAGGTACCGAAGACAGACTCTTAAGAGCCTGACCTTCGCCAGGCAAAGTGCACATTGATAAGGGCAGCATAATAATGCCCAATATATTGTAAATAATGTTCAAAGCACGATGTATTTATGAATGTGTTGTAAATAAAGTCAAGAATATCTTTATGAATTTAAATCTTAAATATAATCTTAAATATCTTTATTGCAGGCAGTGAATGGTTACATGCTTGCCTGATGCAATAATACGCACAACAGCGACAATGCTAGGGGTTTAACATTAAATAACTAATACAGGAAAAATTACATAAAACATATATTAGGACATAAAACGTATATTTACATATTTTACATTTAAAATTAATATTAACGTGTGAAATGAAGAAACATGAAAAGCGATGAAAAGACGATGACAGTCACTCGGTTCAAGACGAAAGCTGGTCCCTGATGATGCGTCTTCTGTATGATTTGTCCTCTATGGACTTTTTGTAGTCCACGTCTATCTCCTGGACGTTGTGGAGCATCTCCATGGGCAGGAATCTATCCCCTATTCTGAGCTTCCACGCCACAGACTGCAGGGAGGGGAGGGCTCTTAAGGGTTTTTTTTGGGGGGGGGATCGTCGAATTGCACATCTGCCAAAAATTTGGCGTATTGACTTCACCCGCTATCATTTTAATTGACACAAGCAAGCGGAGGGCAAATATCCGTTTGGAGACTTTTCTGTAATTTAGAAGTTGGGTGATATCTGAAGTATATGTGAGTGGTTGCAGTTTATGCTTGAAGAGGACCCACCGAAGAAGCCAGTACTCATCAGATGCAATGGTTTTTAGCGTCGTTTTCGTTGCCGACGCCCAGATTTTTGACCCGTAGATGATGGCTGGTTGCAGAAACTGGTATATGTATTTGAGCGTGTACTCAGGCCCTGTAACATGAAGGAGGTGTTGTTTGGCAAGCCATCTTGCTCTGCAGACCTTGTTGTGAATGTCTGCAACATGGTGTTTGAAACTGAGTTTAGGGTCGAATATAACGCCGTATTTATATTTAGATATAAATGTAAATATGAATATCTTTATTATTTCGTTGTAAATACTGTCAAAAGCATAATATCCTGTAAATAATCTGACACTGATTCTATTGTTGGCTCTGGGGGGATGAGCCCGAACTTCGATGTGGGCCCCATCCCCCAAGCCCAGCAGCCATAGAATATACATTCTGGAGCTGAGGGACTGTCTTGAGATGTGGAAGTGCTCGTGATTAGGACGGGTTGCCCCTATAGGGGGCCATAAGCGGTCGCCTAGGGCGTCAAATACATCAGCATATATTTGCTCTTGGGATCTGAGGAGGGGCGCCAAATCCATGTTTCAGCTAGGCACTAATTGCTGGATGCTATTCTAGGGCCATTTCTATTCGTCATAAAATATAGTTGTACTTTGAAAACCACTCAGGATGCACCAAACAGTTGAGCGAATTTTATACTTTAGAAGATTTAACTTGTAATGAAGCCTGACCAAACCAACCTGAAGTAGTCTTTCCTCGCGTCGCGAAGGGATGGTATGGTATTCTCTAAAGATTTACGTGAAACACACATTCTATTCATCAGCTGCATTAGCTGGATTATCAATGTTTATCCCGCATCCATTATGTAGGGGTTCGATCTGATTAGCTCTTTTAGCTAGTGATTTCTCATATTCAGTCTTTGCCAGTTTAATCATTTCAGTAATACTCTTACAGAGCACCTTATAGTTGTAGGCTTCAGACCTTTTAATCGCTGTATAACTATTTAAGTGTTATCTGTTTAAGTAAATAAGATATACACTGTCCTACAATTAATATCCGGACACTTGCCTTTAGACAAAAAAAAAGAGCTTTTATTGTGTCATTTAATATTTTGTCTTGAAACCTTTTTGCTTTTAGGAGGGCCTTCAATCTTCGCGGCATACTCTCAACCAGCTTTTTTACAAATGTCTGATAGGTTACTCAACTCGGCCTTTAACCCAGCCATCAGTTCGGCCTTGTTCTTCGGGCGATCTCGACGTGCACGTACCAAAAAGATGCTCGATACGGTTCAGATCAGTGCTCTGGGCTGGCCAATCCAACTTTTCCACACCCATGCCCTCAAACCACTCTGATACGACCCGAGCAGTATGGCATGGCATGGCGCGTTTTCTTGCTGATGCAGGTATGGGCCTTCCCCGAACTATTGCCATAATGTTGGAAGTCCAGGTTGCCCTGGTATTGCACAGAATTCATGGTTTTTGCCGATAACGACTAATGGACCCAAGCCAAACCATGAAAGGAGCCCCATACCATGACACTGTCGCCATCAAACTTCATTGTTGGTAGGATACATACAATCAGGAAGGAACTGTTCCCCTGGCATTCACCACACCCAGGAACGGCCATCAGACTGGTAGACTGAGAACCTCGACTCGTCTGTCCATAAGACTTCCACTGCTCTACTGTCCAGGATTCGCGCTCCCGACACCATGTTAATCGGCGTCTAGCATTTGTTGTGGTGATCAATTCTGTTGAACTCTTGAGGTAATTCTGTTGAACGCGTCATCTTGCATGTCCACTTTTGCAATTGTCTGTTCGAAGCCGTGTGCATATTTATAGCAGGATCTGTGACATGTTGCATTCATAGGACTTGTTTCCCATCCATGGAGGGGGTGTCCGGATATTAATAGTATGGCAATGTACATCGAGATTTATTTAAGAGTTCAACAATATTAAAATCAATCAAAATGTTTTAATATTGCTTAAAAAAGTATTAATATCTAAGAGCAGATCGAAATATAATTTACTATTACATCTGCAATTAAAATAAGACACTTTCTCTACAGTATTGGATGGTACGATAATAGAGATACTCACCAGCCACTATATCTCCTTTCTTAATTCCACTTTTCTTTAAAGCTGAGGCGTACAGCGCAACCTTTTCATGAACTTCAGCAAAGGTTACCTTTTCCATTTCTTTATTTAAATCACCTGAAAATAATGGACTATGAAATTCTCCAAACCAAAATACGTAAGAGTAATAAAAAATATTATTATTATTACTATTTAATTACGCTAAATATATTAAAATAAATTCATAGTTAATATCACTCAATAGCTGATTGATCTATCATTTATAATTAATTAAATAAATAATTTCAGAAGAATTAATTTAAGGTTAATATAACTAATCTTTTACATTCATGAATGCACACCTGTAATATAGAAGGCTACACTTTTATCTTTGCAAAGAAGGATATTTTCTGTGTAATTCAGCATGGCACCGGAAAACCACTCTGGAACATCCTCAAATTTTGTCTCTGTGTCTAGTATCTAAGAAATAATTATAAAATACAGTATAATAAATAAAGAAGTGGAAGCATAAGAGATTTTTGTTATAGTTTAATTGGAGTTTAACATCATATTCATTAAAAAATCGTAATAAAAATATTCTTTTACAGTAAGGAGTCCAATTTTCAGTAAAGCCAGCTGAAGTTGTGAATATTAAAATCGCCAAGAAAAATTACCTCACTGTTAGGAACGTTGGACTGGAGAAAGTCAAGTTTCAAAGATAGGAAGTCAAAAAAGTTCCAAGTGATTAGGAGTTGGGAGAACGATAGAGACAATGGATGAATTTGAAGGACTGCGGTAGAGAGATTTTAAGCGAAAGAAGATAGAAAAGAGGAGATTCCAAATTATTAAATCTTTGACAGGGAATATGGGAGCGGTTATATGCACATGTACCATCTTTGAAGCGAAATGAATCATAGAGTGAATAATTTGGACAACTGAAATTGGCAGTGATTGAATCAACTGAGATTGACAGTGATTGAATCAACTGATAATTGGGATTCTGTCAGAAAGAGTACATGGGGTTTGGCAGAATGTAAGTGGAAATGGACATCATTAAGATTGCAACTGAGACCACGTATAATTGTGAAATGAATCAGGAAGTGTTTGGGAGATTTAGATCTTTTCGCAGATAAGTTTGTTCTATTAGGCCGTTTGTTGCATAGTTTGTTCTACAAGGCTGTATGAGTTAATGAAAATCTTGGATATAGCGTACACATGGCAAGAATGTATCCAGCTCCTTGACATAAGGTGGCTTCGATAATGCTTCCCGCTCCTTCCAGTCACCATCTGGCATAGCAGAAACAGTGAGATTATACACTAGCTGATCCGGAAGCCTCCTATAGAGTAACCAATTGGTTTGGTCTGGTGGACTATCTAGAGGCCGGCTTGAGTAAACCGTTTTAATGCTGTACTCTCGAAATGTGTGGAAGATTGGATCTCGCCAGGATGTCCATCATAACCTCAAAAGACATCAATCATACTGGCTGGTGGAACAGATGCGATAGAGGATGCTGGAGCTTTGCTCTGAAAACTGAACATTGGTTCAACCACTTGACGCCTCCAGTAAGCAAAGTGGTGGTATTTCACCGGTTAATGAGAGTCATCTACCACCTAGTATTGCCTGGTAACAAGAGGAGCGCCATTCATTGGTGTGGTGTGGGCGCCACACCTCAACCACTGCTTACGTACGCACCTGGGTGGTCACCTCCAGTATATTAAGTGCCGTATTTCAGGTCTTGCACTTGGGGGTTATACCCATGGTTACTAACATTCGCAACAACCTGAAGTTGCAAGCAGAGTATATGGCTGTCACAGACCGACCGGACATTGCCGAAATTAGGTCCACTTGATTTGTGTGTCGCCCGAATATCAGTTCTATCAGCGTTTAGACTGCCAGGTAAAAAGTCCAGCTTGACATACATGGGAGAATGTCTGAGACAGTCCCAAGGACCAAGTAATCCTTGCTTCAATTTACCAGGGAAATCTATTTCACCCGCCTGAGATCGACTGACTACTGCTTTGATTGAAGAGGACTTTAGAAATTACTCCAGTTATAGACGGAAAGGAAAACCAGAGATCTCTAAACGAGAGTTACCACTGTCAAAAGTACTGTTCTGTCACGGAGATTCTCATCGAGAAAGGTCTTGCATATTGTGATAACAAAGATGATAACAGAGACACCTAATTCCTTAATTATCTTAAGTTCCACGTACCTGCTCGAAAGACTTAGAATATATGATTCCAGTGAACTCCCACACTTCTTTCCAAAATTCCAAATGGTTCACAGACCAGTCGTGCAGATCCCAGTAAGTTTCTAAAAGAAGGATGTACATCCATCTTAGAAGAAAACAATGAATTGGCATTATTTATAATCATCATTGCGATTATCATTTGTAACTAATATTTACAATAAGAACTTACCGAGTGAGAGGTTATACTTTTCATTGATCAGTTTTCGGAACTTTTCTATGTTGATCGAAGTGGAACTTGGTTTCCACACGACTTTTGGTGCATCGGTTCTCATGACCCCATACATGATGGATACTGAAAGTGAACGTTATACTGTCAGTACAGTCGCTTGCGACGCTACTTCAAGACAAATCTTCTTTGAGTTTCAGTTTTATCTTTAAAAAAAAAAAAAGATGCAGGGGACAAGACAAGATGAATTCAAGTTCTATAATTGGATCATGACCAGAAACCGTTGGAGAGGGCAGGAGGAGGGGGGGATACCTTTGATTCTTGAAAACAACCTGAATGTTCGTACTTTAATAAAGTATCTTCTCAAAATATTTTTCGGATGTTTTAAACAACAAAAATTAAAAAAAGAAATGACCTTACTACTAGTTTAACCAAACACCACACAGCATTAGTAACTGGGTGATATCAGACATAGCACGAGCTTCCAGGCTGTTCTTATGCAAACACTATATTGTGTAGGTTTTTGACTTGCTAATGTTTTGGAAATTTCTAATTCGAATTTCGTTATTAACGGAATGAGGTCATTGAAGTTTAATCCATTCCTGCTTGAAAAAGTTGAAATGGATTAATTGATCTGAGGCAGCTGTTAACGTTGGGTTTTAGGAGCATCGGCAACTAAGACCATATTTCTCCGTATGTATTGTCTGTAAATTGCGCGTGTTCTGAAGTCGATTTTCTGTTTGGTGGACGAAAAACCAGAGTTTTCAGGAGAAAAAAAACCATGCTACCTTCGCCTGAGACCATTTAACTTAGCCATGTTGTGTAAAAGACCTATAAAAATTCTTCCCGTCATCGAACTCGGGTCTTTTTCCACCGGTTGTGGGGAGCATGGCGATCCAACCAAATACGCTATCGAACAGATCTATCTCAGGCAGAAGTGTACGATTATTCTGAGGTTTTACTCCTCGATTTCACAGGTAGGTTTAGGTAGGTTTTGTCCTAACCTAACTTAGGACAAACGAAATATATTTACAACACAGACAATGACGTCTCATTATTTGAGTTTAATTTTGTGATAATTCCAGACAACTCCAAACCAATCACTACTAAGTTTGCGAAAATTGTACAGCTAGAGAAAATAGCACAAGACAACAGAAATTACCAGAGAAAATTATAATAAAAAGACAAGAATTATAAATGCTTAGTTAGTTACTGTAATTTATAGAAGAGACAGAGAGATGAATAATGCCACAGTCGAATCCTATATTACCGTAACGTAACAAATATTCATTAGATTGGTAGTAGATGGATATCAGGGAAGGCTGGAAGCAGGTGGATATCATCACTGAAAAGGTCTGGGTTCTAAATCCATCAATTTCGCTAGGAATTTTTAATTGATTTTTTCATTCCATGGCTTCGTTAGTTAGTCTCCGGTGAGGGTGAATTTTTTATTCCAAACACTCCGGTTTTTTCATCCAGCAAACAGCAAACCGGCCAAAGAATACACGCTTTTTACTGATTCCTCACCTTAGCTGCTTTAGCACTTATACGCACGCACTCTCAAGAGTAGTAGCAATTTTATAATTCAATGAAGATCCGAAGTTATCGCGGTTGATAAAGCAAACAGATCTTCAGTCGTTAGAAACACAAAGACAGATTGTTATAGCATCCATTATGATCCACTACAAGATGGCGGTAGGGAGTTAAAAGTAAGCAAAGTAACTGATAAAAACTGAAAGAATATCAGAAAAATATAATCGATACTTTAAAACGAAATACAGCGTTTTGTTATGAATGCGTCCATAATTAGCTTCGAAAGGAATATAGTTAACGAAAAGTTGCTAAAGGGAAATTATTTCAATTAAATTAGAATAGTTAAATTACCTGACCTGTTTAAGTTCAGTTATCAGCCAACGATGACGGACAGTATCTTCTAGAACAACGCCAGTCTAACTTTATCTTCTCCTGTACTGTTTAAATGTAGTCGAGATAAAGGGGTTGAAGATCGCAGAAGCTTATCAGAAAATTGTAAGCGACTGGAAACGATGAAAGGTTTTAGGATCTTTTTAATCCAAGCAGAAATAAGTCACTTCATAGACTATTCCAATCATCCTCCTCTTCTATTTGTATGAAGTGACAAGGTCTTTGAGAAGGTACGTGGAACTTAAGATAATTAAGGAATTAGGTGTCTCTGTTATCTATTATACAATATGCAAGACCTTTCTCGATGAGACTCTCCGTGACACAACAGTACTTTTGACACTGGTAACTCTCGTTTAGAGATCTCTGGTTTTCCTTTACTCTTTACATCTAGGCAGCCACTATAGTGGAAACCAACGCTTCAGAATCCTATCATTATTTGATTTTTGTTTTCTTCTCTCTGTCTTCTATCCTATATCTTCGGTAAAGTTTGCTCAAAACAAATCCTTCGCATAGTTCATGCATAAAGTCTCTGAACGCATCAATATTGCTGAAATGCTGGGGGTGGAATGCAACAGAAACTGTAAATACTATCACAGTTTCTGTTGCATTGACCTCTCTTCGAAGAAGCAGGGGCCAAAGATAAATTCATCTATCAAACCGTACTATAATCATTATAGGCAGGGAGCAAGCTTTGATGTATCGTGTGTAGACTGGTCGTTGTCCAAATCAAACAGAATTCATAGTTTTATTCAAGCTGAAATGAATGAGCATATAATATTGTAAGGCCAAGAAGTTTCTTCTTCTATTTGTGTGCAAAGGCTAGTCGAGTTTTCTGTTTGTCAGCGTAGAAATGGTGTGAGTGATCATTCAGAGTAGTGCGAAGAAACAACTTCCTGCCAATTCACTCGCTGACCCCAATTTCGAAGCTCGTATAAATTTCTGAGGGGTTTCTGTTGTCGAAGAGGATTACACTTACTTGGAAACACATTTCTGGGGCGATTAAACTTGGTGCCGTCTTTCTAGCTACCAATAATTTCGAGATACAACTTTGTGTCCCATAATCTTGGGAGTTTGGTGACATTTTCGGACGAACTTGTACTTCATCGCATGCATCCAGCAGCTCTTGTGGAGGACTTTACACCATATAGCTTGCATCCCGATAAACCAGAGAGCCCCGCAAATCTGAAATCATAGGGAAATGGAGAATGGAATGGAAGAGACAGAGATTGGTCCATCAAGCACAATTGAGGTCACACCACCAACACAGGGGACACAACCAAACTCTACCGAAAGAACAGAGGAGACCAAGGATTCCAAAATCGGCCACGAAGAGGAAAAATACAAAATCGACGTTACCGAAATTTGATCGGGAAACCCGGAGTACAAGTGAGGCCAAGCAACCAAGCGAGCACGTGGGAGGGCTTGAAGAACAACATAAAATGCCAGAGGGAACCATCTTAGACCCAACACTCCCACAGGGAACTGTGCCAGAGCAGACACTCCTACTGCGTATGAGCAGACACTCCTACTGCGTATGGCCCTCAAAAATATAATGAAGGAGAATAGTAGTAGGATCTCTTCATCCATCCGTGCAGAAATAATCCTGCAATGGAATAAGCTAGAGACCATCCTAATGAACACAGATACA
This sequence comes from Mastigoproctus giganteus, assembly GCF_048544385.1. Classification (NCBI taxonomy): domain Eukaryota; kingdom Metazoa; phylum Arthropoda; class Arachnida; order Uropygi; family Thelyphonidae; genus Mastigoproctus; species Mastigoproctus giganteus. Next base: position 226,511,797 of record NC_143576.1, on the reverse strand, counting down.
AATTACCAGAAAACAATGGCAACCCTGGAAATCCTACGTGCAGATGGCAGCAATCAAATGCCACAGCGCGCCCCATCATAGAACACAGAAGTTAAAAAGAAAACACTTCTGCCAACGCCCAATATAGTCATTTTAAAGACCAACAGGGGAAGAAACCAGTACAAGTGAGGAAGTCAAGAAAAACGTAATCCAAAACCTTAGAGAAGAATTCGGAGCAACCAGAATAAAAGCCATAAGACGAGAAATCCAGGGACAGTAATAAAGACGGAGAGTAAGGAAGAAGCAGAAGGAATTATAACAAACCCCAAGATCCCTACACTGGGCCTCACAGCGGAGGCCCCGAAGAGAAAAAGGCCCTCGGTGGTTATCTTCAACATGGATCGGGATATAACCCCTGAACTTCTGACGGAGGAGATCTACAGCCTGACTAAAACGTGGGAGGAATCGATCACCAATATCCTTAGTGCTATCATCCGTGAACCACCAGATATCCTTAATGAACAACAAAAGGTAATATGCCAGGCAAACCAAACGTATAGAACCCAAGAAATAGAACTGCCCTTCACAGTCGATGAATTACAGGGCCTTGTAAATGCGCAACAGGAAATGTCCCGGCCCGGATCTCATCGAACCAGAGATGGTCAAAAAAGCCGTGGAATGTATACCGAACCTGATACTTAATCTCCTCAACCGATTCCTAGAAACTGTGAAATTCACGACAAGTTGGAAGACTGCACACCTAAAACCTATCTTAGAAAACCCAACAAAACCTCCGGATCAACCGGCCTCACATCGCCCCATAGCCCTACTCTCTACCCTAAGCAAACTCTATGAAAGGCTGCTCTACAAAAGGATCATGAACCATAACAAAACCCCCAATCTGGAATCACCCAGGCAATATGGATTCAAACTGGGCTTCTCGACCATTGAAGCAGTCCAAAATCTCATAACCAAGGCAACCCAAAGTAACAAGAAGTACTTTCTGGTAATAGCAGTGGATTTTGCCAGGGCCTTCGACACCGTCTGGTGGCCGAGCGTCCTTGGCAAGTTCCGGAAAGCAGCACTCCCAGAAAACTTGTATAACTGTGTCCGGGCATATCTGTTGAATTGGAAAATTGAGGTCGTCACAACTTTCCGAAGAGTTGTTAAAAGCGTCCGAAGGAGCTACCCACAGGGATCTGTCCTGGAGCCACTAATGTGGAACATGGTCTTTGATGACTTCTTGGCTCTGGACCTGGGAAATGTGGCCAATCAGGCCTTTGCTGATGATCTCATTTTAATGGTCGAAGCGGACTCCAGAACGGGACTTGAAAAACAGGCCAACCAAGCACTACAAACCCTACAGAATTGGGCAAAAACACATATGTTAATGATTTCACCAACCAAGACAAACGCAGTACAGTATTACTAAAAGGCTCTCTAAATATCAGACGACCACCGCAAATAAAGATAGCGGGATCCAGCATTAAATTAGCAAAGCAAATAAAGTATGTAGGTATTATCCTGGATGGAAACCTGTCCTTTACACCTCATCTCACCTACCTGAGAGAGGAACTATTCAGCACTTGTAGCAAGAGTATCTCGCAGGGACTGGGGACTCAATAGGAAGACCCTGTCCCTGTATTATAAATCAATATTCATCCCAGCGATCACCTACGGATCGCCAATCTGGTTCAGGAAGGTCGGAACCGCGGTTAACAGAAGACTGCTGGACACTATCCAAAGAAATATACTTCTAACTATAACTAGGGCCTGCAAAACGGCGAGCACCAACGCTCTGCAGGTCCTGGCAAGACCTCTTCCGCTGGACCTCGAGGTGACTAGACGTGGACTCATGTATTTACTGTCCAAGGATATGCCTGCCTCCATCTATGACTTTACTTTGGACCCAACCAACAGCCGGACGACAGAGAAACAACGAATAGTGGCTCACATGTTGAAGATTTGGCAGCACAGATGGGAGATGTCGCCAAATGGTCAAGTTACAAGAAGCTTCATACCGATAGTCGCAAAAATGTACCCAAAAGCCCCCTCGTGGTTCTATCCTGGGCTAAATACAACCTTCCTCCTGACGGCCACGGCCCATTTAAAGCAAAACTGAACGCACTCGGAATAATAGAAGAGTCCACATGCACCTGTGGAGAACCTGAAACCTGGCAGCATATTATGCACGACTGTGAATGCTACAAAGAACACAGAAGCAGACTTATAACTGAGATTCAGTACTTGCCGAAAAATCAAGAGTACCATCTACTGGATTCAGAAGATGAATACAAAGCCCTCAGCCGATTTGCACTTGACGTCTTCAATAGACGGCGAGCAGAAATAGCCATCCACAACGAACAGATGACCACAAATAATAAATAAAGGCAAACTGATAAAACATCAACACAAAGGAAAGGATCGCAAAATACTAAGGACAAACGGCGTAATATGCAGCAGAATAAATGGAACACCAATACTATCACTGAAACAGCATCGACCTAGGAACCAGTGGGAGTGGCACCAGCCAGGATGTCGTCGCTCCCAGGATGAATCCACACACCTAGAAAAGGACCAGGCCCCACCAACGAGTCATCATTGAACTGCACTTGCTGGAGGGCACTGCAAATTGCCGCTATGGCGAAATGGGCGGGCTCCCTTGCCCAGCCCACTTTCTCTCCCCATCCCTGGTTGGGTGAGGGGACGGTCTTCTTGTTCATCTGGCTAAACGGCCAGATGAACAACAGAACACAATACTACACATGTACAATATCCATACACTTTTAAATCTCTGGCCTTCCCAGCGAACTGGTACACCCACAATGAAAGCAACACGGAGATGGGGGGAACCCCTGGTGTCGTTAGACACTAAATACACTTTACACTTTACTTTTATCTGATAAAAACGTCTTTCATACGTTCTTCCAAGAAACCATATTGTGGTTCCTTGGAAGAACGTATGAAAGACTCTAGCATATTGTGGGTTTATTACCAATTTGTGAAAACACAGAGAGAAGTTTTTTTCTCCAGGAAACTCAGGTTTTTCGCTCAGCGCACAACAAATCGACAACAGAACGTGTACAATTTACAGGCAATATATTTGGCGCAAAGTGGCCTTAGCCTCTGGTGCGCCTAAAACCCTACAACAAACGAATAAATATGGGAACGAATATAATCTTAAGGTCTTCCCAGCCCTCGTGGGTAGCACAGTTGGTAGGTTAGCCGTCCTCCCCACTCGATGACAGGAGGAATTTTTATGGGCCTGTTTCACATACGGCCGAGTTAGTCGGTCTCAGGCAAGAGTAGCATAGTTTCTTTCTTTCTGAAATTTGAGTTTTTTGTCCAACAAACAGAAAATCGACCTCAGAATACACATAATTTACAAACAATATGCAAGGAGCAACATGGCCTTAGTTGCCGATGCTCCCAAAACACAATAACAGTCTTGCCCAAAGACGTATTATTGTGCTAATAAAGTGGCCAGGCATTGCACAATCACTCAAAAAAGAAAAAAAAGCACACAGAGGTGAGTTAAATGAAAAAGAGTATTATTAGTTAACAATAACTGCCTCATTTTTCAAAAATTATCCACCATAATTCAAGCACTGATTCATTCTATAGACCAGATTTTTATACTCCATTCATAAGTGTTTTTTTGTTGCTGTTGGCACTGCTATTTTACAGCTTCTTTCCTACAATTTAACACATTTTTGTAGTAAACTTTATTAGATTCCAACCGATATAAAACACACAAACTATTTAGAACGATAAATTCCAAATTTATCATGTAATTCCAAAGATAAACAATTAGCATCATCCTCTATCATTGTTTATGCAAGATTCCCTAATACGAACTATTAACAATATCCTGAAACAATCAGCCGGAATTCCCAAATTCAGCAATACTAGACAATTTCAGTCATTATTAGGTAGAAGCCCTCGCAATAAGACCTGCCCAAATATCTGCAGGAACAACACCTGTCCACCCCACACACAGTTGGAAATTCATTCTAAATATGGCACTAAAGAAGAATCAAGAATCCAAACAATAGAAAAAGTCCAGCTGGAACCACACAGTAACCAGGTCCCAGTCACCATTTAAGAGTTCCGGTAAGTACATACCACATTACAAATACTTTGCATTTTTCTGCGTCAGTGTTTCGACTTTCCATTGAGTTTTGCTCCACTTCTAGGGTCGATGAGGTCTCTTTTCGCTTTCAGCCCACAAATTCCAACTTGGACTTGACCCTGAAAGGAAGGCACGGAAATGAGCTTAACACAACAATAACGAGATCATCTGGACGCCCTCTGACGGTGTCAAGGAAACTCCAAGAAAAGTTGATTCCATACAAGACTTTCGAGTCTTCTATGGAATCCAGCCACAAAAAGCAGATCGCTCCATCCAAGTCCAGAACAGGTGGAAATTCTAAGAAATCCCGAGGCCCAAAAAGATATTGAATGCGTGTGGAAGCATAGCTGCGAGTGAGTGGACTAATTGGGAGAATCGACATGTTTAAAAAGACAAAGCCAAGAAAAGATGAAAGAAATTCTCCATTGTGTGATAGTTTAATTGGTGTGTAACTTAGGCCGGCTAAATTGGCCACTCAGTGAAAAAAATCCCATAAAAGTTTCTTGTGTCATTGACAACATTTAAATCCCAGGCAATTTCCATTCGCTGTGGAAGGACAGTGATTACAACCACTGCCACTGGCGCAGGTTATATTATTATAAAAAAAAAATGTCATTTAGAGCCACCCAAGAACTATCTCATCTACCCGTGTTTATTATAATTGTAAATTCCATGTATTCTGTAGTCGTTTTGCCTGTTTTTCTGGACGAAAAACACGATTTTCCGGGAAGGGAACCTTGCTATACTCTTTTGAAACTTAATAACTCAGACAAGGAGTGAAAAAAAAAAAAAAATAACCATAAAAGTTCCTGGCATCATTGACTAGATTCGAACCCCCCCTTTTTTTCACTCGTTGTGGGAATTACAGTGATTATAACCACTGAAACCTGCGAAGGTCACGCTAGTCTAGTAAAATCATCCTTCTGGACGGCCCTCATGGGTAGCACAGTTGGTATAATCACTATCTTCTCCACACCATGTGGAAAAGACCCGAGTTCGAATGACCCGACGAATTTTTATGGTCTTTTTTTCGCAATGGCTGAGTTAGTTGGTTTCAGACGAGGATAGCATGGTGTTTTCTCCCGGAAACTCAGGTTTTTTGTCTAGCAAACAACAAATTACAGACATATACGTCCCTAATGGGCTAGGTTTCTGATGCGCCTAAAGCAAACAATTCATAAATACTTCTCGTTAGAGGAATTTTGCCTTCTCTTTTAATCATCAATTGATTACACATTTTAATTTCCTTCCGTGCTGAAAGACTTCATAACTCCATACTTGGGGAGTCTGAGAAATCTTGCAAGAGTGGAATGTTAAAAAAGAGATCCACAGCTTCAGGATTTTGCATTGCTGTCCTGTTAATCGATTTTTCTCCAGCTATGGCATTTCTCACAGCAACTTCGACCTTCTTGCCATTTATCGTGTACTATAATAAAGAAAAAAGACATCACAAATCCACCCAGTTACAATCGTGTATACTGATTTTAATTGAAAAATGCTAATAGAGATAATGTTCAAACATACTGGAATGTCTTTGGTTTCAATGATAACAGCTGGAACAATAAGTTTGGAAATTTCTGCAATTTTGTGTTTAATTCTAGTCACAAGGTCTTCTGAAAACGTTTGACCTGGTGCCATCTTCAGGAAGAGGATAGCCCGTTCTTCGTAACTATTATTGAACTGAGAAACACAGATACTGTCCTGTACTTCATGGAACTCTTCAACTAGAAAAAAAAATGCATTTCTTAAATTCCAAAGAATAGTTGAGAATCAATATCAAATATATAATAGAAAACAATCATTCCACAATATGATTAAAGAAAATGTGTACAGGGACTTACCAATACTGTAAATTTCTGATGTACCAAACCTTACACCACAAGGATTGAGAACAGTGTCGCTGTAAGTAAAATATTTCGATTAACATATTTTCTTTGATTTAATTTTTTATTTTGTAACACACGTCTAGAAATACAGAATTAACAGCAACTAAAAAATTACAAAAGAAAACTAGGAATATTCTTCAATAACTGCACGTAGTATATACACTGGCCAAAAAAATAGGAACCTTTATGGAATCGGGCTGGCTTTGCTTCGAATAACAGTAAATTTTCTGCTCATGGTAAGGGGTTGAAATAGAGTATTTCTGGGGTTGGTTGAATTCAGATGTTATCTGCTGTTCACTGGATGTGCTATTTTTCCGTACGGTCCTTCTTAGAGTACGACGGCTTTCCTCTCGAAGCATTGTTTTTCTGTCACATTTGAGATGTGGAAGGACCCCTTGCTTTCCACTCATAAAAAACCTTTGAGATAGACGCTTTTGAGAAACCAGTTTTGTCTTTCATTAATTGAATCGTAGCTCCTGCTAAACGTGCATCCACGATAAGACCTTTTTCAAAGTCTAATTGATCACACATTTTCCCATTCTGGCTTCAGATTACTGTAGTCGAACAACCTGTACAGATTTGTACTCAATGAGGTATAAAGTCTTTTGTCAATGATTTTAATATAACAAACGAAAAAATGTAAATCCAAATTATCCATCATTAGTGCAAACCGAAAAAATACTGATTATAATCATTATAAGTTTGTATAATATACAGTATAAAAACAATTGTTTTCACTTTACTGCGCATTCCTCCCAACATAATATGCACTCTATTTGTAATAAATTATAATCATCAGCGTGTGAAACGTATTTCACGCACGGTTATTCAATAAATTAAATAATAGTAGTATGCTATCCACGCTTTCGTAATGCAGTTTACTTATTTATTACTGGATTTTAATAATAATTGAAATTAGCATGAATTTAACGTTTCTGCTGTGATTACTATAATAAATAACTTGTAATGATTCATGATTTGTGTATTTAGTAAACTGTTACCGCAAAACAAAAAAAGAGAAAAAAAGTAATGACCTTAATAGTCGAATTATTACACGCGATCAGACAGACGGACATGGTGAAGACAATACGTGCTTTATATGCTAACACGTCTAATTAGCGTAGGTGAAAATGAAATGAAACATCTGGGTTGACCTGTTCAAAGTAAACTTCTAGGTAACTAAGGCCATGAGAGATCAGTAACTGCTGTCTATAATTTTTTTTTGTTTGTCAATACATGGAAGTGTATATTTTCAGAAGGGGAGAAACCCTACATGTTCACGTAAGACTAATTAACTACAGTCTAGAATGAAAATATGTTTATGGAAAACTGTTGTGCACAGAATGAGATAAATGAAATTAATTATCGTATTTTATCCATATCGTAATATGTGGCAGAATTCACATCAAAGTTAATTTAGCTCACAGAAGAACTCTCACCTTCGTCCCAACATCACAATACCACGCGTGGCAGGATTAATACAGCAAAAGTCTCCTTGGGTCCACACTCCTACAAGAAACGATAGACATGTTAGCTTTTGGAATGACTGGAAAAGATTACATAAATATCAAAAATTATCTAACAGTGTGACATTTTAATACGATATAATTCGAGCCCTTGCTGCAAGTGCAGTGGTAGCAACTACTTTCCCACACTGCATACAGAAGGTCTGAGTTCGGTTACTGGCCGATGATGGCTGAAGGATTCTTCCAATAAGAAGGAAGAAACATTTGTGAGCCTTTTTTATATTTTTTAGACAAAAGTAGATGTAGTCTCTACATGTGAATGACTGTATTTATTATCCTTTTAAGAAGTGTATGTTAAGCACCAAGGCAGCTTAGGCCATTTGGCATCACTGTATCGTGTCTATAGTAGTATTCAATCTTCGATCGGTTTGTCTGTTCCCTGGATGAAAAACCATGGAACAGAACATGGATCATGAAACTGTCGTTCATGACCTACTAACTCGTCCTAGTTAAACAAAGCTTTAGTTCCAATCATCTGATCCAGTCTGTTGATTGTCTTCATAGCTGGACATTGAAGCAGCAATCAGCAGCTAAATTCGTCCTATAGATTCTCTTTCTTCAATACATTTATTAACGATATTCGAAGACCAAACTGTCGTGTTTTCAACGCTTGTTTTTGGCTAATGCAAAATTGAAGGCTTCGCAACTGGGTTGTCATCATTGCAACACCAGGGTACCTGCCCACCCACTGATGAGGAGCCAATAAGCTCTGAAACGGTGCCGTATGGGTGATGGTATCCGCTGAGAATAAGTAACAATAGTCTTCTCCTATGATGAAGCGTTACTTATTCGAGGTAGTGCAATATCATGGCAATTCGTTGTGAAGGTATTCACAATATGAGATATACTTAATGATGCCAATTCATAACTACTTAAGTAGTTGGCTACGTGCAGAAATGATGCAATTGCACTAAATCGTACGCTAGTAAAGGATATTCTTATCAAAACTAAAGAACTGAAATGGACTTTGGCAGGATACATAGCTCGAAGACATGGTGACATATGAACTAAGAAATTAACAGAATAGTACCCAAAAGGAGCTAAAAGAAAACCTGGAAGACAACATGGAAGATGGACAGATGAAATTCAAGAGTCCGTGGGTAGTAACTGGATGCTATAATAATTAATGATAAACACCAGCCAGGAATTAAACTAAAAATTTACTATACAATGAAATAATATACAATGAAATATGATGCAAATAAAATAAAACACTGATTAAATTATAGTTAAAATATAATTAAAAACAATAAAATTAATTAAAATAAACTAGGTTAAAAGCGATAAAACAATAAAATCTGGAGCTTTCGGAGAACTGCCGTCTCCTTCTTCAACAGCATACTACCAGTGCTAAAACACATCCTTAAGTAGCCGGTCCATGGCACTCATGCACGTGATCATCAGACACATGATCTACATTCTCCATGCGCGTATCGGAAATGGAAGTGGCTCGGGAGCGTGTCAAACAGAAACGGTCATCCCTTCTGAGGACAACTGCCTCAAACAGGGGGTGTAAACGGATCCCCCTGTCCCTATTAATAGTATTGTGACTGGATGAACCGATTCGCAAACTCTCGAGCCACTTGCGTTCCCAAAATCCATGGGCGCGGTCGGTAATGACCGCGTCTTCAGGGGAGATCCGATGCTGCTTTTCCCAGAAATGCTCTGCCACAGCAGACCTCGCATAGTTAGCAGTCTTGATAGCGGTCGTGTGTTCCCCCAGACGGTCCTTTAAACGTCGGCCCGTTTCCCCCACATAACACTCCTCACAATCCGGGCACTTAATCTCGTAGACCACATTGCTAGTATGGTCCTGGGCTACGGGATCTTTAACTTGGGATATCACTGTGTGCAACCTCCGACCCGGAAGTTGCACACAGCGAGTCTGGCACTCCCGCAATGCCCGTACAATACGTTCTGAAAGGCCCGGATAGTAAGGAATGCATGCAGTAGCCACAGGGGCAGGCCACTCCCTACGATTGGACTCAACCCTATGAATATATTTGTCCAAGACCCTCTGGGGGTATCCACATTTCCTGAGGTCTGCCGTGACTTTGCAAATTTCTATTTCCTTTTCTTCAGGGGTACTACAGTGGGTCCCCACCCTATTCAACAATGCCCTGGCTACACTGTTCTTATCATGACAAGCCTGTGCTGAGCTATAATGAACAAATTGGCCACGGCACATAGGCTTTCTATAGATCGTTGTTTTTAATCTAGATCCATCTCTGCTCACCAAGACATCCAGAAACGGGAGGGACCCAGCTTCTTCCACCTCCGAGGTAAATTGTATAAATGTGGAAAAGCTGTTGAGCATATTGAGCACCTCATCTTCCTTTCCCTTTTTTAAAATAGTGAAGGTATCGTCCACATATCTCCTCCACTCGCGCATGGGGAAATTCAACTGATGAAACACCCTAGTTTCCAGTTCCTCCATTGCCAAATTGGCCACAATGGCACTGATGGGGGAACCCATGGCCGTGCCATGGACCTGCTTATACATAACTTTTTGAAACACCATGGTAGTGCTTGCGAGGCAAAATTCCACACCTTTACAAATATCATCAATGCTTAGTAAAGATCTAGCACTAAAGCAATCATCTCGTTCCAAGGCCGATCTTACACAATGCACCCCATGTTCAATGGGGATACATGTGAACAAGGATACCACATCAAACGAAATCATGAGTTCGTCTTCACCTATAGATTGGCTTCTTATAAAGTTCACAAATTCCTTGCTGTTTCTGATTACTAAACTGGAGCGTCCCACTATAGGAGAGATGACTCCAGCTAAAAATCCAGATAAAGCATAAGTGGGACTACCCACAAATGATACTATAGGTCTCAACGGAATGCCCACCTTGTGCGTCTTATGCTTATGCTTATGCCTATTGCGTGTGTTCTGTGGTCGATTTGCTGAAAGAAAAACCCAAGTTTCCAGCAAAGTAAAGAACCATGCCACCCTCGCCTAAGACAGACAAACTCAACCATGTTTTGAAAAAAGACCTATAAAAAATTCATCGCGTCATTACGGGAACCGGACTCAGATCTTTTCTAGCCTGTGAGGGAAGAATGGTGATTATACCAACTGTGCTACCCACAAGGGCACCATACTGCATACTTAACCATATATGTATGTGTATTGCGTAGTTTAGAAACATTAAAGTTTAGTTGCCATTTTTCGGACCATACCTACAACCGAATCAAGTTTTCTTGAAGCCATATGTCCTGGATTGATTTGTCAGGAAAGACTTTCCTTTCACAAAGCCTGAAATGATAAAGAAATGCAGACGTCTCAAGAAGTCTATGAATGAGTGAGAAATTTGCACTTCTCCCGACCAAGGAACCACTTCAGAGTCTACCAATAATGTCAATTGAATCCCAATGGTATGATGAAATTGGCATTCAGGTGACCTCACCATGCACTAAACCCTCGCAAACAGCACAGTGGATATAATCACCATTCTCCCCACATCGAGTAGAAAATGTGTGAGTTCGATTCCCGTCAATGATACCAGGATTTTTTGTACTTTTTTCACACCGTAGCTGAGTTAGTCGGCCCCAGGAGAGAGTAGCCACCCTACTCTCTGCTGGGACTGACCAGTTAATGGTAAGTGTACTTAGCTAAGTATTAATTGAGTCTGTAACTTCAGGTGGTAATCATTAACAACACTTACCAGGGAATTTGCTGAAGTAAGCTTTTTTGTATTTATTATCACTTGCTTCATTATAAAAGCCTAGTGGTTGTGAAGGGAAAGGCTTTCTGATAATCATATCTCCTTTTTGACCTATAACGGATTTTCCTATTAAAAAAAAAAGGAAAAATTCTCAATAACCAAAAGTTGTCGTAAACTTCTGCTTTCGTTTTCCAACACCAATTAAAAGAAATTTCAGCGTTTTTTCACTGAAAATAATGGAACTTAGCCTTACCGGATTCATCGAAGCATTCCACTGCCATACCTAAACTAGGAGCCTGAATTTCCCCAAAATAAACAGGAAGGATGGCATTGCAGCCCGCAACAGAGCACATGACGTCTGTACTTCCTAAAAGATTAGAAGGCTTTTAAATTACGTGTTCAATGTTTGATCTTGTTATTTTGTTTATAACTACGATTATTCAATAGTTTACTTATTTATTACCAAAACTTGAGGACAAGTAAACGTCAGACTTGATGTGTTGGTAAACATAGTCCCAATTCTTCGATGTTAACACTGAACCTGAGGTAATGATTGAACGAAGGGTCTTCAGTTTTTGGCCAGCTCCTATAAAGAAAATAAAAGGAGAGACCGTTATAAATTCTGTTGGTACAGAGATGATGATACTTAGTAACAAACTAAAGGTTGTTTAATTGTCCAAAGCCAGAATCTGTCTGTTCTTCACACGGGCTGAAACCAGTTCAGCTTTTAGCTTTTGGTAGAGAACCAGGCAAATGCTTTGGGATTAACTTATTTATGACTTTGGAGATCAAAGAATACGGGAATTAATGAAATTGCCCCCCTAAAAGTAGTCCATGATTTCATCTAAAAATAAATTGCAGCGTGGTATATCAATGGACACAAAAAGTCTAATAGGTAATCCTTAATAGAGAGTTCTCATCTTCTCTAGAAATATTTCAGAAGATTTGAGAGATATTTCAAACTTCTGAAATGAAATGTCATTGAAGAGGTAGAGCATAGAAGCACTAGACTCCTTTTTTGCGATAAATAAGACAAGACTGAGCTTTAGAAAGATTGGAGCTAAGTAAGTTTCCTTACCCTCATTGAAGAATTACCTGAAGATCGCCATTGAAATATTTGTTAGTGAATATTCGTTAGTGTCTGAAAAGAAACTTAACCATAGATTACGCCAACATTAGTGGAGAAGCTAGAAGACAGAGACCCCTCTATCATCACTAATAATGAGTGGTGAGATTAAACTGGATACCCAGTTGCGACCAACAGTTGGCAATCCATCAGATGACAGCCCATTTAGATGACCATTATGCCATACGCGATCCAAAGCCTTAGAAATGTCAAGGGCAAATGCTTAGATTTCGCCAAATTTTTCCATTGAATGTGTCCAAAGATGAGTAACTTAAGCCAGGGGAGCAACAGTTTCGGAATCCATATTGGTGATCTTTCATCAGATGGAAGTCTCCTCCGAGAGAGTTTAAGAGGTGGTAGTTGATGAATTTCTCCATTACCTTGGAGAGAGAGAGTAGAGCTAAGTGCAATGGGATGATAGTTGGATGGAAGGGGATTTGTAATTCATTTTAAGAACTTGCTGGATACGAGAAAATTTGCATGCAGTAGGGAAAACTCCGGTGGAATAAGAATGTGTGAAAAGGCGTCACGAACATGAATAAGATCAGGAGCAGGGGATTTGGGAAAAAGGCGAGAAATACCATCAGGACATGCATCTTTCTTGGTATCCAGATTTTTCAGAATACTCCCAATATCCTCTGTCAGAAAACCACAAGAGGCATTGAGGAGAAAGTGTGCAAATAGCAGGTCAGTTTAATCTTTATTTGAAGTTGCAATAGAACTATCAGGTTGTAATAGAGATGAGAATATCGATGGACTGAAGTTGCAGCCAATAGCTGTGACAAGAGATCAGAAAGCTGACATACCATTTAAACAAGAAACAAGTTTTGTGCTCTTTGCCTATCCAAATTCGAGTTTGGATTGATTGGTAACTATTGCACAATTGTTACGTGCTTTAGTGAAGCAGAAAATGAAACTAGAGCAAGCCAATTGTCATAAACAACATTCTTATCTTGAACAGCCTTAGCATATTTATAGAAAACCAAGGTTTAGAAAAAGGAGAGATTTTACGGTGGAATGCAGAATAACGGATTTCACTTCAAGAATAACTTCATTAACAATATCTGAACAAACATCGAGATTATCAGATTTATGATTTGAGGTTCCTAGATGAGCGCTAGAATTGACTGTGTACTTTGAATGGTCGTTGGTGAGAAAAAAGATCAAGAGTGTTGGGTATGTGATTAATATTGTCTGGTATTCTAGTAGGTAAATGAATAAACTGTTCGAGATCATCAATAACCGTAAAAGCCTTAGCATCTCGACCAGCTTGGTCCGTGTAACTAGAATACTGAAGCTACATGGGGTTGCGAAAATCGAAGCCACCGCCCTCTAGAACAGATAGACTGGGGAAGGTCGAGTTTCAAAGAAAGGAAGTCAAAGAGTTCCACGTAATTTGGATTTCCAAAAAGAGATCCAAATGTTCCAGTGGTGGTACTTGTTCCAAGTACAAGTACCACCTTTGAAGCTAAAGGAGTCATATAGCAAATAATTATGGTAACTGAGATAAGCAGTGGTGAGGGACAACCGATAATTGAGATACGTCAAAGTGTATCTCATACAATGGTGATAAAATGTTAAAAATAGGTGTTTTTTTGTACAATCCCAAGTAGTTAGAACTAATAATACTATAGATGGACATTATACTCGTATTTAAGTTTCTACTCACTCGGTCTGCACCCTGAGTTTTCCATGCATTTAAGAAAGTATGGGTATGTTATGAAGACGGTTACTCCAAGTTTCTCGATAAGATCCCAAGTCACGTTGAAATTCGAAAGAGGCCTTCCATTGTACAACACTATACTACTTCCTGTGGCCAGTTTTCCTATCATCCCATTCCACATTGCCCATCCAACCTACAAAGACACAAAGCCTCTCTTATTAAAACATGTAAAGTTTATGCGTGATATAAAATATTACAAATTGCAAATAATACCACTTATGTCCACCTTTAAACTGACTGACGTTTATTTGCTATACCTTAATTGTTTTTCAATGGAGAAGACAAATATTTTCACAATGGCAACGATCTCTTATTGGTGATCCTATGGTAGGTGCTACACCACAATGAGGAATTCTGACTCATCTGCCATACTCTATCTGACTATTGTTTAATCTGATTCTGCAAAATTTTTATGTAGAAGCTGGTGTAGTGTAGTAATCCTGATGCAAATAAAACTGCCCTCGTGGTTAGCACAGTTGGTAGGATCACTGTCCTGGTACCGTGTGGAAAAGACCCGAGTTCGAGTCCCGTCGATGTCAGGAGGATATTTTATGTGCCTTTTTCACAACGTGCCTGAGTTAATCGGTCTCAGGCGAGGGTAGATTGGTTTTTCCTCCCCAAAACTCGGGTTTTTCATCCAGTAAACAGAAAATGGACCTGAGAATACGCGCAATTTACAGACAATATACACAAGCAATATGGCCTTAGTCGCTGATGTTCTTAAAACCTTATTTGTATAACTCCCTTGTACAAATTAGAATTATTATTCCATTCCTGTCTTTTTAAAATTAATCTTTAAATAAACACCAGTCCACATTAATGTGGTCGGATTGTTTTATATAAAATTCACTTACATTTACAAATTGGAGTAAAATGTCACTCTGGCTCAAATCGCGGTGTAAAATGTCATCTCTTAATCCAAGTAGAAGCTTTCCCTGCAAAAAATTAAAAAAAAAGATGAGAAGTTTTTACATCTCTGTAAGAAAATGCAATTTTAAACTAGCAAACTAACTTCAGAAACAGGATGTCTAATTGGTATTTTTCACTTTTATTCCTGCGAGGCAGAAGAATAGATTTTCTTCAACTATACAATAGAATAATGAGATATACCATCTAGATGACTGTCAGCAACAAAGAGCTGTTGGAAGGATGGAGATATCAAAGTCTTCAAATTGTCTGAAAGTGTCATTTCAAGACATTGGTAACAATTCCACGAGGCAGGAACACTTAACTGCAGAATATGTGAACGTTGGCAACGGTCAATAACATCAAAAGACGACCAATACCAATGCCTTAACAACCAAAATCAATAGGGGATAATGTCTGCACGGCTATTTGGATTGGAGCTCTCACCGACTTCAATTGGAACACTGACGAGTGGAGTTAAGTTCCTTGTGTAACTTTTTATTCATGATATGAAACATTTATAATTTTCACGACGATGGTCATTCTCTGATGACATGCGCTTTCATTGCAGTTTTTGGGGTTTTAGTGGGTTTTATTAATTTATAGATGTTCAGCAAAATTTTATTGAAATCTCGACAACTGAAGATGAGATAGTTCTGATATTGTGGTGAGATATTGTTATTGGTTTGGTATCAATTAGCGTTTGATTACATTTTGTTTTAGAAGTGGACACTCAGCTATTTTTAGGTAGCTTCAACTGCGTTTGTAAACATAGTCATTGTCAACTACTCATAACATCCTTTTTATGCACTTACATATATCAAATTTAAGGGAATTAACCAAACAAATATGAATCATCTTGATGCACACTTACTCCTGCAGATACAACTATCGGCTTCGGTGGTCCTGTTGTTCCAGAGGTGAACAAGATGTACAGGGGATGGTTGAAAGGTAGCTGCGCGAACTCCAGCAATGGGATACAACCATTAGCATCTTTTCCACAGCTTAGAAAGTCTGCGAGAGAACAGCTAGAATGAATAAATCACAAATATTGATTTAAAGTCACATTGATCATGCGGAACATCACTTTCATATATCCTTTAACATTTAAACAATAAACACAGACTAGATTATTCATTTATTCATTGCGATTCATTGAAATACAATGAATTCATTACAATGCAATGCAGTGCAATATACAAATTGTTGAAGATAATACTGAAGAAAGTTCCAGACAAAAAAAAAACTGTCTTAGCTGACATCCGGAGGATGGCTGTATATTTTCATTTCTTCAGGTTTTTCGCCTCTAGGCTTGTTCGGAATGAGACGAGCGTTCATGAAGTTCTTGAAAGACAGCTTGGACACTCTCTCTCTTCTCCCTGTTCTGCAACTGTCCATTGATAGGATTAAGACAAACAACTTTTCCGAATTTTTGTGTTCCTCACAGTTTTTGATGACTTTTCCTTCTGATATGACTGGTGAAAATTGTTAGCGTTGCCCAAAGTTGTGTGGAAATAATTGGAGAACACCATGTAACAAAATTCGACCATTTCACATCAGAACCATGATATAAACTTCCAGGCTTCTAGTCAGATATCGCGACCATTGTTCTCTTGAAACAATCGTGCTTCAACTGAACCTTTCAAAATCAGCTCAAATAATGATAACCACAAAGACAGTTAAAAACGACATTCAAATCTTTGTAAGCGACAAACGAGTGCAAAGGGTAAAGTCCTACACAGACCTAGGACTCACCTGGGACGAAGGGCTCACTTTGATAGGATGATAAAGAAGACGTTCGCAGCACTGTGGGTCATACGACCTTAGCTCGTGGCAGTGCGTAATCCAGCGCTGATTTGTCAGTGCATCCTGAAATTATTCCCCTGTATCGCTTTATGCTTCTTAGATATGATCTCCTGCTTCTGCTTCCTACCTAAATAAATACCAGGATCAGAATATTGGATACTAGGATAGATGAACAGGGTGATGGGTAACCCTCTTACTATTTACAGATCCATCCTCCAGGCAAATCTGGGCATCACTCCTTGGAGGGATCTGATGGCTACAAGAAAAAGCTTCACTTCAGCACAGCTCCTAATGTGGCGAATTGCTGCCCCAGCTGTATCATCTTTAATCTCTGGATCTAAAAAGCGAGAAGAGATCATCCTGACTCTTGCCTTCCGCTTTGGATATTTTCACCAATCTTAATTCTCTGAGAGATGTCCTAGAAGTAAATCTTGCTAATATCTTAGAAGTCTTCAAGAAATTGAGCATCCATCCGGATAAATTTTGCGGAGATGAACTTTACAGAAAGAAACTCTTAGGGAATTGTCATCAGCTGATGAATCTGTGAAGGACACTTTCACCTGATCAATGAATAAATGAATATTACTTCAGGGTATAATTTCAACCGGGTCGAGCTCTACACGTAATCTTACACTTCTAAGTGCTGTGGGATGCGTCCACTCGTGGAGACAGGGGTCGTCATAATGTTTTGGCTCATGACTGCATTTGGTTAGTTAGAGTTAAGATTAATTTAAAATAAGTTGGAAATTAGTTATAATCGGGTATAATCAGTTTTTCTAAGTTATCTATTTAAAATATATTCAACAAGAACGAGGTTAACAAAAATATTGTCATTAATTCTAGAGAATATTTAATACTAGTAAATAATTTAACTATAAATAATTTTTTCATTACCATTTAGTAATCTGTGCCAATTCTCCGGATAAAGAATTGCTATCAGAAATAACCACCACCTTTTGAATGCTAGGAATGTCTGAAAAAAGAAATATATAAAACAAAATGAAAGCAACTTTGAAAGGTTCAAGAGTTAATGGACCATTACTTTTTAGGAGAAATCTTTTTACTAAGAATTCAAGGAGGACTCATTTCCGTTTTTATTTCCCAACCAAGTTAATTCTTCCACCCGGGTCAGCTGGATTCTAGGATGCGCGCTGAATGCGTGCTATGGGAAGTTTATTGCGAGTTGGGAAGTTTAAGGGGACTTTCTTATTTGAAGAATTATGTGTTCCTGATTTATGATAAACTTAATAATAAACTCTGGTCACGTTAGGTTCGATTTTTTATGGAAACTACCCAGGCCAATTGACCACAACGTACCTTTTATCAGAGCCATTATGGTGCCTGCAGCACCAAGTTTCTTTCCATCACTGACATTGTGCTCAACACAAAACATAATTTTCGGATTGGTCTGACGTAGCCGATCAGTTGCTGCCTGAAAGAATTTACAAGAAATAAACATTAATATGCGCGAACATTAATGAAATATTAAAATTTTAATCTTGAATAAAAAGCCTTTAATTCATTGCAATTAGTGTGAAAAAACTTTTTAAGCTGTTTTGTTGTAGTAGTAGTAATAGCAAATGATGCAAAAAAGCAAGCTTATATAGCATCAGCCAAAAAAAAAAAAAAAAAAAGAACCAATTTACCCATCGTACTCTCCAAGAATTTGTCTTTTTTTCCTTGAATTGAATTTATTCAGTCCATCTACTTCCACTATAACAAATGGAAGCCTGTTCCAACAATTAACCACCCGCTGGTTGAAAACAAACTTCCACACATCTACCCTGCAACCACCCTTCCTCAACTTAAATTTATGCCCACTTGGGTCATTAACTCAATCCATTCAAGAGTTTAAACATCTCAATCAGGTCTCCCCGCAGGTGTCCAGTCTCGAGACGCTGCAATTTTTAGAACTGAAGCTTTTCTATATAAGATCACCCTTTTGTTTCCTTCACCAATTTGGTTGCCCTTCTCTGCGCCCGTTCCAGCAGATCGACATCCTTCCTAAAGCGAGGCTTCCAAATTTGTATACAGTACTCAAATGCGGCTTAATATAAAGCCTTATATAAAGGGATAATCCCATGAGTAATCCTGGCAGCATGTCTGCACTGCTCATAGAATTTCATGTCTGCAGACATGAAATTCTCTGAGTCTATGATTTCATTTCTCAAGAGATAAAATTTTAAATTAAAATTTAAAAATGCTTGCTAATAGGGCCTTCCTGTTAACATTATAGACCCGCAAGCAATGTACAAAATTACATAAAAAATTAACCTACTTAAGGGCCCAAATCTTGATGATACGCCAGTGATTAAGATCCCTTTCATAAGTCCAAAGAAAAATCATCTCCAAAAATCATGAAGAAGACTTGGATGTGGAGTTAATCGAATGTTATCTTCATTACGTATTTGACTGTTACATAACAGCCACGACAGAGTACGCTGAATGCCATGACTTGTACGCACTCGTAAACTATACATTATCTTGACCCTTCGCAGAACACCCCTCGTGGGTAGCACAGTTGGTAGAATCGAAGTCCTCCCCACACTATGTGGAAAAGACCTGACTTCGACTCCAGTCTATGACGTGAGGAATTTTTATGGGCCTTTTTCACAACGTGACTGAGTTAGCTGGTCTCAGACGAGTAGACTGACCCATCTAAAACACGCGAACTACAAATTTGGTAGAGTATTCAAATATAAAATTTATGTTAAACATAAATAAAACATAAAACAACCACTTTATGTTAAATCCGTGATTGGAAAACCGTAGCTGAGGAGGGACTGCTGCCTAAAATCAGTAGGAATTGCCAATTTAACTAATGCTACGATTTTCTATTTGTAACAGATGTAAAAAGGGTCGGGATTGTGTGGTGGATGGGTAAACACCTCCAATTATTAAGGCCCTATTAATTATTAATGCAAAACCCCTGTTCACTGATTTTGTCCAATGGTGCGTAACTCTTGAAGAAGATGTACTTCAGCAACAAAAAAGTAAAGTTGCTTCTCGAAAAATGAAATTATTGTGATTGAGAAACATTTCTATTGTACTATTCAACTGCAATGAATTCACGTATTTACATTTAGAACACAATCGATTTTGGCAACTCACCTTCGGTCCATAATCCATAGATACAGATGTCCACAATGCACCAAAACTAGCTGCAGCGAATGCTGCTAAGACCGCCGGTAAAATGTTGGTGATGAAACCTAAACACAAATAAACAGCTGAAGTGAATCAACTCATTCAAAACGAGAGAATTAAAATAAACCAATAGTTAAACAGTTACATAACAGTCTAAATATTTGATCGCTTAGCACTCAGTGAGCAATTGAAACCTATTTTCGCTCACTTGAGAATTATAGAAAAGCCAAGACGTGCGCAGCCATGTGGGCGCTTAGGCAAGAACTAGTGGATGTAAGGGACTCTACACTAATGATACTATATATTCAAAGATTCCCACTATGCTCCCGTAATCTGGTCCTCAGCCCCACAAGCATAGCTCAGCCGACTATGGGCTAGAATACTGGATCATGCGGTTGGTCAACTGGCAAACGAGGAGACCATTGATAATCTTTAGGTCGATTCTCTATTCCAACCTCGTTATAACTCAATAGAAAATACCGATTTCAGAAGAAAATCTCTCAAAACTCTGTTAGCAAAACTCATCACAGGGATCCTAGACGCACCTTCAATTTCAAGTATTATTGGATGCAGAAGCCAGCGGGACGAGAACCAGGACGCACGAGACTTCGGCTCCAGACTACCATCAATAGCTTAGTGTGTCTCAAAAACGTGTTCCCATCCAGCACAGTTGGTTCCACAATCCTCAAAAGAAATGACTAGTACTAGAGCCCTCCTGGTAGCACAGTTGGTAGGATCGCAGTCCTCCCTACACTGGATGAAAAAGACCTGAATTCAAACCCTGCCATGACGGGAGGAATTATTATGGGTCTTTTTCACAACGTGGATGAGTTAGTCGGTCTCAGGCGAGGGTAGCATGGACTTTTTTCCAGAAAACTCGGATTGTTCGTCCACCAAACAGAAAATCGACCTCAGAACACACGCAATTTATAGACAATATCACTGAGCCACATGGCCTTAGTTTCCAATGCTTCTAAAACCAAACAAACTAGTACTAGAGAATATATTTTATTGTCACTCTGTAAGCCTGTATGCATTTCCAGCCTGAATTTGGAAATACGTTTATGATTGGTAAATAAGTATTGATGATATCTCGGTGTTAGTCATAAGTACCTGGAAATAATTATACATGTTTTCATGCGACAATTGTAACCTTAACCTGAATATGTAAGCACATCATCTTCTGTCAAAATAGATATGTTTGCATCAACTTCCTCTGTTAGTTGATACCTTGAATGCACACCTGAATCTCACTGAGATGGATGCATTTCAATTTTGTGTCGTGCTCTCCTTGCCTTCTGGCTGTGTAGAGACAAGACCTTACGGTTAAATAAATCGATAATAATATAAATATAAATGCAATTATATTTTTCCCTGATGGGGTTCCACCCCGTGACGGTTACTAGTACCAAGTGCACAGGGTGGTTGTTATGTCTGGTGTTACTGTTGGTTGAGGAACTCTCTGACTATACTACTGGTGTTCAGGATTGCCCCTTTCTGGAGTTCCTTGTATATGTTCTCTGTGAGACGTGTTCCTGCTAGGCTGTTATGTAGGGTCTTTGGCACCATTCCGGTGGTTGAGACGATGATCACGGTGGTCGTTACTTGTTGCATATCCAACATATCTTTGGTCTCCTGTCTTAGTTCGTGTACTGCCTAATCTTTTTCTCATGGGTTTTCTGGAGGTTGCCAGTGTTGGGTACCGCTATGTCAATCAGATAGGTAGCCTTTTCCTTCTTGTCGACAAGGGTTATATCCGATTTGTTGTGCGGCATTATCTACTCCTTTATAATGGCGCGGTCCCAGTACAGCTTGTGGGTCAGGGTCTCTAATACATCCTGGGGTTCATACTTTTGATACAGTACACGTTTTTGATCAACTGGTATTTCCTCGCTACCTTCTGATGTATTAACCTCGCTATCTGGTCGCATCTACGAGTATACTCCTTCTGGGTGATCACCTTGCATCGTGCGATGATGTGTTGGACCTTTTCTGGGGCCAGATGGCATCGTCAACATGTGTCATCTGATACTCCGGGGTCCTTGGCGATGTATTTTCTATAGTTCCCGATGTTGATTACCTGATCTTGGATAGGTGCTTGGATAGGTGAGTCTAGAGGTTAAGTTTTGGGAGTTGGGGTTGAATATTTACACAGAAATAACTGATTTAAATTTTACAACAATTTGTGCTCTCATTTCATATAGAGAAACATTGCTCCATAGGAAAAGCATTGTGGAAATCCTATAGTGAATTTTCCCATAGAAGTTGCATTGGTCCATAGACTTTATATGGGACAAGATGGCTGCCCGGCTTTAATTCTTTTTTAGTGTCCAGGGATACACTATAACAGGGATAGTGACACCTATCTGTGGTGGTTATATAATTTCAGGTGGAATTTTGTTATTAAAATTTGAAAATTCAATGTTTTCCTATGGATGGACTTTTTCCCATAGGTTAACATACGATTTATGGTGGGCTGGTTTTGGGCTAAAATTAGCAAACTTTTAAAAATCAATATCTGCTTAACTATTGGGATTGAGGTTCTCATCTTTGGTAGGTGAGTTCTTAAAGAAATTACTTATTTAAAAGATTTTTTCTAGCTCCATCTGGCGATTAGGAGCTGAGATACAGGAATTAGGTTTAGGCAAAATCAGAACTTTTATGCTGATTTTTGCCCATTGGTTAACATTGGAAAATATATATTTTTTGAACCAGATTTTTATTGTAGGTGAGAGGTAAGTGTAAGGAATACAGGACAGTCAAGCAGAAGAGGATCCCTTTAATAAATAAATAAAGAACTTTTATTACAGGAAGAAGAGGACTTATTAGAGATAAGGAGAATCGTGGTAGTTTTCTTTAAACAAAACATACATTATGGATATAGAATCTAGTAGGGAGATAGCTGGGGATTTAGATATAGAGGGGGTGTTCTCTGGCGAGTCTGGGGATAAACCAGAACCCCGTAAGAAACAAAAGGGTAAAAATGTTGTTACATCAATCAAGGGAAGTTCTAAGGGTGATAAAAGTAAAACTAAACGGAAAAAATCTGTTTTTATTGACGTGGAAAAAGGTAAACGCGATTCTGAGGGAGGTACCTCTACTGACTCGGAGTCATCAGCGTTAAGATCTCCCGAGGTTTTTAAAACATTAAAAGGTCGTAAGGTTCCTTTGACCCCTAGGGTGGTGCCTCATGGAGACAGGGACATAATCAGTAATATAGATAAAGATAATGTAGTTTGCCCCCCTAAGCTAATTGTGGACTCATCCACGTTAACGGAGCTAGAGGAAGTAGACGTGTCTGATCCTTCCAGTTCATTTGTATCAGATAAGAATCGGAGAGAAGTGACACAGAGATGGGAATCGATATTGAGCTCTCCACTTGATGATGATCCCGTTTCTGGACAGGTCCAGGAGGTCTCTGGAATATGTTCTGCGGTTTCAAGGACTAAAAAAGCCCTCACAGATTTTTTGTTTTCAGAATCAAGCGGGGTTACTGCTGTTGCTGCTAGTCGCATCTTGGGCTTTTGGGCAGATGTGGAAGCAGTGAATACGACTCCACTAGTGGACAATGAGCGCTTAAAGGTACGCTCAGCCGAGCATGAGACTCGTGCGGAACTTTTTAGTAATTTGTTGACGACGCAGACTGAGTCAGGAAGTTTGAATCCTAGATATAAAACACTTGCAAAGGTTGTTGGAAGTGGTTTGATTGGAGAGGATGAACCAGTTTTATCGAAGTCAGTTGGAAATCGTGAGAGTGCTCGCGGTTCTGTTCGCGGGGCTCCTGAATTCCAGTCTGATACTAATAACATAGTTATTTTTCGTCCATCAGAACGATCTGAGATTGACTCTAGTCTGAGTGGGGGAACATGTTCCCAAACTGTAGCAAGGGACCAACCAGAGAGTATGCCATCTACAAAGGACACTGGAGAAGAGAAGTCAACAGAAGTTCCCTTGGATCCTACATTGCCTGAAGGCACAGTGTATGAAAAATCTCTAGCCTTGAAGACGGCATTAGAGAATGTTTTCAAAGAACCATCAAACAGAATTACAACAGGTATTAGATCGCAGATTGTAAACATTTTCAATAAGATGGAAGCCATGCTGATAGAGACCTTCCTAGAAAATGAAAAGGCAAACGTGAAAATACAAATCTACGAACAATGTGGGGCAAATCAAATGCAACAGCGTGCCCCCACATATGTCCAGGCGCTGAGGAATGGCTCAAATCAGTTACAACCAAACGAAGAAGGGCAACAAGAAAAAAGGCAACCACTCTTGAAAACACCAAACTGGTGGTTCTCAGACCGACAACCCTGGAAAACACTGAAAATGTCCAATCCAGCGAAGAACTGAAGGTTAAATTTATGAAAGAGATGAAAGATGACTTGAGGACTACTAGAATTAAAACAATAAGAAAAACAAGAAGCACAGGAATAATAATAGAAACAGAAAATAAGGAAGATATACAGGCAATAATGGAAAACCCAAAACTTGTCAAGTTAGGGCTAACAGCGGAGCCGCCAAAAAAGCGTGGGCCTTCAATTATAATATTTAATGTAGACCAAGACGTAACGCCTGAACAACTAGCAACTGAAATTGTCACCAGAAATCTAAGGAATTTAGCCCAGGACACACAAAAAAAATGCATGGTAACACCAAGGTATTCAACCGGTACCAGATCGGGAACCAATAGGAACTGGGTAGTTGAACTAGACCCATCTGCATGGCAACAGCTGAAAAAATGCAACAGAATATATATAGAATGGGGATCCCACCGGTTCCGGGAGCATGCAGCGGTGCCGAAATGCTTTCGGTGCTGCAAGTTCGGACACACAACCCACACCTGTACTCAGACAACGCCTACTTGCGGCCATTGCTCTGGCAAGGGCCATGAATACAAAACTTGCCCCAACAGGGAACAGGATCCAACCTGTGCCAATTGTAAAGCAGCCAAAATGGAATACACACATTCGATCAGAGATCCAAACTGCCCGGTCTATATCAAAGCAAAGGGTCAATACCAAAAGAGAATCGACTATGGAGACAAACAATAAGAAATATAATACATCCAAAATAGAGATCATCCAACAAAATGCGCAAAGAGCCAGAGCAGTGGCAGAACAGCTAAGGATAAAAGCTGACGAAATCAATGCAGACATTCTCATACTCCAGGAGCCGTACACCCATTCTAAACGGGTGTGTGGATACCCAATCACATATAAGATAGTACACGAAGAGGAAGATAACCCTTGGGTGGCGGTAGTGGTACGCAACCCAGACTACACAGTCACGAAAGTTAAACAACTATGCTCGTCATGGGCAGCTTGTGCCCACGTATTGACGCCGCTAGGCCAGTTCTACATAGTGGCACTGTACTGTAGACCGGGGGAGGACATTACCCCAGCTACACAATACCTTCAAGTTTTGGTAGACTTGCTCCCAGACGAGAAAATAATCATAGGGGGAGATGTCAATTGCCGATCCCCCACCTGGCACAGCCTGACTCCGGACAGAAGCGGAACTCGGAACGGGCAAATACTAGACGAATATCTTTCTAACTCCCCGATCATGGTACTAAATCGGCCGCACCAACTGCCCACGTTCTGTAACACACTGTGGGAGGCCACGATCGACGTCACGCTGTCCACTAGGAACGTCGCAGGCTATATAAAGGATTGGCTTGTTCGGGATTCGTGGACAACGTCCGATCACAGAGTGATTACCTATCAGATAGCAAGGTCACTTGACAGAGCCCCAATATCCAAGCAAATACAAAGCCGCTATGCCATTCGCAAAGCAAATTGGGAACGTTTTAAGGAAATCCTAATACCAGCAACGGCCCAACATCTAACTGAGACAAATCAGCTCGAGGAACCCAATAAAACCCAAACTAAAGTAACCAAGATAATAACAGAAGCCAGCAATGCAGCAATAAAAAGAAGAAGCCTGATCCGGGGGGCTGTCCCGTGGTGGACCCTGGAAATTCAACAGCTCAGACGAGAAACAATTAAAAGAAGAAAACAATTCCAACGGGCAAGGCGCACATGGCCGGCCCATGAGGTTGAAGCTTTAAGGGAAAGATATAGAGAAGCCAGAAACAGCTACACAAATGCGATCGTCAAGAGCAAACGCAAGGCCTGGGAGACCTTTGTTAGCACAACAGGGAACACTGAACCCTGGGGTGTGGTATACAAGATAGTGACGAATAAACTTCCCAGGGGGGAAGTCATTTCAACCACCCAGACACCACAAGGTGATTATACCACCACGTGGCAACAATCTATAAGCAATATATTGGATGCCATCTTCCCGAAACCAATAGAGCCAACACTGCCAGAGCAACTTATCATCTGTCAAGATAATGAAGTTTATTCAACAGACACTCAGGAGCCACCCTTCACACGGGATGAACTACAACAAATGGCAACCCTGATAAGAAATAATAAATGTCCAGGCCTGGACTACTTAGAACCCGAAATTATTAAGAAGACCGTGGAGATCGTTCCAGACCTCCTCTTACACCTATATAACAGCTGCTTGGCTAAGGGCATCTTCCCCAAAAATTGGAAGACAGCAAAGGTAAAATTAATCGCCAAAAATTCGAACAAACCACCCCACCTGCCAAACTCTTATCGGCCAATAGCCCTACTGCCGGTTGCAAGCAAACTGCTTGAAAGACTACTCTGCACAAGGATACATCAGCATTACCAGGCAGCGAAACTCACAGAGACATCGCAATACGGATTCAAGAAGGGTTCGTCTACTGTGGAAGCCTTGCGTAGCCTATCGGAATTAGCAGCAAACTGCAATAATAAATATCTTCTAGCCATCTCCGTTGACTTCGCTGGGGCGTTCGACACCATTTGGTGGCCGAGCGTACTGGCAAGACTAAGGCTGGCACAAGTTCCGATCAACTTATACTCCATAATTAGGTCATATCTCTCCGAGAGACGCATCATCGTGGAAGCACCTTATGGTAGAGTGAATCGTGATGTCCACAGGGGCTGTCCCCAGGGTTCTGTTCTGGGACCGCTCCTGTGGAATATGGTTTTGGATGGGTTCTTGGCTTTGCACCTCGGTGATGTGCGCTCCCAGGCCTTTGCTGATGATTTGGTCCTCACCATTGCTGCAGATAGCCGGGCCCAGCTAGAGGAAAAGGCCAATCAGGCAATGCTGATATTGCAAAACTGGACCAGAACCCACTGCCTGACGATATCAACAACAAAGACGTCCTCCGTCCTGCTAAAAGGCAAGCTTGATATACGTAGACCGCCACAAATAAAGGTGGGACCTACCACAATAAAATTAGTGACCCAGTTAAAATATTTAGGAGTTATACTGGATGGTAATCTTACCTTTAAACACCATCTAACTTATATCAGAGCCAAAATCAAAAGATACTCTGGATTGGTGGCTAGGATCGTCAGGCGGGACTGGGGGTTAAACCAACGCACCCTGTCATTGTTTTATAAAACAACCTTCCTACCCATCATCACTTACGCCTCAGCAATATGGTTTTCCAAAACAGGAACTGTAGTAAACCGACGCATCCTTGATGCAACGCAAAGAACAATCCTACTGACAGTTACACGTGCTTGTAGGACAACCAGTACCCACGCGCTGCAGGTCTTGGCCGGAGCTCTTCCCCTTGACTTAGAGATCATGCGTAGGGGAATGAACTACCACATAGAGAAAGGAATACCTTGTACATACCATGGCTATACTGTGGCCGTTAATGCACCACAAAAAAATGAAAAGACAAGGCTGCAAAAACACCTGATGCAAGTTTGGCAGGAGCGTTGGGACAACTCAAATAAGGGAAATATCACCAGGAAATTCATTCCGAACATCGACAGGATGTACCCCAGTCCCCCAACTTGGTTTCAACCTGGCTTATATACCACCTATTTATTGACTGGTCACGGGGCCTTTAAAGCCAAGCTGGCAGCGCTGGGGATTGAGGTGGATCCGAGATGTGCCTGTGGGGAGCTTGAGTGCTGGGAGCACATTATGTATGATTGCACCCATTATGAGGACCTCAGGTGCAGACTGATCACTGCAATACACTACCTCCCCAAGAACTTGGAATCACATCTATTGGACTCACTTGAGGAATACAGGGAGCTAAAGGAATATGCCCAAAAACTATTTGGTAGGCGTAAAACACTGATAGCCATCTACAGAAGAAGATAAAAAAAAAAAAAAAAAAAAAGGAGACACAGAACACGCGTGGAGATGACTCAAGGAGAACCTCGCCCAGGAACCTGCTTACTACTAATCATCTAAAACCAGCGATCGCAAGAATAACCCCATGGAGCTGCGGATCTTTCCATGATGAAGAGAACCACAGCCATAGCTAACAGACCAACAATGGACCTGACCAGTGTTCCTAGCTCAGGAAAAATATGGCTATCAATGACAGAGAAGACCAACGAAGATAGAGAAACTCCATGTTGCTGCCTCAACGGAGCCATATTGGCTCTATGCTCTGCACTCTCTTGTGCAGTGCAATTCTTTTACTCCCACTCCCGGCAGGGGAGGGAGGTGACGGCTTGCTGTCGCCTCTCTTCCCTGCCACACCATTTCTTCCCTCTGGTGGGGCATGGGCATGCCTCACTGAAAAATTGGGGGTCACCTACCCTATCGACCCTCTTCTTCCTATTTCACCCCCCCAGCCTTCACTCTCCCCTCCCAGCACTTTTTCTTGCACAGCGTATAGCCCTACACGTCCAAATTTAAAATACACCAAAAATTTTCGCCCAACCTTTTAGGCACTTTAGAAACAGGCTTTCAGCGTCAAACCCCATATTAGTGCTTTAATGTAAGTGATTTAAAATCAACCGCGGTCGTTCCAATTTTATTTTAGGTCCTAGCCACTAAAATCCCAGGAAAGTAAGTGGCAGGACCTGCCAGAGTACAATTGACTCAATGGTAACACCCGGCTAGCCTCCACGTGGCGAGGTATGGGCAACGTCTGGTCCCATTAGGGGCCTGGCGGCCAATAAGCCGGAGAAACAATGGGCACAACATATAACACTACTCATGACCCACACACTTCTAAATCTCTGGCTTTGACAGGGTACTGTCACCGATACATAGAACATTCGCGGAGATGGGAGAAATCCCAGGAGCCGCTAGACCCTCAATACCTCATACCTCATACCTCATACCTCGTGAGCCATGCATTGGAAGCCATTTTATAAATATGTGATCTTGTGAAGGTCATGGTAGTGTCTACCATGGTGAGTTTTCTTTGCCCGTCTTTCTAGCTTCGTTTGCTCTGTCTGGGCGGGTGGGGACTCCTCGCTTAGGTTGAGTGGAGTATACCGCTTGTCTACCTACCTTATGGTCTGGTAGAGGTGCTGCTGTGTTTTTCTAGAAGTAATCCTTCAGGTTAGCCATCGATGTCTTTTATTGTTCGATGAGGTCTATCAGGCCACTTCTTCCTTCTTTTTGAGCTATTGTCAGTCTCTCCACTGCTGATTTAGGATGGTTTTGGCCGCTCTTTGGTCATCATTGTCCTTGTCTTTCTCATGACATCCCCCAGCTCGGTGATAGTCCAACCTATGATCCCGAAGGAGTACGTTAGCACTGGAACTGCATAGGTGTTTACGGCTTTAGCTGTGTTCCATCAGTTCAGCTTTGCTTTGAGCAGGCTTATGAGTCTCTGATAGTATTTATCTGTCAGGCAGACTTTGATCTCCTTGTGATCTAACTGCTGAGCCTGCATCGTTTCCTAGTATTTGTAGGTCTCACCCCCTGCCATTGCTTCGATCTCTTTACCAGTCTGTAGCTGGTAGTTTCGGCCGAATAATTTCCCCTGATCAATCAGTAGATCTTTCATTTGTCTAGACCAAATTCTATCCTGATATCATTGCTGAATTCTTCGGTGATCTGGAGCAGTTGTTGGAGTTGCTTCTCGTTTGCCGCGTAGAGCTTAATATCATCCATGTACATAAGGTGGGAGAGTGTCTACTCTCCCACAGAACTACAGTGGGCTCAGGGCATCATCTCGATGAAAGGTTCCTTTCCTGATGGGGATCGGTCTGGTTGTGATGTTCTCGACCTTGATAGTGGTACTCCATTTCGCCATGGTTGCTTTCAGGAAGTTTGTGACTATCGCTTTGACTTTATAGATAATCAGCGTCTCTATTAGCCAGCTTTCAGTCGAAGTCTTCTAGGTAATCCATGTAGACCGTGTAGTTGTGGTGCTTCTTGTAGTTTGCGCTATAACTGTCGGTGGAATCAATGGTTAATTGCTCCTTGAATCCTTTGCTCATCCACTTGTACCCTTTCTGCTGTTCAGCCATGATGTCCTGGCTCCACAAGTGATCTGATATCTTCTTGGCTATGCTGCTGGTGAGGATCTAGTACATTGCTAGGAGACAGGTGATTGATCTGTATTTTTCCAGTTTTCTTGTATCATGGTCCTATGTGATTCCTTGAGTAAGAAACTATGGGTGCCTTATCATTCGGTTGAACTGCTCTGCTAGATGCTTGTGTGTGCAAGTGAGCTTCTCGTAGTGGATGTTAGTTGTGAAAGTTATCCATTTCCGGGGATTGCTAGTTGTAGGACTTCCTGATCCACTGTTGTATTTCTTTCGCCCGAATCCCCAACTATCTCATCTCTTTTACGTCCTTAGTTTCCTTCCATTATAGTTCTATCCAGATGGCTGTTATCTCTTACTCTATTGCTCCATATATTACTCCAGGACGTCTTCCGCTCGGGTTTCCGTCTTTCCCGCCGACTTTCTTGTCCGGTACTCCTGTAGACGGCTTTTGGTTTTCATCGGTTGTTTCCCTGGAAGAGCTCTCCTTGTATCAGCGGAGTTTCTGCTTCAGTGTGTCTAATGATTCCCCTATTCTCTGATTTTTGTTGTCCTGTATGCTGTGGACGTCTCTCTTGAGGATGCTCTTCACTTTTCCAGTCAATTTCTTACTACACTGGTGTGCAAAACTTAAGGACTAATACTATTTCTAAAGGTTACAACCACAAAATATTTACTTAAGGTACTCTTTACTGATGAGAGTAGATTCAGTCTCAGCAGCTATTCTGGACGTCAGCTAATCTGGCGAGAGGTTGGCACACGGTATCACCCTGCAAACATCTCTGAAATGGATCGATATGGCGGTCGAGCTGTTCTCGTCTGGCGAGGCGTTATCTTGGATGGACGTACACAACTGTAGATACTGGAAGTGCACGCTACTGTACTGAGGTAATCTTTCCCCATGTGCGTCTGTTTTGAGGTGCCAGTGACCCCGAGTTCGTGTTTATGGATGATAATGCCACACCCCCATCGCACTGTAGCTGTTCATATGCTTTTCGAAAGTGAGGACATTGTTCATATGGATTGGCCTGCCCGTTTTCCGATCTAAAAATCCTTGAACACATATGGGACGCTCTGGGGAGAAAACGTTCACCAGCTGAAGACGGCGCTGACAGAGGAATGGACGATGTTACCGCAAGAACTTATCAACAACATTGTTCTAAGTATAGACAGGCGGTGCAAAGCCTGCATCGACATTAGGGGTGGCCATATATCCTACTGAGGACCACGTCTTCCCTTTGTTCCATCTTTGGCAGTGATGCATCTGTATCAGGGCAGCCAGTGCTATATTGCTATTTTTGAATAGAGTCCCTCTGTACCGTTTTGTTTCCTTCGTTTCTGTACCTCACGAGGTTCCTTTGGTATGCATTTCTCATATCCAGGCCACTCCTATGAGAAACTACAGATGAAAACCTGACTGGTCCTTAAATTTTGCACACCAGTGTATTACCTCGTTGGTACTTGGTCAATTGGCCTATCTTGACCTTTAATTCTGTCTTTTGACGAAGTCTTCTGTTCCAAGATGGCGGTTCCTTGTTTTTTTTTTTATTACTTCTCCTCTTGGTCTCTCGTTTCTCTTTCATTAATCCCAGTGGCTACAATGGCAGCACAGTATACGGATGGCGTTGCTCTTCCCCTCTACGTTGCTCTGCCATACGGGACGCTGCCACAGTCTCTGATTGTTATTTTTTGACATCTATGATGGTGGGCCCTTTTGTCTTCGGCTTACGTGGTGCTGTTAGTTCTTGGTATCGACACCAGATGGCACCACTCCACTATCCGTCTCAGCAGCCACTTCGACACTGGGGAAGGTTGGCCCGCGGAAGAGACTTTGTTGATGGGTTATTATAATTATTATTATCGTAATTTACTATTATGGCGGTCTCCCAGCGTGATGGAGATGCGTTCGCTTCCACCGGAGCGTGACTCAAGCCTCATCAGGCTGGTGGTCCAGTGTCATAACCACTGGGCCATCGCGCCCATTATTATTATTATTATTATGCGAAAAAGTAAATACTGTGAAAAGGAAATTGTTAAAAGAAAACACGAGAAAGAATTATGCCCTTGCCTACGAAAAATAGAGAGAGTTGTAAAACGGTCCATTTATCTTGCAAGTACAAGATAAATGAATCATCAGAATTGAGTAGAAGTAGGAATATTTTTTCTACTCTTAGTTGTATTTTCTTTTACTGCAGTATTGTTAAACCATATAGTTTATTCTTTTTGTAAAGATGGGGCCTCTCTGATCAATGTCCACCAATAGTCCAGCAGCATATCTTCCTTGGTAACGTTTCTTCTTGGTAGCAATGTCTTGATGAAAGCGATCGCCGTGTTCGTTGCTGAAGTGCACAAGGTTAGCTGGGGAATAGAATCCTTGTAATATGAATTATTTGATTTTAATATAAATTAAATTAAATTAAATTAAATTATTATCATTTGTTTAGAGAAGATCAAGCGCATTTATTCGGGGAAATATAATTTAATTAAGCTAAAAATTAATGTTAAGAATGATAAAAATTTATCGTACCTACCAGCAACAACATCACCTTCTTTGATTCCACATTTCTTTAGGGCTGAAGCGTACAGAGCCACCATTTCAAACAGTTTGGCAAAAGAAACAGTTTCTATTTCCCCGTTTAAATCTCCTGAAAAAAAATTTCGATAAATATTTATAAGTGTTCCATATTTTCAAAAAATTTAATCTTACTTAAATGACTCTAAAGCCATTTAATTGTCAAAATCTGCTAAGCAAATTGATTAATTATTAATGTTTGATTCCTAATTACAAAATAACGTAATTATAATTAATTTATATGTATTTAAAATAATTAACCTTATACATAGTCACGTATAACACACCTGTGATATAAAAAGCTGTGCGTCCATCTTTCCAACGAAGAATATTTTCTGTATAATTGAGCCTTGCTCCGGAAAACCATTCTGGAACGTCCTCAAATCTTGTTTTTGTGTTTAGTACCTATCAAATACACATTAGTATTAAATTATTGAATTAAACATTATTAAACATTAATATCAAATATATGCAGAGTTGGTTTTGCATTAGCAGCACCACCTTGTGCAAGAAAGGACTGGTGTGAGAAGGATGGGGTCGGTGTCCAGATCCTTCCGACTTCAAACGTGGACCTATTGTGGGGATAAGATGGTCAGGTGCCAGTATTCTGACAACAGCCAATATAGTTAAATGTCCCGTTCTGTGGTGTCATGTGTCTACCGTGACTGGCTCAACGACAGTTGGACAACCATCCAAAGGTCACACCTGGGATGAGTGTCGTGTGTCTTATCTTTTAACGGAACAGCGACGCAGCACAGTTGCCAAACTAACCACCCAGTGCAACGTACGAATAGCAAGACGACAAGGTGTTACAGTGTCCACATCGGCCATGAACACCATTTTAAGATGTTAACGTATCCGGACAATTCCAGCGTCTATCAACAATAAAACGCCCATGCCACAAAGCCCCACAGGTTGTTAACTGGTTTTAGAAATATGACAATGAATTCGTCGTCCTCCTGGGGCCACCCAATTCAGCTGATCTCAACCCAGTTGAGCTTGTCTGGGACATACTGTAAAAGACATTCGATGGCTAAAACCATCCATCTAACAATGTACGGGCATTACTGGATACATTGTGTAACTGATGTGTAGTACTACCACGCGACACCATGCAGTACCTTGTGGAGTCTATGCTAAGACTTATACAGGCTGTATTATGGACAAAAGGTGGCCCCCACGAGGTATTATGTAGGTGTTACTAATGCAAAGCCAACTCAATGTATTTAATAATATAAATATACAGAGTTGTCCACAAGTAAACAAAGTACAGTATTTTGAACAACTGTTGACGTCTGGAACTTAAAATACCTAAAACAAGCTTAAACAGAATCATAAAGGAACTCAAATACAAGGTTTATCATTCCGTGTCGCTACAAACTTTGAATGTGGACAACATAGATTGAAATTTTTCCGATTTTGGCCTTGAGTGTTACAAATCCAGAAAACCTTGAAAATGTTCTGTGGACTGAAGAAAAAACATTTAAAGAATTTAAGAATATTTCTGCGAAATTGATTCTGTGTCTTTTTATGCCTAAAAGGTTGCAATTTCGTAAAGACCAAAATAGCGGCCATATTGAACAGATGTTAATTTTTTTTGATTTATGCGCTTTCTATTGCGCGAGCATTAATTAATTAAAATATATATTTAAAAGAACATTATTATTTACAGTCAAATTTGTTTCCTCACTTATGGACTAATCTATATATTATTAATAAATTGCACCCACTTGTTCATAAGGTGTGGAATGAATTATTCCTGTGAAATGCCACAGTTCTTCCCAGAACTCTAAATGGTTGACAGACCAATCGTGCAAATCCCAGTAAGTTTCTACAAAAAAGATGTGAAGCTACTTTAGACTATACGTAAGAAAAACATAAAATTATTTATCTATTTATAGCCAAATAAAATAATGAAAAATATCAATAATAGGGTGCCCATTCATTAACTAATGTTGGAAACATCACTAGCGCAGAAAAGGAGATTTAATTATACTATAATTGGCATAAACTTTGTTATATGAATCTTTCGAAAGTTTTGATACGATAGCCAGGAGAAGTATTGATATTAAGCAATGAAAAATAAAAAAATATATTTTTCAGTACTCACCGAGGGAGAGGTTAAACTTTTCATTAATTCTTTTTCGGAAAGCGTTCATGTTGGTGGAAGTGGAAGTTGGTCTCCACATGACTTTTGGCAAATCAGATTGCACGATAGCAAACATGGTATACTTCTGGGACAGTTCTACAAATGTAAACTAAAAATCTTACATGCTTCTGTTTCATTATTATGATGAAATTATATTTATTGATTATTGTTTTTAATACTACAAATTGATTCTCTAAAAGCAAAGAAAAACGCAAAAAAAGCACAATGTGCATTACGAAAATACTCCATGCACTATTATTCCACCACCACCAGCCTGAGTTGTCAACTCTGGTAGGTTGGGTCCATTGAGCCCTCTCGTTTTCGCTATATTCTGGCCCTTCCATATCATGAAACAGCAGAACTGGGATTCATCAGACCAGACAACGTTAGCTCAATCCTCCACTGTACACGGCTGATGTTCCTTAGCCTCTGTAACAGTACCTTCATGTTTTAGCTGACAGGAGTGGAACCCAGTTCGGTCTTCAGCTGCTATACCCCATTCGTGACAAGGCATGACGAGTTGTGTGTTCTGAAATGCATTTTTGGATATTACTCTTGTACCGGGTTTCTAATTGCCTGACTAGCTTTTCTGTGTCCCTGCACAAGTTGTTCCAGCCTCCATTGGCCTTTCCCATCAAGCTGTTTCCGACCACAGAATTGCCTTTGGCTAGATACCATTTGGGTATTCAAATAAAAAGGCAAGTCAGATACAACAAAACATGATATACTGTATAAGTAAACAAGAAACTTCACAATAACGAATGTTTAGAACTGTAATAATGTAGTAATAACGCTTTTTTCACAACTGCCCTTCTCTTATTCAATTTTTGTTTATACTGTCTGGCACATGCTTCTATGTTTCAGAGAGTCATAGCAA
This sequence comes from Mastigoproctus giganteus, assembly GCF_048544385.1. Taxonomy (NCBI): domain Eukaryota; kingdom Metazoa; phylum Arthropoda; class Arachnida; order Uropygi; family Thelyphonidae; genus Mastigoproctus; species Mastigoproctus giganteus. The sequence continues at coordinate 226,475,966 of NC_143576.1, read as the reverse complement.
CAAGCGACAAGGTTATGCAATTGGAGCGTAGGAAAGACAGAACAAAACATTATAACTTGACTGGTTTCTATCTTTATCAGTTTGTAGCTGTAACTGTAGAAATTAGTTTTAAATTTGAAAATATAATTTCCAAGAAAATAACAATGTCAGCAAAAAACTAATCTCGTAGGATATGACTAACTCTATGATAAGCCTTCACTATCTTTAACAATAAGAAAAAAATTAGAGATGCCATGAATGCCATTCTCCTACCCACTTACAGAGGTCATAAGCTACAAGGAACAGAATGCGCAGGAAAGGGAATAACAGGACAAATTGTCAGAGAGTGGATAAGAAAGAGATGCGTTAGAAGAAAGACTGACGAAAATGAACTGAGGCAAAACCGAAGAGAATCCATATAAGAAATGAGAAGACTGTAAACAAAGAAATTACACAAACTCTTCTGGAACTCGTGGATGAAATGTAGTCTTTGAGAAACAGTATGATTTCGGGGATATTCTACTAAATAAATGTTTGATTTAGATGTTCTCTAATTCATCAGAATGAGATGACTGTTGTAAGGTTTTAGTGAGCTCGTGGGTAGCACGGTTGGTGGAACCACTGTCTTTCCCCCACCTGGTGGAAAAGATCTGAGTTCGAGTCCCATCAATGACGAAAGGAATTTTATGAGCCTTTTTTTTCGAGCTGAATTAATCGGTCTCAGGAGAGTGTAGCATGGTTTTTCCTCCCGGAAACTCGGGTTTTTCGTCCAGCAAACAGAAAATCAACCACAGAACACACGCAATTTACAGACAGCATACACGATGCAATATGACCTTAGTCGCTGATGCCCTTAAAACCCTACAACAACAATCATACAATATAGTTTATAATTCACACCATACTTTTGCAGGATTTTAGGCGAATTTTTAAATTGCTTGTGTTCTGTGATCGAGTTACTGTTTGCTGGAGGAAACATCCTGCGGACCCAGCAACAACGTTGTGAAAAATCCCTATGAAAGTGTGACATGAATGAGTATGAGACGAAATCGAATTACCATAGCCGAAAACAGAGGATTAGGATTGCTTTTAAAGAAAATAGCTACTTTATCATTTTGAAAACATGAGAATCGCTTAAGCAGAGACAAAGGAGTTTTCATGCTTGTGTCACAATAGATTGTGACACACACTTTATTAAAAAAATTATAATTTCCTTAGTTCTTAAGTTTTTAGATGATAGATTTTTCACTAGATGTAATAAAATCGCTTCTCCAGCAGTGCTAAAAACGATGCCCATGTCCTTAAAATCACCAGCAAAGCATTCAAAACACTGGGATTCATCAAACGGAAGATATACAAGTTCAAAAACTACAGATATGCGGTTATCCTTTATAAAACTATTGTTCTGCCAATCCTTGAATTCAGTTCGCTCATCTGGAATCCTCACACGAAGACTTTAATTAACAAAATTGAAGCAGTCCAAAAAGGTTTTGTACGTTACCTTACGTTTCTTAATACTATTTTTTTTATCAATATACTCAATATACTATGAATTGCTGTGTGATTACTTTCATCTGAGGTCTCTGAGCACTAGAAGAGTTATTGCTGACATCGTTCTTCTAGCCACTGAAACCTATGAAGCATCTGATATCCTTAGTAAAATCAACTTCAATGCTCCTTGTAGACAAGTCAGGAACCATACATTGTTTCGACTTGACTTTATGAAGTCCAGTCCACTGAACAGAATCAGCAAATGACTCTCTCTCATTGACGTTTTTGACTCTCAATCACTGATGAACTCCATCCACAAGTTCGCCTCTTCTCTTCATCTGCAAAGTGACTGGCTCTCATCTAATTATTGTAGTTTATTACCATTTGTTTTACCGGTAACTTAACTTAATGCAATCCACTTTTGTACATATGATTTTAATGTTTGAATCCATCTCAATGTTTATCTTCCTGTTGGATTTCATATTATTATTATCCACTCTGTTCATTGTTCTGCGCTCAGATACACTGTTAATGGTTACCTGTTGTGTATCTTGTTATTAATAAAAATATAAAATAGATCTAAAGAAGGGTCGTTAGGCCGATTGAGTTCAGAAAAGGTAGAACGCGATAAATAATCAAAACAAATTTGCCATGGAATTTCAAAATTTCTACGAAGAAAATATTTCACGTCAGTATTAACACAATAAAACAAACTTGGCAATTAATGATAAAATGATCGTTCATTAAAATTTGCTAATTAATAAATCGATTATTAATAGTAGCTAATTATATCAATATAACTGAAATCGAATTCAATTCTTTACTTAAAAGATCGCCATGAAAAACTGGTGGAGGTACAAAAAATTTCCCAACGTGTCAGGTACAGGTACAGTTTGAGTACGTGTTTTGAGTACACACTCCGATTTGATATATAAATTAGGCTCCTTGTAATTATTCAAAAAAACATTCACGTTTTAGGAATAGAAGGAAGGAATCTAAAAAAGAAAATTAATTCGAATAAGTTAGCTCACCAGTTCAGTTCTTTTGTTAAGTCTATCTTCTCTCAAACTGTTTCATAATGTCGCAATAAAAAGGATGAAGTTCACCGTTGCTTATCAGAGTTACAAATGGTAAACAAATACACGTACCAAGTAGAGGTGCACTCTGAGCCAAAGAAAAAGATTGAGAAGCAATAATCCTAATACATTTCTCCCTTTTTCCATTTAGTATACAAACGATTGTTTAACAAAAGTAATATAATCTTAATATGTGTGTAATCTTAATAAAATGGTTAAAAACTCCTGTGACCATGTGGTCCTCACGGTTGTAGTGGTAGGGTTTTAGGAGCATCAGCAACTAAGGCCATACTGTTCCGCGTATACTGTCTGTAAGCGGCGTGTGTTCTGTGGTCGATTTTCTGGATGAAAAACCCGAGTTTCTGGGAAAAAACCATGCTACCCTCTCCAGAGATCGAATAACTCAGCCACGTTGTGAAAAAAGTCCATAAAGATTCCAACTCAGGTCTTTTCCGCCCGGTGTGGGGAGGACGGTGATCCTATTAACTGTACAACCCACGAGGGCGGTCTTCTAGGAATACAAACACAAAATTTATTATTTTTTAAATACGAAAAACATAAATTAAAAACGTTTAATAGATCGCAGCAAGCAATATAGTTGCTTTTATAGTTGATACCTTAATTTTTTCCTAGGAAGTAACAAGGGTTCTTGAAGTCACGCTACGCTTCGTTTTAAACTGTGATCATCGTTTCTTCAAATTGCTTATCTGAAGCCTTCACATGAGACTTGAAAACTGATTGCAAAGAAAATTAAAGCAGTAATAATCTTTCTCTAAATCCATTATATAATGGATTTATAAAAGAATGGTAAAACTTCATTAATCTAAAGTTATTAACAATGGGCCAATCATTCCTAGTGAAGGACAAAAAAGTCCAGATATGTTAAATTGGCGATTTTCAAAAGGTTGTTATGCGTCGTTTGTTGTAATAGGGTTTTAGGAGCATCAGAGGCTGAGGCCATATTGCTCCATGAATATTGTCTGTAAATTGCGTGTGTTCTGAGGTCGATTTTCTGTTTGCTGGATCTCCCTATGCATGAAAAACCAGAGTTTCCGGTAGGAAAAACCATGTATCCTGCCTCAAACCGACTAACTCAGTCACGTTGTGAAAATCACCCACAAAAATTCCCCTCGTTATCAAAGGGACTCGAACTCAGGTCTTTTCAACCCGGTGTGGGGAGGACGGCGATCCTGTCAAGGGTGCTATCTACGAGGGCTTTTTATGCGTCTCCAAGTGTTCGAAACAAAGATTCATGATGTTCTTACACAAGCTGGACGTAACCATACTTCATAAGTTTGTAGTTGCAAGACAGTGAATTCGCTGAAGAGGAAATAGCATAAATTTTCGAAAGTTTTGTGATTATAATTGTTCCAAAGAGTTAAATAGGGGGAAGAGGGGAAAGCAGGGTTCCGGAAATCATTAAACTTGGGTAATAAAAAAAATCCACATTATTTTGATCATAAGGCTATACTCCCCTACCTAGAACCGCACCTGGGGATTATAACCAAAGTTATCATTGTTTTCAGAAGCACAGAAAGGGGAGGAAAGGGTTTTCCCTAGAGATTCGTTTATAACTAACCTGTTTACAGGTTATGTACAGTATATATTAGAGAACATTGTAATTCCTATTTCTTGTCGTCCACCATAAGCAAGCACCATAAAATTTAGGGCTTTCAGATAAGCATAATTGATGATCCTGCTCAGATTGCTGACAAACTGAATGAGTATGTTGCATCTACATTCACACATGGCAGATTTTTTGGGGAGGGGATGCCAGAAGTTTATCAAACTCTAACAGGAAACTAAATGATTTTGTGATAACTGAGAGGAAAGTGGAATGGAAATTGTTAAAACTTAATATAAAAAAGCACCTTGGGACGGATGGGATTTATCCAATTATATTAAGGGAAGTAGAAAAGGAAGTAAGCAAACCTTACCATAATTATAAGAGCATCTTTGAAATCAATGGAGGTCCCTATGGACTGATGCCGGTCCACCAGTTAAAACACAAGGAAATCAAGGCCCGCCTGACTGAGAAATACCATCAGAGATTCAGGAGCCTGCTAGAAGAATCAAAGCTGAATGGTGAGAACATTGTCACAGCCACAAACACTTATGCTGTCCCAGTACTAACCTACTCCTTCGGGATCGTAGATTGGACCAACACCGAGTTGGAGGAGATTATAAGATCGACCAAGGTAATGATGACCAAGAGCCGCCAACATCAACCGAAGTCGGCCATCGAGCGACTGACCATAGCCCGTAAAGGTAGGGAGGGGGAGCGACTGACCATAGCCCGTAAAGGTAGGGAGGGGGATTGACTAACTGATTAAACAAGATAAGAAGGCGATTAAGACCCTGCGGAATTACTTCTAGATATGTGAATCTTCCAAGACCAATAATGAATCTATAATGACCAATCTACCAAGCCATAAGAAAGATGGACAAACGGCACATAACAGTCAACCTCAACAAAGAGACCACACTTACTCAGACAGAAGAAACGAAGACAGAAAGATGGGCGAAGAAGATACACCATGGCAGACATTACAATGACCTCCATCAAGACTACGTAGATAAGATGACTTCCACCGCTTGGCTTAAGAACGGGAAGCTCTTCCCCGAGACCGAAGGAGCATGGTCGCCATCCAAGGTCAGGTAGTCAACACCATGAAATACATTGCCAAGGCCCCCGGAGTAACAGATGATCCATGTCGATGTCACCTCCCCCCAGAAACAATCCAGCAAATGACTGCAGGATGCAGGGTGATCACCCAGACACGACCACGTTGCCAGAATAATATATCAGAAGTTAGCTAAAAATACCAGCTGGTCAAAGAAAGTTTACCTTATTACTAGTACGAGCCTCAGGCGATACTAGAGACCTATACTCACCGACTATACTGGGACAGTACCATATTAACAGACAACCGACGCTCCCGCGCAACAGACCAGACATACCCCACATCGACAAGGAGGAAACGGCTACTTACCTACCTGATCGACAAATAGAGGCGCCCAACGCCAGAAAGCTCCAGAAAACATAGGAGGAAAAGGTCAGGAAGTACTTAGACCTAAGAAAGAAATCAAGGATATGTGGCATATGGAACAAATAATGACCATCCCGATCATCGTGTCAACCACCGACATGGTGCCAAAGAGCCTCCATAAGAATCTAGCAGCAATGGACTTCCCAGAGAACACTGAAATGGAACTCCAGAAAGCGTGGTCCTGGACACCTCTACGATAGTAAGAGATTTTCTTACTACACAGGTGTATGACAGTAAGAAACTCTCTTATCTTACGAAGAGGGGAAAACAAGAAAAGGAGAATTTTTTTTATAATAATATTAAGTCTGAAATCTTATTTAAAACTTCTGATACTAGATGGCACTACATTTTCCCTGACTTCTGCTGCACACGTAAATTGAAAGACAGCAGCCGATAACGCGTCTCTTTTTTACATTTTGTATTTATAATATCGATTCCTGTCCGGCCTTAATTTATCTTAAAATTGGAAGTTGTTTAAATTGAATCTGCATTACCATAGGAATTTTTTTTCCTAATTGAATTTTAAAAACAAGTTGCAAAACATCGCTACAAAATGGGGCAAAATAATTCGCCATTATTTATATAGATATATTAAAAACAGTGAACAAAATTATCGTAAAATTCATTTCATTTGAATGAAATGAATATTGAACTGAATTCTATAAATTGCTAATTAGCCATTTTGTTTTAAAAATCAATAACTAAATCAGTCGTTAGCTTTATTGATATTATAACACGGATAATAAGAGGACATGTACCACCTGTGTGATCTAACGGATCTAAATACCCAGAGTGTGACCTAAAGGGGGTCTCGTAACAAACTGGAACTTCCCTCTTACACGCCCACCTGTAGCACTCTTTAGTGGTACAGGTAGCGCTTTGGAAGGAGGTCTGCGGCAGCCTACAGTGTGCCATTGACTTTTTCTTTGTATCTTGTTTTGCTGCGTTGGAACTATAGTAGTATATTCTAGAAGTGTTTTGCTAACTCTTCGTGCAGTTTATTGATAACACTCACCTTTAACAAGGAGGTTCCAAAGCAGTTGTTACCTTCTATGGTTTTTGATATGCTGAAGTATTTTTTACACTTTTGCCAGTCATCCGTTATGCAAGCAGTTGGGAAATCAAGGCAATAGACTGAATGATGAAGTTTTTAAACAATCGTGTTGATGGGCTAATGAATTACTTTTGGATCAGGTATCATGGTTTCAGGATGTACCGTCGAAATTGAAAAAAAATCTAATTTGTGACTTTGGCAATATTTAAGGAAATTGTAAACGTCCGTGACCAAAGCTAAAAAGAGGCATTTGCCTTGTACACTGCTCGACAAAATGAACAGAACAAGTAGAAAACGTGGTAATTCGTGCAGCTTGCGATGAAGCGAGACAACGTTAGGTACAGTTCTGTTCTCTGATAAGTCCCGTTTTAGCCTACAAACAAGATTCTAGATGTTATTTCATCTGTAAACAACGAGTAATGTTGTACCATCCCTACAACATTACAGATACACTTAAGATGGAGGCCGTGTTCTCTTGTGGGGAGAAATAATGATAAATGGCCGCACCCTTCTTTATGATTTTGATAGGGGTACCGAGAAAACATCCTCGAACCCAATATTCGACATTTTAGGGGTTCGGTTGACCGAATTTTCTTTTCATGCACGACAACGCAACTACACATAGGGCTCAACTGGTGCAGGATATCTTGAAATTGAAGATATCCAACGACTACCGTAGCCAGCACGATTCATCAGACCAGGTGACTCTTTTCCAGTCGTCAAATGTCCAGGAACGGTATTCCCGTGCCATTTGCAGGTTAAGGTGTCGAAGACGGTTGGTCAACATGGGCACGTGAACAGGTGGCCTATCTTCAAGAGCGTCCGATGGATGGTGCTTGCTCGGAAACGTTTCTCTGTAGGCCCTGGTTGTAGTCTACCCTTAATTGACAGTTCGTAAGCAGTCTCTTGCCCCGGACAGCACGTGCAAACCGTCATTTACCTTGACTATCAACCAGCTGTACACTTCCCTCCCAGCACGTTGGGCAATTATGTGCCCATCTTCGGTCCTCGAGGCACCTTCACTACAGCGGCCCTCGAAGAGCCGAAAAACTGCCTGCGGTTGTTGGCCTCGCCTACCCATAGTCACAAATCATTGCCCTTTCAAATTCCGGTAGGTCCGGTCCTTCCCTTTCCCCAACGCACTGGCTTGGTACTGACGAACTGATAGGAACTACCAGTGCTGTCACTCTACATGCTGTGCTGGTCGGTGACGTCACTCCTAGGTGCTGTGAGATGCGTCCACTCGTGGAGACAGGGGTTGGCATAATGTTTTCACTTTTTGGTATGTTGAGGGTCTAGCGGCTCCTGGGATTTCTCCCATCTCCGCGGTGTTCTCTGTATCGAGTGACAGTACCCTGTCAAGCCAGAGATTTAAAGTGAGTGGATCGTGTATAGTGTAGTCTGTTTTGCCCATTGTTCATCTGGCTTATTGGCCGTCGGGCCCCTGATGGGATCCGACGTTGCCCATACCGCGCCACGTGGAGGCTAGCCAGGTGTTACCAGTAAGGAATCAATACTCTGGCAGGTCCTACCACCTACTTTCCTCAGATTTCAGTGGCTAGGACCTAAAAAAAAAACATTGCTTTAATCGCTGTTGGTGCTTTTGTTTGGTCATAGAGATTTGCCTTAAGAGCGAGAAGGGATCGTAAGCTGGATGAGTTTTATTTTTGCCCGAAACGGGTAGACCAGGCAATTTTGGCATAGTTACAATTTGACATGTGGGGCTGTGCACTGTGAAGGTAGACAGATTTGGGTGGGGAGAAGGAAGGCTGGAGGGTAGAAAAGGAAGAAAGGGACCGATAGAGAAGGTGGCCCCCAAATGTTCAGTGGGCATGCTCATGCCACACCAGAGGGAAAGTGGGTTTTGCAGGGAGAGGAGGGCACAGGGGTGTCCCCCCCGCCGGGAAAAGGAGATAAAGCAGGCCCGATAAGGTGTCGGACCTGGGTCGCCATTTGGCTAGTTGGCAGCAAGGCTGCAGTCTAAGTCGTTCACTTTGACTCTCCAGGTGGTGGACCACCTGGACTTCATACCACTTACCTTTAGCAGGTAAGTGGTATGAAGTCCAGGAGAGTACCAGGTCGGGGAACAGGGTAAACACGTCCAATGTCTGGTATGAAGCTTCTAGTTATGCGGCCTTTAGTGGAGTCATTCCACCGATTCTGCCACACTGTTCTCATGTGGTCTGTAAGACGTCTTTTTTTCCTGTGGTCTAGTCAGAGTTGGGTCCGTAGTGTATCCCAAATGTGTGATTACCCTTCCTTTGGCTTGTTGGTGCAGCAGTCCACGGCCGACAATCTCCAAGTCCAGAGGAAGATATCCCTCAAGGACCTGGAGAGCGTGGGTGCTCACCGTGCAGCATGCTCTGGTTGTTGTGAGGAGAATTATTCGATGGATGGTTTCCAGTTTCCTTCTGTTAACAGCAGTGCTTGCCTTAGCGTACCAAGCTCCCGCTGCATAAGCCAATGCCGGGATGAAGAATGCCTTGTAGAGGATGGCGAGTGCCCTCTTCTTCAGACGCCAGTCTCTGCGTGTAACTCTAGCGAATAGGCCGGAATATTTCCTGAATTTTACTCTGAGGTAACTAAGATGCGGTGTGAAGTTAAGGTGTCTATCGAGGATAACGCCAAGATACTTGACTGGAGTTTAATGGTTGTTCCATTTATCTTGATATGGGGAGCCCTTGAGGAATTTTTTCCGGTGAGATGTTCAGTAGGTTCCCATTGGCCCATCCTTGCAGAACAGAAATGGCATGGCATGGTTTGCATGGATCTCCAGCTGTATCCTGCTATTAGCCTGCAGCATCAGTATAAGATCATCGGCGTATGCCTGCGTTCTTATGTTAAGGATTTCCATATTGAGGAACTCATCCAGCACACGAGTCCACAGAAGGGGCCCCCAGAACTGATCCCTGGGGGCAGCCTCTGTGGACCTGCCTGGAGAGAGTGGCAAAGGGAGTAGTCACTGTAATCCTTCTGTCATCCAAGTATGATCTAAGGCAGCGGAACAGGTTGCCTAGAATTTGGGCGCGCCGAAGTCTGGCCAGGATTCCGGGCCACCAGAGAAAATCAAAAGCGCCAGAAAAATCTATTGATATCAGGAGAAAATACTTCATGTCGCAGTTTTTTGCTGCCTCAATTATGTTTTCCAAAGCGTCTGCCGCTGAGCGTCCTCTTCTGAAGCCGAACTGGTTCGGCGACATCATGTTCGCTTCCTGGAAGTGAGTTTCTAATCTATGGTTTAGAAGTTTGCTCAAGGTAGAAAGCAAAGCTATGGGTCTGTACGATGTTGGCTTATCCTACATCCTTTGCCACTCTCTCCAGGCAGGTCCACAGAGGCTGCCCCCAGGGATCAGTTCTGGAGCCCCTTCTGTGGACTCTTGTGCTGGATGAGTTCCTCAATATGGAAATCCCTAATATAAGAACGCAGGCATACGCCGATGATCCTGGGGTTTGGTTGGATTCTTAAGTATAAGTCTTATTCTTGCTGTTTTCCACTTATTAGGGTAATAGCCTTCTGAAAGACAGCGATTGAAGAGATTTAGAATTATGTCTGGTATCTTCTCTGCTGCCTTTTTGAGCATCTCTGGTTCAATCCTGTCATCACCAGGGGCTTTCCTGTTTTTGATGTTTGCTGCTGCTATGCTCAGCTCGATGATTGTAAAGGGTGGCTCAACTGCCGTGGTACAATAAGAGGAGTTTTCTTCAGAGAGTTTTCTCTGTTCCTCGGTCTGGGGTTCAGTTTGAGGTAGGAAGATGTAGTCTAATATGTTGTCAATTGATGATTTCCAGGTTCTGGTATAACTTCCCGGTGCAGTTTCAGTGGCTGTAACCACTTCCCCTCTTGGGAGCTTGTTAGTGACAACTCTTTAAACAATTCCCTATGGGTCAGCATTGCCATTTGCACTGACCAGAGTTTCCCCATGTTTCTTTTTTCTTCTGCTTAACCTTGGCCGTGTAGTTATTTCTTGCCTCGCGATACCTCTGCCTTAGCTCGTCCACCTCCGCCTGTGGCCAGGTTCTGCGTGCTCGTTGGAATGCTTTTCGGGCTCTGTTTGCTCTGTGTCTGAGGTCAGTTAGTTCTGGTGACCACCAGGAAACAGCCCTGGGGCCGGGTGTTTCTTTTTTATGGCTATGTCTGCTGCGTCCGTGATTAATTTTGTCACCTGCTGCTGGAGGTCATTTAAGTTTTGGCCTTCAGTACGGATGTTTTCTGCTCCCATCATCAGCGTCCGTTGGAAGAGATCCCAGTCGGCCTTGGGAATGGCGTACCTTGGCGAGAGAAGTCTGAAGATCTGTCTTGGAATTAGGGTTCGGTGCAGACTGAGGGTTATAACCCTATGATCAGATGTGGTCCAATGGTCCTGTACCTCCCAGGGGGTGAGGTGTCCTGCTATTGTGCGGCTTGCAAAGGTAAGATCAATGTTTGCTTTCCACATTGTACTTGAAAACGTGGGAAGTTGATTTGGTAGGTTCAGGATAGTAAAGTTACTGCTTGCTATGCACTCCTCCAGTCGCTGTCCATTGTGTGTACCTCTCCTATGTGGCGTCTCACGATGCCAGGCCGGGGACCTGAAATTTGCATCCATTCCAATAATAGTATTGGCACTCGAAGGTGGCGCTGTAGGGTTTGCACATACCTTGTGAAGGGGAGAATGTCCTCTCCCGGTCTGGCATAGACCGAAGAGACGTAAAATTCCCCCAGTGATGAGGCAATGTGGGCACATACTGCCCAGTTTGTGCAAAGGTCGGTTATTTTTGTAACCGTGAGGTCTGGGTTACAAACTACGACAGCCGCCCAAGGAGTGTCCCCTTCCACTTGGACAATCTTGAACTTTAGGGAGGTAACCTCTCACTCCTTTATTATGTGTATACGGCTCAATGTTTTCACTTGTGAGTATATTTATGAAAGAGAATAATTATTCATAAAATGTATCTGTATACAAAATAATGTCATAAGTTGAACTTCATGATAAGCGCTACTCGTTTCTTCCCTCTTAAGAGAGTAACAAATAATTTCATAAACAATTGGTATTGTCCTGTAACATTGTTTATGCAAGATTCCCCTAATACAAAAATATTAATAATATCCTGAAACAATCGACCAGAATTACCAAATACAGCAATACTACACAGCTTCAGGAATTATTAGGTGGAAGTCCTCGGTATAAGACCTGCCCAAATATATATATATATATATAGAGAGAGAGAGATAATCTTTTATTACCCTTCACGGCCATAAAACCAGGGGATCTGCAGGAACATCTGTCCATCCCACACACACAGTTGGAAATTCATTCTAAATATGGCACCAAAGAAGAATCAAGAATCCAAACAACAGAAAAAATCCAGCTGGAACCACACAGTAATCAAGTCCCAGTCACCATTTAAGAGACTTCCGGTAAGTACTTTCCACTTCACAAATGCTTTGGCATTCTTGTATATTTGTTTCGACTTCGCATTCAGTTACGGTCCATTTTTAGAACTGACGAGGTCTCTTTTCGCTTTTAGCCCACAAATTCCAACTTGGACTTGTTTCGGAAAGCCGAAAAGCATCGCAATTCCGGGATATCCGCCACTAATGACCACCCCGAAAGGAAGGCACGGAAACGAGCCCAACACAATAATAACGCGATCATCTGGACGCCCTCTGACGGTGTCAAGGAAACTCCAAGAAAAGTTGATTCCATGCAAGACCTTCGAGCCACGACCCAACCACAAAAAGCAGATCGCGCCATCCAAGTCCAGAACAGGTGGAAAATCAAAGCAGTCCCGAGGCACAAAAAGATGCTGAATGTGTGTGAAACACAGCTGCGAGTAAGTGAACCGATTGAGTGAATGGATGGTGAAAGAATATTGCGAAGAAATAATATAAGAAAGAACAAAACACTCAGTTGTAATATTTAATAGATATAAATTTATTAAACTCGGCTCGCACATCCCAGCGAACTCAGATTTCCATCCCTATCACAGGTGGGCTTCTACTATCTAGCCTCTCAAATTTCTCCTTCGTTAAAATAACTAAAACAACCCTTGTCAACGAACATTAGCATTAGCATTAGCATTAGTAGAGGCATTTGATGCAAGAAAGCAAGCTTATGCAGCATCAGCCAAAAAAAAAAAAAAAAAAAAGTAACATAAATAAATAAAAATAACCACTTCCACTTCACCCCTCTGTTCGTTCGAAATACCTGTCCAGCTGAGCCTTAAACTTATTTAGGCTATCAACTTCCACGACAAGGGATGGAAGTCTGTTCCACCCACCAACCACCCGCTGGCTAAAGGCAAATTTCCGCACATCTATCCTACATCTGTCTTTCCTCAATTTGAATTTATGCCCTCTCAGGTGATTTTTCTGAGCTAGAGGAAGAATCCCATCAGCATTGAGCATGCTCAAACCATTCAAGGCTTTGTACACCTCTATCAGATCACCCCGCTGGTGCCTAGTTTCCAGACACTGTAATTTGCAAAACTTAAGCCTTTCTTCGTAAGAGAACCCCTTTGTCCCATTCACCAATCTAGTTGCCCTTCTCTGTACTCGTTCCAGCAGCTCTACATCCTTTCTGAAATGAGGCCTCCAGGCCTGTATACAGTACTCTAGGTGTGGCCTGACCATTGCCTTATACAAGGGAATAATCACCTCCTTATCCCTGCTAGAAAAATTCCTATATATCATTGACAATACACCATGAGCTACTCTTGCAGCTCGTCTGCACTGCTCAGAGAACTTCATATCTGCCTGCACCACCACCCCCAGGTCCCTTTCATTCTCTACCACTGTCAGTGTAGTACCACAGAGTTGATACGTTGCTCTGGGGTTGCTGTTTCCCATATGTAGTACTTTACATTTGTCAATGTTAAACTTCATTTGCCACCTCGAAGCCCATCTGCTCAACCTTTCCAAATCCTGTTGCAGCAGCATAGTGTCAGTAGTGTCCTTGACAACCCTGCCAACCTTCGTATCGTCTGCAAACTTGGACATTAAGCCTGATATACCATCATCAATATCATTTATAAATACAGAAAACAATAAAGGCCCCAATACTGAACCCTGAGGGACTCCACTAATAACATTAGTCCACGATGAGCAGTGTCCATTGATTACCACTCTCTGTCTTCTCCCCCTCAACCACCCCTTTATCCATAGCAGCAACTTGCCTCCAATGCCACACTGCTCCAATTTGTGCAGCAGTCTTCCATGTGCAACAGTATCAAAAGCCTTTCTAAGATCCAAGTATATAATATCAAAGTTATTCCCTGCATCCAGTTCTTTTGTGACTGCATCATAGTATCCAATCAAATTGGTCAGGCAAGACTTCCCCTTAACAAAACCATGCTGTGTCCTAGCTATAACTGAAGTCTTGTCTAGATGATCCTGCAGTGCTTCTTTCACCAGTGCCTCCATTAATTTTCCGGGAACAGAAGTTAAACTAACAGGTCTATAATTACTTGTGTCAGCCTTTGATCCCCCTTTGTGAATTGGGGTCACATTTGCACATCTCCAGTCAATGGGTACCTCCCCTGAGTCCAAGGAAGCTCTCATAATTATGGCTAAGGGTTTGCTTACCTCCTTTGCTGCCTCCTTTAATATAACTGGATAGATCCCATCCACCCCAGGTGCCTTTCTTGTGTTTATCTTCAACAATTTCTCCTCCACTTTGCTCTCAGTTATTACAAGATTCTCTAGCTTACTGCTAGAGTTGAATACACCTCTGGCATTCCCCTCGCTGAATAACTCCTCATGTGTGAATGTCGATGCAAAATATTCATTTAGTTTGTTAGCTACCCGAGCAGGGTCATCAACAGTTGACCCATCGATCTCAAGTGGACCAATCTGATTCATCCGCTTCCTTCTAGAGTTTACATAAGTAAAGAACTCTTTGCTGTTTTTCTTCGCATCCCTTGCCAAGGATCTCTCGTAATCTGCCTTCGCCTGCCTAACCTCCTTTGTAACTTGGTTACAGATCAACTTGTATCTATCATAGGCGTCCGTGTCACGTGTTAATTTGTATGTATCCCATGCATTTTTCTTCTCTGCCATATGCCTCATTAGTTCATCTGACAACTATTTAGGCCTAAACCTTGAACAATATTTCTTAGTTGGTATGTAAAGCCTAGTAGCTTCCACGATAAGTTCTTTGAATGCTTCCCATTTTGAATTTGCTGTTGGCAATATCATCAGTTGGTCCCACTGTATAGAATTTAAATACTGTCTCAGTCCATTGTAGTCGCCTTTACGAAAGCAATACCCCTTCCCTTTACCCCTAATGGTAGTTACCTCTTTGAGTAACTCCCACTTCAGCACACTGTGATCACTGCCACCAAGTGGTTCATTTATCTGCAGATTCTTAATGCATGAAGAATCACTACTGATAATCAAATCAAGAGTATTACTCCCTCTAGTTGCCTCCCGAACATGCTGATGTAGAAAACAATCATCCAATAAATCCACAAAAGCCTTGCTACTGTGTGAGTGACCAGCCCCCAAATTCCAGTCAATATCTGGGAAATTAAAATCCCCCATTATAAGACTCTCTGATTTACTGGCCCACTCTATTTCTCCGAACAGTTTCTTATTATACTCATCAGAGTCATTAGGCCTATAGCACACTCCTACTCTCAATTTTGATCTCCCAATGCTTATGTCACACCAAACTGACTCGACACTGCACTGTCCAGCGATGTCGACTGGCTTCACTTCCTTGGATTTTATGTGTTTTTTAACTAATAGCATAACCCCTCCTCCCTTCCTATCCTGTCTATCCTTTCTGTAGACATTGTACTCCCCAAATTCCAGTTCTGCATTTCTTATATCTGTGTGACACCACGTCTCTGAAATCCCCACAATATCTGCCTTTGATGTTTTGAGCAATACCTCAAATTCATCAAATTTATTTACTAAACTCCTAGCATTGGTGTACACACAAGTATACATGCACCTGTTCTTTTTCTTAGCTACCCTAACACAACCCATGTGTTTACTTGTACCCCAATGATTCCCAGCAGTCTCTGAAATATCCTGCATCTTATTTTCCAGGCTGCGGCTCATTCCAATAGAAGCAGTGCAAGAATCACTTTCACCTCTGCCAGTGGCTACTGTTAATCTATTAGTCCTTGTATCCCCCCAATCTAGCAGTTTTCCGACCCACCTAACATTGCCTCGATAGCATCAGCAAACATTCTTGCACCCTTTCTATTTAAGTGTATCCCATCCCTGTAGAAGCAGTCTCTCCTGTTAACAAGTACAGACCAGGCTGAAAAAAATTCTACCCCTACATTTGCCACAACGTATCTTCAGTTAATCCACTCAATAGCAATTCTAAACGCACACACAAATCTACATACTATGGCAGTGTAACATGATATGCATCGAAGTCTTTCATCTCCACATGTACACGCACCGTCATCCATAAGCCCTAGTAGGTACAAGCGCTTGAATCGTGGCCTGTTAACGAAAGATTTTATTTTTTACATTCAGATGTCGACTTTTGGCAAAACCTATAACTTTGACTGCCTATCGTACTTGTATTCCACCTCAGCTGCAAAATGTCAGTCAACTGAATCAAAATCCTTTTCCTTTCACATTTCTTGTATTTCTTTCACACTTAGTACTTCTTTAGAAATATTCCTTCTTGTTAAATATATAATGCCAGTCATTGTCACTAACAAGTCCAACTGGAAGTCTCCCTACAAAAAAATTGCAACGCGTTAGTTGAAACTCCTGCATTCACGGGTTGTACCCAGAAGAGTAAATAGCTGTACTTGATTTTAGTGTTTAACAATAATACTTTTAGAAACAGTATTCATCCAAACACCACAGGCGTAAGTAACTATGGGGACAAACGAGCAATCATATATCAAATTTAATGATCTTCCTTTTATGTTCCACTCGGCTGTCACGACTCTTCTGATCTTGGAATACAAGCTTACTTTTGTTTTTTCTAAAACTTCATATACTCTGTAAAGAACATCGGCTCTTTCAGATTACAATCCAAGATACTTTACAACCCTGACACAGTAGCAATTTTGACCCTTTAGCAACACAACGTTGTTTTCGTGTACGATATCTCCAATTTAAATGTTGTTCTCCACTTCACTAGCTTATCTAGAATATCAGCTGCACATTTTTCAATATCTGATCTTGAATTACCATGGACCAAGATAACCAGATCATCAGCATAAAGCTATAAGTTCTATATCAGAATTTTTCCTATTCAAAAACTCGTCCATTTCTATGTTCAAAGAGAAGGAACCAATCACCAAGCCTTGGGGATAATCCCTACTAACTTGTCTTATTATTCCAGTAAACTTAGTTCTTACAATTACACTCCGATTGGAAAAATATTGTTTAGAAACAGCAAACAAATTATCAGAGATTGTACTTTTTTTTTTTTTACAGCGAGCGTGGTCGAAATGTTTAATGTCAAAATGAGGCAGAGGTTCGCGGACCAGTTCACCCTGTCATCAATGTCAGCGAAGTCTCAGGGGGTGAAAAATGGATCCTCTTCCGGTTAAATTTCTTGTACAGGATTGGAAATACTGTAATTATGTTAGTTGACTTTATCATTTGATGGATATTTCCAAGTTATTCTTCATATATGCAGTGTCATTACAACGCTTCTTTGGATCTATATCCAATTTGTTTACGAGATCAACTGTATTCTGAGAACATATCATACACTGTGCTGCCACTTTATTAGGTACACCATAATAAAGTGGCAGCACATGCACATAAATGGTTTGTCCCACAACGTTGCAAGTCATATGGCCACAGTTGTGGATATAAATGCAGCAGAACAACCTTCCTAGTATCAGTTAAGCGTAAAACCGTAGCAAGAATGGGGAAAAGGAGTGATCTAACGGACTTCGAACGTGGCATGGTAGTAGGTGCAAGACGTGCTGGACAAAGCATCTCTGAAACGGCAGTTGTCCTGAACTTTTCACGCACCACAGTTTCAAGGGTGTATCGAGAATGGTGCAACGAACAGAAAACATCTTCTCAATGGCACTCCTCTGGAAGAAAATCGATTGTTTATGAGAGAGGTCAGAGGAGGATGGCTAGAATTGTGGAAGCAAACAGACCGGCCACAATGTCGCAAAACACGTCAGAATACAACCTTGGTGCGCAGAACAAAAAAAAATGTCGCAACGGATTACTAGTCGCACTTTGTCGCGAATGTGCTACAACAGCCGAGGGCCACATTGCGTACATTTGTTATCAATGAAGAACAAGACAGCACGCCTCCTGTGGGCACAGCAACACCAGCACTGGACTATCTAGGATTGGAAAACAGTTGATTTGTCTGAAGAGTCGAAGGTGCATCATGTTGTTGGAAGGCTCAGAATTTGGCAAAAACAACATGAATCCATGGACCCG
This sequence comes from Mastigoproctus giganteus, assembly GCF_048544385.1. NCBI lineage: Eukaryota > Metazoa > Arthropoda > Arachnida > Uropygi > Thelyphonidae > Mastigoproctus > Mastigoproctus giganteus. The sequence goes on along the minus strand of NC_143576.1, from coordinate 226,457,942 downwards.
CCATGTCTGACGACTACTGTGCAAGGTGGTGTGGGGAATGGTTTCTTGGCACACGTTGGATCCATTGATACCCATAGATTCACGTCTGAATGCCACATCATACCTAAACATTGTTGCTTACCAAGTGCATCGGTTCATGTTGACAGTTTTTCCTCAGTCAGATGGTTACTTCCAGCAGAATAATTCGCGGGTGCACAAAGCCCGAATCACTATAGAATGGTTCCAGGAACATGACAATGACTTTTCTTTGCTGCTGTGACCCGCTTAGTCACGGATCTCAATCCTATTGAACATCTTTGGGATGAGCTGGAAAGGGCTGTTCACTGTAGGCCTACACATCCGTCGAATCTCAAGGAACTACGTGACATACTCATGTCTGCATGGTACTCCATTCCTGCAAAACGTTTTCAGCATCTTATTCAATCCATGCCTAGACGAATTCAGGCTGTTTTGAAGACTAAAGGAGGCTCAACACGCTACTAGATAGGTGTAGCTAACAAAGTGGCAGCACAGTGTATGTTCCAGGCATATATGGTTAATTAGGCTTACTGAAGTTGCAGTTTCAGGTTTATTCTGTAACCTGTACCTTTCCTGGATTGGGTAATATTCCCTCATTGGAGGAAGCATTGATCCGTCCAGTAATTATCTGAATCTTGAATTTAAATCTTTATTGCTACAGAAACAAACAGCATAGCAATAATACCCACCACAGTTTATGAAGATAGGAGTTAAAAATGTTCTAATTTACACTCAAGCACGGTGATCAGGAGGACAGGAGTTTACACTAAATCATGAATACAGTCGTTAATCGTATTTAGCAGTCACGCGAGCTTGAACCACGGTCCACTCAAGGAGCCTGTGCTACTGACCACTTGGCTACGTCAGGAAGATTAGTAAAATATACGAAGCTTCCAAGAAGATGTGTATCATTTAATATTCAAAAAAAGCGAAATATTCAAGTACAATATTAGTTTATTTCTGTTGATTTAATCATTAATGTTGAGAAGTGTATTTGAAATCAAACACGTCACATCATTCCTGTATCAACGACCAATGCAATTTGAACCATCATTTTAATCAAGAGTGCAAAATTGAAATCTGTTATCAACATCTCGTAATCCTAATGTCATTAATAACTGTGGATTATATCTTAAATTCACATTGCATGTTCTAAACTGAAATATAATATCGATACGTATTTAAAACATTCATTTCAGTTCAGAAACTTATTCACTTATTTGTTTTTAATTTATATTTTAAATTAATAAAATAAACAAAAGAAATAAAATAAGGCTATTAATCTCCATTTTCCATGAGATCTATAATAAATTAAGTGCTGTTGTCCCACTGACCAAGTCTTCAAACCAAAAAGAGCATCTCTTACATTCCACAGAAAATTGGTCTTCCAGATAACAGTATCTCAGATGGTATTCTCTGCTTGCCCAACCCTCTTAGATAGTTTTATTTGTAATATGACCTAAGTTTTTTTCCATATAATATTCGCTTAGGCCATATTGTCTGTAAATTGTCTGTTCTGCGTTTCCATTTTCTTGACGAAAAACCCAAGTTTCCGGGATGGAGTAAAAACTATACTGTCCTAGCCTGGGACCAATTAATTCAGCCAAGTTGCAGGAAAAAACCCATAACAATTTCCCCTGACATCGACGGGATTCGAACTGTTGCCCTTTCCACCCAATGTGGGGGAGGACGGGAATTGGCCGAATGGCGAAAAATATCCATAAAAAACTGTCAGAGAATTCTCCACAAAGATCAGAGGCCATCATAAAGGCAAAAGTTTCAGCACACATTCGTTTTTTTCAGTAAGGTGTCCGGATAATAATTGTTGGGCAGTGTAGATAGACCAGCTTTTGTACTGCCTTCTATTGCTTAGATATTCACAAAACAATGTTTACTGTTAAATTGACTAACCGTATTGGCCACACAATAGCTTTATTTCTTTCCCAACTCCCACTTATGTACGTGAATGATCTGAATAATAAGAGCAGTGACAAAATAAACATTACAGTATAATCTAACTGAGCGAAAAGAAATTTTTATAGCTTCGCAAGAAAGCATTAAAAGTAACAGCATTATTTATTAACATGTGTAGGTGAGAACTTAGATTTATACACGATACATGTACAAGTTTTACAGTCCAATTTGTAAACACCTCCATGGCATATAAATTATTTTTCCAAACTGTGTTCTTTGAAGATACGTTAGAGTTCATTTTCCAATGAGCACAGTTGTAACAACACCACATCCCTGATGACCAGAAGTAATGAAGTGTTCAGTTAGGCAACTCGCACTTTGTTCGTTGGCTAGCGAGATTAGAAGAGGCTTCCAGCCTACCGTTTTCACTAGTGGTGCTGCCAGGATAATCTCAACAATTAACAATTAAGAGAAGGCGGCTAAACTTTTTTCTGGATCTTCTTGATTTCATTCAGGTGGGGCGTTCCAAGGCGCACTAATACCTTGTACTGATGAATCGGATCATCTTAGACAATGGGGAAATAAGGCTAGTACAACTGTTGGAGTCCGTTTTTCCCTTATGTCAGTTCAAGGCGCGATTTTTTCAAAGAGCTTCTACGGTTCTATTTTATAACTCCAGATTCCAACAACACTGCAATGACCAAAAACAAAATATAGAGCGATATCAGGTAAAACCCAAAGGGACGTTTCGCCTGAAACTTTAACACTGTCATGGTCACCATGGTGGACACGAGACTAAGGCACAGGGTGGTGTACAGGAGACTGATGAGATAAGTGAATTCCAGCTGCAACGAGAAAGTAAGATATCATGAAAGGCACAATAAAATGATCAGGTTTTCATGATATAATATACTAAAATATCAAATTATTATTTAATTACCGCCGCATTTAAACATGACAGTTCAGTTCTAATTTACATTATTATTATTTATTCATTTTATTACATATGATTCACCCCTGAACAGCCTTCAGCTAGGAGGGTGCCTATATACATTTATACATAAGTTAGAGAGCAAACATAGAAATCGTACATCTAAAGTGAGCAAATAAAGCAGATACAAATATATACAGTGACACAAGCAAAAGACAGAGACATATAAACACATACGCGTCCTAATATATGCATTTACAGCTAATACATGTGTACATACAAAACACACATCGATTTAAAACAAATTAATTCATCAGTAAAGTAGAGTTCATGGGAGATTCCATTCTGAAGGAGATAATAAGGAAACTTCTACAGTTGTATGTGGTGGTACATGTCCTGTATCTTCTCAGATCTGTACGCTTTCTCATCACAGAACTTGTGGGGATCAATCTTCAGGGTGTTGAACGTTTCGAGGATGTTAGACGGAAAACATCTTCTAAGCATAGTTAAATTCTGTACTAAGCTTCTTAGGGGAATCCATGAACTATTGCAAAGGACGCGGGAAAGCCTAGGGCCTGCAACAAGATTATGGACATTTGGAGCGTCAAAGCGATCGGTGAGGAGTTGGCAGAGATTACGCAGATTTCCTGTGATGAGCAACTGATTCCAAGGGGTGCAACCAAGGTTAGCATATATGACTGATCTCGAGATGGTGAAAGGGTGGCCATTAACACGGTTCAACCACCTTAAAATCCAGTATTCGATACCCATGAATTTTTTGATGTTAGTGAGGGAAGCAGAGGACCAGATCGTCGAGGCACACATGGGAATCGGGACAAGACATGTTTGTATGTAGTGAGTGGCAAGTTTTTGGTTGTTTACACCAGAAATTTCCTGTCTTATCGCCCACATTGCTGACAGAGTTTTTGCTTTAGTGTTGGCGAAGTGCTGTTGGAAGGTCAGGCCTTCATCCCAGGTGAGCCCTAGATCAGTGTGATGAGAAACCTTTTGGACTCTAATACCATTGATGTAGATGTCTATGTTCATCTTCTTCTTCAGTTGGTGAATGACATTTGTGCTGACGGTCGGATTTATGGATAGGCCAATATTCTCAAGATAATGCTCAAGTTCTTCTATTAGGGCAGTGGCATGGGCGGTGATTGCTTCAGATTTGTCACCGTGTTTTGACGAGATGAAGAGTTTCATATCATCTGCGTAAGAGCTGCAGTCAGGATGCGTAGAGAGGAAGGGGTCCAAAGCGGCAGCAAAAAATAGTGCGGAAAGGACGCCACCTTGGGGGACTCCTCTGTAGACGACGTGGTTCGATTGGAAGGTTCTATGTTCTACTCTCAAATGGCTTTGTTTGAGAATGGAAACGATGACTTTTAATAAGCCTCCCTGTATTCTGAAATGCCTTTCAAGTATTGTCATCAAGGAATTGATTAAGACATTATCGAAAGCAGATTTAATGTCTAAAAATACTACATCAATCTGTTCTTTGGCGTTCAGAGTCGTTTGGATCCGAAATAGGGTGTCCATTAGATTAGTCACAGTTGATCTCTTTGGAATTACAGTGTGTAAATATGGTGGTCTTTTATGGAAAAAATGCATAACAAGAATTGGCAGCAGAGTCTTCTCGAACAATTTCAGTAAATTGCAGCTTATAGAGATGGGACGAAAATCCTTCTTGTCTTTCGGATGTTTGACTTTAGGCACGGGTTTTACAATATAATGTTTCCATATTTCAGGGATAATTCCAGTGTGTAGGGTTTCTCTAAATATGTGTAGCAAGACCTCGGTGATGAGGTCTTGCTACACATATTTAGACATTTAGTACATATTACACTTTTGACCTCCGCTAATCAGCCTGAATTCTAATTGACTGGTTAGTGCATGTTTATCGAATGAATACCTTTAATTTCTTATTTAACTAAATTATATGCAAATAATATACATATACTCATGATTTCTGTTGTTTCCAGGGCATCTTACACTCGTAAAATGCCCTGGCAACAACAGAAATCAGGCAACAGCAGAAATCCTGGTGTAGATGATTTCTGTTTCCAGAAATCATCAATAAAAAGCACGGCAATTGAAGTACAATTTCCTACAGTGAACTCTGGTGACCTACTGAAAATGAACAACTGTCATCCAACCAATAAGACAGTCATCGCCCACTCTTAGTTACCTACAGACGCTTCAAAGACAGGGAAATTTATAGTCAACGTAAGTTCTTTTCATATGTATCGGGGTTCCAGCTACATTGAAAAGAACAAGCATAATATTCTACAAATTAGAATTAGTAGAGGAATATGATGCAAGAAAGCAAGTTTATATAGCATCAGCCAAACAAAATTCCCATTTCACCCATCCATTCGCTCCAAAAGTTTGCCCAGTTCTTCCTTGAATTTATTTAAGCTATCAACTTCCACAACGACAGATGGAAGTTTCTTCCAGCAACCAACTACACGCTGGCTCAAGGAAAATTACGTCATATCTATTCTACAACTATCTATCTTTCCTCAATTTAAATTTATGCCCCGTCAGGGTTCGTAATCTGAGCAAGAGTAAGAATCCCATTAGCATTGGGCCTGCTCAACCCATTCAAGGCCTTATACACCTCAATCAGATCACCTCGCAGGTGCCTAGTCTCCAGACACTGCAATTTGCAGAATTTAAGCCTCTTCTGGTAAGAGAACCAACCCCTTTGTACCTCTCAACAATCTTGTTGCCCTTCGGAGTTGCCATTTTTTGGACCATATACGCAACCGATTTAAGTCAACTTATTATTTCAAGAATTATTTTTATACTACTATATACCTAACAAGAATATTATCATACTTTCAGACAGGATTGAAATACTTGAATTGAAAACACTTCACTTATCTTAAAGTTTCGAATTTATTAATTACCAATGGTCTAACGATCGTACGTTTCGTAGATGTTTTCTTCACCTCTTCTTCAGTGGTCTATCAGCAAGTTCGCAATCACTGAAGAAGCAGAGAAAACATCCGCGAAACGTACGATTTTTTGACCATTGGTAATAAATAAATTCCAAACTTGAGATAAGTGGTGTTTTCATTTCAGCATTATGCTGCACGTATTATCCCAATTAATTGTTTTGATCGAGATAATTTGCGCAATATGCCATTCAAACATTATACAAGTCGTGCCAAGATTGGATAAGTATATAAAACTCATTAAAGAATTGAAAGAATAAAGTAAAAGGAGAACATACCTTAAGTTCCTCATCGGTTTGTGCCAGCTTTATTGCGTAAGGAATGCCCACACCAATTAGCAGATCTACAGTTTAGTCAAGGAAAAACAACCAGAAATACATTGTCTGAAAGGTTGACAAAATTTCTAACAAAAATATTCAGAAAAAGAATTATGAAAATCGTTTAAAATTAATGGAACTAGACAAATTATTGAAATTCTTCCATTTCTTCCATTCCAATGATTGAAATTCCTCCAAAAAACAGAATGTGACATTCCTTGCGATGGAATGTCACATTCTTTTGGATGCTTTTAGAAGGAATGAAATTGTTTTTCCATTCATCTTCAATTTTAACTTCTGAAAGAGAAAGTAATCGGGCAGAGCTTAAGCAGGTGAATTGTAGGGTTGAAACCGCAAAAGGGGATCAATCCGGTTAATTTTCGGAAAAAAACTTCTAAAAATTAACACGGAACGCGTAGGTGCAGAAACCAGTTCTATCAAACAACTTCAGTCTTCATAAGCTTTAGATCAACATGTTTAGGTGATAATCTTTTCCGAAAGATTAATAATTCTTTGTAGAAAATATCTTATATCCAATCTATGGCTAAGCTCCTTCAATTTTAGTACTTGTTGTCTAGTTTGTGCAACCTGCGAATCTTGTAGAATCTTAATGTTTTTTTTTTATGAATTGGTGGCAAACTAGCCTCACGTCACTCTGAGTGTCCACTCTATCAGGAATTGCTCATTGTTACAGCATCAGAAACGAAGAATACTTGCAATTTAAGCTTTTTGAAAAATCTCACAATATTAAAAACAGAATTATAGACTTTCAGAAATTAAATTTAAAAAAAAAACCTCCCCTCACACCTCCAAGATACCCTCTGGAAACCCAAAGAACATTGCTCGAAATTATCTGTTTTAAAACCATCTGAAAAGGATACTCAAAAGTGGTCCACCGTAGCAGGCCGATATTCCCATTCGTGGATATCCCTGTCGAGCCACAGACAGATTAGATATAAAGTCTGAAAAAGAAAGTAAACCAACCATTAAAATATAATCTATTAAAACTAATTATTTTGAATATAAAATCATGCGGTCATTCTCCATTAAACCAAAACGAAGTGTTCTGTTTCAATTCAAACAGTTTCATCATTACTTTGAACACGTTTTGTCATGCAGCTGTTCTTGATAAAGGCAGGTAGTAAAACTAAATTTCAAAATGCAACTAGCTTTGTACTAGCAGTTCCAGCATTTTCTTACCTCCAATACTGTTTCCCCAAGCTAACACCGTGAGTCCCAAGATGGCGTCACTCAGGCCAAAGACCACTCCTATAGCCTGCATTGGAAAGAAAAGAAGTTTGTTAATAGCTGGAATGAATATAACAGACAGCAAAGTAGAAAATTACTTCCCACAAATCACCGAAATAAAAATGTTGAAAATTCCTTATTTATATACTTTTGTTTTAAACTTATCAGCCATGCATTAATGTTGTATACTTCTGCAAGGTTTTGTTAATCTTTTTTATATGGTAACAGAAAATTTGTCTTACCTTTAATAAAGACACTATTTCATTGGCCAAAGTGTAGATCCACATAACGGCAGCAATGAAACCGATGTATCCAAATACCCAGTGATACTTTGGTGGTTCGTTGCAATTTGACGTGAAGAAAACCAATACGATGAGAACCCCAGAGATTATAAATACGATTCCCCAAAGAGGAAATACGTCTTTTATTACTAACAAACCACCTGTGGAAAAACCACGACATTTTGATTAATTTAAGGATCAAAACAGATATAAAAATTAGGGAAAATAAAAATTACTTTGCTACATTTATATTATTTTTTTTCTATTTAATTCATATCAGCAACACGGAAGACAATTTTTAGGCGCTTGCAATTTTCCTATGTTCCTCTGCCTCGGGTGTTATTTTAATATCAATGGTAACATCGGATTTATTAACTTTTTATTAACCAAAGCATGATTGATCTGAAACTTCAAAAACGCAGACCATCCGGGTTTTTAACAAGAGGTCTCCCTCTGAGAGGTGTGCTGTTGAGCCTGCTGTTTCACAGTTTGGTTGCTCCCATACGGGAGCCATGCTAATAAAATCAAAATAGTTACTCTCAAACAGTGACTCCCAGTTATAAATTATTATAACTATAATAACAGATATCATAACTATATAACAAGCTACACTAAGTCTTAAGCTTAATAAGTTGTAATGTTACTTCTGAGTAACTTCGGTGTAGAGGCCTACATCTAAGATTTGGCTGACTATGGCTGAAAAAGATGAAGTGATGGTCTTTTTTTTTTTTAGACGTATCCACTTCTTGTTTGCTTTCTCTATTTCATGTAAAATATCAGTATTTACTGATTAAATAATCCGATGTTTTCTAAAAGAGTTGTATCTCTGTCTATGTTCAATATCAATTGATGATAACCTTTCACGATAATCTGGCAATGTTCTATTGTCGATTGAGCATAATATACTCAATCTTTACAGCGTGATCACCCCTCCCTCCTGCTATCGTGGCAGGGAGGGAGTATCTTCCATGTCAAATACAGTATAGAATCACTGTTCCTATGCCACCCGTTCAACACCGAATAATACATTTTAAGAACATTTCTTTATTTCCATTTAAATTAAAGAAATCCAAACTTTTATTATCAAAATTGTTACACGACGAAGGAGTCAGCGTTACCTCTTATTAAACAGAAACATTTACACAGCGGGTGTAAAGATAGTCAGACTGTTTTTGTTACGTGATGAGGTGTAAATATCCACGAGGCTTATCATTCTATAGTTTTTGTGTATTTCTTGATTAGCTATAAGAAAGCTTTCTGTCCATCGGAAACAAATATTTGAAATGGGATTTTCTGAATGGGGTCTATGGTAAATGTTACTATAACTGATATAATTGAAGGAATTACAGGTTAAAGAAGTTTACTTACTCTTGGTGGCGAACAGAACGAACACGGGAGACGTAAGACAATGGAAAAGACATAGCGGCTTGCACCAATTTTGGTTTTCACTATCATAATCTACCACGGGGATTGTCAGGGTCAACAGAAGATACACGGGAGCCTGCAGGAAACAAGTTAAAGTCAACATAGCGGAAATTTTGAGTTAAGTATTACTTTTATAAACCTAATCAACCATATTTAAATTTAGAATAACCTAATTGATTACGCAACGAAAAACAGTTTTTAATAATATGACAATTCGTGGTTTCGAGTGTCTGGAACTAAAGAAATTAGTGGATTTATGAACGCAGAAACTTATAAGATCCACCTAAAAACAATGCTATAAACAAAGAAATTTTAATAGTCATAAAATTAAAGGTTTAGACTAATAGGAAAAGGCAGATATTGGTAATGATTGTTATCATTGGGAAATTTTTAAGGAACGAGGAGTAATTATGATATTTGGAAGTGAAATACTGTATATAAAAAAAAAATTGGACAGCTCCTTGAAGAATCAAGGAGCTGTCCGAATCCAAATGGAATCAACTCTAGAATACACAAATATTTATCCGACCAGATTCGATTCTATCGAACTGTCAATCAAAATGGCATCTCTGTTTTTTTAATTAGTCTAGTAAATGCTATCGGTCAAATACTAGTAAGCAAACGGTACTTACTTTTACTAAATCCACAATTTTTCCATACCACCGTCTCTCGGACCAGCCGTCAACGTCAACGGGACAAACGTGGTAGAAGAATTCTTTCATCACTCCTGTCTGTTCCACAGTAGTGTCTCTGGAAACCAAACTAGTTTTCGAAGTCTGTGTGTCGAGATGGGTAGGTCGTTGATTTGTTGTTCCTAAAGTGAAATATAGACATTAGATGGTGGCTGTACGTTAAGCTGCTTATACATTACAAAAGTCAAATAGTTTCCGAACTTCAGCATGTATTTGTCTGCTTTAGATGACTTCGTGTTTTACACCATTACCACTTGAAAAATTACTCTTCCGCTCGCCTTAACCGACCTCCTACAGCTGAATGGGAATGCAATCGTGGAATACACACAAACTTATATCTGGAGATGTTGAGGCTTCGTGGAGACACGCACGTGCGGGTGAAAACAAGAAAAATTTTGCACATGTTCGAAAATTTGACTATCCATAAAATAGCAATTCCATTAGATTTGACAATGGATTTTCAAACAAGAAATTGGTCCACAAGTTCCATCTGTTATAGGATTCGAATCTGGATCATCCTGGAGGGACGAATCCATGTAATTCTATCTCGGTCGTAGAGACATACCAACTTTAAAAGGCGCGTATCTAAAGATTTATGAACGTTATATATTAATAAAATCAATCACTTACCGTATTTCAGAGAGTTGGATATTTGCTCACTTCCTGTAGTTATGTAAGAGATGGAACGTTCAAGAGGGGAATGCGCAGATGACGACCTCTTCCTTGGAACTGATGATATGCTGCCTCTGAAACTGAACCCTTAAAAGGGGAAAATTATATAATTAAATTATATTCTTTTTCAACAGAATTTTAAGTGAATAAAATTAAAAATTCCACAAACGAATATAAATATGGATTTTGTTTGTCGATAAGATACGATCATGCATTTGAACTCAAATCGTGTTTGCATTCTTGCGGATTTTTTTCCCCTCTATTTCATTTCTTTTTAAATGCTTTTTAATTATCACATTTTCTAACACTTAACGGACTGAAGGAGAGTATTTCAAGACAAAATAAGTTCTACTGCCAAATATTTATTATTTTCATGATATTAGAGGTTTCTTATCATCAACAGTCTTAATTTTAAGATTTTATAATATCTAGAGAAAGAAAATTAAATCCAGGTTGCCAAATTATATTGAACCAAAGTTCTATTTGGGCAGGACAACTCCAAAGTGCATTTCGTAACTCTAATTCCTGTACACTATTTTCCGTCTTCCCAATGTTAGTCCAATAAATAAGTTATGATGCCCCTCTCAATAAATGGATCCAACATTATTCCATTACAGCTGTTCTTTCTGTGTCCGATTACTACGACAGTTACGGAGAACATGAAATTCTCCATTTATGGTCAACTATTGGTTAGTCTGACGAAAATTCCTACAGATTAAGCTGTAGGATGTATTAGCAGAAGAAATTTTAGACGATGACCATTAATGTCACACGGCATCAACTTCGATGAACCACCTTGTATCGAGAAGGAAGATGAGCTATGGAAGGATTTTCAATTAAGGAATTAATGACTTTAAAACATTTATTCATTTATTTTCATTTTTATTCTATGTTCATTTATTTTCTTTACTGCTTGGACTTCAAAATGTTTAGCAAAAGTAACAGAAAATGTGAAATTTCTACTTCCATCCATAAGTAGCTATCCTTATAGACTACAATGCTGTGACTTGAGGGAAAAAAAAAAAGGTTACTGATTACTTCTAACAAAGCTGACGTAGATTTGTGGGGGAAAAAAGGTTGAGGAGCACTTCTGCATCTTAATGAAATAACAATTAGATTTACAAATGATTAAAAGAAAATTTTACCATCAAGTAATATGCACATTGCAGTAAGCGAGAAGCTGAAGCATGCGTACAAGCATATTCAAGCGTTTCTGCATTAATACATTTATGCACACAGATAGCTGGCCTGCCTCAAAACTTTAAATTTGTGATATTTATGATAAATTACCGAACACACCATGGTCTTTTAAACTCTTAGGTTGAATTCCGATGTTGGTTATGATTAACAGTCTGATAAAGGAAGCACATAATAGTTCGAGGGGATAATCTGGCCTAGTTTAATGATAACTACACAACAGGCACTGATTCTTCAAAGCTGGTAATTTATTACGAAAAAAGAAGAACCGTGGTCAGATATGCGAAATATATCTTCATGAACAATACAGCCGTTGGCCTTGCACATCACATTCTCTAACCACTCACAGAAAGTAATTGATAACATGAGAATGTGGCCCATACTGTATGGCTCCCTTTTTTGACAAATACTTTCAAAATTTAACCATCCATAACACTAATATTAAAACGCACTGGTAGTAGCAACCATGGAATTCAAGAGTTGTTATAAATTAGATTATATAAACGTTAGACGGATGAAAATAAGCTTGAAAGCGAGCTAAGTATATTTGAGGCATATAGTCACTTAATCGAAAATTTGGAAGGGCTTTGAATGGAAAAGTTTCAAAAAATGTTTGGTGGGGATGATTAATTGATTAGAGAAGCGTACTGATTAGCAGAAGCTTGATGTAAAATCCTGAGGTCCTCATGAAAATTTTCGAAAAACCAAACCTGAAGAAAAATTAAATATATTTTTATTTTATTCGCTTCTGTTGTTGGCCAATAAGAACATATGAAGATAGCAAGCTACTGATGCGTTTTTGAAAGTCTATCAGACCACCTTTGGTACTTCAAAGAATTCTTGCATGACCGAAATTACCTTAATTCTGAAACATGCTTGACATTCTAATATAAGCTAAAGCGCACACAGTTTAATAAGCAGCAGCTAAACAAAACTAAGCAAATATTTACAAGACAGTAATGACAAACACAACAGCTGACACTTTCCACTTGGCAATGGACTGTCACCAGGGCACGTTCATCAATGATGGCTGCGGCGGCAAGCAAACAGCAACAGCCATATTGAAAAGAAAAGTGTCGCTCTTACTTCGTAGCACCACACCTTCGGCTTCAGGGTCGTCCTCTGGTTCTGCTTTCTTAAATGTCATCGATTCTGGTGGTTGAACTTCGATAACTGAAAAATAAAACGGGTGGGAAAGCGCTAAGTATTTTGTGCCATTCTGGGAGAATTTTTTTGTTTTTTTTTATGTTAAAATATAGAGCGGATTCTAAAAGTTTGTTTGACCGTATTTTAAGAGCCGTCAAAATAAATGGATTAAAATAAAATAAGCTAATCTGCTCTTTGAACAGAGGCATTACGTAGGCGAATACTTTCAAACATTACATTTTCTCGGCCTTATCTAAATGTATTTTAATTCCATACTTAGAGGAAAGCCAAAAGAACAGAAATAACAGATATTTCAGCCAAACTGTTCGCTTTTTTGGGAGGAGGGAATACAATAGTGAGGGAAGACATTTGTAGGCGAGCAACAGCTTGACCAGTTACGACATTACAGGAAATTCTTCGAAAGTAGTGTTGTATCTGGAAAGAGCATTGGCATCGTGGGATTGGACTCAAATGAGTGTTGAACTGGAGGCATACATCAGAGGAGGAAAATAATGACATTGTCCAATGTTCGGGATATACTGATCATGTCTGGAAATTTAGCGTTAGGAAGAAAAAGAAGACAACTGTAGATGTTATTAGCATAACGAACATTGTGCACGGAATGGAGCAATCATCCAGTTGGCTCTGTCGTTCCAACAACTAATTTACTTCGGCAGCGATTAATAAAATCGTAGGAGACCATAGATTATCAAATATCTCCATTAAGCAACTATCTTTCTTCTCCGCCTTCCGGCAACAGAGATATACCATATTTCCTTTAAGATAAGAGAAAAAAAAGACTACAAAAGAAGTCTTGAAACTTCTTGTCGGTTGAAGTACTTCCGACAAGACTACGGAAGAAGATTAAACGCACAGTTCAAACAGCTGATTGTCTATCTATATTAATAACACAACAGAGTTGTGTTTATCAACCCTCGCTTGTTCAATATTTGAACAAAGCAAAGGATTCTGTCATTTAAACTTGCCATGAATCATTGTTTCCGTTTGTCGATGTTTTAGCCATCAGTTTTATCTTCCAATATTAATAAACAAAATGTATCCTCATATCTAAAAGAGCTGCAGAAAAAGGCAAGTAACGGAAATTATCCTGAAAATATCTTGGCGAAAGGGACGAGCAATGAAAACTGAAATCATCACACAGATACAAAAAACAAAACAAAAAAAAAACAATAATAATAATAAATAAATAAATAAATAACTCTTTCACCAATTACAGATTTATAAATTGCTGGATAATATACTACTAATACGACGTAATATTCCTTAGAAACCGAGCCATCTTGGCCGATAAGTTCAGCAACCCTAATTTCAACAACATTTATTTTAAAAACAATCATAAATAATTGGAAATGAATCTTGCACGAAGAGATACGAAATGGAAAACGAACATATATCACAGTTAAAAATAAAGCTGCTTGTTTTCCAAACGAAGGCTACTTAAAGATTTTCGTTCTTAGTTCTGCGAGCGTTCTGAAGGTCGGTTTGTGAATTTATCGGGAGTTAGAGAATCGCGCAAACTCCTCGGAAAGGAGGAGGTCAATAGAAAATCCTAAGAGGAAAAAAGCAAAGCTCTTGAGAATGAAATGTTCACTAGGAAATGAAAGAAAACGGAACTAATGTACAAGCTGTACTAGAGCAATAGAAATTTATATCCCTATAATATTTTACTTGGAGATTACTTTTTAATTATAGAAGACAAATTCCTGAGAATAAATTACAGACAGACCATTGATACTCCAAAAAAAAGGAACAGAAATTTGAAGCAATGATTTTTAGTTTCAATAGTTATCAAGCGCAATGCTATAGGCATTAATGCATCAAAATACGTTAGAGTTAAGAAACAAATATTAGTATTGTTAAACACAAAGCAAAAAGCTTATTTTTTACACATTTATTTAAAACATTAACTATCAAATACACCAATTTCCAAAACTTAAGCAACACGACTACATTTTCCACTTGTAAACAAGCAATAAACATCATTACGCGCTCAAAAGATGGCGCTGATTCCATACACCGCTTGAAAATTAACGTGGTCTAAAACCATAAAGCCATTGGGATGATTAAGACTATTGATCCTCGGTTGATGTACCCAGTTGGTTCAGTTATCTAGAGACTGGTACTAGAAGATCTGTTGGACCATCGTCACAATCTCTGAAGGAGCTCAGAAATGCTCTGATGGAACAGGAATCATCATAGCAGCTTGGTCTTTGTGGTATCTCATCAACAACATCGCTGTGAGTTCAGTATTAAGGTCAAGATACTGTATTTCCACAATATTTTCATGTTACCATTGTCATTTTCTGTTCTCCAATGTGCAGTTCTCATTAAATATCATATTATCGTATCTGGTACTTGATTATCTCTTCCATAAATATCTCCAACTTGAGAAATTTCTGTCGAATATTTCCCTTTATTCTTGCGAGTCCGTTTGTGGCTGTTGCTTAAGTTTTGGAGAGCATTGTATATGAAGCAAATCAATTATGAATTCATAAGGGAACCTTTTTTCGTCAGCATTTTTCTATATGCTAATACAATGCAAATTATATTATTAATATTTACTTTTGAATGCAAAGATAATTTTTCGTATTTAAAAATATTTAATACCTTACCTTTAAAAATCACATTTATGAGTGTTAGAAATAATGGGATACATAATCCCAATTTCCATAAAATGATACCAAATTTGTTCTACTTTCCACTTAGCATAGCACAAGAATTAGTATGGTTGCATTTATTACTAATTTAATTATTAACCATCGAAAATAATTTTCCTTTTGAGAAAATAATACCAAAATAAATTTAACTTGTATTTTATCTATGAAACTGATGTTCAAAATCTGAATATTTCAATTTAGATTTGTAATCTGAATGGTATCCCATGGGCCAACGTCTTCTTCAGCTGTAATTTTACCCTACTTTATATATTCGAGTGTAGATAAGGGAATCCTTATTCTGTTTTCTTCTAGCAACAGAAAAACACCATAAATAATACCTGCGTAAAAAAAGTGTTGCAAGTTCTTTTGATCCTTTATGAAAATGCTTCATAAAGCGTTTCAATGCCATTATTCTACTATTTCCCGTTTAGGAATTATATTTCAAGACATCTGCAGTTTGCCGTGTAAAGTAGCAGTGGTAGAAAAAGAAGTTTCTGAAATTAATGGGAAGAAAGCGAGCGCTGGGCAAACCGTAAACACTAGATCCCTTGCCTGATGAACCTGCTGAAATTGAAACCCCGTTATTACAGAAAAGCCTCCTTTGAATAAACATGCAATTGAAGCAATGTGGAAATGGGCCAAAGAATGTCAGTTTCGCTTGAAATCATAGGTAACAAACTGTCAAATTAAGGCCACCCCAGAATTATCTCATCTACCAGTGTATTATGTCTGTAAACTGCGCGTGTTCTCTGGTCGGTTTGCCTGATTTGCTGGAAGAAAACCCTTGTTTCCAGGAGGGAAACCTTGCTATCCTCGCATGAGACCAACGTAACTCATCCACGGAGTGAAAAGCCCATAAAACTTCCTCGCGTTATTGACGGGATTCGAACATGGCTTTTTCCACCCGATGTGGGCAGGACAGTGATTATAACCATATGTACTCAATTATAGGAGAGTGCTGTTTTCTGAGGAGTCAAATTTCCACTTCTAGTACATATTTGATGGGTAGCTATCATAGCGGTAAAAGATGACCATGCCAAACACTTAAATTTATTTTTCTTGTAACTGAGAATAACATAATATTACTGTTTTCCATCCGAGGATTTTTATTGGTTCACGATATTACTCGTTTAAAAAATGCCCTGGATGAAAAACCGTCAAACTCGATAAATAGATTGCATATTAAAATAACCGGTATTCATTTAGAAATATATATAATGACTGTTTTTGATGCAACACCTTAAGAAGAAAATAGTCAGTGCTAGGGATGTGGTTCCTAGTTTTTTTTTTCCATCAGTTCATCCAGAGTGTCTTTGCTGTAGGCACAGTGGTTATAATCACCATCTTCCTCACAACGGGTGGATAAAGCCAATGACGAGGACTTTTATCGGCTTTTTATTTTACACTATTTTAATTTAATATCTATATACTGTATATAAAATTGCTTAATCCACTTCCCGCTTATTTAATATGCATAGATTCATGTCATTACTTATCGCGATCCAACACGGTATTACAAATTATATCTTCGTTACTAGCAAGTAATAGCTTTTTCTACAATGGACTTCAGAACCTTTAAAATATGATAACAGTTAAAGGTCGTTACTCGATTTAAGTGCTTTTCATATGTTTTTAAGTTGAACGCCGCTGAATAACACATACTATTTCTCAATTTAGGTTGCCTTAGTTCTTGCTTTAACGCGGTTAGTAACAGGACGCACGAGGCACCCAAGTTTGGCAGACAGCCAGCGCTGGACTCGTCTAATATTTTGTGATTTTTTTAATTGGCTGAATTATAATTATTTCTATATTAAAACGGCATTTTCCATAATGTAAAATAGTATTGTGATATTAGTATTTTCTATTGTAATTATTATTATTTTTTACAATTTATGAAACTGCAACTTATTGAAAATCCAACGCAGTATATGAGTATACTATTATCAATTTCTACTAGTAAGACTTACCTGGAGGCTGTAGACTTTTGTCCGGAGGAGGGCCTTTGTTCTTATCCCTTACTCTTTGAAAAATAATTCTACTGATTACCACCACTATTATATAGGCGATGTATACGGCTATGAAACCTGGAGAAACAATATCATTGAGATCACTTTTCATATAACGGATTCACTGAAAGAGCAAACAATGTTTATATACAAGAAGTTTTCAAAAACAGGTTGTGACTGTTTTCAAACTATTTTATTCTAACTGGTAGCTACGGTAACAAAGAGACGGGCTGGTCATCGAACTTATTCTGTGCTCTTTGAACACTCACTGCTTCTAAAGAGACTGGGTCAGCTGAAGGAGTTGGATGTTTTAGATTTTGTGGCAAAATTAGGCATGAAATGTTATCGAGTCTCATTTGCGTATCCTAGGATCAATTCCCTTTTAGCACAGAAACTCAATTTCTGTGAGAAAGCAGTGTAACCCTCGCCTGATACCGATTAACTAGGCCACAGTAGAAAAATTCATTCCATCTTAAAAAAACATCTTGCATTGCGTTAAAAAAATATCCAATCAACACAAATACCTTGTTCCCTAAGTGGAAATTTGTCCTAATATGTGATCAACGACAAATATTAACTTACTTTTCATTATAATGAATAACAAATCTTCTGTATGATTTAGTACAGAAAGTAGAGCTTCTGAACATCGGCAAAAAGATTCTGAAAGGTAAACCCTTGAAAACTTTCTTTTAATATCAGCAAAGGTCTACAGCACATTGGAGATCTGGTTACGATATGTTCAATAGGGAGGAAGTTTTATGACTCTCGGAATGAAATTTTAAATCTGAATATGTCAGGGTTGATTCAGTCTAGGATAAAATTGGTCATTCTTATTCCTCAAGTACCCCGGCTGTACTTGAGGAATAAGATTAGTTTAGTCGTGATAGATCATGAACTTATATGATGTATATGCATTAACTAGACCAGCCGCATGCAATGACATGACTTTCAAAAAATCTAATGAATATCATCACGTTGTCCTAGAGGATATAAAAATTGTGGAAATACATAAATTTATGAACAGCTTCCGGTGAGCTGTTGGATTTCATTCAGGAAAACAATGATGGAACTAAAAGGTCGCGTAGCCATATAACAGATGTTGCAATGGCCAAATGCAATTTGGGTTTTCTTATCGTTTTTCAGTATTCCAGCGAAGATCAGTTTTGTCATTTCATTTATTGTTAAAGCTAATAACAGCATTCTGATTTTACCAAAATCTAACGATTCTGTTCCAGAAATTCGAAGTTTTACCTTTCAGAATCTTTTTGCTTTTGGAAAATTCTAATATGGAAACAGAATTTCAGCAAAATTCATTATGAAAAGGCAGGAAAAACATACCAAATATAACCATATCAATCCTCGCTTCACTATTTCTTCTAAATATTTGATCGTCTTTATGTTTCGTATCTTCAGTAAAAGTAGCTTAAACTGTCAGTCGGCTTAAAAATACTTTTAAACCGGATCGAAATTTTCACCTTTGCTATTTTCTGCACACGAAAAAAAATAATAAAAGTAACTTACTTACCTATCGCATGCCACAACTCAATAGAACCGGAATAGAATCGGAAGAAAGCCCAGAATGAGGCGCAAATGTAAAATATGATGTCTCTCAGGAAGGGTCGTTCCATTATTTTGAAAGGACGAGACACAATGATGGATCCAGCCACCACCGTCGTCACGAATATCCCGGCACCTAAACAAAGAAAAATTTTACATTGTATTACCGTATGAACGCTAAAAATACACAGGCTCTAATTTGTGTGACTTAAATTTCTGTAGATTATAATATTCAAGAAATACTTGTGAAGGAAGTTGTTCCAGAAAACAGAAATTGAAAGAATAAACGAGGAAGAAAAGTTGGTTGGGTGAGTTTGAAGATGGACAGAAAAAGGATGCTGACTGGTTGCAGCACATGTTCCGACTGGTTTTGAAGAGAAAAGGGGAATTATAGAAGACAATTCAGAAGACTAGTGCCCATGGAAATATCTATAGAAACAGAACAATGAGACAGAGAATGGAGACTTTGTAAGAGATGGGTCATTAATTGACCTAACTGCGCTCTTTTGAATAAAGTCTAGAAGCCTGAGAAAGGTTTTGGGGGCACCGCCTCAGATGTGGGAACGATACTCCATGGTAGGGCGGATTTGAGATTTGTAGAGAGTGCATTTTAGAAGAAAACTAACGCCGAGAGCAAAAGCCCAGTTTTTTTAGATGCAGAGGAAGCAATATTTGTGATGTGCGTATGCCAAGAGGGATAAGACGGGATAAATCTTAATAGATACATGTGATCTTGTCTATATAGCTTAGTGCCACCAAAGATAACATATACGTCTTTTCGCTTACTTCAAATATAAAAACGCCAGGCATTATCAAAATCTAATGTACTAGATAATCCGTCAATTTAGAATCTCTAGATTAATAATTCATAATATGGAAATATCTACTAAGATAAATTGAGCGTGCCAGCGTATATTGGGGTTGCCTTTTATAAGTAAAAACATGGGAAGCTACCTTTGTAGTTGCATTGAAAATTCTTCCTTTGGGAAGCCCTGTATCTACTGGGTAATTACGCTCTCAATTTGGCTCTTAACTTCCAAAGAATGCTTATTGTAAACGACAAACAATATTACAAAACCTTGGTCATAACGTTCAGAATTTTGAACTTTCTCTGGACATAACAAGTAAAGCTATCATTGGTCAGTTGCTGAACAACACAGGAATACTTCGGAAACTGACCAATGACTATTTGAATATTTAACTATGTCAAAATAACGAGCGTAGACAAACTACTCACTGCTTACCGAATAATGTTCCAATAACAAGTTGAGGTCTTGACTGCTCGATTCCAGCGAGTGAAGAAAAGATGTCCGGAGCTCCATTACCAAACGCTAAAAAAGTAACTCCCTGCAGCATTCATTAAGGATTCAAATATTTCTTTGGCGTAAAAGATAATTACGGAACTCGACGTTTCTCAAATTGTAACGCGCTAAAATGGTATTGCAAGAAATTGCGATTGAATAAATGGTGGATGTAAAATGAGAGGTCGCTCTACCGAAGCGAAATATCTATAACATTCAACACTTGCTAAACTTAAACTTGATTATACCGTGTTTTCAATTATTTCCTTAATTTTGGCGTGTTGAACTGGAAGTAATAAATGTGCGTAACTTCTACTATCAGAAGGAAATCCAATTGAGAAACATTGACCCACCCAAATAAAGTTACGAAAGATCTGATGGTGGAAATATTACCAAAAAGTTCTGTTTGTCTCGAAAGATGATTCCTCTGTAATTGTGCATAATTAATATGATCGGAACATTTTTAATATTAAGAAATATAAATTATAAAAATGTTCTTTAAGGAACAACATCGAAAACAATATTATTTTTAGGCTAAACTATTTAATCTTACCAAAAGCGCAGAAGCACAACGGCTATGTCACCTTTCCCACACCGAGTGGGAAGGTCCGGTTCGAATCCTGTCAATGGCGCGAGGAAGGCTTTTTTACTCCTTGGCTGAGGTCGTCGGCCATAGATAACAAGATTTCATCCTTGGGTTTTTGGTTCATCAACAAAAAAAAAAAAAAAAAAAACGACCAAACATGCAAAATGACATTTTTTTTTTTTTAAACCAAACTATTGAATGAGTAAGTTAAAGTATGATATTCATAATTCATTAATGCTATTAAATTCCTCTCGTTTCATTGTGTAAAACACTGATAAAATCCTGTTTTTGTAGAGTAAACACACCAAAATTATCTTTGTATAATGGCATATTAACAACTTGAATCATTAGAAAATGACAATTGTCATTAAATAATCATACAAATCAGTTAATGTCTACTAAAAAGGATACAGCAATATTCTGCGACAGCCTTAACGTTTTAGTGATAACAACCAGAGCTGGGCAGAGACTGGAAAAAAATAAATAATAAATATATAAAAAACATAGCCATCAAGAATAAAATTCACATGAATTAATTCAGGACAATTATTTTTTGAAAAATCAATTTAAAAAAGATTTTCATATTTCCAAAAATTAAAATTTCGTCAATTTTTAAAATAAATTTTTTTTACATAATTTTAAAATATAAGATATTAACTTTTAAAGATAATTCTTTTTTTTTTTTTTTTTTTTTTAAAGAAATGTCCATATTGTTCTGCTAAACGTGAATGGTCAGCATATCATTCTAAGAGTTCTTTCTGCATATTGTTCGCGACAGCACGTTGATGTCCGTTCGTCAGTTCGCGTGTAACAACGCGACTCCATTGGACAATTTTTCTTTAAATTTCATGTTTGAATGTTTTAGAAACATTTTCTGAGCCATCCCAAATTCCATTAATTTTTTTACTAATATAAATTCATTCGATTAAATTTTGAGTTGTCTACCTAAACAGAGTAACCAAAAGAGTTCATGCAGTGTTTTAATGGTTAATATCTGACAAAAATTACGTCATTCCAGCTTGCCAGTCATTTGATGTCTGGCAAGCTGGAAGTATAATTCGGCAAAGAGAGAAAAGTGACGAAAAGATGGCTGCTCCAATGGCAGTTATTCGAGATTATTTTACTTTGAGTATAAACCGGGCACTAACTCTACATAAGCAGCCATAAGATATGCACCATTCGGAGAAGCTACAGAGAGAACTTGAAGTCCAAAAATGGCTTAAAAATTTAAATCACATGATGACGCACCTCATTTACAAATGAGGGACAACTGGCCTAGATACGCTGCTACCTCTTACGTTTGGAGCTAATCAGTCGTTTTAATTCTTCTCTCAAAACAAGATGTTCACTTCCAATTTCAAATTCTCTGTGCTTTGGTCTACAACTAGCTGTTTATGACCAATTCTGTTATGATTTCGTTGTTTCTGTTATGTTTCTTCTTGAATCTTGCAGATCCGTTTATATCTGTAAACAAGACTATATGCCTCAAACAAGTAGATTTTTTACCATTATTGTTACGTTTACAATTTCCTCCATTTTTCTAAAATCTCGCGTAGACGTACATGCTATTTCCTATTACATTTCCGCTGTTGTTGTAATTGCCATGTCCATGGCTAACTCCTTTTTTGGAACTGAAAATTGCATAAGAGCAATGTTGCATACATTGCAAAACATGGGATCACAAAACAAAAGAAAAAAAAAGTATATTAAAGCTGTCTTATGTTATCAACTATAATGCGTTTACAAATACTATGACGAAATAATTTAAAAAAATAAAAACATATTCAAGGATTAAAAACATTGTCCATGAAAGGGCAATGATAGCTAAGAGCTAGAAAGACACGTCTTCTACTTAAAGCAAATGGCTATAGAATTTGGACTGAAATCGCAGCAGATAAATTAAGAGCTTTCAGAACCCGCCTCCATCTAGTTCGAATTAAAACTTCTTGAGATACTTAAAACAACCACAGAACAGAAATTATTTCAAATGCTTGGATTTTAATTATACAAATGGAATAAAAAACCATAAAATTTTAAAGTGACAGGAGTATAATATTTTAAGCCAAATTTTATACAAAATTTAGCAAAATTTGTAGACTTTCAGAAAGACCAAGTTAAGATATCTAATAGATAATTAAATAACCATATAAGAAGTGAATTAAAAAAAATGAATCTTCTACTAAAAAATATGGTATATGTGCAAAAAATAACTGTGCCCAAATCAATCGATAGAATAAACCATTTCGAAATGTAAAACAACAAAAAAGATCTAGACCAGGATGATCTAGACAAAGTTGCAAAACGAAGACATCGCAATAAACGTATGGTAATCTTCCTCCACGAATATCAATTTAATCCTGAGTTTAGTACGAAGTTCCGTTAAAAATAAAGCTACATACAACAGCGCAATATGCTCCTACAACCTCAATTATTCTCTGCTACTGGGTTTCAAAGAAACACTTCATTAGGCCATCAAGTTAAGGCGGTTTTCAAACTGACAAGCGGTAAACAGTATTTGCACAAGAACTTGTTGCCACAGAAGTTCTCAATGAAGTTAAAGAGGTAATTGGCATGTGTCAAGAACTCACGTGCCAAGTATTCCTTCAATATTAACTGTTTCTTTCTTTCCTTCCTCTTCTGCAGTGATGAAATTCAACAGAACGCTGCATGAAGCAACTTACTCCACATTACAGTTCGTATATCCGTTGTTAACATTCAATTTTTATTCAAAATGCTGCAATTTCTGGACAAAGATGACCGAATTTCGGTAGGAAGTTGAACAATTCTTTTTAATGCGATATCTAACAAAATTAGTGGCACTATTTTGTTAAAAAAATAGTACTATATAGTCATGTAAGGCTTATATAAAAAAAAGCAAACAAATATAACACAAAATTTGTACAAAACCAGATTTGCTTCCTAATATCATTCATAATGATTTACTTACAAATCGTCCGCTGTCACTGCGAGACCAATGAAGAGCATGCCAAGGAATATCAACTGGAAAAGAAATCAGTAAAGTTAGGCGAAGCGTGGAAAAAATACTTGGTTTTAATAATATTTGTAACTTCCACAGCTAGAATAGATATCTTGATAAAGTTATTGATTAAATACAGAGGAAATACATAATGGCTCAGGATAAAATGGTCCGAAATAGCATTATTTACCATTAGTACAATGCACTTAGCATTTTATTGTTGTGTGAGTTCAAGATGAATTTCATGATTCATCTTGAACTCACCTTGAATTCATTTTGACCTCTGATTTCATGGCACACTTCCAAGATCTTTTCTAAGGTTAGAAACATCTTTGAAATGTGAGAATGGGTTAAGTAATTTTAGTTAGTTTTCTTGGTAAATAAGTACACAGACTCAACCCCGGTCCAAAATGACTCTAATTGGCAAGTGGTTAGGTTTCTGGATTTTGTGCCAAATCCAATCAGCAAGCCAAAAATTGAGAAAACAGCCCGGTAAATTTAAATACATAAAATATTTCGAATGTCACTGCAGGCATGTCGTGGAGAAAGCGTGTTATATTTCCTGGCATCTCTTGTAGAGTTCTTCGTGGCGTTGGTGAACACAAAACCTCCCCAAGAGGGCATTTAGTGATCGAAGACCAGATGAGTGATATATGTGGTTAGTTCCTCTCGAAATTATGACTGTCAAAAGGGTTTTACAGTAATTTCAGGTTCAACCTCGTTGCAGACACGTTTGATTGTAGATTGGGGACGCCGCAGTATCCTGTTGAAACCACCGCCTTTTGACTTAAGTTCTTGAAGTGACAAAATCATTTCGATATTGATAACTTTTCCAGCTGACAATTACAGTACGCTTCCTCAATCGCAATGAATTGAAGACTAATGATCTCGTGATCGGAAATGGACCACCCTATTTGCTGATTGGCCCTTTCCTTATGCAAGGGCCAACCAGCAAATTCATTTGACCGCTGTAATTCAAGGAAACGGGTTACCTGTTAATTCATTCTGACAGCTGCATGTGACATTTATCAGAAAACAGAATGTTTAGAAGAAATACTGAATCGCTAGAGGCCGTGAGCAGTACAGGTTCCTCTGTTTGTTAGGGTCGCGTAAGTCATAAGCCACTTGTATCCGATATGACAAAGGGCCTAGCACAAGTACCATTCTCTGGAGAGAAGTCCTTTTCGTGTTACAGCGCTTACTCTTCTTAGAAGCAGTGGAATTTAAAATTAAATAAAGGCTTGTTTCAAGAATGATCTGATTCAGGTTTAAGCGCATGTGCTGAGTTGGTCGAGTTGCCATCTTTAGAGCTAATTTATTTGGGGCCACGCTGTACACTTTGCTTTTCTGAAACTGATTTCCGTACAGTGGAACTGTATGCATAAAAAATTTCATTTCTATAATAAACTCAGGGTAACTCAGTTTCATAATTGTTAAGTAAGAAGTGTTTGGCTTTAGGAAGTGTTTTTGCAAAGGTTATTCAACTTACCGACAAGCAGACTGCTGCAGGAAGAAATTTGCTCTCAAAAGTACAATACATAAAGCTGATATAATTTAGGTTACCATCGTTGTCTAAACAGTCCGAGGTATTCAAAACAAACGAACACCATTCACTGGAATTTTGATTGTAGACATCTCTACACTGCAAATAAAGAATAGGAAAACAGTTAGATTAGATGTAGCTTTCAAGTTTTTCAGAGAAAATATAACACCAAACCAAATCTATTTTTCTAAGCTATCGGGTGTTCCCAAGATACCAGCTTTGATGGACGGCAAGTGATAAGAGAAAACGCGACGCCCGTCCAAAAAAAAAAAAAACTGATCAGAAGCCTTCCTCAGAAGCAAAGATTGTATTATAATATTTAAAAAAACAAACCTCTTTAAATTTAAAGAACAACATCTTAATTCAGCAGAATTAGGTGGCATTTAAAGTTGTTTCATTTTCTATATTTATGGCAGTATTCCGAGAGACCCTAAAATTCAAGGTCATTTTCATTACAGCAATGATTTGTAACTACATGTTGCAAAATTATTGGAACCTGTAGCTCTTATTCATCTCCTGTTTTCGTTCTTTTCATCAAGTTTTGCAGAAACTAAAACTTTTCAAATTTATTAAAAATTACAGAGCTTACCTACGTTATCTCATATTGTAATGAATACAAAAAAAAATAGGGTGTTTCTTAGCAACAGGATGAAAGTAAATATTCCTCCTTCCTATCCCAAAGAGGCTCTGGTCCGTGCCAAGTGCAGTGATGAATCGATGCTGACCTTTTCTTTGATCTTCACGAACAACTATTCATTGGGTTTCTTCAACGTGACTCAACCAACAATGCTCAAAGGTACTGCGGCACACTGGCACTTTTCGGTGGGCCTTTTGAGCGAAAAGGCTACCTCTCACCCTCTTGCAGGAATAGCACCATCATTGGTACCTGAACACAGAGTTAATCCTAACCTAAACACCATCGGAACCCTTCCTGGACTGATTATCGCACTTCCTACGAGTATCTAACCCTCATGTTTCTTGTCGTAGTGGAGTAAATCTACTTAATTCTTATTCTTAATTTTCCCTCAGGTGGAACCCTGGGGAGCTCTTTTCTTCGTCTGTTTTGCAGATGGCATCACTGGACGACTCAATTCTCTTCAGGTCAAAGTTCAGCTCTCTGTCGACGACTTCAAAATCTGTAAAGCCATCAAACCTCTTCAAGTGATAATAGTTCACTATAAAATTTCAAAAATCGCATTCGTTATCGACTTACGTATATGTCTTAAATGAAATATAAATTTTTCAGTTTCTGCCGAGTTGTTCAGGGAATGCTAGACTTTTTGATAATTCTCTCTCTCCTTGAATTGCTGATTAAACATTAGGTTTTCATCCCGCACAACACAAATCAAAATTCATTGAAATTCATCTTCTGAATTTAAGTTGCTTCAATAATTACAATGATCTCATTTTTCTGTCTTTTTTTGTAAGACTTCTGTAGCAATTTGGAGCTTATTCTTTTGCAGGCGATCTGAGATAGAAAACGTGGTTCATTGCTCTGGACACATTGGATATCTTCAGGTTTGTTTGATCCGTTGAATAATTTAAGTCGTCGACATAATCATGCCTAGATTACTTGGAGTGCAAGAATGAGACCCACTGCAGGTGGCAGAAACTTCGTTCCATTGCAGGACACTTCTAGAGATTAAGGAATTTGCGATATTCTGGATTGTAGCTCGGATAACTGTTGCGAAGATTCAGAAAACTTAGGAATGGTTAAGAAAAGGACACAGTTTCAGCTAACAGCGTCAATTGTGTTACAATAAGAGTTTAAATACAGTTATTGAAAAATGAACACACTAGGTTTATTTATATTTTTGCTACCTTCTATCATTTTTCCAATATTAAACACTAAAGTTTCTTAATTTCGTGTTTTATATTTTTCGAGAGTATTAAGTAAAAATTGCAGCAATCGTAGGATAGTTGCAAATAAATGCATATTAGTGGCGTAACTTACCGAAACACGCTCTGATGTGCCAGCGAAAGAGACGTCCATCGGTGCTCCTCTATAATAAATGAACAGCCTTGGTAATGAAGTTTTATTACGTATTAAGTGCTGATATATGGTCACATGAGAAGAGAGCAATTATGAACAGCTGGAATTCCCTCTGGAAATAAAGCTAATAATTAGTAATCGGTATTTTTTACAATGTCATAATGAATGGCAATTTTTTCGTGAAGGTATCTTTCGGAGCCAAATTACTCTGCACGGAAAGATATCCTCACTATCAAATTCTTCGGTGGCTTACCAGCGAAATTTTAGGAACAGTAGCATTTTTCAACCGGTGTGGGAAGGACGGTAATTATATCTGCTGCGTTACTCACGAGTGCTTGCAAACTCACTTCACCAAACACTTGTTTCCTTCGCAGGCTAGTTAGTGACTTCATAAGAAAATAAGTGAAAAGCTGTCCTTTTCATTTATTTTCTCATGAAGTGAAAGATCGATGCTGATTACAGTTACAAGTTGGGGTTGATTAAAAGGTAACATGAAGTGGTAAACCTCATGAGATCCAGCCTTCTGTTACTCCAGAAGATCAAATGTGTCCATTGGTCCTTTTCTCTCCCACTAGTGAGAATATACCTACGTTGTTCATTTTACTGAATCTCTTCAGGGCATCTTTGGGCCTCAAATAGGGTCCCCAAAATGCCCAGTTGACAAGCTTTACAGCCCGCACCTTTTAAAAGCTGTTCTTCACATGGACACAAATAACAGATTTTATCAGTCTGATCATACTTATTTGAACTCTCTCTAAAAGCTGTTTTTTCTTCAGGTGTGGTCTCCACACCTGAAGACCATAAGTTTTTTTTGTTTTTTTTAAGTTATTAACTCCTCTTCCCCGGGAAGTTTATAAGTAACTTTTGGATATCTGTTTTCCAGGTGCAAAAATTGATTTAGAAGAATTAAACATCAGTTACCAGTTTTCAGACCGTATTTGCAACCGATCCAAACCATTTTGAAGCATCATGGCCTGGTTCCGGTCATAATCTGCGCAGAAAGAGTATGCTCCCTTGTTGCATTGGCCATGTGTTTTAGCTTATCTTAATTTGTTTGTTAAATTATTGAAGGATAAGGTAAAAAGCCGGCAATATCGTCGAGGTGTAGATGTCAACAGCCGAAAGGTATTTCCACGAAGAAAATGGCAGTACTCAAAGCCGCATTGAATAGATCTGGAATGGAAAATGTTGTTCTCTCGCGCTACAGACTCGACTTAGAATCATTTATTCGCACAGTTAAAACAATTCTTCGGCAGTCAAAATAAAAGTAATCGAAGCTGCGCAATTTCGGGTCTCACAGAAGCTTCTTCAAAAAACAGGCATTTCAAAGTTAGAAAGATGGACGGAAGAAATTTTTACAGATGGGATGGAGAATATCGCAAGATGTAACAATATCTGCAGTACTCTGTGCGAATAAAATTTTATTAAAAACTTCTCATTCATATTTGAACCCCATTTGCAAATAGTTGAAATTGTACATTACTTTACGAGTATCCTTGAAAGTGATAACAGCACGCTATCTGCATTCATGTGCATTCCATTATGTTTATCGAATGACGAAACCTCTTTGGCATTCTACAACAGGTCACAATTGGGTTGTTAAAAGTATTTAAATTAAGCACCGAGATAACCAAGGGAACATGAGGTATCAGTATATTGTCTATCTTAGGTTTGCCTGTTTTAAGACAAAGTCCGAGATTACTGGAAAGACTTTAAAAACATGCAACCATCGCCCGAGAATGATTAAACGTAGCCATGATGAAAAGGGGGATAAAAACGGAAAATGAACGATTGCTAACCCCTACTAGATTCGAACCCAAGCATTTTGCACACAGTGTGAAAGAATAGAAATCATAGTTATCGTGATAGTGGCGAACGTAGCTTACGACCATCCAGATTCCTTAACATCTTCTGAAAAAACTTGGAAGTTCTGTATTAGAAGATATGGATAATAGTAGTTATAAACGACTGTTGCTCTTCATAGATTAATGTTATTTTGATGGACTAAGAAATGTCAGATGAAGTTAATTACCAGAAAATGCATGGTGTTGTGTCTAGATAGCAGTAATTCTGTACGTCTAAATTGAGAAAGACTAGATATTCCGAAAATTTTCCTTTGGTCAAAGAGTGGAATACACTCCCTCCTATTCTTGCGAAGGTTGGAAGTTTATCTAAATTTAAGGAAGGATTGAATAATTTTCTTCAAAGAAAGTGCTTTTGGTTGCTTTATTTTAAATTTAATTTCTTATTTTATTATTTTTTTTTTCCTTTGGTCCTACGTAAGCTTGCTGCCTTGCATCATTTTGCCAATACTGATTTCAACATTTTTTGAATCCGTCTTAAAGTCATCAATACTCGCATAATCTAGAATCACATAATAATACAGTCCCAAAATTCCATAATATTTAAGTTTCTCGATTCAGTAGAAGTGCTGTTTTTGTAGGGTTTTAGACACCAGCAACTTAGGCCATATTGCGTGGCATATAATATGTCTGTAAATTGTATGATTCTGTGGTCGATTTGCTGTTTTCTGGATGAAGAACCTGAGTTTCAGGGAGAGAAAAAAACATGCTACCTTCCCCTAAGACCGACTAACTCAGCCATGTGAAAAAGACCCATAAAAATTCCTCACGTCATTGACTGGATTCGAATTCCGGTATTTTGCGCCCGGTCTGGGGAGGACGGTGATTATACTAACTGTGCTACGCACGAGGGCAGTAGGAGTGCATATATTTGTTAACCGCTTACTTTCAAAATCTAATATATGGCGAAAAGCATGTTGTTACTTATATCTGGGTCTATAGGGATGCTTATATTTGGACAGTGTTTCCAGTACTGCAACCTTGGGCACCTTAGCCATTAAACTACAAAATTCAGTATTATGCAAAGTAGTTTTAAAAACCAGATGATTCCTTTGAATTCCTTGGGAATTCACTAACAATGAACGATTCGAATAGAAATGAATAAAAAGGCCAAAACAAAAAGCTATAATCGAAACAGAACCAGTGAAAGAATTATATTTCCGTCTTATTAAGTCTAAGTGCACCATGTGTTTTTGGCAAAAAAATTTACAGCATAACTCCATTAAAGCAAAACATATTTCTTTCTGTAAGATTGTCATTAAACGTACGCATATGCTTATGTAAATAACTTTATTACGTAATCAAGTTATTTACGTAATAATTACATCACGACTATCACTCATTCGATCAACAACTTTTTAACGTATTAGCACGTGTCTTGGAATGGTTTCTCAACCATTCCAAGACACGTGCCAAGCACCCAACTTCTCTGATTTTGAATTGGTCGAAAACCACCAGACTAGAGCTTCTTTAGAGAAGTTTTATTAATCTGTAAACCCTTATCTCAAATTTACGTTTCATGGCTATTATTATTATTTCTTATTAAAATAAGAACTGTTATTATTTACTGATAATTCGTTTCATTATTATTGCATTAACAATTGATTTGTGCCAAGTTCCTAAGGTCGAGAAGTTAACATTTTTTTAAACGTTCAGCCAGCGGAGTTATGGAGGACAAAGAATTCGATTCCTCCCCACGGAGTTTTCAATTGTCAATTGAAAGAAAATTGAAAACTGAAATCTTTTACCTTTTCCAGCAGCTCTACGTCATTGCTAAAATGTTCCTTCCTGTACACCATACTTAAGATGTAGCCTAACTGATGATATACAAATTTTTGTACTTTATAAAATTAAAGCAAAAATCACAGATAAACACCATGAGCAGCCTGTCTACACATTTTGGTGGGTTTTAGGTGTATTGGCAAGAAGCCCTTTAGAGTGACAAGTGGGTTTTAGGTTATTAATGGCGCCTCAGTAGCCAGGTGGGAAGGAGCAGCAGTGCGTTACACACGCTTCTTGATTAGACCGGGGTTCGAGCCCGTCACCATCAAATACGGAGGATGCGGAAAGGTTAAGGGAATGACCACCGCATATCCAGGAGCAATATGGCCTTAGTTGCTAATGCTCCTAAAAACCAAACAAACAAACTTTCCAACCAACGTGCACTGTTTCTAAATTATACAAAATACGTTCATATGGGAGGGTACAAAATTCTTACTAAAGTATAAACAGACTAAGTGAAAATTACTCTTAATATCCACTTTTTTCATGACAAAGAACTCTATGCAGAATGGTCATCCACATCAGTACTCAAACTATTAAGGAAGAAGGTAAATCAAAGTTTTGGCCACGGTCTAATCTAGCGTTCCATTTTGTTCCACAGGTGTTCAATGGGGGTTGAGATCCAGCTCTGAGCCAGCTAGTCCGACTTTCCAATCTTTGTCCATACGCCAGTCCTGTATAACCCTCGCACCACGAATGACATAAGCGTTGTGCTCTTTTCACTGACAGGGTTCTTTCTGTGACACGTGCATTGTATAGGATAACGTAGAATTGTGCAAAACATTCGGGTAGGTCATGCACTTCATGGTTTCAGAAACTACTATCAACGGACAAATTCTGAATTTGTTAAAAGAACAGCACAATACCATGATGACCGCTTCTACCAAAAGTTACATAAGAGAGGAGGCATTGAGACAGAGGTGCTCTCCAAATAATACTCGCTCCAAACAAGGTCATCGTAACGAAGAATTGTGTAATGTGATTGGGAAAACATTTTGCCACTATTATATAGAGTCCATGAATGCTGTGAACGATATCACTCCAAATTCCGTTGCGCTTGATGACTGTGATATTGGGCTTATGCATAGCTACCTTACCAACCGATCGAAAGCTATGCAGCGCTCTATCGACGGTTAATATACTGACTGATTTTCCCGTGGAATTTTGGACTGGGACATGTTTTCTGCAGACATTTGAGGCACGAAATATTCTGTTCGTAACACATTCCATGAATTGGCGAGGCTTTTTTGAGATAGATATCACCTGCATTCTTCCATCTTCGAATAAAATTCGCCAGACTAGATTTTAGGAGGTTCAAACGAGTCGCCTTACATATCATAACCTTACTGATGTTCAAGGCGACATACAACCACCATCAAAAGACTAAGTTACGATCAACAACCTATATTGGTTTTTAACGTACTGGTACTGCATAGGCAAACTCAAAAGATTTATATTGTGTTTGAGCCGATGCATCTAGGCGTGAAGCTGATAAACTGAATGAAGTTTTTGCATCTACATTCACACGAGAAATTCTCTAGGGTAGTGGAAGCCAGAAGTTTATCAAACTCTAACAGGGAGCTAAATGGTTTTGTAATAGCTGAGAGGAAATTGAAAGAGGAATTGTTGAAGTTAAACATAAGAAAGGCACTTGGAGTGGATAGGATATATCCAATTATATTAAGGGAGGCAGCAAAAGAAATAAGTAAATCCTTAGCCATAATTACGAAAGCATACTTGGAATCAGAGGATTTCCCACAGACTGGAGAAATACGAATGTATTCCCAATTCACAAAGGGGATAAAAGGGTGACACGAGTAATTACAGACCTGTTAGTTTTAACTTCTGTTCCGATGAAAATAATACAGTCACTAGTTAAACAAGTAATGCAGAATCATCTAGACAAGACTGCAGTGACAGTTGAAACACAGCATGGGTTTGTTAAGGGGAAATGAAATCTTGTCTGACCTGTTTGAATGGATACTACGAGGTAGTCACAAAGGAACTGGATGCAAAAAATTATTTTGATATTATATACTTGGATTTCAGGAAAGCTTTATGTACTGTTGCACATAAAAGACTGCTGTACAAATCGGAGAAGTGTGGCATTAAGAGGAAGTTGCTGCTATGGATAAAGGGATAGTTGGGTGGGAGAAAACAGTGGTAATCAACGGACACTGCTCTTCGTGGACTAACGTTATTAGTGGACTCCGAAGAGTTCGGTGTTGGGACCATTGTTGTTTTCTATATTTATAAGTGATATTGATGAAGGTATAAAATGCTTAATGTCCAATTTTGCAGATGATACAAAGTTAACAGGGTTGTTAATGACAGTAATGGGCAGATGGGCTGAGAAGTGGCAACTGAAATTTAACATTGACAAATGCAAAGTACTGCATGTGGATAGCAGTAACCCCAGAGTAACGTACCAACCGTGTGGTATTACATTCAGTGTAGTGGAGTATGAAAGAGACCTGGGGATAATTGTGCAGCCAGATATCAAGTTTTCTGAGCAATGCAGACAGGCTGCCACAGAAGGTCATGGGGTCTTGTCAATGATATACAGGAATTTTGCTAGCAAGGATAAGGAGGTGATATCACTTTGTATAAGGCAATGGTCAGGCCACACCTTGAGTACTGCATACAGGTCTGGAGGCCTCATTTTAGGAAGGATTTAGAACTGCTGGAACGCGTTCAGAGAACAGCAACGAAATTTGGTGAACGGAACAAAGAGTTGCTCTTAGCAAGAAAGCCTTATATTTGCAAATTGCGGTGTCTGGAAACTAGTCACCTGCGAGGTGATCTGATTTAGGAGTATAAAAGCTTTAATGGTTTTAGCAGGCTCAATGCTGATGGGATTCTTCCTCTAGCTCAGATTCTGCATAAATTCAAATTGAAGAAAGACAGTTGTAAAACAGATGTGTGGAAATTTGCCTTTAGCCAGCGGGTAGTTGATTGCTGGAATATCTTCCATCTGTCTTGTGGAAGCTGACAGCTTAAATAAATTCAAGGAAGAACTGGACAAATCTTTGGAGCGAATGGATGGGTAAAATGGGGAGATTTTTTTTTTTTTTTTGGTTGATGTTGCGTAAGCATGCTTTCTTGCCTCATACGCCTCCACTAATGCTAACGACCTCGCACAGATTGTTCATTTAGCTACTAGAATATCAGACAATCCTAACCATGCACCCAACACACAATATAAGTACACAACTGAGATGAGTGGTGAAATGGAAAAATTTTTTTTTTTTTTTTTTTTGGTTGATGCTGTATAAGTTTGCTTTCTTGCATCATATGCCACTACTAATGCTAATGATTACTATAATAATTAATTCAATCTTGCTACAATAATATGTCATAAACAGGTAAGTGATGCAAACGTCTTCAGTAACCTTGATCAAAAACATGTCAGAATAGAGACGTTCTCTTATTAAGTAATTCTAGTGATAGCGAATTTTATGTTGCAGCTTCGCCTGTGATAAGGAATATATATTAAAAATGTGAACTTTCAAAAATTATAATAACTATTAACTGCTAACTCTATTAACTGCTGAATCATGATGCAATCCTGTCATTGCAAAATGCCACTTTATGTGATGAATGAAAGCTGACGTAACTTCCGATGAAATCTATCATAACTCAAACTATACTGTACTACGCTTACTGTGAGAAAATATTCTCCCATTTTACTGAATGCCATACAGGAACGGTTATCACCAGAATGGAAAACAACGCTCTTGCTGTAGATGATAACTGGAAAAAGCGAAGACCCTCAGATACTATACTGACTTTCTATGAGACCTGGTGTTTGAGCGAGCACAAAACTCTCAGAATACCCTTTTGTGGTGTATGGAAAATCCCATACACCATGTGGAGATTGAAGTATGGTATGCAGTGGCACACCGCAAGATTGCTGGGCCCATCTTTTTCACAGAAGCTATAACCACTCAGCGGTACATTGACATAGTCCATTAATTCCTGGTACACCTAACTAAGGAGGAGGAGATACTAATGTGAATTGGGATTGATATTTTATTCTAATAAAAAATTTCTTTTTTAGCTACCATCATTCTACTATTTTTGGTTTCTTATATGCGAATGATTATCATAAAAATTTATTGGTAAATAAGTTTTCTATATCCATTTATTAATAAAAATTGCTTTGTTCAAAAAAAATTGTTTTTATTGTATCAAAGGGAAAAAGTTATCGAAGTTATCGAAGTTATCGAAGCTCAGAAAGTGTGGATTAACTTTATTTAATCTGCAATTTTTTGATGAAACAATAAACCATCAAGGAGAATAAGAGTCAGATTTAAATACTGTGGAGTGTATAAATATGAGGTAAAATACCACGGCGCAATTTACTGTTAACTGCAGCAATGCATGTGCCAAAAAAAACCCAAAATACAATCACTGTCTCTCTCCAATAATCTCGGGCTTTTCCTCCAATGTAATATACCCTTTCACTCTTGGCTACGTGCCGAGAATAGGAGAAGGGAAACGCGACTGTTAAATATCTCATCACAAAATCTTGTAAAAGTACTGTATCTGCGGTGACAGAGCTGAATTTTCGCTAACAAAAGGAAAATCCCTTTCACACACATAAATGTTTTAATATATGATAATTTTAGTAATAACGATGGTAACAAATCTTTATTGTGAAACCCTAATGCCACTGTGTTAATCACAAGAGACATTAAGAATTATTTCCAATCCCAATAAAACAGTATAACTACAAGGGTCACAAAAATTATTAATAACAAATTATTACTTGTTATTCCTTTCTTTTCACTTCCTACAATTTACTCCCAACATATTAAAAAAGCATATCAAACAATTTTAAATATAAAACTCCGAAAGGCAATTTTCAATATTGATGGTTGTAGGTATTTCCGGTCACCCAACAGCTGACAAAAACAACAAGAAATAGGTTAAATGTTGGTGCATCTTATGAGTAGCTGTTAGAACTTTAAAATCCAAGTATAGACACTTTATTATGAACAGAAATGATACACTACCTGAAAAGTTAACTACGAATCAATCGCTTGAACCACACTTAGAGAAATACGACTGATATCTAGACACATGGTGCAAATGGCTAGAATACTCAAGTAAAATTATTTGCCCACTCCCCCACAGTACTTATACTAGAGCTGGACCGTCGAATTATTCGATCTTCGTATAGCTCTGTCAATTGCTGAATCAACAAAAATTAAGTCTGCTCAAATAAACTGAAACAAATCCAAATAAACATGGATTCAAGCCCTCGTGGCTAGCACAATTAGTAGGATCGCAATCCTCCCCACACCGGATGGAAAAGACTTGAGTTCAAGTCCCGTCGATGATGGGAGGAATCTTTATGGGCCTTTTCCACAACATGGCTCAGTTAGTCGGTCTCAGGCGAGGGTAGCGTGGTTTTTTTCTCCCGGCAACTCGGGTTTTTCGTCCAGCAAACAGAAAATCGATCGATCACAGCACACACGCAATTTACACAGCAATATGGCCTTAGTCGCAGATGCTCATAAGACCCAACAACATGGATTCAAATCTGTTTAAGGAAAAAATTTCAACAAGTCCATTATTAAATTCCAGAAGGTTTGACATTTTAATGTTGTTTTTTTCCAGTATGTATATATTAGTGCCTCGAGTCACTATTTAGTTTTAAAGAGCATTCACACTTTAATATATTTATTTCGTGATTCTTTGAATTATGTTTCTGTGAAAGCGTACTATGCATTATGGGCGTGTTGGCAGTACTTTGAAACAAGGAAGTAAATTAAAGTTATCGACACAGGAATTCGCATGCATTACGTTTCTGGTCCTCGCTGATACACGCCAATCTCGTAATACCACGTTAGTGGAATAGCGCAAACTTTGATTTGTGTTATTTTACTTTATTATTAATATCAATCAAGTGAATGGAGCATCAAGTCAAAGAATGCCTTGCAAAACTGAAAATTTTAGTAGTTTAAAAGTTCGTGGTAAGGAAATCATACACCACTTACTTTATTCTGCAATAAGAACATATTCAGAAATCTTTTACGAGGAACACTGCTTCCCAGCTATGGAAATACACGTACGGAACTTCTATTTCTAACATATGATTAGAATCAATGGTTACATAACCATGGACTACAGAAATCCCTTCCCTAGGGGAAGAAGATGCGATTTATTTTAAAGGAATACTACTTTTTATTTATCCTTTAAAAGGCACTCGTCAGATCTACTAAGTTCTTTATCACAATTACAGTAAACTTTCATAACGTACAGAAACAAGCCTGTATTGGTTCTGTTGATTATCGAATATACATACGCACTGACTGAATTTTTTGCTATAAGAGCCTGTTCCACGCAGGCTCTTATAGCAATCCTACTGGCCACCGAAAACTAATAAAACTCGATTGCAATACCTTCTTGGATGATCAAGTATCGTACGGTTTCGTTAAATTTCAGTAATCCCAGAAATGAACCAGAAGTCCCCTCCTGATTTGAGGTTGCTGGTTTGAGCTAACTAGTCTCAGTGTAGTCAAGTTGAACATGAATAGTACAAGTATTTGAGTTTATCATGGTTCGAATCCACGTGGCCATGACGGAGTGCAAACAGAACTATTAATCAAGCCAAAGATTTCCACTGATGAAAGTTTAGACAAACAAATATCTACTAAAACTACTTCCCCCTTATATTTCCCTTCGAAAGAGGGAAATTATTGGAGATCATTTCGTTATTCTTGTACGCCGAGCGGATATAGCAAAAACCTCAAGATGTAGTCTTGTAAAGATAATTTCAGTCTTGAAACTATCGTGTTTTGCTGACAACGAAAAACACCAGCGTTGCATTCCAAATTTGTTTTCAACTTGTAGAAATAGCCTGGACGTCAAAGAAAAGTCATTAAGTCATTAACAAGTCATCCTTATAACAAGATAAGACAGCATTCCAAGCGCCGCTCACCTGTGATATTGAAAAACTAAATTGCTGAATCATCAAATGAGGTAAGACGTTACGTCGTATGACTACGTCTGATGCATTTCCTCTTCTGTGTTCCCTTCTCTCCATATAAATATTATACGAAGACAGAGAAATGCCTCTGATCAATTGATTGCATTTACTCCATGAAACTTAAATAATAACCAAGTTACAGACTCTTGATACTTTAAAATGTTTGAGATTGTAGTGTGACACTTCTGTTGAGATTAAATTGTTCTAATACGAGGACAGAAATCTTGTCCCCTTTGTTAAGTAGTAACGGTGCGATCAATGACCGCAAAGAGTATAAAAAATTAGCAGACTTCGTCTGGTGGAAACCACACGATATCTTGGCAGTTTAACAAAAAATTCTGGGGTCTGGAGACTCTTTTTCGACTGCTCCGATTTGAGTCAGAACAGAGGCATCAATTAACTGAGTCCATTCGCAGCCTGATTAGATAATATTGTCAAATGTACTATCGCATACGTTTATCATCTTTCAAATGACAAACGTACACTACCAGTTCGATAAGATGAATTGAAACGCGTATAAGCGGTTCAAAGACTGACTTGAGGATGATCGCGATGGCCGAAGATGTAGGCGTCTGTCATCCTCTGGAAATGAGAACAGAGTTGCAAAAGTTCAAATTGTGGCAAGGGATCGTCGTTTGACTCTCAGAAGGATGGCTGATGAGTTGGATGTGAATAAGGAGAGGAGTTGCCAAATTCGGCATGAAGATTTAGAGAAAAGGAAGGGTTGTGCAAAATTTGTGCCTCACGGATGAGCAGAAGCAAGGAAGTGTGACATCATGAGAAGATTTCATCCATGTTTTCCAAGAAAATCCTAATTTCCTCGACTGTGTTGTTACTGGAGATGAATGTCAGATGCTTCAGTACGAACCAGAGATGAAGCGTCACAGCATGCAGTGGACTTAATCATCAAGGCCCAAAAAAGTTTCGTTTACAGAAATCCAGGATCAATACAATGCTGATCACGTTTATCGACAAACAGAGTGTGATTCAAAATGAATTGGTACCTGAAGGGAAGACGGTCAATGCTGCGTTTTATATACAGCCGTTTCAAAGCTAATTGAAGCGCACTTCCCAGGTGGGAAGCAATTTTTAGAGAAAAACAACTGGTTCTTGTTTAACGACAATGCCTCCGCCCATTCTGCATTTGTTGTGAAAACATTTCTGACTAAACACAGCATTGTACAAATCAATCATCCACCCTACTCTCCCGATCTAGCATCAGCAAACTTCTTCCTCTTTCCCAAGGTGAAAACTGCCCTCAAAAGGAAAGATATTTCAGGGTACGAAATTTCATTGATCTGTCCGTATCGGACGTGGTCCAATTAATAGTTCTCTACCTTTCCAGCCTCTATTATGCCACCTGTGGAGATGAATACTTCTTGCGCAGTTTTCTGGTCTAAAAAAAAAAAAATCTGTCGTTGAAGGCCGTAACACTTGGGCCGAAACGTACGGTAATCTTCCCCCAACCGTTACTTTTATTTTTAATTATTATTA
Organism: Mastigoproctus giganteus; assembly: GCF_048544385.1. Classification (NCBI taxonomy): domain Eukaryota; kingdom Metazoa; phylum Arthropoda; class Arachnida; order Uropygi; family Thelyphonidae; genus Mastigoproctus; species Mastigoproctus giganteus. Next base: position 226,418,365 of record NC_143576.1, on the reverse strand, counting down.
TTTTATTTCGGATTTTACTAATGTTTATATTAGTCTATTATTATTCGCCTTGTATATAAAAAAGCGGCAATTATTTCTATTTCACGCAGAGAAGTTTCAAAATATTCAAATTAACTCAAACTGTCTCTTAAAACTCCTCTAAACATTTTCTAACGTTAGTATATAAAAAAATTATGTACATCATAATGAGACAATTATTTTACAACATAATCGCCATGAACAGTCAAACATTATTGCATCATTATTATTAATTCGGTAAATATAGTAAATAAATTTCATTGGCCCCGGCACAGCATTCATATAGGAGGAGGGCATTTCAGAAAATTTTGATATACAAATTACATTTGACACAAATCTACGTTAGCAGGCTTATCAAATTTTCACACAGCACTTAATATTTGGACGAGATCCAAAAACATATTCTCTAAATATATGAAAACATAAAAATCTTCAAAAGTTTATTAGAGAAGTTAGTGATTGCAGGATTCTTCGAAAAAACATTAACTGTATTTTTCGCATATCCTCCGAAGGTCGCCAACAATTCTATGTTATCTAGAACCATGTTATCCAAACGGTGCGAAGGATCAAAACATGGACATATTTATGAAGTTTGCTAATTAGTGATTTCTGGGTTGGTCTTAAGTAGATTCATGAGCTGACGATGTTCAGTGCTGTAATAATAAGCATCCATTGGGTTGTTTCCCCAAGTGAGAGTAAAGTCGGTTTGGAGATTAAAATTTCCAGCTACTCGATTGAATCATCGTAATATCCCTCAAGTTTGTACTGTATCAGATATTTGATGGGGGTCGATGTCAGGATTTGATGCATAAAAAGTAGCTGGTGTAACACAAATCCGGATATACAGTATTTTGTGACTAGTTTTATGTTTCGAAATCCAGCTAACACTTGTCCACCAATCCAAAGAGCAAGAAGAGATTTATTTTTTCGTTTCTCTAAAATGATGTTAAAAGGAAAGGTTTATTCTATACCAAGTCTGGATCTTTGTGATAATCAACGTTCCGAATCAAGACGCCACTTATAGTAAAACTGCCAGATTAAGAGAGAACGATTCATCCGCTCTACACGACCCCACTCTCCCATACAAAGAAAGGAACCCAGTCGTATCTCTTTGCACTATCATATATCCCACTTTACCTGTAAGTGGGCAAAAGAGGCTTATAATATAGACTTAAAAAGGACATACCCACAGAATTTCAGGGGATAGCTCTTGATATAGCCAACACCTTCAAGGGTGAAAGAAAAAGAATAGCCACATAGCTCAAGGAGCTATGGCAAACAAAGTGGGAGCAGGAAACCAGAGGCCTGGTTACCAAAAGTTTCCTGCCATGGGTGGCAATGGTTAGCCCAAAGCCACCTAAGTGGTATGCTTTTTACAACGTTTATATTGACAGGTCACGGCTCCCTAAAGGAGAAACTAACCTCCTTAGAGCTGACTGATGACCCAAACTGCACCTGTGGCGAAAGTGAATACTGGGAACACATTCTATATGAATGTATAATATATGACATCCACAGAACAGAGCTAATAGCACAGATTGGCGCCCTTCCCAGGGGGGGGGAGAAGAACATCTGTTCATCATAGAAGAGGAAAATTATAAAGCCTTTACAACCTTCACACAGTTAAGTATTCGAAATGCGCAGGACAATCCAAAGAATGACAATTCAGTCCTCCAGCAATTAAACAATAATCAATAGTTAAAATTGCCCACTTTCTCACCACGCCCAAATGATGACTTAAAAACTGTCAGGATGGCAGTATTCTGAGCCCTGACATGACAAAACCGGATTGACCTGGGTATCCCCACGAGCACCCTGCCATGTGTAAGAACCTGGGGCACCACACCAAATAAGTAACCATGCAGGTAGGGGGGGGGTGATGTACAGGCAGCCAGAGAAGCAGATTACCTGAAAAATATCAGTAAGCTAGTAGCAAGGGGATGCAATGTAGAATGAATGAATAAGAATGAAAGACAGAATGAATAGGCTGGGCACTGAGTGAACTAGGAATTATGGAAAAAGGGAAGAAATATCAGTTTTGGTGAAAAAAAGAAAGAGTGACCCAGCATAAGGGAAAGAGAGAGTGAATGGGAATGAGTGGAAGAGCAAATGTAATTGGCCGAAAGAATACAAAGTTAATATACTAACAAACATTTTAACAACACAAACACTATCACTGCATTCTCCCCTGGCCTGCACCACAACTGAAGAATAACAGTAAGTTGAGGTGCCGAGAGGGCAGTGCAGAAAGCAAGAGTCGAATAAATGAAATGAAAGCCAGAAGAATGAATGAGTGTGAATGTGGGAGAAAAAGAACACAAACCAAAAATGTTACAGTTAAGTACACACTAACTTTAATAATCTTATCATTTTAATCTTGCATATTCTTGCTTATTTAGCTTAACTATGAATTAACTATGCGCATTAGTATTTAAATTTACATGACACACCATTGCATCCCCCCCTGGTGTGTGAGAAAAATTTGAGTGAGGGAAAAAAAATATATATACAGCCACTTCTTGGCTAACATAACACTCGACTTACAAAATTCAACTTCACGGAAGTTTTTGTCAGAGGGTGCGAACTTAAAAAAGTCGTGGAAACGTATTTTGCATCCCGTAGGAATAAATGGAGATATCGTGAAAATATCGTAAGGTGAACGCAATAACACTGTGTTTTGATAATTCGTTCCAAGACCTCGGAAGTTGAAAATTTCACTATATAGCTAAGCTATTTACCTCTCTAAAAGGTCATTTTTATAATGGAAATTGCACTACACTTTCATCGTTATCATATATATAATTTTTTTTTTATGAAAACCCCAAACATGAGAGGTATTAGAACCTATAGTATTTAGTACCGTGCTTGGGTTGGAGGTTGAGAAGACGAAAGAAGATATTTGTTGATATTGGACTTGAACTTCTGTAGATTGTAATTTTCAGGAAATACGTATGAAGGAAGGTTGTTCCAGAAAACGGCAGTTGAATGAATAAATGAGGAAGATGAAAAGTTAGTTCTGTGAGTTTGAAGTTGGACAGTAAATGGATGTTGGCTGGTGGCGGCACGTGTTCGGACCGTTTTGAAAGAGAGAGCGAGAATTATAGAAGCCAATTCAGAAGAACAGTGCCCATGGAAGTATCTGTAGAAGAGGCAAGCAGCAGAAACAGTGCGTATATGAGACAGCGAGTGGAGAGACTCTGTTAGAGATTAATCATTAATTAACCTAACTGCCCTCTTCTGAATGGAATCAAGAAGCCTGAGAGAGGTTTTGGGGGCACCACCCCCAGATGTGGGAACAATATTCCATGGCAGGGCGGATTTGCGATTTATACAGAGTGAGCAGCTGTTTGGGAGAAAAGTAACGCCGAGAGCGAAAGAGAAAACCAAGTTTTTTTGATGCAGAGGAAGCAATATTTGTATTGCTTCCGTAATGTGCTAGAGAGATTAGAAGTCAGGGTAATCCCCAAAAGAGATATATCATTTTGCCTAGAAATCGGAGTGTCACCAGAAATAAGCATAGGAGCAGAAGAATCCTTTTTGCGAGATATAAGACAAGACTGAGTTTTAGAAGGGTTGAAATCAACTACGTTTTCTTTGCCCCACTGGAGAATTACCTGAAGATCGGCATTTAAGGAATTGGTAGCAGATTTTCGAGAATTTGAAGCTGATTGAGCAGGGCAAGGTTTTTCAAAATGGAAAGTGGAATGCAATGTGCTTTCATCAGAAAAACTATGGATAGGATTTCCGGTCAATGGAAGAAGGTCATTAATATACAAGAGGAAAAGAGTGGGGGAAAGAAATGAACCTTGGGGAACAACAGCATTAGTGGAAAAGTTAGAAGACAGAGAGCCATCTACCATCACCCTCAGTGAGCGATCAGAGAGAAAACTGGATAACCAATTACAAAAAACAGTTGGAAAACCATAAGATTGAAGCTTGGTTAGAAGACGTTTATGCCAAACACGATCGAAAGCCTTTGATATGTCAAGAGTAATTACTTGTGTTTCACCGAACCTTTCCATTGAATTAGTCCATAAATGGGAAACATAAGCCAAAACACCACCAGTGGATCGACACTGACGGAATCTATACTGGCGATCGTTGATCAGACGGAAGGTTTCTAGGTAGTTTAAGAGTTGGCGGTTAATTGATTTCTCCATTACTTTAGAAAGAGAAGAAGTAATTGCAATGGGACGATAATTGGATGGGAGGGATTTGTCACCCTTTTTAGGAACTGGCTGGATATGAGCAAATTTCCAAGCAGAAGCAAAAACACCTTTGGAATAAGAAAGTGAAAAAAGGCGGCAAAGAACAGGAGTAAGTTTAGGGGCACAGGTTTTGAGAACAAATATGTTCTGTTATAAGAATCAATTTTGAACACCTTTGTGATATTCTTCTAAAACACATTTCTGGAGGTCACTGCCATAAAACAATACAAACAATTTTCACTTTACGGTCTATTTGGCTTTTCTGTTAGAGCAATCTATTATAAACGGGTAGTAAACTCGATCCTAGTACATTTGCAATATTCCCGATAACTGGAATTCTGTGGGGTTTTAAGTTACGGTATTATTGTGAAATGAGTTCCCCTTCACTGAAATCTTCAATCATATAAAAAACAAATGAATTTTCTGCAATATTCTCTTCATTTCTATTTACTTATTACAATAGTGAAGGAAAAGGGGCCAGCGGAAAGTGCAAGTGCTGGCCGTGCTAGGAAACGAAACAAAATTGATTTAGAAATGAAGATGATTAATTAAGAAGTACGAAGCAGGACAAAGTTCGTCATCTATTGCACGGAATTAGGTCTTGCTGCTTCAACAGTGAATATTATTTTAAGGGACAGTGCGCGTATAAAAGAACATGTTAAAGGATCAACACATTTAAGGTCAACAGTGATCACCAAACAGCATTCAGGTGCTATATTGAAGATGGAAAAGCTATTAATAATAAGGATTCAAAATCAGATTCAGACCTGAGTTCAATGGCCATTCAAGCAAAAGCAAGAAGTATTTATGAAGATATCAAGGATAAGTACGGCGAACCCCAACCCAAGTTCGTGGCAAGCAACGAGTGGTTTAATAGGTTCAAGCATCGCGCTGGTTTCCAAAACATTAAAGTATGGGGTGAAGTCGTCAGTACCGATTCTGCAGTTGCAGAGAAATTGTGGTGCGTTGGAAAAAAACATTTCTAAATCTCCACAGCCCTCAACTTTCGCAGCGGCGTGCTTATCAGCTGGAGAGTTAGTTCTGGTAACGATGCTCGAGAGGTAAAACTTGTTGGTTATGCCTGTCTCCTCTCTCTTTTTGTAATTTTATAATTTTGAAATTTTTGTAATTTTTCCTGCGCATGAGATAAAAAAATGGAATAAATAATTCTATTTACATGTTCGTCGAACATTTTTTTTTTTTTTGCTGTCAAATGCCGTCAAATTCTAATCAACGTCTAAATCCAACCGCTTTATCGTAAACCTCTTTCGGCCTTACCAAAATCTAGTGTTCGCTCCCCCCCCCCCGTTTTTTTTTTTTTATATAGGCCTTTCCACTGAAATCCTCGGAAATTAGGTGGCGGGACCTGCCAGAGTACAATTAGAAATTTACTGGGTGCCTGACCTGCTTCCTTGTGGCAACAGTAGGGCCAATAGGGGCCCAACGTCTAAATGGTCAGAGAAACAACAGAACATAACACTTTGTAAAATAATAAGAGAAGTTTACCTCAATATAGTACGTAGAACACTTCCGTATGATACTCTCCAGAAATTAAAACGAAAAAAATCGAAAATCTTACATTAGAGTAACAAAAATTAAAAATCAATTTAACGCAATTAAAAATAAGAAAATTAATCAAAAGAATTTAACGGAAAAATTGCAAAACGATTTTCCTTCCTGAAGCTGACAACGCTTTTCGACCGTATGTCGTGATCACAGGAATTAAAATTACCGAATAGGAGTGAGCATGAAACTTAAATAGGGATTATTTGTCTCCGCGCATGCGCGTAAAAGCCCACGAATTGGAGATCAGATATGGCCGGCGAACATTAACAGAATTTTCATGTAATTTAATTTCGACGGTTTCTGCAATTAATAGTCTCGTATAATTACGTTGGACACTAAGTATTTTGGTCTCGTTAAATAAAAAAAGTATGTTATTCGTTAAAGGCGTGAACGGTTAATTCTGATGCCGCTGAACGAGAAGCACGAACTGAGGCCGCATGTTGATTAACACGAATATTCAGAGGAAACAGCATCGAACCTTGGTAAGACAAGTCGCAATCACCGCACGAAATGTTGTATACCAGGTCATTAATTTGTGTTGCGAACGCAGAAAGAACCGAGCGATTGTTCAGTATAGTGTGTAAGTTTCGTATAGGCCTGACCACAATTTTAAATTCGGTATCTTTTAAAGAATCTGTTAAGCTGTTTGTGCCACTGTTCAACATATGGAACAGAAATAAAGTATTTTTGATATTACTATTGCTGGTTGGCGTAGTATTTTGTATCCTATCCTTAATTCTGTTTATTGTAGCAAGATGATAACCCCTGTTTAAGAATCTGCTGGTTAATATTTGTATTTCTGAGCCCAAAGCAGATTCCGTCGTTAAATATTTATAGGCATTTAGAAATTGATTAAAGATAATCGATCTTTTGTAGGTGAACGGGTGATAGCTGTCATAATATAGAAGCATACCGGTGTTTTTAGGTTTTCGATAGATGTTAAATTGGATTTTATTCGAGTCCCGAGTAAGCGTTAAATTTAGAAAATTTAATAACTTTTTATCCGTATCCTCCCTTTCCAATGTAAATTTGATTCTAGAATGAATATTATTAAACGAATGTAAAATGTCTTGGATAGTACTACTATCAGTAATAACTAGAACATCGTCTAAATACCTCCCAAAGTATTCTACGTACTATATTGAGGTAAACTTCTCTTATTATTTTACAAATATTGATATCAACGTAGAACGTATCGAGCATTACAACTCTGGTTGATACTATCTAAAACATAACACTACACAACAAACCACTTACCACACACTTTAAATGTCTCGCCTCCACAGAATTCTGTGTCACATATACAAAGAATATAACGCGGAGATGGGGAAATCCCTGGTGCCATCAGACAACTAACACACTTTACTTGCACTATCATATTTTTGAAATCCAAGGGGACGGGGGGTCTTCACAAAAGTAAAGATAATTTTCAGCCTCCATACAGGGACAACCGTCACTCCATCGCTAACACTACTATTCCAAGGTATCTCAGGTCATGAGAATCCAGCGAACTGTCTTTAAAATACGTGTTCTAAGGCTCGTTTGTGTAATGGAAAAAATTCCCTGAAAAACCACAATTCCACGTGAGACCAACTAATTCATCGCTTCTAAAATGGTTAAAAACCTTTACAAAAAGGTAGTGAATAAAAAACTAATCAGTCACGAAGATCCCTAAACAGCTATAAATTCTTCACTTCGTTTTAATATAACTGTCATTAGTGCTTTATCGACGAAATTTTAGATGAGACACCGAATAATGAATAGATTCATCATTTGGTGCCTCATCTAAAATTTCGAGAATCACCATCAGCAAAAGAGGCTAAGTGGAACGTGTTCTTTACTAGTAATATTTGAGTGAGAAAAGAGTTAAATTTTGAGAAATACTGCACTACAGTATTGTATAGTCGCCCTATCTTTGTACAAGTTCTCCCATGAAATGACGTGGACATCTTTGCTCCACTTAATGGATCCCCGAAATATATACCGATACACAGTACTTTACATGTTGTACATTGGTACCCTACTTGCAATATATGGAGGAACAAATCAAGTAATTTTTTATATAAAAATACCCCCCCCCACCCACTTCCAAAGTGTTCAAACACTGCTAATATTTAATTCAATTTCACATATATTTTATATTATAAATATGCCATTTTTCTCAAGGAGTCACCTTTTAACTGCTTTCATCTGTCGCTAAGTTGCTATCGACCCTATAGAGCGAGTACGTCCTTGGCCTTGTAACACGAGCATTGGACCTTGATTGGTTGCAGAATCGATAATGTAAACAAACGGTGGTAGTGGCTACTTCAAATATCGAACTACTTGGGAGACAGACTTGGCTGTAATGACAGCTGCTCAAAATCGAGTAAACTTCTTTTCCAGCATCTGATAACTTTTCGCTTTCAACAGTGAGCGGTTCTATTTAGGATAATACCCAAGGAACACTAAGCGTGCATATCTACAGCATCCAACAAACTAGATTTTACACGAGCGATTTTTGCTTTATCTCCTTCAACTGGCACGCCATTGTCTAATCTCTTCTGATTGCAACGATTTCAAAACGGACTTCCTGAAACTGTTCAAGAATAGATGTCATTGATCCCGAGAACACAGCTAATATGGCCCAGATGTCTATCCACCTGCAGATAAGATACAAAACCAATATGGCTGACATGGATGAATTTTATTAAGCCTCTACTCTCAAGGTGAAGTCTCTTAGACGAACGACAAGGCAACTTGAGTCATGATGTTAGCGTATTACTACGCGTTTTAAAGTTTGATTTGAGGGATTTATCCCTCGACCTGCGAGTTCTCCCTTTCTTCTTCAACAAAATGCTAAATTTCCGCACGACCTAATCTACATTGTAACACATCCCCTTTCAGAAATAATGTTATCTGTGTGGCCTTTGGGTTGTTTGCAATCACACGGAAGGCTAAAATACAAGAGAAATGATATCGCAAAGATAAAAAAGGTTTCAAACTACACAGTGTACATAGTGTTTGGGAAGGGGATGCCACCATACATACTTTTGTGAAGTATACAGTATTCTGTAGAGGCTAAAAAAAAAGTGTTGTGTGTGAACAGTATTATGTTGGGTTCTATTGTTGTGTTCTAGATTTTGGCCGCAGAGCCCCTGATGAGACACCAAGTTGCCCGTACACACCGCTAAGAGGTAAGCCAGACTGCCCATTATTCTCTGGCTGGTCTCCGCCAGCGTTGCCTAAGCTTCCTGGACGAAGATCAAGTTAGAAAGGTGAAAGTAAGAATGATATGTAGATGAAGGCATCCCCTTAGTTATCAGTGGAATATTAGCTACACCAGCGAAAGGAGGATGGGGTGACCCGACAGAGAAGGAAGAAAAGTCATCCAGCGAGGATGCTGGGTGACTTTTCTTCCCTCTTTTTCTTTTTGTGTGGGTACATTGGAGTGTCTTAAACCACTGGATCCTACTCAATCCGAGGACTGGGTTAGCAGCATCCTAATGTGCTAACACCCAGGGTAGACCAGGGTTAGCGTGATCAGATGAAATCCTACCTAGCCATGTAGCTGGGTTAGCAAGGGGATCCCTGGATGTTCCAGGGTTATAAGTCCGTATAGGTTGACATAGAAGAACGTCAAGTCCGGTATGAAAGTCAGTCCAGGGAAATACTTCAAGACAAACAAAATGATGATCCTATCCGGGGTTAACATTGGTCTTGAGAATCCTACCCAGCCTTACGATTTGGTCAGCTGATTGGACAAAGGTATTAACATATTATCCTATCCTGTGATAGCAGGATAGGATAATATGTCAAGGTTTACGATCCCACCCTGGAATGCCCAGGGTCAGCAGGCCCAGTTTCTATTGAGGACAGAAATTACATTTTGGGAGATGTCACTGGAGAATCCTGCCCAAAAGGAATATTTGCTGTCTCATATAAAAAACTGTATACCTGCCAGAAAATGCGGGACTGCCGGAACGTTATGGAAACAAGGATCGCCACTGCCAAATATTGCCTTATGCGACTTGTCAGCTTCACCTAACACAGATAATTGTTTTGTGGATCGTTGTATTAACGAAGGAAAACATTTGGCTCCAAGCAATTAAAAATTTGATTTATCGAGTTTCCAATTGAGTTACACGGATACAAAGCAGCAAATCACTGAAAAGTGGGAACAAATTGGGATGGGGTCAACGTTTCCAATTGTTAAAGTTCGTATTGAGGTATCCCCTTTAAAAATGAAAATAGAAACTTTTCATTTTAATTTTCCAGATCTTTAATTTTCAATCCGTCGCAAAACTTGACTCGGACCAGCATGAGGATAATATTTATAACCTAGAAAGAACGTATCAGGAATGGAACTTTGACTTTTAAAATGCATTCGGTATTTTTAATCTAAAATATACCAGAGGAGATTTCTGGTTTTTCTCTCATATCTTTAAGGATAGGACTGTTTCAAACAAGGAAAATACCGAGGAATAATCCGAAAATTTTATTACCAGAAAAAATATAAATAAAATAAGCCAATTCGGCTTAAATTTATTGGTTCAAACAACCATGCCTCACGTAACATTCAAACTGACAATCTTTATTAACTATAGTTTTAATTTATTATAGTACTTTGAGATTAATAAGTTGACTTTATGTTCAAATAAGAACCCTTTGGTTCGATGTCCCTGCAGCCGTCTTGTACTATATGGCTAATATTAGGGCACATTCCAGCCGGTCATTTCAAACATTTCAATATGTTTCATTTTCGCTTTAAATTACAGCCAATAACTAAAACTTTCATTCAAATGCTGTTAGCAGAGGATTTTTTATGAATGTCTTTTACTGATCTTGAAGCCGAGTCCATCAGTATATTACTTTGAGTCCGTGAACAGTCTTTACCTTCTGATTTCGATATTAATATACCACCTGTTTTTTTTTTCACATCAATCTTACTCTCCCCCTACACTCGACTTAAGCTATGATAAGCTATGGTCATGATACAGCTGATCACACAAATTAAGTCAAGTTTAATGTTATTAATCTTATCTAATTGTATGTTCCTGTTAGGGAGTTTGCATTTGAACCAACGCAATATGATTGAGGTACTCTCAACTCCGGTCATTTGAACAGACCAAGAAAGAGAGTGGTACTTATGGGTACTCTAAAACTTCGACTAAATTTTAAATATTCAAAGATAGTCATACTTTCTGTTTGTCTCAGCTGTAACTTTCTTCGCTTCAAAACTAGAAAGAGTCTACGGTCCATATAACCAAATAAAAAAAAAAACATTCGCTGAAAATACGAGTACAAAAATAGCAAAGATAGAGATTCTAAAGATCAGGATTATTTTCGATTAATCCACAAGACTTTTTGACACAAAAAGAACCGGTAAATTCGAACTTCTACTTTCTCTTACCACATAACCACATTGGGCTTTTTTTATAGGTGATGACACAAACTAATAATTGTAATTGGAGATTTCTCCCATTATTCGCATTAGGAAAAACTTTCCTGGAATACACCCAGAAAGATCTGAAACCTTGAATATCTGTATACTTTCCAAAAATGCTACCAGTCTTTTCGTACTTTAATTGCATATCGGCATGCTCCAAAAACGATTACTTCTGCTGACTTTGCAAAATCACAGAAAATACAATCATGCATAAAATTATTGCAAACAGTTTCTTCACTCGCATAACGTCTGACATTAGAGGAGAAATGCATTCTGAAACATTTAGATTCGCTCAGTACTGGGTGTGGTGGCTTAGATGTTTCTGCATCGCTAGTCTTCCGGGCGCAATTTAAATCTGGTAGACAACCACAACGCACTGTTATTATAATAAATGCATTGCTTATAGGCAACGAATAATAGTAGCTCGCTACAGCAAACTGATAAAAATTTTTGTGTCATCTCACTAATTAATGAAGATTTCGACATTATTTTCCCTCGGATTCTAGTTACTACATGTAGCATGAAAACCAATGACTCATCACTCTTTGTGCAACCATATCATTAAAGGCCATGAAACAAACGTATATCCTTTGCCTTTCACAAACGCAATTTTTTCTCCTTCACTTGGTAAAAGGTAACCTACCTAATTTTGGAGTTCTGATTGTCTGTCCTCCACAATACGCTGTCAAACAAACAGCATCTGGCACGGCTCTCATTGGTTTCTAGAAAAACAAGCTTCATGAGTCATGTGATGCTTATTCCCGGCCTCTATTTCAAGATGTTGGATTATTATGACAACCCGTGTAACAATGCCCTCTCGAAATTTAATATGTTCATTATGAAACAAGGCCATGCTTGTAAAGGAGATACTAAAGCTTATATTCCAAGCTAACTTTCTATCCAAATTGGCGTACCTGAAGTTAATATGGTCAGGGTTGCCAGCAATGAGAAACGGGGTATGATGTTACAAGACAAGTTATAGAACTAGACTGAAAAATGGAAATTAATCTTTAATATTAATAAAGCTATAATTAACATCGTAAATTTATGTAGTTTTTATTTATTTGTGGTTGATCGTTTGCATCTTTTGCCTTCACTAAAAGCAAAGTTCTGAAAGCGAGCCATAATTCCAAATCAATTATCAACTGGGGCAACATTCTAGACACTGATGAGTATGACAAGAATCTGTAAGGTTGCAACAGAGGTAGTCTCCAATTTACGTACGGAATGTTTTTCTATGAACGGCGACGTATATCGAAACGACGTTAATCGGAGATATTTTTTTTACACATATATAAAAGAGAGATGCGTTCCCGTGGTCAAAATTTTTAATTCGAGTTAATTTAAGCCATACTTAATTACTCGTTAAAAAATAAATATTGAGCAGATCAATAAAAATATACGCAAGTATTGTGCTATACATGTAAACATTTATTATCGCCTTGTTGTATTAGTCATATCAAATTATTCCATTTTAAGAAGCCAAAAAGATAGAAGTCTGAACAGAATTTTGCACCTCTTGAAACAGTGGCATAGACCACTATTGTACAGTTCACTCAATACTCGATTAAATTTGCCGCTCTGTTCCATGTTTGGGTCATATTTAATATTGCATCACCTCCAGAAATGATAGCTGATCTTCACCGTCTGTACGCCCTACGTTAAGTTATTTAAGTGTTTGGGATTAACCTAATGATACACAGGAAGTTTGCAGTAGAGAAAGTAATTATCCTTCATAATAACTGAATAGTCACTCCACATCTAGAATACTGTATACAGCTATGAAAGCTTCAATTCAGGCAAGATATCAACAGCGCCATCCCGAGGAGTAAAACGGCGTCTTTATGATTAATTTTATTTTTCTGGAACAATTGATGCCCTTTGGATCATAGTTTCCCGAGCAACTGCCCAGACAGCAGTCTCTGGATACTACCCGCTTGAAGTGGAGGGGATACGAAGAAGGTCGAACAAGATTACCTGTTAACTCAAAGAGATTCATATAGTAGAGAGAAACAGCTCTGCAATTTGCAAACTTTAGAAACTAAGCATTTGCCTTGGGATCTGATTGAGGTGCTTAAGGCCATACAAACTTAATAATAGGAGTATATTTTCTCCTTCTAGGATGATGCTGACAAAGGAACATATATTCAAATTCTAGAAAGATTGGTGTTGGTTGGATGTCAGAAAATTCTCTTTTGTGAAGGCGTAATCAGATGGTGTTACAAATCACCGTTTGGCCTTGTGGAGGCAGAGAGCTTATGTAGATTTAAAAAGGAAACGCTGGGGAGCTGTTTCAGATCCCTAGACCGAGTAGCCCAATGTGCCGAGAGTACAGCTGCTTTACTCTTCTCGTACACCTACAAAATTTTAGCGAACTCTGCACGGTCTCTCTCAGCCTCAATTTAAGATTCCACATTTTCGCTTGAGAGGTCAGAGGCAATTCCCAAGGAGAACAGTGATTTTCCTAAGTAATATTTATTTTATATCACCGAAAATACTACCAGTCATCGTAGTCGTAAACGCAGATATCTCATTCAAACTTCATATACAACTATAAAATGCAACATATCTTGCGATAGAAAGGCAAGGTTAGGCAAGAAAGGCTACATTATGTAGGCAGAAAATCTTATCAGCAGAAAACAACTGAATCATTTATCAGAACAAATGGATGCTTCTGAAATATCACACTACGATAATCAGATTAGAAAAACATTTTTCTGTCCAGATCAAAATATGAAACTATAATCAAATTGAGATGGGAAAGTAGGCAGGAGAGTAGTGGCAACTGATCAACACGTATGGATAAATGTTTAGTGATGGTCATTGCAAGAATCCAATAAAAAACAATATCTGTTGGAACTGCAAAACATGTTTTGCAAATAACAGAAAAGACAGAGAGATAATAATAATTCTAATAACTAGCAAACTTACTGAAAATGTGAAATTACCAGAATTCTGCGCCAGAGAAAAGAATAATAACTTACCAAGTTACGCCTGGAAACCTGAGCGTAGTAAGGATTCAGTACGCGTGAATGAATAAGTCACATACAACTGATTACGCACGTCAATCAAAGTTGGGAATACCGTAAAGCATCAATTAATAAAGATGATAGGTCAGACTGCACAGTAAGCAACTGAAAGCTCCCAACAACAGGATCTGAACTTTTATATACCAAAGCACAAATTCAACCTAAGCGATTACAATTCTTGTCAAAGAGGAAAATATCGCAAAGTGGTGACAAAAGAGATTCCTGCAAGCATTAACGTGACAGCTCTCGAGAAGTTGCATTTTCAGAGTAATTTATGCTTGCAGTTTAAGCGATCTTCTTCCAATACTGATGATTTATTTCAACTCAACGTTTTGAATTTATGTCAAAAGTATACTATGTAATAATTCAAAAGTGGTAAATACAGGACTTAGACTTGAATTAATAGTTCAGTATGAATAATAATAATAATATCAGATATACAGCGGTGTTCACAAGACAGCGATTGAACATATATGCGTAAAGCGCCTATTGTCTTCACCCTGTTTTTTTTTTTTTTTTTTTATGTGAACCCCAAACAAGAGAGGTATTAGAACCTATAGTACTTAGTACCGTGCTTGGGTTGGAGGTTGAGAAGACGAAAGAAGATATTTGTTGATATTGGACTTGAACTTCTGTAGATTGTAATTTTCAGGAAATACGTATGAAGGAAGGTTGTTTCAGAAAACGGCAGTTGAATGAATAAACGAGGAAGATGAAAAGTTGGTTCTGTGAGTTTGAAGTTGGACAGTTAATGGATGTTGGCTGGTGGCGGCACGTGTTCGGACTGTTTTGAAAGAGAGAGCGGGAATTATAGAAGCCAATTCAGAAGAACAGTGCCCATGGAAGTATCTGTAGAAGAGCCATGCAGCAGAAACAGTGCGTCTATGAGACATTAAGCAACTGTGGAGAGACTCTGTTAGAGATGAATCATTAATTAACCTTAATAAACTGCCCTCTTCTGAATGGAATCAAGAAGCCTGAGAGAGGTTTTGGGGGCACCACCCCAGATGTGGGAACAAGATTCCATGGCAGGGCGGATTTGCGATTTATACAGAGTGAGCAGCTGTTTGGAAGAAAAGGAACGCCGAGAGCGAAAGAGAAAACCAAGTTTTTCAGATGCAGAGGAAGCAATATTTGTAATGTGCTTGTGCCAAGGGAGATTAGAAGTCAGGGTAATCCCCAAAAGAGATATCATTTTGCCTAGAAATCGGAGTGTCACTAAAGATAAGCATAGGAGCAGAAGAATCTTTTTTGCGAGATATAAGACAAGACTGAGTTTTAGAAGGGTTGAAATCAACTAAGTTGTCTTTGCCCCACTGGAGAATTACCTGAAGATCGGCATTTAAGGAATTGGTAGCAGATTTTCGAGAAGTTGTTTGTCCGTCCGCATGTAACAACTCGACTCCCAGTAGATTGAATTCCATGAAACTTTATATGTAGCTCTTTCAGAAAAAAATTGAGCCCCCCCCCCCCTAAATTTCATTAGAAATTTAGGGGGGGGGCTCAAAAGAAATCTGGCAATTATTTCTTTGTCTGTCTGCATGTAATAACGCGACTTCCAGTGGATGGATTTTTATGAAATTTTATATTTGGCTCTTTTAGGAAGGTTTCTCAAACCCTTCCATATTTTATTAAAATCAGACCAATATACATGGTTGTTAACATTAAAGTATCCCTATGTAGAGGCCTCTGAAGCGTGTTCTAAGGCTCGTACTGAAGAGAAATTTGGACAACAGGTACAATAAAAGATGCGCTCGCCATTCATTAAAAAAAAAAAAAAAAAAAAAAAAAAAAGTTACAAAATTTGTCACTGTATGGCGCTATGTCGCTGTATGGCTCAACTTCTTAGTTACGATTATGCAAATAACTTACGTTATTTGCATAATCGTAAGTTATTACCACAGCGCCACTACTCAGTCTACTGTACTGCATAAAAACAAAGCAGTCTTCAAAATCATACAGTAGATGTTTGCCTGCACTACAGCAGCAATGCCAACAACGTTGCAGGAAAAGGCGCTATTAGTGAAGCTGTACTATCAGAACAGCAACAATGCAGATTCGGCTATCACAGAATTCCGGCGTCAGAAGCGCATAAGGCCCAGGTGGGCCTATGACTGTTTGTGCTGTCCGCAAAATGATTGCGAAATTTGAAGCGACAGGACATCTTGGTGTTCAACCAGGTAGAGGTCGAAAACGAGTGGACTTCTCTCATGTTGAAGATGTGGCTATGGCTGTCGTGGATTTATCGTTAATCTCCATGTGGTAGTGCCAGCTGTTCCTCGTGAAGTGGACATGTATTCCACTGTAAGACTAGTAATTCGTCAGGTGTTGCGGTACTATCCTTACAAGATGCACATACAGCAGCTAAAGCATGGTGATGCAGATATTCGTTTCACATACGCACTTCAGTTTCTGGCGCGAATGACAGTGGATATCACTTGGCCATGGAACATCCTTTGGAGTGATGAAGCCTACTTCTGCTTAAATAGACAAGTGAATACGCACAACTGTCGCATTTGGACAACAGAAAACCCTCGAGTTATCTAAGAGGTCCGGTTGTATTCTCCAAAAGTGACAGTGTGGTGTGGATTTACGGCCACATTCATGATTGGGCCATATTTTTTGAACAGGTAACACCGACTGGACCCCGCACCTGTTCCGTCACTGGACAACGATATTATGAAATGTTGGCAAATTTCACAATACCAGAGCTGCAACAACGTGGGTGCCTTCAGGATACCATATTCATGCAAGATGGTGCGCCACCCAACACCCACCGTTGTATCCAAAGATTGCTAAGCAACACTTTACAGACGAACGGGTCACCAGCCGTTGTGTCCAGACATCTTGGCCACCCCGATCACCAGACCTCACCCTATGCGACTTCTGATTGTGGGGTTTTTTGAAGAAAAAGGTGTATCGGGAAGGATGTCAAACTCTGGCAGATCTGAAGGACAGCATTACACGTCATGTGCTGGCTATTCCAGTTGAATGGAAACTGTTGTTGACCAAAATGGAGGACACATTGAACAATTGTAGGGCTGTTCAAGTGATTTGTATTGCCACAGCGCCATATAGTGACAAATTTTGTAACTAATTTTTTTCCCAATAAATGGCGAGCGCATTCTTTATTGTTGTCGAAATTTCTCTTCAGTACGAGCCTTAGAACTCCCTCCAGAGCCCTCTACATAGGGATACTTTAATTTTAACAACCCTGTATATTGGGGGGAGGGTTTAAACCAACCATACACCCGGGTCTCGTATTGTAAAGTTGTTACAATATACTTAGTCACGCCGAAGATAAATAACGGCATGCCCACTTTCAAATCTGCCTTTGAGACAGGAGGTTGGAAAGCGGGTGCACGCTTATTTATCTAGTATTAGGTTGAATGCCTTTACACAAAATTTATTAAAAATAATTTCTTATCTTCTTCGATTTTCGAAATTTCGGCATTCCTCCTAAATGATTAGAATTTCTCTAGGTTTCCGAAACGTTTTACGTCATCGATTTCTTAATTTTAATTTCTGGTCTGTATGTGATGTTCCAACTTGTCTCGTACGAAGAATGTCTTACACTAAATTAATGTGATCCTTCCAGTAGCCTGGTGAAGTGTTTTTTTTTTTTTTTTTTAATAAAGACCTTAGCACGACAAGTATTAGAATCTACAGTACTGAGTACCATGCATGGGCTGAAGGTTTAGAAGATGAAAAAAGACACTTGTTGACATTATACTTGAATTTCTGTAGATCGTAATTTTCGGGAAATACATATGAAGGAATGTTGTTCCAGAAAACAGAAGTTGAAGGAATAAATGAAGAAAATTTAGTTCTGTGAGCTTGAAGGTGGGCAGTAAAGGGATGTTGACTGGCTCCAGCACGTGTTTGGACCGATTTGGAAGAGAGCGGGAATTATATAAGACAATACAGAAGAACAGTGCCCATGGAAGAATCTATAGAAAAGTCTTGCAGTAGAAACAGAACGTCTATGAGACAGAGTGGAGAGACTTTGTTAGAAATGAGTCATTAATTAGCCATACAGCCCTCTTTTGAACGGAACCTAAAAGCCTGAGTGACGTTTTGGGGCACCTCCTAAGATATGAGAACAATATTCCATGGTAGGGCTCATTGACGATTTGTACAGAGTGAACAACTGTTTGGAAAAAAAGTAATGTCGAGAGCGAAAGAGAAAACCCAGTTTTTTAAATGCAGAGGAAGCAATATTTGTAAATGTGCCAAGAGAGATTAGACGTCAGGGTAATCCCCAATAGAGATATATGATCTTGCCTAGGAATCAGAGTATCATTGAAGATAATCATAGGCGCTGAAGAATCCATTTTGCGAGATATATTGTTGATAGTATAAGACAGGACGAAGTTTCAGAAGGATTGAAATTTCCAGGTTTCTCAAACTGGAAGGTGGAATGCAATCATCAGCAAAACTATGGATAGAATTTTCGGTCAATGGAAGGTCATTAATCTACAAGAAAAGAGTGGGAGAAAGAACCGAACCTTGGGAAACACCATTAATGGAGAAATTAGAAGACAGAGCGGAAAGAGAGAAAACTGGATACCCAATTACAAAAAATTGTTGGCAAACCATAAGATGGAAGCGTATTTAGAAGACATTTATGCCAAAAGCAATAAAAAGCCTTTGAAATGTCGAGAGCAACTGCTTGAGTTTCACCAAACTTTTCCATCGAATTTGTCCATAGATGGGTAAAATGAGCCAGAATATCACCAGTGGATCGACACTGATGGAATCCATACTGGCAATCATTGATTAGATGGAAGATTAAACTATCTAGAAGGTTTCTAGATAGTTTAAGAGTTGGCGGTTAATTCATTTCTCCATTACTTTAGAAAGAGTAAAAATAAGTGCAATGGGAGGAATTTGTCACCTTTTTTAGAAACTGGCTGGATATGAGCAAATTTAAAAGCAGAAGGGAAAATGGGGTGGTACAACTCCTGGGACAAGGTTTAATTTCTTCGACCATTCTCTTATTTTGCAGCAGAAATTTAATGACAAAAGGTAAATTGAGTTTCTCCTCCAAAGGAATTATAGCTGTTGCCAGCGGCAGACACCATTTTTCCCCATTGCTACCTCACTCTCAGATTCTAAGAAAAACCATCTTGAAATGCGCTTCAAAGACAGATGACACAATCAATTAATTCAAGCTGAAAGCTTGTTCATTATCAATGCTGAACAAAAATGGAGAATTAAAATAATCAAATTTAGGACTACCATTTGACCCGTATTGAATCTATTAGGACGTCATCTGACCCGCAACCCGTATTTTGTTCGTCTGTTATTTGTACTAGTTGCAATATTTTTATTTATTTTTCAAACTACCACTGCAAATGTCAGTTTTATTTTATAACCCTTATTTCAAGCTTTTACACAACAACGAGAGTTTGACATACACACAATATTATAACAGACTACACAATTTTATACAAAATCGCGTAACTAAATACGCAAGTTCTACAATACACTATTCTATCAATATTGATATTTGTTAGCTGATATTGAAATGACTTAATATAACAAGATCCGGTACATAGTGTGCATGCCAGTATGAAAAAGAGATAGGATTATATCTTAAACAGAATAAATCCAACGCCTCTATCATTCTTAAAAAGAGGAATGCAGATTAAAATGTTTCTACAGCTATTAATTTCTTCTAATTAATGTAAACAAAACAGAACCATGATTTCTTGCATTATTTAAAACGCATTGCATAAATTACTGAGCCAAACAACAAACCTTACCTGCTTCACATCGTATTAGAAATGTTACACAAGTTAACCAAATCTCCCCTTCTGAGAAAAGATATTTTTACGTTGCAATTGCTCCCGTTAGGATCACTTTCTCAATTCCTTTAGTCCAATGTGTTAGGGTGAACGTATACCTCATAATATACCATTTCAGACTTTTATTAATCGCACCGAAAGCAGGCACAAATCTTCGAACTAAAAAATACATCAAAGCATAGTACCGGCTTCCACCTAACGGGAATCATTTCTTCGCTAACGCAATCTGTCAACGTGGTAGAAGAAACCCGCAACTCTCTTTATCCCCCATTTATATAGTGGTTGATGTAAAATTCCACAGGTAGAGTTTTAGCCTTGAGGTTTGATAGCACGCAGACGTCAGTACAATTTTTGCGCATTATCGGAAGTTGCATTTACATTAGCAACACGATTTCCGGAAGTAGACAGAGTCAGGGAACTGGTGATAAAAGAAAACGCCTTTCGCAGAAAAGCGGCAATTTGAAATTTTATTTTCCTTTCTGCGCTTCGATAAATTCGACACCGTTGTATGATAACACAGCACGCGAAAAATAATTTTTACTGATAACTTGTCTCATCAGACAGCCAACACATATAATAACAAACTTGGATAGTAAAATGGTAGCTGCGTTTTCAGCAATGTCAACTGTCAAATCTACTAGCAGACGACTAGCACAGATTAACTGCAGGATACGAAATTAGCGCTTTAAACTGCAGAAAATATATGAATAAATAAATAATATTATATATTTATTCAAATAAACAAATAATGTTATATATTTATGCAAATAAATAAATAATATTATCCTAAATATTTTTTTACAATTTCATTAATTATAATTTTGATAATAATAAAAATAATAATAATAATAACTTTTTTTTTTTAATATTATATTCTCTCGTATTTTGTTCTTTTTTTTATGAAAACCCCAAACACGAAAGGTATCAAAATCTATAGTACTTAGTACGTGCATGGATTGAAGGAGATGGGGTAGGAGACAATGCCGGAAACTTCACTCTGGTGACTAAACATGGGTTTCATCACTTCAAGCCTCCAATAAGCAAAGTAGTGGTATTGCACTGGTTTATGAGAGTCATCTGCTACCGATTAATTATATTATATTATTATTAGTTCTATTTTATATTAGTATTGATCCTAGTTAGTATTAGTACTAGTAGTACCGTGCATGGGTTGAAGGAGAAATTAGACAGCACTGTATTTGATTACACAAGCCTACAAACAAAAAAAAACCAATTACATTTCAAGGTCACCCCGAATTTCTCCCATATATGTATTTTGTCTATAAATTGTGTGTGTTCTCTGGTCATTTTGCCTGTTTTGCTGGACGAAAAAAACCCAGTTTCTGGGGGGGGGGGGGCAACCTTACTATCTACGCCTGAGACCGACTAACTCAGCCACGGAATGAAAAAAAAAGCCCATTAAAGTTTCTCTCGTCATCGACGGGATTCAAACCTGCGCCTTTTCCACCCGGTGTGGGGAGGACGGTGATGATACCACTGTGCTACCGCTCAGACAACACAGGCCTATATGATTTTGGGGTGTTGCCAAATTATACTTACATTATACTCTAAAAAAAGTATCTTGATACACATCGGCTTCACATTAACATCACTGCCACTCACTTCAGTAGCTTTTCGGCTCCCTCTTTGACCACTATGACACTGCCTTTTTTAGATAGGGTCTCTACCAATGAAAGACAGACTGCAGCGGCTGTGGACTACCATTCCTCGTACAGAACCGTGACCAATTGAACTATCAATATGGAACGTGTTGATCTAGCCCCAACTTGATATTCCTGTTCATCCTACAGATATCCTATAGTGTGCGCCTTCCATCTAACTTTGCACATTCATGTCCATAACTATTCTCGAAAAGTACCGGTAGTATGGTGGGGCATCTTCCTGTTGAAACAAACATGAGTCTGCGCCAAAGAACTGCCTCATTATAGGGAGCATGGAACTGTCCAGAGTGTTAAGATAGCTGACAGTATTCAAGGTTCCACAACAGCCAAAGGTTCTAGGCCATACCATGAGAAATAGCCCCATGGCATAACCCCCACCTTCTACGAACTACATTGTTAACACAATGCATTTCGTCAGCAAACGTTCTCTAGGCATGTTCCAAACCCACATCTTCCCATCTGATTAGATTACTACATAGCGAGATTCATCACTCCACAGAACCAATTTCCTTTGCTCTATGGACCAATTACACCGTTCGCTGCAACATGCAATGTGAAAACATCGATTTCGGTTGGCGACATCTGGCTTATGTGGAGCTCCGCATGGAGAGTGTTCCTACAGGCCTCAACCCTCTATGACGCCCTAAACTCTTGGTTGATGTTTTGCAAGGATGTCTGACGAGATTGTCGTACTGTTTCGAGTACACTTTGGTCAAGTAGAGTGATCTTCCATGGTCTTCGTCTGCTGTTGGTATAGTAGGGTTTTAGGAGTATCAGCGAATGAGGCCACGTTGCTCCACGTATATTGTCTGTAAACTGCGTGTGTTCTGAGGTGGATTTTCTGTTTGTTGGACGAAAAACTATGCTACCCTCGCATGAGACAGACTAACTCAGCCACGTTTTGAAAAAGGACCATAAAAATTCCTCACGTCATCCACGAAACTCGAACTGAGGTCTTTTCCACCCGGTGTGGGGAGGACAGCGATCCAACCAACTGTGCTACTCACGAGGGCGGCTTCGTGTGCATTGCTGGACGGAGGTGGCACCATCACGTTTCTATTTCATGATAACGTCACTGACATTCGACTTTGAATAGTGTAGGCTGTCAACAATTACACGAATCGACAGGCTGATTATAACAGTCGATAATATACAATCCTCTAGAAATCAGTGAGCTCGGCTCTACATGCCATCACGAGAACAACTAACCTGTGTGACTCATACATCTTCCTCATATGCAGCTCTGAGTCACTTTGCTTATCCAGGAAAGTCAGTGGACTAGGAAAATAGGAGTATCTGAATATTTTTTGGAGGGTGGTGTATACTGCTGGATCAACAATCAGCTGACATAAAATTCTATGTTTGATAAGCGAAATGGACAGCAGAGCAAGGAGTCAGCATTGAACAAAGAACCAATAACCACGCAGAAACAACCATGCACTAGTTCAAAAAAATATTGAATTCGAGAGTCGAGACCAAACGAAAATCTAATTACTTCCAAATAATATAAAATTAAGGTTGATTAAGCATTTTGTAAAGACTGTTACAACTAGGCAATTATGGCAGTCGCTTTAAGAATCTCTGCAATGAACTTCGAAGTTTATCTGGTGAGAAACTCAAAAAGGCATTTTTGTAGAACCACATTAAAAAAGTTTAATTCAAATGAGCAATATGAAGAAGCGATGACCACAGATGAAAAAGAAAGATAGAGAGTGGCTTCAGATAAGTTGCTGACAACGTCATAGGGAAGAAGAAGAATGTTAGATACCAAAAGGAGTATAATTTATTTCAAGAAATTTTCGAGTAAAGTAAACGTTTGGAAAAGTAAACATTCACTTTAATATTATTAGTGTTATTTTATTTACTTTGTACATTTAATTATAAAAAAGTACATAAATTGCTATTTGAATAAATGAATAACATTTTTAAAAATAAATAAAAATGTGTTTTCCTCCGTTTTTTTTTTTTTTTTTTTTACAATTAGTGTAAAAAATCGTTACGTGATAAAAGCAATGGATGTCATTTTGAAATTACCGTGGAAAATATAGGGAAATGACTTATCAAAATAAATTCCATTGTACAAGCTTAAATTTTCAGGGTGCTGTTATTTGTTACTGTTATGTTTTTGGTTTAGTTTAATCGCTGAGGCAGTTAAGGCTATGAGACATGAAATGTTGTTTTGTTTTAGCGTAAAAGGCTATGAGACATCAATGTATTATTGTCTGTAAACTGAGTGTATTCTATGGTCCCTCTGCAGTTTTTCTTGATGAAAAATTTGAGCTGCTTGGAGAAAACCCATGGAACATTATCGATTTTTTCATGCGCTGTGGATTTTTTGGGTTTTGTTTTTTATCAGGTGAAAACTTCGACTTGACTTCTACTGCTTCCATTTTTCTTTCTTCTTTTTCTCTCCACTTCGACGAATCACTCAAACGGTGTTTTTGTGATATTTCCACAGCGATAGCTATCTTGAAGTTCATGGTGCTGGCGATAACCACAAAATACAGAGGTGCAAAAAAACATGCTGTTTTTATCGGGTTACCTGATTTGTATGCTGTAGCAGGTCATGCACAGCATTTCTTACGATATCAGACAAAAGTTTCTTTGTTCCATGAAAGGCGAATATTTGTTTATATTTTCATTTATGTACAGAAAGGCATCCGCAATTTTGTACTTCTTCCTTAAAATTTGAGCACCTGTATATTAATTAATTCTTTCAGTTGCTTTCAAAGCTTCGCATTTTATTTTATTCTCATTTAATCTGATTTATTTACATATATACAGTGTATGCATTTTGTTTTGACTTAATTGATTGCTGGAGTAGTCGACATGTAAGTTGTACTTTGATTTTTTAGTTTGTTTGTTTTTTACTGATACAGGACGCATACCTTATCATATGTAGTTTGGCATTTTGTTGTTGTTGTAGGGTTTCAGGCGCATCAGCAACTTATGCCATATTGCGGCGTATAAAATATGTCTGTTAATCTGTTTGCTGGACGAAAACCGAATTTTCGGGGGAAAAAGCATATAATCCACGGCTGAGGCCGACTAATTCAGCCACTTTGTGAAAAAGGCCCGTAAAAATCCCTCTCATTATTGACAGAATTCGAACTGATCTTTCGACCCGGTGTGGGGAGAAGGGTGATTATACCAACTTTGCTACCCCACGAGGGGTTTTCATTAGCGTTCATTGGTCTCATTTTATTTTGGCTCTAGATTCCACTAGTAGTTACAACCAAACTATTATATTAGGCCACCCGAATATTTAAATTTATCTGCCGTGCATTGTGTACTATGTCTGTAAATTGCGTGTGTTCTTTGGTCGATTTGCCTGTTTTGCTAGACGAAACCCCCCCCCCCCAGTTTCTGGGAGTAAACCTAGCTATCTACGCCTGAGACCGGCTAACTCAGCCACTGAATGAAAAAAGCCCATTAAAGTTCCTCGCGTCATCGACGGGATTCGAACCCGGGCCTTTTCCACCCGAAGTGGGGAGGACGGTGACGATACCACTGTGCTACCCACGCAGACCACTAGTAGTTACAGATTGTACAGAGCACCCATCAATATTTTGTTATCATATAGTTGACGATAGAAATGTAATCTTTGGGGTATGGATTGAATGGTGCCGCCCGAAGACATGGCCTTTCTAACTTTGCTTTTAATAGTTTTCGTCTATTTTTCATGCTTACAGTGAGTGTATCAATCTCCCATTTTTATTCTACAGCAAGGCTTTCCTGCAGGTACGCCATGTGCATACCAAAAATAATTCGATACCTGACCTACGATTTTTTAATTATTCGCCATCCTGCCCTTTTGTAACTTATCATTAAGTCAATGGTAGAGGCATCGGTACTCAATTTACTTTGCATCGAGTACAAAACAGATAGAAAAGATTAAAAGAGAGAAAGAAAGAAAAGATGTGCAATATTAAGCAAATATCCAAGGTCATCTAAAATCGACTACATCAGTCCCTAGCTTTCAAAGAGTAAAAGCATATTCAGAACTCACTGGACACCAAATATTAGCCCCGTGAAGAAATAAATGTCTTAAATTTTTAATGTGTCACTATATAATTTTATAATTGTATTTTCAGAGTAACAAATTTTTGCCTCCGCTACCAAAAAATATATTAACAGAGAAGAACAATGTGTGTGTTTGTGTATTTCTTACGCGTCAAAGCAACTGAGACGATTAGGCGTTAGTATATTGAGTATATTCTGTGTTCGATTTAGTATTTATAAATACATATAATGCAAGGAAGCGAACTTTTTTTGCATCAACCAATTTTGCGTTTTCTGGACGAAAAACCTGAGTTTCCAGGAGGAGAAAGCATGTAGTCTTCCCCTGAGACCGACTAACTCAGATACACGTGGAACTCGTGTACACGTGAAACTTTTATTGGAGTTTTTTTCCACGTTATGAAAAAAAAATCCATAAAAGTTTCTTACTCATTGACGGAATTCGAACCCAGACCTTACCTACTCGATGTTGGGAGGGTAGCGATTAAAAAAAGAACCAATACGGTTGGTTTAATCTGAGCCTTAAATCAGGATGCTCCAAGAGAGTAAACTGAGTTACTTAAAGACACAAGTATCTCTTTACCATCCACAAAATGATGTGCCAAATACTAAAACTCTGACGATGATAATAATTCAACTAGGGAAACTTGGAGATCAGCTTAATTCATGACTTGTTTCTTGCAACACATACACCAACGTACATTCAGTTTCTTTCTCATGACTTATATAGACGTTACCATGACACTGTTCTTCTGTACTAGCATCTATGCTTTCTCTTCTGTCTTCAAAACCAATCTGAACACAGATGATTGTTTTACAGATGTGCCCTAACTAGTCAACATCCATTCATTGTTCAACTCCAAAGTCACCGAACTGACGTTTCCTCGTCCTCATTTATTTTCACATTTTTTTGGAAAACACTTTCCTCTGTATGGATTTCCTGAGCATTATAATCTACAGAAATTCAAGTCCAATGTCAACAAGCATCTTCCGTCTTCTGAACCTTCAAATGTACTATCTTCACGCATTATAAGTTCTAATACCGATGTATTTGGGACTAATATAAAAACCATCAACTCAAAAATTGTCACAAGAAAGCGAGATAATGCTGTGTTCAGAAGATATTGTCAATCAATATTGGAAGAGTTTTTACTTTCAAAGCAATTGACACTATTTCCATAGTAATGACTGTCATACGGATGGATCTTAAGCTAAAACAATATTGTCTCCAAGATTACCTTAAGTGGCAAGCCAGTTTCACCTTAGAGGGGCATGATAATTGTCTTAACGGAAGATAGCGGTACGACAAAAAATATCCATTATGTTGTCATGCTATGCTACAGGTTGCAATACGTCTCTATGGGTTAAATATTATTTCAGAAGTAATTGTAATCTTATGTGATTATTTCATTCATTCAGACATCGTTGAGATTGCAGCATTTCGTGTAAAAGCAGTTGAGATAAATCATCACATGCAAGTCATTTCAAGATGACATCATTATGTGTAAAATGTTCTGGTCTTAGAGACTTAAAGAGTTTTGAAGCTCCACAGAATAGTACGTCAGCGAATAGTTAACGCCACATGAGGTGTAAAATAATCATATAGCACAAGGCCTTGATTTTAAATGGTTAAAAAAAGTGTACGTTGGTACTGGAAATTCCAATGGTTTAGAAGTTTCATTACTTTCAGTTATATTACAATTAATTCAATATATATGTATATATAAAACATTGCATACTACATTTATTTGTTTATATAGAATGCCATATTCTATATGCACATATTTTTTATGCATACCATCTGATGTTATGTATTTATAGATTGATTGATTTTCTCTATTTATTTTGATTTTCTGATTTTTTAATTTTTCATTTAATTTTTTGCATTTATTATTTTCATTACTGTATTTATTTTTCAAGTTTGACGCATTTATTAATTAACATAGAAGGCGCTTTCAAGGTTACAGTGCAATGGCGTCAGAAATGCGATTACGTGCTAAGTGTAAAGGTGGATGGTGGTTTTCGTTTTGTGGACAGCACACTTCAAAAATAATATAGTAATTTAATTCCTAATAAAGAAAAAAGGTAACGCATTTATTTTTGCGTTTTAAGGTAGGTAGTAAGGTTATTCAAGCTGTACTTGTATTTAGATTTTCTATAAACAGAAACTGATAATTTGTTTATACCTGGCTTGTGGATGTACAAAATATAATGGACATGTAAAACTTGCACAGTCCATACCGGTACCTTTCCGAACCTGTTGCTTGAAATGTTATTCTCTTTAGAATCAGAAAATAATTCTGATTCGTGCACAAATACTTTCAAAGTAAAATAAGAAGGGGGGAGGTAAATACCCTAAGACTAACCACAGCGGGCTAGGCATATGCAGTGACGTCACGCCTCCTCGAAATTCAACAGGAAAGGTACCAGCTCGTAAAGTTTAACCAAATATAGTACCATACTTTTAAGTGCTGTGCTGAATTTCCAAGTTTTTGAGGGGGAAAAATGCTGATCTACGTCTCTCGGATGGTTACCACTACTGGGACGTTTTCAGTACATATAACTCAGCA
This sequence comes from Mastigoproctus giganteus, assembly GCF_048544385.1. Lineage (NCBI taxonomy): Eukaryota > Metazoa > Arthropoda > Arachnida > Uropygi > Thelyphonidae > Mastigoproctus > Mastigoproctus giganteus. The sequence goes on along the minus strand of NC_143576.1, from coordinate 226,390,034 downwards.
GCTGATTGCCTTATCCTGACGTTGAATTTATAAATCTTTATTTCATACCCTGAAAAATTTATAGTTAAAATATTTCCAGCACAACATCTTAATGAGTCGTGATATCTCTTCATGTGCTGCCACGTGTAACCTTTGATAAAGCCCGGATCAAAATGTTTGTTATCAAGTCGCACTGTTCACTTGGCTTATCATTATATATCAGCTGACACGAGGCTCATGTCACTACTATGGATCTTTCCTTTTGGTGGGCGCACATCGAATTGTGTGTGCCGATAAAAATAGGTGTTAAATAGCTTTTGAATTTGAATTTAATAAAAATAGGCCTATAGTAGTAGCGTTTAGTGTAATATATCTATAGTAGAGTAATAAAAAAATAATAATAATTCTTTAAAAAATATATTACAAGAAAAACAATATTTTTTTTCGGAAAAAAAATATCATGTGTGCCCAGCATGTAAGAAATAAAAAATAGAATATCCGTAAATATAATACGAAAATATATATTAAATAATAATAATATTAATATTTAATATTATTATATTTTTATTATTATTATTAAATAGAATTAATTGTGAATATTGAAGTAATTAATACAAGTATTATTAAATTAATATTATTAAATGATAATATTAATATTAATATTATCCTTTTGTTTTATTTAAAGTAACTTATGGAGAAATGTTGGATAATGATTGTAAAGAAAGATTGTAAGATTCGTCTTTCATGTTATAAATTCAAAAGTAATAATAATAGCGCGATTCGCCCAGTGGGTTACAACGCTGGCCCGTCAATACCATGCACCTTGGTTCGAATCCCACCGCGGGAAAAAAAAATCTTGGAGGAGTTAGAAAAAATCGCGAAAGTCGCTTCATGGGACCTACTCCCCTAAGGTTGAAGTGACGGCTGAGGGTGAGTCGCTCCCATAACCACCATCCACCACTGGATGCCAAACCCAAAACAGGTCTAACTCCAGACCTGGATGAAGATGAGAAGTAGAAATATTGAATATACTACATCGAGTGTGGTGTAGGATAAAGTCACTCACGTTCAGACCTTAGGCAGAGGTTCAGCTCGAAGAATCGAAGACTCTCCCGCGAACGACAGTGAAGCGAGTGGCGCTGTCTTCCGTATGGCTGCCTCAACTGAAGGACAAGCCCAACCTTCCTGCCCAACTGGGCTAGTGACCACCGAAGAGGGAAGAACATGAAGTGGAGCATCGAAATGAATACGTTCGCCATGCGAACATACTAAGAAGTAACGAAACTAGAGACACACAACACAATGTAGAGGACGAAACTACACACAATGTGGATGGAACGATTCCCGACTGTTCAGGTCACTGAACAGCGAATAGCAGACCAGAGACGGACCATCGTCAAGTTTAACCTTCCATCTTGGAAAAACTTAAGCAGGATTTGAACGACCAACTACAAACAATAACGAATTTGGATATAACGGAACCAGAACCGGAGGAGGAACAGCAAGAACACTACAACCCAGTGCAGTTGAAGTGTAAAAAGACAAGACCACCATATCGAAAACAGAAGAGTGGAAGAAAGCGCTACACTACGATCTAAGCCATGAGGCCGAGAAGCGATGGAAGAAAGCGCTACACTACGATCTAAGCCATGAGGCCGAGAAGCGATGGAAGAAAGCGCTACACTACGATCTAAGCCATGAGGCCGAGAAGCGATGGAAGAAAGCGCTACACTACGATCTAAGCCATGAGGCCGAGAAGCGATGGAAGAAAGCGCTACACTACGATCTAAGCCATGAGGCCGAGAAGCGATGGAAGAAAGCGCTAGCAGAATTAGAGGAACTGGACCCCACAAAAATCCAACAGAATCCTTTGGCAAGTCACAGACCACCTCAATACCCGAATACTATCGCATTACCTTAACAACAATGAAGTAACGCTAGACATCGTCTGCACAACCATTTACTCTGCCCTGTAGCAGTCACTAGGATAAACGGAAGGGAAACCAGAGGACAACATAACAGAAAACGCAAAGACAAGGAACCACTAGCCTGGAAAAGAAAACTGCAGAAGATAGAAGAGATAAGAGTGAAGATAGGCCAACTGACCAGTACCAGTATAATCAGAGGAGCGAAGAATACCTTAGCACCCACAAGAAGAAACTCCTGGCACTCAGCAAGAGACTTCGCTGCTACAGGGCACTCTCCCTCTAGCGGCAAAGCATCAAATATCCTGTTGTCTAATAACAGACAACAGGATATTTAATGAAAACCAAAGAGTCTTCTACGGGAAAATCGGGCAAGAGGAGAAAGAAGGCAACTAACCCCCCCTCCCCAACCAGAACGTATTCAAGGAGTTCTGGGGAAACTGTGGAGCTGCAAAGTTAGCTAGGATGGTTGTGCCCCCTGGATAGATCTAGAAAGGGAAAAAACCAAGATCGTACAAGAAATGAGAGATTCAGGAGGAAGAAGTACAACAGTCGATCAGGAAGTTCCACAACTGGCGAACTCCAGGAATAGATAACATCGACAACCACTGGTACACGAAATTCAGCTGCATACACAGACACATAGCAAAGCAGTTCACCCAGATAATAAGTCTCATTGACACAGTCCCAGTGCCACTGACTCAAGGAATCACCTGACTGAAGGCTAAGGACAAAGACACCACAAACCCACAAAGTACAGACCAATCACTTGTCTCCCAACAATGTACAAGGTTCCGACCAGCTGCATAACTAAAAAGATATCAAACCATTTGAAGAGCCAGAACATCATGGTCAAGCAGCAAGGGGAAATTTACCATTGACACTGCAGTTACGAAGCAAGCCTACAAGAAGCACCCCAAACTGTACATGGCCTACATCGACTATCGCAAGGCCATCGACTCCGTTCCCCATAGCTGGCTGATAGAGATACTGAAGATCTACAAAGTCAACCTGACACTGGCAAACTTCCTAGAAGCAACCATGGCAAAATGGAGGACCACCATCAAGGTTGAGAACACCGATACCCATCAAGAGAGGAATCATCTTCCAAGGAAATTCCCGGAGCCCACTATTATTATTGTTATCTATATGGTGCAAGGAAGCCTGAGGCTTATGCTGCACTGACCAAAAAATTGAGAGAGAGAGAGAGAAGTAGAAAGGAATCATCAAGAAAGAGAAGAATGATATCCAGCTCAGGACCCTGGGTGTGCCAAGCCTATACTCACCAGATGTGAGCCCCTGGGGAAAATGTACATGGATGACATCAAACGCTATGCCGCAACTGAGAATCAACTTCAATAGCTACTCCAGATCATCTAAAAGCTCAGCACTGACATCCGGATGCAATTTTACTTTAACAAATGCAAGATCTATGGACTGCATCAAGAACATCCAGTAGGAAAAACTATCAGCTGAAGACCAGTGAAGAGATTGAAGCTATGGCAGAAGAGACATACAAATGTCTGGGGATGGTCCAAGCCCACCAGTTAGAACACAATAAGGATCAAGGCCCACCTGACTGAAAAATACCATCAGAGACTGAGAAGCCTGCTAAAAAAATCAAAGCTGAATGTTGGGAACATGGTCACAGCCATAAACACTTATGCAGTCCCCAGTACTAACGTACTCCTTTGGGATCACAGATTGGACTAACACCAAGCTGGAGTAGATATAAGATAGACCAGGATCGACTAAGACCATATTGTGAAGGAGGGAGGGGATTGACGACTTCACTGAACAAGAGATTCGACGATGCCACCTGGCCCAAGTAACAATCCTGCACATCACCGCAGGATTCAGGGCGATCTACCAGACGGATTATACTCACAGACACGACTAGGTGGCTAGGATCATTTATGCTAGCATCAGAAGCTAGCACAAAAATACTAGCTGATCAAAGAAAGTTTACCGTGTTACAAGCACGAGCCTCAGGCCGTACTAAAGACCTCTACTCACAGACTATACTGGGACCGTGCCTTGCCATAATGACTGACAAGATTCCGCATAACAGACCAGACATGGCACTCATCGACAAGAAGGAAATGGCTACCTACCTGATCGACATAGCAGTGCCAACAGCAGCAACCTCCAGAAAACATACGAGGAAAAGTTCAGGTAGTACTCAGACCTAAGACAGGAAGTCAAAGATATGTGTCATATGGAACGAGTAATGACCATCCCGATTACCGTGTCAACCACCGACATGGTGCCAAAAAGCCTCCATGAGAACCTAGCAACGTTAGGCCTCACAGAGAACACTTAAATGGAACTCCAAAAAGCCGCAATCCTGAACACCTGTAGGACAGTAGGTTTCTCGACCAACAGTAACAACAATGATAATAAATAGACATAACCAACCACTCCATACACTTTTTACCAGTACGCATCATGGGGCAGAAAAAATCCCATAAATAAAGTTTTTTTTTTTTTTTTATAATAAGAAATCCCATATTTCTATTTGAAAGCAAATTGATGATTGTTGCTATATTCACATAAGGGATAACAAGCATTTAGAGAAATAGAGAATCTTTATTGCATTTAACACATGCTTTTAATTTGTATGCCCATAATTAATGCTAATTCCGATACTGTACTGATATAAATTTATACCATATTGTTCCAACTAATAAAAATCAATAACTTAATAATATAAATGCTTTTTGCATTAGGCAATTTGTGGTTCTCCTCTTAACATTCAGAGAAATTTGTGACCCGGAACTTCAAAACTGTTAAACCTTCTTAATGCACAAGGTGGGGAGAGGTCTAGTTCAAGTCTATATTAAGCTCTGTACAGCGATAGCTGAATTTCAGAACGTTAAGAGCCCCATTCTGTGCAGGGTTTATCAGTAAAACTTCTGTTTACAGATATCTAGAGCTAGATAAGTTTAAGATGAGTATAATCTTAATTGTGGGGCTGCATTAACTATGTGATAACTAAATTCCTACAGTGAACCTCTAACTATCTTAATAATTTATTAGCAAAACAAAAAAGTTGACTGTTGGAAAATTCAGGGAAAAATACAAGTGAGGTTTCTATCATGCTCACTCTGCATTCAGTTATACAAGGAGCGCTCCCATAATCCTGGTCTCAGAAGAAAACATTTCTTTAGTTTACAAATTATAGTATAATTGTCCTCGTGGGTAGCACAATAGGTAGGATTGCCATCCTCCCACCCTGGGTGGAAACGACCTTAGTTCGAGTCCCATCAATGACGAAAGGAATTTTTATGGGCTTTTTTCACAGCATGGCTGAGTTAGTCGGTCTCAGGCGAGGATAGTCTGGTTTTCCTCCCGAAAACTGATTTTTGTCCACAAAACAGAAAATTGACCACGGAACACACAAAATTTATAGACAATGTACATGGAGCAATATGGCCTTTGTCGCTGATGCTCCTAAAAATATAATTAATAAAGGGTCTTTGGTTTCTTTCTGGCAACTGCAGATTCCACACTATGCCAACAGTTCTCTATACGATTCAGGTCCGGGCTGTTTTCTGGCCAGCTAAGAGTTGTAATGGACCGTTCTTCCAACCATTTTTTCGCCTGTAACAAATGTAAAAATATTACTGTCGAACCTCTAATGCAGAAATGAAGCTAAAGTAACTACAGAAGTGCCTACTTACACTTTTCGCCCGATGATAAGGAGCAGAGTCGTCCTGAAAGATGCAGTTACTTGGCAAGTTGAAATGGTCTCTAATGGTTGGCAGCAATTTGCCTTCCAATATAGCCAGGTATCCATCGGCATTTACACGGAACCTTTTATAAACTGCAGGTGATACGAAATGCACCCCCATATTATATTCAAAATATTACATGAAAGTTTTTTGAAATTTAGTTATAATTTTATGAGACCAGACTCATGGGAAAGATATTGAAGACTTGTGAAACTCTGATTGCGAAATAATCCCTGTCATTTCCATGGATAATTTTTTTTATCTCTTCTTTGTTATGCCATTTAATATTTTATCAGAACGTTCTGTACTTATTAGTAGTCAGCATAACAAAAAGAAAATCAGTCAGCATAAAATTTTGGAAATAAGGTGAAGGGCACCTTAAAAGAAACAGAGAACACACTCCATAAACGAGAAAACAAAGGATTGCATTCAGAACAGGTGATGATAAAGTGGAAATAATTCATCGTAAAGGCAGGTAATAACAAAAACCTTGGACTTTGAAAAAGTAAAGATAGCAGCTTGACAGAAGAAATGAATCCATTATTTATGAAAACCTTTTTTTCCGATAAAAGAACACCCATACCTGCAAATTTCACAACATGCCATAAGATGATATACAAGGTGCGGCTAAAAAGAAAGGAGAAAAATTTAAAAAAAAATTTTTTTAATACAAAATTTCAATGTTTATCCCCTTCAAAGTACTCTCCAGCCACACCTATGCTGTGCTCCATTCGCGATTTCCAGGATCTAAAACAGCAGCGGAAGTCCTCGGAAGATACCGCCTTTAATTGCTGCATTGTGTTCTTCTGAATATCTTCTAAGTCCTCAAATCGTTTTCCTTTGAGGTGAGTTTTAAAAAAGTCGCACGGTACCAGATCTGAAGAATAAACGGGTGCTCCAACGCGACGCTGTCACCCGTCTGGCTAGTGGACGAACCCACCACTTGGCAGGTATATAAAGTACATTGTATTCACGTAGACTTCGTAGTAATTCGATGTCAGTATGGATAAACGTCGTGAGTTAACCGACTTTGAAAGAAGGATGATAGTGGGTGCCCGACGAATGGATCATTCTATCGCGGAGGTGGTACAGAAATTGCACTGTCCCCGTTCGACAGTATCAAGAGTATATCGGGAATATGTCATTTCCGGAATAACAGTTCAAATGGGCGAAAGAACATCGACACTGGACCTTGGATGATTGGAGACGGGTATCCTGGTCCGATGAGTCCCGTTTCCAGTTATTTCGAACGGGCGGGAGGGTACGTATCTGGCGGAAACCGCACGAAGCTATGCATCCGTCATGTCAACAAGGAATTGTTCAGGCAGGTGGACTGTCGGTAATGGTCTGGGGCGAGTTCAACTGGCACACGTCGGGACCTCTGGTACATCTAGACGCATCTCTGGCCTATCCAGGTTACGTGTCCATCCTTGCAGACCAGCTGCATCCCTTCATGGTGCACCCACAGGGCAATGGACTCTTCCAGCAGGACAGTGCGCCTCCTCACAAAGCTGTGGTGACTAGAACATGGTTCGAAGAGCATTCCGCAGATTTTACCACCGTGGAATGACGGTAAAACCTCCCCGTTCACCGGACATTAACCCTGTGAAGCATCTTTGGGATGCTGTGGAAAGGTCCGTCGAGCTTTGGATCCTCCACCCAGGAATGCGACGGAATTATGGACAGCGGTGCAGCAAACATGGATGGAAATACCTGTGGAACGCTTTTGTGAACTAGTGAACTCAATGCTTCGCCATGTTACTATCCTTATCCAGGCGAAAGGTGGGCCTACCCATTACTAGGTAGTTATCCCATGATTTCTGTCCACTCAGTGAACGACATTCCAGGATAGAAGGAAAAATAATAAACTTACAAAGTAGCGGAAAATAGTCGCTAAACTTTGTGTAGGCAAGTAAAGTATGTTTACAGCAGAAAAATAGCATCTCGATATTGCGTTCGGTAAACTAATAGCTCACGAGAAATAAAAAATAGGGGAGTAGGAATGTAAAAAGAATATGGAATAAGAGGGATATAGTTGGGCTCGGGCAGTCCAGCGTTCCGTATATCCAATTCCCGTTTGGTAGCTCATTGCCTATTCTGGTCCTCTCAATTATCCAACTTATATCCGTTATGGTCTTTCGGTTCCTTCTGACAAAATAAGCAGTGTCCCTAGTCCATAATCCATGTTACTATATTATAATATTCCTCTTAAACTTCCTATAAATACAATGTGTATATATATATATATATATATATATATATAAGATTCTGTGGCAATAAATCCATATTGGACTAAGGATCAGCATCACTCTGCGATTTTCTCTCATTAAGAGGATTATTACTGGTGGACTGCCTTGCCTGCCTTGAGATCATTGTTTTTGTTCTTGTCTCCCATTAGCGTATAATGTTTCTAGCAGCTGATTTTTGGGTGTCTCTTACTGTTTTTGTTGTCTTGAGAATGTCTGCGCGTGGAAGATGCAAGGAACTTTTATGGGCTTTTTTACTCCGTGGCTCAGTTTGTTGGTCTCATTGCAAACCCCCAGAAACTGGGGTTTTTCGTCCAGCAAAACAGGCAAACCGATCAAAAAACACACGCAATTTATAGACATAGTACACATGGGTATATGTAATGACTTACAAGGTGACCATAATATAATAGTTTGGTTTGGTTTTGGTTTTTTGGCTTGAGAATATATATGCCTGCTATGTGACAAGCTATCGCCCCACTCCTGGAGGCATGGGCGTCTGCAGAGGGGGGCAAACGGGGAACTTGCCCCTCCCTGGGATCGAGTAAAAAATTCCACAAATTATAATCGTAAAAGTGATTGAGATATGTAACCTTACACCCTCGACCATGGGACGCTTTGTCTGCCTTAAAATTTTATTACGGGTTGGCCGGTTTCGACCTTCGGCGGGATAACCATAGAACACGTGTTTCATCTATTGCAGCAATAAGACACGTGTTCCTGTTTTTGGTTCATCCACTGATATTCCCCAAACTTTACCAGAAGTTTTGGAACATTGCGACTATTTCCCTTCTATTAATTCGGCAATAGCTATTGGTATGACATTACCTGCTACGACCTGTACCATTGAAAGAAGTTTCAGCACCTTGAGACGTGTGAAAACATGGTTAAGGTGTCCACTATCTCAGAAACTCACCTATAAGGTTTATGTATGATTAGTGTGCCCAAGAAGAAACTAGAAGAGGAAGCAGTAAAGAAGAAATTTATTGAAAATGTCATCAATAGGTTTGCAAGCGATTGACGGAGAATGCAATTCTTATACGATATCTGATTATTGAAATTATTATTATTATTTATATATATGTAAAGTTATGTAAAAGAATATAAGAAAGAGAAAAGGAGAAAGAGTGACAGAACAGATTAATGCCATCAAATTTATGATTGTACATTACATCTGTCTGTAATACCAACTAGATGAATTGGAGAATTTAGCATAAAAGTATTAGGGGTGCAAACTATACTCATTAGTTCAAAGGGCCAACTTTAGGTAACCTAAGTTGGACTTATTTGTTGTACCCTATAAATAAACACATAAAATAGTAAAATTAAAATGATAATATAGCTAATTATAGATACAAATATATCTATACATTGAATGGAACGTTAACTAAGGCTAGCTCCACTCAATATATCCCATCAATAATTAGCTGAAGCTATCTGTTTCTGTTTGCTATTTGCCATCTGGAAAATGGCAAACAGAAATGAGTATAGTTTGCACCCCTAATACTTTTGTGCTAAATTCTCCAGTTTATCTAGTTGGTATTATAATTAACTAAAAAATTTGTCATATATATATATATTAATTTTTGTTTCCTTTATATTGTAAATTTATATACATTATGTATGTGTTTTTGTATTGATGCAATACTGTATTCTACAATCTACTTGTTTAATTAAATAATTATTTAAAAAATTAAATAATTAAATAAAAATTTATTGATGTGATTATTTGTCTCCAAGCTTTGCCCCCCCCCCCCAGAAAATTTTCTGTGTACGCCCATGACTGGAGGGATCTCGTTTTTGCTCCTCTTTATTGTCCCACTGTCTTCTGTCTACCTTCACTGAGTGCTAGTATCTTTTATATTCTACTTTTAACTGCTACTGTCACCTATGGAATTGACTGTCACTTCCCAGGGGTGTGGTGTTCCAATTAATGTTGAAGAACTGTGTATTTGTGAGAAATGATTGATATTCTTCAAAAAATAAATGCGATTGTTAAGGGCGAAACTGATATACCACCCTCTAGTTTTGTAATGTCATAGCGATAAACCTTGGAGCTCCCCGGTGATAAGATAATTGCATTTCGTCTTGGTGTGTGATTTTCAGAATAAAATCACTTATAAACAAGGAGTAAAACATTACACATTTTCCAATAGCAGTTCAGAAAAACAGTTATAAATAAAAAAAGATGTTTCACAAGAGGTATCCAAGTGAAAATTTATATTGCCATTTCGTTCCGAATTAATACTGTAAAAGTAATTTCTTCTTCGTAATGACATCCATTAATAATAACGAGTACTTCCATATTATTACTGGAAATAATTGTAAAATCTCAATAACAGTATCAAGAAACGACATGAATTTCCCCATGCTTATAAGTTAAGGTTTGACGACAACAAACGTATGGGATCAGATGAATCGGAAGTGAAGGATGTCACTTGCTTTTAGCTGGATGAAAATCCAGGTTTCAAAAATAAAGGTTCATTAGATTTCCTCATCTCATAAAAGACGGATTTCCGTCTTTGTACCCTTGCAGGTAGCATGTGGATAGTTTAGCTACTCTCTTTACAACGCTTGAAAAAGGGATGGTTTCGATTCCCGTTGCTAGCCAAATTTGAAAAAATCTTCCTGTCGGGATGGGAAGAAATTTCATTCGATTTTTTTCATACCGTTGTCGAGTTATTATTATTATTTTTTTTTTTTCTTTATCCTTATAAGATTTTTTTCCACCCCGTGAACAGTACTGGTTCCAAGTGCATAGAGTGGTTGGTTGTATCCGGTTACTAGTATTATTATTAGAGTTGATCGAGGAACTCTGACTCCTACAGGTGTTCAGAATTGAGGTTTTGCAACCAGGTTCTTATGGGACTCTTTGGCAGGTGTTCAGGTGCTCAGTTCTAGAAAACTGGAATTGAACATCTGAACAACTGAGAGCCTTTTGTTAGTATACGTATATCCTAAGAGTAATTAAGTTTGAATACCATATTTGTACAGCTACTCGAGGTGAATGTATGCAACCGAAACAATTTTAAGGCTGCCATTTTTATTATTATAATATTAAATTTTTTCTCCTTCTCAACAGAATCCGAACCCCGGCTTTTTTTTTTTAATAAAAATAATAAATAAATAAATTTTAAAAAAATGAATATAATATAAAGAACACTCACGGACCGCTGTGCTGTCCGTGAGTGTTCTTTATATTATATTAATTATTACTTGTTTATTATATAATACAGAAGTCATAGGTCGACTATTTCGTGTACAGTTTAGCGAGTTCGACAGACATAAGCCTGAAAATGCGCTGCTAATGGTTGCAAATAACCGTGAATTAAAAAAAAAAAAAGGATAATATTGTCCTCGTGTTCATTTGCGTTGAATGTTTCGGTTAATTGAATGTTGACTGCAAGGCTTTAATTGGATTACGTATATCTCAAGCATGAAAGCATTGTAAATTCGACTAACTTAAAAAGCCTGTAAATTAATCCACTAAGAAAATCAAATTTTCTTCGCTTTCCATTTTTGATGGGTTAAAAGCGCCCTCTGCTATAATTAGACTTTTGATACTTGATTGTTTAAATTGCGCATTTGCTTTTCAATCTTTTTTGGGACTTTTTTTAAACGATGTAAATAGTGTTTACTTCACATTGTTTTCCTCTGTTTTTATACTTCCTTCCTTCCTGCCTTCAACGCATTTGCAGAAACATAGACATGTGTTTTTATATGGAAACAGGCGGTTTGCTTCACTGGTCTTTTACTCACCAAGAATGATAAAAGTAGGACACCGTATGACGTGGTGAATGTCGCAGTGTCATTGTGCAAAGGATAAAAAAAGTTCTTACAATCTCGCATACTCAAAGTAGTGAAAAATTATAGGTTATTTAAAACACCTTCAGTGAAAAAAAAAACAATAAGTAATTGGATGTTGTATATATTCTTGCCTACCGATATAGAATAGGGATTCTGTTCTTTACATTTTCTGTATGTATATTTTTATATTGGGATGTGCAACAGTAGAGGAGGAGTGTTGTTGTTGTAGTAGAGTTTTAGAAGCATCAGCAACTAAGGTCGTATTTCTCCGTGTATATTGTCTGTAATTGCATGTGTTCTGAGGTTGATTTTCTATTTGCTAGACGAAAAACTGGAGTGTCCGGAAGAAAAAAGGCATGCTACCCTCGCCTGAGACCGACTAACTCAGCCACATTGTGAAAAAGGCCAATAAAAATTCCTCCTGTTATCGATGGGACTCGAACTCAGATCTTTACCACCCGGTGTGGAGAAGACGACGATCCAACCAACTGTGCTGATCACGGGGCTAGGAGGGGTGTCTAGTAAATTAATAGTCGAGTGATAGGGAACGATAAAATGAAAACAATGTTAGATTAAGCGCTGATGCAGCTAAGGACATGAGGTGACCGTGTATTATGTCTGCACCATGTATCCTATTGTCGGTTTGCCTCTTTTATATTTAATTTGTGGTTTATTAAAAACCATAAATTAGATATAAATCTTCCAAGAAGAAAACCGACTAACTCAACCTCTGTGTGAAAAAAAGCCCATGAAAGTTGCTCCCATCAAGACGGAGTTTGAACTTTTTGAACAAGGCCTTTTCCGCTACGTGTGAAAATACAATAATAGTAACTACTGTACTAATCTCAAAGACGACAGAAAATAACTTAGTGAAAATTTGTAAAATATAATTTGAATAATTAATTATTAGAAAGAAAACTTTAACAGGAAATGTTCATTGAACATATACACCTGTAGGTTACTGATCATTGTGTGGCATTGCCAGGAAAGGCATTACTATACGATATTCAGTTGAAGTCTACTATGCCAATTACGGGAAGCACGAAAAAAAAAAAAAAATCTTATATCACTGTTCATTAATACCAGTGAATTGCAAATATAGGCGGCTAGGCACAATTCTGCTCTGCTGTACGCTTATCTGTAATATTGGCAAATGGAATTTAATTATTTGTATGCTGGTAGCTGTTCCAGCATGCTGAGAGATGCCCTAGGATATAAAAGAACATTCATTTTCATTCATTTATTAATTACACACGATATAAAGTCTCAAGGTTATGTACATCAAAGTGTATACATGATTTATATACAATATATATTTACATATAATTAGATGCTCTGTACATATCATTAAACACTCGTGTACATGTGTGTGTGTGTAAGTGTGTTCTTAAATCAGGGTAGCTCCCAGGACGTAAGCCCAACTCTACCTTGAGAATTTGTGAATATGTAGTCTTTACAAAGCAGGCCTGGAAACGTATGATGAATTACCTGGGTCTGATTTTACTGTAGCGCAATTCGCGCATGAAATCCCGCACCCACTAGAAGTAGTGCAATACCAGTGAGTGCCAGCAATCCCGCTCCCCAGGTTGTCCGTACTAGGGAGCCAGCAGGGAAAAAAATAATAAAACAACACTAATAACCATTAGTCTGTATGGCACAACTATAAACTTCAAAAATCGCAGTTCGACTGAATATTTCCTCATTTGCTGTTCCATATGCACTGGAACCTCCAAACCCAATAAAGATACTGTCCAGCAAATGTCCAACTATGCGCCCTGGATAATAGAACCATTACAGCACCAGACCCGACGCAGTGAATCAGGTCCAGCACCCCAGAATCCAGAAGAAAGTATTCATTATCACTGCACAAAAGACAACTAACCAGAGCACCAGACCCAACACCTTGAATCAGGTCCAGCACTCCAGCTGCTAGCCAAAGGTAGAAACTAATAGTTGAACTCAACGTTCTCCAAAATCACAGAACCGACACAAGGAATCGGGTCCAACAAGAAACCCCATGAAGACAATCCATGATTTCTACTCTTTAGCTTCTCTGAACTGCTCAGAGAACTTTATGTCGAACTGTATAATTTCCCCTAAGTATTTTTCTAAATGCACTACTTTTATTGCGGTACTATCCAATTGATATATTATTCTAGGATTATTGCTATGTTATTAGTGGAGTATCTGCACTATGAAATATTCTTTCAAAGTGGCATGCTCTGAATAAAATGTCAATAATATACAGGAATTTTGCCAGCAGCGACAATCAGGTCATTATCCGATTGTATAGAGCAATGGTGAAGCTGCAGCTCAATGGTGAACCTTGAATACTGCATACAAGTCAGGAAGCCTCATTTTTCGAAGGAGCCAGGTATGTTGGAACTAGTGCGGAGAAGAGCAACATAAGGGGCACGAAAGGGTACTCTTAGCAATTAAGACAAGACTAGTTCTGGAAACTGGGAACTTTCAGGGAGACCTGACTGAAGTGTTTAAGGCTTAAAATGGATTGAATAAACTAAATGTTGATGGTATTCTTATTCTTTCTCGGATGACACACATAGGACATAAATTTAAATTGAAAATAATTATTGCAGAATAATTTTCTTTCAGCCAGAGAGTAACTGATTGCTGAAACAGACGTCCATCTGGTGTTATGGAACTGGGCAATTTGAATAAATTTAAGAAAGAATTAAACGAATTATTAGAGGGATGAACAACAAATAATTCGTTTGCTTGCCTCCCTGGATCATTTTCCACTACTAATCTAATACCAATATTAAATTGCAAATGATTTTAGCCACCAACCTGCCATGAAGTTGGATTCGAGAATAGCAACACCACCAACATATGCGGAATATTTGCTGATAAGAAAATTTATTTCTTTCTGTAGACATTAGAATCATAAATATCTGCCCAAGTAAATAGCACTCTATCCATCCATTGCAGGTTTCCTAAATAAAGCAGCACACAAACAATAGTGATTTATGTTTTTATGAAATCATCACTCCTGCTATGAGTTTCACGTCAGTAATTTATAGTAGGCGCTATGAAGAAAGATATCCCCCATCCGCTTCTATACCATTCATCATTATTCAAAGAAAGCCCAAAACTTATACACTTTTTTTTTCTGTGGAAGTTGCGTATGATAACATACTTCAACAAGCCGTTTGATAAGCACAACGTAAAAGATGACAATTGCCATAAATTATTAAGAATGAAAAATGGTGTTATGCTAGCTGGAAACTTTGAATGATAACAACGAATAACAGTACCTCGTTTAAATAAGAGCTTAAAGCATTTGTAAGATGGTGAAAAAGTGAAGCAATCCTCACTGGTATCTATTTCACTTTTTATTTCAATTGTGGCGTTATTCCTAAGCTTTTGATTACCTTTCCACTCTTCGTGTCACGGTTTCTCTTTCAGATGTTGAGCCAGGATTTCTCTAACTGAATATCATCAAATCTACTCTCTTGATACAAAAATGTTATGACATTGTGTTCTGCTTTAATGCGCTAGAACTTTGCAGTTCATTAGATACTCGAAGAGATACACCGCTGCAAATGTTTTATTACTTCTAAACAATTGATTCTGTTCTAGTCGTATAAACCTGTTTGATGGTGATCAAACTATGCAGATGCTACCATAAAATAATAATGATGTAAGAATGAAGCAGACATGTACTTAGTACTGCATCTACAAGAATTGCATATCATGGAAATTTTATAGCCGAAAAACAGGTTATTGATCGGGAGTTCTATGGCAGGTCAGTAATACGCCATTTCCTGTGGTTTATTGCTTATTATGTCTGTATAATTGTGTATTCAACGACTGATTTGCATATTGCAGACTGCAAAATCCGTAATAACTCAGGACAGAACACATCAGTATATCATATCTGCGAATTTCTTACACGGTGCTTGTCGATTTGTGTGTTTTGCGATTAGAAAACACAAATTTCACAAAGGGTTAAACACTTCCCTTGAAATCAGCTGCTGACGTGCACGATGTGAAAAAAAAGCCCATGGGAGGTATTTCTCGACTTCGGCCAGTGCCGGCAGCAACGGATTGGATTATCAGGAATTTTCCTCATGGACCACCTTCCCCCGTGGTCCCCTTGGGCTCCAAGAAGCAAGACCTGTTGAATGTATAATTAAACAAATTCTAAACTTCATATTTTAAGTTTTTTTTTTTTAACTTATGAAAAAATACAGTGAATTAAATTTATTACTTTTTTTCTTGTTTTGACTGTTTTGGTCATAGTGTCGAATATGGTTTGGCCATATTGTAGAACAGAAATTGCGCTGATCATCCTAAAGTACTACAGTATATAAAAAGACGGCAGCAGATCTGACAGATAACTCCGATTTCGAGCCATCAGTGAAGACAGGCAAGAAGTCGGAATATTCGGTTCGGTGGGCAGTATAGAGTTGTTGGTAGATAGAAGATGGAGTTATGGCCTTACTCCAATTTTTAATGGAGAAGTCGCATGATGGTAAGCGAGCATGCCGGGGTGGAAGTGGTTGCCTTGACGACTGGGCAACGTTGTCCTTTATGATGTCGAGCTCTCTGAGCAGCTCTTGGACATGGATACCAAAGGGACGGTTGGCACGAAAAAAATGACGGTTGTCATTTTTTTCCGGTATTCAAATACCAGTATTGATACAAAAATACCGGTTTGTTGGTACTAATTTAAAAAATAAATTTATTCACATAAAGGTTATAAAATCGACAAAAAAAAATCATTAATATTACTGAATTTGCAACTGAGGGATTGTTAGTTGATAAATATTTACAAAAGTATATTGCAGCAGAATTTGGCAAAGAAATTGTCTTGCAATTAGATTCCAAGACTCGTTGGAATAGTTTACTATCCGTGCTTGAAAGATTTTTTGAGTTGAGATATTGTGTGCAGAAATCTTTAATTCATTTAGATTATTATTAATTTATTATTTGCGGCTATATCTACACTAATGCCTATAAAGTTAGAGGTAGATGCACTATGCCACACCGCATATCCCCGGAGCAATATGGCCTTAGTTGCTAATGCTCCAAAAACCAAATAGCTAGCAAACTATGCCGCAAAGAAGCAAATCTTTTAACTGCAGATGCTACCATAAAATTTATGATGAAAACTCTTGGCAATCAAAATTCTGAAATAGCTAGACAATTGCATACGGCATTGAAACTCAATTTCCAGAGGCGTACAAATTTATCACAGGTACATCAGTATTTGCAAAGCGGGACACAAGATGATAGCAAATTATTTCCCAGACTCAGTAAAGATACTACAGTGACAATTATACTTCGCTTAATAAAACGTCTTTCTTCTTCAGAAAAGGATGAACAGAATTCAATCTTAAAAGACCAACATGGAAGAGAAGATCAGTGTTCTGCGAATTCTTTTGAAAATAAGAAACTGCCCGACTCTAATGAGATACAGTCATTAAAAGATAAACTTGAGTCGGCAATTAATGAAGACTTTTAACTGTTCCTGCTAAAAAAGTTTAAAGCCTATAAAATATGGTTAAAAAGGAAATAACATTTTTTGAAGATGAGGGAATAAAGGGGGTACACCAGCAACTCGTCTACGACTATCTCAGTAGAATAGCATCATCCAGCATAGAATCTGAAAGGGCGTTTTCTGCCACTAAACAAATTAGATGCATTTTAAATGATAACACTATTGCTTTCTTAAGAGCTCACTTTATTCGGACAAATAGTGTGGGTGCTTAAACATAAATAAAATTGTAGAATCAATATGTATATATTTTTTTATTTATAGAATGAACTGTATTTTTAATAATTAACACAATTTTGATTCAATTAATTTTGAAATTAAAATTTCAAAATTAAATGAATTAAGTTTGTGCAAAATTTGTATTATATGAACATCAATGCCGAATATATACATTTTCAACATTTATTGTAATTTTTATAATTACTGTTTATTTTAAAATTTTGTAGTGATGAACAGAATTCAGTTGTAGTGAAAATATTAAGAATTTTGGTATACAAAGTTCAAATGAAATTAAGCACCCTTTTCTGGTTTTTACAGTAATTGAAGAAGTGGTAAAAGATGTACCACGAAACGTCTGAGAATTATCTGTATTCCTTTAAAAATTAAAGACAGATTTTACTCTTTTGATATAATGTATGTAGTGAGGATTCGGAATGGAGTCTACAAACACCAAACGAAGATTACCAACGAATACAAAATATGGCCCGGTTTATACCAATGCAAAGAGCTGCGTTCGTAAAATAATTTTTGAATAGCTTGGTTTCGGTTTTTATGGCGCATGGGCAGCTAAGGCCATGATGCGCCTTTTGAATAGCTCTTAATTATGCACACGGGTATACAAAGTTACAACAACAACATCTGATGGAGTTCTGTCAAGCACATATATGGAAGTGCATCATTTAATTCTCAGTTATATTGAGTTAAAAGATATCTGCCACTATTTTCATGAATTATAGTCATGGGGATATCGCGTATGATTCATAATTTAGGCATTTAGAGAGTTGGATCGCTTCTCACAAACAGTTCTCATAACGATTTCTTTTTTGAAGGGAATACTGACCACGGTTCCAGAGATGGTGTTTGCACCAAGCAGATGATTCCTCTCTCCTAAATCTTATTTGAATTTATTTTGCGTAGTAGTTTTACACATTTATGTTTTATAACACTGTTATAACTTTACTTTCTGATATTAGTGTTTTTAAAATAAGCTGCATATTTGTGAAAGATTTTAATTATGATTTCTGATGGGTTTTCGTTCTTCGCATTACGTTAGTTCACCATCACCAAGATTTATAGAAAGTGTCTTGTCCATCAATGATTCGCAATTGTTGATCATAAGTATTCATCTCAAATATCTTATCTATGAAAAACCGATCTGATAGGTTCGCATTTAAAAAAATGATATGCTGATGAAGTGATATGCTCAGGCCTCATGGCCTGAATTGTCTTGATGCTCATCCATTAAAAAAAAACTCAATATACAATGCCCTTTCTAGTACCACTTGATCATTTTTGATCAGTACGTGGTACTGATCAAAGTTTCTTTATCAGAGGTTAGTCTCACAGCTAAACACGTAATATCATCTTTTGGATGTGGAAGGGAGTTGAGATAAAGTAACTCAGGTATCAGAACAAGGCGCAACTGCATTAAAAAGGTGGCGCCATCTAGTGTAACTTGCATTCAGTAAGTTTCTCTATTTACTGTGGATTTTAAACAAGCAGAATTGTACACCGTATCACTGAGTCGTGTGAGAATAAATTGCTCTAAAGAATTTAAAATGTCTTACACTTTTATAATAATAATAACAAATTTCGCAATTAAGATTTTCGACAGGTGGTAACATGCAATATTTGTTGTAAACTGTATGCCAATGTATTTTTTTCTTATTATTACGTAATATATTATTATTATTAGTAGTAGTAGTAGCCATATGGTGCAAGGAAACCTGAGACTTATGCTGCAACAAGCAAAAAAAAAATGAGTTCCCTGAGAGAGAAAGAAGTAGGAGGGAATCACCAAAAAAGAGAAAAATTATGATATCCAGCTCAGGACCCTGGGTGTGCGAAGCCCATACTCACCAGATGTTAGCCCCTGGGGTTGATGCATTGGCTTTCAAAAGTTAGCGACATAAATTATATCAATCACTTCATGAATATAGAATTTCTGTTCATAATCAGTACAGCTATCGCGGCTAAAGGGGTTTACATTTACAACTTTATTATAATTGCCAAAATGGTCTGTGCTGTTTTTTGTCCACGTATGTATATAAAATAATATAAAATTTCACGAAAATCCATTCACTGGAAGTCGAGTTATTACATACGTACGAACGGACAAAGAAACAATAATCGTCGGATTTCTACTAACCGATTTTAATGAAATTTGGGATGGCTCTACAAATCTTTCTAAAAGGCCAAAGTATAAAAGCTCGTAAAAATCCATCAACTGGGAGTTGAGTTATTAAATGAAGACGGAAAAAAAAAGTAATAATTTCGGGATTTCTATGGGTCCGTAGTCGAGTTGTTACACTGGGACAGACGTGGTGATGACAATATGCGCTTTATGCATGAATGCTAACGTGCATATAAAAAACCAAATACTATATGAAGCATTTTTCTTCTTTCAAGACCATTGAAATGACTTGCAGAAATACTGTTCTTAAATCGGGTTTTCAGTTCCTGCTGTTGTGAAAGATCTGCAAGCAAAATTCGTACGTCCTGTGCTCTTCACAAAGTTTATTAGAAGCTACATTAAATATTGTAATTACATAAAATAGCATTACTGAAGGACTGGTTTGGAATGGTGGGTGGAATTGCTGATGCCACTTTAGAAGAACAGTGCTCATGGAATTATCTATAGAACAGGCCCGACTTAGCTTAGTGGTCTGGCGCATGGGGGCAGAAGTAAACGCGCTTTGAATTGACCATGGTTCAAGTTTACGTGAACTTGAACCATGAGTATAAAAAAGAACAAATGCCGCAGAAACAGAACGTCCATGACACCGTGAATGGAGAAGATATCCTGATTGCCCTCTTTTGATTGGAGTCGATGGTTGGACGGGTATCTTTGCCACATTGGATTATGGGGCCAAAGATAAATTAGTTTAGATATTAGAGACGTTAAAGCTGTTCGTTGAACAGTTTAGCTATGCATAATATAATTATGGTATTCTTTTCGCGAGCCCTGTTTACATGTCAAAATCAGCACCTTTGTGCAGGTTTGCATTTAGGCATAGGCTAAGCCTTGACTTGAGTCCAAGCTGTTTCTTTTAGCGACAGTAAAAACATAAAATTTTATATTTTTCTGTCTCTTGTCTAAATCCGGCCCTGTCTTTTTATATTATATTTGTATATACACTTTTTATACAGTATATTCGAAGCATAATCATTCTGCAGAATTTGGAAATGAGATCAGATGAATGGTTTTTTATGTCAACTAATTTTAGATGGTTTTTAAATCGATGATAATTCCAGTGTAGAGGATACTGTAACTTCATTCTACTAATGCATGATTATCTTTCAAGTAATTGTCCTTTATGACTTTCGTTTGACATTCGACTCTCTGTAGCATGTGACTTCTATTGTGTCAGCGTTGGGTGAGCGGTGAGAGATGGCTGGTAATTCAGCTACATCCGGTCATGTTTGTCAGGTAGGCTAATGAATTTCTACTCTAAGAACAGTCAATTTTCCTGTACCCTTTGTTTACAAAGAACGCTAAAAATATTTTACATTTATTTGTTGATTTGTTTTGCCACATAGAACTAAAAATTCCGATTCATTAAATACAATTAAAATATCCAGCAATTAAGGCAGTTGCCAGATATAGAGTGTAGTTCATTACAAATTATTTAAAATAATTTTAGCCAATTTATTGAAATCAATTAAAATAATAATTATTTTAATTATTGTACGAGTAGGACATAGCCCTCATTTTGTACCTAGCAATGATGAAACTTTATTCATTGGTACATACGATTTCAGCCTTACTTGTAAAATAATGTTATTTAATAGTTTTTGTAGCATGAGGTCTTCGCCCTAAATTTACAAGTCTTGAAATTTTATATATGAATAATTACGTTTTAAAAAGAAATCTTAAATCAGAAAAGGGACCTTCTGTCTAACCAGAATTTACTCCTTGCATTGTCCAAATTTATCGATTGTAGTAAAAGCAGAATAGTTCAGTGGCATGATTATATTGCTTTTCAACATAATCCTAAGACTGGAGAAGCATTGATGCCATATCTGTTGTAGTAGTGGGGTTTTAGGAGTGAGTGACCAAGGCCATATTGCTCCGTGAATATTGTCTGTAAATTGCGTGCATTCTGAGGTTGATTTTATGTTTGCTGGATGAAAAACCCAAGTTTCCGAAAGAGAAAAAAACCATGCTACCCTTGCCTGAGACCGACTAACTCAGCCACGTTGTGAAAAATGCCCATAAAAATTACTTCCGTTATCAACTGGACTCGAACTCAGGTCTTTTCCATCCAGTGTGGGGAAGACGGCGATTCTAATTGTGCTGCCCACAAGGGGGATGGTGTCGCAGTGGAAGACTTACTGGTTGTGCCAGTTTCTTGGCAGCTGACAGACCCAATCTAGGGAATGTATGATGCATGAAACGCGACTGTTCCGTTGAAAACACGCGGTTTTTATCTTCGATTCGGCAACGTGGGGCAGTTCGTTATCAGTGTATTTCAGCCAATAACTCTTGGGCATCGTCGTGGGGAATTTATTGTTGTACCAGATTCCACGCTGTTCTCAGCATAAATGTCTGCCAACTGAAAAATAATTTTAGCACAGTGCATTTTTACCCAAAGAAATCTGAAAGTACTTTGCATCACTGGCGGATTTAAGAAATGTGGCCCAGTCAGTCGCAAATTAAACTAAGAGTTTTCAGATGTATTCCGTACAGGATACCAGACTGTAGTTTATGTAAGGGTATTGTGATTAGAACCCTTGTAATGTGAGGCCCTAAGCTGTAGCTTGTTTAGAAATTACGTAAATCCTGCCCTGGAACGAGCACCCCTTTGTTCCGTTGCCAATGTCGTTGCCTTTCTCTGTACTCGGTTTAAGTTCAGCAAATTGCAGCGTCTGGAGACTAGGCACCTGCGAGGTGATCCGATTGAGGTGCATAAGGCCTTGAATGGTTTGAGCATGCTCAATGCTGATGGGATTCTTCCTCCTGCTCAGAATAATCGCCTGAGAGGGT
Source organism: Mastigoproctus giganteus (assembly GCF_048544385.1). Lineage (NCBI taxonomy): Eukaryota > Metazoa > Arthropoda > Arachnida > Uropygi > Thelyphonidae > Mastigoproctus > Mastigoproctus giganteus. The sequence goes on along the minus strand of NC_143576.1, from coordinate 226,367,616 downwards.
ATAAATTCAAATTGAGGAAGGACAGTTGTAGAATAGATGTGCGGAAATTTGCCTTTAGCCAGCGGTTACTTGATTGCTGGAACAAACTTCCATCTGTCAACCCGGGTCTCGATTACCCAAGTTGCCGTCCAACTGTCTAATAAATTTTGGAGACTTCAGGATAGCTGAAATAAATTCAAGAGAGAACTGGACAAACTATAGGAGCAAATGGATAGGTGAAATGGGAAGGGTTTTTCTTTTTTTTTTTTTTTTTTTTTGTCGTTACTTTGCTTTCTTGCATCATATGCTACTGATAATGCTAACATGACAGGGTTTTATTATTATTTTTTTTTTCTATAAATAACATTTTAAAATCATTCAGATGACCTTTCGTTATGCTTCTTTTGTGGGGCGGGCTTCTGAATGTCAACTTCGCCATCAAAATTAATAACCTTCCGTTAATGTAGACCTGTAGCCATGCAATAAAAATTACAATATCATAATGTCCAAATTATTCCCGCATAAACATAGTGATGCACCATTTTCAAACCGATCTGAATTGTATCAGTGCTGTCATCTAGTGATATTATGCCCACATCAAACCATCACATTTCACAGCAGTTGGACAGACAACTTGGGTAGTCGAGACCCGATAAGCAGATCTCGACTACCCAAGTTGTCTGTCTAATAAAGTTTCAAGACTTTAGGACCTCCGTTTGTTTCACAGCAGATGGAAAAAAAAAAAAAAAAAACCCAAACTGTCGGTCAATCCTCTTCTCTATTTTTTTTTTTTTTTTTTTAAATGTAAACCCCAAACACCAGAGGTATTAGAACCTATAGTACTTAGTACCGTGCTTGGGTTGGAGGTTGAGAAGACGAAAGAAGATATTTGTTCAAATTGGACTTGAACTTCTGTAGACTATAATTTTCAGGAAATACATATGAAGGAAGGTTGTTCCAGAAAACGGCAGTTGAATGAATAAATGAGGAAGATGAAAAGTTGGTTCTGTGAGTTTGAAGTTGGACAGTAAATGGATGTTGGCTGGTGGCGGCACGTGTTCGGACTGTTTTGAAAGAGAGAGCAGGAATTATAGAAGCCAATTCGGAAGAACAGTGCCCATGGAAGTATCTGTAGAAGAGGCATTCAGCAGAAACAGTACGTCAATGAAGCAGCGAGTGGAGAGATTCTGTTAGATATGTCTATGAGACAGTGAGTGGAGAGACTCTGTTAAATACGTCTATGAGACAGCGAGTGGAGAGACTCTGTTAGAGAGAGTTAGAGCGAGTCTCTCTACTCGCTCTAACTCTCTGAGAGATGTTAGAGCGAATGGAGAGACTCTGTTAGAGATGAATTAACCTAACTGCCCTCTTCTGAATGGAATCAAGAAGTCTGAGAGAGTTTTTGGGGGCACCACTCCGGATGTGGGAACAATATTCCATGTCAGGGCGGATTTGCGATTTATACGGAGTAAGCAGCTGTTTGGAAGAAAAGTAACGCCGAGAGCGAAAGAGAAAACCAAGTTTTCTAGATGCAGAGGAAGCAATATTTGTAATGTGCTTGTGCCAAGAGAGATTAGAAGTCAGGGTAATCCCCAAAAGAGATATATCATTTTACCTAGAAATCGGAGTGTCACTAAAGATAAGCATAGGAGCAGAAGAATTCTTTTTGGGAGATATAAGACAAGACTGAGTTTTAGAAGGGTTGAAATCAACTAAGTTGTCTTTGCCCCACTGGAGAATTACCTGAAGATCGGCATTTAAGGAATTGGTAGCAGATTTTGGAGAAGTTGAAGCTGATTGAGCAGGGCAAGGTTTCTCAAAATGGAAAGTAGAATCAATGTGCTATCATCGGCAAAACTGTGCATAGGATTTCCAGTCAATGGAAGAAGGTCATTAATATACAAGAGGAAAAGAGTGGGGGAAAGAACTGAACCTTGGGAGACACCGGCATTAGTAGACAAGTTAGAAGACAGAGCCATCTACCATCAACCTCAGTGAGCGATCAGAGAGAAAACTGGATAATCAATTACTAAAATCAGTTGGCAAACACCGTAAGATGGAACCTTGTTTAGAAGACCTCTATGCCAAACACGATCGAAAGCCTTAAAGAGTCAAGAGCAACTACTTGTGTTTCACCGAACCTTTCCATTGAATTAGTCCATAAATGGGTAACATAAGCCAGATATCACCAGAGGATCTACACTGACGGAATCCATACTGGCGATCGTTGATCAGACGGAAGGTTTCTAGGTAGTTTAAGAGTTGGCGGTTAATTGATTTCTCCATTACTTTAGAAAGAGTAGAAGTAATTGCAATGGGACGATAATTGGATGGGAGGGATTTGTCACCCTTTTTAGGAACTGGCTTGATATGAGCAAATTTCCAAGCAGAAGGAAAAAAACCTTTGGAATAAGAAAGTGAAAAAAGACGGCAAAGAATAGGAGTAAGTTCAGGGGCACAGGTTTTGAGAACAAGTGGAGAAATACCATCGGGACCTGGAGCTTTCTTAGCATCAAGATTCGTCAAAATCCTTCTGACATTCTTTTGACGGAAGACCACAGGAGGCATCGAATGGAGCGTGTTGGGAATGGTGGGAGGTGTTTTACCAAGATCATTAATACATGAGTTGGAAGAAAAATGGGATGCTAGCAGGTCAGCTTTATCCTTGGCTGAAGTGACAACAGAACCATCTGGTTTGGACAGAGGTGGAAGCAGAGATGGGCAAAAGTTGCGGCCAATAGCTTTGGCAAGAGACCAGAATGCTCGGCTACCATTAGGGCAAGAAGCAAGTTTTCTACTCAGCCTGTTCAAACTGTAGTTTGGACTGATTAATAACTGCTTTAAAATTGTTGCGAGCTTTGGTGTAGGCAGAAAATGAAACTGAAGAATTCGAAACAAGCCAATTACGATATACAACATTCTTCTCTTGAACAGCCTTAGCACATTTATTGGAAAACCTGGGTTTAGATAAAGGACGAGATTTTAAAGTGGAGTGTGAGAAAAAGGATTTCATTCCTGCAAGAATAATTTCACTGACACGATCTGAGCAAACGTTGACATCAGAAGTTTTGAAACAGTAATCTGACCGAAGAAAAGAAATCTCGCAGGTCATCCCATTTTGCATTCTTGTAATGCCAAACAACACGAGGTTGGGAATAGCCATGAGATAAAGGCTCCATTGGAGAAGAGGCAATCACCAAGTTGTGATCTGAAGTGCCTAAAGGACCTCTGACTTCGACCGTGTACTTAGAAGGGTTGTTTGTGAGAAAAAGATCAAGCGTGTTGGCTGTATGATTAGGATTGTCCGGTATTCTTGTAGGTAAATGAACAATCTGTGCAAGGTCATTAGTAATTGCAAAAGCCTCAGCATCTCGACCAGCAAGGTCGGTGTGACTAGAAAACGGAAGCCAGATGGAGTTGTGAACATTAAAATCACCAAGGAAAATTACCTCACTGTTAGGAAAGTTGGACTTGAGAATGTCAAGTTGCAAAGAGAGGAAGTCAAAGAGCTCCAAGTGATTAGTGGAGTTGGGAGAACGGTAGACACAACAGATGAATTTGACACAATGAGGTATAGAGATTTTAAGCCAGAGAAGATCAAAAAGAGGAGATTCCAAATTGCCAAGTCTCTGACAGGGAATATCAGAACGGATATGCACAAGCACCACCTTTGAGGCGAAAGGAATCATACAGCGAATAATTTGGGCATCTGTGATGAGCACTAGTTGAATCAACCGATAACTGAGATTCTGTCAGAAAAAGTACATGGGGTTTGGCAGACTGCAAGTGGAAATGAACATCGTTGAGATTAGAATTGAGACCACGTGTGGGATGTTTAGATATTTTCGCAGATAAGCTTGCTCTATTAGTTTGATAATTCATGGTGTATTCAATAGTAAGAAAAAGTGGGTGGGACATGCTGTATGAAGTAATGAAATTTGTGGATATAGCGTACAAATGGTAAGAATATACCCAGATCCTTGACATAACGTGGCCTCGACACTGCTCCCCGCATACACACTACTTGGACTTCCTCCAGTCACTATCTGGCAGAGTAGAGGTAGCAAGATTATACACTAGCTGATCCGGAAGCCTCCTAGAGAGTTACCAATAGGTTTGGTCCGGTGTACTAACTAGGGGCCGGCCTGCGAACACCGTTTTAGAGCTGTACCCTCGAAATATAAGGAATATTGGATCTCTCCACAATGTTCATCATAACCTCAAAAGTCATCAATCATACTGCATGATGGAAGAGATAGGGAAGGGTTGACCGGAACTTAGCTTTAGAGACTTAACATGGGTTCCACCACTTCAAGCCTCCAATAAGCAAAGTGGTGGTATTGCACCGGTTGATGAGAGTCATCTACCACCTAGTACTGCCTGGTAATATAGAGAGGCGGCATTCCTCCATGTGGTGTGGGCGCCACACCTCGACCCCTGCTTACGTTGGTTCACACCTGAGTGGTCACCCACCATGTACTTGTGCATGGAGGTTATACCCAGGATTACTAACAGTCCCACCATCGTGAAGGTGCAAGCTTCTGTCATGATAAAAACAAAATTGTGGATACTTAAATGATTCTACAGACTTCAGACTGTTTCTGATATTTGCTAACAATTCAGCATACTTCTCTAGAGACCTTCAATTTATAGCATTCCATTGACAAAGCTATGCTGAACTGAAAATTCGAAGTCCAAAATTTCTCTTCGAATTTTAGAAATTCTTAAGAACGATGACCAAACGACCTTAAAAATAAATAATAATAATTATTAGAGATAAGATTATTATCTGATGTCTAATTATTATTATTTAAATTGCACTAAAAGCAGTCGCAGTGTGCATGCAAATATGCAATAAAACATTACGAGAATATGCAGCGACGGGATTTGTATATAACAGTACTTTAGTTTGGGTTTTATGTTTATTACAGTGAATTTTATATCACAATTGAATTACAATGTATTCAGTATACAGTAAGAAGACTGTTTAATGAAAAGTGATTGCTGTTTACCAAGACAAAGCATAGATCCTTTGAAAAGCCACTGTGGCCGGTTATTTTGTGTGGTTTTAGGACTTAGTTCACATTGCTCGTATCTATTATGCTTGTAAATTGGTTTTTAGTTTGGATTTTAACCTACGTCATTGTCTATTCATGTATGACAACCCGAGGAAAGGGTGGTTCACTTCTTTCCTTATGGCATTTTTTAAACTTTAATTACAATTCTTAATTCAATTCACTTTACTTGAACCATATGGATTTCAGAGGTGAGTACCGTAAAAACATAAGCTATAGCTAAAAATTTAATGATGAAATAACGGTACTATAAATCTTTGCAAAAATTGATACAAGTGTCAAGCTATTCCTCAACAGAGCTCAGCCAACATGCAAATCTCATTACCCCACCCCTCATGTAGATTCAGCAATAACCTTAATAAAACTAAACTCTAGTCACAAATTAATGCAATACGAGGCCTTAGCCATTGAATGGTTTCTTCAAAATTCACCATATGAAATTCTGAATACGAAATTACCAACAACCCTTTCGCCAATATGGCGTCTAGTGCATATTAAATTCCCTACACGTGATTCAACAATGCATCCTGGGAGTTGAGTTCACTATAAAAGGTCACAACTTCTTCTTTTCACGGCACAACCAACTGAATGTTTTTCGAAAGACTCGCGTCAAGACTCTTGGTTTTTAGTTTGGGTTTTAACCTATATCACAGTCTATTAATGCAACATTAGAAAAGGGTGATGCACTTATTTCCTTATGGAATTTTTAAAAATTTTAATTAAAACTTAATTCAATTCACTTTACTTGAACCATACGGATTTCACAGATGAATACCATAAATTTAATGAATAAAAATTTAATAATGAAGTTTGTAAATTGCTTGTGTTCTGTGGTCGATTTGTCTGTTTACTGGATGAAAATCTCGACTTAACGGGAGAAAGTAAAGTCCGTGCTACATTCCCACCAGACCGACTAACTCAGTCACGTTGTGAAAAAGACCATAAAAATTCCTCCCGTCATCGACCGAATTTGAACTCTGGTCTTTTCCACCTGGTTTGGGGAGGACGGTGATTCTACCGACAGTGTTACTGCGAAGACTCACTGGTCTCTGTTGAGGAAAGAGGCTTATCTGGCCATGTATGCAATGATGTTTACATATCGATCGATTTTGAATTTTTTTTTCCCCTGCGTATAACGTTATTTTTACAAACAACACAATACTGTTATCCATAGTGAAATCATTACTGCTATTGGTGATCCACGATTCCCTAAGTTTAGCAGATTTGATTTCTCGCATTTTGAAACGAAAGCTGCAACTGTAAATTTTTGTGTAGCAAAACTGAACTGGTATGTCATACATTAAAAGAAAATACTCTCATACAATTTCATTCATAGTACAAGATTTAAAGCAATCCGTTGATATGTATTCCCATGCTAAATAAAATGTTTTCCGTATCATTGGTAATATTCTGATGTTTTCAGTAACTGAAATCACGTTTCCAAGTTTAATGTCTGAAAAATTATCAAAATTAAAAAATTGGGAATTGTGCAACTCAGCTTTTAATATTCGTGTTATGTGTATAATGATTAAAACCACTGCAATATGCATTTGCATATACATATATGTAAATTCATATAATCCAGTATATAATAATAATGTCTTCAGTTTTACATATTCGTTTTTATTTTTATATCGAAGTGGTTGAAATATGTGTAAGTTCGGTGGCAGTCCCACGTAAAGCCTGGAGTCCCACTCACCCGATCCCCTTATGATCAAAATAATGTTGATTTTTTTTAATTGATGCATATTGATTAAGATTCCCCAGAACAGAATAGCAGAACAATAACAAAAAAAAAAAAAAAAAAACCACAATCCCAAATGTAAAGAAAACAAAAAACATAGCCCAAAATGTAAAGATGTATAACAATTGCTCCAGTCTCCTATGAGATTGGAATCTACTCTTCTCCGAATGAGTAACTAACTAATATCCAATATGCATTTGCAGAGGACCCATCAAAAAGTGCGCACTCACTGTCGAAGTGAGTTTGTTCACTCTCCACCAATTTACTAAATTCTGTGTTCAAATTTTTAGTGACGCGAGAAACACGTATAAGACGTTTTCCAAGTTGGGTTGACTAATTCAGTGTCGACCTAATTCTTTCCTCTGTTCTTTATTATTATTTATTTTTGAATTATTTATTTATTTTGACAAATAAACACTGGCTGTAAACTGCATGCCGACAGGTGGCGTCCAGCAGTTGTTCTTTCTTCATTCTTAAATTAACCTGGTTCAATTGATGTCTTTACTACTTCCATTGGAGCGAGTTGCACACGGCCGGAAACCTTACAAATCTAATTTGATGTCGGTAATATTCATTTTGATCTTCTCTTTTTTTTTTTTTTTTCCACTATTTTTGTAGCTTTCAGACTTCATTCTATCATAGATACAAAGAGCAGCCATTTCTTCATCGACACCTATAAAGTAATCTTTCCCCCGAAGACTTTGACCTTTCTGTCTGAAGTCACACTGTCTCCTGACCTTGACCAACTTCACTAATTCTTCAGTATATGCTTCCGCGACTTTCAACAGAATGTCTTCGCGTGAAGCTATGTAATGCTTCTTTTGTAAAACCTTTGAAAATTAATGCGAAGTCAGTGTTTATTTTCCCGCCGTTTCTTAACTTATGTTCACTCATTCAGCCAGGACTCGAACTGAGCTGAATTGAGTTGAACCACTTCAACCACATTAGCATTGAATGAGCGGATGAAGGAAAAAACGAGTACAATAACTTATGATTTACGAACTATTTCTCAGGGGCCCACGGAAATACCGTGTGTTCCCGAGAAGTATTTCGTAAGTCCGATACACCCAAAGTAGGTCACTGATATGGACAAATGATAGTCACGTGGGCTGTGTGCCCGTTACTGCTATTGGTAGGGTTCAGGGGCGTGACGCTATCCGCTGCAAACGTTGGCCCATTCGGGCCGATCGCCATTGAAACCTACCACTGAGGAAGGTAACATCAAGCTTGCAACCGGAACGTGTTGGCATTTTGTAATTTGATTTAACGCTAGTTATTTTTTTTTATTACCTGTAGTTCCACAAATGCACACAGAATGTCTTTGCTCATATTCATTATCATAGGCTGTTATCATGTCCTCGACCATATTAGATTGAACATGCATTGTTAAATAGAACTGACTAAATACTTAGATTATATTTGGGACCTTAATTCCGTGATATTAGTATTTACAAAATGATGCAGGAAAGCAAACCTATGTAGCACAGCCAATATATTGTATATAATAATTTTTTTAAAAAAGTGACCAATATCACTTTTTCTCTCTTCATTTGTCAATTTATTTCTAATATATGTACAATCCCTCCATAAATTTTAGAACTTCTAAATTGTACAAGAGTAGGTGGAAGTTTATTCTCACAATCAATCGCTTCTGGACACAGGAAAAATTTAGATCAACTGTCTACAGTTATCCTCGTGTATTGCCCGTGATTAAATGCAAATTCCATCGGAATTCAGCTTTTCAGACGTTAAAAAGCGTAACAAGATTGATCACATTCTGCAGATGCTTGGTTAAACCACACCTTTAACTTACAGGACTCAAGTTTCTCTTGAGATTAATACACCTTTGTAAATAACCCTTTGTGTAAGAATATCCCAACCTTGTGGCTCTTCTCTGTACCTTTTCATATAAGTCCACTTCTTTCCTAAAAATGGTGTTCCCAAGCTTGTGTGCAATATTCAAGATGTAGCATAACCACTGCTTTATTCAACAGAATAACCTACTAAATATATAATCTTTATTGAGTACAAAAGTGGTATATACGATACACCCTTCACAGCAGTAATGCAGGGGTTTTACATTGGCTGGTGGACAAAACTGACGTAGCCGAGTGGTCAGGGGCGATAGTGCATAGCACTCGTTCCTTGAGTGGACCGAGGTTCTTGTGTAGCCCGTGACTACTAAATACGATAAATATATGTATTTGACGATTTATTGTAAACTCTACTGACTTGGTTGTCGTGACGGAGTATAAACAGAAAAAAAAAAAAATTAATTTAATGTAATAGCCTTGTGGGAACGAGGGCCACATCGAAGTTCGGACTACAGAATATTATGCTTTTGACACTATTTACCATGTATTAATAAAGATATTTATATTAATGTTTATATCCATAAAGATATTCTTGACTTTATTCACAACACATTCATAAAGACATCGTGCTTTGAACATTATTTACAATATATTAGGCATTCTTATGCTGCCCATATCAGTGTGCAGTTTGCCTGGCCAAGGTCAGGCTCTTAAGGATCTGTCTTCGGTAAATCCGATCTTTCGCAAACCTACAGAGGTTGCCGTCAATTGATTGGATTGTTGGGAGCATCTCCCTGGGGAGAAAGCGGTCACTAAGGGCTAGTCTGTTATAGTCGGCTGTGAGCGTGGGAGCTGACGTCAGTCCGGGTAGAGGGATTCTCCAGTCGCACAGTTCCCAGATGCTTGGCTCCGAGACCATTCCGGTTGTCATTTTGGCAGTGAGAACAAGGCGTTTTTCAAATACAAGATCTGGAAGTCGGACAGAATTTAGTGAGATCGCCATCGCAGTTGTCCTTTTCTGGGGTGGACGACGATGTTTATGCGTGATTCAACGAAGGAGCCAGTATTTGGCGGAGTACAAGCGCTTGTTGTTGGTAGGGGCCGCGAACCCCCAAATTTCCGAGGCATATAATACGACAGAGTATACTGAGATGTATACGTACCGACGAGTCACATCCAGATCCCTAACGTTGAGCAGTTGTTGTGTGGTCCAGCGCATTTGACAGAATTTGACTCCCAAGTTCGTATGCATCTTTGACCACTGGGAAGGGAATGCTATCTAGAGAAGCTTGGATTTCAGTGGGTTGGCACTTGAGAGAAAAGACAATTTGGGCTGATTTGGCGAGGTTAATCAGGAGGCCAAATTGATGGAGACAGGATCCTAAGTCGTGTAAATTGTGTGTGTGTGTGTGTGTGTGTGTGTGTGTGTGTGTGTGTGTGTGTGTGTGTGTGTGTGTGTGTGTGTGTGTGTGTGTGTGTGTGTGTGTGTGTGTTGATTCGCTTTAAGAAGAATGGTTCTGTCAGAGAGCAGGGTACTATCACCAAAGCTTGGCAGTTCCCCTGCCCCTGTGTGCCCCCCTCGATTTATTCAATGGGTTCGATTGAGAGTAAAATTCATGTAAATGATGTAACCATTTTCACTCATGATTGGCTTGGTATCTTGGTAAAATAGCTTTCGTGTATTTTTTCAGTTTTAAAAACATTACAGCCTCCAGCTCAGATCGGTAGACCGATCTGAGGTGGATGATGTAAGGTCAAAAATAAGGATCCAGTTTAATGTTCAATGATTAGTTTATTTAACCCGTAATGCATTTAAATTTATTGACTTATTAAACTCGATTCCTAGTTTAGACTCCGAATAGTATGTGATTTATCTTTGTAGAGGCCAATACCATGAACAAATATATACTCAAGAACGGTTTTGATAATATATAATAGGTTTTTCATCGCTCGAATTATCTTGGTTTGAATATTTTTAACATACTTTCATTGTTTAATTAATAGCACAATACTGAAGACTCCAAGCCGTACCAAATGTCCACAGAGGACATTACTTTCCCAAAGAAAAAGAAATTAATTATTGATACGGATGGAGGAGTGGACGATGCTCTGGCACTATTATTAGCTCTCGGTGCACCAAATTCTGACATTTTAGCAATAACATGTGTTCAAGGAAACGTTGAAGTAGATACCGCCTGCCAGAATGTAATGCGAGTCCTTGTTATATCAGAAAAGACTAGGGTAAGTATTTTAACTTCATTCAAAGTATTATGCATTTCTATTAAAATAGAGTTAAAAATAACTGTCCATAATTCCTCTTTGGTTAAACAGGACTTCGGTCAGCACCGTGGACATTTCAATGTTACACCTTTCCTCTTTCTTTTATTATTTTAAATTTACTTCTTTATTTTTAAATTTAGATTCCAATTTACCGTGGATGCAGCCTACCCATTATCCCTGAGGTGAAAGATAAGGATGTACACGGAGAAGATGGTTTTGGAAATGCAGGACACGAGTTCTCAACCGGAGAACTGGAAATTTGTAAAGAATATGCTCCCCAGACTATGATAGAGCTGGCAAAACAATATCGTGGAGAAGTGACGATGATAGCCCTTGGACCTCTGACAAACATTGCTGTAGCCCTTAGAATAGACCCGAAGTTTACGAGCTATCTAAAAGAATTATTCATTATGGGAGGAAACGTGAATGGTAATTGGTTTATTAATCTTTACTTGTTTTGTTTATTTAATATACAGCTTAACGTATATATGATGATTTCGTTGACTATTATAACTTTTACCTGACAAACAAAATTACAATAAGAAGACCTTGCGGTTAACACAGTTTTGATCATTGTTCTTCCACACCGTGTGGAAAAGGCTTGGGTTTGAATCTCGTCTCGAGAGGAGGAAATTTTTTACCAATCATGTTTCAAAAAGTGGTCGAGTTAGTTTGCCTTCAGCAGGACTACATGACCAGAATTTCAGAAAAACCGATCGAGGAATACTGACACCTCACAACATAGGGGTTCCACCGTCAAGGTGGCCCTCGGGGAGAGCACGGTGGTTATAATTGTCGTTCTCCCACACATGGTGGAAGAGATCTGCATTCGAATCCTGTCGATGGCTCGAGGAATTTTTATGAGCTTTTTTTTTTTTTTCTTTCCTTTTTTTGACCCGTGGTTGAATTAGTCGGGCTCATGCGGAGGTTGCATAGTCCATCCCCCCCGGTCTAGGTCAGCCTGTGAGCACACGTATTTCGATGAAAAATCCCGGAATTCGGGTTTTTCATCGAACAGATAGCGTTTTTAGGGTCTAACGGCACCAGGGGTTTCCTCATCGCTGTCACGGATAGCGAACCAAAGGACATACGTAGTTACAGACAATATATAGTGACTCCTCATAGCCTTAGTTGCTTTGGCCGTGCTGTGCACACGTGCCAAAAACTTGGGATCTTAATGTATTCCTCGCTTGTACTGTTCTGTTTTTAAACAAAATTAATATGAAAAACATAATATATTTTTTTAATTAAAAATTATTAATTATTAATAAAATATTTTAAGCTGACTGTTTATTAATAAGACTTAAAAAAAAGAAAAGTTAATTGCCCTTGTTATATGTATCTCAGATCGAGGTATCAGATGGGAATAGATTTCATTACGTAAGCAAATGAAATATATTCCCTAGAAAGCAAAGCTGGTGGAACGACACGACAAAAAAAAACGAAAACCCTTGCCCCTGACCTCTGACCTGTGGTCACCTCGCACTCAAAATATACTTATGGTTTGTTTGGCCTCGCTGAAAAGTATTGTCCCTGGTCTCGCACCAAAACTTCGATCATTTCCTGCTAAAAAGTTTAGACGTCTCTGAAAGTTTCTACAAACAATACCGTTGGGTACAGGGTACGGGGTACTTTTTATGTACCATGGTAAGTTACCCTTGCATCGTATTTGTAACCTTCAGTCAATAAAAAAGGTTAACGAAGTTTACTCTGGAAAGTGGTGACAACGGTCGCTTAGCGACACCAGTTGGTAAATAAACTCTTGAATAACTACAAAAAATATAATTTGGCAGTTATGGTTTAAAAAATAATAAAAATGAAAGGCTTTCTAGCGACTACATGTTTTTACATTCGTGAAATTAGAATTGTTCAGCATTATCTAATGTGTAATAACAAACAAAACGTAAACATTGTGGCATAACATTATCACTGTGGTTAATAATAATGATATCTCTTTATCGACATTGCCATTACATAAGAGACAGTACTTAATATTAATCAGGAACATAGGCGTCAACGTTAGCCCTCTTACGTAATGGGAGCAGTTAATCGATAATTAACTAAATTAATGGATCAAGAGAACGTAACATCCACCCATATCCTGCTGTAGAACAGCAGGATATTGGTGGATGTTGATGACGATGTAATTTTCGTAAGTACGCTTACCCTCACTTTGCCTGAGCGAATTTCATGTAATTTGATATTAGGATTTCGACTTTAATAGATGTAAGTCTAAAATTTCACGGGATTTTGATTGCATTTTGCCTGTTGAAAGAATAAAGAAAACAAGTTTACATATCACGCTTCCCTTTTCCACATCATTCCAACTGAAAGCAAATAATGGTACTATTCTTCTGACTGATTATACGCAGATTAGTTAATCAGGTCAATGGAAAGTGGCAGTTTATTTATTTAATGTACTTCGAACCAGGAAGAATGTAAAAGCAGTTGCTAACGAGATAACTGTGGAAGGAAGAAGAAGAAGAAGAAGCAGTGTCTCGTTTTAAAATATCGCAATACGGATTTAACCAGAAAAATGTTCAATATAACTGCGCAAAGCAGGTCTTTGATGGCAGCATAGTGGTTTTACCGCTTATCACTCATTTGGAGAAGGATGGGTCCGATTTCTATCGATGAAAAGCGATTTTCAATCCAGGAAGTAATTACCGATCTTAGGTGGGGGGGTTCCTTGCGAGTTATTCCGGGGTTTTTGGCCGACGAACACACACACTTATACAAACACAACAGTACAAACAGTAAGTGAAGTGGAATATGGAATAAGTGTTTAATGCTTCTTGCATCTGAAAATCGAAATTCCTATCTTGGGCAGCATCCGTGAGTGACCTTAACTTCCTTCATCTAAAGATTACGGAGACTTAAGCTTTTGTGTATCGCTAGGACTGTTTAATTTATCCTCTATAGCGTTATAATTGGTTTGTTCCAATTGTTACTAATATGCAGAGGAGTGGAATTCGAATCCTGCCAAAGACTGGAGAAACTCCAGTCCTTGACAGGATCCATCACAGATGCATTTTCCCTTCAACTGGATTTGAAGTAGGCCGATCTGGGGTGGAAGATTTAAGGTTCGACCGGAGTAATTCAAAGATTTTCAGCTTCGTACACCATAAAGATCGGCCTGTGAACACACGTATTTACAGGATAAACCATACGAACTAACACACGATGAGCAGAGTTTCCAATATAATTTGAACCCGATTGTTATAGGTTTCAAGCGAAGGTATTCGAGGCACACAATAATCCCAAGTAGGGATATTTCCTAACTAAATACGTAGCCATCCACTCCCTCCCCATAGAAGAAATTCAAATGGTGTTATGTCGGGTGAGCAAGAGAGTAGCCAAAAGGTTCTTCTCTTGAACCATCTCTAATCCAGCAATCAGGAAATTGTTAGTATTTTCTCCGAGGAAACTACGCACTGGATTTTATAGTCGGTTTGCTAGATGATAAACTACGTTTCCAGGATGGGAAAAAATCGGAAAAACATGCAAGCCTCGCCCATAACGTTTTGTTGATAGCACATAGTCCTAATAAAAAAATATAAGAAAAAAAATATTTTAAAAAAATGTTTATAAACCATTTTAAGTTAATACACTTTTTTTTTCAGATCATATATGTGTAGCCTTTATAACTGTAAATTATTATTATTATTATTGTAATAATAGAGACCTTTTAAGGATATCCTGTTTATATATCCCCAAAAATGTTATTTGTTTGCAAACAGTCGCACGAAATTTTTCTTCCACAGGGATCGGTAACGTTACTGCAACTGCCGAATTTAATTTCTTTTGCGATCCAGAAGCTGCTTACATTGTTTTATCCGAATGTGAATGCTCCATCACAGTTGTGCCTTGGGAAACATGCATTCCACATGGAATTCCTTGGGTAAGTAACATCTGATTCTAAAGTAAATAAATAAAATATAAATTATTTTCTCTTTCTTTAATAATCATTAAGTGAAATTATTTTGATATTATTACGATGAAAAATAATAGTATTAAGACCCTCTTAGCGATTTGCAATTTCTATATGTCTACACTATACGCTGAGCTGCAACTTTATTAGGGTACGCCTGCCTATTCGTGAAATGGAGTGCCCCTTCGATTACAGCATCACGTGTTCGTATTATGTGATATAAAGCAGGTAGATAGATATAAACATTATGACCACCCTATTTCCACAAGTGGAGACATCCCATAGCACCTAGGGGTGACATCACCGACCGGCGTAACATATATATCGACGGCACAAGTAGTGCATATCAGTTCGGAAGACTACAATCAGGGGCGCTCTCTCGTGGGTAGCACAGCTGGTAGAAACGCCTTCCTTCGCGGAAAAGACCTAAATTCGAGGCCCATCGATGACGTGAGGAATTTTTATGGGCATTTTTCACAACGTGCCTGAATTAGTCGGTCTCAGGCGAGGGTGGCATGGTTTTTTCTTCTAGAAATTCAGCGTTTTTCGACCAGAAAATCGGCCACAGACCACACGCAATTTACAATACATGTATAAATAAATCAATACGACTTTAGTAGCTGATGCTGTAAAACCCTACAACAACCAGGGCCGCACAGACAAACGTTTCCGAGCACATCATCTAGTGGACGCTCTTTGCGGATATGCCTATACATGTTGACTGACCAGTAGGCAACCTGCCCATGTTGACTGACCGTCATAGACACGTCTGCCTGCAGCGGGCACAAGAGCACCGTTCCTGGGCATTAGACAACTGGAAAAGAGTCACTTGGTCTGATGAATCAAAGTATTCCTTGAGTGGCTTGGTATGGTAAACTGTGTTATTTGAAGATAATAAAAGACTCAAACCACGTTGATATACTTGTTTCTAGGACTAAGGTCACTTAATTTGTTCTAGAACAAGTTCTTGTGACCTTTTGCGACGGTGATATTGCAACGACTGTCAATGAAGAAAAAAATACCACGAAATGTTTGACACAATTATACAGGGTGTCTCAAAAATACACGGCATAACTTCAGGAATGAGTTCCTCATATGTAGACAATAAAAATATTTTATATCAACATAGTTCCAGAAATGCTTGGTTCCCGAGTTATTAACCGGAATGTCTTATCTCACGCAGGTGATTTCCTTCATCACAAGGCACCTCCGTAGACAAGTGGGAAGGAGCAGCAGTGCGTAGCACACCCTTCTTGATTAGACCGGGGTTCGAGCCCGCCACCACCAAATACGGAGGATGCGGAAAGGTCAGGGAATGACCACCGCATATCCCGGAGCAATATGGCCTTAGTTGCTAATGCTCCTAAAAAAAAAAAAAAAAAAAAAACCAGACCAAACCTTCATCACAAGGTACTGACAGAATCTGATGGTTTTCCATTCCGACCATGTACTCAAATGAAGAGCAAGCAGATATGCACTTTATGTACGGTTTGGCGAATGGCAGTGCTCTGGAGGCTCGTCGTTTCTACCACGAAAGATTCCCAGAACGAAGATGTTCAGGCAGGAAAACGTTTGAAGGTATCCATCGCCGCCTTTGTGAACATGGGACCTTTACACCTCGTGCTGCCGACAGAGGATGACCATGATCGACGACTCCGGAAGTAGAGGAGGAGATTTTGGATGTTGTGCATACCACTCCTAGAATCATCACACGCAGAACAGTAATGCAACTGGCTGTTCAACGTTCGACTATTTGGAGAGTGTTGCGAGAACACCAACTGTATCCTTACCATCTGCAACGGGTATCGTCTGATACCCGTTGCAGATGGCATCGTCTTCGGAGTCCATGAGACGTCGATGTGAGGCCTGTATTCAGGCAGAAGGTGGACATTTTGAACAATTACTATAAGGTGATGTGAACAGTTAAGTGTCATAAACAGCCCTTCAAAACTCGGAAACCAAGCATTTCCGGAACTATGTTGATATAAAATATTTTTATTGTCTATATATGAGGAACTCATTCCTGAAGTTATGCCGTGTATTTTTGAGACACCCTGTATACATATTTCCAATTCAGAAATACAGTAAATATAATTATACCAATCTAGGTTTGAGTGCCTTATTATCTTCAAACAACAGGGTGTTCCAGTTCCATCGTGCCAATGGACCGATGCATATTTGACGAAACAGGTAAACATCTGCAACCATACTGTACGGTTCAACGAAAATAGCCAGCGGCAGTGGTATCATGGTTTGGAAGAAGTTTTCATGAATATCACTGGGTCCCCTCATCCCCATTGACCACACATTTGCCACGAGATCCTACCTTGGCAGTATTTCGTACCAGATTTTGCATCACATAGCTACCGTGTATACAGATGGCACTGGACTCTTTCAACAAAAGAACGCTAGTTTCACAAGGTCCATATTGTGCAAGAATGGTTCGAGGATCATGTCCAAGCATTTTGTATGCTCCCCTGGCCGCCAACATTTGTGGGATGCGGTGGAACGGAGCATTCGCCGGCCCACGCCAGTGCCTCGCTCTTGGACGCGCTTCTGTTCAGCTGGTATGGGATAACTGAGGATACCTTCCGCGGTCTCGTGTAGTTGATGCCACGCCGGATGCAAGCAGTTATCACGGCCTAACAAGCTATTATATAGTACTAAGTTTCAATAGCAAAAGCTTAATTAGATAGATAGTCATAATGTTTTGGCTAATGAGTGTATGTACGGATGCCGTACGTATGAAGTCCAGTGTGGGAATGGGCAAGGTTTAAGTTTAAGCTGCAGTCAAATAGCGCAGTACAGCAGTGTTAACCAAAGTGGCATTTCAGAACCCACAACTCGTCGTACCTTGTCACGGATGGGGCAGCATAGCTGACAACCGAACCGGGTTCTATTCCTGTTAACAAAAAAATAATAATAAATAAATAAATAAAATAATAATAAAAATTATATAATGTTCGGTTACAATGGCTCGAGAAAATGGAGGACTGAAAAAACATTTCCTGGTCTAACGAATTCTGATTCCTGCTCTTTCACGCTGATGGCTGCACCAGAATATTACAAAAGTAGCATGGGCCCATCCTGCTGTGTGTCGAAAATGTAGGCTAGTAATGCCAGTGAAAAAGTTCCCATAAAAAGGGGAATTTTTTAGTGGTGCATTAGGCCCTCGATATCAGTGGGGCAATATTTGGGTGCTGCGCGCTATCCACTAATTGTGTCCAACCAGGTACATCTCTTCATTGCTGCAGTGATCCGTTTTCGAATGGGTTCTTCCAAAAGGATAATGGCAGCATGGACCAGCATCCCTGCAACATGCTTTCGACATGTCGTTGAGCCCATGCGACGACGAATCCATACTTTTCTTCTGGTTAAATGCGGGGAGAACTATTCGATATTAAGTAGACGTAACCAATAAAGTGGTATTTATAGGAAACTCTCGCATACAGTCATTTGTAATTTATGGTAAAAATTTTCTAGTTAGTCCAGCTAGAAAATCCTTATTCTTGTGTGGAAACCAGCAAGTGTAAACCAATATTTTGCATGTTCTGAATTTAAGATGCTCATCAGTTACTGAAAGAAAATTGAAAGAGTCAATGGAAGTTATATGCAGTGGCGCACCAATAATTTTGCTTGGTAGGGGGGAGGAGTGAACGTTCTTTATTAAAAGGCACCAGAATCTGTCTTGATTATTTTTAGGTTTAAGCTTTCTGTTGTCTCGACCTTTTTGTCATATTTGAGCTGGCAAAGGCAGATTATGAGACATCGCCGGCAAAGAAAACAAAGAGTGAGTTTTGAATTTGATACCAAAATATATTTTACGATTTCTAAATTTAAATTTTGCCTAACCAGCTGCGTTTTTCTCAGTAGGAAAACTATTCCCCATCTTGGTGTAGTCTGTAAATAAAATAAAAACTGTCATATTAAGGCCACCCAAGAACTAATTGATATGTTCATACATTGCGTGTATGCTCTGGTCGATTAGCATGTTATGCTGAACGAATTACCTCAGGTTTCCGGAGGAAAAAACTTGCCATAAAAGCCTGTGACTGACTAACTCAACTATTGAGTGAAAAAAGCCCATAAAAGGTCCTAGCATTATTCTTGGGATTCGAAGCCGAGCCTCTTCCACCCGGTGGAAGAGGCCCGGCTTCGAAATGACAGTTATAACCACTGTGCAAACCGCGCAATAAACGAACATAAATGTTGAAACCTATTTTATTTGAAACAAAATGGTTTGCATTCATTTCGGAAGAACACCGATGATATTTTCAGACCACACCGAGAACTTGTGCGCCAAATTTTAATTTAGAAATCGGAAGTTCTAACCAATACAGTATTGGTTAGAATACAATACAGTTCTAACCAATACACTTAATCCCTTTTTTAACATCAATTTAAAAATTTCAGTCCAAATATGTAAAAAAATAAAATAAAAAAAGGGGTTCTTAAAATCCTAAACCGAAAAATAAGATAGATGAATCCCGGTTTCTTTTAATTAAAACACCTTGCATATTCTCATATTCAAAATGTGCAGATTTACTTTTGAGATTTAATCGATTAAAATTTAATCTTATAATATCCAGGATTTCCAGATTAAAATTTAATCTTATAATACTTCTTTCTCCAGGACTTCTACAAGAGCTGGTTGACGGTGGACACCAAGAAAGCAAATTTTATTCGGAAGATTATTACCACATTAGCAGACTATTGTTTGAAGGTCAATGACCCTACCCTAGAAGACTGCGACTTCCTGGCAGTAGCAGCTGCAATATCTCCAGTTTCGATTGCCCAGTCGGTTCAATATCCATGTACTGTAGAACTGAGAGGACTGTTCACCAGGGGACAAACCGTAATTGATAAAAGGCCAACCCCAAGTAGAGAAAAACCAATGAATTTGGTTCGCTTTGTTACACAGTTTGATGATAATGTTCTGGAAATACTGCGCTTAAACCTCCTAAAAGATCATAGTTAGTTTTATTTTTTTTTACGAATTTCAAAGATAAGTTGAAACAAAATCTTGTTTTGAAATTTATGCCTCTAAAAAGTGAAGTTTAGAGCGAACACAGATGTCAAAAATTAATAAACTTCGATTACATTTAATAAAAATATTAGTAAAATGTTTTATAAAAACTAACTTATTTACTCCTTTTTTTTTTTTTACCACACGATGGATACATTTTCATTTCCATGTTTTTCTTTTCTCTTTTATGGATAAATGCTCTGTAAGCTTGCTTCCTTCTGAAGATAATACTCTTCTTTTCTTCAATGTAATTCCCTTGGGCATCTCCTACATGAAGCCATTTTTTTTCTTCCACGATCAAAATAATTTCTGGAACTCGTTCCCTAATATGAAATTCGTGTCCGGGTATGTTGCGGCTGAACTTCCTCCAGAGATCAAAAATGTGCCCCTTTCAGCGAAGTTTTGATTCTTGGAAATTGAAAGAAATCCTTTGGAGCCAAATAGGAAGTAAATAATAGAAAACCTGATCGATTAGATGGAGCATCCTCAAAGGATGCTCCATCTAATCGATCAGTTTTCTTGTCTGAAATTGCCTTCCCAAGAATGTGAGCTCACACTCACACTAAGTTATCAAAGAGGAAATTTATGACAAAACAACGGATCCTTCCAATGAAACTTCCACGATTTCGCTCCGTTCCACTATTGCCAACTATCAAAACGTCGCTGAAAACGGTACATTCCAGATCTCTTTAAAAGTCCAGGTACGTCAAGGGAACTGAAATCAATAACAGCAAGGATGTTCCCAAAATACTTCCAATCGTGGCAGAAGATAACGGCTTACGTAGAGTTGCCCAGTGGAACGAACTACTTTGAAAGGGACTAAGCAAATAATTGGTAAGTTCAATTTTTAATTTCCTTATACAATAGATGAATAAATAAATTTTGTTTAAATTCCGCAATGATCAAATCGGGTCCTCTGACCCGATTTTATCATTTGCGGAATTTAGAGATGTTATGTATTTAGAGTCAACATAGAAAGAGAACACACGGACATCCCCGTATTAATAGTCATGAGAGCTTGAACCATAGTCGCTCAAACGAGTATACGTTTGTACCTTTTCACTTGACCACTCGGCTAGGCGCCTGGTATGAAGTCATTCCTACAAATTTCCTACGCCACGTATAAGTGATGGAAATCTTTAAATGAAGCTATGATAACGTAACAAGCCAACTCCATGCTTGACGACGAAGATCGATCCCAAAATTGTCATTTTAATAGTTCAGCGCATAGCAATGTATTATAGTTCCCTGTTCTGGTTTATCTTTACTTGTTCGTTATCTTCAGCAATGATAATTACAGATGTATAACGAATGCAATATGACACCTCGAATGAGCTATCATATTGCATCTTATTGATATTAGCCACAAACATGATCTCATTAGCTTATCGGAGCAACGTTTATCTTCATGAACCCAATAACCTTGAAGAACATATCTGCATCGAAGATCTGTATCTTCAACTATTAGTATGAACTTTGGTTTCTAAGAAAATTGCATGGTCATACAGTTTTGTATTTGTGTGGGTACGAGATCGTGTGTCAATGATAAAAATAATGCGAAACCAATTGAGAAATACTGTACTACAAATCTGTTGAGGGAAGGGATAGAGGAAGTGTCAAATTAATTCATCAAAACATTAAATTAAGGTTATATTTGGGAATATAATCTTAATTTACAGTGGTCTCCGACAGTTTTTAAATTCTGTACAGTGGGATCAACTGACGATGTTACCAACAGTAAATTCTAAGTGGGAAGCATTCAAGGAATTAATCGTCGAAGCTACTAAAAGTTTCATACCTATTAAGAAATATTGTTCAAGGTTTAGGCTAAAATTGTTATCTAATGAACTAATGAGACTCTTAACAGAGAAGAAAAATGCATGGGATGCATATAAATTATCAAGCGACTCAGAAGCCTATGGCAGATAAAAGCTAGTCTGTAATCAGGTCACAAAAGAGGTTAGGCAGATTACGAGAAATCCTTGGCAAAAGATGCTAAGAAAAACAGCAAGGATTTCTTTACTTATATAAACTCTAAAAGGAAAGTGATGAATCTGATTGGTCCACTTGACAACGATGGTTCGACTGTTGATGATCCTGCTCAGATAGCAAACAAACTGAATGAGTATTTTGCATCTACATTCACACATGAGGAATTATTAAAATTTGAAAATGGCAGAAGGTTATCAAATTGTAGCAAGATACTTAATGGTTTTGTAATAACTGAGAGCAAAGTGGAGGAGAAATTGAAGTTAAACATAAGAAAGGCACCTGGGGTGGATGGGATCTATCCAGTTATATTAAAGGAGGCGGCAAAGCAACTAAGAAAACCGTTAGCCATAATTATGAGAGCATCATTGGACTCAGGGGAGGTTCCCACGGACTGGAGATGTGCAATTGTATCCCCAATTCACAAAGGGGGATCGAAGGGTGACACAAGTAATTACAGACCAGTTAGTTTAACTTCTGTTCCGGGTAAAATAATGGAGTCACTGGTTAAAGATGCACTGCAGGATCATCTAGACAAGACTGCAGCAATAATTCAGACACAGCATGGGTTTGTTAAGGGAAAGTCTTGTCTGACAAATTTGATAGGATATTATGATGTGGTTACAAAGGAACTGGATGCAAAAAATAATTTTGATATCATATATTTGGATTTCAGGAAAGCTTTTGACACTGTTGTGCATGGAAGACTATTGTACAAATTGGAGCAGAATGGTATTAAGGGTAAGTTGCTACAATGGATAAAAGGATGGTTAAGTGGGAGAAGACAGAGGGTGGTAATCAATGGGTGCTGCTCTTCGTGGACTAATGTTATTAGTGGAGTCCCACAGGGTTCGGTGTTGGGTCCTCTGTTGTTTTGTATATTTATCAATGATATTGATGAAGGTATATATCAGGCTTAGTGTCGAAGTTTGCAGATAATACAAAAGTTGGCAGGGTTGTTAATGGCAGCGTGCTACTGCAACAGGATCTAGATAATTTGGGCAGATGGGCTAAGAGGTGGCAACTGAAGTTTAACCTTGACAAATGCAAAGTACTGCATATGGGTAGAAGTAACCCCAGAGAAACATACCAACTGCGTGGTACTAGACTTAAGGTGGTAGAAAATGAAAAAGACCTGGGAGTAATTGTGCAGTCAGATATGAAGTTTTCTGAGCAATGCAGACAGGCTGCCAGGGCAGGTCATGGGATTTTGTCAATGATATATAGGAATTTTGCTAGCAGGGAGAAGGAGGTGATTGTCCCTCTGTATAAGGCAATGGTCAGGCTACGCCTTGAGTACTGCGTACAGGTCTGGAGGCCTCGTTTTAGGAAGGATGTAGATTTGCTTGAGCATGTACAGAGAAGGGCAACAAGATTGGTGAGGGTAATGAAGGGATCCTCTTACCAAGAGAGGCTTAAGTTCTGCAAATTGCAGTGGCTGGAGACTAGGCACCTGCGCGGTGATCTGATTGAGGTGTATAAGGCCTTGAATGGGTTGAGCACGCTGAATTCTGATGGGATCCTTCCACTTGTTCAGATTACGAACCTAAGGGGGCATAAATTCAAATTAAGAAAGGACAGATGTAGAATAGATGTGCGGAAATTTGCCTTTAGCCAGCGGGTGGTTAATTGCTGGAACAAACTGCCATCTGTCGTTGTGGAAGTTGATAGGTTGAATAAATTTAAGGAGGAACTGGACAGGCATTTGGAGGGAATGGTGTGTTTTTTTTTTTTTTTGGGGGGGCTGATGCTGCATAAGCTGCATACACTTGCTTTCTTGCATCACGTGCCACTACTACTACTACTACTACTAATGAAGAGATGCATACTTGTGCATATATAGAGAACAGAGACTTAAAAGTAGTATACGGGAGGAGAGTAATAAATATTATACATATGTAATTAAACTGAACGGCTTAGTTCAAAGAACATAAAGCAATAGAGTTTTATTAAATGTTCTATAAAGTTATAATCTTAGTAATTAATCGACAAGGAAACAAACTTCTTTTCACTTTTATTAATCACGGACAGAAAAATCGAATTTGTAGGGGTGCCATGAGAAATTATTTGAAATTTAGGTGGTTTCTGTTACTGATATGCTTGCAGAACTTTATTATAGCAGACGTTCTCTATGAAGTTACTTATGAATTTTTAATAGAAGCGATTTTCAAGTAAGCACGAGTTAACTGAGGCTTGTTTGTTGTAGGAGTACAGTGGATAGCTAAGGCCACGTGA
Source organism: Mastigoproctus giganteus (assembly GCF_048544385.1). Lineage (NCBI taxonomy): Eukaryota > Metazoa > Arthropoda > Arachnida > Uropygi > Thelyphonidae > Mastigoproctus > Mastigoproctus giganteus. Next base: position 226,343,543 of record NC_143576.1, on the reverse strand, counting down.
GGTAGGTATATTTTCTGACTGTCAACTTACTCCCAACTTACTGCTAAACAGCAAATTGACCATTTTTATGGTAGGTTGGCTGTTTCCCAGGAGGAAAAATCCGAGTTACTGAAGAAGAAAAAAAAAAAAAAAAAAAATGGGATCCATTCCCGAGACCTACTCAATTGGTGTCAAAAATAGCCCATGAAAATTCTGTCCTCAATGAGATATGAACCAACGTCTTTTCTATACTGCATGGATGGACAGCGATCCTAAGTATTACTGACAGCTGCGAAGGCGACCATATTGGCGATCATCAAAGAAATGCTTGTGACATTTCCATTGTCTCTCAGAACAAACGTTGAACCAAAGAGCTCATCCATCAAATATTATTTTTGTTGTTAAAATGTAATAAACTGATTCGTCATTCGTTTTGGTCATTGTCGAGATTAAAGTTTTGCTTGAATTTACATGACATGCAGTTATAATCATATTAATTCGAGTACCTTGTTGTTGTTGTGGGGGTTTTAGGAGCATCAGCGACTAAGGCCAAATTGCTACGTGTTATACTGTCTGTAAATTTCTTGTGTTCTGTGGTCAATTTTTCTGTTTGCTGGACGAAAAAAAACCAGAGTTTCAAGGAGTAAATGCCATGCTACACTAGCCTGAGACCGACTAACTCAAGCCACATTGTGAAAATGGCCCATTAAAATTCTTCACTTCATCAACGGGTCTCGAATTCAGGTCTTTGCCACCTGGTGTGGAGAGGACGGCGATTCTACTAACTGTGTGGGACATTAAAAAGTTCATAAATCCGAATGAAGGATAAACTATAATGAATATTAAAATTTATTCAATGCTAATGATTTTTAGAACTTTTGATATTATAATTTTGATTTAGTTGGGGGGAGGAGAAAAATCGAGAAATTTTATAGGCATACTGAAAAACAACTAGTCTTAGACAGCTCATTTGGACATATTCAAACATTATAGAAAGGTCAGGTTTAAAGATACATATTGGCCAAAAGTCAAGGCTAACAGCAATAGATGTTTATAATTCATATGCTTGATAACACGAACGCTTGCTGGAGGAATACTGGAGGCTGCAACTATTAGTGTGATGTAATTTTTGTTTATATAAGAGAGTATCCAGGAACTATTTTTTACCATTCATTTCATAGGCTGTTTCGTTTTAAACTCTGAGCATTATTTAAAAGAAGAGGAAAATTCTACAGGTAAGTTGTGTTCTGTTTTTATTGATTCTAACGGCTGTTCCAGGTATTGCCATTTCTAAAGTGTTTTAACATCAAGAGTTTCTTTTCCTCACTGAAATATTCTGAAATATTCTGTCGGCTTGAACACTTTCCCTGCAGACTGTACTTTGCACGTACGTTTGTAATATCTTCGTGAAATATAATTGTAAATTATTAAAAATAATTTGGTTGCTACGAAACCTGTCTAGTCCGTGTAAATAGTAATTTGATTTACAATTTTTAAATTAATTTTATTACAATTTTAAAATCGATTTGGAGGCTCTAAGGTTTTTATTCAATCAGATTCATATTTTAATTCTTACAAATATTTTGATTACTTCCAGTCATGAAGTTCGTTTTAACCACATCAGTGATGTTGAATATCTACCTAGATTAAGTTGTTGTTGTAGGGTTTTAGGAACATCAGCGACTTAGGTGATATTGCTCTGTGTATATTGTCTGTAAATTGCGTGTGTTCGGAGGTCTCTTTTCTGATTACTGGACGAAAACCCGAGTTTCCGGGAGAAAAAACCATGCTGTCCTCGTCTGAGACCGACTAACTCAGTCACATTGTGAAAAAGGCCAATAAAATTCGTTCCGTCATGGATGGGACTCAAACGCAGGTCTTTTCCACCCGGTGTAGGCAGGACTGCAATCCTACCAAATGTGCTACCCACAAGGGCCTTAGATTAATTTTAATAATTTTAATATCATTAAAATGAGATATGTTTAGATGAGCACTTTTCTTATAATTAAAAAAAAATATATGTATATATATATATATATACACTGAGTGATCACTGAATTATGACCACCTACCTAATACTTCGTAAGTCCTCCTCCTTTTGCCCTCAGTACAGCAGCTATCCGATTTGGCATTGATTCAACAAGATGTCGGAAGCGTTCGAGAGGTACGGCCAACCAAGCTGTGTGTAACGCGGTCAGCAATGCAGGTATGGAGGTGACTGGTGTATCCAGACGCCTAATATTCCTTTCTATAGTGTCCCACAAGTTCTCTATGGGATTGATATCGGTGGAGTTCGGAGGCCAATCGATACGTTGTAAATCAGAACTGTGTTCCTCAAACCATTCCTGCACAACAAGTGCCCGATGGCTCGGTGCATTGTCGTCTTGGAAGACACCATCACCATTCGGGAAAAATTGTAACAGTTCGGTGTGCACAGTCAGCAAGCAGTTGACGATAGCGGAAACCACTGATACGTTGTTCCACGTGCACTAGGGATCCAAGTTCCTGCCAGTGAAAAATTCCCCACACCATACAACCGCCTCCACCAGCCTGCACTTTTGATACCATGCATGATGGATGAAGAGCCTCATGTTGTTGACGCCAAATCCGTACACGACCATCTACGGTGTGGAGTAAATAACGTGACTCATCCGACCAGCACACCTTCCAGTCTTCTAACGTCCAACTTGCACACTCTTTGCACCAGGTGAGTCTTTTACACTGATGAACCTTGGTTAGGAGAGGATGCCGTAGAGGTCGTCTGCTGATATAGCCCATACATGTGAGCGTGTGACGCATGGTCATGCCGGATATTGTTCCTGGTTGGCCCATGTTGTATTGGGTAGTCAACTCTTCAACAGTGCTGCGCCTGTTCGCCTGTACAAGTCGTCGAACCCGGCGCTCACTTCTAACATCAATCTTTCGCTGACCTTTGCTGTCGAGTCGTTGTTTGACCATTTTGACGCCAGTCCTGGTACACTTTAACTACGGCGGATCTCGAACACCCCACCGGTTCAGCCGTTTGGGAAATCGAGGCACTAGCTCATCAAGCATCCTCAATCTGTCCTTTATCAAAGTTCGATCAATCCTTCCTTTTACCCAGACGCTCGCAAATTTATTACATACTGAACCACTGACACCTTATCTATGCTATGTAGGTCGACTAACTCTATTCTCGTACCTCACGTGGTCAACGAGTCGCATTCAGTTTTCATAGGGGTGGTCATAATTCAGTGATCATCCAGTGTATATATATATATATATATATATATATATATAACCATGCAAATAAATTAGAATGAGAGTTTTTAACTCTCATTCTAACTATTTTAAACGTTATTCAAATATATGTATAATTATATATATTTTTTTTTATTATTATTATTTTTTTTTAATTAGTGTATGGCACCAAACGTTTGGTGGCATATACTTTTCTTACGTGCATATTCTGCCGCCTCGTAGGTAACACAGTTGGTGGATTTGCCGTCCTCTCCACACTGGATGGAAAAGACCTGAATTCGAATCCTGTCGATGACCTGTAGAATTTTTATGGGCCGTTTTCACAACGTGGCTGAGTTAGTCGGTTTCAGGCAATGGTAACATGGTTTTTCTTCCAGAAAACACGAAATCGACCAAAACACACAGGCAATTTACAGACAGTACATGCATTATAGAGCAATATGACCTTAGTCGCTGATGCTTCTAAAACCATATTACAACAACCAGTGGCATATCCAGGTATCATCGTAAGGGGGGGGGGGGAAGTGGCGACTAAGCTTTTCAGTTTTTTTTTTTTTAGAACGCCTCCTGTGTTCTTTTTCTTTAATTTCAAATTTCTTCTATATATACATAAATAGTATATACTGTATTTGTCACAAACTGATTTTGCAGAACTGAAATCGATAAACGATCTTGATTAAGGTGTCTTCTCAAAACGCTGCTAACATGTACATGGAGTCTGATCTTTGCAAGAGGAGCATTGATGAACATGCTGCCTATCTCATCTGCACAGGAATATGCAAGACACATCTGTGTTAACTGTAATAAGTTGTCTGTGCGCAGCATCAGGAAATTATCGAAAAGTATGAAGTGGAAACGTTATCAATGCTCGAAATCAAAGGCCTCGATCAAAAACTCACGCTCTCATTGCGATTTGGTCTCCGATACAAACTCTGATAGTGGAATGTCAGAACCTGAAACATATTGCGAACTCTTAATCAGTAATGAACATGAGAGCTATTAAAAGCAGCTAGGCTCTGTGACCCTAACACTACCAGGATCATTTGATTATTTAACTGGGCATAAAATATGCACGATTTTAAAGTGGGCATAAAAGATGGTTTTTTTCAGTTATTAATGATAAACTAAGTGAGATGGATAACACAGATAAGAAACTGGTAACTGAAAACCAGTACTTGCACGAAGTAGTTTAATCCTTAACAAACAGAACATTATGTAATCTTTTCTGCAAAGTGACCACACTGAGCTCTAACGATAAGAATGAATATTAATCATAAAATGCTATTCTTGAAATTAGCATGATTAACAAGCTAGATCGCTAGATGCAACCATACCATTCTCCTCTGGCAGTTCCAGGAATTAATGCATCCACCCAAATAGTAAGTTGTAACAATGGTTCAAATATGATAAGCAGTGTTTGAATGATACCAGCTCTGCATCCCGCTCATATGCAGACATTTTTAAAACAGGAAGAAATGATAACAGTCTGAACCCTACACATGAGCACACCCAGGAATGTCTATACGATACCAACCTATCCGTGATGCAACCATCGTCAAGCGCAAAGAATTGTACTACTTCTTCTGCACATTATGTAGTACATAAGAGGGTGCTACCATCCCGCCCGAAGATGATGCCTGGTACCAGGTAGGCGACCTTGCTGTGGATTGTAGCTCGCAAACAGAACAGAACAGAATAAGAAATTTGTTTGTTACACGATTTGCCAACGCCGTGACCGCTTCTGATATTGTGTGACAAATATAACTGCAAAAGTATTGCAGCTGACAACAAGGCATGAAACGTGCCCTTTTGGGTAGCACAGTTTGTAGGATCGCACTCCTTCCCAGACCCGGTGGAAAAGAACTCAGTTCGAATCCTTTCGATGAGGGAACGACTTTTTATGGATCTTTCTCACAACGTGGCTGAATTAATCGGTTTCAGGTGAGGGTAGTATGATTTTTTCTCCCAGAAACTCAAATTTTTCGTCAAACAGAAAATCAACCTAAGAATACACTCAGTTTACAGACAATATACACGGAACAACATGGCCTTAATTGCCGATGCTCAACAATAGCATGATACGTATAAGTCTTTTCGAGTTATGGTGGATGCAGCCTCTTTTGATCTCGTAGCATTAAGGCTAGATGGTGTACTATTCAGGCTGTTTTGGGAATTTAAACATGACGATAATTTAGGACTTAGGTTTGCACTCCAAACTGAACCTGTCGAAGAACTTTTAGTGGTACTGGTCTGCCACGTGAATAGCAACTACGGAAAATCTGCAAAGAGGGAATTGATGCTGATGGATGGAATCTCTTCATAATTTATCAAAACTGATTATGGTTAAGAACCTAAATGCATAACACCTGTTATTTGTTGACCAAACTTGTGACTTAGTTGCTGTGACAGAGACCTGGCTCGTTGAAAGAATTTTCAGCGATGAACTTTTGGCCTTGGGTTGTGCAGCCATCCGCATAGACAGTTACCCCAGAGGTGGTGGGGTAATTATTATTTAAAGAGAGAAATTAAGAGTGTGTAAAACTGGTATTTGAAACAATTCAAATATAGAGTTTGTAGCCTTTTTGATATAAAAATAAACAGAATACAATTGATCCGTTTTGTACTTGTATATCTTTCCCCTCCAGTATCCATTGGTAAACTGGGAAATCTTGAGGATCTCATTGATATTTTGACGTTTGTACAGCTTCTACCAGACAGCGTCTTTGTTGTGGGCGACTTCAGTGTTTCTGTCCTGTCCTGTCCATTTCCCAGCACTGGTGCCGATGAAATTATTGTGAAGGTTAATGATTTTACAGTTCAGTACTTGTTGATCTTAATTTCTGGTCATAAGCTAGTGCGCCTTCCCAACGAGGAATTATCATTTTATTGACCTTGAATGCAACAAGTACAAATAAATTAGCTTTATCGATTCCGACTATACTGCGGTATTTTGAAGTATTCCAGTGAATTCACACCATAACGATAACTTCTCATCTCATCTAAAACATGTATAAATATGCAGATTGGGATGGTATCAAGCTGTTTTTAAAAGAAAATGAATAGTCACGAATAATATATAGCAATGATGTCCACGGTGCTGCTCAACTCCTTGAAGATATCACTGTCTCTGCCATTGAAAATTTCATTCCTTTACGTGGTCCTAAACTGGCTAGTTTCCACCTTGGTATAATAGACAAGTTATTATAATGGTGAAAAGGAAACGTGCTGTACACAAAATTTATGTAAAATCGAAGAGTCCAATTGATTGTGAAGCTTTCTCCGGGGTTCGCAACTATTGTAAACTTCTAATCCAATCACTTCTTACAGCTAATGTGAACTCAATTGAATCTAATCTGTTGCAAGGTAACAATATTAAACCTTTTTGGAATTTTGTTAATAACATGAAAGCTACACCCTAGATATCTACTTTTTTTTTTTTTTTTTATCAAACGATTCTACAACTGTTGGCCATGCAAAGATCCAACCTGACTTATTCGCAAACTTCATTAAAACTAGTTCTGTCTCCAAATCACGATCTGAAATGAATGATGATCACCTATATCTGAGAGTATGACATAAAAATAGCAATTAAAAATATGAAAGGACACTCTCTTTCTAGCCTCTATGTCATCACTCCTTTATTTGTTAAGGAATGTCAGGATGTGAGACCTCTTCATTTATTCTACAACAAAGAAGCTGCCCAATCCTTAAAAAAAAAAAAAAAAAAACCCGAAGTTATAACTGTCCTCAAAAAAAGGATGTTCCCCTCATAAGTGGGGAACACCCTTCTGTTTAAGTGGTTATGCCAAAATATATGAAAAATAATACATGACAAATTATATAGCCAACCTAGACCAGTAATTTGCACTGAGTGGCATGGGTCTATTTGTGGACGCTCTACTACGACTAAACATGGTCATTTAGGAAGCTATTTCGGCAGTGCTGGAGAACTCAATGATGATATGTTAGTATTAGTAATGGCCATATGGTGCAAGGAAGCCTAAGGCCTATGCTGCACCAGCCAAAATATAAAGAAAAATAATAATAAAATAAATAATTAATAAATAATAAAAGAAGAAGAGATAGACAAACTATGCGTTTCCTTCCTCCTGTAGGTAACTATCCAGCTGACCTTTGAATTTCCCCAAACTGTAGCCTCTACCACCCATGTATGTAACTTATTCCAGTAATTTATAACTCGCTGGCTAAAATAAAACTTCCTGCAATCCAATCTAAACATTCCCCACCCGTAATTGAATTTATGGCTCATAGTTCTAGAATCATTTATAATAGGCGTGAAAATTTCGTCTTCATTCATTTTACTTTTTCCTCTCAGAGTTTTAAATACCTCGGTCAAATGCCCTCTACGGTACCTACTTTCCAAGCTGTGCAACCCACATATTCGAAGCCTTTCCTCATATGGACGCCCGTTTTCCAGGCGAATTATCCGTCTTTGAACAGTTTCAAGAAGCTCAATGTCTTTTTTTAGGTGCGAAATCCATACTTGAACACAGTATTCCAAGTGTGGTCTAACAATAGTATTATATAATGGGACTATGACGTCCTTATCTCTAGAAAATGTTCGATAAATCATCGATAAAGCACCATGGACCTTCGTTGCAACCTGTCCACAATGCTCGGCGAACTCCATGTCTGACCGTATTGTAAATCCCAAGTCCTTTTCTTCCACTACTGACTTTAGTTCAACTCCACCAAGTTATTTTGGGGTTACTGTTCCCCAGGTGTAAGACCTTGCACTTTGCTGGATTAAAGCATAGCTGCCACTTTTCTGACCATCCCTGAAGTCTATCTAGGTCACTCTGACGCTTTGCTTGGTAGTGACCATTACCCATTCTATCGATCGTTACATCATTTGCAAATTGAGACATTGTGCCTCCTACCCCTTCATCGATGGTCCTTTAAGAAAATAAAAAACAACAGTGGTCCCAATACTGATCCTTGGGAACCCCATTTCTTAAATTAACCAAATCTGAGGAATAACAATTTATCACAACCCTCTGCTTCCTGCTGCCCTGAAGCCATCCTGCCATCCTCCTAAGGATTTATTTCAGGATTTATTTAGGATCATTTTGATAGATTACTCTATATCTTCTGTGGATCCGTTTTCTCTTAGGAAATCTCTCGTCACGAATGCCAGTCATGTGGCTAAGTTTTGGTGGGTACTTCTTGAGTACAATAATATTCTGATAACCAAACTCCTGAAATGCAATTCAATGCGTATAGATTTTTTTTTTTTTTTTTTTGTACTATTTGCTCTTCCGTTGCCAATCAACATGAGTAAAGACACATGATGCAAAGCAAGCTTATCCAAGCCATCAGCCAAAAAAAACCCTCATTCCACTCATCCACTCCCTTCAAATGTTTGTCTAGTTCTTCCTTGGATCTATTTAGGCTATCAACTTCTACAACGACAGATGGAAGACTTCTACAACGACACCAATCAACCACCCGCTGGCTAAAGGCAAACTTCCGCACATCTATCCTACAATTGTCTTTCCTCAATTTGAATTTATTCCTTCTCAGGTGATTATTCTGAGCAAGAGGAAGAATCCCATCAGCATTGAGCATGCTCAAACCATTCAAGGCTTTATACACCTCAATCAGATCACCTCGCAGGTGCCTAGTCTCCAAACACTGCAATTTTCAAAACTTAAGCCTTTCGTCGTAAGAGAAACCCTTTGTTCCATTCACTAATCTTGTTGCCCTTCTCTGTACTAGTTCCAACAGCTCTACATCCTTCTTAAAATGAGGCCTCCAGACCTGTATACAGTACTCAAGGTGTGGCCTGACCTTGTATAAGGTCGGGCCACACCTTGGAGGTGATTATTCCCTTATACAAGGAAATAATCACCTCCTTATCCTTGCTAGAAAAATCCCTGTATATCTTTAACAAGACACCATGAGCTACTCTTGCAGACCGTCTGCACTGCTCAGAAAACTTCATATCTGCCTGTACAATTATCCCCAGGTCCTTTTCATTCTCTACTATCCTGATTGTAGTATCACACAGTTGGTACGTTACAGTGGGGTTACTGCTACCCCTAGCAGTACTTTACATTTGTCAATGTTAAACTTAAGTGGCCACCGCAGAGCTAATCTGCTCAAATTTTATAGATCATGTTGCAGCAGCACACTGCGGTTACTGTCATTAACAACCCTGCCAACCTTTGTATCATCTGCAAACTTCGACACTAAGCCTGATATTCCTTCATCAATATCATTGATAAATATACAAAACAACAGTGGGCCCAACACCGAACCCTGTGGGACTCCACTAATAACATTAATCCTGCAATGCATCTTTTAACTCTCTGCCACTCTCAGTGTAGTACAACAGATTTGATACGTTACTCTGGGGTTACTGCTTCCCATATATAGTACTTTACATTTGTCAATGTTAAACTTCATTTGCCACCTCTGAACCCATCTGCTCAACTTTTCTAGATCCTGTTGCATCAGCGTACTGTCATTAGTGTCAACCCTGCTGACCTTCGTATCGTCTGCAAACTTGGACATTAACCCTGATATACCATCATCAATATCATTAATAAATACAGAAAACAACAATGGACCCAACACTGAACCCTGTTTTGAATAACATAGAAAACTTGCGTTGATGGAGTTTTCTCATCTAATTTTCATTGTCCTTCAGATTGCGCTCAGCACATGCGGGAAGTCATTTACAAAATCTATTTTTATAACTTCCTGTTATAGTGATTGGTTGGTCGATTAGTTTTACTCAAAGGCAATTAGTGCTGCATCTGCTACACCTTGTGTTAAGTTTGTGAACAGAAGGGTCCAAAGAAAGCACCAGTAATTCCAAAGTAAGTTCTTTAACATTTAAGTATTATATACAAAAAAAGTGTTAACTTCTTTTTAAATATTTTACATACATTCTGAAAGCCCACTTTGTGTTTTTTAAAAAAGGATGCAGGTTTTAAAGGACAAATTTGAATACATGTTTTAGGCGCGTTAGTATCTATGCTTAAAACACCTGCTTCACAATGCCCATTCGTCTGTCCGTCCGCAGGTAATAACTGGACTCCTAGTAGATGGATTTTCATGAAATTTAATACTTGGCACTTTTAGAAAGATATTTGAAGCCTTCTCAAAATTCATTAAAATCGAAGAAACAGAAATGAACTTAACTATTTACATGTTACAAGATGTATTTTCATTAGACTTGATTGAGTGGCATACATCGAACATAAGAGAAAGTCAGAATTATCAATAACTAATTTTTTTTTTTTTTTTTTTTTTTTTATGTGAACCCCAAACACGAGAGGTATTAGAACCTATAGCACTTAGTACCGTGCTTGGGTTGGAGGTTGAGAAGACGATAGAAGACATTTGTTGACATTGGACTTGAACTTCTGTAGATTGTAATTTTCAGGAAATACGTATGAAGGAAGGTTGTTCCAGAAAACGGCAGTTGAATGAATAAATGAGGAAGATGAAAAGTTGGTTCTGTGGGTTTGAAGTTGGACAGTAAATGGATGTTGGCTGGTGGCGGCACGTGTTCGGACTGTTTTGAAAGAGAGAGCGGGAATTATAGAAGCCAATTCAGAAGAACAGTGCCCATGGAAGTATCTGTAGAAGAGACATGCAGCAGAAACAGTACGTCTATGAGACAGCGAGTGGAGAGACTCTGTTAGAGATGAATCATTAGTTAACCTAACTGCCCTCTTCTGAATGGAATCAAGAAACCTGAGAGAGGTTTTGGGGGCACCACCCCAGATGTGGGAACAATATTCCATGGTAGGGCGGATTTGCGATTTGTACAGAATGAGCAGCTGTTTCGAAGAAAAGTAACGCCGAGAGCGAAAGAGAAAACCAGGTTTTCTAGATGCAGAGGAAGCAATATTTGTAATGGGCTTGTGCCAACAGAGATTAGAAGTCAGGGTAATCCCCTAAAGAGATATATAATTTTCCTAGAAATTGGAGTGTCACTAAAGATAAGCATAGGAGCAGAAGAATCCTTTTTGCGAGATATAAGACAAGACTGAGTTTTAGAAGGGTTGAAATCAACTAAGTTGTCTTTGCCCCACTGGAGAATTACCTGAAGATCGGCATTTAAGGAATTGGTAGCAGATTTTCGAGAAGTTGAAGCTGATTGAGCAGGACAAGGTTTCTCAAAATGGAAAGTTGAATGCAATGTGCTGTCATCAGCAAAACTATGGATAGGATTTCCAGTCAATGGAAGAAGGTCATTGATATACAAGAGGAAAAGAGTGGGGCAAAGAACTGAACCTTGGGGGACACCGGCATTAGTGGAGAAGTTAGAAGACAGAGAGCCATCAACCATCACCCTCAGTGAGCGATCAGAGAGAAAACTGGATAACCAATTACTAAAAACAGTTGGTAAACCATAAGATGGAAGCTTGTTTAGAAGACCTTTATTCCAAACACGATCAAAAGCCTTTGAGATGTCAAGAGCAACTACTTGTGTTTCACCGAACCTTTCCATTGAGTTAGTCCATAAATGGGTAACATAAGCCAGAATATCACCAGTGGATCGACACTGACGGAATCCATACTGGCGATCGTTGATCAGACGGAAGGTTTCTAGGTAGTTTAAGAGTTGGCGGTTAATTGATTTCTCCATTACTTTAGAAAGAGTAGAAGTAATTGCAATGGGACGATAATTGGATGGGAGGGATTTGTCACCCTTTTTAGGAACTGGCTGGATATGAGAAAATTTCCAAGCAGAAGGAAAAACACCTTTAGAATAAGAAAGTGAAAAAAGGCGGCAAAGAATAGGAGTAAGTTCAGGAGCACAGGTTTTGAGAACAAGTGGAGAAATACCATCGGGACCTAGAGCTTTCTTAGCATCAAGATTCGTCAAAATCCTTCTGACATCCTTTTGACGGAAGACCACAGGAGGCATTGAATGGAGCGTGTTGGGATGGTGGGAGGTGTTTTACCAAGATCATTAATACATGAGTTGGAAGGAAAATAGGATACTAGCAGGTCAGCTTTATCCTTGGCTGAAGTGACAATAGAACCATCTAGTTTGGGCAGAGGTGGGAGCAGAGATGGGCAAAAGTTGCGGCCAATAGCTTTGGCAAGAGACCAGAATGCTCGGCTACCATTAGGGCAAGAAGCAAGTTTTCTACTCTTAGCCTGTTCAAACTCTAGTTTGGACTGATTAATAACTGCTTTACAATTGTTGCGAGCTTTGGTGTACGCAGAAAATGAAACTGAAGAATTAGAAACAAGCCAATTACGATATGCAACATTCTTCTCTTGGACAGCCTTAGCACATTTATTGGAAAACCAAGGTTTAGATAAAGGACGAGATTTTAAAGTGGAGTGTGGGATAAAGGATTCCATTCCTGCAAGAATAATTTCACTGACACGATCTGAGCAAACGTTGACATCAGAAGTTTTGAAACAGTAATCCGACCAAGGAAAAGAAGAAAAGAGGTCTCGGTACAAATTAATGGTACAAATTGAACTTCTTGATAAGAAATATAATTTCCATATTAATAATACGAGGGTGATCATTTAATTCGCGGACCCATGCAAGATCATAATTTTCATCATCTGAATCTTCTGTGAATTTCTCCTTCTCGAAATACTGCAAAGTGCTTCCGTTGTGGCTTTGCGAGCATCGTTGTGTCTCATACGAAACGCTTGCCTTTTAGAGCTTTCTTCAGACGTGGAAACAGGAAGAAATCAATCGGGGCTAATTCCGGTGAATAAGGAGGATGTGGCAGAATTCTCGGCACCTATGGCAGTGATCACTGCCTGCACAACATTAGCCGTGTGGGGTCTAGCATTGTCTTGAAGGAGAAACCACTTCATACCGGAAAGTTCAGTCACAACGGAATAGGCCAGTCCTACCAAGGCAGTCCTAACCTGCATATATGGCAGTCCTACATATGGTAGTCCTAACCTAACAAGACAAAAAAAATATATATATTTATTAGGGTCATCAGTAATTGATATCATCGACCCGTGTAGTTTGTGTCTGTATATTGCGTGTGTTCTCTAGTCGAGTTCTTGTTTTGCAGGATGAAAAAACATCGTCCTATCAAGACACTCATTACCATACTCTTCATTCATCTCTTTAACTGTTTTCGATGCATTTAAGCCTCAAAATGACAAAATAACGAATCACATATTGCTGTTCAATCTATATGTCCGACATGATACTTGTTTCGAATATATATAATCATCAGTGACACGCCGCTAAAAACTCTTCACGCAAAACTAGTTCTACAAGTACTGTCATACGCATACAGAGTCTGCTCAGTACCGATAATGGGGGAGCGCCTCCAACGGCAGTTATGGAAAGTTGGCGCAGTAAACAAAAATAAACAAAAATATTGCACCACAAACAAAAATATTGCGAAATAAATTATCACCTCTCGTACACTGAAAGGACAATTCATGGGTTACCTGGTTCCTGGACAATGTGACAATGTCACCCCTCTTGCTAGTGGATGAACCCACTGCTTGGCAGGTATATAGGTACACTGTATTCACGCAGACGGTAATTCGATATCAGTACGGATAAACATCGTGAGTTAACCGACTTTGAAAGAGTGATGATAGTGGGTACCTAACACATGGGTCACTCTGTTGCAGAGGTGGTACAGAAATTGCACTATCCCCATTCGACAGTATCCAGAGCATATCGGGAAACGCCATTTCTGGAATAACATCTCATTGTGGACAGCGCTGTGGGCAGAGAAAGGTGGTGGATGAACGCAGCCGTCGACGTTTGTCTCGCATCATTTCAGCCACCCGGAGGCTACAGGGGCACAAATTACCGCCGACTTCAACGAGGGAGATTCCAGAAACGTCTCCACGAAGACCAACAGGCAACCATTAGCAGCAATAGGTTATGGGAGCCGCCGACCCACCAGCTAACACCACAACACAGGATTCTATGCCTCAACTGGGTGAAAGAACATCGGCACTGGACCTTGGATGATTGGAGACGGAGATGAAGGAGGTGCGATAAATGTCTCCACCAAGACCGTCAGGTGATCATTAGACGCAATAGGTTATGGAAGCCGCCGACCTACCAGAGTCCCGTTGCTAACACCACTACACAGGACTCTACGCCTCAACTTGGGCGAAAGAACATCGACACTGGACCTTGGATGATTGGAGACGGGTCTTCTGGTCCGATGAGTCCCGTTTCCAGTTATTTCGATCGGACGAGAGGTTGCGTATCTGGCGGAAACCGCAAGTAGCAATGCACCCGTCATGTGAACAAGGAACTGATCAGGCAGGTGGACGGTCGGTAATGGCCTGAGGCATGTTCAACTGGCACACGTTGGGACCTCTGGTACTTCTAGACGCATCACTGAACGGTCCAGGTTACGAGTCCATCCTTGCAGACCATCTGCATCCCTTCATGGTCATCGTGCACCCACAAGGCAATGGACTCTTCTAGCAGGACAATGCACCTCCCCACAGAGCCTTGTTGACTAGAACATGGTTCGAAGGGCATTCCGCAGATTTCATCACAATGGAATGGGCTCCACTTTCACCGGACATGAACTCTGGGGAGCATCTTTGGGATACTGTGGAAAGGTCCGTTCGAGCTATGGTTCCTCCACCCAGGAATGCGACGGCATTATCGACAGCAATGCAGCAAGCATGATGGAACGCTTTTGTGAACTAGTGGACTCAATGCCTCGCCATCTGATTGCCATTATCAGGCGAAAGGTGGGCCTACCCGTTACCATATAGGTATCCATGATTTCTGTCCACTCAGTGTATATTAAATGATGACAAACGTATTATTAACCTATTGATATTGAAAAATTATATAATAAATGCATTGCTTGAACATCATTTCGAGCATATTTGTGAAAATACCAAAATACATAATTATTTTTTTACCAAAAAAACTTTCACATAGTTGAGTCACTTAAATGTGAATGATTACTTTTTCATACTGTATTCATAAAAGTGTTTTGATTGCTGTTGGCACCATTATTTAAGTATTCTTTTTATCTTATCGTCAGAGTGAAATAAATAAATAAATAAATAAATAAATAAATCTTTATTGTGAAGTAGAGTTAATCGAAGTCTTATCACACCATTTTATAAGGGTTCACTTCTTACTGAAATAAAATAGAAATAAAAATAAGAACAAAAAAAAAAAAGAATATGTTAATAGTATCACGTTCCGGAACTTCCGTTAACCCCTTTGTCACATGCACTACTCCCCTTCGTAGCTTAACGTGATCAGTTCACTGTACAGTCCAGTTAGATGACAAGTGTAACGCTTCGTCTTGGCCAATGAGAGTCTTGTCCATTGTTATCCATAAAGTAAGGAGAGGAATCAGTGGCTCGAAGGATGGTGTCCTTCAAGCCACTATAAAATGAACTTAAAAAAAAGTGTGTTTTGAAAAGTCCTTTGAAACTTGAGGTAAAAGGGAATTTAAGTTAATAATAATAATAAATATTATTGTTTTTATGTTAAGGATCCTACGATTTACTTATATCCATATACACAACCTGGCCAACAAAATACGAATCTTTATTTATTCAGTATCAAATTATTATTATCATTATTATTATTAGCCATCTAGGGCAAGGAAGCCTGAGGCTTATGCTGCACAAGCTAAAAAAAAAAAAAAAAAATGTCCAAGTTACCCAGAGAGAGAGGAATCACCAAGAAGAGAAGAATGATGATATCCAGCACCCAATAACGATTAGTGTGCGATGAGGCATGGATTCTATAAGGTGTTTTAGTGCCTTTTGGTCTAATTGTAAACATTCTTCTAGCACAGTATCTCGTAGCTGCAACAAAATTGAAGGAAGAGGACTTCGTTTCCGAATAGGTTTCTCCAGCATATATTATTATTATTATATTATTTCTCCCTGATTGGGGGATTCCACTCCGTGACGGGTACTGCTACCAAGTACACAGGGTGGTTGTAATGTCTGGTATTACTGTCGGCCGAGGAAATCTCTAACTATCTTACAGTTGTTCAGGATTGCGACTTTCTGGAGTTCCTTGTAGGTGTTCTCTGGGAGACCTATTGCTGCTAGGCTGTTATGTAGGGTCTTTGGCACCATACCTGTGGTTGACACGATGATCAGGATGGTCGTTACTTGTTGCATACGCCACATCTCTTTGATCTTAGGTCTTAGGTTCATGTACTTCCTAATTTTTGCCCCATGGGTTTTCTGCAGGTTGCTAGTGTTGGGCACCGCTATGTCAATCAGATAGGTAGCCTTTTCCCTCTTGTCCACAAGGGTTATGTCCGGTCTGTTGTGCGGGATTTTCCTACCGTTATTTTGGCGCGGTCCCAGTACAGCTTGTGGATTGGGGTCTGCAGTGCTGTGTGGGGTTCGTACTTGTAGTACAGTACACTTTCTTCGACCAACTGGTATTTCCTTGCTAGCTACTGATGTATTATCCTGGCTACTTGGTCATGTCTATGAGTGTGCTCAGTCTGGGTAGGGAAGATCTGGGCTTGGTTAAATTCTGATGGTTATTTTGTATACACTGGATATCTTTGGATATCAAGTCTAGGAAATTATCTAGGAGAACTTGCTTCATGTTACCTTCACGTTACGCATATCATAACACAGTTCTGTCCTGGAATATTTTTCAAGTCCTCATGGGTAGCGCAGTTGATATAATCGTCGTCTTCCCCACGCCTGATGTAAAATATCAAGTTCGAATCTATATGCAGGGCAATATGATCTAAGTCGTCATGTGCCCAAAATTTAAGACACAGTACAGTATTTCTCAAATTTCAATGCGGACTTCTTATTAGTGGTCCGAAAACACGATCAGTTTAAGAATAAACTATTAACTGTAGAGTGTGTGTTAAACGCCAAAGCAACTAAGGCTATGAGGCATCAGTATCTTGTGTTTTTAAATTGCATGTGCTCTGATGTCGATTTGCCTGTTTGCTGGACGAAAAAACCTGAGTCGACAAATTTCAATAACCGAATGACTAGTGGTTACTAATTATTAATCGTTCAAATGATAGAATCGAATTTTCATTCGAGTGATATTATAATGTGACATTGATTTCACATAATAAAATGATTTCTCATACTCGAAATAATCGAATGATTTAACATAATTGAAATAATCATTTATTTCGATTATGTTAAACCTCTTGATTATGCTCATCCTACCTGAGTCCGACTAATTTAACCGCTTTATAAAAAAAATTATGTTCTATAAAAAATTTGCCAAAAAATTTCTCACTTGATTGATGGGATACGAATCATCTAGGTTCTTTCAGACAGGGCGTGGGGAGGACGGTGATTATCCATTGTGTACTCGCGAGTAAAGAATAGTAGCCTAATAAAAAAAATGTGATAAGCACTGTTCACTAGTTAAAGCCCTTGACAAGGCTTGACATTCAATAAAAAATTTTAATAAACGTATTTTTCTTTCACAGGAATTAATTATGGACTATCGTCATATACTCGACCAACCTCAATTGTGGTGGAAACCGAAAAGAAACCAACAATCAAAATTCGAACGATTCCGGAAACTTATCAATGCCAAATATGGCTTGTCGCTGGGTAAGTAACATGTGCTTTTAAAGATTCACGAGCATAGTTCTCGCCAATGCTGGATTTAGGAAGTAGAGGCCTGGCTGGTGCAGATGTGTTTAGAGGCTCTAAAATAAGATCATAGGGAGGAGGGCACCTGGAGCAACTGCGTCACTGTACCTCAATGAATCCAGCTTGGTTTTCGCATTTTTATTAGGATTGCTCTAAGTGCGAGTAATTACTCCAAAGCCGAGTTTACGAATTCCCAAGGATGAATGAAAGCACCAAGTATAGTACATGGATATACGAGTATAGGCTAATAATCCTGAATTTTTTCAGGACCCCACCAATAGATGAGACTAAAGGATGACCAACCTTAACTAAAATTTAATAAGATAATTTATTGCATTTATTACAAGTATTTATAATTTCTAATATTGTGTGTGTGTAATATCTGCCTAATTTTTCTCTCTTGTTGCAGCAGTATGCTTTGATTCCTGCGTTACCCACCCTGGCAACATTTCTGCCGTCTGCAAACTTTGATAATAAGCTTGATATGCCTTTATCAGTAATAAATATTGAAAACAGTAAGATGTATAACACCGAACTCTGAAGTACTCCGCTAATGTAATTAGTCCAAGAGGAGAAATATCCATCCATTAGGAACCATCATCTGCTTTCTGCGCCCACGTGAGTAGTGCAGTTGGTATAATCACCGCACTCCGAATTTTTTCGATTTGAGTTCGAACCCCATCAGTGATGCTAAGTTTTTTTTTTTGTCATAACGTGGCTGAGTTAGTTGATCTTAGAAATTCGAATTTCTAGTCCAGAAAAAGGCAAAGGTAGATAGCATGGCGTTTCGTCCATCAAGCAGCAAATTGACCACAGAACACATGCAAGTTACAGACGTGAAGGCCGCCGTAGCCTAGTGGTCAGCTGCGCGGGTGCATAAGTACATGTGCCTTGAGTGACCGGGGTTCAAGCCCGTGATTGCTGAATACGGTGCTGTTTCTTGTATTCTGTGTATCTTGTAAACTCCTCTGACCGTTTGGTCATCCCGGAGTATAAACAGAAAAAATTATTATATAATGCACAATATGGCCTAAGTTGAAGTTAGGCCTAAAAGTTTACAACAACCAAGATGTCATCTGCCACTCAACCATCCCTTTATCTGTAGCAATAATTTGCCCTTAATGCGATACTGTTTCAGTTTGTACTGCAGTTTTTCGTGTGGAACAGTTTGTTTATTACAGGGTTTTAGGAGCATCAGTGACTTAGATCATAATACGCCATATATACGCCGATGAGCCAAAACATTATGACCACCTATCTAATATGATGTTGGTCCTCCACGTGCAGCCAAAACAGCTCGTACCCGGCGAGGCATGGACGCTACAAGACTCCCGTCACCAGCATTCCAATTACCGGCGAGTTGCGCCATAGTCGCCCTTCTGTTGCCACGTACCATCCGGGAGAGCCTTCACCCACCTCGATCATCGATGAACACTGGTCGTCTAACACCTCGCTGGCGGTTCGTGGGTTTTCCCTTCTTGGACCATTTTCGGTAGATACTAACCACGGCTGACCATGAATATTTCACCAGCCTTGCCGTTTCGGATATGCTGTGACCGTCTGTGCGTGTAGCACAGTAGCAGCGTCACCGTCCTCCCCACACCAAGTGGAAAAGGCTCGCATTCGAATCCCGTCGATGACGCGGGGAACTTTAATGGGCTTTTTTCACTCCATAGCTGAGTTAGTTGGTCTCAGGCGTAGATAGCAAGGTTTTCCCCCCAGAAACTGGAGTTTTTCGTTCAGCAAGCAGACAAATTGACCATAGAAATACGCAATTAACAGATATAAGACACGGCACGGCAGATGAATAAAAAAGATTCGGGTGGCCTAAATATAATAGTTTGGTTTTTTTAGTTTTGGATATGATGTGACCCAGTCGTCTGGGCATTTCAATTTGGCCTTTGTCAAACTTCTTTAAGTCCGCTGCCTTTCTCATCTGAAGAACAAGAGTAACACTGATTAACGGAGCTCAGTATCAGGTGTTTTTTATACCGTTTTCCGACCCGCGCACGAGCCGTAGTTCGCCTATAGTTGCTTCGATTCGCATAGCGAATCGCTCGTCATAACGTTTTGGCTCATCGGTGTATTATGTCTGTAAATTGCTTATGTTTTGTAGTCGATTTGCTTTTTTCTGGACGAGAAATCCGAGTTTCCGAGAGAATAAAACATGCTACCCTCACCTAAGATTAACTAACTCAGCCACCTTCTGAAAAAGGCCCATAAACATTCCTCGAGTTCGAATCCCATTAATGACGGTATTCGAATTCGAGTCTTTTCCGCCTGTGTGGGGAGGATGGAGAATCTGCTAATTGTAGAATTCTACTAACGCTTTAATGAACTCTGAGTATATGACATCAATGTTATTTCTTGCATCCAGTTCCTATGTTACTGCATCATAACAGCTAATCAGGTTGGTCAAGATTTCCCCATAAAAAATCCATCTTCTGATTTCCGTATAATTCCATTCCTATTAAGATGATCTTGCAATATCTTTTTACCAGCTAATTCCATTATTTTCACTGGAACAGATGTCAACCTTGTAACTACAGACCTTGTAGGTCTGTAGTTACAAGGTTAACATCTGTTAACATCTTAACTAGCCTCTTATTTAAATGATGTGACACAACTATGACACCCTGTACCGTTACTTACTGGTTCGTTATTACATTACAGGCCATCTGCTTCATAATTTTGAATTGTTGTTGTTGTTGTTGTTTGGTTTTTAGGAGCATTAGCAACTAAGGCCATATTGCTCCGTCATAATTTTGAAAACGCTAAAATAGCATTATATGTTTAATGACTTCAAAGACCAGTGTGCATTTATTATACAACTGAAAGGTTTTATTTATTTTATTTTCTTGATGTGTGTTGCACTTTGTTAATAAAACTGATACACCGTGTGCCTGGATTGATTAGCGAGTTTGAAAAACCTTCCATGAAACCACGAAGTTTTTTCATCAGATAACAAAATGAAATCAAAGCATTAATTTTTGTTTACTTTTTTACGTCACAAGTTCTAGTATCGAGTACAGGCAGCGCCACCGCCGCAAGCTGCAGGAGTTATGCCATATTTTTAGTACTGAGAGAGAGAGTCAAAAGTAGAAAGGAAACACCAAGAAAGAGAAGAATTATGATATCCAGCTCAGGACCCTGGGTGTGCCAAGCCCATACTCACCAGATGTGACAGTGTCGTCAACACTTAATAATAATTGGGAGATCAAAATTGAGAGTAGGAGTGTGCTATAGGCCTAATGACTCTGATGAGTATAATAAGGAACTGTACAGGGAAATACAGTGGGCCAGTAAATCAGAGAGTCTTATAATGGGAGATTTTAATTTCCCAGATATTGACTGGAATTTGGGGGCTGGTTACTCACACACTAGCAGGGCTTTTGTGGATTTATTGGATGATTGTTTTCTACATCAGCATGTTCGGGAGGCAACTAGAGGGAGTAATACTCTTGATTTGATTATCAGCAGTGATTCTTCATGCATTAAGAATCTGCAGATAAATGAACCACTAGGTGGCAGTGATCACAGTGTGCTGAAGTGGGATTTACTGAAAGAGGTAACTACCATTAGGGGTAAAGGGAAGGGTTATTGCTTCCGTAAAGGCGACTACGATGGACTGAGACAGTATTTAAATTCTATACAGTGGGACCAACTGATGATGTTACCAACAGCAAATTCAAAATGGGAAGCATTCAAAGAACTTATCTTGGAAGCTACTAGGCTTTACATACCAACTAAGAAATATTGTTCAAGGTTTAGGCCAAAATGGATGTCAGATGAACTAATGAGGCATATGGCAGAGAAGAAAAATGCATGGGATACTTACAAATTAACACATGACACAGAAGCCTATGAGAGATACAAGTTGATATACAACCAAGTTACAAAGGAGGTTAGGCAGGCGAAGGCAGATTACGAGAAATCCTTGGCAAGGGATGCAAAGAAAAACAGCAAAGAGTTCTTTACTTATGTAAACTCTAGAAGGAAGGGGATGAATCAGATTGGTCCACTTGATATTGATGGGTCAACTGTTGATGATCCTGCTCAGGTAGCTAACAAACTAAATGAATATTTTGCATCGACATTCACACATGAGGAGTTATTCAGGAAGGGGAATGCCAGAGGTGTATCCAACTCTAGCAGTAAGCTACAGAATCTTGAAATAACTGGGAGTAAAGTGGAGGAGAAACTGTTGAAGATAAACACAAGAAAGGCACCCGGAGTGGATGGGATCTATCCAGTTATATTAAAGGAGGCAGCAAAGGAAGTAAGCAAACCCTTAGCCATAATTATGAGAGCTTCCTTGGACTCAGGGGAGGTACCCATAGACTGGAAATGTGCAAATGTGACCCCAATTCACAAAGGAGGATCAAAGGCTGACACAAGTAATCATAGACCTGTGAGCTTAACTTCTGTTCCAGGAAAATTAATGGAGGCACTGGTTAAAGAAGCACTGCAGGATCATTTAGACAAGACTTCAGTTATAGCTGAGACACAGCATGGTTTTGTTAAGGGGAAGTCTTGCCTGACCAACCTGATTGGATACTGTGATGCAGTCACAAAAGAACTGGATGCAGGGAATAACTTTGATATTATATACTTGGATCTTAGAAAGGCTTTTGATACTGTTGCACATGGAAGACTGCTACACAAATTGGAGCAGTGTGACATTGGAAGCAAATTGCTGCTATGGATAAAGGGGTGGTTGAGGGTGAGAAGACAGAGAGTGGTAATCAATGGACACTGCTCATCGTGGACTAATGTTATTAGTGGAGTCCCTCAGGGCTCAGTGTTGGGTCCATTATTGTTTTCTGTATTTGTAAATGATATTGATGATGGTATATCAAGCTTAATGTCCAAGTTTGCAGATGATACAAAGGTTGGCAGGGTTGTCAAGGACACTACTAACACTATGCTGCTGCAACAGGATCTGGAAAGGTTGAGCAGATGGGCTGAGAGGTGGCAAATGAAGTTTAACATTGACAAATGTAAAGTACTACACATGGGAAACAGCAACCCCAGAGCAACGTATCAACTCTGTGGTACAACACTGACAGTGGTAGAGAATGAAAGGGACTTGGGGGTGATTGTGCAGGCAGATATGAAGTTCTCTGAGCAGTGCAGACGGGCTGCAAGAGTAGCTCATGGAGTATTGTCAATGATATACAGGAATTTTTCCAGCAGGGATAAGGAGGTGATTATTCCATTGTATAAGGCAATGGTCAGGCCACACCTAGAGTACTGTATACAGGTCTGGAGGCCTCATTTCAAGAAGGATGTAGAGCTGCTGGAACGAGTACAGAGAAGGGCAACAAGATTAGTGAATGGAACAAAGGGGTGCTCTTACGAAGAAAGGCTTAAGTTTTGCAAATTACAGTGTCTGGAGACTAGGCACCAGCGAGGTGATCTGATAGAGGTGTATAAAGCCTTGAATGGTTTAAGCATGCTCAATGCTGATGGGATTCTTCCTCTAGCTCAGAAAAATCACCCGAGAGGGCATAAATTCAAATTGAGGAAAGACAGATGTAGGATAGACCAGCGGGTGGTTGGTTGGTGGAACAGACTGCCATCCCTTGTGGTGGAGGTTGATAGCCTAAATAAGTTTAAGGCTCAGCTGGACAGGTATTTTGAACGAACAGAGGGGTGAAGTGGAAGTGGTTTTTTTTTTTTTTTTTTTTTTTGGCTGATGCTGCATAAGCTTGCTTTCTTGCATCAAATGCCTCTACTAATGCTAATGCTAATAATTTCCTCTAGCCGCAAGCTCAAAATCCGCTATTTTTAACACTTAACCCGCAACGTTTTAAATTTTCATTTGGGTTAAATCCTATTAATGGGCGCCATAAAAAATTTTAAGACCGTACATTATGTAGTAGTAGTAGTAGTAGTAGTAGTAGTGGCATGTGATGCAAGAAAGCAAATGTATGAGCTTATGCAGCATCAGCCAAAAAAAAAAAAAAAAAATCACACCATTCCCTCCAAATGTCTGTCCAGTTCCTCCTTAAATTTATTCAACCTATCAACTTCCACAACGACAGATGGAAGTTTGTTCCAGCAATTAACGACCCGCTGGCTAAAGGCAAATTTACGCACATCTAATCTACATCTGTCTTTTCTTAATTTGAATTTATGCCCCAGTAGGTTCGTAATCTGAACAAGTGGAAGGATCCCATCAGAATTCAGCGTGCTCAACCCATTCAAGGCCTTATACACCTCAATCAGATCACCGCGCAGGTGCCTAGTCTCCAGCCACTGCAATTTGCAGAACTTAAGCCTCTCTTGATAAGAGGATCCCTTCATTCCCCTCACCAATCTTGTTGCCCTTCTCTGTACACGCTCAAGTAAATCTACATCCTTCCTAAAATGAGGCCTCCAGACCTGTACGCAGTACTCAAGGTGCGGCCTGACCATTGCCTCATACAGAAGGACAATCACCTCCTTCTCCCTGCTAGCAAAATTCCTATATATCATTGACAAAACCCCATGACCTGCCCTGGCAGCCTGTCTGCATTGCTCAGAAAACTGTGTGGTACTTAAGTGTAGTACCACACAGTTGGTATGTTTCTCTGGGGTTAACTTCTACCCATATGCAGTACTTTGCATTTGTCAAGGTTAAACTTCAGTTGCCACTTCTTAGCCCATCTGCCCAAATTATCTAGATCCTGTTGCAGTAGCACACTGACATTACTGTCATTAACAACCCTGCCAACCTTTGTATCATCTGTAAACTTCGACACTAAGCCTGATATACCTTCATCAATATCATTGATAAATATACAAAACAACAGTGAACCCAACACCGAACCCTGTGGGACTCCACTAATAACATTAGTCCAAGAAGAGCAACACCCATTGATTACCACCCTCTGTCTTCTCCCACTTAACCATCCTTTTATCCATTGTAGCAACTTACCCTTAATACCATTCTGCTCCAATTTGTACAATAGTCTTCCATGCGCAACAGTGTCAAAAGCTTTCCTGAAATCCAAATATATGATATCAAAATTATTTTTTTGCATCCAGTTCCTTTGTAACCACATCATAATATCCTATCAAATTTGTCAGACAGGACTTTCCATTAACAAACCCATGCTGTGTCTGAATTATTGCTGCAGTCTTGTCTAGATGATCCTGCGATGCATCTTTAACCAGCGACTCCATTATTTTACCCGGAACAGAAGTTAAACTAACTGGTCTGTAATTACTCGTGTCACCCTTCGATCCCCCTTTGTGAAGTGAGGATACATTTGCACATCTCCAGTCCGTGGGAACCTCCCCTGAGTCCAAGGATGCTCTCATAATTATGGCTAAGGGTTTGCTTAGTTGCTTTGCCGCCTCCTTTAATATAACTGGATAGATCACATCCACCCCAGGTGCTTTTCTTACGTTTAACTTCAACAGTTTCTCTTCCACTTTGCTCTCAGTTATTATAAAATCATTAAGTATCCTGCTACAATTTGATAACCTTCTGCCATTTTTAAACCTTAATAATTCCTCATGTGTGAATGTAGATGCAAAATACTCATTCAGTTAGTTTGCTATCTGAGCAGGATCATCAACAGCGAACCATCGATGTCAAGTGGACCAATCAGATTCATCCCCTTCCTTTTAGAGTTTATATAAGTAAAGAAATCCTTGCTGTTTTTCTTAGCATCTTTTGCCAAGGATTTCTCGTAATCTGCCTTCGCCTGCCTAACCTCCTTTGTAACTTGGTTACAGATCAACTTGTAGCTATCATAGGCTTCTGTGTCACGTGTTAATTTGTATGCATCCCATGCATTTTTCTTCTCTGTTACGAGTCTCATTAGTTCGGACAAAAACCTCCAAATTGCATATCAAATGCAGTTTATTCTGAGGAAGAAGTCAAAAATAACAACTGCCGTTTATGAATTTGATGAATTGATGAATTTATGCGGAGTTGATGAATTTATGCAGTGGCAATATTAATCACATGATTTCTTGGTTGGCGAAAAATCACATTTTGCAAAGTACAGCTTTTGGTGAAGTTTGCAAACTTGAAATGCGGCTAACAAAAAGTAAATGTAAAACTGATATGTTTAGATGGGGTTGTAAGAAACCTTTCCGTAAAACAAAGAGTATTAGACATAAATCATTTTTTGATGATAGTACATTAGCGTTATCTCAAAATTTATTATTTCTATACTTCTGTTCCTAAAATTGGTCTCAAGATCGCATTGCTCTTGATTTAAATATCAATAAAAAAAAATAAAAAAAAACACTGTTATTGGAAAATGCAAAGATCTGAGGGAGATCTGCATGATATCAATAATTGATTAAGATAGTTAACTAGGGGAATTTCAGAAAATGGAATACCCATCGAAGTTGAAATTGATGAATCAGCATTTTTCAAAAGAAAATATATAATAACCCCAGGGACTCACATCCGGTGAGTATGGGCTTGGGATACCCAGGTCCTGAGCTGGATATCATCATCGTTCTTCTCTTTATTGGTGATTCCTTCTATTTCTCTCTCTCTCTCTCTCAATAATTCAGAATTTTTTTTTCGGCTGGTGCAGCATAAGCTTCAGGCTTCCTTGAAGCATATAGCTAATTATAAAATAATAGAGGACGACTAATAGGAACAAAATGGGTTTTTGATGCATTCGAAAGAATTACCAAACGATATTTTTTTAGTTCCTGTAGAAAATAGAGATTAAACAACTCTGTTATCAATTATAAGAAAGAGAATATTGTCAGGTACAAGAATCATCAGTGATGGATGGCCTGCACATAAAGATCTCTACCGAGACATTAATTATACCCATGATGAGGTTATTCATTGTTATAATTTTGTTTCTCCAGATGATTCAATTACGACAAAGAAAAATAATCCAATGGCATTCCTTCGCGGTTTCAAAAAAAGGTGGGGCTAATTCATTAGAATTTTTTCCACATTTTTAGATTTGATTCAACAATTTAAAGCTATGAACCAACGGTCATATCGTTTAACCGCGAGTATAACTACGTATTGAAATTGTTGTGGTTCCCCTCAGTGGATCCCTGAATAATATAAAACCGATTCTTCGCTTTATAAAAAAAAAAATATTAAATAAGATATCCCTACTATGTTTACGATGTATATCAATAAAACATTTCAATTATGAAATATTTATATTGTTAAATAAATATTTCTTAATTTAAATGTTACATTGCCAAAATATATAAAATGCTAAACATATTTTAAATTTTTACATTTAAACTCATTCCCCTAAAAAAACCGCCATCACATATTTTAATCCACCAAACCTGAAGCAATTCCGCTAAATCTAGAGGGGAAAACCGCCAAATTGGCAACACTGGATCATGTGAGCTCCTATTAGTATTTAGTATTAGCAATTGCCATATGGTGTAAGGAAGTCTATGGTTTATGCTGCACCAGCCAAAAAAATAATAATAAAATAATAAAATAAAATAAATAATAATAAAATAACAAAAAATAAAATAAATTAAAAATAAGAAGAATAGGAAGAAAATAATAATAATAATAATAATAATAATAATTAATAAGAGAAAAGGAAATGGACAACCTATGTGTTTACCTCCTCCTGTAGGTAATTATCCAGCTGACCTTTGAATTTCCCCAAAATGTCAGCCTCTACCACCCACGTAGGTAACTAATTCCGGTAATTTATTCCAGCAGAAATATTTTATACGCGTTCTGTTCATTTTGTAGAATAGTGTATTTTTCAGAACTGGTTGCTTCGACTGACACTTCTACTAGAAACTATACTAGAACTTTGGGCAACACCAAATGAATCCACACAACTTGGTTTTCGCTGGTAGCAAAATATATGGCCGATTACATCTGGTGAGTATGGGCTTGGTACACCCAGGGTCCTGAGCTGGGTATCATCATCTTCTCTTTCTTCGTGAGTCCCTTCTACTGAAGGATGTAGAGTTGCTTGAGCGAGTACAGAGAAGGGCAACAAAGAGTGAGGGGAACGAAGGGATCCCTTAAGAAGAAAGGCTTCAGTTCTGCAAATTGCAACGTGTGGAGATTAGGCACCTGTGAGGTGATCTAATTGAGGTGTATAAGGATTGGAATGGGTTGAGCATACTGAATTCTGATAGGATTCTTCCGCTTGCTCAGATTACGAACCTGAGGGGGACATTAAATTCAAATCGAGGAAAGACAGTTATAGAATAGATATGCAGAAATTTGCCTTTAGCCAGCAGGCAGTTGATTGCTGAAACAAACTTCCATCTGTTGTTGTGGAAGTTGATAGCTTAAATAAATTCAAGGAGGAACTGGACAAACTTTTAGAGGGAATGGAAGTGCGAAATTGTTTTTTTGGCTGATGCTACATAAGCTTGCTTTCTTGCACCACGTGCTGCCTCTACTACTACTACTACTACTACTACACTGGTGTGCAAAACTTAAGTGCCAACACTATTTCTAAAGGTTACAACCACAAAATCAAACGAAACAGCCTGCGGCGATTTGCATAATTGTGGTCGTTCAGTAGAAAGCTGGTGCGCATGCAAAAATTTGAATCGTGATGAGAGGACTCACATACACAGATAAAAACAGCAGTTTAGCAGTATATGTGCAAATTACCGAATGGTGAGCACGATTGTTACAGACGTTCGATTGGTTTCATACAGTTCTACAGACAACGAAATGGCCAGTAGACATCATCTGGATGACTTTATCAGGTCGAATAATTGGAAAGCTCGAAGAAGGTCGAAGTGCGAGGAGTGTGGCTGCAAAGTTCGGTATCGCCCATAGCATCGTCTCACGTGCGTGGTCGGAATTCAGAACGACAGGTACAGCTGATCAAAGGACAAATGGGAGTCGTCCGCGAAAAACAACGACCAATGATGACTGCTGTATACTCCTACAGGCCAAGAGGGACCGACACCAGACAGCGGGATCCATTGCAAACCAGCTGCCCAGGATGCAGGATATCGCGGTTTACTGTGGCCAGGCGACTCCACAAAGGAGGACTGTTTGCCCGACGGCCAGTACGCTGTGTCCCTTTAACACCTGCGCATCGGAGACACCGTTTACAGTGGTGCATCGAACACAAGGACTGTACAGCAGCGCAATGGGGTAAGGTACTCTTTACTGATAAGAGTAGATTCAGTCTCACCAGCGATTTTGGACGTCAGTTGATCTGGCGAGAGGTTGGCACATGGTATCACCCTGCAAACATCACTGAAAGGGATCGATATGGCAATCGAGTTGCTCTTGTCCGGGGAGGCGTTATCTTGGATGGACGTACACAACTCCAGGTACTGGAAGGCGGTACTGTAACCAGTGCACGCTACTGTACTGAGGCAATCCTTCCCCATGTGCGTCTGTCCCGAGGTGCCATTGGCCCCGAGTTCGTGTTTATGGATGATAATGCCACACCCCATCGCACTGCAGCTGTTGATATGCTTTTGGAAAGTGATGACATTGTTCGTATGGATTGGCCTACCCGTTTCTCCCGACCGATCGAAATCCCATCGAAAACATATTGAATGGCCTGGGGAGACGCCTAGCGGCACGTCCACACCCACCAGGAAATGTTCACCAGCTGAAGATGGCGCTAACAGAGGAATGACGATGTTACCGCAAGAACTTATCATAACATTGTTCTAAGTATGGACAGGCGGTGCAAAGCCTGTCACCCATAATTGACATTATGGGTGGCCATATCTTCTACTGAGGACCACCTCTTCCCTTTGTTCCATCTTTGGCAGTGATGCATCTGTATCATGGCAGTGCTATGTTGCCATTTTTGAATAAAGTTCCTCTGTACCGTTTTGTTTCCGTTGTAGTGTCGGTGTTGTTTCCTTCATCATTTCTGTACCTCACGAGGTTCCTTTTTTTTTTTTTTTTTTTTGGCTGGTTCTGCATAATACACCATATGCTAATAAAAATAATAATAATAAATTTGCATTCATAAATTAAAAATTGCGCTTATAAAAAGACAGAAACAAACAAAAAAAAAAAAAGTCCATGACATCTTCCAATCAGAAAACGGCAAAGCACATGACACAAATTGGTTTACCTGTCATGCTAAAATTTTTTTATAAAAACAGATGGAATACCACTTGAATGTCATAGAAAAATTTTACTGGATTGATTTCAAAAACATCCCTCCTGTGGGAAGATATCCAAGAAACATTGGAATTTATAACAGTAAACATACCCAAATTTCAATAAACGAAATAAAACGAAAACAATATTTAAAAAAATTACGTAGCGGTAGAAAAAATAAAGGAATGGAAGGAAAAGAATCTTGGAATTAAAAAGAATCATGAGATCTCCAAAATATCCCCAAAACTGTTCAATACATATGTTTGCCGGGAACAAACGCTTTAACTGAATGGAAGCTTTGAACATTAGAAAAAGCAATGCTTGTGTTAAAGTGTAACGTGGGCTCTTGCGAGGTATTTTACATTGATTATGCAATAATTCTACATTGGCAAAACAAATCGATTTGGCTGTAAAGTATTGATATTTTTAAATGTACCGTTTAATTGAATTGTTATTAGCTTATTTTTTAATGTAACTAACTTGAATAAATGTTTCCTAATTTTGTTTACAATTTCTAATTTTATTTATACTAAAACTATCGCTAAATATTGCAGTTAGTAAAATTTTTATATATTCTCTATGTTCTCGGTGGAAAGTGTCCCAGATGTTCCGCATTGGCTACTTAAAAATCTGGCTGCTTTACCGATTTGAAAATTAAACTTTAGTGCAGTCAAAAATGTGTAAGGTCAGACCTGCACTAAACTGAATTTGACTATAAATTGTAATTCTTAATTAATTTGATTATTTAATTAATTTAATTTTATTTTATTTTTACAAACAAGTGAACAACTGACAGAAATGTTTCTAGAATGTAACAGTTGAAATCAGGGGTGTCCAATCTTTTTTCAGCTTGGGGGTAAAACCAGATAAAATGCCAAAAGTTCCTTATCATTAATTATTTATGCGTTTTTCGAAAGAGAATTTAATTAAAGAAAGCATTATGGAAAAATATATATTTTCAAAATGAAAGCTATATTTTCTAACAAGCTAAGTTTAAACTCAGGGATGCATAAAACTGTGACCAGACTACATGCAATGTCTGGTTCAGCTCATCATGTGACAATCAAACTTTTTATCGTGCATGTATGTATTCAAAATTCAATCTGAAGCTACAGTGATGGACAAATGAACTGCATCACCTTAAAAAAGTAACATTTGTAGTGAAACATAAGATATTGTTTAATTACAGTCATTTTGTTTGTCGCAAAGCAAAGGTATTTCATCAGATAATGCTTCTTATAACATCAGACAGTAATTGCAAGGTATTGCATCAGCCGTTTCTATAAATACAGCGTTGGAAGGGTATATATGCTCGTTAGTATCCTGTTTTTCGAAGGTGTAAGCATGGCTCAATATTTTCAGTTGACACTAAGAAAAAAAGAGCGTAGCTGTTGTTCTGTCCCAGGAAGGGCTTTCTTTGCTTGTTATCACTGATAAAATAGGCTGCCATCAGTCAACACTATCCCAGGTGCTGAAATTAGAGCACGAAACCGGTGATGTAAAGAGAAGACCTGGATCAGGCCGTAAGAGAGAGACTATGCCTTCCCAAGATCAATATTTTAAATGGCTATGCCTTTGTAATTGCCATGCTAGTGCTCCTGATCTAAAACTGGACTCTTGAGATGGCCTCTGGTGTTGAAACAAGCGAACTATCCAAAGACGGCTTTCGGAATGTCGTCTGCATGCCTATCGGCCCAAGAAGAAGCCTTTGTTGACCCAACAAATGAGGAAGCAGCAACTTGCTTGGGCCAAAACGCATGTTTCATGGACAAAAGAGCAATGGGACATCATCTTTTCTGACGAATCGAAATTCAACCTGCATGGCTCAGATGGGAAGCGATATGTTAGAAGACGAAAATCGAAGGCATACCATCCTGACTGCATAATACTGACTGTAAAGTTCCCCACTGGTCAGATGGGGTGAGGTGAATTAAGTTTATTTAACAGAACAGTGAATGCAGAAACCTACACTACTATCTTCGAGGAGTGCCTGAAACCTGTTATTAGGGATTACCACACAGACGTCCAAAACTGCATTTTTCAACAGGACTCAGCACCTTGCCACATAGCAAAATTGGTAAGTTTTATGCTATTTAGATTTAATGATTGTCTTCTTGTTTGTCTTCTTGTCTCACAAGGCTTAAAACATACTTGCACCAATGTTTTCTCTCGTTTTTTCCCCTTAAGGTGCAGTCATACCTCAGAAATGCTGGCATTACAATGTTCTACTGGCCTGCTAACAGTCCAGATTTGAACCCTATTGAAGATTGCTGGAACATAATGTCATCTAAAATTGCTCAGAAGAAGCAAACAAGTAAGATTCAGCTGCAGGAGAGCATTGTAAGGGTGTGGTACCACGAAATTGGGCAACCATAAACTCTATGCCAGATCGTTGCAAGGCTGTAATTGCAGCTTGAGGAGGAACAACAAAATATTGAGGACTTATTTTGCTGATTTACAGTACATAATACTATTATGTTAACTTGTCATTTCAGTTTGTACACATAAATGCAAAAAAATATATGTATGGTTGTCATGATTGCCATTTGCATGATTTGTCATATTTCTATTAATTACACATTTTACCCTTTTGGAAAAATATTTATGACAATTACATATATCAGGGGGAGTCTTTTTATTGGATTTCATCCACAGAGATATATATCCCATCTAACAAATGCATTTCAAACATTTCTGCAACCCAAGATGCAGTGCAAAACCATTATTTGCAAAGTTCTCAAGTGATGCAGTTTTTTTGTTTGCCACTGTATATATCTCAAACTAGTTTTAAACTTGAAGATGCATAAAGCTGCAGTCACACTGCACACGTTATCTGGTTCAGCTCATCACACGACAGTCAAACCTTTTATCAAGCATGTAACTGGTCACAGTTGATGATACTACATTCAACAGATCACTTGTCATTGGAGGCGATACCAGGATTTTCTAAAGTGGGGAGGGAATCAAGCAGTTAAAGGATGGCTAAAGCAGGTTTTCAGGGATCATTAAGCTTTAATCATCATGCATAGTATGAGTAAAAATCCACATTTTTTGATCATAGGAGAAAGGGGCTATAGCCACTTTAGAACCACCCGTGCTCTTCATCACTTATTGATCAAACTGTTTGGTTCAGATCACTCAAATTAAAATTGATTTACCCTTTTTTTCAATGGAAGAGATTTGTGGGATGAAAAAATGAAAAGTTACCTCATCCGGAATGGTTCAAGATAATTATGGAATAAAATTAAAAATGAGATGAACATTTCAAGCAAATAGAATTTTATATTTTATTAAATTAACATTTATTTAGCATATTGTTATTTCTATGTGTAGAGCAGCAATGAAATTTGTTATGAACAGTTAATCAGTGTGAGAAGCCTTGCATTTGGTAATATTTAATGACAACATTACTGTAAATTAATACTTTTTATGCATATTTCGACATGAAAATAAATTGCCATACTCAGTGACAAAACACCATATAATACCATTTCTGAGGGGGGGGGAGAAGAGGGCTGACATTTGATTTGGCATCGTTTAAAAGAGCATGAGGGGGGGAGGACATTTGCAAATCTCTCTTTTGGGTAGGAGCAGAATTTGTAGCTTCCCTGGCTGAATTGAATTAAATATTTTTGTTAGTGAAATTTTCATTAAAATGTATTTGTTGTAATCAGATTTTTCTGTATGTCAAATTCAGTCAAATGTTAGATCTTCCCAAAACTAACTTTATTCAGAGAGATCCTTGATAGATTTCAGGCCCTGGATATAGCATGAGAATAATAACAATATTTGAATCCTACAGATGGTTTCAATTGTGCTAGCTGGTAGTTAGCAATTGAAATGTTAATTTAGCAGTAATAACTTATAATTAATTCACTGTCATTTATTTTTCAGAAAACTATCTTGATGTGCATGACTGGTCAGTAAAAAATTATCCAGAATTTTGGGCTGAGGTTTGGGATTTTATAGAAATTGTCTGCTCTAAGCATTTTACAGAGGTTTGTAAATATACTTGCATAATATTATTATTATTAATTAAAGCACAGTTATTATCAAAATAGAACAGAAAATAACAAAAGCTTTGTTCTCAACTAGATTAAAATTTATGCAAATAATAAGTGCATTAATAAAAATTTATTTATTTAATCATTATATATCATATTGGTGGGGAAGGTTAGGTCACCTATTGACTCACAGATTATTGGGATACTCCCATATATATATATAGGTAGAGGTGTATAAAGCCTTGAATGGTTTGAGCATGCTCAATGCTGATGGGATTCTTCCTCTCGCTCAGAATAATCACCTGAGAGGGCATAAATTCAGATTGAGGAAAGACAGATGTAAGATAGATGCGCGGAAATTTGCCTTTAGCCAGCGGGTAGTTGGTTGGTGGAAAAGGCTTCCATCCCTTGTTGTGGAAGTTGATAGCCTAAATAAATTTAAGGCTCAGCTGGACAGGTATTTCGAACGAACAGAGGGGTGAAGTGGAAGTTTTTTTTTTTTTTTTTTGGCTGATGCTGCATAAGCTTGCTTTCTTGCATCATATGCCTCTACTAATGCTAATGCTAATATAATCTTTATTGTGTACAAAAGGATGTATACAATGTACCCTTCACAGCAGGAATGCCAGGGGCTTCACATTGTTGGTGGACAAAGGCCTTGAGGACGAGGGCCCACATCTAGATTCGGGTTCATCCCCCAGGGCCAACAATATAATAAGTTTCAGTTAAATTATTTACAATATATTCATAAAGATATTATACAAAACTTTTGACATTATATACAATATTATACAGACATACTTTTTAAATTTATTATATTGCCACATTACTGTGCAGTTTACCCAGTTGAGTTTAGGCCATCAAGGATCTGTCTCCGGTATTTGCGATCCTTGGAAAATTTGTAGAGGTCGACGTCAATTGCTTGGACTGTGATGAGCATCTGCATGGGGGCTAGCCGACCGGGCTAGCCAGGTGGGTAAAGTGCCTACCTGGCAACCCAAAGGTCGTGGGTTCGAATCCTACCTCGGGCTTGGATCAGAGTACTGCAAAAACCTTGGGAGGTGCATTATGACCACAGAAGCCGATGCGCCAACAACTACCAAAAAAATAAAAAAATCAAATCTGCATGGGAAGAAACCGGTCGCTATTAGGGTTGGCAATAAGTGTGGGAAGAGTGACCTCAGTCCAGGTTGAGGGACTCTCCAGCTGCACAGTTCCCAGATGTATGGCTCTGAGATTATTCCAGTGGTCATTTTGGCAGTTAGGGTGAGGCATCTTTCCATTATCAGATTTGGCAGTCGAGTAAAGTTTAGTGTGGCTGCCATCGCAGTTATTCTTTGCTGGGGTGGGCGATGATGTTTATGTGTGATCCAACGAAGGAGCCAGTATTTGGAGGAGCACACACACTTGATATTCGTGGGGGCTGCAGATGCCCATATTTCTGAAACGTATAACATGACGGAGTATACAGAGGTGTACATGTATCGCTGAGTCACATCCAAATCCTTAACATGGAGTAGTTGTTGTTTGGTAGTCCAGTGAATTTTGCAGAATTTTGTTAATGAGCTTGTCAATGTGGGGGTTGAAGGTCAGTTTGCAATTGAGGACGACTCCCAAGTCCGTATGCCTATTTACCACCGGAAGGAGAATGCTATCTAGAGAAACTTGGACTTCAGTGGGTTGGTGCTTCAAAGAAAAGACAATTTGAGCTTATTTTGCAGGATTAATAAGTAGTCCAAATTGATAGAGATATGATCCTAAGTCGATCATATCTCTTCTTGATCTTTTCATTGATGTTTGAGATATGTTCACTGGGGTTAATCTGGGTGTGTAGCTTAATATCATCAGCATAGCAGATTATGTCTTTTCTCTGTTGCACAAACGGAATAATGACTGCAGTAAATAATGCTGTGGAGAGGACTCCACCTTAGGGAACTCCCGGTGATTTTTCTTGAGATTATACCTTGATCCCTGTCAGAAGAATGATTCTGTCAGAAAGCAGGGTTGTGATAAACCACAACATGTCACCTTTTATATGAAAGTAGTTTTCTAGGAGGTGAACGAGCGAGGGAATGCTGATTGAGTCGAAGGCAGCTTCCAGGTCGACATACATGACGGCAAGTTCTGCTTTAGCTTCTAGTGCTCTGAGAATGGTGCTGGTTATGGATGTTAAATTGGTGACTGTGGATCTTCCGGGAATGGCTATATGTTGGCCGACTCACTCGGCATAATAGGATGGTTATTGATTAATAACCATTGACATAATAGGATGGTTATTGATTAAAGTGCATCATTTTGAAGACCTGTAGACAGAAAACAGCTAATTGTGCAGAAATTTAGAATAGAGAATAGCCAAGCAATGTGAAAAGCAATGACACAGAAAATAATGCTTTCATAAAGTGCTACTGCTGAATGGAGGGGAATGACATTGTAGAATTCCATCAAGTACTTATTCTTATTTTTATCAGTAGCTCAGCTTTTATTATTTTTACTTGCTTAAGTTTTGGACATTAGCCTTTAACACTGATTTGTCATCTAAATGTCAACTCATTTGTCATCATATTTAATGTATAGCCTGAATATGTTTTAGAAGCTTAGATAAATAGCATATTTCAGATAATAGTTCCATAGTCCAAAACTTGTTTTTAAGTTGTGTATGCGTATTCCATCTTCAAGTTGCAAATTTTCTGAATGAAAACTTGATTTTCCAGGAGAAAAAAAGCCATGCAATCCTCATTCATGACTGTCTAACTTGGGATGAAAAATAATGAAAGTTGCACACTCCAATCCAGTAGTGTTATAATAATAAGATAATTAATTTTCATTATTGCACATTTACGTTTTAACTTTAACTCTCTTTTTGTTTTTAATTCTCATTTTTGTTCTCCTCCTGGTCAGGAACCTGATTTACCTTGGCAAGCTTGTTTGTGAAAGAGCTCAACTTATTTTGTTGTCTTAATTATTTAAAATTCTTACATAGCATTTACCTATGTGTTTAAGCATAAGCAATGTAAACACTGTATGTGCCCTTGCATATATGTGAATATGAAGTGGCCAATAGACCCCTTTTCTTTTTTTTTCTGAATGCAATGGGCATTTTGGATAGCTTTATAAAGAGTGATTAGTCTGAGAGGTGACAATAAAATTAACAGTGCAATGTCTGACAGAACAGACAGATTAATTTAACAATAATTGAGACATATAAAATTATTTTTGGTACTTTAGCATTAGCATTAGCATTAGTAGAGGCATTTGATGCAAGAAAGCAAGCTTATGCAGCATCAGCCAAAAAAAAAAAAAAAAAAAAAACCACTTCCACTTCACCCCTCTGTTCGTTCAAAATACCTGTCCAGCTGAGCCTTAAACTTATTTAGGCTATCAACCTCCACCACAAGGGATGGAAGTCTGTTCCACCAACCAACCACTCGCTGGCTAAAGGCAAATTTCCGCACGTCTATCCTACATCTGTCTTTCCTCAATTTGAATTTATGCCCTCTCAGGTGATTATTCTGAGCTAGAGGAAGAATCCCATCAGCATTGAGCATGCTTAAACCATTCAAGGCTTTATACACCTCTATCAGATCACCTCGCTGGTGCCTAGTCTCCAGACACTGTAATTTGCAAAACTTAAGCCTTTCTTCGTAAGAGCACCCCTTTGTTCCATTCACTAATCTTGTTGCCCTTCTCTGTACTCGTTCCAGCAGCTCTACATCCTTCTTGAAATGAGGCCTCCAGACCTGTATACAGTACTCTAGGTGTGGCCTGACCATCGCCTTATACAATGGAATAATCACCTCCTTATCCCTGCTGGAAAAATTCCTGTATATCATTGACAATACTCCATGAGCTACTCTTGCAGCCCATCTGCACTGCTCAGGGAACTTCATATCTGCCTGCACAACCACCCCCAAGTCCCTTTCATTCTCTACCACTGTCAGTGTTGTACCATAGAGTTGATACGTTGCTCTGGGGTTGCTGTTTCCCATGTGTAGTACTTTACATTTGTCAATGTTAAACTTCATTTGCCACCTCTCAGCCCATCTGCTCAACCTTTCCAGATCCTGTTGCAGAAGCATAGTGTCAGTAGTGTCCTTGACAACCCTGCCAACCTTTGTATCGTCTGCAAACTTGGACATTAATCCCGATATACCATCATCAATATCATTTATAAATACAGAAAACAATAATGGACCCAACACTGAGCCCTGAGGGACTCCACTAATAACATCAGTCCACGATGAGCAGTGTCCATTGATTACCACTCTCTGTCTTCTCCCCCTCAACCACCCCTTTATCCATAGCAGCAATTTGCCTCCAATGTCACACTGCTCCAATTTGTGTAGCAGTCTTCCATGTGCAACAGTATCAAAAGCCTTTCTAAGATCCAAGTATATAATATCAAAGTTATTCCCTGCATCCAGTTCTTTTGTGACTGCATCATAGTATCCAATCAAGTTGGTCAGGCAAGACTTCCCCTTAACAAAACCATGCTGTGTCTGAGCTATAACTGAAGTCTTGTCTAAATGATCCTGCAGTGCGTCTTTAACCAGTGCCTCCATTAATTTTCCTGGAACAGAAGTCAAGCTCACAGGTCTATAATTACTTGTGTCAGCCTTTGATCCTCCTTTGTGAATTGGGGTCACATTTGCACATTTCCAGTCTATGGGTACCTCCCCTGAGTCCAAGGAAGCTCTCATAATTATGGCTAAGGGTTTGCTTACTTCCTTTGCTGCCTCCTTTAATATAACTGGATAGATCCCATCCACCCCTGGTGCCTTTCTTGTGTTTATCTTCAACAGTTTCTCCTCCACTTTACTCCCAGTTATTTCAAGATTCTGTAACTTACTGCTAGAGTTGAATACACCTCTGGCATTCCCCTCGCTGAATAACTCCTCATGTGTGAATGTCGATGCAAAATATTCATTTAGTTTGTTAGCCACCTGA
Organism: Mastigoproctus giganteus; assembly: GCF_048544385.1. Lineage (NCBI taxonomy): Eukaryota > Metazoa > Arthropoda > Arachnida > Uropygi > Thelyphonidae > Mastigoproctus > Mastigoproctus giganteus. Next base: position 226,304,735 of record NC_143576.1, on the reverse strand, counting down.
GCAGGATCATCAACACTTGACCCATCAATATCAAGTGGACCAATCTGATTCATCCCTTTCCTTCTAGAGTTTACATAAGTAAAGAACTCTTTGCTGTTTTTCTTTGCATCCCTTGCCAAGGATTTCTCGTAATCTGCCTTCGCCTGCCTAACCTCCTTTGTAACTTGGTTGCATATCAACTTGTATCTATCATAGGCTTCTGTGTCATGTGTTAATTTGTAAGTATCCCATGCATTTTTCTTCTCTGCCATATGCCTCATTAGTTCATCTGACATCCATTTTGGCCTAAACCTTGAACAATATTTCTTAGTTGGTATGTAAAGCCTAGTAGCTTCCAAGATAAGTTCTTTGAATGCTTCCCATTTTGAATTTGCTGTTGGTAACATCATCAGTTGGTCCCACTGTATAGAATTTAAATACTGTCTCAGTCCATCGTAGTCGCCTTTACGGAAGCAATAACCCTTCCCTTTACCCCTAATGGTAGTTACCTCTTTGAGTAAATCCCACTTCAGCACACTGTGATCACTGCCACCTAGTGGTTTGTTTATCTGCAGATTCTTAATGCATGAAGAATCACTGCTGATAATCAAATCAAGAGTATTACTCCCTCTAGTTGCCTCCCGAACATGCTGATGTAGAAAACAATCATCCAATAAATCCACAAAAGCCCTGCTAGTGTGTGAGTATCCAGCCCCCAAATTCCAGTCAATATCTGGGAAATTAAAATCTCCCATTATAAGACACTCTGATTTACTGGCCCACTCTATTTCCCTGTACAGTTCCTTATTATACTCATCAGAGTCATTAGGCCTATAGCACACTCCTACTCTCAATTTTGATCTCCCAATGCTTATGTCACACCAAACTGACTCCACACTGCACTGTCCAGCGATGTCGACTGGCTTCACTTCCTTGGTTTTTATGTGTTTCTTAACTAATAGCATAACACCTCCCCCCTTCCTATCCTGTCTATCCTTTCTGTAGACGTTGTACTCCCCAAATTGCAGTTCCGCATCCCTTATATCTGTGTGACACCACGTCTCTGATATCCCAACAATATCTGCCTTCGATGTTTTGAGCAATACCTCAAATTCATCAAATTTATTTACTAAACTCCTAGCATTGGTGTACACGCAAGTATACCTGCACCTGTTTCTATTCTTAGCTACCCTAACACAACCCATGTGTTTACTTGTACCACAATGGCTCCCAGCAGTCTCTGAAATACCATGCATCTTGTTTTTCAGGCTTCTGCTCATTCTAATAGAAGCAGTGCAAGAATCTCTTTCACCTCTGCCAGTGGCTACTGTCAATCTATTGGTCTTTGTCTCCCCCCAAGCTAGCAGTTTTCCGACCCACCTAACACTGCCTCGATAGCATCAGCAAATATTCTTGCACCCTTTCTATTTAAGTGTATCCCATCCCTGTAGAAGCAATCTCTCCTGTCAACAAGTACAGTCCAGGCTGAAAAAAATTCTACCCTTTGAGCCTTGCACAATCTTTCCAGGGCCGAATTGATCGACAAGGCTCTCATCATATACTCCCTCCTATCGTGTCTGGGCAGAATTGCAGACACTTTCAAATTCAACCCTAATTCTCGGCTTTTGTTCAACAGTGACCTGTACTTGTTAAGTAATTCTGCCGGTCTCCTACTCTTAATATTATTAGTGCCAACGTGTACAACTATATCACCTTTTGTGCCCTTAAAAGATGATATTCGCTCTACAACGTCATCAACCTTTGCCCCTGGCAGACATACCCTGGTCCTGTTCCACCTATCTTTTTTACAAAGCATGTTCCCCGTTTCCCTGACAATAGAGTCACCAACAACTACTAGTTCCTTCGGGACCAGCGCATTCTGCCTTGGGGGTTGTCTCTGTGTCACGCGATGCCCAAGTGCAAGCTCTGGCGTTGATGTGGGCAGCTGAGAGCTTGATGGGCCCCTCAATTTAGTTTCTTCGAGGGCATCCACCCTGTCCTTCAAGCTCTCATATAGGCCCAAAAGAACGCCGAGTTGTTGCCTGATATCGTTACACTCCTTGCATCGCGCACACACAAAGACATCCCCCTTGGCAGTATCAAGTCCCGTACCCGATTGCTCTGCAAACATCAAGCAAACAGTGCATTTTATAAGGCTGTGAGTCAGAGGACAACTGCCCCCCTCAGTTCTGCTCTGAGCCACAGCACTTCCATTAGCTTGAGCCTTTTGCTTTGCTGCTCTGGTCTGAGTCATGATTCTATTAATTTATTAATTAATTATGTTATGTTATTAATTATATTACGTTTGTAATCTAAGTCGTTATATGTATTTATTTAAACGTACAATTTAACTGCTAACGAAGTTCAACTAACGCTATCTAGTACGGTATATAACCTACGGTATATCTAGTACGGTATCACAATGGCAGGAAAGTTAATAACGGTAGCGGTAGTTACGAACACGTGGAAACCCTTACCGATACTTTTACAAGGCCGAGTAAAGAATAAATACACCAAATTAATCAAAAAATCACAAAATAATGTTATACTACTAAATTTAAATCAAAAGTTTTAGAAAAACAATAATTTCAAATCAATAAATAAGAAAAATCCACTTAGCGGCTTGGAACACGACCGTCACTAGTAGCCTCGTCAGCAGACTCTCTAATGCAGGTGGAAAAACTTGAGTTCCTGGTGAGAAATTCTCTCAGTCTCCCTTTGAAGTTGACTAATTCAATTCCCACTTGAAAAAAATGTAAGCAGTCTCTCCCAACCTTAGATTTTTTCTCAGATGGGTGGAAGCAACTAGCAGCTAAACTTCACTCAGTATTATCAGAGCTGAAAGTATCAATTCATTTATTATTCATTTATAATTTCATAATCATATTCTCAGTACAATATGTATGCATCTCATTTTTGATTTTTGACTGAAGTTGACTTTCATGATTCAATTTAAAAGATGTTTGTTGATATTTAAAAAATTTGTAATTTTTATATTTAGGTTATAGATACAAAAGCTAAATTTGAAGATTCTCCAGAATGGTTTCATGGTGCTCGACTTAACTTTGCTGAAAATGTACTCCGGGATAATGGTAATCCTGATCGAGTGGTATTATATGCTGCAAGTGAGTTCTTAAATTTTACATTTATAACTCTTAATTGTGGTATTTATGGATATGTTGTAACACTTTTTGAAGAGCTTCTGTCTGAGCTAGAACTGTGCCATGGTGTCCTAAGGCTCAGGTACATGGTTAGTTTAGTCTTCTTAACTTTTGTTATAACTACATTACAGCTATTAAACAAATAGTCATCTGCCCCCATCTATATTGGGAATAAATGAATGATGTTTAGTGACATAAGGATCAAATCTGATGGCTTCCCCCAATTTGCATGTCCAATTGGGGGGGGCATCAAATACAAAACACCCAGGGTCCAGGTTTGTCTGCCTACTGAATGCTAAGAAATGTACACTTGCACATAGCATCTATATTGGGGTTGCACAATGCAGTACAATACACTTTATTTACCTATTCCAGTTTCTTTTTCTGTGAAATTTTTATTCATATAAATGAGCTGCCATAGATGGTACTTCATAATGTATTAAATTATGCTGTATCACAATTTATTTTATTTTGAGTTCTAGATAGCAAACTAATGCAGGTGGAAAAACTTGAGTTCCTGGTGAGAAATTCTCTCAGTCTCCCTTTGAAGTTGACTAATTCAATTCCCACTTGAAAAAAATGTAAGCAGTCTCTCCCAACCTTAGATTTTTTCTCAGATGGGTGGAAGCAACTAGCAGCTAAACTTCACTCAGTATTATCAGAGCTGAAAGTATCAATACACAGTATTATTGTTCAAGGGCCCAAAATAGTTGAACATGGATCGCAAGAATAAAAATATACCTATATATAAAAAAACAACCCAGATGTTCTATCAAAAATCAACATACATTTTTGTAGATATTACAAAATTTTTGTACATTAATATGAAATATTACGTATAATATTTGTGTATTAATTTATGCCTAATATATATCAATTTATGCATAATATTAGTATGTTAATATGAAATATTATGTATAATGTTGATGACCAAACACTATCATGAACACCTATGCTTGTGGATAATGTGGATTACTCTAATTGGCCAGAGTCAGCTAGTGGCATCCTGTAATGCATATTTCTCAGGTTGGCTACAGCCATGGGCACCGGCAGCATGGTGCAAGTGCAGAAACTGGAAGTCTTGCCCCAAGTAATACTTTAAGTATTACTTGGTGCAAAACTTTAGCATATAAATCTTGTACAGCTCGAAGTATTCTAAATAGATTTTTTAAAAGTAATATTTGCAGTATATCCGTATATCCGAAACATTGGCTCTGCTGATCATGGAAATCAGTCAAACTTGACTTAATTAAGATATTACACATGTTAGAAAATTTGGTGAAGAAAAAATTTATTCCCACATGCACCACCTTGTAAAATATCCTGCTGGCACCTGTTACGAGTGGTATAGATCCCACCTTTCTCTTTTGACTAAATTAAACTTTTATTAATTGATAAAACCAAAGTTAGCCTGGTTTCATTTATTGCTGATGTCTATATTATTAATCGAGCACCTGTGTTTTAATCAATAATCTATTAATTCCATCAACAAGGAGGAAAACCTGTAGAATCAATCAAATGGGGCTCACATCTGGTGAGTATGGGCTTGGCACACCCAGGGACCTGAGCTAGATATCATCATTCTTCTTTTTCTTGGTGATTCTGTTCTATTTCTCTCTCTCTCTCTCTCTCTCTCTCTCTCCCTCTCTCTCTCTCTCTCTCTCTCTCTCTCTCTCTCTCTCTTGGGGTAATTTGGAAATTTTTTTTTGGCTGATTCAGCATAAGCTTCAGGCTTCCTTGTACCATATGGCTAATGATAATAATAATAAATAATAATAATTATTCAAAATTAGAGTTAAAATATCAAGAACCTTAAAAAAAGCCCACCCACATGTAACTAGCATAGAAAAAGCCATGTAGATGTATGTGCCACATAAGCCTAGGTTTGCATTCACAGTACAGTGGTAGATTTCCAATGTAAGGTCAGGAAAGGGTCAAGAAAAACTATCTTCTCTTATAAACCTGCGAGAGCTTCACAAGTATGAGATGACACCGGAGTAGGGGTAGAGTGGGGAAAATTGTTTTCCCACGTGTACAACAAATACCTTGAGCTCTCTCTAAGTGTTCTCTGGTGTTAAGTAACATTCTTGCTTGCCCAAATGGTCAAGATTGTGCATGTCATGTGCAGAGCCACAGTGGTGACTATAGTGAAAGAGTTGTGACGTAACTATGGTTCGATGGATGTGGAAATTTCTGGAGGATGGGGTGATGATTCCTTATCCATCATGCACTGTTCAGGCACTTGGGATCTGACCCCGTACTTGGAGCAGCCAATGAGAGGGAGTAGTTGTCTAAACATAGAGAGCTGCTCCTGGTTTAAAAAGGGCCCTTAGCAGGACCCCAGGGGTGTGTGAGAGTGATTGTCAAGAGTTGGTCCAGCAGTCCTTTTGGTAGTTGGTGTTAATGTTGAAGTGAAAAGTGTGGAAAAAAGAGTTATCTAAGTGCCAGTGCAGAAGTGTTAAAGAAAAGTGGATCCAGAGAAGCAAGAAAGCAAGGAGGAAACACCAGAGCAGAAAGCCGCCCCATAGAGTCAAAGAAGAAGATAAAAGGGGTGAGCAGAAAAGCTTTACTATTTGTAAGATGTGTGTGTGTGAAAGACAAACTTTTAAATGGAATAGTGATGGAATAACTAAGTTTTAAAAAAAGATGATTCCTTTCTATGATTTACTATGTTAAGCATGATGTATTATATGTCATGGAACCTAATTTTGGAGAATAGCATGAATATTAAATGGTTAATACACATGGTGAGAAGTAGAAATTTGACTATCCTATTTACTTAAATATTATAGTAAAGGATAAGTTAAGAGTAGGATGTTGATACTTAAGCAATGGTGATGGCTACACATATGAGAATTTTATACCTTGTAAATTATTATGTTAATGGACTGACCCTTTTGTAAAGGGGTATAAGATAACCAAATTAATCATTATAATACTTTATATTTGCAAACATCATGTTTCGATAATGAGATTTTAAAGAGAGATTTTAAGAGAATGTAAGTGATATGTACATGCTTCTTTTCTATATATTCAATGAACGTTTGTTTTGTTGAAATTTTGCCTCGTTGCTAAACACTCCTATTCACACCAGTAATTGCCAGACTTGGATAAGATCAAAATGGAAAAAGGTTACAGCATATTGATGAACTTAAGTTCTTATCTTCTTAAGTTCCACAAAATTACACAATGCACACATTTCCAAACTGCGACATTTGGAGAGGTGAGTTTTTCTTCTCCTCTCTCCTATGTTGAAGGTATACAAGATCTGATCCTAATCAAAACCACCTGATGAACACATTATGCCAAATCTACACTGAAGGTGCAAAATATTGGGAGCACCCCCACTTCTTTAAAGTGCGAAGGCATAATGTAAGTGCCGCATCAAAAGGTCCAGCAACATGTACCTCCTGAAGAGACCCTCACCCCAAACAAAAGGGGCGGGGTATCCCTGAGGAGTTTTTAACTTCTCTTCCCAACATTTGGTGATGTAACGTAACTAACTTTAATCTGGCGATGAAACTCAACTCTTCTTTTTTCTTTTCATTCCCCCCTACACACCCATGGCTGCAGCATAATGTTCTTGCATTTCTATTGGAGTGCATTATAGGCCTAATTACTGCACTGAGTATAACAAACAACTAGGTAGTGACCTCCAGAAATGTGTTTTAGAAAAATATCACAAAGGTGTTCAAAATTGATTCCTATAACAGAACATATGATAACGATGAAAGTGTAGTGCAATTTCCATTATAAAAATGACCTTTTTGGAGAGATAAATAGCTTAGTTATATAGCAAAATTTTCAACTTCCAAGGTCTTGGAATGAATTACCAAAAAAAAAACCAATGTTATTGGGTTCACATTACGATATTTTCACGATATCTCCATTTATTCCTATGGGATGCAAAATATGTTTCCACAATTTTTTTTAAGTTTGCACCAGCTGGCAAAAACTTACGTAAAGTCGAATTTCCATATGTCAAGTATTACGTAAGCCGGGGAGTGCCAGTACTCTAGATCTAGTTATCAGCAACGATTCTCTATGTATTTAGAATTTGCAGGTAAAAGACCCACTGGGTGGCTGTGATCACAGTGTGCCGATGTGGGATTTACTTGGAGACATAACTACTGGTAGGGGTAAAGGGAAGAGTGTTTGCATTTGTAAAGGCTGAATACATTGGTCTCAGTTTTTAAATTTCATGCATTGGGAACAACTGATGATGTTACCAACAGCAAATACTAATGGGAAACATTCAGGGACGTAATTGTAAAAGCTGCTAGCGTTTTTGTACCAAAGAAGAAATGCAGTTCAAGACCTAAATGGTTGTTAGATGAACTGATGACACTTCTGCCAGCAAAGAAAAATGTATGGGATATGTATAAATTATCAGTTGATACAGATGCTCATAGTAGATATAAACTAGTCTGCAATCAAGTCACAAATAAGGTCAGGCAAACTAAGGCAGATTACAAGAAATATCTGGCAAAGAAAAGCAGCAAAGACTTCTTTATTTATTCAAACGGTAGAAGGAAGGGATTGAATCACATTGAGTCCAATAGATATGAATGGATTAACTGTTGATGATCCTGCTCAGGTTTCTGACAAACTGATTAGGTATTTTGCATCTTCATTCATGCACAAGCAGTTCTTTAGGGAGGGAAATGCTGGAAATTCATCAGAATTTAACAGGAAGCTAAATTATTTTGTGATAACTGAGAGGAAAGTTAATGAGAAATGGATGAAGCATAACATGAAAAAGGTGCCTGTGGTGGATGGGATTTATCCAATTATATTAAGAGATGCAGCAAAGGAGATAAACAAACTCTTAGCCATAATTAGCATTTGCAGAGGTTTATGATGCAAGAAAGCAAGCTTATACAGCATTGGCCAAAGGAAAAAAAAAATCTTCCCATTTCACCCATCTGGTCATTTCAAATGTTTATCTAGTTCAGCCTTAAATTTATTTAAGCTATCAACTTCCACAACAACAGATGGAAGTTTGTTCCAGCAATCAACTAGCTGCTGGGTAAAAGCAAACTTCTGCACATCTATTCTGCAACTGTCTTTTCTTAATTTGAATCTATGCCCACTCAGGTTCTTAATCTGAGCAAGCGGAAGTCCCATCAGCATTGAGCCTGCTGAAACCATTCAAGGCCTCATACACCTCAGTCAGATCACCTCACAGGTGCCTAGTCTCCAGATGCTGCAAATTGCAGAACTTAAGCCTCTCTTGGTAAGAGCACCCCTTTGTTCCTCTCACTAGTCTTGTTGCCCTTCTCTGTTCTCATTCTAGTAACTCTACATCCTTCCTAAAATGAGACCTTCAGACCTGTATGCGGTACTCAAGGTGTGACCTGACCATTGCCTTATACAAAGGGATAATCACCTCCTTGTCTCTCTCTGTTAGCAAAATTCCTGTATATCATTGACAAAACTCCATGACCTGCTCTTGCAGCCCATCTGCACTGCTCAGAGAACTTCATAACTGACTGATAAATACTCCCAGGTCTCTTTCATTCTCTACCTCCCTGAGTGTAGTACCACACAGTTGGTACATTTCTCTTGGATTACTGCTACCCATATGCAGTACTTTGCATTTGTCAATTTTAAACTTCAGTTACTACTTCTTATCCTATCTGCCCAACTTTTCTAGATCCTGTTGCAATAGCACACTGCCATTACTGTCATTAATAACCCTGCCAACCTTTGCATCATCTGCAAACTTGGAAATCAAGCCAAGCCTGATATACCTTCATCGATATCATTGATAAATATGCAAAACAACAATGGGCTCGACACCGAACCCTGGGGTACTCCACATACAGCAGTGTCCATTTATTACCATTCTCTGCCATTTCCCACTCAACCATCCCTTTATCCATTGCAGAAACTTGCCCTTAATGCCATATCGCTCCAATTTGTACAGCAGTCTTCCATGTTCAACAGTATCAAAAGATTTCTTGAAATCAAAGTATATGATATCAAAATTATTTTTTGCATCCGGTTCTTTTGTGACCATATCATAGTAGCCAATCAAAATGGTCAGACAAGGCTTCCTCTTAACAAACCCATGCTGTATCTGAACTGTTACTGCTGTCTTGTCTAGATGATCTTGCATCACTTCTTTAACCAGTGACTCCATTATTTTCCACTGAACAGAAGTTAAACTAACAGGTCTGTAATTATTTGTCACCCTTTGAACCCTCTTTGTGAATTGGGGATACATTTTCACATCTCCAGTCCATGTGGACCTCCCCTGAATCTAAGAATTATGAGAGTATCGTGTATCCTTGGATTCAGGGGGAGGTCCCTATGGACTGGAGATGCAAATGTATCTCCATTTCACAAGGGAGGATCAAAAGGCGACATGTATGATTACAGACCTGTTGGCTTAACCTCAGTTCCAGGGAGAATAATAGAATCTCTGGTTAAAGAAGTGATGCAGGACCATCTAGACAGGAATGCAATTATACTGCAATCATGGATTGTCAAGGAGCAACCTTGTCTGACCAGTTTGATTAGATACTATAATGCAATAACAAAGGAACTGAATGCAAAAAATAATTTTGATATCATGTACTGAGATTTCAGGAAATCTTTTGATGGTGTTTCATATAAAAGACTGCTGTATAAATTTTAGCAGTGCGACATTAAGGGCAAGTTACTGCTTTGTATGAAGGGATGATTGAGTGGGAGAAGACAGAGAGTGGTTATTAATGGAAATCACTCTTCATCACCTATTGTTATTAGTGTAGCTCTCCAGGTTGTTTTGTTGTTGTTATTTGGTTTTTAGGAGCATTAGCAACTAAGGCCATACTGCTCCAGGGATATGCGGTGGTCATTCCCTGACCCTTCCGCATCCTCCATATTTGGTGGTCACGGGCTCGAACCCTGGCCTAATCAAGAAGCATGTGCTACGCACTGCCGCTCCTGCCCACCTGGCTACGGAGGCGCCAGCTCTCCAGGGTTCAGTGCTGCCCCCCATTTTTTATGAAAACCCCCAAAAATAAAGGGTAGTAGAACCTGTCGTACTTAGTAACATACATTGGCTGAAGGTTTAAGAGATGAAAAAAGGCAAAAAAGGGATGAAAGAAGGCTTGTTGACATTAGACCAATTTCTATAGATTGTAATTTTTGGGAAATACATATGAAGGGAGGTTGTTCTAGAAAATGGAAATTGAAGGAATAAATGAGGAAGAAGAAAAGTTGGTTCTGGGAGTTTGAAGTTGGACAGTAAAAGGATGCTGACTGGCTGTGGCACATGTTTGGACTTGTTTGGAAGAAAGAGCAGGGATTATAGAAGCAAATTCAGAACAACAGGCCCATGGAAGTATCTCTAAAAAATTATGCAGCAGAAACAATCTCTGTGAGACAGAGCGTGGAGAGACTTTGTTAGAGATGGCTAATTAATTAACCTAACTGCCCTCCTTTGAATGGAATCTAGAAGCCTGAGAGAGGTTTTAGGGACACAGCTCCAGATGTGGGAACAATATTCCACAGTAGGGTGGATCTGCAATTTGTACAGAGTGAGAAACTGTTGGTAGTACTGAGAGTGAAAGAGAAAACTCATTTTTTTTAGATTAAGAGGAAGTAGCAATATTTGTGATGTGCTTAAGCCAAGGAAGATTTGAAGTCAGGGTAATCCCTAATAGAAATATGTGATTTTGTCTAGAAATCTAAGTACATCAAAGATAAGAATAGGAGCAGAAGAATCATTTTTACAAGATATAAGACAGAACTGAGTTTTAGAATTGCAATCAACTAAGCTATCTTTGCACTCAGGGTGGTAGAGAATGAAAAAAGACCTGTGGGTAATTGTGCAGTCAGAAATAAAGTTTTCTTACAGTGTAGACAGGCTTCCAGAGCAGGTCATGGGGTTTTGTCAATGATATACTGGAATTTTACTAGTAGGGATAAGGAGGTGATTATCCCTTTGTATAAGGCAGTGATCAGGCCATGCCTTGAGTACTGCATACAGTTCTGGAGGCCTCATTTTAGGAAGCATGTAGAGTTGCTAGAACAAGAACAGAGAAGGGCAACAAGATTGGTGAGGGGAACTCCTACCAAGAAAGGCTTATGTTCTGCAAATTGCAGCATCTGGAGACTAGGCACTTGTGAAGTGATCTGATAGAGATGTACAGTAGAACGTCGGTTATCTGGAACATCAGTTATCCGGAATAATTTGAAAGGCTGATCTTTCTTTTTTTAATTTTTTATTAACTGTAGTAGAGTAAGCGCGTTACACTGATCATGTTTGCAAATTGAATTTTGATTCTAATAAGCAAAAGATCGAGTTTACTACTCATTTATAACAGATTGTACAAACAAAAAGCCCAATAAACTGAAAACTGCAAATTGTTTTTATTGTTTTATGGTTGTGACTTCTAGAATTCTATGTGACCTTCAGAAATGTGCTTTAGAAAAATATTCACAGAGACCTAGGTTTTCTTGGAAACCATAAGTGAATTTCAGAATAATTTAGATCCAGATTTGGCAAGAATAATATCGACCTGAAACAGTGCAATTTATTATTTTTCTCAATTTTTTACAGTAAAAGGTGAACGAAATGAAAAAGCGTAGTTTTTAACATTACAACAAAAAACAGAAATTATTAACAGAATTAGAAAAGGTGAAAATTTAGGAAATCTCTCCGAAGATTTTAATTTAGGGACTTCAACAATTTACATCAAGAAAAATTTCAATGCTATAACAGAATTTGTGTCGATTATGGATAGTGAAGGAGGATCTAGCAGGAAAAAGATAACGTTGAAACCCGAAAATGCCGCTTTAGAGAGTGCACTCACTTTATTTTTTTGCTTTCTTCAGAAGCAAAGTTTAGGTGAACCAGTGTCTGGCCCAATGTTATGTGAAAAAGCATTGGATTTCAATCGAAAATTAAGAGGTAATGAAGATTTTAAGGGAAGCACAGGTTGGCTAAAAATTTTTAAACTGAGACACAGTATACGTGAACTAGACATTCAAGGTGAGAAAATTTCTACAGACAAATAGGCAGCGGTGTCCTATAAATGTAAGTTCGCTTCAGTTAAGCAAATTACAAGAAAGAAAACGTTTATAATGTTGATGAGATGGGCTTATTATGGAAAGTATTACCAATGCCTTAACCCTAGCCACTAAAAGAGAAATGCCTACACCAAGTTTTAAGATGAAAAAATAGCGAGTTACAATTGCTATATGTGCAAATGTCATTGGGACACATAGATTGTCCGTGCTCGTTATCGGTAAGTTGAAGAAACCAAAAGTATTTAAATTTTTTTAAAAATTTTCCTGTTTTGCATTAAAATCATAAAAATGCCTGGATGGATGTTTCTGTTTTCCAAAATTAGTTTATAATTTTTTTAAATTTAATTTAATCTTAATTATTTAATTTAATCATAAGATTAAATTTATTTAATCTTATGATTATCTTATGAAAATTATCTGGAAAATTTTCCAGTTTGATTATCCGGAAAATTTGGCTATCCAGAAGAGGTGTGACATCGATTATTCTGGATAACTGACGCTCTACTGTATTAGGCCTTGAATGGGTTGAGCAGGCTCAATGCTGATGGGATTCTTCCTCTTGCTCAGATTTTGAGCCTGAGGGGGCATAAATTCAAATTCAGCTGAGACAGTTGTAGAATAGATGTGCAGAAATTTGCTTTTAGCCAGCAGGTAGTTGATTGCTGGAACAAACTTCCATCTGTCGTTGTGGAAATTGATAGCTTAAATAAATTCAAGGAAGAACTGGACAAACTTTTTAGAAAATGAATTTGTGAAATGGGATTTTTTTTTTTTTTTTTTTGTCTGATGCTGTATAAGCTTGCTTTCTTGTATCATATGCCTCTACTAATGCTAATGCACCAAAAAAGAATTATCTAGAAATCAGCATTTAAGGATTTGGTAGTGGATATTTGAGAAGTTGAAGCTGTTTGTGCAGAGCAAGGTTTCTCAAACTGGAAGGGGAGATGCAATGTGCTATCATCAGCAAAACTATGGATCGAATTTCTGGTCAATGTAAGAAGGTTATTAATATAAAGGGGAAAAGAGTGGGAAAAAGAGGTGAACCTTGGGGAACACCAGCATTAGAGAAGAAGTTAGAAGACAGAGAGCCACCTACCATCACCTGTAGCAAGTGTTCAGAGAGAAAATTGGATACTCAATTACAAAAAACAATTGGAAAACTATAAGATGGAAGCTTATTTAAAAGACCTTTACGCTAAACACGATCAAAATCCTTTGAAATGTCAAGAGCAACTGCTTGAGTTTCAACCAAACTTTTCCATTGAATTTGTCCACAGATGTGTAACATAAGGAAGAATATTACCAGTGGATCGGCACTGACTGAATCCATACTGGCAATCATTGATCAGATGGAAGGTTCCCAGATAATTTATGAGTTTTGGTTAAATGATTTCTCCATTATTTTAGAAAGAGTAGAAGTAAGTGCAATGGGATGATAATTAGTTGGGAAGGATTTGTCACACTTTTTATGAACTGGTTGGATATGATCAAATTTCCAAACAGAAGGGAAAACACCTTTGGAATAAGAAAGTGTGAAAGGTGACCCAGAACAGGATAACCTCGGGAGCACAGGTTTTGAGAACAAGTGGAGAAATAACATCAGGACCTGGAGCTTTCTTGGCATCGAGACTACTCGAAATTCTTCTGACATTCTTTTGATGGAAGACCACAGGAGTCTTTGAATGGAATATACTGGGAATGGTAGGAGATGGTTTACCAAGATCATCAATACAAGAGTTAGATGAAAAGTAGTATGCTAGCAAGCTGGCTTTATCTTTAGCTGATGTGGCAGTAGAACCATCAAGTTTTAAGAGAGGTGGAAATAGAGATGGACAGAAGTTGCAGCCAGTAACTTTGGCAAGAGACCAGAATGCTCAACTATCATTTGGACAAGGAGCAAGTTTTCTACTCTTAGCCTTTTGAAAATCTAGTTTGGACTGATTAATAACTCTTTACAATTGTTGTGAGCTTTGGTATAGGCAGAAAATGAACAGAAGGTTGAGAATGGCCATGAGAGGAAGGCTCCATTGGAAAAGATACCATCACCAAGTTGTATTCTGAGGAACCTAGAGTACCACTCACCTCAACAGTGTATTTAGAAGAGTTGTTTGTGAGAAAAAGATCAAGATTGTTGACTGTATGGTTAGGATTGTCTGGTATTCTGGGAGTTAAATGAACAATCTGCCAATATCATTAGCAATTGCAAAAGCCTCAGAATCTCGATGATCTGGGTCCATGTGATTAGAAAACAGATGCTAGGTGGAGTTGTGAACATTAAAATCACCAAGGAAAGGTACCTCACTGTTAAGAAAATTGGACTGGGGAAAGTCCAGTTTCAGAGAGATGAAGTCGAAGAGTTCCAAGTGATTATTGGAGTTGGTAGAGCGATAGAGGCATCAGATGAATTTGACAGAATGGGGTAGAGAGATTTTAAGCTAGAGAAAATTGAAAAGAAGAGATTCCAAATTACTAAGTCTCTGACAGGGAATATCAGAATGGACATTTGCACAAGTACCACCTTTGAAGTGAAAGGAATCATACTGTAAATAATTAGCACAAATGAGTGGAGCAGTGATTGAATCAACTGATAACTGGAATTCTGTCAGAAAAAGTATGTGGGGCTTGGTAGACTGTAAGTGGAAATGGACGTCGTTGAAATTGGAACTGAGACCACGTATATTTGTGAAATGAAGGTGGATGTCTTTGGAAGATTTAGGTATTTTTTCAGATAAGTTTTTCTATTAGTTTGACTATTCATGATGTATCCATTAGTAAGAAAAAGTGGGGAGGATATGTTGTATGAAGTAATGAAATTTTTGGATATGGCATACCCACAGCAAGAATATACCCAGCTCCTTGACATAACGTGGTCTGGACAATGCCCCTTACATACATACTACTTGGAATCCCTCCATTATCTGGCAGAGTAGAAGCAGCAAGATCAGATCTTCCAGAAGCTTCCAGATCTTCCTGATCTGGAAGCCTCCTAGAGAGTTTCCAATAGGTTCTTCAGTCTGGTGGGCTGTCTAGCATCCAGCCTGCCAACTCTGTTTTAGGGCTATACCCTTCAAATGCAAGGAAGATTGGATCTTGTTATGATGTCCATCATAACCTCAAAAGACTCATTATACTGCATGATAGAAGATATTGGGGGTTGCTGGAGCTTTGCTCTGGAGACTAAACATGAGTTCTACCACTTCAAGCCTCCAATAAGCAAAGTGGTAGTATTACGCCAATTAATGAGAGTCATCTACCACCTAGTATTTACTTGGAACTCAGAGGGGTGACATTCCTCCATGTGGTGTGAATGCCACACCTTGACCCTGCTTATATTGATTTGCACCTGTATGGTCACCTTTGGTATACTAGGTGTCATATTTCAGGACTTGCACTAGGGGGTTATATCCAGGTTTACTACCAGTCCCACCATCATGAAGGTGCAAGTAGAGGCTTTGGTTGTCACAGAATGACCAGACTTCACTGAAATTTAGTCTACTTGACTTGGCTGTCACCTGACTGTCGGTTCAGTGCATTTTAGTCTCCCAAAAGCAAGCCAAGCTTGACAAATGGAAGAGAATATCTGTGACAGTCTCAAGGACCAACTCTGAGAGTCATTTGTAGCAAATTTAGTTTAACATCTGCCTTCCTTGCCAATATAAAATTATTCTAGCTTATAACTGAATTTTAAGATCATTTTTTTCAGTTTTTTAAAGTAAAACATCTATTTAAAGTTACTTATTTGTATTTATTAAAAAAAATTCTGTAGGTGAAGCAACAGATGAAATAAAAAAGGTGACATATGCCGAGTTGCGTGAAGGAGTAGCCCTATATGCATCAGCACTCAAAAAGGCTGGAGTAAAGAAGGGTGATATAGTTGTTGGTAAGTTTTTATTTTATTTCCAGTTTTTATTTTATTTCCATGCCCAAAATTAAATGCTAAGGAGAATCAAAACTATAAAGACTGTGTTATTTGTTAACATTACTTGTTATCATACTAAGCCATATTTTGACTAGCTGTTCATAGTTATCATGACTAGAAAATTAGTCATGATAACTATAGCCAAGCAATGCACTAAATTATAGAGATGCACTTAATTGGGAAGAATGTGCGTTTAGCAGAGATTTGAACTATAGTTTTGTTTTGTTAAGAACTTTATCGTTTCCTATAAAATAAGTGTACTTTCTTGATTAAATCAATTTTAAAGAAAAAGATAAATATTCCATATATGCAATATTCTAAAGAATGAATAAATATAATCCATTTTAAATAAATAAATGTATTTGTCTAAATCCCTTGATTTATGAAGTTTTCTAGTGCTACAGATTAGGTGCACGTTGGTTTATATTAATTACTATTTTTTTTATTCACTATCCCCTTATATATGTTGTCAATGATAGAGAAAAGTTATGCTCCATGTTTAATTTGCTCAATTATTACTTTCACCTTTATGTTCAGTAAAAAAATACATTTTTTACTGTACATAAGCTTTACATATAACTCGGGGCTGCTGCAACCCTATGTGCCACCATATTATTTGCCAAATCGAGAATTTTTTGGACTGCTTCCTCTGTTCTATTATCTTTAAAATATTCCATGATATTTTGTAGATGATCAAGAGCTTCATACATATCAGAATTCTTTTTTGGAGCCTTTTACTTAATGGATTAATTTTATTTAAAATATGATGCCAAATTATAATTGAACAAAGAAACTTATAAGATGTTATTTTTAAGGCTATTGATTTAGCATGTTTCCTTGCATCCATATCTTTATTTTCGTCATCAGTGATTATACCAAAATCATAGCAAAATATGTAGCTTGTCTAGTCATTTCTAGTATTTTATCTGTAACATTTTGTGAAATTATTTCAATAATGTCATTTTGTATTTGATCACCCAAATAATAATTTGGTCCTTGAGGTTGTCACAGACATTCTCTCAGATATGCCAGACAAGCTGTACTTGCTACCTGGGAGTCTAAAACGCTGATGGAACTGATATTCAGGTGGCACTCAAGTCAAGTGGACCCAATTTCGGTGAAGTCCGGACGGTCTGTGACAGCCAAATCCTCTGCTTGCACCTTCTCAATGGTGGGACTGTTAGTAATCCTGGGTATAACCTCCATGCACAAGTACATGGTGGGTGACCACCCAGGTGTGAACCAACGTAAGCAGGGGTCGAGGTATGGCGCTCACACCACATGGAGGAACGCTGCCCCTCTATGTTACTAGGCAGTACTAGGTGGTAGATGACTCTCATCAACCGGTGAAATACCACCACTTTGCTTATTGGAGGCTTGAAGTGGTGGAACCCATGTTTAGTCTCTAGAGCTAAGTTCCGGTCAACCCTTCCCTATCTCTTCCATCATGCAGTATGATTGATGACTTTTGAGGTTATGATGAATGTCGTGGCGAGATCCAATATTCCTTACATTCTGAGGGTACAGCTCTAAAACGGTGTTCGCAGGCCGGCCGCTAGTTAGTACACTGGACCGAACCTATTGGTAACTCTCTAGGAGGCTTCCGGATCAGCTAGTGTATAATCTTGCTACCTCTACTCTGCCAGATAGTGACTGGAGGGAGTCCGAGTAGTGTGTATGCGGGGAGCATTGACGAGGCCACGTTATGTCAAGGATCTGGGTATAATCTTACCACGTGTACGCCATATCCAAAAATTTCATTACTTCATACAGCATGTCCCACCCACTTTTTCTTACTATTGAATACATCATGAATTGTCAAAATAATAGAGCAAGCTTATCTGCGAAAAGATCTAAACCTCCCAAGGACTTCCTAATTCATTTCACAAATATACGTGGTCTGAATTCTAATCTCAACGATGTTCATTTCCACTTGCAGTCTGCCAAACCCCATGTACTTTTTCTGACAGAATCTCAGTTATCGGTTGATTCAACTACTGCTCATCTCAGATGCCCAAATTATTCGCTGTATGATTCCTTTCACCTCAAAGGTGGTACTTGTGCATATGTCCTTTCTGATATTCCCTGTCAGAGACTTGGCAATTTGGAATCTCCTCTCTTTGATCTTCTCTGGCTTAAAATCTCTCCACCTCATTGTGCCAAATTCATCTGTTGTCTCTACCATTCTCCCAACTCCACTAATCACTTGGAGCTCTTTGACTTCCTCTCTTTGCAACTTGACTTTCTCCAGTCCAACTTTCCTAACAGTGAGGTAATTTTCCTTGGTGATTTTAATGTTCACAACTCCAGCTGGCTTCCGTTTTCTAGTCACACCGACCCAACAGGTCGAGATGCTGAGGCTTTTGCAATTACTAATGACCTAGCATAGATTGTTCATTTACCTACAAGAATTCCGGACAATCCTAATCATACAGCCAATACGCTTGATCTTTTTCTCACAAACAACCCTTCTAAGTACACGGTTGAAGTGAGAGGCCCTTTAGGCACTTCAGATCACAACTTGGCGATTGTCTCTTCTCCAATGGAACCTTTATCTCATGGCTATTCCCAACCTCGTGTTGTTTGGCATTACAAGAATGCAAAATGGGATGACCTGCGAGACTTCTTTTCTTCTTTTCCTTGGTCGGATTACTGTTTCAAAACTTCTGATGTCAACGTTTGTTCAGATCGTGTCAGTGAAATTATTCTTGCAGGAATGGAATCCTTTATCCCACACTCCACTTTAAAATCTCGTCCTTTATCTAAACCTTGGTTTTCCAATAAATGTGCTAAGGCTGTTCAAGAGAAGAATGTTGCATATCGTAATTGGCTTGTTTCTAATTCTTCAGTTTCATTTTCTTCCTACACCAAAGCTCGCATCAATTGTAAAGCAGTTATTAATCAGTCCAAACTAGAGTTTGAACGGGCTAAGAGTAGAAAACTTGCTTCTTGCCCTAATGGTAGCCGAGCATTCTGGTCTCTTGCCAAAGCTATTGGCCGCAACTTTTGCCCATCTCTGCTCCCACCTCTGTCCAAACCAGATGGTTCTGTTGTCACTTCAGCCAAGGATAAAGCTGACCTGCTAGCATCCCATTTTTCTTCCAGCTCATGTATTAATGATCTTGGTAAAACACCTCCCACCATTCCCAACACGCTCCATTCAATGCCTCCTGTGGTCTTCCGTCAAAAGGATATCAGAAGGATTTTGATGAATCTTGATGCTATGAAAGCTCCAGGTCCTCATGGTATTTCTCCACTTGTTCTCAAAACCTGTGCTCCTGAACTTACTCCTATTCTTTGCCGCCTTTTTTCACTTTCTTATTGCAAAGGTGTTTTTCCTTCTGCTTGGAAATTTGCTCATATCCAGCCAGTTCCTAAAAAGGGTGACAAATCCCTCCCATTCAATTATCGTCCCATTGCAATTACTTCTACTCTTTCTAAAGTAATGGAGAAATCAATTAACCACCAACTCTTAAACTACCTAGAAACCTTCCGTCTGATCAACGATCGCCAGTATGGATTCCGTCAGTGTCGATCCACTGGTGATATTCTGGCTTATGTTACCCATTTATGGACTAATTCAATGGAAAGGTTCGGTGAAACACAAGTAGTTGCTCTTGACATCTCAAAGGCTTTTGATCATGTTTGGCATAAAGGTCTTCTAAACAAGCTTCCATCTTATGGTTTGCCAACTGTTTTTAGTAATTGGTTATCCAGTTTTCTCTCTGATCGCTCACTGAGGGTGATGGTAGATGGCTCTCTGTCTTCTAACTACTCCACTAATGCCGGTGTCCCCCAAGGTTCAGTTCTTTCCCCCCACTCTTTTCCTCTTGTACATTAATGACCTTCTTCCATTAACTGGAAATCCTATTCATAGTTTTGCCGATGATAGCACATTGCATTCCACTTTCCATTTTGAGAAACCTTGTCCTGCTCAATCAGCTTCGACTTCTCGAAAATCTTCTACCAATTCCTTAAATGCCGATCTTCAGGTAATTCTCCAGTGGGGCAAAGACAACTTAGTTGATTTCAACCCTTCTAAAACTCAATTTTGTCTTATATCTTGCAAAAAGGATTCTTCTGCCCCTATGCTTATCTTTAGTGACACTCCAATTTTTAGGCAAAATGATATATCTCTTTTGGGGATTACCCTGACTTTTAATCTCTCTTGGCACAAGCACGTTACAAATATTGCTTCCTCTGCATCTAAAAAACTTGGTTTTCTCTTTCGCTCTCGGCGTTACTTTTCTTCCAAACAGCTGCTCACTCTGTATAAATCGCAAATCCGCCCTGCCATGGAATATTGTTCCCACATCTGGGGTGGTGCCCCCAAAACCTCTCTCAGGCGTCTTGATTCCATTCAGAAGAGGGCAGTTAGGTTAATTAATGATTCATCTCTAACAGAGTCTCTGCACTCGCTTTCTCATAGACATACTGTTTCTGCTGCATGCCTCTTCTACAGATACTTCCATGGGCACTGGTCTTCTGAATTGGCTTCTATAATTCCTGCTCTCTCTTTCCAAACAGTCCGAACACGTGCCGCCACCAGCCAACATCCATATACTGTCCATCTTCAAACCCACAGAACCAACTTTTCATCTTCCTCATTTATTCATTCAACTGGCGTTTTCTGGAACAACCTTCCTTCATATGTATTTTCTGAAAATTACAATCTATAGAAGTTCAAGTTCAATGTCAACAAATATCTTCTTTCATCTTCTCAACCTCCAACCCAAGCACGGTACTAAGTACTATAGGTTCTAATACCTCTCGTGTTTGGTGTTCACATAAAAAAAAAAAAAAAAATATATATATATATATATATGAAAGCTATATTTTTCCATTCAGCTTTCTGAATATGGCGAATATGTTCTGCCATAACTGAATCAAATTTATCAATTGTTTCAGTAAGTTTTAAAAAGTTATCATTGTCATTTTTATATAAATCTTTTGAAAATCCCCTGAATGCTATATGTTGCCTTTCTAAAAATAGTCATCATCATCAGTAATTCAGTCTTGTGACTGGTCAGTTCCTCTGATGAGCTGTCTCCACTTTTCTCTCTCCTGTGCCGTTAGTTTCAGTTCCTCAAATTTTCGAAGTCCTGCTTCATCCAGCAATGTCCCAATGAAGGTTTTTTTTTTTTGGTCTACCCCTAGGGCAGTTTCCCTCCACAGTCCAGCCCAGGGGACATGTCAAATCATGTGGCCCACCCATTTGAGTCTAGTTAATCTTATTCTACCTAGAATTTTCCTTTGGTTTTGGATGTCTTAATACTTTCACATTTGACACTTTTTCAGTCCATTTAATTTTCTCCATCCTGCTCCAGCACCACAT
Source organism: Mastigoproctus giganteus (assembly GCF_048544385.1). Lineage (NCBI taxonomy): Eukaryota > Metazoa > Arthropoda > Arachnida > Uropygi > Thelyphonidae > Mastigoproctus > Mastigoproctus giganteus. The sequence goes on along the minus strand of NC_143576.1, from coordinate 226,283,317 downwards.
CTCGAAGGCTTCAACTCTCTTTTTGTCTCTCTTTGTTAGAATCCATGTCTCTGCTGCATATAGTGCCACTGACCAGATATATGTCTGTATTGTCTTCTTCCTAATTTCTTGTGACAACTTCTGTGTAATCAACGACAGTTTATTCTTGAAAGATTGTTTTGCCATTGCAATTCTGGATTCAATTTCAGTTTGACATGAAAGGTTCTGAGCAAATAACTGTCCCAGATACCTAAAGTCCTCTGCGTGTTCTATTCTTACTCCATCGATCTCATTTTGAAAGGGAACTAACCTTTTACCCATCATCATTGCCTTTGTTTTGATCAAGTTTATCTTCATTCCATACTTCAGTACTTTCTTATTTAGTCTTTTGATCATTTTTTGCAGCATAGCAGGCCCTGATCGTCTGCAAACTTAATAGCCTCTACGTACTTTTCACCTATTTTAACCCCCCCACTTCTTATTCCAAAGTGTCTCCTTTATTATCACTTCGGCAAAACCATTGAACAAACCAGGTGAAAGTAAGCATCCCTGTCTTACTCTCTTTTTAACTTTAGCTTTTTCTGTCAGTTCTCCCCTCACTCTTATCACCGCACATTTTGTCTTCTGCATAAGTCATAGATCAGTGCAGTAATCTTGCATCCAATTTTATCAAGCAATGGAAACAGTTCTTTCCAGATTACTCTATCAAACACCTTCTCGTAATCCACAAAACACACATAGAGGTTTCTTCCCATGTTATACATTTTTTCCTTCAACACTCTCAATGTTCCAATAGAGTCATATTTGAACAATTTCTGGATGACTCACAGTGTGGGTTTCGCAGAGGCAGATCAATGAGACATTAGCATTAGTTGAGGCACATGATGCAAGAAAGCATGCTTATACAGACAGCATCAACCAAAAAAAAAACAAAAAAAAACCATCCCATTTACCCATCTGGTCACCCTAAATGTTTTGTCTAGTTCAGCCTTAAATTTATTGAAGCTATACACTTCCGCAAGAACAGATGAAAGTCTGTTGTTGGCCCCTCAGGTTCTTTATCTGAGGGGGCATAGATTCAAATTGAGGAAAGACACTTGTAGGATAGATGTGCGGAAGTTTGCCTTTAGCCAGCAGGTAGTTGAATCTTGGAACAGACTTCCATCTGTTGTTGTGGAAGTTGATAGCTTAAATAAATTTTTGGCTGAACTAGACAAACATTTGGAATGACCTGATGGGTGAAATGGGAAGGGTTTTTTTTTTTTTTTTTTTGGCTGATGCTGCATCATATGCCTCAACTAATGCTAATGCTAATGTTTCGTTGATCTGCCTCTGCAAAACCCACACTGAGTCATCCAGAAATTGTTAAATATGACTCTCCATGCGAACTTTGATGACTTTCAGCAGAATCTTGGATGCATGGGTAACAAGATTTATAGTTCTGTAGCCTTGGAATATTGTTGGTGTCATTTTCTTGGGTATGGGGATTATGATTGATGTGCAGAAATCCTCCGGTCAACACTCATCCCTGTATATCTTCTTTATCAGTTCAAATAATGCTTTCTTCAGATTTTCTCCACCTCCACTGTATTTTAACAGCTATGCAGGTATGTTGTCAATTCCTGGTGCTTTGTTATTGCTAAGGGACTTAAAGTCTGTGTTGAATTCATCTTTAGATATTTCCTCCTCCATGTTTCATTGTTCTTCTAGTGCCGTATTCCTCATGTGTACGTGCTTGAATTGTCATAAAGTTCTTCCACATATCATATATACAGTATTATTCTGGCTGAACTCCAGAATATGGGTATCTCCATTGTGGATGTGGCCAAAGAACAGAGTGCTTGTCCGGTTGAGTTCTGTGATTGGCTGACTATTGGGAATGCATAATTTACCTCATTTTTCATTTCTAATTGCTTGATTGGATGTTTTAGCTCTTAATTCCTGCTTAGTAGCATGAATTAAGAGCCAAAGCATATTAACCTAACAAATTAAGAGGTAAATGAGTGAAACCAAACTAATTTCCTCAATTGCCTGAAGACAGAGGTGCGAACAATGTGTTCCCAGTTAAGTCTCACGTAATGTGTTCGTTATATGGAATTTCTTTTAATTCTAAGGAAACTATTTTAAATATAATTACCAAGGGGAATTAAAAAAATATCATCAAATAGAAAATTTTGCTATAAAGAAGTTTGTTAAACAGAGGTCCAACTTGCAGATGTCAAAAAAAAATTTGGCGCCCTCCTGAACTGCCGCCTGTAAGTGACGCTTACCTCGCCTATCCACTTGCAGCAGCCCTGATATACCTCATACTTTTATACTTATAGTTTTATTTATAGTGTGAACCATATGTTAGGAAACTAAGAAAAGCCAGTAAAATCTAATTTATTTCCATTTAGCATTAGTAGAGGCATATGATGCAAGAATCCAAGCTTATACAGTATCAGCCAAAAAAAAAAAAAAAAAAACCTTCCCATTTCACCTATCCTTTCTCCTTTCTCTCTAAAAGTTTGTCCAGTTCTCCCTTGAATTTATTTAAGCTATCAACTTCCACAACCACAGATGGAAGATTGTTTCAGCAACCAACCACTCACTGGCTAAAAGAAAATTTATATGACATATAAGCATATAAGTAACAAAACCACAAAAAAAATCCATTTATTAGCTGTTAAACAAATTTGGACATGACCACATTGTTGCACGAATGCACATGCATATTTAATATATATTTAAGAATTACAGACTGTATCTAGTAAGTTTTTTGTGATCTTAGATTTCTGTTGAACTAAAGTGACCTTCAAGTCTTCAATAGAACTTGGGACTTTCCCAGTACACAGAAATTTTAAGATGCATAAACCCCAGTGAGAATTAGGACCATATGCAAATATCAGACTATCCTGTAATGCTCATTGCCATCAGGAGCACCTTTATGAATTTGTGGCCTAGAAAAAATATTATGCATTGCCCCTAATGAGGGGTTCAAGGGAAAACATTTCAAATTATAACATGTAATGCTAATATAATAAATTTTTTTAATTTAAAAATTAGTATAATGACTATAGAATGTGCCATGGTCTAACAATTATTTTCACATACCTAATTTCAAAAGAAGAACAGTCTTTGCAGTCACTGCAAAATTAGTTTCAGATCTCAACATAGTTATCCTTCATTTATTAAGGATTAAGAGTTCAGAAACAAAATTTCTTTAACAGGAGTTAGTGTTTTTTCAGGGGTGGGATACATTTAAATAGAAGGGGTGCAAGAATATTTGCCGATGATTTGAGACAGTGTTAGGTGGGTCAGAAAGCTGCCAGCTTGGGGAGAGGATAACTGGACTAATAACTGGATAGATTAACAGTAGACATGGGCAGAAGTGAAAGTGATTTTTGCATTGCTTCTGTTAGGACATGCAGCAGCCTGGAAAGCAAAGTATCAAGGATTTTAAAATCTGCTGGGGATCAAGCATATCCTTGGGTACATTTACTTGTTCCATAGGATCTGTGTATTGGGATTACTAATAGTAAAAACAGTTATGGGTATACTTATATGTACCATAATGCTAGGAGCTTAGTAAATACCTTTGATGAATTTGAAGTACTGTACTGATAAAATCATCAAATTCTAACATTGTGGGAATATCAGAGTCATAGTGTCACTCAGACATAAGGGATTCAGAATTTGAATATAGGAAGTACAATGTGTACAGAAAGGGCAGACAGGACGGGAAGAGTTAGTTAGGAAGCACATAACATCTAAGGCAGTGCATCCAGTGGACATGCATGACCAAAGCAGTATTGATGCAGTTTGGTATGACAGAAAACAAAAATGAGGGTAGGAGTGTGTTATAGACCTAATGACTGGGATAAGTAAATGAACAACTGCACAGACATACAGAGTAAGCTAGTAAATCAAAATGTCTTATAATGAGGGACTTAAACTTTCCAGATATTGACTGGTTCTGCTTGTCAGAGAAGCAATAAGAGAAAGCAATACTCTTGATCTGATTATCAGTGGTAACTCTTTATGCAATAAAAATCTGCATATAAAAGACCCACTAGGTGGCAGTACTCACAATTTATTGATGTGGGATTTACTTAAAGGTGTAACTACTGTCAAAGGCAAGGGAAATGGCTTTTGCTTTCATAAAGATGACTACAATGATCTCAAACAATTTTTAAATTCTATGTGGTGGGAACAACTGAGGAAGTTACCAGCAGCAAAGGCTAAATGGGAAGCATTCAGGGAGATAATTGTAAAAGCTACTAGGCTTTTTATACCAATAAGAAATGCAGTTTAAGGCTTAGACCTAAATGGAAGTTTGATGAACTAGTGAGACTCATACCAGTGAAGAAAAAGTTAATTTTGTCAGGCAGTGTATTTATGTGTATCCCATCCCTATAGACTCAGTATCCCCTGTTAACAAGCACAGACCTGAAAAATTGTACACCATAAACTTTGTGCCTTCTCTCCATGGCCAAATTAATTATCAAGGCACTCATTGTGTAATCCCTCCTATCATTTCTGGGCAGTATTGCAGACACTTTTAATCTCACTCCTTATCTGCAACTTTTTCTTAATATTGCTCTGTACTTGTTAATTAAATCCTGACCTCTCTTACTCTTAATATCATTAGTGCTGATGTGTACAACAATATCACCTTTTGTGTCCTTAAAAGGTGATAGCTGCTCTAGAATGCCATCTACTTTAACTCCTGGCAGACATACCCTGTTCCTATCCCACCTTTCCTTTTTGTACATTATATTTTCCATTTCCATAATAATCAAGTCTTCAACTATAGCTACTTCCTCTAGGACCAACAATTTCTGCTGGGGAATATGTCTTTGAATTGCATGATGCTAAAGCATGGAGTCAAGTGTTGGGCTGGGCAGCTGAGTCTTTAATCCTTTTTCAATCTTATTCTTCAAGCCCTCATATAATCCCATCAAAATGCCAAGTTTGCACTTAATCTCCTCATGCTCTTTGCAACAAACAGACACAAAGGCATCCCCTATGGCTGTATCATGTCCTGCTAGAGGTAGCTTCACAAAAAGAGTACAAGTAACACAAAACATAATCCTCATTCATAGGAGAACTGCCTTCAGTAGTTCTCCTACCAAAGAATTCCTACTACTTTGAACCCTATACTTTGCTGCTATAGTCTGAGGGATGATTTTAGTCTAAACTTAATTTAAAAACTTCTCTGAGGAACTGGAATGCAGCTCACCCCATATTATGATATGGGCTGCAGCATATCACAAAGTGGCTCAGTCATTATTTCATTGAAGATTCCATTAACTGAACAACTTACCTCAACTTGATACAAGAATGGTTTGTGTAGAGCATTTGAGGCTACTTGATCAGGTGCAGTTTCAACAAGTCAAGGCTCCCATTTCTTCTGTGTTCAGAGGCCAGTGTTCAGAGGCAGATGGTTTTATCTTGAAAATTTCATCTGCTTTTCTACACTTGCCTCCCTGAAGTGGTAGGCTGTTATTATGGAGTTTATTAATCCATCACCAGTTATAAGGCATCTAACAGATGACACTTTTTTGTCTGTTCGTTTATTTATTTATTTTTTTAATTTGGGCATAAAATCATGTATTTTCTATGAATGATGCAGTATTTCTGTTTTTGTTTCAGTTTATTAGAGGTTAGCCTAGTAAATCTAGTAACATAGTTTGGCATCAAATAGAATTTATCTTTTTTTTTTTTTTTTTTAGAATTAGCCAGATTGTACAAAGACCCCTCAGCTGTCAAAAGATTATTATTGACACTAGAATTGACAATAATCACTGTGTGCATAATAATATTATTAACAATGAAATGAGGAATTGCCTCTATGATATCCTGCCAAACACTTCAATACTTATTCTCTCCATAGTTATAATGAGTATAAAATATATTAAATGAATTCTAATCATATGAAGACAAAACTAATGATCCCCTACACAGTAAATTTAATTTGATAGTATGAATCAGAGCTGTGCAACTCAAAACAGTAAATTTAAAAAAATATTTTAGCACTCATTTTTTAAGTACGAACTTAATGTCTTCTTTCACTTGGTGATTTTGGTTGATGGTTTGATGTATTTCAGGTTGGGTTGGGGATTCGTGGACCATGATTCCTGGTGCATTGGATCATTAGTTTTGTCTTCGGGTGATTAGAATTCATTTAATATATTTTATACCTTATTATAACTACAGAGAGAATAAGTATTGAAGCATTCTGCAAGATGTCATAGAGATAATTCCTCATTTCATTGTTAATGATATATAACATAGAACTTATTAAGCCAGTGTAGCTCTGTCATTTATTAAATAATAATATTATATATTTTGTATATTTTTTCTTTGACCTAATTTAAAATTTTTAAATGCCTGCTTGCATGCATGCATGCATAATGGTTGTTACAAAAATAAAGGACTTGCATATTGTTGTCTTTTCTTTCAGTCTTAAAGATTGACCCTTAAAAAAGTCATTTAGATTGACAGTATACAGCAGTGTGTTTTGTCACACACACACAGGTTAATATAATACAGGTTTGTACAATAAGGTACCTTTCCTTTGTTCTTGATAAAGTCTTATTTGTTCAATATGCTTCCAATTGGTTGTCTTAGAATACATTTCCAATTTATGACATTGCATCTGTGGAAAAATCTGTTTCAGTTTAGTATTGCTTTAGTTGTATGTCACATTTTCCAGGAACATCTAGCTGGCCACATTAGTTAAGCATGATTTCCCTTTAACAAACTGATGTTATTCCCTGACATTCCTGCTTCTCTCTAGATGATCTTACAGTACATCCTTTACTACTGACTCCATGATTTTCTATGTCACAGAAATCAAACTTATTGGTGTGTAGTTGTCCATTTCACTCTTAGAACCACCTTTATGGATCAGAGAGATTTATGCATTAGCAGTAAATTGGGACTGTATGAGTGTAAGATACTCCATAATTAAAAATTCCAGATCCTTGCACTGCTAATATATCCTAATAAAGTACATTTTACTGAAATTAAATTGAAACAGAAATAGTTAACTTTTTTATCCATTTTTTGTGATATAATAAAATTTCAATGTAATCCTTATTTTGGTAATATATTGCTCATTCCTATTTTTCCTTTATGCAAAATACTATCCACATACACAGTAGTGTTTAATTGTAATTTCTTGGCTGGCTCGGTGTAATTTATTTACATTCTGTATGTGTTTTTTTATGCCTTTATTTTTCGCCTCTTTTGTTACCAATATAGTTCTATAAGGAACTATATTGGTAACAAAATTTTTATTTTTTATTTTTTTATTACAAAAAAACTTTTATTTTTTTGGTTCATTTTATTCTCTTCTGAATTCTCTATATTATACCGCATCAATAATTAAATGTTAAAAAAAGAAAACAGTCAGCACAAAAATAAATTTTATGCTGACTGTATTCCTGAAATTTTGAAATTCCAAGCTGCTCTTTTTATGAGAAATATAAGCAGTATATCTCAGATTTTTTAAAGTAATGGCATTTTTTTTCCTGTTGTAAATATCCTTTTTATAGTATTTTTTTTTTTTTTTTTTTTTATATGTAAACCCCAAACACAAGAGGTATTAGAACCTATAGTACTTATTACCGTGCTTGAGTTGGAGGTTGAGAAGACGAAAGAAGATATTTGTTGACATTGGACTTGAACTTCTGTAGACTGTAATTTTCAGGAAATACGTATGAAGGAAGGTTGTTCCAGAAAACGGCAGTTGAATGAATAAACGAGGAAGATGAAAAGTTGGTTCTGTGAGTTTGAAGTTGGACAGTAAATGGATGTTGGCTGGTGGCGGCACGTGTTCGGACTGTTTTGAAAGAGAGAGCGGGAATTATAGAAGCCAATTCAGAAGAACAGTGCCCATGGAAGTATCTGTAGAAGAGGCATGCAGCAGAAACAGTACATCTATGAGACAGCGAGTGCAGAGACTCTGTTAGAGATGAATCATTAATTAACCTAACTGCCCTCTTCTGAATAGAATCAAGAAGCCAGAGAGAGAGAGAGAGGTTTTGAGGGCACCACCCCAGATGTGGGAACAATATTCCATGGCAGGGCGGATTTGCGATTTATACAGAGTGAGCAGCTGTTTGGAAGAAAAGTAATGCCGAGAGCGAAAGAGAAAACCAAGTTTTTTAGATGCAGAGGAAGCAATATTTGTAATGTGCTTGTGCCAAGAGAGATTAGAAGTCAGTGTAATCCCCAAAAAGAGATATATTATTTGGCCTAGAAATCGGAGTGTCACTAAAGATAAGCATAGGAACAGAAGAATCCTTTTTGCGAGATATAAGACAAGACTGAGTTTTAGAAGGGTTGAAATCAACTAAGTTGTCTTTGCCCCACTGGTGAATTACCTGAAGATCGGCATTTAAGGAATTGGTAGCAAATTTTCGAGAAATTGAAGCTGATTGAGCAGGACAAGGTTTCTCAAAATGGGTAGTGGAATGCAATGTGCTATCATCGGCAAAACTATGGATAGGATTTCTAGTCAAGGGAAGAAGGTCATTAATATACAAGAGGAAAAGAGTGGGGGAAAGAACTGAACCTTGGGGGACACCCGCATTAGTGGAGAAGTTAGAAGACAGACAGCCATCTACCATCACCCTCAGTGAGCAATCAGAGAGAAAACTCGATAACCAATTACTAAAAATAGTTGCCAATCCATAAGATGGAAGCTTGTTTAGAAGACCATTATGCCAAACACGATCGAAAGCCTTTGAGATGTCAAGAGCAACTACTTGTGTTTCTCCGAACCTTTCCATTGAATTAGTCCATAAATGGGTAACATAAGCCAGAATATCACCAGTGGATTGATACTGACGGAATCCATACTGGTGATCAGATGAATTTGACACAATGAGGTAGAGAGATTTTAAGCCAGAGAAGATCAAAGAGAGGAGATTCCAAATTGCCAAGTCTCTGACAGGGAATATCAGAACGGACATATGCACAAGAGAACTACGTTTGAGGCGAAAGGAATCATACAGCGAATAATTTGGGCATCTGAGATGAGCAGTAGTTGAATCAACTGATAACTGAGATTCTGTCAGAAAAAGTACATGGGGTTTGGCAGACTGCAAGTGGAAATGGAATCATTGAGATTAGAATTGAGACTACGTATATTTGTGAAATGAATTAGGAAGTGCTGAAGTATCCCATCTCAGTAAAATTAAAAATAATAAGACATGCAAATTGCCTTCCAAAACTGTATATATGCCCTGTATACAACACATATTGTAATACTGTATGTATTATATACAGGGAATCCAAAAATCTGGAACTAATAATGAGTCAAATTTTTCTTTAAGATAACTTTTTTATCAAGTTATTATAAGTCGTACAGATGAAAAATGACTAATTGCATGGAGATTAAATTTAGAATGGTCAAATGTATATATCTTTACATTTGAGAGTAATGTCTGTTTGTCTTACATTTTGTTTGTTTAAGTATATAATTTAATAATATTTATTTTTAGGTTATATCACTAATATTCCACCAGCAGTACTAGCATTTATTGCAACACAAAGTATAGGTGCTACATGGACTGCTGTATCTTTAGAATATGGAATCACTGTAAGTTTCTAAACAATGAGTTTTGTAATTTACCATTTTTTACATTTTATTTTCTATATAATATGTATTATATACAGAGAATACCAAAAATTTGGAACTAATAATGAGCCAAATTTTTTTTTAAGATGTAACTTTTTTTTTCTTTTTTTTTTTTTTTTCAAGTTATTGTAAGGTAAGAGACTTATCCAAAGATAAGTGAGCAGAATTAATCCTCATATGTGGCAGACAAAGTTTGGTGCAGAGGCAGATAGTTGCTATATATGCAATGATAATCATCCAAACTTAACATCACTGACAGTGCTCTCAAAAATTATTCTAGGTACTCCTCGAGTAGGAGGATGTTTGAATAGGTGTTTTTTGGCCAGTATGCATGCATGCTAGCCCTTATATCTCTTCTTTGCACATTAGCTGAAATTGGAAACTTTTTAATGACCTTTTTTTGACTTTGTAGATGCCTTTCATATATACAGGGTAATTATGATTTAACTGCATCACTTTAAAGTTGTACAGATATAAAATGGCTAATTGCACAGAGATTAAATTTAGAATGGTCAATGATCAGCCAATGTAGAATGGAATGATGTAAAAAAAAAGTTCCATGGGATGCTATTGGAGGAAATAGTTGCTGTATGAAAAAATTACGCAAATTATACTCTGATAGAATATCTGTGGAACAGTTATAAGAACAAATGATAACAGAGCAGACACAGAAATTCACAATGAGACTTGTTTTGGAGGATTATGCTTTATCGTTTAAGTACTATTACTAAAGCAAGCAATTCTTTTGCAAATACCTCAATGGCAGCTTGTGACTCTGATGTTTGGGGATGCTGCATCTTAAAGTTATATTAAATTGCCTTGGTTATAAGACATGCAGACATACACAGTAATAATAATAAGCAAGTTAAAAATACTACAAAACATTAACTAGATATGTACCATTAACAGACATGAACTTTTATTTAAAAACAAAATCCATTCTTTGGTTTTTATTTGTAGAAAATACATTAATAACTTTTTTATTCAAGTTTGGTGCACCATTAACCAAGCTTTTCTCTATTGAAAGTATTGCTTGAGCATTTAGCCTTTCCTGATTCATAGTGCTCCTTAAAAATGTTTTTATTCTTTTTAATGTCAAATGGCAGCGTTCGGGCTCTGAAGTAGTCATTGGAATGGTCAAAAGAACTTTTATCAGTTTTGTAAGTTCACAAAGAACTTCAGCTAGATTATTTTCTGAGATAAATTTCAGCAAGTCAGTTAATTTTCAGTAATTGTGTGGATCATGTCTGCTATAGAAAACTTGTAATTCCATAAGAAGTTTTTCTCTTTCAATCATGGGATATGCCTCAGTAGTCTCCCGTACCTCTTCCATGGGAATTTTTGTACAAAAAATAACAAAGTTCTCCTTGTTAAACAATTTAGCAGAAATTAATTGCTTTATAAAAGAATATCTCTCACCTCTGTCAAGACATGTAGATGCATACTTCCTTCGCTTCAATCACGAGTGTTTTTTAAGAATTTTCACAGTACTTTGAATTCCTGATTTTTAGACTGGCATTCTTAAAGTTTCCTATATATTCATGTATTTTAACTGCCTCAATTTCTTGAGATTGCATTTAATTATAAATAACTTCCATGAGAGACATTATATGATGGAAAAGTTCTAACCAGAACTTGAATTTTTCATTACTTAAGATGTGCAAAATTCCAGTTGCTTCTGAAATCGACTTATCTGCACTTGCTGTCACTTGTAGTTCCTCCATGCACTTTTTTAAGGATTCAAAATTTTCATAAACGCTGTTCACGGTGCATATATTGAAGTTCCATCTTGTAGGGGAAGGTCGGGCAACACGGCTGTCCATATGCTTTCTGAGAACAGAGAGACTCTATGGTGATTTTGAGAAAAACGTTGGTATCAACGTGAGGTTCGAAAAGAATATTCTTGAATCTCAGGTACTACTTGCTGCATTTTTCATCATCAGATTCAGTTTGTGTGCATAACATGAATAAAATGTGCATTTTTGTACACTTCTTTTATTTTAGCCCGAACTCCCCCTTTCTTGCCTTTCATTACACTTGCACCATCAAATGTTTGAGCAACCAGTTTTTGAGTATTTCCTTCAAAGATTATGTCTAACGGATCTAGAATGCACTTTGATATTCCATCTGCCTGCCGTTTGGTTTTCTGGAGTAAAAAAACCCCAAAAATGCTCAAAAATGTGTCCATTCAGCTTATATCTCAGAAGAATTACCATTTGTATATGTTCTGAAACATCTGTTGTGTCATCAGCCATGACAGCTACAAATGAAGCTTCTTTAATTTCTCTTTTTATTTCATCCCAGCATATTTGCAGCAAACAGTCAAGAATATCATTCTGGACAGTCTTTGAAATGCTTTTAAATGCTGCATTACTTTCTAAATGGTTCTTTAAATTGGAATCTAATGTACAGGCGAAATTTATTAATCCTCTGAATATGCCTGGATTTTTAGAATCATCTTTTTTGTAATGTCCACGTAAATAAATTTCAAACTGTACACAAAATTTAATGCCATCTATTATTTTAGATGATGCCTCATGATTCTTGGTAACTTTTCTGTTATGTTTGCAGATCAAAAGTCTGTAGGCCTCACTAAGCTGTTCTTTAATATTTACGCTTCCTAAAAGCGATAGTGAAATCATATTATCAATATGTTTCTTCGAACTCTCATGTTTTAGAGTTTTTTTCTTTCATTCTCTTTATGTTTGTAAAGCCACTTTTTGTACATGTTGTCACCTTCAAACAGTAAACATGGAAAACAAAACAATGCATTTTTAACTTCACAACCACAATGCCAACTTTTCCTTTGGTGCCATTCAGTTTTAAAACTGCAAATATATTTCTTATTATTACTTATTCCCCGCTGAGAAATTTTAATCATTGGTGTGGGGTGGCCTTCTTTTTTAATTGCATTTTTTTCTTGGAGAGATAATTGTGAAAAACTAAGTTGCTGAAGTTTATTCACTGTCACATGATTTACTTCATGGAGAGGCATGGAGGCCATGATCGAATCAAATTTCGCAAAATCATGTGTCGTAGAAATAATGTTTTACTTACACATCACCTCATAATATAACTTCAACTTACCAAGTTCAAGCTCAATTTGCAATTAAGCTGTAATCACATAATTACACTGTTGAATGTTGAGTATTGACTTAACACTGATATTATTTAGTTACTTAATGGCAATTTGGGTGAATAACAAAAAGATACTGACATTGTGGCTACCCACCCATCATGGTCAATGATGATATCTGCACTACATGCTTTACAGTGACTTTGATTCATTTCACCTATAAAAAATGTATATTGGCAAATTGTCAATATGCTGATTGCCAATGGCAACCAACTACCAGATATTCACTGGAATGCAAAATGTGTCTGCCTAGCGCACAGTGAGGCCTATAGTTAATTAAACTTCAAAGTTGGAAACGATTTCATGTTTTTATTCATTTATTATTGAAATGATTACTGGAAATTGAGGATGCGCATACTATATATGGGTCCTGTTAATAAAAATATTCATTGCATTGCATTGCATTGTTCTTCCCAAAATTTCATATAACTTGGTTCACTGTATATCTATATTTAAAAAGCTGGGGGTGCTGCAGTGTCTATGGACAAGCCACCCCTGGAATACCTCCAGCTTAAAATACTGAGACGTGAGCCTCAATTGAGAAATGGGTTATGTAATTTTCTGAAGCCATTGTTGAGGAGTTTGCTGTTGTGATGACTAACAGTGCAGCTTGCAATTTGGATTCATTCACTAGTAATAGAGTGGCTGTCACATAACTTATTGCACCTTATGTAGTAGCTGATTCCAAGTAATACTGAGAAATGTTTGATAAGGTTCACTTCCAATTGAATAGTGATATCTACCACTAGAATTATTGTATATAGGAAACATTGCATCCATATGTCATGAATGAAATTCCACTGCATTCTTCATGTTATCTGGTGCTCTAACATGTTTACTGAAGACTACATAATTCCTTGTTTACTCTAACCTTGCTTATCAAAACTCAGTTCACATGATTGTTGATTGTGGGATTATTTTAAGGAGAAAGTGTATTAGGACAACACTGAAACCCTCACAGATATAAAGGACAGCATAACAAGGCATTGTTGGCAACATTCCAAATGAAATGTTAAAAGTAACAATTGACAATGTGCTTCTATGATTCCAACATATTGTTAACACCACTTGAACAGTTTTATGAACATTATCGTCTGTCATGTTTGCATTCTGATTAAACCTGTTACACAGCTGTTCACTCTTACACAGTATATTTTTCACGTGGTGGCACATTATAGAACTTTTTTTTGTCATCATTCCTTTCTGCAATGCTTGACTATTGTCCAGTCTAAATATCAGTGTAAGCTTCTCTCACTCTCATATATAAATGTTTATCATGGCATGATTTTATTATATTTTCCATAAAATCCTCATTTCTGAATATTCTGATTTTTGATCAGTTCCTTTATTTCTCTTCCAACTGAGAACTCCATGGGTTAATCTTAACCTATGGACTTCAGAGCTGTGTTAAAAACTTTAAGAGCTGTGTTATTAATATCTAATTTTTCCTTTGGCTAATTTTTCTTGTACTCCAAATTAATTTATTTACTTATTCTGTATATTTCCATGTCTAATTTTGCATCTTTATATCTAGACCCCTAGATATTGCTAGATATACAAAATTAATAACTTATTTTGATTTTTTATTATTAATTTACACAAAATTTTCCTTGTCTTTCCCAGTTTTCATAACTTTTTGTTGTGTTAACTAATTTGCATGTCAAATTCTCTACAAACTTGATATATTTTATTCAGGGATTTGAAAACCTTGAAAGCTCTTATTTCGTGACATGTCAACAGCATACAGTAGCAATTTTTACATCTGCCATACTAAATTTTGTCACTAACTTTCGTCCATGAAATTATAAAAGTAAGTGGTAATAAGATCCATCCCTACCTCACTCTGAGTTCAGCCTAACCATTTGTAATGCTTCCTTCAATCCTGAGTGCACATTTGTCATTTCTGTTTTTTTATTTTCTTAAGTTTATCCTTAATATCATATTAGTATTGATGTTAATATTGGAAAATGATGCAAGGAAGCAAGCTTATGCAGCATCAACCAAAAAATTGAAAATTTACAATTGCATTAAGTTTAGTAGTAGATGTAATTTTTTGGAATTTTGACTGAAAGCTCCAAATGCCTATGCTTTAAACATTTTATAGCCAGACTGAATTGTTATAATACACATACAAAGAATGTGTATTACATACATGTATGTTACATACATACCTGTTGGAATCATGGAAGCACTTTTTCAATTGTCACTCTTAACATTTCATTTGGAATGTTGCCAACAATGCCTTGTTATGCTGTTCTTTATATCTGTGAACGTTTCAGTGTTGTCCTAATACACTTTCTCCTTAAAATAACCCCATAATCAACAATCATGTGAACTGAGTTTGGGTAAGCAAGGTTAGAGTAAACAAGAAATTATGTGGTCTTCAGACCATATGAGAATTAAAGCTAAACCATTGACATGATTTCCCACGCTAAGTGAAATGTTTTCCATCCCTAATTTTATTCTAATATATTAATAGTAGTAGTAATAGTGGCATATGATGCAATAAAGCAAGCATTAGCCAAGAAAAAAAAAAGCCCTTCCACATCACCACATTCTCTAAAATAATTTTTATAGTTCTTCCTTGAATTTATTCAAGCTACCACGTCTACAACAACAGATGGAAGTTTGTTCTTACCATCAGCCACCCACTGGCTGAAGGCAAACCTCTTCACATCTATCCCACAATCATCCTTCCTCAATTTAAATTTATGCACACACCATCATGTGTGTAGTCTGAGCAAGAGGAAGAATTCCATCAGCATTGAGCTTGCTGAATCCATTGAAAGTCTTAAACACCTCCATCAAATCACCATGTAGGTGTTTAGTCTCCATTCACTGCAATTTGCAGAATTGATGTCTTTCTTGGTAAGACCACCCTTTTATTCCTTTCATCAATCTTGTTGCCTCTCACTGCACCCATTCTAGCAGATCTATCTCCTTCCTAAAATGAAGCCTCCAGACCTATATATATAGTACTCAAGATGCACCTAACCATTGCCTTGTACAATGGGATTATCACCTCCTTATGCCTGCTAACAAAGTTCCCATATATCATTAATAAAACCCCGCTCTTTTTCATTTTCCTATCCCTGAGTGTAGTACCGTACAGTTGGCACATTTATCTGGGATTACTGCTACCCATATATTTGTCAATGTTAAACTTGAACTGCCATTTCTCAATTCATATGCCTAATTTTTTTAGATCTTGTTGCAGAAGCTTACCCTAATTACTGTAGTAGTAGTAGTAGTAGTAGTGGCACGTGATGCAAGAAAGCAAGTGTAGGAGCTTATGCAGCATCAGCCAAAAAAAAAAAAAAAAAAAAAATCACACCATTCCTTCCAAATGCCTGTCCAGTTCCTCCTTAAATTTATTTAACCTATCAACTTCCACAACGACAGATGGAAGTTTGCTCCAGCAATTAACCACCCACTGGCTAAAGGCAAATTTCCGCACATCTATTCTACATCTGTCCTTTCTTAATTTGAATTTATGTCCCCGTAGGTTCGTAATCTGAACAAGTGGAAGGATCCCATCAGAATTCAGCGTGCTCAACCCATTCAAGGCCTTATAGACCTCAATCAGATCACCGCGCAGGTGCCTAGTCTCCAGCCACTGCAATTTGCAGAACTTAAGCCTCTCTTGGTAAGAGGATCCCTTCATTCCCCTCAACAATCGTGTTGCTCTTCTCTGTACACGCTCAAGCAAATCTACATCCTTCCTAAAATGAGGCCTCCAGACCTGTACGCAGTACTCAAGGCGTGGCCTGACCATTGCCTTATACAGAGGGACAATCACCTCCTTTTCCCTGCTAGCAAAATTCCTATATATCATTGACAAAACCCCATGACCTGCCCTAGCAGCCTGTCTGCATTGCTCAGAAAACTTCATATCTGACTGCACAATTACTCCCAGGTCTTTTTCATTTTCTACCACCTTAAGTGTTGTACCACACAGTTGGTACGTTTCTCTGGGGTTACTTCTACCCATATGCAGTACTTTGCATTAGCATCCTGTTGCAGTAGCACACTGCCATGACTGTCATTAACAACCCTGCCAACCTTTGTGTCATCTGCAAACTTCGACATTAAGCCTGATATACCTTCATCAATATCATTGATAAATATACAAAACAACAGTGGACCCAACACCGAACCCTGTGGGACTCCACTAATAACATTAGTCCACGAAGAGCAGCACCCATTGATTACCACCCTCTGTCTTCTCCCACTTAACCATCCTTTTATCCATTGTAGCAACTTACCCTTAATACCATTCTGCTCCAATTTGTACAATAGTCTTCCATGCGCAACAGTGTCAAAAGCTTTCCTGAAATCCAAGTATATGATATCAAAATTATTTTTTGCATCCAGTTCCTTTGTGACCACATCATAATAACCAATCAAATTTGTCAGACAAGACTTTCCCTTAACAAACCCATGCTGTGTCTGAATTATTGCTGCAGTCTTGTCTAGATGATCCTGCAATGTATCTTTAACCAGTGACTCCATTATTTTACCCGGAACAGAAGTTAAACTAACTGGTCTGTAATTACTCGTGTCACCCTTCGATCCACCTTTGTGAATTGGGGATACATTTGCACATCTCCAGTCAGTGGGAACCTCTCCTGAGTCCAAGGACGCTCTCATAATTATGGCTAAGGGTTTGCTTAGTTGCTTTGCCGCCTCCTTTAATATAACTGGATAGATCCCATCCACCCCAGGTGCCTTTCTTATGTTTAACTTCAACAATTTCTCCTCCACTTTGCTCTCAGTTATTACAAAATCATTAAGCACACTGCTACAATTTGATAACCTTCTTCCATTTTCAAACTGTAATAATTCCTCACGTGTGAATGTAGATGCAAAATACTCATTCAGTTTGTTTGCTATCTGAGCAGGATGCTATCTGTCATTAACCACTCTGACTACTGTCATTAGTGTAAACCTTTGTATTATTTGCAAAAATCTTAGACATTAAGCCTGATATGCCTTCATCAATATCATTAATAAATATATAAAAAAAAATAATGGGTCCAGCACTTAACCCTTGGAGACTCCAATAATAAAATTAGCCCATGAAGAGCAGTGTCCATTAGTAACTACTCTCATATTCTCCCACTCAACCATCCCTTTATCCATAGCAGTAACTTGCCCTTAATACCACATTGTTCCAATTTGTACAGCAGTCTTTTATGTATAACAGTGTCAAAAGCTTTCTTGAAATTGAAGCGTATGATATCAAACTTATTTTCTGCATCATAGCATCCAATCAGATTGGTCCAGATGGTCCATGTATTACTTCTTTAACCAGAAACTCCATTGTTTTCCCTGGAACAAAGGTTTAGCTAACAGATCTGTAATTACTCGTCACCTTTTGATCCCTATTTGTGAATTGGAGATACATTTGCACATCTCCGGTCCATAGGGCCCTCCTCTGAATCCAAAGATGCTCTCAAAATTATGGCTCAGGGTTTGCTTAACTCCTTTGCTGCCTCCCTTAATATAATTGGATACATCCCATCCACCAAAGGCACATTTTTTATATTAAGCTTCAACCATTTCTCTTCCATTTACTTCTCAATTATCACAAAATCATTTATCTCTCTGTTAGATTTTGATGAACTTCTCTCATTTCCCTCCATAAAGAACTCCTCATGCATGAATGTAGATGCAAAATACCTAATCAGTTTGTTAGCAACCTGAACAGAATCATCAACTGTTAAACCATCAACATCAAGTAAACCAATGTGATTCAATCCCTTCCTTCTACTCTGAATATAATTAAAAAATTCTTTCCTTCTTTTCTTGACATTCTTTTTCAGAGATTTCTCCTAATCTATCATAGCTTGCCTAACTTTGTGACTTTTTTTACAGACTACTTCATATTTGCCATTGACTTCTGTATCACCTGCTAATTTATATGCATTCTGTGCATTTTTATTCTCTGCCACAAGTCTCATTAGTTCATCTGACATCTTTTTAGGACTACACCTGGAATGGGATTTCAGAGTTGGTACAAAAAACCTAATAACTTCTACAGTTACTTCCCTAAATGCTGCCCATTTAGAATTTGCTGCTGGTGACATCGTCAGATGGTCTCACTGTGCAAAATTTAAAAACTGTTTGAGATCACTGTAGTCACTCATGAAACCAAAAGATCTTCCCTTTACCCTTGATAGTAGTTATGTCGTTAAGTAAATCCCACACCAGCACACTGTTATCACTGCCCCCAGTGGGTCTTTTACCTACAAATTCTTAATACATTAAGAATTACTGCTGATAAGAAGATCAAGAGTATTGCTTACTTTTGTTGCCTCCCTAACATACTGCTGCTGCAAAAAACAGTCAACCAATAAATACATAAAGGTCTTGCTAGTGATTGAGTGACCAACCTATACAAGTTCCAGTTAAAATCCCCCATTATATAAGACGTTTACTGGCCCACTCTATTTCTTTGTATAGGTGTTTGTTATACTCATTGAAGTCATTAGGCCTATAACACACTCCTACTCTTATTTCTGTTTTCCCAGTGCTTATGTCATCTTTTAAGGGCACAAAAGGTGATATTGTACATGTTGGCATTAATGATATTAAGAGAAGGAGACCAGCAGAATTACTTAACAAGTACAGGTCAATGTTGAAAAAAAGCCTTGAGTTAGAGTTGAATTTGAAAGTGTCTGCAATTCTGCCCAGACACGATAGGAGGGAGTATATGATGAGAACCTTGTTGATCAATTCAGCCCTGGAGAGATTGTGCAAGGCTCAAGGGGTAGAGGTTTTCTCAGCCTGGTCATTGCTTGTTAATAGGAGAGACTGCCTCTACAGGGATGGGATACACTTAAATAGAAAGGGTGTAAGAATATTTGCTGATGATATTGAGGCAGTGTTAGGTGGACCGGAAACTGCTAGATTGGGGGAAACATGGACTAATAGATTAACAGTAGCCACTGCAAGAGGTGAAAGTGATTATTCTTACACTTCCTCTATTGGAATGAGCAGCAGCCTGGAAAACAAGATGCAGGGAATTTCAGAGACTTCTAGGAGTCATTGCAGAACAAGAACATACATACATGGGCTGTGTTAGGGTAGCAAAGAATAGGAACAGGTGCATGTATACTTGCGTGTACACCATGTGCAACAGTATCAAATCAAAAGCTTTCCTGAAATCCAAGTATATGATATCAAAATTATTTTTGGAATTCAGTTCCTTTGTTACCACATCATAGTATCAAATCAAATTGGTCAGACAAGACCTCCCTTTAACAAACCCATGCTGTGTCTTAACTATTACTGCAGTCTTGTTTAGATGATCCTGCAATGCTTCTTTAACCAGTGACTCCATTATTTAGGGTAGTCTATGGGGACCTCCCCTGAGTCCAAGGAAGCTCTCATAATTATGGCTAAGGGTTTACTTACTTCCTTTGCTGCCTCCTTTAATATAACTGGATAGATCCCATTCACCCCAGGTGCCTTCCTTATGTTTAACTTCAACAATTTCTCCTCCACTTTGCTCTCAGTTATTACAAAATCACTTAGCTCCCTGTTAGAGTTTGATAAACTTCTGGCATTCCCCTCATTGAATAACTCTTCATGTGTTATGAAGAGTTATTCAATGTAGAATGTAGATGAAAAATACTCATTAAGTTTATCAGCTACTTGAACAGGATCATCAATAGTTGAACTATCTATGTTAAGTGGACCAATCTGATTCATCCCTTTCCTTCTAGAGTCTACATAAGTAAAGAATTCTTTGCTGTTTTTCTTTGCATCCTTTGCCAAACATTTTTCATAATCTGCCTTCGCCTGCCTAACCTTCTTTGTAACTTGATTACAGACAAGCTTATATCTGCCGTAGGCTTCTGTGTCACCTGATAATTTATATGCATCTCATACATTTTTCTTCTCTGCCACGAGCCTCATTAATTCATTCGACATCCATTTAGGCCTGAACCTTGAACAGTTAGTCAGAATGAAAAACCTAGTAGCCTCCAAAATTAAGTCCCTGAAGGCTTCCCATTTAGAATTCAACGTTGGTAACATCTTCAGTTGATCCCACTGTACAGAATTTAAAAACTCTCTAAGACCCCTGTAGTTACCTTTATGAAAGCAGTGATCAACCCACAAGTTCTGATCAATATCTGTAAAATTAAAATCCCCCATTATAAGACATTCTGATTTACTGGCCCACTCTATTTCTCTGCACAATTGCTCATTATACTCATCAGATTCATTAGGCATATAACACACATCTACTCTCATTTTTCCTTTCCCAGTGCTTATATGTTACACCAAACAGACTCAACATTGCGCTGTCCACCAACATCAATTGGATGCACTTCCTTAGATTTGGTGTTTCTTAACTAACAGCATAACCTCTCCTCCCTTCCTGTCCTGTCTGTCCTTTCTGTACACTTCAAGCTCATCAAATTTATTAACTATACTTCTAGCATTGGTGTACATGCAAGTGGCTTACACAACAAGAAGGTAAGGAGTGAACATTGGGTGCAAGCCCAAGTCAATTCACCATAAGCTTAGCTTAGAGATGTTGGGTGGTTTACTCCTCCTGGTTAGATAACCTTTGACCCTTCAGTAAATGTATATCATGTAAAACCATTTAAAAGATGCAATATGGCCACAGTAACTAATGCACATATAAACCCAAAAATAGCAGTATACTGAAATATTATTTTACTTTTTATATTTTATATTTTTATTCATCCCGAGATTTTCTAGGTTTCATGTTCCTTTATTATTTGGTGTTTCTCAGTATTAATGAAAATCAAATAAATGACATCTAATTAAAATCATATTTCACTGAAATAAATAGCTTGAAATGTATTATTTAAATTTTATATTGCTGCATCATAAAACATTAAAACATTTTATTGATTGAATCTAATTTAGGTAAAAAAATTTGTCATTATACAACTTTAAAGAAATTATTGTGATTACAAAAAATATGAATTTTCCATTTAGGGAGTAATAGAAAGATTACAACAGACTCAACCAAAAATCCTCTTTACAGTTGACTCTAATTTTTACGATGGAAAAAAGCAGGATTACCTTCCAAGAATTGAAGCGATTGCTAAAGGTATTATGAAAATAGTATTTCAACAAGACATGATTCATAAACACATGGCTGTGAAAACTTTATTTAATGACCACCTTCAATGACAGTAACTTTATTCTGGCACTAATATTATAGTTTGTAAACATACTATTAAATGTACTTGTATCTCACAGGATCATGTTTAATTTTAATTCAGCAGTAGTGGCTCATGCCAGGTTATAGGTTGGCCAATCATTATTTTTTCTTAAATCAAATGAAGTTGGTATAAAAATTATTTTAATTACTTAGTACTTTACTATAATCTTCAATAAATCAATATTATTTACTCCTACAGATAAGTACAACACTAACATGGTGTATGCAATAATGTAATTCTTCATCTCATGTTGTTGGTGGTGGTGGTGCAGCTGGTTGTAGCTAGCCAGAAAACCAAGTGTGGTGACTTACATTTGATGGTATGTTCTTTGCATGCAGGAGGCCAGGCATGTGACAATATCAGAGCAATAGAGATTGGTTGAATTCTAGAACATTTACAATTTAATAGCTCATATTGAATGCTTTGTTAGACATGTTTTATTGTGCCTTCACATGGATGAGACAAGTGCAGAATTATACGAGTATAGCAGCTTTGAGTATTGTTTAGTTTTTACATTAAATTGAGTGTTTTATAAAGATTATTTAATAAATAGTCATAAAACATCTTAAAAAAAAAAAAAAAAAAAACAATAAATTAGCATTTTCCTTAGACTTGAAGTGCAGAGCTGATGAAATCAATGGTGACATAGTGGTGGTGGGACTATATCAAGCGTTAAGGGGTCTTTTCAGTCTTTTGTTGCTACTGGCAAAGAAACTGTCCAAAGTGGACTGTTTTTTTACACTTTTTTACGAGCTTCCTGAAGTAAGAAATGACTTTGTCTTCCATTTTGTGCACATCATGAATTCAGTGTTTTCAACGTTGGAGTGTTTTTTTTTACCACTTTTCTTAAATGCTCCCAACAAGAAATGACAATCTTCAACTCTTCAGCTGACACTTTTTGGGTGTCTTTTTCTTCCTCTTCCTCTCCTGTGTTATTCTTTATAATTTTCTCGAAATCTTGTAGCTCCTCTGTTGTTAGCTCACACCCATGAGCATCAATAAGGTCCTCCACATCCTCTTTGCCAACCTGCAGACTCATTGATTTACCAAGAGCAACAATATCATTTGTCAAAGCACCATGATCTTCAAATTTGTCAACATTATGGATA
The DNA here is from genome assembly GCF_048544385.1 of Mastigoproctus giganteus. Classification (NCBI taxonomy): domain Eukaryota; kingdom Metazoa; phylum Arthropoda; class Arachnida; order Uropygi; family Thelyphonidae; genus Mastigoproctus; species Mastigoproctus giganteus. The sequence continues at coordinate 226,260,253 of NC_143576.1, read as the reverse complement.
ACTAAAGGTCAGATGTTTTTCAAGGCTGAATTTAAGCACCTGGTGGAAACATCATTCCAAGAACTTACAATCAGCCTCGGCACCTCTGTAGCCAGGTGGGCAGGAGCGGCAGTGCATAGCACAGACTTCGTGATTAGACCGGGGTTAGAGCCCGTGACCACCAAATACGGAGGATGCGGAAACGTCAGGGAATGACCGCCGCACATCCTCGGAGCAATATGGCCTTAGTTGCTAATGCTCCTAAAAACCAAATAACAACAACAACAATCAACCTCACACAATCCAGCATGTTGAACTTTGACCTCCAAAAATCTTTGAGGGTGACAGCATTTTCACCAGAAGTCGCTGCAAAGCAACTTGTGAACATTTTCATGGTATAAATTTTCTTGAAGTTTTCAATCACTTGCTGGTCCATTGGTTGAAGAAGAGGAGTGGTGCTGGGTGGCAAAAATTTGACTTGAACAAAGTCAAATTGTGTCTCAAGAGGTTGAACAAGGTTGGGATCATGGTCTGGCACATTATCCAGCAGGAGCAGTGCCTTCACAGGAAGTTTATTTTTCTCAAGATAACTCTTCACTGAAGGACAGAAAACTTCAAGCTCCCAATCATTGAAGATATATCCTGTAACCCAGGCCTTCTTGTTACTGTGCCAAAACACTCCCAGCATGCCTTTGTTGATCTTTTGTTGTTTAAATACTCTGGGGGTGTTAGAGTGATACACAAGCAAAGGCTTCAGCTTAAAATCTCAAGAGGCATTGGCACCCAAAAGGAGAGTGATCCTATCTTTCATAGGCTTATGCCCAGGTAAACTAGCCTCATCCTTAGCGATGTATGTTCTCCTGGGCATTCACTTCCAGAAGAGGCCAGTTTCATCAATGTAAAAAAACCTGTTGGGGAAGATAACCCTCCTGATCAACAAACTCTTGGAATTCAATTTTAAAGGTCTCAGCTGCTTTTTTATCAGCACTGGATGCCTTTCAACACTTTTGATATTTGCCCTTTTTTTGAAATGCTCGAATCAGACTCTGCTGGCTTTAAAGTCTTCAAAGCACAGAGCACTGCCACTGGTTGATGGAGCTTTAAGTTTCAGATCATCATAGATCTGAAACAATCATATGAGTGATGTTCTGCATGCCATGCATTGAACAGTAACGTTGTTGAACAATAAAAAAGACGCTAATTGGTTGAGAACAATCATGTGAGTGATGTTCCATGTGGCATGCATCTGAAAATTTTCACCCATGTATCATTCCAGCTATATCAGAAAGCCATCAGTACCTGCAAATATCATTAGTCCTTAAAATAAACGATCATATGGAAGGTATATCGGTTCCTGAGAATATTGTATGTTGATGTCATTGTAAGTTGAGGCCCCACTGTATTTATTTTTTGCCTTTTGAAATTTTGCATGCTTAACAGTCTTTTCAACTGAAAATAATAGACTCATGCTTATATTTTGTCTGAAATGTATTGTATTTTTTTAATTTTCAGAACAATTAATATTTTTTTTGATTTTTTGAAAATAAAATGTGTAAAAAAACACCACATTTTTTAAATATTTACATTTTTATTAAAAATAACAATTACATATAGTAATTGTTGCAACCCATCCTCCAAGCAGAATTCAAATAACCCAAAACCTTTTTAGAAATTGCAAAAAATGTTTTCTACACCTTTTTGCAATGTACTTGAAGTGTATTTTTACCTATTTGTAGTGGTACTATTTTTGCTGCACTGTTGAGTTAAATTCAGAAATTAAGTTTTTTCTGCAATTTTTATTTAGAAACATTTGGGAGTCCTGTAAGTGTAATATAATTATTTTGGCTCCTAAAGAAGCTGCTCTTATAAGAATTATTATTATTTCTGTAAATTTAACTAAAATTATAAATTAATAAATCGATTTATGCCATTAATGCAAAGTCATGTTTGTATCCTACTTACAATACTTGCAGTTTCATAAATATGCCTTTAACTTCATATCAAATGGAAGAGTGATAAATTTTAAACAAATATTTATCTGTTGATTGTCCATTTTTAATTTTATATTTATAATTTATTAATATTAAATAAATTATTCATTTCTGAAATTTCTGAATATGAGTCATTTCTCATATCCCATAATCTTCCACTAATCCTGCACGTGAATCAGTAAACTTCTTAGCTCAAAATTATCATTGTATATAAACAAATCTCCTCACTTTCTTCCTACATAATTCATTTGTAAACTTCATTTTTTATGAATAGTTCTCAGCATAAATACCATCTTTCACTAGTACATTAGTATAACAGTTATTGCAATGTGGGATACATTTCATGCAGTGAAAAAATGTGGCTTCTAATTTATTTCTTGAAAAGTGTAAGGTTACACTGAATGGTTAAGCCTAACATTTTAAATGTTTACTCACAAACTATTAGCATATGATTACAATAATGTTGTTTTGCATACCATCTAATATTTCTTTTCTTTTCATACTTTTATTTTGTTTCCTTCCAGAGCTTCCTTCCCTGACAAAAGTAATAATTATTCCATATGACAAAGATTCCCTTGCTAGAGATATATCAGTAATTCATGGAAGGTTAATAATTTTTAATAAAATCTTGTCCTTGTGTTATACTTTTGACTGTTGCAATAATATTTGTTGAATATTATGCTCAAGTGTTAAAAATTGTTGCCAATTTTGATTAGTAAAGAAAAATTTGTAAACATATGGATGTAGTAGTAGTAGTAGTAGTGGCATGTGATGCAAGAAAGCATGTGTATGAGCTTATGCAGCATCAGCCAAAAAAAAAAAAAAAAAAAATCACACCATTCCCTCCAAATGCCTGTCCAGTTCCTCCTTAAATTTATTCAACCTATCAACTTCCACAACGACAGATGAAAGTTTATTCCAGCAATTAACCACCCACTGGCTAAAGGCAAATTTCCGCACATCTATTCTACATCTGTCTTTTCTTAATTTGAATTTATGCCCCCTTAGGTTCGTAATCTGAACAAGTGGAAGGATCCCATCAGAATTCAGCATGCTCAACCCATTCAAGGCCTTATACACCTCAATCAGATCACCGCGCAGGTGCCTATCTCCAGCCACTGCAATTTGCAGAACTTAAGCCTCTTTTGGTAAGAGGATCCCTTCATTCCCCTCACCAATCTTGTTACCCTTCTCTGTACACGCTCAAGTAAATCTACATTCTTCCTAAAATGAGGCCTCCAGACCTGTACGCAGTACTCAAGGCATGGCCTGACCATTGCCTTATACAGAGGGATAATCACCTCCTTTTCCCAGCTAGCAAAATACCTATATATCATTGACAAAACCCATGTCCTGCCCTGGCAGCCTGTCTGCATTGCTCAGAAAACTTCATATCTGCCTGCACAATTACTCCCAGGTCTTTTTCATTTTCTACCACCTTAAGTATAGTACCACACAGTTGGTACGTTTCTCTGGGGTTACTTCTACCCATATGCAGTACTTTGCATTTGTCAAGGTTAAACTTCAGTTGCCACTTCTTAGCCTATCTGCCCAAATTATCTAGATCCTGTTGCAGTAGCACACTGCCATTACTGTCATTAACAACCCTGCCAACCTTTGTATCATCTGCAAACTTCGACACTAAGCCAGATATACCTTCATCAATATCATTGATAAATATACAAAACAACAGTGGATCCAACACCGAACCCTGTGGGACTCCACTAATAACATTAGTCCACGAAGAGCAGCACCCATTGAATACCACCCTCTGTCTTCTCCCACTTAACCATCCTTTTATCCATTGTAGCAACTTACCCTTAATATCATTCTGCTCCAATTTGTACAATAGTCTTCCATGCGCAACAGTGTCAAAAGCTTTCCTGAAATCCAAATATATAATATCAAAATTATTTTTTGCATCCAGTTCCTTTGTAACCACATCATAATATCCTATCAAATTTGCCAGACAAGACTTTCCCTTAACAAACCCATGCTGTGTCTGAATTATTGCTGCAGTCTTGTCTAGATGATCCTGCAATGCATCTTTAACCAGTGACTCCATTATTTTACCCGGAACAGAAGTTAAACTAACTGGTCTGTAATTACTCGTGTCACCCTTCAATCCCCCTTTGTGAATTGGGGATACATTTGCACATCTCCAGTCCGTAGGAACCTCCCCTGAGTCCAAGGATGCTCTCATAATTATGGCTAAGGGTTTGCTTAGTTGCTTTGCTGCCTTCTTTAATATAACTGGATGGTGCCTCTGTAGCCAGGTGGGAAGGAGCAGCCGTGCGTAGCACACGCTTCTTGATTAGACCAGGGTTTGAGCCCGTCACCACCAAATACGGAGGATGCGGAAAGGTCAGGGAATGACCACCGCATTTCCCAGAGCAATATGGCCTTAGCTGCTAATGCTCCTAAAAAAAAACCAAATAACAATAACTGGATAGATCCCATCCACCCCAGGCGCTTTTCTTATGTTTAACTTCAACAATTTCTCCTCCACTTTGCTCTCAGTTATTACAAAATCATTAAGTATCCTGCTACAATTTGATAACCTTCTGCCATTTTCAAACCTTAATAATTCCTCATGAGTGAATGTAGATGCAAAATACTCATTCAGTTTGTTTGCTATCTGAGCAGGATCATCAACAGTCGAACCATCGATGTCAAGTAGACCAATCAGATTCATCCCCCTTCCTTTTAGAATTTATATAAGTAAAGAAATCCTTGCTGTTTTTCTTAGCATCTTTTGCCAAGGATTTCTCGTAATCTGCCTTCGCCTGCCTAACCTCCTTTGTGACCTGTAGGAAAGCTTTAGTTTAAAATAGCTTACATTTTAACAGCTTATGAAATTCCATGCTTTGTCAGGTGGATGTACTTTTTTTGTTTAAACTGCTTGTTAACACATGTGAATATAATAAATCTATGGCAATAAATATTAAAGAATAAATGTTGATTTCTGAAAATAAATGTAAATTTTAAAAGATAATTTTCATAAGTAGTCATAAAGATGATTTCTTACTCTTTTGCTTTAGTTTAAAATAGCTTACATTTTAACAGCTTAGGAAATTCCATGCTTTGTCAAGTTGATGTATTTTTTTGTTTAAACTGCTTGTTAACACATGTGAATATAATAAATCTATGGCAATAAATATTAAAGGATAAATTTTGATTTCTGAAAATAAGTGTAAAATTTAAAAAATAATTTTCATAAGCAATCATAAAGATGATTTCTTACTCTTTTTCTTTCTCTATTCATGAATAAGATTTTTATCAACAAGCAATAAGTTTCTTTTCCATGATCTGTTCTTAGGTTGTTACCTCTCCATAAAAGATTTCAGACATTGCTTCTTTGTCAGTTTTGTATAAAAATATGGATCTTGATTCAATATGTCTAACAAAATACAGAAAAAAACAGCATTCTGTTTTTATGTTCTTTATAGTTCAAAATGTAGACTGAATGTTAATATTATAAATGACTGAATGTATGGTATTGAATGTGAAATAGATTCTATTGATGTATAAAATTTAATTTTTTCTGTTTTCTTATTCTTCCTCTATTTATTCTTCTTTCCATTAAGAGACCTTACATTCATGCTTCTACAGTTATTATTGCTTTCTTCTTATACAGTTTCCATGATCCATTTTTAATTGATTCCCTATTGTTAGGTAGTTTTATCCTTTAATTTTCTTTGAACATTTTAATTTTAAATCTAAAGAGAAGGTTGCTAGCTCTTCTCTTCAGTAATGGACTACACTTCACCTTGCTTCTATCCTTTGACTTGTCTGACTAGGGTATCCCAGGAGCTTAATAACTGTCAGGATTATTGGTGTATTCACCCCTCTCACCATGATAAGGTGGTAAATGAAAAAAGATAAGTATGAATGTCTCAAACTGTGTTATTGCTTTAATTTGAAATAATTCAGTTTATTTTGTTACTTATTCCAGTTTTTTGTTATCCTTTCATTTTATGTGTTACTGATAATTTCTGAAAAATTGGTATGTAGATCAACTGTGTGTTACTAATATGTGTAAGATGATATATTTTAAAATCAGCCTAATGGAATTTCTTAAGTGGGATATTCCCAGCAGTTTGTTTGAAATTGAAACATGAAATGTGTAACATGGCATACAAGTGCTCATTAGTAAGCCAGAAACAATATTTATTTTTTTCAATAGTGTATAATCAGAAATGTCTGCCCACAGATGTAAGTACTGTTAAATGTTGTAATCATTTATTTTTGAGACGCTTTGGTGGGGAACTTTGAAATAGGCAGCCTGCCATAAAATTATAGTAGATTTCCTTCTGCAAATGCATCTTTTAGAGAGTCATTATTTTATAATTCTGCTATCTCTTTGCATCATTGACTTCATCGGTAAAATAGTTTTAGAACATATAAATTTCATTTGATCTAGTGTAAAAATCAGCAGGCATGGGGAGAATTCATTTTAGAGCTGCTGAATGACAGTATTATTATTATTATTATTATTATTAGCAGCCATATGGTGCAAGGAAGCCTGAGACTTATGCTGCATCAGCCAAAAAAAAATTCCCGCATTACGCTGAGAGAGAGAATCAGAAGTAGTAGGGTCATCAAGAAAGAGAAAAATGATGATATCCAACTCAGGACCCTGGGAAGATGTGAGCCCAGTAACAAACTTGTTTCTTAGAATCAGCCATTCAGTCACTTTTGAAAAATGATTCCATGGCAATTTTTTTAAGAAGGAAAGAAGTGCAGGTTTTGTATGTTAATATATTTGTGCAGCAATTTCAATTTCACTTCAAAGGCTTTAGGATCAGAAAATATATCAAACAGCAAATTATCTTTTCCTTGAAGTTTCCCATTAAGCCCATTAAGGTAGCTTGTTATGTATTAGTATTAATAGTGGAAAATGATGTAAGAAAGCAAGCTTATATACCATCAGTCAAAAAAAAAAACAACTTCCCACTTCACCTATCCATTCCATCCAGTAGTTTTTCTAGTTCTTCCTTGCATTTTTTAAAGCTATGCACTTCCGCAATAACAGATGGAAGTTTTTTCCAGCAATCAACTGCCTGCTGGCTAAAAGCAAATTTCCACACATCTGTTCTGCAACCTTCCTTCCTTAATTTGAATTTATGTCCTTTCATGTGTATAGTCTGAGCAAGAGGAAGAACCCCATCTGTACTGAGCTTGCCCAACCATTCAAAGACTTGAACACTTCAATCAGATCACCTCGCATGGTGCCTAGTCTCCAGATGCTGCAATTTGCAGAAGTGAAGCCATTCTTGATAAGCGCATCCCTTTGTTCCCTTCACCAATCTCATTGCCCTTCCCTATACCCATTCAAGGAACTCTACATCCTTCCTAAAATGAAGCCTCCGGATCTGTATGCAGTATTCAAGATGTAGTCTGATCATTGCCTAATACAATGGGATAATCACCTACTAATCCCTGCTAGGAAAATTTCTGTATATCAATAACAAAACCCCATGAGTTGTCCTAGCAACAACCCCGGGGGCTCACATCTGGTGAGTATGGGCTTGGCACACCCAGGGTCCTGAGCTGGATATCATCATTCTTCTCTTTCTTGGTGATTCCTTTCTACTTTTCTCTTCTCTCTCTCTCTCTCTCTCTCTTAGGGTAACTTAGGAATTTTTTTTTTTTTTTGGCTGGTGCTGCATAAGCCTCAGGCTTCCTTGCACCATATAGCTAATAATAATAATAATAATAATAATAACCTGTCTTCACTGCTCAGAGAACTTCATATCTGACTGCACAATTATCTCCAGACCTTTTTTTTTGTTTTCCACTGCCCTTAGTATAGTAGCACACATTTGGCACATAGCTATGGGATTACTGCTACCCATATGCAGTACTTTGCATTTGTTAACGTTAAACTTCAGTTGCCATTTCTCAACCCATCTGCCTAATATTTCTAGATATAGTTGCAGTAGCTTACCTTGATTACTATTATTAACTACCCTGCCAAACTTTGTATCATCTGCAAACTTAGACATTAAACCTGATATACCTTTATCAGTATCATTAATAAATACAGAAAACAACTTTGGGCCCAGCACTGAATCCCCAGGAGCTCCATTAATAACGTCAATGAAAAGCAGTATCCATTGATAACCACTTTCTGTCTTCTCCCACTCAACCATCCCTTTATCCATATCAGTAACTTGCCCTTAATTGCTCCAGTAGTTTTTACAGCAGTCTTTTATGTTCAAGAGTATCAAAAGCATTCTTGAAATCTATGTATGTGATGACAAAATTATTTTTTGCATCTAGTTTCTTTGTGACTGCATCATAGTATCCAATAAAATTGGTCAGATAAGATTTCCCCTTAACAAATCCATGCTGTGAATAAAGTATAACTGCACGCCTGTCTAGATGGTTCTGCACAATTTTAACAAGTGACTCCATTATTTTCCCTGGAACAGAAGTTAAACTTACAGTCCATAATTACTCATATCACCCTTTGATTCCCTTTGTGAATGCAGTCACACATCTCCAGTCCATGGGGGACTTCCCATAAATCCAAGGATGCTCTCATAATTATGGCTAAGAGTTTGCTTACTTCCTTTCCTGCCTCCCTTAATATAATTGGATACATTCCATTCACCCTAGGTGCCTTTCTTATGTTTAACTTCAACAGTTTCTCTTCCACTTTCCTCTCAGTTATCACAAAATCGTTTAGCTCCCTGTTAGAGTATGATAAACTTCTAGCAACCAGTTCCCTGACTGCACTGGTAAAGCAATATTCAAGATCTGTTTATCATCTAATAACTATAATACTGGTTTCCCTTTTCTAACAGGAAAATGCCTATTTCAGAACATAAGTGAAAAAATCTTTTTGAGACTGCACCCCTTCTGAACTGTCTCACTTCTGAATAATACAGAACATCACCATATACTCTTTCAATGCTTTTCCAAAAAATGTGCATCAGATGAAGTTCATTGTTGAAATAACAGCATCAGTAGCATCCTTCAATGGAAAATTTTGTAGTATAATGTTCTCTGATGAATGTGAAGCCAACTTGTGTAACTTCCTCAACAATTTTCTATACAATGCCCTGTCTTAAAACCAGTCGTGTTTTTGCTATCATCTGCTCTTATACTTTTAAACTTTTCTCAGCTCAGTTCTAAAGAAGAAAATGTTTCTTTTTTCTTCCAAGAACAAATCCTTGCTGGGTGAGGTGCCTTCCATATCCACTAGTTCAGGGGTGGACAACCTTTTTTGAATAAAAGGCCATATTCATTTTCGGAAATAGTGGAAAGGCCTCACCGATCCTTTGAACCACTACTTATGAAGTAAAACATACTTAATTATCAGTGTTAAATTTTATTACATATAACTATAGAAAAGGCAAATAAATTTCAATAAAACATACATATTTACAATATTCTCATTATAATACATCCACTTACATTTTATATGAATACAAAATTTAAAAAAATATAATTATAAAGATAATAAATTATTTTCTAAATTGTTATTCAAATGAAAATTTATAACAATTATTTAACATTCTCTCTGTATTATGCAAGAATAATTAGAAAAAACTGTACTATTGTAAAAAATAATTTAATATGAGTGAACTAATGAGTTGAAGATTTGATGCTTTGGTGGTTGAGTTGTTTACCAAAAAAGATTTCTCGGCTGAAACCACTTCGATTGCACATTTTTAATGAGCTAAACTCATCAGAATGCATTGGTTTCAGCCAAAAAATCTTTTTTGATAATTAACTAATGAGATTTTTTGGTTTGTTTTTTATTAGATAACAACTGGATATTGGGCTCCATCTTAGTTGTACGCAACTTGAGTTGGTCTTCTAAATGAATATCAGATATCTGAGTCCTTAAATGACTTTTAATTTGTGTAAGGTATGTAAAAGTTAATTCGCAACAATACGTAGTTGCAAAGCAAGACAGCAGTCGACAAGCATGTTGATGTAAACGTGGGTATTCAACTTCATTTTTCCATATTTCAGTACGATCTTTTTTTGTATCAAAAAAAAGTCTTTATCATATTATCTTCTCCTAATTCAATTAATTCCATCTGTAGTTCCGTGGGTGCCGTCAGGATATCAAGGCGCCTCCGTAGCCAGGTGGGAAGGAGCAGCAGCAGTGCGTAGCACACGCTTCTTGATTAGACCGGGGTTCGAGCCCGTCACCACCAAATACGGAGGATGCGGAAAGGTCAGGGACTGACCACCGCATATCCCGGAGCAATATGGCCTTAGTTGCTAATGCTCCTAAAAAAAAAAAACCAAAACCAATCAGGATATCAACTAAATGTGGCTCATATGCCAGTTTCATTTCTAAAGTATGTTCTTCGAAATAAGAAAATCTATCATTGTATTCTTCAATTAGCATGTCCAATACGGTTATGTAGTCTTTGAAAGTGTCACATACAACATATTTCTGCTCCTTTAACATATTTTTTAAATGAGGGAAATGTTCCCCAGATATTTCTGATTTAGAGAAAAGAGTTTTGTAAAAAATTAATTTTTTTCGAAATACCTGAATTTTTTGCCACATGTCATATATATGTCTTGTTTTTCCCTGCAAATAAACATTTAATTCATTTTGCTTTTCCATAATATCACACAAAAATGCAGCATTTCTACAAAATTCTTCATCTAATAAATCACATTCTTGTTGTTGTTCCTCGTAAAATTTTTAAATTTGTTCTCGCAAAGCCAAAACTTTTACTAAAATTTATCCTTTTGATAACCAGCGCACTTTACAATAATATGGCAAATCAACATTATATGTCTCATCATCCAATATAAGCATGCTTCGAAATTGGCGATGTCTTAAAGCATTTACTCGAATAAAGTTAACAATTGCAATAATTTTGTCCAAAGTATTGCTCAATGTGGAGGATTTAGCGTAAAGGTTTTGTTGGTGTAATATATAGTGGAACGAAATTAACTTTTCTAAATTGGGCTTTTCTTTTTTTAACAATGAAACGAATCCTTCTCACTTTCCTCTCATAAAAGGTGCACCGTCCATGCATACACTCACCAGGTTACCAAGGTTTAGTCCTCTCTCAAGACACATTTCTTTAAAGTTGTTAAAAATATCAATTCCACGAGTCCTTCCAGTGAGCGTATCCAAAGCCAGTAGTTCCTCATAACAATGAAAATCTTCAGTTATAGCACAAATAAAATATAATATTTGAGCAGAGTCATTTCTATCAGTGGTTTCATCTAACGCTATTGAAAAATATACATCTTTAGAGTGAATTATTACCTGAAGTTGTTCTCCTACATTCTGAGCTAATTCATGTTGTCTATTAGTTAAAATTTTTCTTGAGAGAGGTAATTGTTTGTATTTGTCAACTTTTTCCAGATCTAAACATCCTACTGCTTCAACAATACATTCTTTTATCATTTCGATGTCACTAAATGGTTTGCCTTTTTTTCCAAGTACATGCGCTATTTTGTATGTAACATCGGTTGCAGAAGTTTCTTGCTTAATAAAAGCACCAAAAGCCTTTTCCTGTTGCTGTTTTTCTTTCTTCAATTTTTTGAAGTGCAGATTTACGAACTTCTCCTTCTAATTTTACATATTTATGGTCCTTGTGAGATAGATAATGTTGATTTGCATTGTATTTTTTTAATGTTGTTAGTGCTGTATTACACATCAAACAAACCATTTTGTCTTTCACAGAAATAAGAAAACACGTGCATCTCCCAATCTTCTTTAAATGTTCTGTTTCCTTCATTCAACTTCCTTTTAACTTTTTTGGACATGATGGGCAATCTAAAAATTAAGCAATTGTGAAATCAAACATAAGAAATTACAGGATTACAAAATTCAAGACAAGAATACATACGGTTGTCAAAATATTCACAGTTACAAATATGCACATAAAAGCAACAGATAAAAAATCACGATGTCACAATTTAAATTTTAAAATAAAAAACTGTTTTCGTCATATTATTAACTCTGTTAAATGTTTTTTTTTTATTTTAACAAACTTAACAGAGGATTAGAATTTTTCTTTTATTAAATAGCTTTCGTTTTTTATCATTTGTGGTACATAAAAACGATTTTTAAATAAATAGAAAAAGTTAAACATGATATATTTTACTTTTTAGATAAAAAAATTTGTATTTTCCTTTTTTAATTATCTGAATAATGTTTCTATATTGTGAAAAAAAAATAAAGGTTTTTATTATTAAAACATTTTGAATATTTAATTTTAAAAAATATTAGTTTAAAAGTAGTAGGATTATTTAATAATTTTATTTCATCTTTGTGTGACAAAGGCCGCACATAAGATCTTAGAAGGCTGCGGGTCGCCCACTCCTGCACTAGTTCTTCACAAACCATAAATGTAGCATCAATTCCATGGGTATCAACAACTGTTCTGTATCTACAAATTACTTTCATCAATTGCAAGTGTATTACAGTCAAGTTATTCTGACCTTAACCTAAGCCATTCAAATAAATTTTTCCCCAGTTCTATAATCTTTCACAAGTTCAGGCTGATATGTTCAAATTTTTGTTTCTTATCTGAATGCACAATTCTTTAGTCACAACTAACACACAATGGAAAATGGTGAAATAACATACATTATTTTCACAAATTAAGAGTATGTTTTATAATTATTTCAGCCACATTATAACTAATTTCAAATTAATTTCACTCCTTATTAATTCAAATGCTCCACTTATTGAAGCTGTTTTGTTGAACCCATCAAAGAGGCTTTCGAACTGCAGAATTTACTTTTTTCTAAGTTCATTTGTGACAGTGAAATTTGCTAACAAACAGTTTTTTGGCTAACAAGACAAACAGGGTTACTCTAATTTGAAACCCTACCTTCATCACAAACTTTACATTTCCTTAATGCCATTATTTAGAAAATACAACTACTTTCTCTCACTTGCTGCAAGGAACAATTAAACCACTTTTTTACAGTTGTACAATCACTTTTGAAAATATAATTATGTTAAATGACTTCTTAAAGGATCCTGCTCACTTATTAGCATTAGCATTAGCATTAGTAGAGGCATATGATGCAAGAAAGCAAGCTTATTCAGCATCAGCCAAAAAAAAAAAAAAAACCCCTCTCCCATTTCACCCCTCCGTTCGTTCGAAATACCTGTCCAGTTGAGCTTTAAATTTGTTTAGGCTATCAACTTCAACAACAAGTGATGGAAGTCGGTTCCACCAACTAACCACCCGCTGGCCAAAGGCAAATTTCCGCACATCTATCCGACATCCGTCCTTCCTCAATTTGAATTTATGCCCTCTGAGGTGATTATTCTGAGAAAGATGAAGAATCCCATTGGCATTGAGCATGCTCAAACCATTCAAAGCCTTATACACCTCTATCAGATCACCTCGCCGGTGCCTAGTCTCCAGACTCTGTAATTTGCAAAACTTAAGCCTTTCTTCGTAAGAGCAACCCTTTGTTCCATTTACTAATCTTGTTGCCCTTCTCTGTACCCATTCCAGCAGCTCTACATCCTTCTTGAAATGAGGCCTCCAGACCTGTATACAGTACTCAAGATGTGGCCTAACCATTGCCTTATACAAGGGAATAATCACCTCCTTATCCCTGCTAGAAAAATTCCTGTATATCATTGACAAGACACCATGAGCTACTCTTGCAGCTCGTCTGCACTGCTCAGAGAACTTCATATCTGCCTGCACAATTACCCCCAGGTCCTTTTCATTCTCCACCACTGTCAGTGTAGTACCGCAGAGTTGATACATTGCTCTGGGGTTACTGTTACCCATATGTAGTACTTTACACATTTGTCAATGTTAAACTTCATTTGCCACCTCTCAGCCCATCTGTTCAACCTTTCCAGATCCTGTTGCAGCAGCATAGCGTCAGTAGTGTCCTTAACGACCCTGCCAACCTTTGTATCATCTGCAAACTTAGACATTAAACTTGATATCCCATCATCAATATCATTCATAAACACCGAAAACAACAATGGACCCAACACTGAACCTTGAGGAACTCCACTAATAACATTAGTCCACGTTGAGCAGTGTCCATTGATTACCACTCTCTGTCTTCTGCCACTCAACCATCCCCTTATCCATAGCAGCAATTTGCCTCCAATGCCACACTGCTTATAAAGGCCATAGAAAGTTTTGTAGTTTCCTGGAACAGCAGTTCTTGATATTTTTGGGTTTTCCTATACCAGATTAAAGTGTATGGCTTTGATTAAGTCTTCTAATCATCAGTGATACATGGAAAATTCTTTGAAGGTGTTGTCACTTCCTGCTACATTCAGCTTAATGCCTTTGTGTTTACTTCTTCAATTTATCACTCCCTCCCACCTCTGTTCTATCAAAATTCACCATAAACAAACTTTTCTTCTTTATTCTAGTCAAATACTAGTTAAGTTAAAGGTTAAAGTATGTTAAACACTATCATCTTTCTTTCTTATTACTTGGTTCTCTATGTTTTTGCATTTTTGGTTTATAAAATTCATAAACAGTTGGGATAGCATATCATCAAACTCACTGATCTCAGCAATAAAGAATAGGATGAAATTTAAAATAATAATTTGTACTCTTTTAAAAAAAACATTACCAAATAAAATAAAAAAAAGAAAAGCACTGTGAGTTACAACAGGGTAAAGAGAATAGTCGTCTAGTGAAAAATAATTAATAATAATAATAGCCATACAGCCATAGACTCACAAAAATTAGAGATCACTGTAATTGCAAATGAACCATATTTTCCATTTCAAAGTTCTATTTCCTAAAAGCTGAATAGAAAGTGAATGTAAATACAGATATTTATATATACTAATTTTCATAAAACTTCTTTTTTTGTTGAATTCATCATTGAGCAATTGTACTTTTCAGTTGTTTCTTAGAAGAATTTAAAGAAAGTGGTAGAAAAGCTGATGGTTCAATACCTCCTTTGGAATTTGCTCAGTTGCCATTCAATCATCCAGGGCTTATATTGTACACCTCTGGCACTACAGGAAAGCCTAAGGCTATTGTGCACAGTGCTGTTGTAAGTAACCATTTATTTTCATAGCATTTAGGAAACATATGATTAATTAGAGTAAATTCAACTTATCGAAATTGTTTCAGTGACCTCATTGAAAGATAATCCCACAAACTTTATTATGCTGAGCAACAGGGAGTTTGTTTCTTTTATATTCGTAGAAGATTCTCATAGATTTCATGATCCGCTTACAGAAACGTTTGTGAAATTTTCTAGAATATTGTTTTATTTCAAAGAGTAAAAGTAAAAATACATCTTGAGCTTCTGTAGTTATCTGGAACCTCTCTAGATATACTCTGATGTCAGTTTTCCATTGGTCAAACATCTCAGTGGAATTGTTCACCATGCTCATTGCTTATAAATCCTAGGTTTGGTGGCAAAAGCATGAAATAGAAATATAAAAGAGCAAAATGCAAAGCTTCAAGAATTCATTCACCAAATACAAAAATAATTTGATGATTTTGTATTACTCAAAAAATTTTCACCAACAGTTTTAAAAGTAATCTAATTTTTCATTTGGTTCAGCTTGTTGTGAAAGCAACTGTCCATCAATTCTTGAATTTGAGAGCCATTAAAAAAGCCTTCATTAATTTTAGCATAATTTATTTCTGGAAATTTTTAATTCGATTTTTTCTACTTTCTACTTACAAAATTTTCTACTTTCTTCTTTATTTGTGTCGCTCAAATTATTCATTAATCCTAATTTAATATGCATAGGTTGACAGATAAACACTTTTTAGATCTAATGATGACTGATGTTTAATGCTTTTCTCTCCAAATATGATAGGTTGTCAAGTTGGCCACTCTTTAACTACATAGTGTGATGTTCTTGCTCTGCTATCTCATTTGCAAAAAAATCAGCACTACTTTGTTTATTCACCTTGCATAACAATTTTGAAACCTAATAATTTTAAAACCTCTACATAATGGTGTCAGTTTTATATTCCACATAATTGATTTTTTTAGGCTATATTTCATATTGGCATATCACTTCTTCATGTGTACAGCAGGCTTGATTGGAGTATATGGATATTCATTTCTAATACTGGCAGAACCACTTTCAAACTAAACTTTGATACTTTATTGAATAGTCATCATTTCTGGGAGTAATACTTATAGCCTATGGCCATCTTCAAATTATGAATATTATTGCAAAAACAATGTTTTTTTTTTTGTTCATAGAAAAGACTGCAATTGAAGTTCTCATATTGATGATACAATAAAATATAAATCTTATTTATTTTTTGAGAAAATTCCAACCTTGCAGTCTGGATCCTAGAAATTTAGTTTGGTTTTTAGATAATTTTAAATCTTGTGCCAAACACCTTACAGAGCTCTGACTGAATGATCAAATGAAGTACTTTAGATATAGATGGTTTGGTGTCTTGTTCATCAACATCCATTCTCAGAAATCTCATCTTCTACTGTCCATCATTCAAGAGCCTTCGGAACCAGTAATGTTTTACTGTCACATAGAGCAGAAGAGAGATTATGGTATGTTATGCATATTTTACTTTTCAAGGAAAAACCTTTTATGTTAACCACTTGCCTGACCAGTTTGTACAGGCAGATGCATGTCTGAAAATTTACTTTGCCCATACATGTTTTAATTTTGTTTTGGATGCAAATAAATGCTCACTTACATTAGAATTATGTAATTTAGCCATAATTTTTTTTTTCTGTAATCATAATTTGATTACTGCTCACCAGATGGGTCATTTTTCATTACAGTACAATGATAGCAGTACAATTTACTTTTTGCATGAATGCATACAGGAAGATTTAGGAAACAAGCTTCCATAAAAATATACTAAACAAAGATTTCTTTGCATGTTGGTATGTTTACTTTGATCATTTGGTTATTGTGAAATTTGCTGGAAAAATAATATGTTTAAACTTTTCTTCTGTAAATAGTTATTCTACTTGCTTTTATGTCATTGATTTTTGTAAAGAAAATGGTGGATAATAGTAATTCAGAACTGGAAATTTCTGTTAGTGAATCAAGTTCTGAATGAAGAAAAGGGGAAAAAAAATTGTATTAGTTCAGAACAGATAATCATTTTTTTTTCATATAGGTATTACTAAGAATGTGTTTTTAATTTTTTAAGTGCAGAAATATAATAAAAGTATTTTACAGTATAATTATGTTTTTATTTTATTGAATAATTATGAATTAAATGTTGCCTGCTTACACACACAATATAATCATATAATTTGCACACATAATTAGAGTGGTATCAATCTTCTTTCTAGATGAGGTTTGAAAAGACAAGTAATCCCATCACAGTGCATTCTCAGCCCCCTCAAAATTGGTCACAGAACACCATTGAGTTGATCCAAGAATTATCACATGGCATCTTCCATGACAAATTTCTTTACTCTCTTCATATACTCTCCTCTGTAGAAGCAGAGTTTGAGTACTCTTAAATTTCTGCTTCGTGAACATCAACATGTCCCCACTTGAACTTTCTATATCACTCTCTGACTAGGTAACACAATTCAAATACTCCCCATATACTGCACTCATTCCCTCATGAATTGTTTTAGGTTTTGTCTTATGGTTGCACTTCCTTCTACTATAGAATTAACAAAAAAAATGATGAACAGTGGTCATTGCTTGTCGGTATAGATTATAGCTTTATGACACAATTGGTATTAACTGTATAGATTGAGTTGCTGTATAGATTAGGAGCTATCCAAGACAAAAAAAAAAAAGCATCATATCTACTATTATTCTTTATAAATCATTGATGAACAATTCTCATAAGATTAAAAAACAAGAATTCTTGTTTTATCAGTATTTGACAGTCCATGTTTTGTCATGAACACGTTCTTTTGAAAATGCACAAAATGATTATTTCTGTTAGTGAATCAAGTTCTGAATGAAGAAAAGGGAAAAAAAATTGTATTAGTTCAGAACAGATAATCATTTTTTTCATATAGGTATTACTAAGAATGCGTTTTTAATTTTTTAAGTGCAGAAATATAATAAAAGTATTTTACTTTTGACAAATGACTATTGACTTTTGACTATTGACAAATGCAAAATATGCTTGTCTTTATGTGCTAAGAAGATAGAACTTGACAAATTGTATGACTAATAAATATCTAGTATTTTCTTAACTTCTAAAATTGCTAAAGAAAATTGGCTTTGTTTAAATAATGAAAAGCTTGGCACTGCAGCATCTTTTTATGTATTATTTTTGCCTACATAGGCAAATGCTGTTGCCATAGTGCTCATAAGCAAAATCCACTTCATATTTCTATGATTGCCCTTGATATTGCACTACTGTCAAATAAAGCTTTGAAAAGACAAGTAATCCCATCACAGTGCATTCTCCTCAACCCCATCTCAAAATTTGTGACAGAACACACCTTGAGCCAATTCAAGAATTCGGATTGGCTCAAGGTGTGTTCTGTGACCAATGTGTTTCAAGGTGTGTTTCAAGATTGGCCACCAATCTTGAAACAGAGGTTTCTTCCCTAGTATTATCTCTGGTACAAATGCCATCATTAAAGGATAATCTCATTTCTTTAAATTCCGATTGTCTACTTTTATGTGTTTTTATTTTATTTTTACCTGAAAAGGCTATGGTGTACTTAAAAAAAAAAAAAAAAAAGATGAGGCAGTTCTGTGCTTTTCATCATTTCAGCCAGGCCACATAGTAATGATAATTGAATGGCATACGAGAAATGCTTCTCTATTTTTATTTTATACTTTCTTTACCTTTACTGACAGCTGTTCTTCAAAAATTTTTAATTTTTAATTATAGGCATCCCTCTTAACTTTCCAGAAGGACATAGAACTTCATATGGACTATATAAGAGAAGACACTATGTTATTATTAAGCACAGTATGTTTGTATTAATCCTAAAAAAATTGTTAATTTTAATAATTCTTTCCTTTTATATTTATTCAAAATATTTTTTGTTCAGTTGAAAGAGAAATAAAATTAGAATTGTGATTTAATTAGTGATTAAAACCAAAAGTTATTGGTTATGATAAATTTTAGAAGATTAATAGGTAACAGTTGATTTATTTAAAAGTGAAAGGCTGGTGTCAGATATTTGTACAATAGTAATTACACATAGCACTTTGCTTTGTTTATTTGTATTTTATGTAATATGTTCAATCCAAGATGGCCCACTGATGAGTTTTTTGGTGACTATTGATTGGGCAGGGCAATTCACCAGCAGGTCATCCAATATCTGGTCTTGTGATCAGGGCAACTCACTAAGTGGGCCATCAAATATGTCACTGTATTTGTCTGTTTGCTAACTGGTACCTCAGAAGAAATTTGCTTCATCACATTCCTCACCTTACAGACAAGCTGTGGTTTATGTATTTTTATGAAGTACAGTGGGAAATATTTACCTGTGGTTCAGAAAATGTTGGCATGCTTTCCTTCATCCTACAACAAAGATCCACAAATGAACACAGTGTGCTGATAAATTCAATACTATACATGCTCAAGGTTTCTGTTTTGTAAACAAAGAATTAGCAAGCAGATGTTTGTTTTACTAATTTCGTATGTTATATTGCACATTTGCACTGTATTTTTAAGAAATATCTTGATTAATTAATTTCTCTACAATATATATAGAAAAAGTTCTGGAGATTTGAATGATGGAACATCATGTTATGCCAATCCATTTTAAAATTGTAGAACTCTGTATTAAATTTAATTCTCAACAAAGCATTCAGGTGGAAATTTCAATAGAGAAATGTTGGTAATGTCAATGTATGGAAGTTTTACTTCCATATGCTGCGTGGCTGTTGGCTTATGTTTAAATTAGAGACAATACATACCATTATTTACAGTTCTGTCTGCCCAAGTTGCTAATACTTTTTTAAACTGTATAGCATCATTTGAAAAGGTGAATCTATCATCTATTTAAAAATCTGAGGCACTTACTGGCTTCTCATCAGCTGGCATCACCTGCCAACTGATGAGAAGCTTTTTTTTTTACCATAGACAGCTCATTGATAGGCACTGCAGAACTGCAGAACTGCAGCACTCCAGCTTTTTAAATCTAAATATGCAGTCAATGGAATTATATGAAGTTTTGTGAAGAACAAAGCAACACAGTGAATATTTTTATTAACAGATCCCACATATAGTACAGTTGAGATTTTTTTTTCCCAAGTATCAACAAAATCGAAAATATGAACATTAATTGCAAAAAATTAATGTTAAACATTCATAAATACCGCATTTCAAACCACGCGCATAGCTATACAATACAGTGTGCCTTGCTGTATGATATTAATCCTTTCCAGAGACACCATTGTATCAGATGGTCTTTAAAAACATTATTGTTTTTTGGTAATTTGTTCCACGTCCTCGGAGGTTGAAATTTTCGCTATATAACTCTCTAAAAGGTCATTTTTATAGTGTAAATTTTATTAGTTAAAAATTCAAATCATTAAAATGCACTACACTTTCATCGTTATCATATGTTCTGTTATAAGAACCAATTTTGAATGGCTTTGTGATACAGGTAGTTCTCAACCTTACGAGTTAATTTGATCCTAGCGTGCACTCATAAAGCGAAAACTCATAAAGCCGGAATTTATTTCCCATAGACATAAGGTTAAAAATAGGGGTTACGTTATCAACAATGAAATTAGTTAGCTAATTAATTTATGTTTTTCGGGCGTCTCCGTAGCCAGGTGGGCAGGAGCAGCAGTGCATAGCACACGCTACTTGATTATACCTGGGTTCGAGCCCGTAACCACCAAATACGGAGGATGCGGAAAGGTCAGGAAATGACCACCGCATTTTCCCAGAGCAATATGGCCTTAGTTGCTAATGCTCCTAAAAACCAAATAACATGACAATTTATGTTTAAACAATGATTGATTTATCCAAAGAAATTAAAACGTAGCCTGTAAAATCAAGCAAATTATAATAATAGAGAAATTATTTACGACTTACAAATGTTAAAGAATATTTATTCTTCATCATCATCTACTAAATGCACACTCGTTGATCGCTCATTATTGGCTTGGCACTCATTGATTTGTTGCACAAGGAGTCATCTTCAGAAATGTTTCAAGAGGTGTTTGTTTCCAAGATAATCTTTTTTCTTTATAAATTTCAATAGCATGCATAAGCATTTTTTAATGGTACACACAAATTGCAACTAACACGATTCACATGGAGTAACAAGTTTACAAAGCTTAAAAAAAAAGGAATGAAGAGAAGGTTCTGAAAATTTATTTATGTTTTTTATACGATTGAAGGTTGATTGAAGTAAGAGAGAAACACATTTCACCATAATAACATAAAAAACCACATAATTCCAACTATCGGTATTTTCACAAATGAAATAACATTGAGTTTACTACCCATTTATAATTGCTTGCAGTAACAGAAAAGCCCAATAAACCGGAGTGTGCACATTGTTTTTATTGTTTTATGGTCTTGACCTCCAGAAATGTGATTTAGAAAAATATCACGAAGGCGTTTAAAATTTATTCTTATAACGGAATATATGATAATGATGAAAGTGTAGTGCATTTTTAGTGATTTGAATTGGTAACTAATACAATTTACAAACCACACTCACGACCTTTTATATGGCCTTAAGGTCACGCTCGTGATCTTAAAAATTACATTTTAAAAAGATAAATAGCTTAATTATACAGCAAAAATTTCAACTTCAGAGATCTTTAAACGAATTACCAAAAAACAATGTGTTATCGGGTTCACATTACGATATTTTAACGATACGATGGTGTCTCTGGAACTGATTAATATCGTAAAGTGGGGTACACTATTGTATAGCTACGCATGTGGTTTGGAATGCGGTATTTATGAATGTTTAACATTCATTTTTTGCAATTAATGTTCATATTTTCGATTTTGTTGATACTTGATACTTGGCAAAAAAACTTGTAAACCCAAGAACTCGTAAAGTGAGAACTGCCTCTATTTTTCTAAAGCACATTTCTGGAGGTCACGGCCATAAAACAATTTGCACTTTTGGTTTATTGGACTTTTCTGTTAGTACAATCAATTATAAATGGGTAGTAAATACGGATAGCTGGAATTGTGTGGTTTTTACGTTATTATGGTGAAATGTGTTACCTCTTTGCTGAAATCTTCAGTCGTATAAAAAATTTCAGAATCTCTTTATTCCTTTTTTTTTTTTTTTTTAAGCTTCGTAAACTTGTTACTCCATGCAAATCACGTTAGTTGCAATTTGTGCGTTCAGTTAAAAAATGCTTATGCATGCTATTGAAATTTATAAAGAAAAGAGAAGATTGTCTTGGAAACAAATAAAAACCGAAGAATGGATTTTATTTTTAAATAAAATTTCAAGATTACCCAAGTCTGTTAATGGTAAGTGTCCAGTTAATGTTTTGTAGTATTTTTAATTTGCTTATTATTATTACTGTCTATGTCTACATGTCTTATAACCAAGGCAATTTAATGTAACTTTAAGAAGCAGCATCCCCATACATCAGAGTCACGAGCTGCCACTGTTTTTCGCTACTTTTTCTTATAATTGCTGCTATTTTTTTTTAATAATTATCAATTAGCTGAGAATAATAATTATCAATTATTATTAGCCTGCTACCTTTTTTTTTATAATTATCTGTAATGACAATTTTACTAATTTTAATATGTTGTTTTTCCCAATGGAAGCAAACATTATTACATTTTTGTTTCATTTTATTTTTGGCATGCAGATCAGGTAAGGTTTGCCATAACTGTCCTAAAAAGAGGAAATATGACTCTCCTATTAAGTTTGTTCAACCCTTTTTATGGCCTTAAACACCTTGTGGTGCTATTAATACCATCAATTATCTGAAAATACAATAGAACACAATATTTCTTACACTTAAAAATGATCATAATTTTGAAATAATAACATGGAATCAAGATGGTTCTCAACTGAATTTCAGAAGAAATGTTTATGCATTCTTAAACAATGACTTCTGAAGATGGATACAACATTGTGGGCAGTTGCATGTCTTTCTCAGTCATTAGACATAACCCCATGTGATTATTCATAATTAAATTTAGAGGTTTCTAGCTAGCCTATATTTGATTATAATTAAGTATGGCACTGCCAGAAACCTCAGAGGATTTTGATCACATGAAGCCTCTGATATGCCAAGAGTTGGAGACATTGAATGATAACAAGGAACTGTACTTTCATATGATGCTCATTGATTCAGAGCAGCAGCTTCTGTATTGAATATGATGGTCGATACTCAGAATGATTTCTCTAATAACTGGTGAATATTATTCTTCATAAACTTATCTTGCTTTTTGCATATAAACAGTACTCAGATTAGAAATAAATAACCACTGGAATGCATTTATAAAACCAGAATAACTTGCTGTAGTCTTGATTAATGAATTAGTGGAATAACATTCTGATACAATCCAACCATTGTCTATAGGCTATTTATGGCTTGCTCTAGCTGAACATTTCCATATAACCATTGTTTGTAAATTTGTTGAATGCTGCTCTTGTAGGGTATGTTTGTTTGATAACTTTATTGCTTCATAATATAGCATCAAAATTAAGTTAGATTTCATAAATTTCAGTATTACATGATATTACTGACTATAACAGTGTGCAATAAGTTTTTTTTTGTTTCATTTGTTGCAAGACATCCTGCTCAGGATAGCTACTGCTTTTTTTTTTATAGTATGATTATCATTATATTCAGTATTACCATTACTTTCAGATTTAATTTTACGTATGACAGTAATAAACATAAACTTCATTTTAAGGTAGGTTGGGCTGGTTGGAATTTTTTAGTGATGTCTCTTGCATCTGGATGCAGTATTGTTCTCTATAATGGAACTGCTTTCCGTCCTCGTACTACCACTCTTTGGGATTTAGTCGATCGGTGTGGTGTTAGTGTATTATTTCTATATCCGTGGTATCTGGATAAATATGAAGCTGAAGGAATAAAACCAAGTATGTTTTATCTGTTTATGTAAACTTTTAAGTAATATACCGTACATGTTTTATATAATATACAATAGATGTTTTTTTTTTCTCTTTTTTTTTTCTCTTTTTTTTTATTAATACCCAGAGAATACTATTTCTCAAAGTAATCTTGATTGTATAAAGGCTGTCATAGTATTGTCTCACCTTTTAAATAAATGGCAAAATATCTTTTTTGGCCATGCCGCTTGTTTAAAAGTAGTGTAGTACTCAGTCAGTTCTCATCACAAAGGTGGACTTTGTTCTGCTCCAAGACATAAGAAAACAGCAATTTCCCATGCACTTTAAACTCTGCAGACAAAAAAAAAAAAAAAAAAACACATATGAGTGGTGATTAACTTGCTCCATCTTAAGTTGTTTTCTTGAAATAATTAGTTTCAAGTTTTTTTGAAATATATATTATGCACTTGCATAGCTCTGATGAACATACACAAAATCAGAGGTCACTCGTAATAGTACATTTTTCATTGCAGGTGAGAAACTGACTAAAGGGTGCATTTTTCATTGCAGGTGAGAAACTGACTAATATCTCTGCAATAAATGGAGAAAACTGAGGTAGGAGCTGTTATCAAATATTTTGAGAAAAATAACTGCACTGCAACTGATATCCACTCTATTCACTAGATGTGGCACTCAAAAACTTTCATCTATTCCCAAATCTAAAGAAATACCTTTGCGGTAGGAAATTTGCAGATGATTCTGCTGTAGATATCTGGTTGGATAGCCAAACACAAGAATTTTTGGCAGTAATTAAAGCCTTGGAACATCATCAGGAGAAGTGTATTAGTGTTTTAGGAGACTATGTTGAAAAATAAAAATAGTTTTGTTGTTGTCCTGTTATTATTGCTACCTCTGAGAGGTAGAGCAACTTGATTGCCCCTAATAAATGTATAAGTTCCTTTAATTTTATTAAAATTCAGAATAAAAATTTTTAGAATAAATTCTAGAAAGTATTAAAAAATTCTTATATAAGTGGTATTGCTGTAATAAAATAAAAAATACAGTGGTGGACAAAAAAACTGCATCACTTGTGAATTTTGCAAATAATATGTTTTGCGCTGCATTGTGGGTTGCAGAAATGTTTTAAATACATTTGTTAGATGGGATATACATCGATGAGCCAAAAAATTATAACTACCTACCTAATATGGTGTTGGTCCTCCATGTGCAGCCAAAACAGCTCATACCCGGTGAAACATAGACGCTACAAGATTTCTAAATGTGTCTTGTGGTATCTGGTACCAACACATAACTAACAGATCCTTTAACTCCTGTAAGGTCCGTGGTTGAGATGCTGCAGATTGGAGTTGCTGTTCCAACACAAACCACAGATGCTCAATGGTATTGATGTCTGGAGAATTTGGAGGCCAGGGCAATACCTGGACGTCTTCTTCATGTTCCGCAAACCAGTCTCGAACAATCCGGGCAGTGTGGCATAGCGCATTATCCTGCTGAAAGACCACTGCCAGAGGGAAAGACTTACCACGAAAGGGTGTACCTGGTGAGCAATGTTTAGGTAGGTGGTAGACATCAGAGTGCCCAACACATGGATGGCTGGACCCAGGATATCCTAGCAGAACATCGCCCAAATGATACTGCTGCCACTGGCTTGTTTTCATCCCACACTGCATCCAGGCGCCATCACTTCCCCAGGTAAACGATGCACATGTACCCAGCCGTCCACATGATGCAACAGGAAATGTGATTCATCAGACCAGATGGCCTTCTTTCAATCACTCAAGGTCCAGTTTCGATGCTAATGTGCCCATTGTAGGTGCTGTCACTGGTGAACCATAGTTAGCATGGACGCTCAAAGTGGCCTGTGGCTACGCAGCCCCATTTTCAGCAGGGTTCAATGTACTGTATGTTGTGACACATTACTCCCATCACCAGCATTCCAATTACTGGTGAGTTGTGCCACAGTTGCCCTTCTGTTGCCGCATACCATCCGGGAGAGCCTTCACTCACCTTGAGCATTGATGAGCCATGGTTGTCCAAAACCTCACCGGCAGTTTGCAGGTTTTCCTTCCTCGGACCATTTTCGGTAGGTACTAACCACAGCTGACTGTGAGCATCCCACCAGCCATGCCGTTTCAGATATGCTCTGACCCAGTCCTCTGGCCATTACAATTTGGCCTTTGTCAAACTCACTTAAGTCCGCTGCCTTTCCTTTCTGAAGAATAAAAGTAACACTGATTAACGGAGCTCAGTATCAGTTGTTTTGTATACCATGTCCCGACCCGTACACAAGACATAGTGCACCTGCAGTTGCTTCGATTTGCATAATGACCCACTGGTCATAATGTTTTGGCTCATCGGTGTATATCTCTGTGAATGAAATCCAATAAAAAGACCACCTGATATACTTAATTGCCATAAATATCTTCCCAAAGGGTAAAATGCATAATTCATGAGATTTCATGAATTATGAAATTCATGAAATCTCATGAATTCTTGAAATTCATGAGATTTCATGAATTTCAAGATTTCATGAGAAATCTTGCAAATGGCAATTATGACAACCAAACATACATTTTTATTGCATTTACATGTACAAACTGAAATGACAAGTTAACGTAATAGTGTTATGTACTGTAAATCAGCAAAATAAGTCCTCAATATTTTGTTGTTCCTCCTCGAACTGCAATTACAGCCTAGCAACAATCTGGATATAGATTTAATCAACTTCTGGATATATGGTTGCCTAATTTCATGGTACCACACCCTTACAATGCTCTCCTGCAGCTGAATCTTACTTTTTGGCTTCTTCTGAGCAATTTTAGATGACATTATATACCAGCAATTTTCAATAGGGTTCAATTGCCGGCCCAGTCCAACACTATAATGCCAGCATTTCTGATGTATGACTGCACCTTAAAGGAGAAAAACAAGGGAAAACATTGCTATAAGTATATTTTAAGTCTTGTGAGACAAGACTTAAAACTTAACCAATTTTGCTGTGTGGCAAGGTGCTGAGTCCTGTTGATAAATGCGGTTTTGGACATCTGTGTGGTGATCCGTAATAATGGGTTTCAGGCACTCCTCCAAGATTGCAGTGTAGATTTCTGCATTCATTGTTCTATTAATAAACTTAATTTGCCCCACCCCTTTGCTTATTAGGGAACTACAGTTGGTGTTATGTAGTCAGGATGGTATGCCTCCAATTTTCGTCTTCCGACATATTGCTTCCCATCTGAGCTATGCAGGTTCAATTTTGATTTGTCCGAAAAGATGACAGTGTCCCATTGCTCTTTTGTCCATGAAGCATGCGTTTTAGCCCAAGCAGGTTGCTTCTTCCTCATTTGTTGGGTCAACAAAGGCTTCTTCTTGGGCCGATAGGCATGCAGACCACATCCTGAAAGCCAACACCAGAGGCCATCTCAAAGTCCAGTTTTAGATTATGAAGGCATAGCCGTTTCAGATATCAATCTTGGGAAGGCGTAGTCACTCTCTTACTGCCTGATCCAGGTCTTCTCTTCTCTCTTCACTGGTTTTACGCTTTAATTTCAGCACCTGGGATATTGTTGACTGGTGGCAGCCTATTTTATCAGTGATAGCATGCATATAAAGCCCTTCCTGGGACAGAGCAACAGCTACACTTTTTTTTTCTTGGTGTCAACTGAACATATGAAGCCATGCTTACACCTCTGCAAAACAGGATACTAATGAGCGTGTATACCCTTCCAATACCATATTTATAGAAATGGCTGATGCAATACCTTGCAATTACTGTCTGATGCAATAGAAGCATTATCTAATGCAATACCTTTGCTTTTCGACAAACAAAATGACTAATCAAACAATATCTTATACGTTTCACTACAAATGTTACTTTTTTTTTAAGGTGATGCAGTTTTTTTGTCTGCCACTGTATATTCCTTGTGTACCTTGCACTTTGCTAATAATGGAAGCAATGAGGTTGATTAAAGTATTATTAGTATGATTATGTGTAAAAAAAAGTATGCCTTATTTTTTTATGTTTTTTTATGATTAATGGTAATCAGCAGCCAAGTTCAACTACCATTACTTATTATTACAGAGGAGAGCCATTCCCTTAAAGCATTGCGATTTGTACTGGCTGGTGGCTCTGTTGTCAAGACAAACAATTGGGAGTATATAAATTCTCATGTCTTAAAACCTGGTATGCATTTTTCTTCTGGTTATGGTAAGTATTTGAAATTTTATTTTATTGTATATATATATATATATATATATACAGTCGATTCCGGTTATTTGGGACACATCGGGACTGTGCATTTTGGCCCGATTAAGCGGCTGCCTCAATTATCCGAAGTTTCACGTAAATAGTTAAAAATACAATTTACCCCCCCCTTTACAATTAGTTCACTGTACAATCAAATCACGTTACGACAAACTCAAAATAGTAAAGTACCGTTCACTATACGATGTGCAGTAAGCGCCGGTCATTATGATCACGTTTGTGAGTTGAATTTTAATTCAATTAAACAGCAATTCTAATTAGCGAAAATTGGAGGAATATTATCCACAGGCTATAAAAGTAAAGATATATTAAGCACAAATTTACCCTTTATTACCTTACCAATTAAAAAATTAAATGATACGTGAAAATCGGAAGAATATACGTGATAATCGGAATAATTAATACGTACTGTAATATTTACATACTAACTAAACTAGTTGACATTTCTGTTCACTGACATTTGTTGGTGGGGGCTGAAATTTAAAACAGTAAAAAGATAAGCAATCAATAACAAAGAACACACAAATTGCAAGTAACACAACACGCGCAAATGAGAACAGAGTAACAAATTAGGAAGCTTTAAAAATAGGAATGAAGAGAAAATTCTGAAAATTATTTTTTTTATATGATTGAAGATTCCATGGAAGTGTAAACACATTTTACCATAATAACCCACAGAATTCCAGCTGCCGGTATTATCGCAAATTCAATAAGATCGTGTTTACTGTCCGTTTATGATAGATTGCACTAACAGAAAAGCCCAATAAACAGGTGACTGCTAATTGTTTTTATTGTTTTATGGTTGTGACCTCCAGAAATCCTACCGAACTACGTGGCACGGTCGGAGACAATCGTAGGGTAATCTCCAGTGCTGAGGTCTCCTGCCCCGATTAAACGGCATTTTGTCCCAATTAAGCGAAGTAAACCCTGGCTATTTTCTCGATTGGTTTTTGTTTTTTAAGATTTGCCCCAAATAAACGGCTGCCCCGATTAACCGGTGGCCCAAATAACCGGAATCCACTGTACAAGAAAATGTATAACCAAAACTAATACAGTACTAGAAATTGAAATTCTGCCCTTTATGTCGAAACAAAGAATATATTCACAATTTAGAACAGTGCCTCCATAGCCAGGTGGGAAGGAGCAGCAGTGCATAGCACATGCTTCTTGATTACACCGGGGTTCGAGCCCGTCACCACCAAATACAGAGGATGCGGAAAGGTCAGGGAATGACCACCGCATATCCCGGAGCAATATGGCCTTAGTTGCTAATGCTCCTAAAAAAAAAAAAAAAAAACAAACAATTTAGAACTGTTGCATATGCTTAAATAAATTGATTTTAATTTAAAATAATATAGCCTTACATATTGAAAGCTATTTTAATTTCTCGTTGGAGGTGGTTGATAAAGCTAAATGAGTCAGCAGTTAAACTGACATGGTTCTTTTGCCCATAACAGACTAAAATTCTGAACAAAGGGCAGCATGGCACATGCATCTTTCAGTACAGTCAAATGTGAAGTTCTTCCTGCTGATCATCTTGGAATGTGACTGTGTTGTAAAATTCAAGCCACTGATATGGATGGATGGGCCACTCGACCCCAGGGGCTCACATTTGATGAGTATGGGCTTGGCACACCCAGGGTCCTGAGCTGGATATCATCATTCTTCTTTTTTTTGATGATTCCCTTGTACTTTTGACTCTCTCTCTCTCTCTCTGTCAGGGTGATTCAGAAATTTTTTTTTGGCTGGTGCAGCATAAGCCTCAGGCTTCCTTGCACCATATGGCTAATAATAATAATAATAATCTCCCAGTCAGTATTTTCCTTTTGTATTTGACTTTGATGAGGATGACAGGCCTAGTGCTATTGCAATGTAAAACACATTTTACACTACAATTTATTTTGTTTATTTATCATACCTCATTCTCTTCAGTAAAGTTAAAATCTTAGAATTACCTTGAATCACCTTTTTTGTGTGTAGTTTCAGTAGTACTAATAATCTGATTTTTATTTTTAAAATTTAGGAGCAACTGATATAATGTGCTCTTGTAGTGGTTTAAATCCTCATGCACCAGTTTATTTTGGTGAATTACAGGTTGCTAGTTGTGGCTTTTCTGTAGAATGCTGGAATGAAAATGGTAAGTTTTTGGTTTATGGCTGTGACTAGGTATGAGTATTCCTTTCATTATTTCATTGAACTTTTTTCTTTTTTAATATAATTTCTCAGAGAACACTATTTTTCCAAATTGTGCACACCACTGAGTTTAACAAATGAAACTTGTAGTTGGCATGACCTTTTTTTTTTTTTTTTATTCTTTAATCTCAATTTTTCAGATTACTTTAATCTCCTATTCTCACTCTCAGAGATTTTACATAAATCATTAGTTAGCCTAATGATTTATGTAAGAACTGTGAGAGTGAGAATGTAAAATGATACAAAAACTTTAAAGGTTTGTATATATTTTAAATATTGATATTGGAATTGCCATCATACTAAATTTTAATATCAAATAAAAACAACTGGCTTGGAAAATAAATGTGCACATGTGCTTTTTAAACAAAAGGAAAAATGTATTTATAAAGCTAGATTAATTTACTTTAAATCATTCCTTAACTAGCCAAAAACCATGTAGGAGAGAGAGAGAGAGAGAGAGAGAGAGAGAGAGAGAGAGAGAGAGAGAGAGAGAGAGAGAATGATGTCATGTATATTTGTCATGTCAAATGTGTAAAATTAGCTTGTATTGCAAACTTTATGTGCTATAAATTTCATAGTTGTGATATTTCTACTGGAATGTGCTTATTCTGTATGTTTCCAGAAAATCGTAAAATATCTAATCTGTAAAAGTTTATGTGATGGCACAGAGGATCTCATTAAAATTTTTTTTAGATCTCATTAGATACTTTTCTTTGAAATTTTTTTTTCTGATCTGTACAATGCATTTTTTGCAGTAGCTTTAAAATATTATGATTATGATGGCAGTAGTTTTTTTTATTTTGTGATCTAAACTTTTATAAAGTTCAATGAAATATTAAACTTTACTGATGATAAAAGTTTATCATTTCACTGTCAGCAGAAGCACTCACAAATCCTTCATGGTTTTTATGTTTTCCTCACCCAACACCCCACAAGTTATCCCCATTATTGCAGGAAGTGGTGGGCATCACTGGTGCACATACAATAGGTAGGCATAAGTCCGAAGAATTTTGCCTAGCTCTTTTCCCCAACTTTTTATGTTTATGTAAAAGGGAGCTTGCTAGTGAGATTTTGCCATGGCAGTTCTGCTCTTAACTATACCACTCTCTGTGGCAGTGTTCAGCTGCTTCAGATGTGGAGGTGGCAGTATGCCTTCGCATGGATGGGGAGAGCATGTGGGTAAGCTGAACCTTGTGGAGGGGACATTGCAAATTCTTCTGCATCCAATTGTTTTAGAACTTCTAATTACACTGCTAAAGAGATTCCTTTCAATAATTTTCCCACTAGTATATATGTAACTGTAATTACTGGCCATTTTCTACACATAGTAAGTTTGGAGTAATTTGGATGCAATTTGTATACTGCTACTATTACACTGTGTATAACAAACTGATTGAGAATTGGAGCATGATTACTCCATAAGTACCACTGCATAGTAGCACAGTCATTCAATGTACTTTGTTCTAAATGTACTGATAACATATTAAAAATAGTGGTATAAATGTTATCTACTTATGGTGGTGTATCCCATGGTCATGGTGGCCAGGATATTGTGCCATAACCAATGTTTCTTTTAGATATTTTATCCCAGCCTACTGTTATTCCACTATTTTGTCTTCTGTCATATATCCTGTCTCTATACACAAAAATATAATATTAATGTTATGGTTATATTGTTATCACAGCAATCATAGAGTTAAATTGTTTCAGCAGATCCTACTCCATAATAAGTATTTTTAATATCTTTATACTATCCATTTACATATAATTCCAGTTATTTAATTATGTGTACATGTATGTACACACAAACATACACATAATTTTGTTCAAAGACTACTACAGAGTAATTTTATTCTATTAGCTTTTCTATATAAAGAATAAAAAGATTTTTAATCATTCTAATTTCCCATTTTCCTATAATAGGTAAGCCAGTTACAGGAGAAAGAGGTGAATTAGTATTTACAGTGCCTTTTCCATCAATGCCCTTATATTTTTGGGGTGATCCTGACAGGAAAAAATTGAAAGAAACATATTTTTCTAAATTCCCAGGTAGGACTTTTTTATGTAGCGCATTTCATTTATTATTTATTTTATTTTGTGAGTCAGTTTTCTATTTTCTATGATGTATTGATTTTATACGTATGTATGTATGTTATCTAAGCTTAAAATACTCTGTTGTAGCAGCTCTATTAATTAATAATTTTTCTGGCAGCCATGCAGATCCATTTATTTTATTTCAATAATTACAAACAAGTTCACCTTTTCAGAAATGCCTATGTACACTGATGATTAGAACTCTTCTGTTAAACTTGAAGAGCATGTTAATTGATTGGGAATAGCTTAGCAGATTTGCAGTGCTACATTGAAGAAAGGTCTCATATTTACATTTAAGGTGGTTCCCATCCATTTTTTCAGGGGAGGGCTCTGATTTTTCATTACTCCACTAATAATCAGCAAAAATGTGAGATGGTTCTCTGAATATCAGCCTTAAAATAACTTTTTTCTGAGTTGAAGCTTCTTGAAATTTTGCTAGTCTAAAGTATATCAGTACACAGGATGAGAAATAAAGGTAATAACTTACACAATCAGCACACACACACACACACAGACCCATGAAAATCTCATTTTATTCATTCAACCTTTGTCACATCGTTAATATTACATTGCCATTGCATTTTAATCATTTAATGATTAAAAATTTGAAATTTTATCTATCTTCTTAAATATAGATAAATATTTTTACTTCGCATAGTTTTTGAACTCATTTTTGTGGTTTTCACAAAGTAATTGATTCACGCCTTCCATTGCAACAGTTTGAAAAGTCAAAGAGTGGCAGGGCACCACTAATGGTACAAAGTTTAAAATTTCACAATGTAACGTTTGTTTACAGTTTAAGGTTACTTTCTCTCTCTCTCCCTCTCCCTCCTTCTCCCCCACTAGCATTATAAATACCTGCAGTCTTACACAAGTTGTTTGGCGCACTATGGCCATAGTTGCTGATGTGCCCAATAAATCCCGAAACAAACAAACAAACAAACACAAGTTGTTTTTGAAAAATTTATCATTCTTGAATAAGAAAGATGAGAATGTGAAACATGATATTCACTCAGAATGTCTACTACTCTTTGGGTAGTAACATGTGTAATTTTCAAATTACACATTAGCATCAGTAAAGGCACATGATGCAAGAAAGCAAGCTTATACAGCATCAGCAAAAAAAAAAAAAAAAAAAAAAAACCCTTCCCATTTCACTGATCCATTCATTCCAAATGTTTGTCTAATTCTGCCTTGAATTTATTTACGCTATCAACTTCCACAACTTCCAACAGACAAAAGTTTGTTCCAGCAATCGACTACCTGCTGGTTAAAGGCAAACTTCCGCACATCTATTCTGTAACTGTCTTTCCTCAGTTTGAATCTATGTCCCCTCAGGTTTGTAATCTGAGCAAGAGGAAGAATTTCATCAGCATTGAGCCTGCTCAATCCATTCAAGGCCTTATACACCTCGATTATATCACTTCGCAGGTGCCTAGTCTCCAGAATCTGCAATTTGCAGAACTTAAGCCTTTCTTGGTAAGAGCACCCCCTTTGTTCCCCTCAGCAATCTTGTTGCCCTTCTCTGTACTCATTCTAGCAACTTTACATCCTTCTTAAAATGAGGCTTCCAGACCTATACGCAATACTCAAGGTGTGGCCTCACCATTGACTTATACAAGGGGATAATCACCTCCCTTATTCCTGCTCGCAAAATTCCTGTATATCATTGGCAAGACTCCATAACCTACTCTGGCAGCCTGTCTGAACTGCTCAGAAAACTTCATATCTGACTGCACAATTATCCCCAGGTTTCTTTCATACTCCACTACCCTGATTGTAACACCACATAGTTGATACATTTCTCTAGGGGTACTGCTACCCGTATGCAGTACTTTGCATTTGTCAATGTTAAACTTCAGTTGGCACTTCTCAGCCCATCTACCCAACTTTCCCAGATCCTGTTGCAGCAGCATACTGTCATTACTGTTATTAACAACCCTGCCAACCTTTGTATCATCTGCAAACCTTGACATGCAGCTTGATATACATTCATCAATATCATTGATAAATATACAAAACAACAATAGATACAACACCGAACCCTGGGGAAACTCTACTAATAACATTTGTCCACAAAGAGTAGTGTCCATTGATTACAACTCTCTGTCTTCTCCCACTCACCCATCCTTTTATCCATTGTAGCAACTTGCCCTTGATGCCATACTGCTCCAATTTGTACAGTAGCCTTCCATGTGCGGTATCAAAAGCTTCCCTGAAATCCAAGTATTATGATATCAAAATTATTTTTTGCAAATCATAGTATCCAATCAAACTGGTCAGACAAGACTTCCCCTGTGACAAACCCATGCTGTAATAATTCAGACTAACTAACAGATAATTAAATATTGTCAAACTAACAGGTCTGTAATTACTCGTGTCACCCTTAGATCCCCTTTTGTGAATT
Source organism: Mastigoproctus giganteus (assembly GCF_048544385.1). Classification (NCBI taxonomy): domain Eukaryota; kingdom Metazoa; phylum Arthropoda; class Arachnida; order Uropygi; family Thelyphonidae; genus Mastigoproctus; species Mastigoproctus giganteus. The sequence continues at coordinate 226,225,398 of NC_143576.1, read as the reverse complement.
GGAGATACATTTGCACATCTCCTAACAGATAATTAAATATTGTCAAACTAACAGGTCTGTAATTACTCGTGTCACCCTTAGATCCCCTTTTGTGAATTGGAGATACATTTGCACATCTCCAGTAACTCACATGCTTCACAACATGGCAAATTTAAATAAATCTGAAAATGGAAGTAACTGATTGTAGAAAATATATACAGGGTGTCTCAAAGATATTGGTACAAACGTTTAGGGGAGGTAGGTAACATCTAAAGGAATGTGAATCGCATAGGAACCCATAACCGGAAACGTTAGCAGAGGTACAAGAAGCCTCCGCTGACGTGGGAAAGTAGTAGCAGAGGCACAAGAAGCAGAAATTACACAAGACAGTAATTAGTGGCAAACATTTATTTGACATAATATTAACAATGGAGTACAAGATGGATGCATTTCATGATGTTACAGCAGATGCTCGAAGGTTCCACCACGAGACGAGATGCATTGGCAGACACGGTCGAACACACCTGGAGTTTCTTTGACGGTAGCAGCAACGCAGACAAGCCTTGCCACGAGATCCATTTCCGTCTCCACAGGCGATTCATACACGATAGATTTGAGGGGCCCCCCCACAGAAAGAAATCAAGGCTTGATAAATCAGGTGAGCGTGGGGGCGAGGCAACGGATCGACAGGTATGGGCCGACTAAGCAGTCACCGACCATACCTGCCCACACATTTATTGTGAAGTGATGTTGTGCCGCATGGGGGTGCACACCGTGTGGGCCCTCTGCTAATCCATACACTAGGTGCATGTCTGCCAGCTAACAGTTTGTATACTGATGCATGCTCTTCATGCGCAACTACTGCTTGAATGAGTAAACCAGAAATTTTCCCTCTCACAAACTGATGAACAGCACTGTGTACCAACTTACAGTGACGTTTCCGATCATGGGTTCCTATGCGATTCACATTCCTTTAGATGTTACCTACCTCCCCTAAACATTTGTACCAATATTGTTGAGACAACCTGTATACATGTTTTTTATCTTTTTGGAGATGTCATTTATTTGAAATTAGAGCAATTCCATTGCAACTCATGAAGGCAAAGTTTCTTCTACTGTTCCCTTAAAAAAAAGAGTAGAATTAGAAAGTAGAACTGTTTTGTGTGTTCTATGGATATGAAGTCGTACATGAGGTGTTTTTGAAAAGTTCTTTTGAAAGATTTATTATTATTTTTGAATGGTAAACACATAAACAGAGTTGGCAGCATTCAAATTTTTGCATGCTTCATGGCATCCCAAATTTCAAATAAATTTTGAAAATGGAAGGAAATAATAGTATCTAATATATTATTTTTTTAAATTTTTAAAAACTATTTATACACATAATAAGTAGACATACACCAATTTTGTTGTTCTTTGGTTTTTAGAAGCATTAGCAACTGAGGCTATATTGCTCCGATACACCAATGAGCCAAAACATTATGACCAGCGAGTCATGCAAATCGAAGCAATTGCAGGTGAACTACAGCGTGTGCTTGGGTCAGGACATGGTATAAAAAACACCTGATACTAAGCTCCGTTATTCAGTTTTACTCTTGTTCTTCAGATGGGAAAGGCAGCAAACTTAAGCGAGTTTGACAAAGGCCAAATTGTAATGGCCAGACGACTGGGTCAGAGCATATCCGAAATGGCACAGCAGATGGGGTACTCATGGTCAGCCATGGTTAGTACCTACCGAAAGTGGTCTGAGGAGAAAAAACCCATGAACTGCTGGTGAGGTGTTGGACGACCACAGCTCATCGATGCTCGAGGTGAGCGAAGGCTCTCCCAGATGGTATGTGGCAACAGAAGGGTGACTGTGGTGCAGCTCACCAGTAATTGGAATGCTGGTGATAGGAGTAATGTGCCACAACACACAGTACATCAAACCCTGCTGAAAATGGGACTGCATAGTTGCAGGCTGCTCAGAGTGCCCATGCTAACCACAGTTCACCGGTGACAGCAGCTACAATGGGCATATGAGCATCAAAACTGGACCTTGAATAATTGGAAGAAGGTCATTTGGTCTGATGAATCACATTTCTTGTTGCACCATGTGGATGGCCAAGTATGCGTGCATCGTTTACCTGGGGAAGCGATGGTGCCTGGATGCACTGTGGGACGAAAACAAGCCGGTGGCGGCAGTGTCATGCTTTGGGCGATGTTCTGATGGGATACCCTAGGTCTAGTCATCCATGTGCCAGGCACTCTGGTGTCTACCACCTACATAAACATCATTGCTGACCAGGTACACCCTTTCATGGCAACGGTCTTTCCCTCTGGCGGTGCCGTCTTTCAACAGGATAATGCGGCATGCCACACCACCCAGATTGTTTGAGACTGGTTCACGGAACATGAGGAAGACTTCCAGGTATTGCCCTGGCCTTCAAATTCCCCAGACATCAATCCCATCGAGCATCTGTGGTTTGTGTTGGAACAGCAACTCCTATCTGTAGTGTCTCAACCACAGACCTTACAGGAGTTAAAGGATCTGCTGGTTACATGTTGGTACCAAATACAAGACACATTTAGAAATCTTGTAGTGTCCATGCCTCACTGGGTACAAGCTGTTTTGGCTGCACGTGGAGGACCAACATCATATTAAGTAGGTGGTCAAATGTTTTGGCTCATCGGTGTAAATGCATGCACACATTTGAAATATTACAGTTAACAGTCTTTTAAAGTGCAAAATTTAAGAGGCTAATAGATACATGTTTATATTTTATCTCTAAAATGCTTTACTCTTTCATTTTCAGCAGAATTTTTGTTTTTTGAAAATAAAAGGAGTGAAAAACACACCTTTTTTAATATCTAATTTTTTTATTAAAAATAAAAAGTTACATTGCGGTCTTTTAAGAAAAATTGAAAAATATAAAATATTGGTAGTGTTCAAGTAGAATTAAAAAAAAAACCTAAAACATTTTCCAGAAAATTACTACCTTTCAGGAGCTTTTTCATTTCCTTTGGTACACCTGGTGACTCCACCACCAGGGTTAAAAGAAATCAACAAGAACTTAATAATCAATCCAATAAAGAAACATCCGAGTGGTAATAAATGTCAACCGGCACTCTGAAGTGAATATTTATTTCATGCTTATCATAGCCTGCCACTAATTTTTTAATGTAGGAATCCACAAATAAGTGCCATGGGGGGATAAATGAGATATGGTGACTGTAGAAAAACAGCAATGTTCATAATACATGTATTCCATTTATCTTTTCTCTGATAAATTTACATTTCTTTTCATAACTGCTGTTACAAAAAGAATTGCAAAGAAATGCAGTCTTGTTTATTTATTTATTGAATATGCACATACCTTATACAGTTGTTATAGTTTTTTTTTTTCCTTTTATCATATTCTTATACAAATAGCAAAAAAGTTTCCTGCTGTAGTTAATTTCATCCCAAATCTATTAATACCAAACTTAACACCAATGCCAGTTATTGCCACTACTGTTTTAGATAAAAGTTTATGGGTGAATATACATGAACATTCAAAATGCTATATATAACTTACATGTCCTTTATAAATATTGTGAATATAGATGGACCTTTTCATTTAGTGTGTGTCAGCACTCTGCATTTATTAAAATAAAACTACAAAAAAGAAATCCGTTTTGGTACGTTCATCCAGTACCAGCCAGCTGAATGTTTTCCACATAAAATTCACTGAATTCGAAAGTAACCAAAAATGTGCTTTTCTTGTTACCATAAGTCAATATGTAGCTTCAATGAGCTCTTGGCACTTCTAGCTGAGAAAATTGTAAAAACGGATACGGCACTGTTTTTTTTTTATTATTACCTTCTTTAAACATAATTCATTTTAATTATGTACAGTTATAGGATATTGGTATTGCTAGATTATCTATGTTTTTTCCCCTTGAATTCTTTTGGTGGGGTGTAGCTTTCGCTCAGAGTCATAAAAATTCTTAAACTACCTTAAAGTTTATGGTGTGTAATTATGGTTTGGAAGGGGGGCATCCTTAGTCACAAGTTCTAAGTCTTAAGATTCTATTGCTGTTCCATGAACAAGATTAGCAACTTGTTGATAATTATAATTAGTATTGGAGAACTCAAAATGGTTTCTGGATCCTCCAGTCTAAACACCAAACATCTTTTAAAGCTTTCACAATAAACTGCCAAATAAACAACATTAATACAAGAACTTTCACCAGATCATATGAAGTCAGGAGGACTGTCTTGTGCTTTTGTGTGTTTTTGCAGCCAACTGCCTAGTTAATACAATGGGCTCACAGAATACCAAATTTCACATTCTCAATGTGTTCGGCTGGTATTGCTCTACTTTCAAACAAATGGTATCACCAAAAGAAGTTGTCATTTATTTAAAAGAGCCCATCTGTTATCTGATGCCAGCAAGTTCTCCTAGCAATGTCTAATCTTTTAAGTAAATGACAGATTAGCCATTTGTTTGAGAATAATGTAGCACCAAGACAGTATCATTTTGTAGCAGTATCATTTAAGTAAATGATAGATTAGCCATTTGTTTGAGAGCAATGTAGTATTAATTTTGAAACAAAGTTTTTGTGAACAATAATATAATTTAAATTGCCTAATGAATTGCATTTAAATACTAGTGCTAGTATGCAGCAAACTGTACAACTAGTGCTGCATACACTATTTATACTCTAGCACAGTGGTTTTCAACCGGGGTCCCGCATAAATTGGGTTCAAGTTACTTAAACTTATTTTTTTTAAATTTATATATTTATTTCATTATATAAAGGTGTATGGTATCTTTTTAATTTTGTGGTGATCTATAATTGATGTTTATTTAGTACCTCTGTATAAAGAATAAAATTATAAGTATATATATATAATTACACAGTATAATTTGTATTATGAATTGTAATTTTATTTATAGCTATATTATTGTAATAACTATTATATAACATTTTTTAAATATTATATACACATACAGAGAATCGGATCTAACAGGAAGAAAATTTAGTAGGGGTGCCACAAAATAAAATAAATTACTTAGGGGTGCCGTTATTAAAAAAAGGTTGAAAACCACTGCTCTAGCAGGTAAATATTCTAGTTACACTCCAGCATGTAAAATGCTGGTGTGGCACAAGTAGTGTTTTAAATGTTCATGTAGGTTTCAACAGAAAGGTTGAATTGGTATTTATTTACTAATTAATTTTTTTTTTTTTTTTTTTTTTTTTAGGAGTCTGGACCCAAGGCGACCATCTAATTATTAATCCCATTACCAAGGGACTAATAATATTGGGCCGCAGGTATAGCATTCATAAAGAGTACAAAAGTTTACAAAAAAACTAGCTTATTTATAATATACAGAATGATCAGTAATTCATATTGATAATTATGATATGTATAGCATGTTACATAAGCAAATTAAATTATAAGGCTTTTAAATTTTATCACAGACTTATTTTTACCACTTCTGGGAAGATTAACTGGAGACGAGACTTTCCTCATAATAAAGTCTTCAGAATATATCCCTGATTTGGAAACTGCTTTATTGAAAGACAGCATTCCTTGGAGAAACATTATTATCATTATGAAAATAATTTCCATTACTCTTAATGAACTTACTCTCTACCCAGTTGTAGAATCATACATTCCCTACCCCCAACCACTGAGATGAAGGATACTGTCCTGTTGCACATGATCTTATCATATTTCTCCTTTCAGAGCTAACTGTTGGCATATGACTACAAAAAATTATTCTATAAATTTTTCTGAATTTTGTGTTAAAATTATTATTTTTGCAGTCTTGTCCAGTCTTAGTTTTTAACAAATTACTTAAAGATGTATGTGTATGTTGGACTGCAGTGATTTATTTTCTCGGTTGCATTCTTTTTTTCATTCTTTTTTTTTTTTTTTCAGTAAACGCATTCTTACATCGCCACTTCTAATATAACAGTATATATTTCAATATTTTAACAGTTACTAGTAGTAGTAACTAGCAGCATTAGCCAAAAAAAAAAAAAAAAAAATCACACCATTCCCTCCAAATGCCTCTGTCCAGTTCCTCCTTAAATTTATTCAACCTATCAACTTCCACAACGACAGATGGAAGTTTGTTCCAGCATTTAACCACCCGCTGGCTAAAGGCAAATTTCCACACATCTATATCTGTCTTTTCTTAATTTGAATTTATGCCCCCTTATGTTCGTAATCTGAACAAGTGGAAGGATCCCATCAGAATTCAGCGTGCTCAACCCATTCAAGGCCTTATACACCTCAATCAGATCACCGTGCAGGTGCCTAATCTCCAGCCACTGCAATTTGCAGAACTTGAGCCTCTCTTGGTAAGAGGATCCCTTCATTCCCCTCACCAATCTTGTTGTCCTTTTCTGTACACGAACAAGCAAATCTACATCCTTCCTAAATGAGGCCTCCAGACCTGTATGCAGTACTCAAGGCGTGGCCTGACCATTGCCTTATACAGAGGGATAATCACTTCCTTTTCCCTGCTAACAAAATTCCTATATATCATTGACAAAACCCCATGACCTGCCCTGGCAGCCTGTCTGCATTGCTCAGAAAACTTCATATCTGCCTGCACAATTACTCCAGGTCTTTTTCATTTTCTACCACCTTAAGTATAGTACCACACAGTTGGTACATTTCTCTGGGGTTACTTCCACCCATATGAAGTACTTTGCATTTGTCGAGGTTAAACTTCAGTTGCCACTTCTTAGCCCATCTGCCCAAATTATCTAGATCCTGTTGCAGTAACACACTTCCATTACTGTCATTAACAACCCTGTCAACCTTTGTATCATCTGCAAACTTCGACATTAAGCCTGATATACCTTCATCAATTTCATTGATAAATATACAAAACAACAGTGGACCCAACACCGAACCCTGTGGGACTCCACTAATAACATTAGTCCATGAAGAGCGGCACCCATTGATTACCACCCTCTGTCTTCTCCCACTTAACCATCATTTTATCCATTGTAGCAACTTACCCTTAATACCATTCTGCTCCAATTTGTACAATAGTCTTCCATGCGCAACAGTGTCAAAAGCTTTCCTGAAATCCAAATATATGATATCAAAATTATTTTTTTCATCCAGTTCCTTTGTAACCACATCATAATATCCTATCAAATTTGTCAGACAAGACTTTCCCTTAACAAACCCATGCTGTATCTGAATTATTGCTGCAGTCTTGTCTAGATGATCCTGCAATGCATCTTTAACCAGTGACTCCATTGTTTTACCCAGAACAGAAGTTAAACTAACTGGTCTGTAATTACTCGTGTCACCCTTCGATCCCCCTTTGTGAATTGGGGATACATTTGCACATCTCCAGTCAGTGGGAACCTCCCCCGAGTCCAAGGATGCTCTCATGATTATGGCTTAGGGTTTGCTTAGTTGCTTTGCCGCCTCCTTTAATATAACTGGATAGATCCCATCCACCCCAGGTGCTTTTCTTATGTTTAACTTCAACAATTTCTCCTCCACTTTGCTTTCAGTTATTACAAAATCATTAAGTATCCTGCTACAATTTGATAACCTTCTGCCATTTTCAAACCTTAATAATTCCTCATGTGTGAATGTAGATTCAAAATACTCATTCAGTTTGTTTGCTATCTGAGCAGGATCATCAACAGTTGAACCATCGATGTCAAGTGGACCAATCAGATTCACCCCTTCCTTTTAGACTTTATATAAGTAAAGAAATCCGTGCTGTTTTTCTTTGCAACCCTTGCCAAAGATTTCTCGTAATCTGCCTTCGCCTGCCTAACCTCCTTTGTGACCTGATTACAGACTAGCTTATATCCACCATAGCCCTCTGAGTCGCTCGACAATTTATATGCATCCCATGCATTTTTCTTCCCTGTTACGAGTCTCATTAGTTCATTTGATAACCATTTAGGCCTAAACCTTGAACAATATTTCCTAATAGGTATGAAACTTTTAGTAGCATCCACTATTAATTCCTTGAATGCTTCCCACTTAGAATTTACTGTTAGTAACATCGTCAGTTTATCCCACTGTACAGAATTTAAAAACTTTCTGAGACCACTGTTCTGTTGTATGAATTTTAAATTTCCATAAATTTAATTAATATACATAGATTTGATAAAGCAGTGCATGGCATAACTGAAAACATTTTAAGAAATACAAAATATACTTGATGTATCTTCCAGATATTGCAAATCATGCAATTCAGTTAAATAAATAATCAAATTTCAAATTACAACAATCATAACAGATAAAAACTGAATGACATTCAGTCTTCCATATGGAAATAGGAAAGTTAGGCAAAATGTTTTATTTTTATGATAGTACCAAATTCTTCCCTTCTTTCTGTCTTATCAGAAAACGTAAGGGGGGGGGGGGTGTAGGAGTTATACTTTGGGGTTTACTCTTTCAGTTCTCAAAAGTGAACTTCCAAGATTGTCAATTTATTTATTTTATTTATTTAGATTTAAACACATTACAAGTGATTCACCCAGTTGCAATGCATGGAGATTGTCAATTTGTTACAGAAAACACACTTTCATGTTGAGGCATTGTTTGCAGAGATCAATTTGCAGTTTGGTACTGAACAGGCAACAAGGAATGGTCTGGTTTCATAATCAGTTTCCTATGTACACTAACAGCATCAATAAGAAAGATATTATATCATATAGAGTAGCTCTATATTCCTATTTACGGTACTTACTTTAAATTTTAACGTAGATAGAGATTTTGTAGGTTATTACTTAGTATCAGTAAGGGTATCCAATCCACGTGTTTTACAAATTTTGCAGAGCCAGCGAACCGGAAGTTTTTTAGCTATAGTTAGCCACTTTATTGACCAATTGTTATATTAAATTATTTTCTGTAAGTAGCTTATAGACCTAGGCATGATCCTTGATTTATTCTGAATTGAGACAGTGAGATTTTGTTAGTTAATTAATATTTAAGTGTCCATAGACTTACCGTTCGTGATTTGCCGCCATTGTTATACAATACAATGTTATATCCCGAAATAGATAGTGTTAGCTTAGTATAGTATATAATATTATCAATTAATCAGTAAATTTATTAATCTTGTTGAACTTCATTGTCAATTAAATTGTACTTCTAAATACATATAACGACTTATATGTATTTAGATTATGTATTATATGATTTTACGAAAGTAACGTAATTAATTAATACATAACTTGATACGCAACTTATATAAAGAAACTCGAAGATAATACTTGACACTTAAAAAATATATATAGATATATAGTGTTACAACTGCGTTGGGATACAAGTTTAGGGTAATTTTGTACTGAAATTGAATCAGAATCGTGACTCAGACCAGAGCAGAAAAGCAAAAGGCTCAAGCTAAACGGAGTGCTGTGGCTCAGGGGAGAACTGAGGGGGGGGCAGTTGCCCTCTGAATCACAGCCTTTTAAAATGCACTGTTTGCTTGATGTTTGTGGAGCAATCAGGTATGGAACATGATACTGCCAAAGGGGGATGCCTTTGTGTGTGTGTGTGTGTGTGTGTGTGTGTGTGTGTGTGTGTGTGTGTGTGTGTGTGTGTGTGTGTGTGTGTGTGTGTGTGAGCGCGCACGTGATGTAAGGAGTGTGAGGAAATGAGGCAACAAATCAGCATTGTTATGGGCCTATATGAGAGCTTGAAGGATAGGGTGGATGCCCTCGAAAAATCTAAATTGAGGGGCCCATCAAGCTCTCAGCTGCCCACATCAATGCCAGAGCTTGCACTTGATCATCACGCAACACAGCGGCAACCCCCAAAACAGAATGTGCTGGTCCCACAAGAACTAGTTGTTGGTGACTATTGTCAGAGAAACAGGGAACATGCTATGTAAAAAGGATAGGTGGTACAGGACCAGGGTATGTCTGCCAGGGGCAAAGGTTGATGACGTTGTAGAGCAGATATCATCTTTTAAGGACACAAAGGGTTATATTGTTGTTCATGTTAGCACTAATGATATTAAGAGTAGGAGACCGGCAGAATTACTTAACCAGTACAAGTCACGGTTGAAGAAAAGCTGTGAATTAGGGTTGAATTTGAAAGTGTCTGCAATTCTGCCCAGATACGATAGGAGGGAGTATGTGAAGAGAGCCTTGTTGATCAATTCGGCCCTGGAAAGATTGTGCAAGGCTTAACAGGTAGAATTTTTTTCAACCCCTGGTCTGTACTTGTTAACGGGAGAGACTGCTTCTACAGAGATGGGATACACTTAAATAGAAAGGGTGCAAGAATATTTGCTGATGCTATCCAGGCAGTGTTAGGTGGGTCAGAAAACTGCTAGCTTGAGGGGATACAAGTACTAATAGATTAACAGTAGCCACTAGTAGAGGTGAAAGTGATTCTTGCACCACTTCTATTCTCCGTAGCCAGGTGGGAAGGAGCAGCAGTGCATAGCACACGCTTCTTGATTAGACCGGGGTTCGAGCCCGTCGCCACCAAATATGAAGGATGCGGAAAGGTCAGGGAATGACCACCGCATATCCCGGAGCAATATGGCCTTAGTTGCTAATGCTCCTAAAAAAAAACCAAACAACAAACAACCACTTCTATTGGAATGAGCAGTAGCCTGGAAAACAAGATGCAGGGTATTTCAGAGACTGCTGGGATTCGTTGCGGTATAAGTAAACACATGGGTTGTGTTAGGGTAGCTAAGAATAGGAACAGGTGCATGTATACTTGCGTGTACACCAATGCTAGGAGTTTGGTAAATAAATTTGATGAATTTGAGGTATTGCTCAGAACATCAAAGGCAGATATTGTTGGGATATAAGGAATGCAGAACTGGAATTTGGGGAGCACAATGTGTACAGGAAGGATAGACAAGATAGGAAGGGAGGAGGGGTTATACTGTTAGTTAAGAAACACATAAAATCCAAGGAAGTGAAGCCAGTCGACATCGCCGGACAGTGCAGTGTTGAGTCAGTTTGGTGTGACATAAGCATTGGGAGATCAAAATTGAGTGTACAAGTGTGTTATAGGCCTAATGACTCTGATAAGTATAATAAGGAACTGTACAAAGAAATAGAGTGGGTCCATATTGGGTCCATTGTTGTTTTCTGTATTTATAAATGATATTGATGATGGTATATCAAGCTTAATGTCAAAGTTTGCAGACGATACGAAAGTTGGCAGGTTTAGTATTAGCATTAGTAGAGACATACGATGCAAGAAGGCAAGTTTATTCAGCATCAGCCAAAAAAAAAAAAAAAAAAACCGAGTCCCATTTCATCCCTCCGTTCGTTCGAGATACCTGTCCAGCTGAGCCTTAAATTTGTTTAGGCTATCAACTTCCACAACAAGGGATGGAAGTCTGTTCCACCAACCAACTACCCACTGGCTAAAGGCAAATTTCTGCACATCTATCCTACATCTGTCTTTCCTCAATTTGAATTTATGCCCTCTCAGGTGATTATTCTGAGCAAGAGGAAGAATCCCATCAGCATTGAGCATGCTCAAACCATTCAAGGCTTTATACATCTCTATCAGATCACCTCGTTGGTGCCTAGTCTCCAGACACTGTAATTTGCAAAACTTAAGCCTTTCTTCGTAAGAGCAACCCTTTGTTCCATTCACTAATCTTTTTGCCCTTCTCTGTACTCGTTCCAGCAGGGTTGTTAAGGACACTAATGACAGTACGCTGCTGCAACAGGATCTAGAAAAGTTGAGCAGATGGGCTGAGAGGTGGCAAATGAAGTTTAACATTGACAAATGTAAAGTACTACATATGGGAAGCAGCAACTGCAAAGTGACGTATCAACTCTGTGGTACTACACTGACAATGGTAGAGAACGAAAAGGACCTGGGGTTGCTGGCAGATATGAAGTTTTCTGAGCAGTGCAGACAGTCTGCAAGAGTAGCTCAGAGTGTCTTGTCAATGATATATAAGAATTTTTTCTAGCAGGGATAAGGAGGTGATTATTCCCTTATATAAGGCAATGGTCAGGCCACACCTTGAGTACTGTATACAGGTCTGGAGGTCTCATTTTAAGGATGTAGAGCTGTTGGAACGAGTACAGAGAAGGGCAACAAGATTAGTGAATGGAACAAAGGGTTGCTCTTACGAAGAAAGGCTTAAGTTTTGCAAATTATAGTGTCTGGAGACTAGGCACCTGTGAGGTGATCTGACTGAGGTGTATAAGGCCTTGAATGGTTGGAGCATGCTCAGTGCTGATGGGATTCTTCCTCTTGCTCAGAATAATCACCTGAGAGGGCATAAATTCAAACTGAGGAAAGACAGATGTAGGAGGGATGTGCAGAAGTTTGCCTTTAGCCAGGTAGTAGTTGGTTGGTGGAACAGACGTCCATCCTTTGTTGTGGAAGTTGATAGCCTAAATAAATTTAAGGCTCAGCTGGACAGGTACTTGGAACGAACGGAGGGGTGAAATGGGGGCATGGTTTTTTCTGTTTTTTTTTTGCTGATTCTGCATAAGCTTGCTTTCTTGCATCATATGCCTCTACTAATGCTAATCTCCTATGCCTATAAGTTTTGGTTTCATGCATTTCCACATAAGGGAGCACTGTATACACTTACTACTTTCTTTACAGTTTACTGTGCATTGTTATGAAATATTACAATATAATCCTTAAAAGAAAGAGCAGAAATAATTAAATTAAAAAGTGGCTAGTGGTTCGTAATGCAGATTTTGTTATAATTATATTACTGCACGAAATGAAAATGATGACTGTAAGAAATCAGTGATTGATTTTTATGGCAAATACATGATTAAGCATGAATTTTAAAGTCAAAGATAATATAATTTATGGCAAAAGGTAATAATTCAAAAAAAAAAAAAAAAAAATTTTTTTTTTTTTTTTTTTTTTTTCAAATATTAAAGTTAAAATGAGGAGCTTGTTAGGCTACTAATATCACAAAACAGGGCCATACTACCTCCACGTTAAATTCCCATCACTATTGTCCAAAAAATTGGATCTGAAACTGATATATTACAAGTTAATTTTTTATTTTCATTTTTAGTTTGTGTTTAAACAACAGCTTTTCTCTGTTTTAATAGGAAAGCTTTGTTCTTTTAAAAGTGCTGAAAAAAAATAATACAGTCTATCATTGTGAGAATAGGCCATAGTTCATGTCCAAGACAAACATTTTTCCAGTGTTTACTTTTTCCACCTGAATCTTGGAATATCATGCCAACATTACTTTGTTTATCTTCAGTAAATTTTATAATTAAGTAATATTTTTTGTGGATAAAAAATATAAAATAGTAAATCTAAATAATACATGTAATAATATTGCCTTTAGATTAGAAAATAAATTACCTGGATAAAATTGGAAAAAGCATGTGATAATTTATATACAAGTTAATAAACAAGTTAAATTTTAGCATTGATTATATAACATCTTTATGTTTGTATAAAATACAGTAAACCCCCATTATGCGCGGTCGCTGATTTAATATAAAATGAAACCTAAAAAAAATGTGAATTTTAAAGTGCCGTGAACATTTTCCGCCATAAAAAAACATGGGCGTGGCTAAAATTATCTTTTCCGGTCAAAACAGAGATCAGTTGTGACAAAATCGCGAACGTGGATGTTTCTCGCTAATCCTTGTTCAGTACGTTATGCGCTTGCCATGGAAGGTTTCGTCGTTTGCTTTTAATTTATATGCTTATAAATTGAATAAATTTATCAATTGATATGCTTACAAAAGTGATAAATCTACCATTTTGCAGTGTAAAACAGACTTTTGTTAACGGAAGAAAGTGACTTTATTTGGACAAGTTCTTTCTAACCTGTACAAAAATATGGCTACGAATAACAAGGGAAATGTGAAAATATCAAAGGTGATGACATTGGCAAATAAAATTGAGTTATTAGACAAAATTTCTAATGGTGAAAAAAACAAGTGTCTCCTCAGTCGCAAAACATAATAAAATCAAACGGTATGATCAATCAAAAAATCGGAAGAAAAAATCCACCGTAGTGTCAGTGAAAACGTGCTAATTGCTTCAAAAATTTGCTCTGTAACTCTTGATGTTAAATTAGAAAAAATGGAAAAAAGCTTTAAATCTGTGGATAGAAGACCAAACTCAAAATAAAATTCCCCTTTTCATCATTCAAGAAAAGGCAAAAACACCTTTATCAACACTTTAGCGAAACTGGTGATAGAACTGGCGGAATAAGTTTTTTAGCTAAAGCAAAAGCGCTGGATTGAAAGATTTGTTTGAAATTTCTAATAAATATTACATTTAATATTAAATTGTTTCTTATTTTCATTTCGATGCCTTATGCTTGCATTTCACTATGTACTGTCTATGTACATAGTCATATTATGAAGGTACATATAATATATACATAGACAAAATTTTAGACTAGTTTTTCTTATATATTTCATACTTTGGAACGGAACCCCTTTATTACTATGGGAGCCATAACTCAGTATTCGCATTTTCGGTATTTGCGGAATTTCTCAGGAACGTAACCCCTGCGAATAGCGGGGGTTTACTGTATAAGGACTATCCTATACATCCATAAGTTTAGCAGCAGCCTCTACTATTTTTCTGCCTCGAATAAAACTTATGCATAGCTGCTCACAGACTTTCAACCCTTAAACATAACAAAGGGCAGGATAATCCTTATACTTTATAGTCTTTGCTAAGCCAAGCATTAGCTATATTATAATTTATGAAGTGACCCTGTGTGTGTGTTGTTATTTGGTTTTTAGGAGCATTAGCAACTAAGGCCACATTGCTCCAGGGATGTGCGGTGGTCATTCCCTGACCTTTCCGCATCCTCTGTATTTGGTGATCACGGGCTCGAACCCCGGTCTAATCAAGAAGCGTGTGCTACGCACTGCTGCTCCTGCCCACCTGGCTACGGAGGCACCGTGTGTGTGTATGTGTGTGACACATTAAATAGTTTTATTTTCACTGTTTTGTCAAGCAATTGCTACTAGACCAATTGCTATCTGATGGTGACCAATAAGTCTTCAAACAGGCTGTTATAACAGCAATTCATTTATTTAAAAATAAATAGCAGATTACACTTTCAGTTATGCTATTCAAATACTAAGGCCACTGCATTGTTTAAGAACATATGCAGACTATGTATATATTAAGTGTAATAGCATCATTAATACACAGCCATTTCTGAATTCACAGAATATTTATAAGGTGGCATCGTTTTAAGTTATATCTCATATTGTGAATACCTACTGTGAATACCAAGTATTCACAATATGAGATATAACTTATAACTTAAAATAACTTAAAACGATGCCACCTTATAAATATTCTGTTAATTCAGAAATGGCTGTGTATTAATGATGCTATTGCACTTAATATATACATAGTCTAAATTTGCTCGCAGCTTGAGGCTTTAGCCCTAAATGCATCTTAGAACATATGCAGGCTATTAAGCATAAGAGTGTATAGGATTGTCCCTAGTACTTCATAAAGTATTTTCCAAGCCATAATAATAAATTAATGGAAACAACCTAGATATAAAAACCTTTTTTTTTTTAATATATATAATAACTTTTTTTTTATTTCTGTCAGTGATAATGTTCTAAACCCAGGAGGGAGAAGGTTTGGTTCATCTGAAATTTACAATGTGGGTAAGTAAAAAGTTTATACTATCCTCATTAAAGCATTAATAATTACATTTATTGCAAAACAAAGAAAGCTATTATAAAATCATTAACTGGTACAGTGGGTTCCACTTATAAATCATTAGTTAATTGAATCAACAACTTTATTGAATCAAAACTTGAAAACACAAATCTTTTACATGTTGCACTGTGTAAAATTTTTCTCTTATTAGAATCATAATTATATTAGATTTAATAAATTTGTGATTTAATAAATCATAATCATATTAGATTTATTAAATCACAAAAGATAGGGCTATACAATAATCCAGAATTTTTAAGTGTTTTTTTTTTTTTATATATATATATAATTTTATTTGTTCTGGTACACATGTACTGTATCAGCAAACTGCATATGTTGTTTACATATTACCTCAAGTAATGTTTTACTGCATACTGTGGAAAGTAATCATGGGGTATTTAAACAACCTAGATATAAAAAAATTTTTTTTATATATATATATATATATAATAGGATATTTGTTTACTACCTGTTGTCTTCCCCCTTTTCTAAATGGACTGTACTGTATAGTACACATGAACGGCAATTGAGTTAATTTTAGAATGCCTCTGACAGTAGCCTTTTCAAAAAACATTCTCATTGTTAATTTGTGACAGCCTTATTCAGTGAGCATTGTAAGTTGTGTTGCATAAAACATTAAGCACTAAAAAAGTGCTTTTATGTAATGATTTAAATTTTATTTCAGTTTATACATTTTACAGCTTTTAAAGACTTTTAAATGAGAAATGTTTTAAATGCCAATGCAGAACAAAAGGATTTAAACGTCACTGGAAAACATGAAATTTTAAAAAAGTATTACCTCATCTATGTTCTCAGTGAGAAGCTTTGACAAAGTTTTCAGGATCCTAAAAAATCTCAGTAACTTATGTGATTCTACTTCCTCTAATCAGAATGCAGAAAAAGAAAACCCCAAGGAAAAAGCTTCAATGTTGAAAGTGCTTTATTACATTATTTTACCCAAGGTAGAATGTTAAATGTTCCCATAAGTAGAGAAATTCTTATGGAGAAAGCTGCAGTTTGAAACTTTGCTTGGTGAAGAAAATTTTAAATCAACTGATGGCTGGTTATCCTGATGGAAAACCAGAATTAACATTGTTTACAAAAAATTTCATGGCAAAAAATAAGATACAAATGCCAGCAGCAGATGAATGGATAAAAAAACATTCTTCCAGAATTAACATAAAAATTATAAGCCAAAGGATATATATGATACTCAAAAAAAGTGGTTTTTATTATTGAGCATTACCTGATATGTCATTTACTTTTAAGAATAGCTCAAACTCAGTGGGAAAAAACAGAAAGATTGAGTAGTTTTGGTTATGTGCAATATGATAGAACTGCACAGATGACCAGTGAATTATTTTTTTCATTTGTAATAGAATGGGATAAGAATTAATTTCAAAATAGAATAAAATTGTTTTGTTTTTTGATAATTTGACAGAACATAAAAGTGAGCACCAGCGATATAAATTTAAATTTTTTTTCCTGCAAATATGCCATCTGCCATCAAAGAATAATAAAAACAATAAAAACCTTTTACAGAAAAGATATGAAAAAAATGAATATAAGTATAATTGATGGAGGAAATAAAAGTGCTGGAGAAATAGCTAAAAAAATTAACTTATTAGATGTGGTTCATATATTAAAAAAAGTTTGAAATGATGTAAATGTAAATACAGTTGTTAACTGCATCAGAAAAGAACTAGTTTATCCATGATTAAAATTATAATGAAGATTTTGTAGAAACTGATGAAGAATCAAACACTTGGAATTTACAAGCAAAGACATTTCAGTAACTTCCACTTTGACAGAACAAAGTATTACAGTTGATATTTTAAAAATCACAAATATTGATGAAGAATAAGAAGACCAGGAAGTGACAATGTTGCCTGCACCATCTTCCAAATAAGTTAGACAATTTTTAGGTATTTTAAGGAGCAATTTGGAGTTAAGAGGTAGGTAGCCAGCAGAATTTAGCCACTTATACAAGGTGCAAAATGATGCAGTTTCTTATCTTAAAGACAACATGATTCAATCAACTTTAGGCAGCTTTTTAATTAATAAACTAGTATTTTTTATTTGCAACATTATATGCTGTATTATGATTTTAAATACAATCAAACTTGGTTATAATGAGCACGGAAATAACAAGATCACGGCTGTAACGAGCAAAAAGCCATAATGATTTTAATTTATGCGTATTCCCCATAATCGCTCACTGTTATAACAAGCGTAATACATGGATATACTGAACAAATTTTGTTAACTATGTAAACATTCTTAATTGCTCGGGTTGTCGGGGCGCCTTCGTAGCCAGGTGGGAAGGAGCAGCAGTGCATAGTACACGCTTCTTGATTAGACCGGGGTTCGAGCCCGTCACCACCAAATACGGAGGATGCGGAAAGGTCAGGGAATGACCACCGCATATCCCGGAGCAATATGGCCTTAGTTGCTAATGCTCCTAAAAACCAAATAACAAATAACAACATCGGGATGTCGGAAAAACCCAATTCTTGGAATAGACAAAAAAATGCATCAGATTAGTGTCCGGTTTATGACCTTGTCCTCCGGGGATGGGGGCCTATATAATAGTGCAGTGGCATTCCGCTTGTCACATTACCCTGTTTATAGATTATCTTGTATTCACTGAACCATAAATTTATTTCGGGACATCTAAGGATTTTAGAAATGGGACTTCTAAGAATGTTGTATGCATTTCGGGCTTCTAAGAACTTTGTATGCAAATCACTTTATCATTCTAAAGTAAAATCAGTTAGAAATGAACCCTTCCTTCAGAAACATGTCTACTAACAAAAGAAAGTGTCTGTCGATTAGCGAAAAAGTCGAAATTATTCGTGAGTTAGAATATGGTGTGAAAAATGTTGAAGTGTGTAAAATGTTTTCTTTGTCCTCTTGAAATGTATCGACATTGTGGAAGAATAAAGTTGTTTTACTTATCGGCACTGGAAAAGAACATAACTGAAAAAAAAAAAAAAAAAAATTTAGAAAGTGCTAGGTTACAAATGTTAAAGCATTGCTTCAATGGTTCACCATGCAAACAAGTGCTGGATTTTCAATAGACGGTCCGATCTTGAAAGCTCAAGTGGAAAAATTTGCTAAACAATTTGGACGCAACAATTTTGTATGTAACAATGATTGGCTAGATCGATTTAAAAACTTACATAATATCGTTTATGCAAAAATTAGTGGAGAACCTCAATCTGCAGATCAATAATGGAAAATGAATGGATTGACCATGTTTGGGCAGAAATCAGGTAAGATTTCAATGAGAAGACATCTACAGCAGTTGTGCTACTGCAACAGGATCTAGAAAACTTGGGCAGATGGGCTGAGAAGTGCAGCTGAAGTTTAACGTTGAAAAATGCAAAGTACTGCATATGGGTAGAAGTAACCCCAGAGGAACATACCAACTGTGTGGTATTGCACTTAGGGTGGTAGAAAATGAAAAAGACCTGGGAGCGATTGTGCAGTCAGATACGAAATTTTCTGAGTAATGCAGACAGGCTGCCAGGGCAGGTCATGGGTATTGTCAATAACATACAGGAATTTTGCTAACAGAGAAAAGGAGGTGATTATCCCTCTGTATAAGGCAATGGTCAGGCAATTCCACACCTTGAGTGCTGTGTACAGGTCTGGAGGCCCCATTTTAGGGTAGTAGGATGTAGAGCTGCTTGAGCGTGCACAGAGAAGGGCAACAAGATTGGTGAGGGGAACAAAGGGGTTCTCTTACTAAGAAAGGCTTAAGTTCTGCAAATTGTGGTGGCTGGAGACTAGGCACCTGCAAGGTGATCTCATTGAGGTGTACAAGGCGTTGAATGGGTTGAGAACACTGAATTCTGATGGGATTCTTCTGCTTGCTCAGATTATGAACCTGAGGGGGCATAAATTCAAATTGAGGAAAGACAGTTGTAGAATAGATGTGCCTTTAGCCAGCGGGTGGTTAATTGCTGGAGCAAACTTCCATGTCGTTGTGGAAGTTGATAGCTTAAATAAATTCAAGGAGGAACTGGACAAATGTTTAGAGGGAATGGTTATGTGAAATTTTTTTTTTTTTTCCTGGCTGATACTATATAAGCTGATACACTTGCTTTCTTGCATCACATGCCTCTATTCCTACTACTACTACAACAACGGCAACGAAACAGGACTTTTTTATAATTTGACACTTAACAATACATTTAAATTCAAAGGGGAAAAATGTGTTGGTGGAAAAAAATCAAAGGCTTGTTTGATGGTGCTTGTATGTTCAAATATGACCGAAACTGATAAAAAAAAACTGTTTGTTATCAGAAAATCATTAAAACCTTGGTTTTTCAAAAACGTAAGGAAACTTCCTATGGATTACACTGCAAACACGAAAGCTTGGATGACTTTGGATAATTTTCAGCAGTACATAAATGATTGGAATAAGGAGCTATTCAAAAAGAAGAAAAATATTTTATTGTTAGTTGATAACTGTCCTGCACATCCCCAGATTCAAAATTTGTCCAACATTAAGCTAGTGTTTCTGCCTCCCAATGCGACATCAATGTTACAACCAATGGACATAAGTGTAATCAAGAGTTTGAAATGATTTTATAAAAGTTTTCTAGAAAGAGAACAGAAACTTACCAAGTCTATATCAATATTGGATGCTAGAAATTTATTGAATGATGCATGGAACAACTTTACTTTGACAACCATATCGAATTGCTTGAAGAAATCAAAATTAAATTAAAATGAAATTTCAATTGAAGATGAAAACAAAGAAAACAACTACCATTATCCGAATAGTTGCTATGTAACAACGTTGTAGGTTTTAATACAGATAACATCGATGAATTTGTACAAGTCAATGACAACTTATTAACTAGTGGTCTTCCTATAGAGAGAGTGACATTGTAGATGCTGTGCTCCAAAAAGACGATAACAACGATGATTGTGATGATGATGATATGATGACAATTGAAAGTGAATCAAAATCAGTGCCGACAATCTCACAAGCTCAAAGTGCAATGGACACATTAGTCAATTTTTTTGAAGTAACTGAGGCAAGTAATGAGACTTTTTTTAACGCGTTAAGTGTTTTAAGGGAAAACTTAAGAAATATCAAAGTGAAATCTTTAAAACAAACATCAATTTTAAGATTCATAAATAAAGACTAATTGAAATCGTTTTCAATTAGTCTTTATTTATAAACTTGTATAAACTACAGATAATATGTAGGTATAAATACAAATAATATTTAAGTATATACTTATTATTTTTTCTCTAATATTTCTTTTGTTTTTTGAATTATCTTTTTATCAAGTTATTGAGAATTTAAAAAAAATAGGAGGTAGATTTAACTCATCACTGATATAAAGTGTTTATTGTTTAACGGCCCCATGGGTTTCTCCATCACCGCTATCATGGATATAGCGAGTAACGGTTATAACGAGGAAATTTTATCAGTCCCCTGATGCTCATTATAACCTAAGTTCAACTGTATATACAAGATACTGTATATATTTTTCATAATTTTTATTATTCTTTTTCTATTATATGTATTTGTATTCATTTATATGTATTTATATTCATAATTACTTTACTGTAAATAAATGATAAACAAGTTTTTTCAAACTTTATTTTTACAAAAAAAAAAAAAAAAATCCTGATAATTGAATTAACTGAATTAATATTCAATTTCCTGATATGATTCCTATATGCCGAACCTACCGTAACTCATTTGACTAGTAACTTAAGTCAAAATAGATTAATCTGGAATCTGTTTTGAAAATTACCTATCAATCCCAGGTAGGGGCTATAGGCCAGATAATTACCACCATATTATTTTGATCAAAAGGGAAGCTATTGTCCCCTTTTGGACAAAATAAATGTTGATTTTTTTACTGCTACATGATCATATTAGCTTAATGATTACCAAGATTTAGCCCCCTGCTTTAGAAAATCCTATACAAAGACTATAGTATATAGTAAGCAGCCTCCGTAGCCAAGTGGTCGAGAGTGTAGTAGCACACACTCTTTGAGTAGACTGGGATTCAAGCCCCTGACTGCTAAATACGATTGATCTGCCAACCTGCACCGGACCAGCTTGGCAGATTATGGCCCATTTCTCTCAACATGAATCGTTGAGGAGGCTTCCATCCTGCAGTTGATTTTTTTTTTTTTTTTTTTTTTTTTAGAAAATCCTAAAGTGTGAATGTATGTAATAAAAGGTGAAGTGCAGCCATTATCAACCCACTGCAGGATGGAAGCCTCCTCAACAATTCATGCTGAGGAAAATGGACCATAATCTGCCACGCTGGTCCAGTACGGGTTGGCAGATTGACTGTATTCAGCAGTCAGGAACTTGAACCCGGGTCTACTCAAAGAGCGTGTGCCACTGTACTCCCAACCACTCAGCTACGGAGGAATGTATGTAATACACAATACTAATATTAATAATATTAAATACAAGAAATATTAAATTCTTTTGGGTAATTGCATTAATTGAATTAACTCTAACTTAGAATGTAATAGACGCTTTCCATTTTTTCAAATAGGTTATATGTGACAAAACCTGATTTTGAACATATTTTCAATTTTTTTAACTTTGTATTCTGAGTGACTGACATTATATTTATTTTCCTTAGTGGATAAGTTTAGGGAAGTTGAAGAAAGTGTGTGTGTGCCATATTATGCTAGAGATGGGCAGGAAACAGTAATTTTATTTCTGAAGATGTCTCGTGGATGTACCCTTTCTAAAGATATACAAGATAAAATTATTCAACAAATAAAAGAACAGCTTACTGCACGCCATGCTCCTGGATTAGTTATAGAGGTTACAGATATTCCTGTAAGTAGCATAATATTCATTTGAAATTTACTTTATTCATTTTAATTTGTGATTTCAAATGAATATAAAATTATGAATATTGGAAAAGCCTAATTTAAACATTTTCAGAAACTTTCACATAAAAAAGAATTACTCCTACTTAAAAAATAAAAACTAATAGAATAATCATGCCCATATACAACTGAACAAAATAAAACTCTTCCCTAATTATAGAAAAGTACAACTTCTAAAATTATTTATAAATTACAGAAAAATATAAATTTTTAACAAAACTGGCTACATTTTTGGCTATGCACCTTGAGGACGTATCTCTATAATCTTTTGGTAAATTCTGGGTGGATAGCATCATATTGTAGGGTGATTTTCACTGCTGTGATCTCCTGGATTCTTGATGCTTTTTAGTGGACAGCATCCTGTTTTACAAGGATGTGGGTTTTTGACTGAGAAGTTGTGATCTCTCAGAATCTTCTAACATATGGCAAGGTTAGAAGAACAGATCCATCATTGTCCAGAATGATGCCCATGTGCACCCCTTTACTAAAGAAAGTTGGGTTTTTTTGTTTTTTTTTTTGCTACAGTTTGAAGAACAAGCAAATATCAAGTTTTGTGTGCATCTAGGAAAGACTATCTCACAATTTTTCTACATATTCACAAAATTTGATATTTTCTCATTTTAAGGATGGTATGAAGTTAATTATGACATCTTTGCACATAGTAGTATGAAAAAAAAAAAAAAAAAATCAATCTGACAAACACTGTACATGTCTACTTTTTCTGGCCTTCACAACTCACTTGAATATATGCCTCACCCAAGGTGTTGAACTAAGCATACTTTTACATGTCCTTGCATGTACCAAGATAATAGATTATTTTGACAATTCTGAAAACAGCTATATTCAGGTGTACAAAATGGTATTTATCAAAGCTTGAAATAGAAAATTTTACAAATGGAATGTTCATTAATAAATTATCTTATAATTAATAATAAAATGGGTACATGATAATTTTGCATTCCGAAATGGATATTAATGAAATTCTGATTGCATATTATTTCAGTGAATACAGCATTTTATATAAATTACCATCATATTTGGCAAAGAGAAGTTTTATTTAATTCAGTTAGCATAATTATCACTTTAAATAGTTCAAAAATAAATAATTAATCTAAATCTAGAAACAGATGAGCTTATTGAACTTAAGTTAATAAATGAAATATTTATTTTCTAGCGTAATACATCAGGTAAGATGGTAGAAAGTGCTGTGAGACAAGCTGTAGCTGGAAAAGAAGTAGAGAACATATCAGCAATTGTTAATCCTGAGTCACTAAAGTTCTTTTACAATATTTTTAATGAGTTAGCATTATAACAAAATCTTGCCTATGTTAATGAAATCTGCCTTAAGAAATAAAATAATTATTTGGTATGTTATTTTATTTTGTCTTACAGGATGTAACATGCACTAAATCACAGTGACAAAAATCATACAAATGACTGTTCTGTACAAAAAAAAAAAAATTCTCAAATTATGACTAGTAAAGGATAAAAAAGGAATGGGCAAAAGGAATGGTTCTTTAAGGTAAAATAGATAAATTTTACCCACTGCTTTTGAATGTTCCTTCTAATAATTTTTAATTCCTGAAAAAAAAAAAAAAAAAAAAAAAAATTCTTAGGGTACTCTTAGACCCTGCACCTGGTACAGGGTTAATTAACGCAGTTTGACAGAAATGCTTTTTTGACATTTTATATTATAACAGTATAAAATGTGTCCGTCACAGGAAGGGTAAAAGTAGTGTAATTGTATTTTAATTAAAATATACAGTTATGGAGTGGATATACTATGCACACCTTGAGAAATATCAATCCAGATTTTGCCAATTACGACGGATCACCCAGCAACAACTGAATGTCAGAGATCCATCTTTGGTGAGGAAATATATATACACATCTGAAATCTGAGCATTAACAGCACCCACCAACAGAAAGTATACTTACTGGCTCCTACAATGGATTACTCACAAACATCTCTTTCTCTCTCTCTCTCTTTCTCTCTCTCTCTCTCTCTCTCTCTCTCTCTCTCTCTCTCTCTCTCTCTCTCTCTCTCTCTCTCACACACATATCAGAGGATGACCAATATGGCAGGTGGCTTTAGATATCACTAGGCTGCTCTCTTTGGTGGCTTACAAGCAGTTGGTACTTGCTGCAAAGATGCTGTGTGGTATAATTCCAGAACCAAAATGATGCAGTTTTCCCTTCCTCTCTCTCACACACACACACACCACGAGAATTCCCCTTCCTTGTACATACACCATGCCTTAGATCAGCACCCATGCTCAGAACATGCTTTACCAGGCTGGTGCTAATAGACTAGTTCCTCCTAAGATGATTCTGATTTTTGCAAATTCATCCAAGAGCATAGATGAAAATTCCTGCACACTACTTCCTATATACTCTCCTAGTTAAGGTGTATATTAAAAGAATACAACTGAGCTATCTTTTCCCTTAATGTCCTCACATATGCTGCATGATCCAGTGGCATTCATGTAGTGTGTAAGCTATTTGATCAGATTGTTGACATGGAGGCAGGTCCTTATTCCTGAATTTTTCAATCTCCAATAATTTTGGGATGGATAGTATTGAAGTCATTATGCAACAGATGAAATGGTGGAATCCTGAAATTTTGTTTATGGAGGTTTAAATGAACTGTAAGGTAAACTATTTTACATACTTCAATTGGTTTGTTTGTTTGGTGAGAACATGTTGTTAAGAGGCAGAATGAAATGCAAGAGTTAATGAATGAATATTTAGTTTTCAGGACTTACATTGTCAATTTAGTTTTCAGGACTTACAAGTCAATTGATAGAATTCACTCTAATTCTACTTTTAAATAACTTTACACAACTAACTAAATCTAATCAACTAACATGTAACTTGTGTTCATAATCTACTCAATATTCACCTTTTATCTCCCCAATTAAAAACCCCTTATGTATGTTATGAAGGGTACTGTACATGGTTATGTTCAGTAAAAATCATTTATTAATTTAATCAACAAAAGTTAATAATATGAATTGGCAATACGAAACAGTGGAATCTAACATGAACAAAATTCAGACTTATAGCACATTACATTGAATGAATTTAAAAGCACTAAAAATAACTTTATGGCAGTTGGTAGTGAAAGGAAGTCAGACCAACAGGAAATCAGGGAGACATTTCTTCAAAACAATCAACTGGAAAAGTGTTACTAAAAAAAGAACTATGAGAGAAGAAAAAAAAAATCAATAACATAATAAAACACAGCAAATGGCACTGTATGATCTACATATTTTTGATGTGAAAGGTTTATGAAACATATATTACTCTAGTAAAGTAAATGGGTTAGAAGTCAGAAAAAATCTGATGACATTCAACTGTTGAATTTCTGTAAGTTGTAATTTTAAGGAAATACATATGGGGTAAGGTTGTTCCAAAGAACGGGAGTAGACAAGATAAAGTAGAGTTTAGAGTTTGGGTGCTACGTGGTTTGGAAGAAAGGGGTAGCATTATAGATTTCAAATTAGCAAATCAGTGCCCATGAAAATTGGGTGTACACCAGAAATTATGTGTCTGTATGAAAGAGTAGAGTGAGATCATTAACTTACATGGTCCCCAATATTTCATGGTGTTATATTCCTTCTGAGCAGTTTTGAAACTGTACAGAATTAACAGCTGCTCAGAAGAAAAATACAAGAAAAAGAGAGAGAGCCTAATTTTTTGTAAGTAGTATTTCTAACACATTTAAATCAGAGGTTGGAAGTTAATTCAAGTTGTGAAATGTAGTGAGGGGAGAGGAATACAAATCATGAGTCATCTTGCATATGGACCCTCCCTCTCTCTCCCTCCCTCTCTCTCTCTCTCTTGCAGCTTATTCTATCCATCCTAAGGCAGCTGCAAACTCAAAATTTGGATATCACCTTTCACAGATGTGCAGGAGCCTTACTACCTCCACCTTTGAGTGGCCTACTGACTGTTCTTCACAGTAAATCACTTTGTGTGAAGTTTCTGAATTATTGTATAATGAAACTTGCTTGGCATCCATTTTAAATAGTGCAGTGCGACGTATGTTTAAAACCATCCATATCAAAATGATGTGCATATGAATATTTGCATTTGCTTGACTGATTCGTGCAGACAATTCTGCCCAATTTACAAAAGTTGTTTACAAGCATTATTATTTATTTATATATTTTTTGATATATGTAATCAAATCCAACCATTATTAGATTTTGATTTATAGATACCAAATCTGCAGTTGGAAATGATATAAATGCTAAATATGCAAAATCTTATTTATAGATAATAGAATTTTTGCAGTCTGATAACCAATCTTTCTAACAAAATGCTGGTGATTCTATTATATAATACCCTATTCATATAGTTAATACATTCACCTGTTAAAATCAAGGATTCAAACAAGAATAAGGTATTTATTTAAATGACTCTAAAATAGCTAAGGGGCTAGGCATTCTCTGTTACATTATTCCCAGTTTTACAAATAAAATTGGCATAATGCAATAAAAAATTTTACAAAACAAACATAATAAAATTAGAGTTTAACAAACTGGAATATAATTTTTTTTACCAAATACAATGTCAAAAAAGCTTAATATTTAGTATATATGACTGGTAATCCCTATTACACTAGTACCAAAAGTGAATTAACCTTTAACCAGGCACAAAAAAAATTCTCAAACTATGATTAGTAAAGGATAAAAAAAAAGAGTGGAACAATTATTAGAAGGAATGGGCAAAAGGAATGGTTCTTTAAGGTCAAATAGATAGATTTTACCCACTGCTTTTGAATGTTCCTTCTAATAAATTTTAATTCCTGAAAAAAAAAAAAAAAAATTCCTGGGGTACTCTTAGATCCTGCACCTGGTACAGGGTTAATTAAATTTCAGCTCCTGGTATAAAAACTAATTTTACTAACTAACAAACTGCTGAAATACAAAGGTTAATAGTATTTTGTGTTAGTTCTTTAGCCAGTATCCCATACTTGTTATAGAACTAACACAGAAATAATGACAGTGGTTCCCATCATTTTGATTTATAAATAATAATAATGAATATTTATAAATATTCATTATTATTATTAATTTTCAAAAAGTAAAAGGAACAAGGTATATATAAATTAAAATGTTTCTCAAATTGATTATCCTTTTATGCTCAAACCCTATAGGTTGAGAAAACTTATGTTTTCTCAACAATATAATTTCTCAAAAAAAAAAAAAAAAAACACATAAGCCTAGATATACTGGGAAAAGGATATTGAAGTTAAGGGGTTTGGCAAAAAAAAAGGGGGGGGGGAGGTAAAACATTACACTACTTAAGGATGAAAAACAAATCTAAAGCAATCCTTACAGTACACAAATGCAGTTCATACATTTAAAGTGACTAGATCTAGAGGGAAAAAAAAACAAAGTTTGCCATAACAAGCTCAATATTTAAATACAATGTTTTATGTAATTGTCATCTTATATGGCAATAATGACATCCTTCTCCTACTTGCAAAGATCCTGTACATCACAGACAGCACACTATTTACCGGAATAGCCCAACATTGCATAGTAAGTTTCATGCTTGATTATAAGTCTTTGTACTGAATCACCTAGCTTCTTCCCCACTGACTACATTTCCTTAGTCTTGGTGCACTAGTAGGCTAGTTCATGTGGTCTTTTATTTTTTGTTGTGTAATATGTTCATACAAGTGTGTGTTCATGATCCAATTTGCATGTTCAGGCTGAAAACCCAGAATAACTCATAAGGGGACCCTACACCTCGCCCTAAGATTTAAAAATTACAGCCCGGACTGAAAAGGCCTTAAAGAATTCTTACAGCCTCCAAAGAGAAACACACAGGAACCAGTATGGGATGTTTCCATGTGCTAGATAAAGTTTTGACAAAAAACATTTGTGTTGCAGCATTACAGTTTTTTACACTTTCCAATTCAGCACAGATGTTACCTTTGTATACTTTTATATCTCACTCTGATAAAAAGTTTTCACTTTCAATTGCATAGTGTTTGTTCACATTTTATTAAAAATATTCTGATATATGGTCTTCCCATTCTCAGAATATAAAAATCCATTAATTGTGAATTTTGAGATGGAATTTCTTGGAGTTGATAAACTTCAAAGTCAATAAGTTGATACAACTTAATGACGTTTCAACTTCAATGTCAATAAACTGATACATCTTAATGACTCTTTTCAACTTCAGCCTTCAAGATGAAAAATGAAGAAATGCTGCATGCCTAATATGAAAATATTCATACACCAGCTTGATTTCTGTTCTTTGACTTTATGTTTCAATGCCAAGAAATTACCCTCACAGTGCTCATTTAAAATGATTGAAGCAAAACGAAGCATTCTGACATAGAGGACATAGCGTAAAATATTGACAAGCATGAAACACTTGCTTTGAGGGACCAAATCAAGCTGTCTTAGCCACCATAATTTCAACTATGAATTGTTACTGGTGGATTTCAATATCAGTGTTTGTCTTTAATACATAAGGATTTAAATATTTTATATTAAAATTTTATAAATTATATTTTTAATTCATCTTCTTAAAAAAACTAGTCATCAAAATATACTTATATCTATCTTCAAGTTGGCAACAATTTGAAGTGACATTGTCTTATTGCTTGCATATTAATTAATACTTGTAAATTAAAACATCTCATAAAATACTTTTACAGAATATGTAAAAATTACATTCAAAACATAACATACACATTACGACTAGGCAAAATAAGAATAATAGCAGATGCTAAATTAATAAAAATTAAACAACCATTGCAGATAATACTCTAATTAACGAGGGATTATAAACATCAGTGTTCACAAGGTTACTGATGTTTATAACCCCTCCTTTAGTTTGTAGGGATTGATGCTTTTAAAACTCTTACTACATGCTCTGCTGACCTAGTTCAGTTTTTGGTGTTCTGTATTGTGTATTTTTGAGGTGATGTCATCCAACTTTACGCTTAACATACTGAAATACAAATGTGTGAACTGAAACCTTCTCTGATAATGGATTTATATATAATCATTCTTCAACACCAGTAATAATAAATAGCTTAATTTTATTAATACTATTATTATTATTTAACCAAGCCACATCTGTGGTTACAGAAATACAAATTGGCAGCCACACAGTTAACCTTTCATAATTGATATGTAAAAAACAAAAATTAATATGGTGAAATCTTTATCAAATTTCAATTGAAAAAATAGTAATCTAATCAAAACCCTAAAGTTAAAGTGGACAAAAAAAATTCAAATCAAGTTATTTTCAAGGCTCACAAGGTTATAATATTTGAATGTAGAAACTGTGCATTTTTATATGAATTACAAATGTTACAAATAATTTTGTGATTCCATAAAGTAAAACATGTAATGGCACTTTTTATGAAAATAAATGGCATTAACAATGTAACATTAAAAATTTTAAACGTATATTTTAGTTGCCATACTTCCTTTTAGCAGTTTTCACTAAATTTTAGAAGTATTTAAATATTTTATATTAAAATTTTATAAATTATATTTTTAATTCATCTTCTTAAAAAAAAACTAGTCATCAAAATATACTTATATTTATCTTCAAGTTGGCAACAATTTGAAGTGACATTGTCTTATTGCTTGCATATTAATTAATACTTGTAAATTAAAACATCTCATAAAATACTTTTATAGAATATGTAAAAATTACATTCAAAATAAATATCTATATAAAATGCAATCTCAAAGACCTCTTTGTATTTGGTCTATATATATGAGCTCATTCAAAATACAAAACTAGCAATTCCCATT
This sequence comes from Mastigoproctus giganteus, assembly GCF_048544385.1. Classification (NCBI taxonomy): domain Eukaryota; kingdom Metazoa; phylum Arthropoda; class Arachnida; order Uropygi; family Thelyphonidae; genus Mastigoproctus; species Mastigoproctus giganteus. The sequence continues at coordinate 226,195,080 of NC_143576.1, read as the reverse complement.
TTATAACACAATGTCCTACCAATGTCACAAGACACTACTTTGATTGAAGGAATTTGTGCAATTATGAAATATGCAAATATTTTGGTTTATAAAAGGTAATCAATAGCTAGTTCAGAATTCATTTCAACACAAACATGTCAACTGAACAATTAGCACATGGAAAATGGCTAATAAAGTTTCAGAGAGAAATGACATTTAGATTTCATGTGAGGAAAATGCCCATGTGTACTATTCTGAAGAATTAAATAATCCCAAGTTGACTTGAAAAAATAAGTCCAGAGGTGGTGACACTAACCCAAAAAAAAAAAAAAAAGTAGGCAAAAAGTAATAGCTGAGAGGAGGGCCAACAATTTTGTGAATGGTTGGCTATGTCCTCTTGCCATCAGACCATAGGGAACCTGAGTTTAGAGCTGCAACTACAGGCAAGCCTGTAAGTGTTTCCATAACACATTGGAACCTCCATTCGATGAATTTTCACAGGAGAGCTATAATCTAAATGCTTTTGATAACAAAAACTAATTACAGATTTGTTACAGATTTATTTAACAAGTAAATCTGTAACAAGGGGAGCTTAAAGGACAGGGTGAATGCCCTCAAAGGATCTAACTTGAGGGGCCCATCAAGCTCTCAGGTGCCCACATCAGTGCCAGAGCTTGCACTTGAACATCACGCAACACAGCGGCAACCCCCAAAGCAGAATGCGCTGGTCCCACAGGAACTAATAGTTGTCGGTGACTCTATTGTCAGGGAAATGGGGAATATATTGTGTAAAAAGGATAGATGGAACAGGGTATGTCTGCCAGGGACAAAGACTGATGACGTAAAGTGGGTATCATCTTTTAAGGGCACAAAAGTGATATTGTTGTACACGTCACTAATGATATTAAGAGTAGGAGACCAGCTGAATTACTTAACAAGTACAGGTCACTGTTGAAAAAAAGCTGTGAATTAGGGTTGAATTTAAAGTGTCTGCAATTCTGCCCAGACACAATAAGAGGGAGTATATGATGAGAGCTTTGTCGATCAATTTGGCCCTGGAGAGATTGTGCAAGGCTCAAGGGGTAGAATTTTTCTCAGCCTAGTCTGTGTTTGTTAAAAGGAGAGACTGCTTCTAGAGAGATGGAATACACTTAAATAGAAAGGGTGCAAGAATATTTTTTGATGCTATCAAGGCAGTATTAGGTGGGTTGGAAAACTGCTAGCTTTGGGGAGGGATACACATACTAACAGATTAACAGTAGCCTCTGGCAGAGGTGAAAGTGATTCTTGCACTGCTTCTATTGGAATGAGCAGCAGACTGGAAAACAAGATGCAGAGGATTTCAGAGACTGCTGAGAGTCATTGTAGTACAAGGAAACATATGAGTTGTGTTAGGGTAGCTAAGAATAGAAACAAGTGCATGTATACTTGCATATACACCAATGCTAGGAGTTTGGTAAATGAATTTGAGGTGTTGGTCAAAACATCAAAAGCAGATATTATTGGGATATCAGAGACATGGTGTCACACAGATATAAGGAATGCAGAACTGGAATTTAGGGAGTACAATGTGTGCAAGAAGATAGATAGGACAGAATAGGAAGGGAGGAGCTATTATACTATTAGTTAAGAAACATAAAATCCAAGAAGTGCAGCCAGTCGACATCACTGGACAGTGCAGTGTCAAGTCAGTTTGGTGTGATATAAGCACTGGGAAATCAAATTTGAGAGTAGGAGTTTGTTCTAGGTCTAATGACTCTGATGAGTATAAGAAAAAAACTGTACAGGTAAATAGTGGGCCAGTAAATCAGAGTCTTATAATGGGGGATTTTAATTTCCCAGATATTAACTGGAATTTGTGGGTTGGTCACTCACACACTAGCAAGACTTTTGTGGATTTATTGGATGATTGTTTTCTATAGCAACATGTTCGGGAGTAATACTCTTGATCTGATTATCAGTAGTGATTCTTCATGCATTAAGAATCTGCAGATAAAGGAACCGCTAGGTGGCAGTGAACACAGTGTGCTGAAGTGGGATTTACTCAGAGGTAACTACCATCAGGCGTAAAGGGAAGGATTTTTGCTTTCGTAAAGGCGACTACAGAAGTCAGAGACAGTATTTAAATTCCATACTGTGGGAACAACTGATGATATTACCAACAGCAAATTCAAAATGGGAAGCATTCAAAGAATTAATCTTGGAAGCTACTAGGCTTTACATACCAACTAAGAAATATTGTTCGAGGTTTAGGCCTAAATGGATGTCAGATGAACTAATGAGACATATGGTAGAGAAGAAAAATGCATGGGATACATATAAATTAACATGACACAGAAGCCTATGATACATATAAGCTGGTCTGTAACCAAGTCACAAAGGACGTTAGGCAGGCAAAGGCAGATTATGAGAAATCTTGGGCAAAGGATGCAAAGAAATACAGCAAAGAGTTCTTTACATATGGTGCAAGGAAGCCTAAGGCTTATGCTGCACCAGCCAAAAAAATTCTGAATTATTCTGAGAGAGAGAGAGAGAGAGAAAAAAAAACAAGTCAGAAGTAGAAAGGAATAACCAAGAAAAAGAAGAATGAGGATATCCAGCTCAGGATCCTGGATGTGCCAAGCCCATACTCACCAGATGTGAGCCCCTTGGGTTGTCAGAGAGTGGTAATAAATGGATGGACACTGCTCTACATGGACTAATGTTATTAATGGAGTTCCCCAGGGTTCGGTGCTGGGCCCATTGTTATTTTGTGTATTTATTAATGAAGATATATCAGATTAATGTCCAAGTTTGCAGGGTTGTTAATAACACTAAATGGTCGGGCCACACCTAGAGTACTGTGTACAGGTCTGGAAGCCTTATTTTATGTAGGATGTAGAGTTGGTAGAATGAGTACAAAGAAGGGCAACAAGATTGGTGAGAAGAACAAAGGGGTGTGCCTACGAAGAAAGGCTGAATTTCTGCAAGTTGCAGCATCTGAAAACTAGACACCTGCGAGGTGGTCTGATTGAAGTGTATAAGGCCTCGAATGGTTTGAGCAGGCTCAATGCTGATGGCATACTTCCACCTGCTCAGACTAAGAACTTGAGGGGGACATAGATTCAAATTGAGGAAAGACAGTTGTAGAATAGATGTGCGGAAGTTTGTCTTTAGCCAGTGGGTAGTTGATTGGTGGAATAGACTTTCACCTGTTGTTGCGGAAGTTGATACCTTAAATAAATTTAAGGCTGAACTAGACAAACATTTGGAGTCACCAGATGGGCAAAATGGGAAGGTTTTTTTTTTGGCTGATGTATAAACTTGCTTTCTTGCATCATATGTCTCAACTAATGCTATAGTACTGATCCACACAGAGCTCTGATCTCAATCCAACTGAACATCTTTGAGGTAGCCTGAATGAAGAATTAGGTCATGGGCAAAAGAGCCTCTTCAAGCCAAGCTCAACAATGGTTTAAAGGAATAATTAGCACAATAATACTAGCCTTCTACCAGAAATTAGTACAAACTAATGAAGCAGGCATTATAATCAGAGGTGTGTCGATGTTATTAATTTCTTTGAAGAATAACTACATGTGACTTTTAGTAGAATAGTGTATATTAAAATGATACTAACCTAGGTAAACAGATCTATAAAAGCTACTAGCCATTTCTTCACAACTTTCTTATTGGTTACTAAAATAACAAAGTGACATTATTTGTATAAAGGCCTGTCACAATACACTTAACCTCATGTATACCTAAAACTTGTCTTAAAGGACTGACCTTAATCTAGGTGACCAACAAATGTGTTGGTTTTTTTTTTTTACAATGAGTTTTGAAATAAAAAAAAAAATAAATAAAACAAGTAACACTCCAAAAAATGTATATCACTTAAAACGTAAGCCAAGCATTTAAAATTGTTTAAAAGCGGTAGCACAACATTATCAATATCATACTGCTATGATTCCAATCTGGGTGACCATATTAGTAACGTTCCAAAACAGGATTTTACTTATACTCCTTACAATTATATATAGATGTTTATACAAGGGATCAGTTATGTTTGAACTTTTGTACAAGTGCTTCTTATATATACTTTAAAAAGATAACTGATTAACAGCATCTCAGTAAATGCTGAATGAAGAAATTCACCATCATGCAAGACATTACCGCTGCATTATAAAAGCATTTTTACACAATTTGGCATTTCTCATGTTATAGTTTAAATCATTAATAGATTGTCAAGTGCTGCTGATGTCTGATCACCCACCAACAGGGTGGCAATAACCATTAAAATAGATGTCTGTATACTAGCAGTGCATGATAAATAAATTGCAATTATACTTTATGTATTGCATTACAGATAAATGTATTGTTTATTTGTAATGCAACCCAGGATAACTTATTTTTAAAGTATCACAACATGAAAGCTCAACACCTACTTCAAGGACTTTATGCTCTATAAAGAGTTCCTTTTTGTGTTTAAAATGTGATGACATATGTGTTCAAGTATTTTTCAATATTTTTTTTGGATAATGCATTTTTTTACTAGTCAATTCTTAATATGCTGCTAGCCACTGTCATAGGAGTCAACTAATGGAATTTTTCAGCACAACTGCAAATTTTTCTGTATATTTAGCAAAAACAGTCATATTGGTATTGGAATGGTTAATTCTGGCGCAAGGGCTACTTAGGCCATATAAACAAGCTGAAGGTCACATTTCATTTTAAAAAAATGAAAAAAATTCTGGGAGATTTGCATCATTACCTATGAGCTGGCAGAGTGTCAAAAGTTCTTGAAGAAAACTGAATGATTCTTTTCGGGCTTGAGTGTATAAGTACATTCAACGAGAATGTGCTTCATTGTGAGAAGAGAGTTGTAGTGCATACACTGTGGAGGATCATTTCCTATAACAGGGGGTGACCAACTTAATTTGCGATGCGATCTACTTTTTTCCTTCAAAATGTGCCGCGATCTACCATCTCAAAAATTTCATTATGCAAAGTTAATCAACACATATTGAAAAATGTTGTTTATAAATTTTAAAATTCAATACAATTCATAATTCTTATTTTAAATTCATACGTATTTAAAATTTTAATTTATGTGAAGTTTGTGTCTTCATGTCATCTGCCAAGCTTTCAAAATTGGGGATATACTGTGATAAGGCCAACCGTAAAGAATCTTCTGTATGCAAGTCTGTAAGAGCACAGTGATTCTTCGTCTTTGTTTGAAATATGAAAAGGCCGATTCACATAGATATGTAGAACCAAAGCAGGAATTTAAAAGTTCACTGCATTTTTTTTTACATTTGGGTACTTTTCTTGGCAACCATATTTCCAAAACTCTTTTTCTAGTGATCTGGCTTTTAGGAAGATATCGTTTCGCAATGTAATAATTTCATTTTCAAGTAATATTTTCTCCATGTGATAAATTGCAGCGGTTTTTTCTGCAATTTGTTTCATATCTAAGTCGACATTAAATGGATAAGAAATACATTGAACAATATCTTCAATTGTTTTAAAATCGCTGAATCTGGTTTCAAAATCGTCCACAACATTCTCAATTTCAGAAACATATTTCTCACTATTAAATTAACCCCTGGCTTTTAGCCGTGAAGGGTATTGTGTACGGCATGTGCGTTTTGTATGCAATAAAGAGTTCTTCTAAATTCAAAAATAGGATATTTTTGCAAATGATTTTGCATATTTGCAAAATGGTCGAATTTTTTTTCTTTGAGATCCTTATCCATTGCCAAAAATTAATGTTTATATGCAGAAATACTACTATTTCTGTCAACGATAAAAAAATAAAAATGTCATCCACATTTTTTATTTTTTCCTTGTAATTCCAAATTCAGATCACTTAATTTACTGGTAAAATCTGCCAAGAAGTCAGATCACACAACTGTTCTGTATCTTGTAGCTGCTGATAATCATCTCCCCTTTGATCAACAAATTTCAAAATCTCTGTAGAAACTTACTCCAATTCAGCCACCTCACATCTGTGTGTCATATCAGATCTGGTCTTTTTCATCGAGTTGCATTTTGAAAAGTCTCCTTTGAAGAGATTGTCCTCTTCAAAGTTGTTTCACGATTTTGAAAGTGATGTCCATAATGCTTTTAGTATTTAATCTTTTGCTGGCTTGTTGGTGGATGATACAGTGGCAACTCAAAAAATCTGGGAATTCATCATCCTTTTGGCACAATGTGATTAATCCGTTAAGATGCCCCGCCATTCATTTAGCTCCATCTGTTGTTACTGATAGGAGCTTAAATAGTGGTAATTTAATTTTTTCAATAAAATGTTTGAATGAGTTAAATATATCAAGACCTCTAGTTCTTTCTTTTAATGAAACCATACCCAGCAGTTTTTCTCTAGTGGGAGAAGCACCGAAAACCATACAAATAAAAACGAGCAACTGAGCTGTATCACTGACATCTGTAGATTCATCCAGTTGTAAAGAAAAGGACACACAATTAGCAATATGGGCATGCAATTGTTCGCTCACATTTTTACTCATTTTTTCAATGCATTGCATCACAGTACTTCGAGATAATTGCAGATCTTAAAGGGCACTTTTAATTTCATTTTTGTTCTTAAAATTTTCAAAAAGAGAATCTGTTATTTCTAAAAGTGCTCTTTGATGAATTGACCATCAGAAAATGATTTGCATTTTTTTGCAAGAAGATGACTCACTTTAAATGATGCTACAGTTACTGCTTTAGATTGTAAATTAGGCGTCATGAAGAAATTTTGTTGTGCGAATAATCTGGATTTAAGTTCTAATTTATTTTTTCTAAGGTCACTATTTGGTGGAAAATCTGATTGGTATTTACCATGGAGTGCATTGAAGTGCCTTTCTAAATTTCCTTTTTTAGGTATAGCCACAGAAGCATTGCAAATCAAACAGCAACATTTTTCTTTCACCATTACAAAAAAGTATTCTAGTTCCCACTCTTGATGAAAATGATACGTTTTACTCTTTTTCGTAGTATTCATTTTAAATTAAAAAAGGTATTAAATTAACATATAAGTACTGTCCAGTTATTAAATCAGCAAAAGCAATGCTTACCGATTAAAACACTAAGTTGCGCGAACCGGAAAAATATTCTGTCTGAACAACTAATGTAGGATATTTTATGAAGAGGATTCCCGAATGAGGAAGTTGTTTCCAAAATAACCGGACAAACACGCCACCATTTATTGCTCTGCTCGTTATATCCTTATAAGAATCAGTTTTGAATGCCTTTGTGATATTTCTCTAAAGAGGTCACAACCATAAAACAATTTGCACTTTCCGGTTTATTGGGCTTTTCTGTTAGTGCAATCTAATTATAAACGGGTAGTAAACTCAATATTATTGCATTTGCAATAATACCAACAGCTGGAATTCTGTGGTGTTTTACGTTTATTATGGTGAAATGTGTTTCTCCTTCAATGAACTCTTCAATCATGCAAAAAAAACCAAAATAAATTTTCAAAATCCGCTCTTCATTCCTATTTTTGAAGCTTCGTAAAAATTTTAAAAAATAATGCGCAGGTAGAGAAACCTGCTGCGCAATATAAAATTTTGGTAGTATACCTGACCATGCAAATTGAGGGATGACTGTATATTTAAAATTTGTCGTGATTGACCGAAATTAAAGCTGTGATCGACTCGTTGGCCACCCCTGTCCTATAAGAAAAATACGATTGAGCTTACTGTGCCCGATTCATGCTCTGGCCAGGATGACTTCTTTCTTTTTGTTTACACAGAACCTAGAACCCCATAACTGTGGTTCAGATTTTATTTCACAGAGCTTGTTATGTAGCTGAGCTTGCCGTAGAAGTGTCCATTGTTCCTTACATGTATTTCTTATATGGGATCTGTAGTCCATATATGGAATGCAGAAATCTTGCGATGCTATTTTGGATGAATGTTTTGCTGCATAGTCTGCTTTTTCATTCCCTGATATCCCAGCATAGCCTAGGATCGCCAAATTAGTCATCAACCAAACTATGTAACATTATGCAATGTTTTTCTTCTCATCTCTCTTTTACTTTTCTGATTTACTTTTGTGTAATAGAAAGATCATTTTAAACGAATACCTTTGTTAGAAATTCTTTAAAAATCATAGTTCTGCTATACAATTTTTTATGGAGGAGAATATTATTTGCAAAGAATAATTTTAAGTGACACTTCCATTTTAAATTACAGAAATAATGGAAAATTACATGTTCAGGCTGTAAACAAAATCAGAGAAAAACAATAATGAATAATTTTGTAAAAAAATAAAGTTTAAGCTAGTAGAAAATGGGCAATTCCCTTTCCTTGGCATGCTCAAGAACTTCCAATGGAAGTTCCAGAATTAGGTGCTCAATTTTTTGGGAACGAGCGTAGCCTTGTGCAGGCAAAGCCTTTAACGGCTCCAGAAAATAGAGATGTTTTTTCTGTTTTATTAACTTAAATTGACATATTAACTTATTTTCTAGAGTACCTTTATATTCCTAGTTACGATAATTAGTTCAAATTTTAACTTAGATAGAGATTTTGTAGGTTATTACTTAGTATCAGTAAGGATATCCAATCAAAGTGTTATTCAAGTTTTGCAGCTCAGGCAAACGGAAAGTTTTTTTAGCTATATTTAGCCATTCAATTGACTAATTGTTATATTAAATTATTTTCTATAAGTATCGTATAGACCTAGTCAAGATCCTTGGTTTCTTCTGAATCCAGACAGCGAGATCTGGAAGTTAATTAATACTTAAGTGTGTGTAGATTTACTGTTCGTAACTTGCCGCCATTGTTATACAATACAACGTTATATCCCGAACTAGATAGCATTAGCTTAGTATAGTATAGTATAGTATAGTATATAATATTATCAATTAATCAGTAAAATTTATTAATCTTGTTAAACTTCATTGTCAATTAAATCGTACTTTTTAACTAAATACATATAACGACTTAGATTTTACAAACGTAACATAATTAATTAATACATAACTTGATACGGAAGTTATATATCGGAACTTAGAGGTAATACTCGATACTGAAAAAAAATATATATATAATGTTATAACTGCGTTGGGATACAAGTTTAGGGTTATAATTTTGTACTGGAATTGAAATTTTATTGAAATTGAATCGAAATCATGACTCAGACCAGAGCAGCAAAGCGAAAGACTCAAGCTAATGGGAGTGCTGTGGCTCGGGGAAGAACTGAGGGGGGGGGTCAGTTGCCCTTTGAATCACAGCCTTTTAAACTGCACTGCTTGCTTGATGTTTGTGGAGCAATCAGGTACGGGACATGATATTGCCAGGAGGGGGATGTCTTTGTGTGTGTGTGTGTGTGTGTGTGTGCGCGCGCGCGCGCGCGCGATGTAAGGAGTGTGAGGAAATGAGGTGAAAACTCAGCGTTGTTATAGGCCTATATGAGAGCTTGAAGCCAGGGTGGATGCCCTCGAAGGATCTAAATTGAGGGGCCCACCAAGCTCTCAGCTGCCCACATCAATGCCGGAGCTTGCACTTGGTCATCACGCAACACAGCGGCAACCCCCAAGGCAGAATGCGCTGGTCTCACAGAAACTAGCAGTTGTTGGTGAATCTATTGTCAGGGAAACGGGGAACATGGTATGTAAAAAGGATAACTGGAACACGACCGGGGTATGCCTGCCAGACCAAAGGTTGATGACGTTGTAGAGCAGATATCATCTTTTAAGGGCACAAAAGGTGATATTGTTGTACATGTTGGCACTAATGATATTAAAAGTAGGAGACCGGTGGAATTACTTAACAAGTGCAGGTCACTGTTGAAAAAAAAGCCATAAATTAGGGTTGAATTTGAAAGTGGCTGCAATTCTGCCTAGAGATGATAGGAGGAAATATATGATGAGAGCTTTGTCGATAAATTTGGCCAAGGATTGTGCAAGGCTCAGGGGGTAGAATATTTTTCAGCCTGGTCTGTACTTATTAACAGTAGAGGCTGCTTCTACATGGATGGGATACACTTAAATAGAAAGGGTGCAAGAATATTTGCTGATGCTATCGAGACAGTGTGAGGTGGGTCGAAAAACTGATAGCTTGGGGGGATACAAGGACTAATAGATTAACAGTAGCCACTGGCAGAGGGGAAGTAATTCTTACACTGTTTCTATCGGAATGAGCAGCAGCCTGGAAAACAAGATGCAGGGTATTTCAGAGACTGCTGGGAGTCATTGTGGTACAAGTAAACACATGGGTTGTGTTAGAGTAGCTAAGAATAGGAACAGGTGCATGTATACTTGCATATACACCAATGCTAGGAGTTTGGTAAATAAATTTGATGTATTAGTCAAAACATCAAAGGCAGATATTATTGGGATACCAGAGACATGGTGTCACACAGATATAAGGAATGCAGAACTGGAATTTGGGGAGTATAATGTGTACAGGAAGATAGACACGGCAGGAGGGGTTATGCTATTAGTTAAGAAATACATAAAATCCAAGGAAGTGAAGCCAGTCAACATTGCTGGACAGTGCAGTGTCGAGTCAGTTTGGTATGACATAAACATTGGGAGATCAAAATTGAGAGTAGGAGTGTGTTATAGGCCTAATGACTCTGATGAGTATAATAAGAAACTGTACAGAGAAATAAAGTGGGCCAGTAAATCAGAGAGTCTTATAATGGGGGGATTTTAATTTCCCAGATATTCACTGGAATTTGTGGGTTGGTCACTCACACACTAGCAAGGGTTTTGTGGATTTATTGGATGATTGTTTTCTACATCAGCATGTTCGGGAGGCAACTAGATGGAATAATACCCTTGATATGATTATCAGTAGTGATTCTTCATGCACTAAGAATCTGCAGATAAAGGAACCACTAGGTGGTAGTGATCACAGTGTGATGAAGTGGGATTTACTCAAAGAAGTAACTACAATCAGAGGTAAAGGGAAGGGTTTTTGCTTTCATAAAGGCGACTATGATGGGCTGAGACAGTATTTAAATTCTATACAGTGGGACCAACTGATGATGTTACCAACAGCAAATTCAAAATGCGAAGCATTCAAAGAATTAATCTTGGAAGCTACTAGGCTTTACATACCAACTAAGAAATATTGTTCATGGTTTAGACCTAAATGGATGTCAGATGAACTGAGACATATGGCAGAGAAGAAAAATGCATGGGATACATATAAATTAATGGGTGACACGGAATCTTATGATTGATATAAACTGGTCTGTAACCAAGTCACAAAGGAGATTAGGCAGGCAAATGCAGATTTTGAGAAATCTTTGGCAAAGAATGCAAAGAAAAACACCAACGAGTTCTTTACCTATGTAAACTCTAGAAGGAAAGGGATGAATCAGATTGGTCCACTGGATATTGATGGTTAAACTGTTGATGATCCTGCTCAGGTGGCTAACAAACTAAATGAGTATTTTTCATCTACATTCACACATCGGGAGTTATTTAGGGAGGGGAATGCCAGAGGTGAGTTGACCTCTGGCAGTGAGCTAGATGATTTTGCAATAACTGAGAGGAAAGTGGAGGAGAAATTGTTGAAGATAAACATAAAAAAAGGAACCCGAGGTGGTTGGGATCTATCCAATTATATTAAAGGAGGTATCAAAGGCAGTAAGTAAACCCTTAGCCATAATTATGAGAGCTTATTTGGACTCAGGGGAGGTACCCATGGACTGGAGATGTGCAAATGTGACCCCAATTCACAAAGGAGGATCAAAGGGCAACACAAGTAATTATAGACCTGTTAGTTTAACTTCTGTTCCAGGAAAATTAATGGAGGCACTGGTAAAAGAAGCACTGCAGGACCATCTAGACAAGACTTCAGTTATAGCTCGGACACAGCATGGTTTTGTTAAAGGAAAGTCTTGCTTGACTAATCTGACTGAATACTATGATGTGGTCACAAAGGACTGGATGCAGGGAATAACTTTGATATCATATATTTGGATCTTAGAAAGGCTTTTGATACTGTTGCACATGGAAGGCTGCTGAACCAATTGGAGCAGTGTGGCACTGGAGGCAAATTGCTGCTATGGATAAAGGGGATGGTTGAGTGGGAGAAGGCAGAGAGTTGTAATCAATGGTCACTGCTCATCGTGGACTAATGTTATTAGTGGAGTCCTGCAGGGTTCAGTGTTGGGTCCATTATTGTTTTCTGTATTTATAAATGATATTGATGATGGTATATCAAGCTTACCGTTCAAGTTTCCAGACGATACGAAGGTTAGCAGGGTTGTTAAGGACACTAATGACAGTACGCTGCTGCAACAGGATCTAGAAAAGTTGAGCAGATGGGCTGAGAGGTGGCAAATGAAGTTTAACATTGACAAAAGTAAAGTACTACATATAGGAAGCAGTAACCCCAGAGTAATGCATCAATTCTGTGGTACTACATTGACAGTGGTAGAGAATGAAAAGGACCTGGGGGTAACTGTGCAGGCAGATATGAAGTTTTCTGAGCAGTGCAGATGGTCTGCAAGAGTAACTTATGGTGTTTTGTCAATGATATACAGGAATTTTTCTAGCAGGGATAAGGAGGTGATTATCCCCTTGTATAAGGCAATGGTCAGGCCACACCTTCTGTACATTATACAGGTCTGGAAACCTCATTTTAAGAAGGATGTAGAGCTGTTGGAAAGAGTACAGAGAAGGGCATCAAGATTAATGAATGGAAAAAAGGGTTGCTCTTACAAAGAAAGGCTTAAGTTTTGCAAATTACAGTGTCTGGAGACTAGGCACCTGTGAGGTGATCTGACTGAGGTGTATAAAGCCTTGAATGGTTGGAGCATGCTCAATGCTGATGGGATTCTTCCTCTTGCTCAGAATAATCACCTGAGAGGGCATAAATTCAAATTGAGGAAAGACAGATGTAGGAGAGATGTGCGGAAGTTTGCCTTTAGCCAGGTAGTAGTTAGTTGGTGGAACAGACTTCCATCCTTTTTTGTGGAAGTTGATAGCCTAAATAAATTTAAGGCTGGGCTAGACAGGTATTTGGGATGAACGGAGGGGCGAAATGGGAGAGTTTTTTTTTAGCTGATGCTGCATAAGCTTGCTTTCTTGCATCATGTGCCTCTACTAATGCTAAAGCACGTGGCAGTCATTTCCTCCATCCAGAACTCACAACTATTAGATACAAGGCCATGAATAACATCAACCCACCCACCTAAAAATGTTTATTCAAAAGCCAATTTGTTCACTGTGGTAGCCTGAAAAACCGAGAATAACTAATAATATGGAAATGCTATTCCTTTCTGCCTGATATCTAACTACAGTCCTGACTGAAGTGGCCTTTAAGACTTCCAGTCTCCAATGACCATAGGGGTAGCATTGCTCGTTTGGAGAGATCTAAATTCAATCTCAGACCTCTACAAATGAGAAATGTTGACAACAGTTTCAATCATGATTGCTGTAAACCAGAGATACTGTGCATCAAGTATTATAATTTAAAAAGTGAAGGGAAATAAGTGAGTGGAGTCTTCTATAGACTGAAGATTCTTATCTCTATTTAATATTTTTAGCCAATTTCACTATGCTAACCTCATACAATAGCTTAATTATATTAAGTTAGGGAAATATTCAAAAGGTAGGCAGTTAGAAGAATGCCATCAAATTTTGTATGCAGAGGAATTTTGTATTTTGCATGCTTTCCCATTGAAGCCATTAAAAAAATCATTATCAGTCCTTAATGCAGACTAAGAGAGACTAATTCATCAAAAAAAATATTTTTGTTTTGTGCAGTACTTTGTTCTATTAAACTGGGAATTCTCTAGCTTTTAAGAGAAGATAAATAATTATTTAGTCTGACTGCCAAACAAACTGATCAATTGCATTAAATGCACAAAAAAATCTTTTGTAGTGATAAAAAGGTTCCTTTAGTCAACTCTTGCCATCATTTTGTAGAGACCTCAAATCTGCCTTCCATATGAGTGCAGCAAGTAAATAAACAAAACATATCCCAACACATTAGCAGAAAGAGGGTGTAGAAACCAAGGCACCTGCCTCAGGTGCAAGGTTGGAAGCAATGCAATAGATAAAGGATTTTATGATACAAGTTCACATAGTATACTTAACTACAAAAGAGGGAGGGGTGCATCTGAATAGCTGCACTGGGACCAGATACACCTCATTCCAGCTCAACATAGCAGAGAGCTTCTTTTCTACACAACATCCATACCTACACAATCTTTTAAAAGATATTGTGAAGCCTAATAAAATTGCATATCAGTTATATCCTGAATTATTATGAATTTCTTAATTGTCTTTAGAGAATTAAGACAATTAAAAGACAATTAAAATAACCAGCTCATTTTTTAAATCTCTGAAATCTTTTAAAAGATATTGTGAAGCCTAATAAAATTGCATATCAGTTATATCCTGAATTATTATGAATTTCTTAACTGTCTTTAGAGGAAAGACAATTAAAATAACCAGCTCATTTTTTAAATCTTTTTAAATCATCTTGAAATTTAAATCATCACTGAGTTGTCAGGTTCTGCACTGACTGAGTACCTGGCCATCCACTGCTTAGAAGGCAATAACCCACCTAAATAACCAAATATAAAATCATATGGGTGTTAGACCTGTATTACGAATAAATAATAAGCTTACTTCTCATTTATGTCATTTAGAAAAAGGTCAATCCGTTTAAATTGTATATAAGATAATGCTCTGCACTGCAATGAATCTTTTTGTACTTGTATATATAAAACATTATTATCACTCTTCATATACAAACTACTACAGCTAGGCATTTTTTTAATGATCATAATCAGTGGATGATTAAGACAAAAATAAAAAGACATCCATAGTTTGTTAGGTTAGTTCTGAAGTTAGTAATGAGTTGTATTCTCATTCACAGTGCTATTCTGCGAATAAATGAAAAACCATTACCAATTTACAACACAGATGCTTTAACCACAGTTTTAATAAATATGTTGAAAACTAAAAGGGATCTGGTTCTGTTTAGCATTAGTTCTTATGAAAGAAAGCAAATTCTTTCAAATATGGATCCATGAGTGATAAAAATGAAAAAAAAAAAAAACTGCAACCAGACTAACCTATGAGCTAAATGGCTATGGTTAAGGCTCTTGTAGTTTAGGCCCTCATTCCACAGTGAAGTATACTAGCTTTCAATAACAAATATCAACATAACAGACCATTAACCACAGGCCCCTCATAGCCTTAACTGTTCTTGAACACCATGTTAAATAAGGCCTTACTTAAAAGCATCAAGGTGTGAGACAAATGTTTCACACCTTGTCTCACAATGATTATAATAAAAGGAAATTTCTGAAAAGCTACAAACTACTCATGCCACTTTAGTAACTGGTAATAAAAATATTAAAAGATTTCTTCTGAGTAAAATCACAAACAGATGTTTAAAATATAAAAATTCCAACAAAAGCATAAATAATATTTTTGTATTGCTCTGAATATACAATAAAAAACTTAATTCTCCACTTCTTCAAAGAGTTAATCTGATGCATGCTATGGTATCTTGCTTCCACTGGAATCTTGTTCTCCACGTGAATCAGGAAGACCAAAAGAAGATGCAACAACATTTGTTATAGTTATTAGGAAAATGCCAATAATAGTTATATTATTCACCAGTTCTGCTCTTGGCTGTTGCTTTGTAATATTAATATTATAACGAAAATTCAGTACGAGCAAGACTCCAACAATGACCTGTAAAATGAAAGAAGATTTTTATAAAATTTTGGCCAATTACAAGTTATTACTGTATATACACATTAGTTTCTATTTTATTCAAAATTAGGCATCCTCCGTATTTGGTGGTCACGGGTTCGAACCCCGTTCTAATCAAGAAGCGTGTGCTACACACTGCCACTCCTGCC
Source organism: Mastigoproctus giganteus (assembly GCF_048544385.1). Classification (NCBI taxonomy): domain Eukaryota; kingdom Metazoa; phylum Arthropoda; class Arachnida; order Uropygi; family Thelyphonidae; genus Mastigoproctus; species Mastigoproctus giganteus. Next base: position 226,179,267 of record NC_143576.1, on the reverse strand, counting down.
CATGGAGGTGCCAGAAAGGAATGGATGAATGAACATAATTACCCTAACAATTTGTTCATTTACTAACTTACATCACTTTCCCTAAGTATACATTATCAAACAATTAGCTGGTTAAGAGCTTTTATACAACTTGAAAATATCTAAAATTTTTGAAGTTGACATTTTATTTTATTTGACTATTGTAAGAATAAAATTTTATTCTTACCATTTTATTGAAAATAGTTTTCAACCTTTTCTTAATAACAGCACCCCTAAGTCATTTATTTTATCTTGCGACACTCCTACTCAATTTTTTGCCTGTTAGATCCGATTCCTCTCTCTCTCATATATATATATATATATATATATATATATATATATATTCCCGCCAAAACAAACAAAAAAAAATAAAATTTCCCCACCACTCGCAAACCAAAATCTATCAGAAACTTGACCTAATATAAATATATATGTTATATGATAGTTATTACAATAATATAATTATAAAAATTACATTTCATAATACAAATTATATATACAGTATATAATAATTTTATTCTTTATATAGAGTTTATATATAGGTACTAAGTAAACATCAATTATAGATCACAACAAAATTAAAAAGATACTGTACATCTTTTTATAATGAAATAAACATATAAATTAAAAAAAATAATAATAATAGGTTTAAGTAACTTAAACCCAAATTACACCACACTTGGAATGTTGTTGCGGCACCCCAGTTGAAAACCATTGTCTTAGTGTACGCATAACAATGACAGTTCATTGAAATATGAAAGTAAGTTAGATATGATGATTAAATAACACTTATCAGAGAAGAAAAGTCTATAATGAATCTGTTGGAAACAAATTCAATGATTTTAATTTCTTATAAAACTTAAAAAGCAACTATAAACCTTGTGATACTGACCATAAATCTGCTCTTAAAAAAATTTGTGATGAATATTCATAATTATTTTAAACACAAAATGTAATGCAGCAACAAATTCATCAAATATTAATTCTTTTAAAGAAATGATTACGTTACACTCCTAATTATTCTGAGAGAGGGAACATGGATAATCCAAAATTATTTAACTCTCATGCATCAGTTTTTTTTTTTTTCTTTTTTAAGTTTTGATAAAAAAAATACTTAACAGTCAGCTCCAATTACAACTTATGCCTATCTACTATAGCATCAATAAACTATATATAAATAACTGTTAAATATTAAATTTCCAATAAATAACAACAATTTAACGTCAATAGTTCCTTTAACAGTTGCAGTGCATTTTCTTTTCATAAATACAGTCTAGTACTATATCTTAAATGGAATAATTAAGAGCAATTATATAATGTAATGCAGGACCATCTAGACAAGGATGCAAGTATACTTCAAATGCAGCATAGGTTTGTTAAAGGGAAATGTTGTGTAACCAATCTGATTGGTTACTATGATGTGGTCACAAAGAAATTGGACATAAAAAAATAATTTTGATATTATGCATTAGCATCAGTCAAAAAAAAAAAAAAAAAAAAAAAAATAGAGAGAGAGAGAGAGAGAGAGAGAGAACAATCCACTTCCCATTTGCTCCAACAATTTGTCCAGAACCTGACCACCCGCTGGATAAAGGAAAATTTCTGCACATTTATTCTCCAACTGTCTTTCCTCAATTTTAATTTATGCCCCCTCAGGTGCGTAATCTGAGCAAGAGGAAGAATCCCATCAGCACTGAGCTTGCTCAAACCATTCAAGACCTTATATACCTCAATTAGATCACCTTGCAAGTGCCTAGTCTCCAGATGCTACAATTTGCAGAATTTAAGCCTTTCTTGGTAAGAGCAACCCTTTGTTCCTCTCACCAATCTCGATGCCCTTCTCTGTACTCATTCTAGCAGCTCTACATCCTTCCTAAAATGAAGCCTCCAGACCTGTATGCAGTACTCAGAGTGTGGCCTGACCATTGCCTTATACAAAGAGATAATCACCTCCTCATCCCTGCTGGCAAAATCGCTATATGTCATGACAAGACCCCATGAGCTGCTCTGGTAGCCTGTCTGCACTGCTCAGGAAGCTTCATATCTGACTGCACAATTATTCCCTGTTCTTTTTGCTTACTTCCTTTGCTGCCTCCCTTAATATAATTGGATAGATCCCATCCACCCCAGGTACCTTTCTTATGTTTAACTTCAGTTCTCTTCCACTTTCCTCTTAGTTATTACAAAATCATTTAGATCCCTGTTAGAGTTTGATAAACTTCTGGCATTCCCCTAATTAAATAACTCCTCATGTGAAAATGAATATTTTGCATCTACATTCACATATCTGTCAGCTACCTGAGCATATTTGTATGTTTGCTCAACAAACATACAAATATGCTCCGACTGTTGATGATCCTGCTCAGCTACCTGAGCAGGATCATCAACAGTCCTTTTAGAGTTTACATTAAGTAAAGTCTTTGCTATTTCTCTTTGCATCCTTTGCCAAAAATTTCTTGTAATCTGCATTTGCTTGCCTAAGCTCCTTTGTGACTTGATTACAGACCAGCTTATATCTACCATAGGCTTCTGTGTCACCTGATAATTTATATGCATCCCGTGCATTTTTCTTCTCTGCCACGAGCCTCATTAGTTCATTTGACATCCATTTAGGCCAAAACTTTGAACAGTATTTCTTAGTTGGTATAAAAAGCCCAGTTGTTTCCAAGATTACTTCCTTGAATGCTTCCCATTTAGAATTTGCTGTTGGTAACATCATCAGTTGGTCCCACTGTATAGAATTAAAAACTGTCTGAAACCACCTTTACTAAAGTAAAATCCTTCCCTTTACCCCTAATGGTAGTTACATCTCTAAGTAAATCCCACAACAATACACTGTGATCACTGCCACCTAGTGGTTCCTTTATCTGCAGATTCTTAGTGGGTTACTTAAAAATATTCTCTTCACAAAATGGTGCTGTAGTCTCTTGAGAAAGCCATTTCTATCTAGATGAACATGTACTGCATTCTTAATAATGGCCTCCATGATTTGCTCTAACAATAAAGTCAAACTGACCATTCTATGGTTACCCACTTCATTCCTACAACCACTGTTATGGAATGGCAATACAGTGGAACTTTAACAATATAAGGGAATTGTCCTTATTTCCTTCACTCAAAATAACTGAGTAGATAATATTATCTCTCCCAGAGGCAGTACTTGCCTTCATGTTTAAAAGTTTTCTAGTAAGGAATTCTCTGTAAATTTCCATATTGCTGATTTTAGTGTTAAGAGTTTATTAGCACAGTTTTTCACTACAGCTATGACGATGCTTTAAACTGTAAAAATCAATGCAAAGCACCCATTCAATTTATCAGATACATCAGTTAGGTTATCAATGACTTTCCCACATCCATTATATAAGGGACCAATCTGATTTACTCTTTACTTCTTTCTATTTATATATAAAATTCTTTGTCCCCTTTCTTTGCTCTTTTTATTCAATTTCTCATATTCAGCCTTCACCTGCATAACCATTTATGTGATATTATTACACATCAAACTATGACTATTATATGCTTAAGAGTTATTCATCCCTTTATTACTGTCCCCGCTTCATTTTTTCACTCTATTAAACTAGCCAGGTCCTTATTCATCTAGTACATCGTCATCCTCATGCTATATTTTCTTAATGATATATATGAATTTGACTTTTGCAACAGTAAATTTAATGTTATTCCATAATTTTCCTGTTTTTCACCCTTCCAACAATGTCTATTTGATTAATAGAGCCCACTTTGAAACTTAAACAGTCATGGTCCCCTTTCTGACAGTGAAACCCCCTATTCTTACCTTCAACAACTCAGATATCACTTATAATCATCCACCTTAGTATTCCATGTTCATTCTTCTTCTTATGGTTCCAAGTTTCGGGAGGGGTGTGGAGCTGCTGGAGCGGGTGCAGAGGGGGGTGGCGGGATTGGTGGGTGGAGCGGGGGGGGCTTGGGTTTTGCAGGTTGCAGTGTCTGGAAGCTGGGCGCCGGCGGGGTGGTCTGATGGAGGTGTGCGGGGCCTTGAATGGGTTGAGCATGCTCGGTGCTGATGGGATTTTTCCTCTTGCTCAGAATGATCACCTGAGAGGGCGTGGATTCGGGTTGAGGAGGGATGGATGTGGGATGGATGTGCGGAGGTTTGCCTTTGGCCGGCGGGTGGTTGGTGGGTGGAACGGACTTCCATCCCTTGTCGTGGAGGTTGATAGCCTGAATAAGTTGGGGGCTCAGCTGGACAGGTGTTTCGAATGAACTGACGGGTGAAGTGGAAGTGGTTATTTTTTATTTATTTTTTTTTTTTTTTTTGGCTGATGCTGCATAAGCTTGCTTTCTTGCATCAAATGCCTCTACTAATGCTAATGCTAATACTACAAACCCACTCATACTATCTGCTCGACAGGTATTAGACAGACTCTTCTAGCTCCTTGGGCTGTTCATTTAATTAAAATAAATGAGCATATTCAAAAGCATGCCAATGAGGTTGTTTCCAAATGCTTGTTAGTAAAAACATGAAGTATCAGCACTAGTAGAGGCATACGATACAAGAAAGCAAGCTTATGCAGCATCAGCCAAAAAAAACCCCTCCCATTTCACCCCTCCATTCATTCCAAATGCTTGTCCGGCTCAGCCTAAAATTTATTTAGACTCTCAACTTCCGCAAAAAAACCCGTTGAACAGACTTGTTCAACACCACTCAATCAACACCCGTTGGCTAGAGGCAAATTTGCACGCATCTATTCTACAACTGTCTTCCCTCAATTTGAATCTATGCTCCTGCAGGTTCTTAATCTAAGCAAGAGGAAGAATCTCATCAGCATTCAGCTTGCTCAACCCATTCAAGGCCTTATACACCTCAATCAGATCACCTCGCAGGTGCCTACCCTTCGGGTGCTGCAATTTGCAGAACTTAAGCTTTTCTTGGTAAGAGAACCCCTTGTTTCTCTCACCAATCTTGTTGCCCTTCTTTGTACTCTTTCTACCAACTGTACATCCTACCTAAAATAAGGCTTCCAGACCTATACACAGTACTCTAGGTGTGGCCTGACCATTGCCTTGTACAACGGGATAATCACCTCCCTGTCCCTGCCAGCAAAATTCCTATATATCACTGACAAGACTCCATGACCTGTCCTGGAAGCCTGTCTGCACTGTTCAGCAAACTTCATAATTGACTACACGATTATCCCTAGGTCTTTTTCACTTTCCACTTCCCTGAGTGTAGTAACACTCAGTTAGTACATTTCTCTTCAGTTATTGCTACCCATATTGAGTACTTTGCATTTGTCAATGATAAACTTCAGTTGCCACTTCTCAGCCTTCTTATCTTGATCCAGTTGGAGTAGCATACTGTCTTTACTGTCGTTAACAACCCTGCTCATGCTAATGTCCAAGTTTGCAGATGATTTGTATCATCAGGAAACTTGGACATTAATCCTGATATACCTTCATCAATATCATTGATGAATACACAGAACATCAATGGGCTCAGTACCAAACCCTGGGGAACTCCACTAATAACATTTGTCCACAAAGAGCAGTGTCCATCGATTACCACTCACTGTCATCTCCCACTCAACCATCTCTTTATCCATTGTACCAATTTACCCTTAATGCCATATCTCTCCAATTTGTACAGCAGTCTTCCAGGTCCAACAGTATCAAAAACTTTCCTGAAATCCAAGTATATGATATCAAAATTATTTTTGACATTCAGTTCCTTTGTGACCATATCTAGTATCCACTCAATTGGTCAGACAAGACCTCCCTTTAACAAACCCAAGCTGTGTCTTAATTATTACTGCAGTCTTGTCTAGATGATTCTGCAATGCTTCTTTAACCAGTGACTCCATTATTTTCCCCGGAACACAAGTTAAACTAACAGGTCTATAGTTAATTGTGTAACCTTTTTAACCCCCTTTGTGAACTGGCGATACTTTGCACACCTCCAGTCCATAGGGATCTCCCCAAGAAAGCTCTCATAATTATGGCTAAAGGTTTGCTTACTTCCTTTGCTGCCTCCTTTAATATAACTGGATAGATCCCATCCACCCCAGGTTCCTTCCTTATGTTTAACTTCAACAATCTCCTCCACTTCGCTCTAAGTTATTACAAAATCACTTAGCTCCCTGTTAGAGTTTGATAAACGTCTGGCATTCCCCTTATTGAATAACTCCTCATGTGTGAATGTAGATGCAAAATACTCATTCAGTTTATTAGCTACTCAGCTACCCAAGCATGATCATCAATAGTCAACCCATCTGGGTGAAGTGGTCCAATCCGATTCATCCCTTTCCTTCTAGAATTTACATAACTAAAGAACTCTTTGCTGTTTTTCTTTGCATCCTTTGCCAAAGATTTCTCATAATCTGCCTTCGCCTGCCTAACCTCCTCTGTGACTTATTACAGACACGCTTATATCTGGAATAGGCATCTGTGTCACCTGATAATTTATATGCATCCAATAAATTTTTCTTCTCTGCCACGAGCCTCATTAGTTCATCTGACATCCATTTAGGCCTGAACTTTGAACAGTATTTCTTAGTTGGAATGAAAAGCCTAGTAGCCTCCAAGATTAAGTCCCTGAAGGTTTCCCATTTAGAATTCAACATTGGTAACATCATCAGTTGATCCCACTGTACAGAATTTAAAAACTGTCTGAAACCCCTGTAGTCACCTTTACGAAAGCAAAAGCCTTTCACTTTAACCTCAATGGTAGTTACATCTTTAAGTAATTCCCAAATCAGTACATTGTGATCACTGTCACCCAGTGGTTCCTTTATCTGCGAATTCTTAATGCATGAATAATCACTGCTGATAATCAGATCAAGAGTATTAATTTCTCTGGTTGCCTCTCATACATATTCCTGTAGAAAACAGTTATCCAATAAATCCAAAAGTGTCTTGCTAGTGTGTGAGTGACCAACCCACAAGTTAAAGTCAATAGCTGGAAAGTTTAAATCCCCCATTATAAAGCATTCTGATTTTAGGGTCCACTATTTCTCTGCACAACTGTTCGTTGTACTCATCAGAGTCATTAGGCCTATAACACACTCCAACTCTCATTTTCCCTTTCCCAGTGTTTACATCACACCAAACAGACTCAACATTTCATTGTCCACCAACATCAATTGGATGCACTTCCTTAGATTTTATGTGTTTCTTAACTAACAGCATAACCCTTCCTCCCTTCTTACCTGTCCTTATCCTTTCTGTTCACATTGTACTCTCCAAATTCCAATTCTGCACTGCTTATATCTGTGTGATACCACGTCTCTGATAGCCCAACTTTCTGTCTTTGATGTCTTGATTAGCACTTCAAGCTCATCAAATTTATTAACTATACTTCTAGCATTGGCGTACATGCGAATATACATGCACCTGTTTCTACTCTTAGTTACCCTAATACAGCCCAGGTATTTATTTGTTCCACTATGACTCCCAACAGTCCTGGAAATCTCCACTGCCTTGCTTTCCATGCTGCTACTCATTCTAATAGAAGCAGTGCAAGAATCACTTTTGCCTCTGCCTGCAGCCATTGTTAACCTTTCAGTCTGTGTGTGCCCCCAAGCTAGCAGTTTTCTGACTCACCTAACACTGCCTCGATAGCATCAGCAAATATTCTTGCACCCTTTCTACTTAAATGTATCCCATCCCTGTAGAAGCAGTCTCTCCTGTCAACAAGCACAGACCAGGCTGAAAAAAATTCTACCCCTTGAGCCTTGCACAATCTCTCCAGGGCTGAATTGATTGACAAGGCTCTCATCATATACTCCCTCCTATCGTGTCTGTGCAGAATTGCAGACACTTTTTACATTCAACCCTAACTCGCAACTTGTTTTCAACATTGACCTGTACTTGTTGAGTAAATCTGCAGATCTCTTACTCTTAATGTCATTAGTTCCAACGTGTACAACAATATCACTTTTTGTGCCCTTAAAAGTAATGAATGAACAAAATGGGTAAACAAAGGAGGGATGGAAGAGAGAGAGATGGCTCATTTCTTGCCTATAATTACAAAAAATTGTAATGTGATGTATGCTATCAGTAGTCCCTTAAATTATTAAGGACTAGTTCTTTCTAGAGAATAAATAATCACTAATATTAAATAAATCTAATTACCTGCAATGCAAGTGAAGTTCCAATACAAATAACATTTAGTAAATAAAAAGGACTTCCTTCTGCTCTTAAAATATATTTTAATTGAGTGGCATTGGCTGTCAAAAGGGCAATATCCATCATTCCTTGGGCAACACCTTTCTTAGCAGCATATAAGTTCATGTCTAATCCTGGCTTTTGCCGTCTTGAATTATATGACACATCCTAAAAAAAAAAGAATAATGACATTATTAATGGGTCATTCATTGCTGTCATTAATAATGACAGCAATGAAGGATAAACAAATATTAAATAGCATCAGAGGAGGCATTTTAGTTACTGATATCATGTTATTTTATTCCACATTTATTCAACCATGTATGTTGAAGCCGATGAATTTTAAAGAAATGGTAATTATCCTCCATACATCCTTGTTTAAAAATAGGAAAGGTCGAATTGCTCACATCTGTGGATTGAAGTTGAATTTAAGGGGAATGAATATCCAAGATATGCCCTAGTAAGATTCAAATCATAATGTTCCCTATCATTTATATTATCTGATATTGGTGAGGGTAATGAAGGGTGCTCTTACCAAGTATGCTCCAGCGAGGTGATCTGATTGAGGTGCTTAAGGCTTTGAATGAATTTATCAAGCTCAATGCTGATGGAATTCTTCCTCTTGCTCAGATTACACACATGAGAAAACACAAATTCAAATTAAGGAAGGATGGTTACAGAATAGATGTGAGGAAGTTTGCCTTTACCCAGGTGGTTGATTGCTGGAACAAACTTAAATCTGTTGTTGTTGTTGTGGAAGTTGATAGCTTAAATAAATTCAAGAAACAACTAGGCAAACTATTGGAGTCAATAGGTGAAATGAGGTGTTTTTTTTGTTTTTTTTTTTTGTTGATGCTGGCTGTATAAGCTTGCTTTCTTGCATCATTTTCCACTACTAATGCAAATTTTTATCCCAACCAAGGTCATAATAATAATACCATCATCAGTAGTATAATTAAAAAAAAATCATTTCAAAAAATTGTTCATGGACTAACAAAAATGTTCAAAGCCTAAACTTATTTTAGCTAAATTTATAATAATTCCACATTGAATCAATACAAAAAATAATATTTTCAATCTTATCTTCTCTGATTTTTATGAAATTTGATGGGTTCACTGGACTTATAAATAATCACTTTATATAAATTTTTATTAACAAAATGGCATTAAAAATAACCATCACTATTAATAATCATCACCTTTAATAATCATTACTTTCTTACATATACTGATGCCACTATAAGTAACATATTATTGAAATAAAATAACAGACTACATTAATATAAGAATTAAACAGTACAAATACAAATAATATAAGAAAAAAATAAACTGCAAACTTAACTATGGAGGTTTCCACAGCCAAAGTTTTCTTCATCAGTGGAAAAACTTACTTACATATTGCAACAGACCAGTGGCACACCCAGAAATTTTGTTTGGATGAGGGGGGAATAATATTCAAATATGTTCTGCATTGACAGCTTTTACAAGCATCAACATATAACAGTACAGTTATATAATACAAAATGCTCTTGAAGGGATTCAGCTCCCTCAGATCACCCCTTCCCATGACTCATGAGTCCCATTCTGTGACAGACAAATATTCCAATATTAACTAATAAAAAATTAATTTAATTTTTTAAATTTTATATTAGTGTGATCTGTTATTTATTTACTTACTCACAGTGACAATTGTGAGTATGCAAGAAAGTGATACTATTTCTGATTTTTACAGGTATTATTTTACAAACTGGGCAGCTTTGAATTCTGGAAAAAGTCAAATTTTGGTCAGATACGTTTATCTTTAAATGGTTGTAATTCTAATTCCAATTAAGGTAAAGAGTTGAAATTAGGTCAATTAAAAAGTTAATTATTATTATTATTTATTATCATTAGCTATACGGTGCAAGGAAGCCTGAGACTTTTGCTGCAACAGCAAAAAAAAAAAATTCCTGAGTTACCCAGAGATAGAGTTGGAAGTAGAAGGGAATCACCAAGAAAAAGAAGAATGATGATATCCAGCTCAGAACCCTGGGTGTGCCAAGCCCATACTCACCAGATGTGAGTCCTTGAGAATAAATACATACATAAAAAAAAAATTATACATAAAAACAACAACAAAATCTTTACAACTTTATTACTAAAATTAAAAAAACAAGTAAATGAAGAAGAGAAAAAAAATGGTTGTTTAGAGAAACTTAAAAGTTTTAATGACATGTTGAAAAAAATCAATAGGTAGTACACTCCATGAGTCAAGACAGCAGTTACTTAAAATGGCACTGTCACAAGAGAAGACAGTCAACTGGGTGACAGACCATTCACACATCTGATACCAAGATGCAAAAGAAATTATGAAACAAACCACAAGAGATCTCAAACTGTAGGTCATAACTCCCATGGAGTCACAAGCAAATTAAAGGGAAGGAAGCGCAAATTTTTTAAAAATTTTTCCTAAGTTTTAAAGGTGGTTTTTTTTTTTTTTTTTGCATATTTTCAAAGCAACAGTTTTATTTTATGTTGTTCGAAGCCCGGTCTAATCATCTCCTACGAAGCCCGGTCTAATCAAGAAGCATGCTACACACTGCTGCTCCTTCCCACCTGGCTATGGAGGCGCCTGAAAAATTCTGATGTAATACACTTAGATTGTATGTAAAGCATATGAATGATTATTGTATAAATTGAAGGAATGTGGCATTAGGGGCCAAGTTACTACTATGGATAAAGGGTTAGTTAGTAGTAGGATATAGAGGGAATTAAAAAAATGGCTAGTGTCCTTCATGGACTAATGTTATTAGAAGGAACTCATAGGGTTTGGCCCTTTACTGTTTAAGAGGGAAGATTGGATTACTTACAATTTTGTGACTCTTCACCGAAAATTTGTTTTATTTTTAAATGGCTTGCAATTGTTTAAGAAACATTCATCTCCTACTTGCTTTATTCACATAGTTAAAACTGCTGATCTTTTCAAGTTTTGAATGATTTTATGATAACCGAAAGAAAGATGGAAGAGAAATTGTTTTTAATGGCCTGCAATCTCTTTTTACGTACTATTAACTTTCAAATAATTTTTGGATGTTAAAACCATTCCTTTTGTTGGGGTTGGCTGAACTAACTTCAGATTGATTGTAACACACATAGAGCAAGCTGTAGCATATATGATTTATAATGCAAACATGACGGATAGAACATACATTCATTTTTGAAAATATTATAGATGCTCAACATGGAATAGGTTCCAAGAATAGGTTATTGAGCTGGCCAAAGCAGATTTTTGATTTCTTCCTCATGTTTCTCAAATCACTCTTTCACATGATGTGATGGATGGTTGTATTGCCTAGAAAGTATCTCTGTCCATAGGAGAAAATATGCAACACTGAAAGGGTTGGACATGGTTCCCAAAAGCTCTGTTTCTTTTTACAATTTTCAGTATATTCAAGTTTTCCCTTTACTATGATTCCTGCAGAGTGCCTCTCTACAGAATAAGTTTGAAATTTTCAAGTATGTGAGCAAAGGGAACAAATACATAGGAATTATGATCTATGAACTTAAAGCACTGCTCTGTAGTGAAGTGATAATTTCAAAAAAATGTTAATTTCTTTTTATTTTGTTGAAAAGCAGCATTTTATGTGAGTATAAGTTTAGAGATAAATCAATAGACAAGAATAATTATGTATTATTGATATTATCCCAGGGGCCCACATCTGGTGAGTATGGGCTTGGCACAACCAGGGTCCTGAGCTGGATATCATCATTCTTCTTTCTCTCTCTCTCTCTCTCTCTCTCAAGGTAATTCAGAAATTTTTTTTTGGCTGGTGCAGCATAAGCCTGAGGCTTCCTTGCACCATATGGCTAATAATAAACTGTATTTAACAAACTATTTGACAAAATTTTAACAAACTTAATAACATACTTGCTAATTCAATGCCAATTATTACAGCAAAAAATAACAAGGAAAACTCAAGAAAATTTGAGTTTTAATTGTCCTGTGAACCAGTTGTTTCCTCTATCTTCCAGGTCTAATGATGAGATTCAGCTGAATTTTGAAATGTGACCAAATATTTTTAATATAAGTGTTCTTTCATCTTAATTCATTTATAAAGAATAGTCACAGTCACACTTAAAAAAAAAAAACATGAAAATTAAGTTGTTTTTTTATTTAAAATTTGTATTTTTATTTAAAATTCATTAGCCATTTTATTAAAAATATTGGTCAACAAAGAGATTTTGAATTTTTTTTTTTTTTAATTATATAACTTGCTATAGAGTAAATTTTGCATTTTTATTTGGTTAATGAATGCTTTTTTTTCACTGATATTATAATCTTGCAATTTTCTTTCATTAGTCTAAATGATACCCAGGGTCCTTTTTTTCAACTTGTAATAAATTACAAAATGTATTTTTTAAAATTTTATCATTCATATAATCCAAGTTTTAGTTTTCAGTAATCCAATTGGCTCTGGTTCCGGACCACCTCCAATCAGTTCACTGTAAATCCGGACTTCGGTTTATCATGGCTCAATTGTACTGATAATGTGCTCCATTATCGATTTTTAGATGGTTTGAGACAATGCAAAAGTTTCATCCATACCTCTAAGCATTCCAGTATAAATGCTTTTAATTCCGGGTTAAACAGGAACAAGCAAACCAATACTGAACAAACATTTCTTGTCTCACCTCTTCCTCTTCTTTCTCCCGTTCGCCATCCGTTTGTTCACTCTCTTTTCTAGTTAGAGAATCAGCAGCTTCCTCTCTTTCTTTGATAAGTGACATAATGTTTTATATCGGCTTTCTTGTAAACAGTCAATTCCTAGAAACAAATAAATCCTTGCTTTTAATTAAACACATCAGGGTGAAAGATACGCCATTCAAAGGGAAATTAAATAACACAAAAAATATGAACCGACACCCAAGCTTATGGGTCATCACATCACCAACAGATAATTTTAAAAGAAACACACGCAAACATTCGTTGCTATTGGATGTTGGATATCAACAGTGATTGCAGGGCGAAAATTCATCGAGGCACTTAAATTATTTATGGAGCTTAATATATTTCTTGAACAAATATGAATTACACATTTTTTTTTAAAAGAAAGAAGTTATATTTTAAACAAATGCACTTAACGTTGCGGACTTTCTGCTGCACTTAAATGGGGACTCTTTGCTATGACTATCGCCTTGGCGAACATGTCTATGAATTCAACTGTGCTGAAAAGCTGTCTTTTGTAATCATGAGTACAAACGCTTTCAGGAAGTGATAGAGAGACCGGATTTGGACTATTTTTTTGGAGTTGCGGGGGGGGACGATATAACCACAACTACAGCCACGGGGTTATCAAGTCTTCCACCCGATAACGTTCTTTCATATTATGTAACTGACTACACTCTAAGTGTTGACCCTTGTAAAATCTACCAATATGGAACGTACGATTCCTCCTCCCACCTCCCCTAAAGCAAAATTTCTGGGTGCACTGCTCGCAGGACCGGATTTAAACTTGTTGAAGCCCTAAACTATAACATGTATGAGGCCTTTCTCTCTTACAGTAGACCTGTGGAAATATTAAAAAAGGATTCTTAACCCCCATAGCGGGGGTTAAGAATAACCCCCATAGCGGGTTAAGATGGAGCGAGGCCCCTTGTAATGTGAGACCCTAAGCTGTAGCTTGGTTAGCTTATATCCGGCCCTGACTGCTAGATATAGATATACTTTCTAATCTATGTGTGATTGACATTGCCGAAGCCCAAAAATTTCCCTAAGTTACAGCAAGACGAGCGTACAAAAATGCTGCGTTTTAACTAACAGTCTTTATTCACCATTGCCTAAAAGAAGGCTTCTGCTTATTACAATCAAAACTTTAGCAGGCTTACCAGACGTCCTCGTTTTCGAGGACATGTCCTAGATTTTATTTTAGGGCGTCCTCGGGGATTTCACACTTGCGTCCTAGTTTTTTTTTTTTGTAATTTTTAAAAATAATCTTATCATAAAATGAATTTTCATTAATTTAATATTACGTGTGCTGCACTTTCGATCAATACCTCAGAATAAATAAAAACAATGCGTTGGTTGCATTAAGTGGACTGTATTATCATCATTTGTCTAGAAAATCGATGATAGTAGATTATTTGACCAATTTATGAATTTGTTTCTAAGAAAAAGAAAGATGATAATTGGGAAAACTTATTAGCTCATAGAAAGTGGGCTGAATATTTTAATCAATGCAAGAGAGTCGAGCTTTTAAAAATTGCTCAATATACATTTTCTATTTTTGTCTACAATGGGAGCATAGCGCGTGTACTTTCAATCAGTGGAGCAATATTAGAAATAAAATGGAAAAAGTGAATTTTTGTTGGTTACTTATAATTTGAAAATGGATCGTAAATGATAATTATTATTATTTTCAATAAGTATTATTATAATTCACGTGCCTTTACTCATGCTAAAGTACACCCCCAATATTTGCAGGTAGTCAATCTTTCAGTAGCGTAGCTAGGGTAGTCGACGCCAGGGGAGGAATAAAATGGAATAAATAACATGTCTTTCTAGCACTCCCCCGATTGTGATAGATAATTCCTTCAGTATGCACCCCTGAAGTTCGGCATCTGGAGGGATTCCCCTCTCTGTGCCCCCTTGCTACTCTGCAATCGTTATGAATTTATAAAAATTACCATTCCAACGGTCTACGATTTGCATATCTCTGTATACATTAAAAAAGTTCTCCTCCTAGTGATGTTTATTCGAGCCAATGGGAGAAGAGGGCGAGGCAATTATGTCATTACAAATGCAATTAATTATTGACAACTGCCTCCATAACATTCACTACCTCGTGCACCATTTGATGTTCCATTGTAACGTTTTTTGTACATTAATGAATATTATATACAGTATTTGTAAAATAGTTTTGTACTGCATTTTATAAATATTCATATACTATATACTGTATTTCAGTTAAATATATTAATCCTTCTCTTTCGGATGCAACAATATTCCTCATGTATTATGGAACCCGAATCAAAAAAGCTTTGTCCTAAGTGACCTATGTAAATAATAACATAGTGATATTTATTTGACCTTGAGAATGCCTCGCACTACAAATGTACAGGTGAATAATTACATAGGTCATTTCCTAATTAGATATCGATCATAGTGACATAGTGATTTTTGCCAGGCAGAACCGGGGGTCTTCCCCATCTTCGCGTTTTTACTCTGTGTAGAATACAATACTCTGCATAAGATTAGGGTGTGTGTTTTGTGAAGTATTAATGTGGATTGTGTTGTTGTTCTGGCCACTTAGCCTGGGGGCCTGTGGAGAGCCACTAACACCCCAAATTCCTGTCACCGGCCCAGGACACATTAGGAGAAAAGCTCTGGCGGGGCAAATCCTGGGGTAGCCTATGCATCCAAGGAGAACCCCCCTCCAAAGAAAGAAATTTTTATTGGAAAGGAGATAGGAAGAGGTTGGGATAAAAGTGGTAGAGAACAAGGGGGCAGTAGTTGAGGCACCTACCTGATTTTAAAGGTGAGACAGTAAAGGGACACTTGGTACAGGATGCCCATCCTGGTGCAGAGGGTGGGAGTTGAAAGTGGGTGATGGGGTCAGGCAAAAGGGGGTAGAGGCCATCCAGGGTGGGTGAAGGGGATTGGGGACTCAACCACCCCAGGTGGAAGGAATAAAAGAACATAGGGAAGGAAATCCCTATGGTGGAGCATGCTTTTCGCAGCTCTGTCCTACACTAGCCTGGGGGTTACCCAAAACGGCCAGTGTCAGCACCCACACCATGCCAACTAGGAAAAGCTACAGCATGGTATGTCAGCTTGGATAACCATGAGGCTCGTGAGGCCCTGCATAGCTATCAGTCTGTCCGGTCAAGATAGAACATGCAATTATTAATAACTAATTCACTCAACATGAATGAGTTGTGTCTATATAAAAAATTGTGTCTATATTACATTAGATATCGATCAGTACATTTCGTCAGGCGTGTCTTTTACGAACAAAAGATTTGATCTACTCTGTCATAACTCTACATATTATGTAGAAAAGCATGTGCGGGGATTAGCGGGGCGGGGCCCACTAGTATTTTTTAATAAAATAATTTAAATAATACAATGAATAAAACAAAACAAAAATATCAAAGAAAAAGAAACTTACAAATATTCATTTATATCTACAGATAATTTAATTCTGTATAATCTACAAAGAAAATACATATAAGTACAAAGAAATTAGAAACCCAGTTAGCTTATTTATTTATTTTTTTTTTATGTAAACCCCGAGAGGTAATAAAACTTATAGTACCGGTACTTAGTATCGTGCTTGGGTTGGAGGTTGAGAAGACGAAAGAAGATATTTGTTGACATTGGACTTGAACTTCTGTAGACTGTAATTTTCAGGAAATATGCATGAAGGAAGGTTGTTCCAGAAAACGGCAGTTGAATGAATAAACGAGGAAGATGAAAAGTTGCTTCTGTGAGTTTGAAGTTGGACAGTAAATGGATGTTGGCTGGTGGCGGCACGTGTTCGGACTGTTTTGAAAGAGAGAACGGGAATTATAGAAGCCAATTCAGAAGAGCAGTGCCCATGGAATTATCTGTAAAAGAGGCATGCAGCAGAAACAGTACACCTATGAGACAGCGAGTGGAGACACTCTGTTAGAGATGAATCATTAATTAACCTAACTGTCCTCTTCTGAATGGAATCTAGAAGCCTGAGAGAGAGAGAGGTTTTGGGGGCACCACCATAGAGGAGGGAACAATATTCCACGGTAGGATGGATTTGCAATTTGTACAGAGTGAGCAGCTGTTTGGAAGAAAAGTAACGCCGAGAGCGACAGAGAAAACCAAGTTTTTTAGATGCAGAGGAAGCAATATTTGTAATGTGCTTGTGCCAAGGGAGATTAGAAGTCAGGGTAATCCCCAAAAGAGATATATCATTTTGCCTAGAAATCGGAGTGTCACTCCGATTTCTAGATAAGCACAGGAGCAGAGGAATCCTTTTTGCGAGATATAAGACAAGACTGAGTTTTAAAAGGGTTGAAATCAACTAAGTTATCTTTGCCACACTGGAGAATTACCTGAAGATCGGCATTTAAGGAATTGGTAGCAGATTTTCGAGAAGTTGAAGCTGATTGAGCAGGACAAGGTTTCTCAAAATGGAAAGTGGAATGCAATGTGCTATCATCGGCAAAACTATGGATAGGATTTCCAGTCAATGGAAGAAGGTCATTAATATACAAGAGGAAAAGAGTGGGGGAAAGAACTGAACCTTGGGGGACACCGGCATTAGTGAAGAAGTTAGAAGACAAACAGCCATCTACCATCACCCTCAGCGAGCGATCAGAGAGAAAACTGGATAACCAATTACTAAAAACAGTTGGCAAACCATAAGATGGAAGCTTGTTTAGAAGACCTTTATGCCAAACATGATCGAAAGCCTTAGAGAGTCAAGAGCAACTACTTGTGTTTCACCGAACCTTTCCATTGAATTAGTCCATAAATGGGAAACATAAGCCAGAATATCACCAGTAGATCGACATTGACGGAATCCATACTGGCGATCGTTGATCAGACGGAAGTTTCTAGGTAGTTTAAGAGATGGCGGATAATTGATTTCTTCATTACTTTAGAAAGTGTAGAAGTAATTGAAATGGGACGAAAATTGGATGGTAGGGATTTGTCGCCCTTTTTAGGAACTGGCTGGATATGAGCAAATTCCCAAGCAGAAGGAAAAACAACTTTGGAATAAGAAAGTGAAAAAAGGCGGCAAAGAATAGGAGGAAGTTCAGCAGCACAGGTTTTGAGAAGAAGTGGAGAAATACCATCGGGACATGGAGCTTTCTTAGCATCAAGATTCGTCAAAATCCTTTGGACATCCTTTTGACGGAAGACCACAGGAGGCATTGAATGGAGCGTGTTGGGAATGGTGGGAGATGTTTTACCAAGATCATTAATACATGAGTTGGAAGAAAAATGGGACGCTGGCAGGTCAGCTTTATCGTTAGCTGAAGTGACAACAGAACCATCTGGTTTGGACAGAGGTGGGCAAAGGTTGCAGAAAATAGCTTTGGAAAGAGACCAGAATGTTCAGCTACCATTAGGGCAAGAAGCAAGTTTTCTACTCTTAGCCTGTTCAAACTCTAGTTTGGACTGATTAATGACTGCTTTACAATTGTTGCGAGCTTTGGTGTAGGCAGAAAATGAAACTGAAGAATTAGAAACAAGCCAATTACGATATGCAACATTCTTCTCTTGAACGGCCTTAGCACATTTATTGGAAAACCAAGGTTTAGATAAAGGACGAAATTTTAAAGTGGAGTGTGGAATAAAGGATTTCATTCCTACAAGAATAATTTCACTGACACGATCTGAGCAAACGTTCACACCAGAAGTTTTGAAACAGTAATCCGACCAAGGAAAAGACGAAAAGCAATTTCGCAGGTCCTCCCATTTTGCATTCTTGTAATGCCAAACAACACTAGGTTGGTTATTGCCATGAGAAAGGCTCCACTGGGGAAGAGACAATCAACAAGTTGTGATCTGAAGTGCCTAAAGGACCTCTCACTTCGACAGTATACTTAGTAGGGTTGTGTGTGAGAAAAAGATCAAGTGTGTTGGCTATATGATTAGAATTGTCCGGTATTATTGTAGGTAAATGAACAATCTGTGCACGGTCATTAGTAATTGCAAAAGCCTCAGCATCTCGACCAGATGGGTCGGTGTGACAAGAATACGGAAGCCAGATGAAGTTGTGAACTTTAAATTCACCAAGGAAAATTACCTCACTGTTAGGAAAGTTGGACTGGAGAAAGTCAAGTTGCAAAGAGAGGAAGTCAAAGAGCTCCAAGTGATTAGTGGAGTTGGGAGAACGATAGAGACAACAGATGAATTTGACACAATGAGGTAGAGAGATTTTAAGCCAGAGAAGATCAAAGAGAGGAGATTCCAAATTGCCAAGTCTCTGACAGGAAATATCAGAAGGGACATATGCACAAGTGCCACCTTTGAGGCTATAGGAATCATACAGCGAATAATTCAGGCATCTGAGATGAGCAGTAGTTGAATCAACCGATAACTGAGATTCTGTCAGTAAAAAGAACATGGGGTTTGGCAGACTGCAAGTGGAAATGGACATCGTTGAGACCACGTATATTTGTGAATTGAGACCACGTATATTTGTGAAATGAATTAGGAAGTGCGTGGGAGGTTTAGATCTTTTCGCAGATATGTTTGCTCTATCATGGTGTATTCAATAGTAAAAAAAAGTGGGTGGGACATGCTGTATGAAGTAATGAAATTTGTGGATATGGCGGTACACATGGTAAGAATATACCCAGATCCTTGACATAACGTGGCGTGACAAAGCTCCACGCATACACACTACTCGGACTCCCTCCAGTTACTAGCTGGCAGAGCAGAGGTAGCAAGATTATACACTAGCTGATCAGGAAGCCTCCTAGATAGTTACCAATAGGTTCGGTCCGGTGTACTAACTAGCGGCCGGCCTACGAACACCGTTTTAGAGCTGTACCCTCGAAATGTAAGGAATATTGGATCTCGCCACGATGTCTATCATAACCTCAAAAGTCGTTAATCATACTGCATGATGGAAGAGATAGGGAAGGGTTGACCGGAACTTAGCTTTAGAGACTAAACATGGGTTCCACCACTTCAAGCCTCCAATAAGCAAAGTGGTGGTATTGCACCGGTTGATGAGTGTCATCTACCAACTAGTACTGCCTGGTAACACCAGGCAGTACTGGAGAGGTGGCATTTCTCCATGTGGTGTGGGCGCCACACCTCGACCCCTGCTTACGTTGGTTCACATCTGGGTGGACACCCACCATGTACTTGTGCATGGAGGTTATACCAAGGATTATTAACAGTCCCACCATCGTGAAGGTGCAAGCAGAGGATTTGGCTGTCACTGACCGTCCGGACTTCGCCGAAATTGGGTCCACTTGACTTGAGTGTCACCAGAATATCAGTTCCATCAGCGTTTTAGACTCCCAGGTAGCATGTACAGTTTGTCTGCCATATCTGAGGGAATATAGAGGAACGGCATTTCCTCTAACGGCATTTACGACCTGTTTATGTATCTAGTATAAAATCATAGAAACAAAATATTGTGAAATATAGTACTTTTAACATTATAACATAAACTAAAAATATGCAATGAAGGTGTATTACTTGAATTTTTCTTGCTTTGAAGGACCTTTCACAAGAAGCTACTGTTACAGTTAGGATAAGAAAAATTCACAGTGCCATTTCTACAGGGTGTCTCAAAAATATTGGTACAAAAGTTTAGGGGAGGTAGGTAACATCTAAAGGAATGTGAATTGCATAGGAACCCATAACCGCAAACGTTACTGTAAGGCTGTACAAGGCGCTGTTCATCAGTTCGGGAGAGCGAAAATTTCTGGTTTACTCATTCAAGCAGTAGTCGCCGCACAAAGAGCATGCATCCGATATACGAAATGTGAGCTGGCAGACATGCACCTAATGCATGGATTAGCAGAGCGCCCACAGGGTGTGCGCCCCCATGCGGCACAACATCGCTTCGCAATAAATGTGTAGGCAGGTATGGTCGGTAACTGTTTAGTCGGCCCATACCTGTTACCATCCCGCATGAACTCCGCTAAATATCGGATCTTTTTTGAACACGTTCTACCAGAGTTACTTGACGATGTTCCAGCAAATGTGAGACGCAACATTTGGTTTCAACATGACGGGGCGCCTGCCCATTATGGAAGGTGTGTTCGTGACCATTTGAACAGGCGTTTTGGGCATCGACGGATTGGCCGTGGTGAACCCGTTGCCTGGCCCCCACACTCACCTGATTTATCGAGCCTTGAATTCTTTCTGTGGGGGCCCTCAAATCTATCGTGTATGAATCGCCTGTGGAGACAGAAATGGATCTCGTGGCGAGACTCGCCTGCGCTGCTGGTACTGTCAAAGAAACTCCAGGTGTGTTCGACCGTGTCCGCCAATCCATGCTGCATCGGTGTCATGCATGCATCGCGTCTCATGGTGGAACCTTCGAGCATCTATTGTAACATCATGAAATGCATCCATCTCGTACTCCATTGTTAATATTATGTAAAATAAATGTTGGCCTCTAATTACTGTCTTGTGTCATTTGTAAAACGGCAATTTTTGTTTTGCCCTTTTACTTGCTTTCAAGAGGTATTTGGTCTAATAGTGTCCGATATTTTTTTCACGGCCTATACAACTAAATTATATAACGATAGCATCACTTCAGCTAAGCTTTTACTTTCGCTTTCAAATCACCCCAGGGGTGCGGTCGCCGTAAGGGGACACCACAGTGACGTCACCCGTTCTCCTGAGCGGACAAGAGCGTTGATCGAACGCAAAGGTCCGAAGAACGGTGTAAATTGTTATATGAGTAGAAATTACCAGAACAAGACACAGCAGGTCTTGCATAACAAGACCTTTATAAAGATATTAATTGTCACTACAACGCTGTGCATGGTACAGTATCAATTTATTTCTCACCCCCCCCCCCCCCCCCGAGGCGATGCGGAGATATATATATTTGAAGGGGAAAAAGAAAGGGGGAACAGAGAGGCACACAGACACGGAGAGTTAACTTTGCGCGAGACGGACTGAAGGAAAGAGTAGCGATAGTTTTGGCCGATTTTTGTCATTATGTGAAGAAGAGGTAAATTAATAATTACTAGGAAAAGATGAGAAAAGAACCAAGTTGATGTCTGATACAGATTTACCCCCCCCCCCTCGAGGAGGTAGAATATTTTCGGGTAAGTCACCCCTATTGTTTAATAACAAACGGTATTAAATTGCACAAAAGCAGAACCTACAAGTTGCATACGTTTTAATGCATTTATATTTATAAGACATCTGTCCTCATATATATAAACATACCCCGACAATTGTATTATTTCCTTAGTATTCAATCTTAGTAAGAATGCGACTTATTAATTTAATTGTCAATTACTAATTATACTATTAAGATAATATAATTACCTGTCTCATATTTTGAACAGTGGTATGTTAAGACAAACACTAATCATACTGTACTTGCTAACGAATTAGTGGAAAAACCATATGAAGAATATTACAACATTGTAATAAAGCTAACAGCAAGATAATGCTTGCATTCACTTAATTTGTCTAACAATTAAATACCAATTAATCTACTTTATTTACCAGTTATATTGTACTCATTTGTATACATATATGTTAAATAAACCTTATTTTGTTTGTTATTATTTTGCGTTCTGATCATTCTCTCTAAATTACATAAAATTCACTGAACAATCATTTTTAAAAGAATCATTTATGGCGGCATTTCGAACCAGCCCTTAGCTAAGAGTTGTTTCGGGATGAAAAACACAAAGCAATTCTATCGCTGCGAGTACGCTCACTGTGACATGTTGAGTGAGACTTGAGGGCGCAGGATTTTGTCCTAATTTGAACCACTAGATAGATCATTCGAAACCCAGGCTTTTCTGGAATTCACATGATATTGTGCTGACTTGCTATAGCGAGGATTCACGAGTATATTGATGGCAAGAGCATAATATGACGGAAAAGCCTGTGGAACACTGGTTGCTAATCGTGACCAGGATGAAATGTGCTTTTGCGGGATGAAAAACCTCTTTTTTTTATATGAAAGCTTGTGAGTTATGAGGATTACTGTAAACTGAAGAGCAAAGCACAACAAGAGTAACTAGTGAATAGAAGACAAATAAAGTGATTAATGTGGTAATCGAATAAAAGGGAAACGTCTAACACTAGTGATTTTGTGTGTATACAGAGAATGGTTAGAGGCATTTTAATTAATTTTAGTTTTTTTTTTCAGCAATACAAATAACATAGTCCTCAAGTACATACATAGTGGTAACATTAGCAACTAGAAGCATTTAGTAGTAGTTAATTGATTTGTCAAAACAAATAATAATAATAAATTACAAAAAAAAAAAAATTCTAGTTGCTATATGTTAGAAACTCATTTTGTTTTTAGCATTGCTCAGTACTAACTGTTTAGTTCTGTTTTAGCTACGTAAAGGTAAGTACACTATTTTGGAGGGACCTTTCCACCCCAAATTTTACTCAAATATTAATAGAGTCGTCTAATTTAACATAGACACTTATAAATCCAACATGGAAGAACAAATCCCACAAACTTCAACCGACCTTTCTGCCCCATTGTTTGATACGCAACAAACACAATCCCCTCCCGGATCTGACAGACCGCATGTGGCTAATATCGCAGGTTTTCTTGGCCTTGTGCCTACTTTTTTTGGTACAGATGAAGGTCCATCTGCCCAATATTTTTTTGAAACTTTAGAAAGCGTAGGGGAACTAGCATATTGGCGTGATTCCGAACTCATCTCGATTTGTCGAGCGAAATTTCGTTCTTTGGCTGCGGAATTTCTAGCACAATCCATTGAATTACGGAAGGAAAAAAATTATAATGTGTTCAAAAATGCTTTCTTGGCTCACTTTGAAAAAACGGAACCCATAGTCACTTGTTTAAGTGAATTCGCTAATACTGTGCAAAAACCTGACGAAAATGTCGCCAGCTTTGGAGCCCGAATTCAAAACCTGGCAAGAAAGGCGTTTAAAATACAAAATGAAACTCCCGAAGCAAATTCGATTTTAGATCAGGCAATGTTAGCCCAGTTTCTTAGGGGTGTTTCAAATAAAATTAAAAGGATAGTCTTGTCACAAAACCCCCTCACTTTCCATCAAGCAATTGTTATTTCGAAACGAGAGGAAACAAATGAACTTATTACAGAAACAAAACATAAACCAGTTAATGCCATATATTGTCAATCTAATAATGAAGTAGTCGGTAGCCAGCAGGAAAATTATTTTGAAAAATTTATTAAACCTTTACAAGATGAAATACTGGACTTAAAACAATCACTTAAAGCATCAGCTGTAAGTAACGCGACTTGTAATAATTTACAAACGCCAGTTAACGAAATGAAACAACGTCAAAATTATGATACTGCAGCTTATCCATTTTTTCCTTCCTACAATAACAGAGCGCCCAGTTTTATGTATTCGTGGTCTGACGAACGAAGAGACGCTATACCCTCAGGCGTCAGTAGCAATGAACTCGCCCGAAGTGAGAGACGCGTTCCTGCTCCGTGCTATGCTGGGAAGCATGTATACTGTAACCCTACGTACGAAGCAAGACAGGCAGTAAGACGCTATGCCGCTTGCCGTCGTCCGAGCAGCTCCCGACCGACGCCAACTTATTCTAACCGTCCGTGCCCGAGTCGCGGAGCGCGCGAATACACTAAGTTACCAAAATATCGGACGCCTTATGTTAATACACAAAGTTGCAATTTTAATGGAAATGGGGTTAAAAATGCAAATAAAATGTATTATAATAATCGAAATAGGACAGATATGAACTCTTACACAGGGGCAACAAAAGAAATACCTAGAAATAAGTTTAATCAGGTACAAACTCACCCTAAAGCGATTTTTTTTGGTAGGCAAATTAACCAGGTAGATAATGTAAGTTACAGACAAGGTAGAGATAGGTATTTCTGACATAAACGGATGTCTGAAGGAAATAGAAGGGACTATCAGCGTCATAGAAATGTGTTACCAGGTCAAAATTATTATAGAGGAGCTAAATCGTATGCCATCCACAAAAATGTGCAACATGGAGTTTATATTTTAGATAACGATTCTCAATTGCCGTTGATCATGGGATCAGTTCAAAATGTTCCAGCTAAATTTTTAGTTGATACAGGAGCAAGTGTCTCCCTTTTAAGTACTGATTTATTTAATAAAATCAAACATGATAAATCTCTAAATCCAAGAACTCCAAACTTGACGGTAACGGGTGTTTCAGGTTATGTAGTACCGATCCATACTGAAATTACAGTAAACATTAAGCTGGATAATGCATGTTTTCAAGATAATGTTTTGGTAGCTAATGAAAATTTCACCGGACAATATAATGTTATATTAGGATTGAATGTTTTGAGACGTTTTTCGTTCATAATTGACTTAGGTAAAAAAATAGTTCGCTCAATCCCATTGAATATTTGTTTAAGAGAAGTAGGTGTTAGGGAACGAATTATGAGTTCTAAACCCGTGGTAGCTAAACTCACATGTAAACATGTACTACCAGGATCGTCCGAAAGGGTTTTGACAGCCTATTGTAACCAGCTTGCTGTTTCCACAGAACAACTTGTGTTAACAGAGCCTAATTATAACCTAGGTCGTGAGGACTTGGCTGTCCGTTGTTCAGTGGACAAAGTACAGGCCGATGGATTAGTATCAGTCCTGGTGGCAAATTTGTCAACTGAGCCTTTATATCTTCCAAAGGGGATGGGTATTGATAGTTTGGAAAGGGTTGAAATTAATCCAGTTACTTTTGCAGGTAAGGAAGTAGAAGACAATAAGACATCTCCTGTGACTTTAAGTGATTTTAATCTTGATCATTTGACTGGTGATCAGAAACGTGAACTATCAGACTTGTTGTATGAATATAGAGATGTTTTTGCCAAGTGTCCAGCTCAGCTAGGAAATTCAAAGGTATTCAAACATAGAATTAAACTGACGGACAGTATACCGGTCAAGCAGTCAGCTTATAGAGTTCCTTTCTTGTTGAAAGATGAAGTTCGCAGGCAGGTGAACGAACTTTTGGAGGCAAACATCATTCAACCCAGCAACTCCCCATATTCAGCACCAATTGTTTTGGTGCGCAAAAAGGACCAATCATATCGTCTTTGTGTGGATTTTCGGAGATTGAACGCCACGACGGTCGCAGATGCATATCCGGTCCCAGATTTAAATGAAATTCTTCAACTTTTGGGGAAAGCACGCTATTTCACGACTCTTGATTTACAATGTGGCTTCCACCAAATTGAAGTGCACCCCGCCGATCGTCATAAAACCGCTTTTACCACTGGTGAATCTTTATTTGAGTTTTTTCGCATGCCGTTTGGTCTTCGTAACGGAGTGGCATCTTTTGTGAGAGCTATGTCATTGGTGCTTTCTGGCCTGGAAAATCAATCAATATTCGCTTACCTCGACGTAATCATAGCCTCAGAAAATTGGAGTTCACAGCTGGACAAGTTGCGGATAGTTTTCCAACGTCTGAGAGATTATGACCTAAAATTGAAGGCTAAAAAGTGTGAATTTGGTAAACAACAAATTTGTTACCTTGGCCACCTGGTGAGCAGCGAGGGCATTCGTCCAAATCCCGAAAACTTAGTCGCTGTTCGAGACTGTAAACCGCCCAGAACGATCAAACAAGTCCGATCATTTCTTGGTATGGCAGGATTCTACAGGAAATTCATTCCCAATTATGCAGAGATAGCGAGACCCCTTACTTCGCTAACAAAGAAAGAAACACCTTTTGTTTGGGACTGTTCCACGCAGCGAGCTTTCGATCAACTGAAAACTGCCTTGACAACTGAACCTCTGTTAGTTTTTCCTGACTTTACAAAACCATTTCTCTTATCAACTGATGCCTCAGCATACTGCGTAGGGGCCTGTCTGGAGCTTCAGGTAGATGAAGATACAAGACAGCCAGTTGCCTATGCTTCTAGGCTATTAAAGAAGTCAGAGTTGAATTATAGTACGACGGAGAAAGAAGCTTTGGCTATTGTTTTCGCAGTAACAAAGTTCAGACCTTTTTTAGTGTCCAATCATTTCACCCTGATAACAGATCACCAACCCTTGAGTTATTTGCTCAATTTGAAGAACCCTTCCCCCGCTTAGCGAGATGGAGCATGCTTTTGCAAGAATACGACTTCCAAATTCAGTACCGTCCTGGTAAAGTACATTCAAACGCAGACTTTCTTTCAAGGCCAGTGTTAGAAGAGGATGAAAAGAAAAAAAGGCTAAGCAAGGCTAAAACAACTGAGTTAGTAGCTCCCATATCAGCTGATTTAACCATGGAGTCATTGGTGATGCCCCAGCAACAAACCAGGAATTTAATTAAAACCCTGCAAAGAGAAGATCCAATTTTGCAAAACTTAATTGAACAATTGGAAGGAATACCCCAGGCATCAGCAAAAATCCCAGATTCCTTCTATTTATCTGAAGAGGGAATACTATATCATTACACTTTATCTGACCCTGGAGCGACAAGAGAAGAGCCAACAGAACAATTAGTGGTCCCCGTTGGCCTAAAGACAGAGGTATTGAAAGCATCCCACGAGAACGCTCTTTCTGGCGGCCATCTTGGGCTACAGAAGACATTAGAGAAGGTAAAAAAGAATTTTTTCTGGATTGGGATTTATAGCGACATTAAGAATTATATTGAGTCATGTCCATCGTGTTTGGAACGAAAAGGATACAATCCGAAAGCTAAAGCAGCTCTGATGAGAGTTCCCAGTGAAAATTCACCTTGGGTGCGAGTATCATTAGATATCCTAGGACCACTTCCTATGTCCTTGAGAGGACACAAATATTTATTGTTAGCAGTGGATAATTTCACGCGTTATGTTGAAGCAATTCCACTCAAAACTCAGAAGGCAGATGAAGTAGCCACAGCATTTATAAACAATGTGATAGCGAGACATGGAATTCCTAAACACATACTCACCGATCAAGGTACAAATTTCATGTCCTCATTATTGCGACAAGTGTGTGAGAAGTTGAGCATTCATCAACTACATACATCTAGCTTCCATGCACAAGCAAACGGAAAAGTCGAACGTATAAATCGTACCTTAGCGAACATATTATCCCATGTCATAAATCAGACTCAGACTGACTGGGACGAAATGATTCCATTGGCTGTAGCTGTATATCATGCTGCAACTCACAGTTCTACTCAAGAAACACCCAACTTTTTAATCTATGGCAGAGATTTAGTGTTACCTTCAGATTTATGGCATGCAAAATTAAGGCCAAGTTACGCATCCTTAGAGAACTATTCAGAAGAAATGTGTGCACGACTCCGTAGAGCTTATGAAATGGTCTCTGAACATTTAGAAGAAGCAGTGCAGAAACAAGAACAGCGTAGAGCAGCAGTAGCTGTGGATAAGAATATTCGAGTAGGAAACCTTGTTTACCTTTTTACTCCCAAGGTAAAAGCCGGTACCACGAGGAAACTGGCTCGATCGAGTACAGGACCTTACAGAGTAATCAGTCAACCTTCATTGGTTAACTATGAAAT
Organism: Mastigoproctus giganteus; assembly: GCF_048544385.1. NCBI lineage: Eukaryota > Metazoa > Arthropoda > Arachnida > Uropygi > Thelyphonidae > Mastigoproctus > Mastigoproctus giganteus. The sequence continues at coordinate 226,150,972 of NC_143576.1, read as the reverse complement.
ACAGAATATAAATAAGCCAAAGGACAAGCAGATTGTACATGTTGATAGATTGACAAAGGTAGTAAATAGAAAAGTGTTTCCTGAACTTAGAGTAGAAGAGTCAGAAGAATCTGAAGATGGTGAAATACAAGATCAATCTGGTACAGAGACAGTGCCTAAAGAAACATGGATCTTTGATGACCCCATAATAGAAGAATGTGATTTAATCCCACCTATAGAACCCCAACCTGTGTATTTTCAGCCAACCAGAACGGCACCTATTTCAGAACCTTTGACGACATCTTCAAATGAGAACCAAAATAGGCCGTCAGTGAGAAAACAGTCTGAAGAGACAGTTGAATCTACCCATAGGCCAGCACAGACACATGACTATAATTTGCGCAGTCGTAGTCGTGTAACTCACACACCATATGTGGTAACTCTTAATCCACTATCACAAAATGAAGTGAGAATTTCCGAATCAGCTTCTGACAGTAGAGTAGGAACAGAACATGGAAGCTCCTCTCATGAAACAGAGATGCAGAGAGGCGAACCTTCAGATCAAAATACTGAAGAACATGGAAGTGCTGATCACGCTGATCAACCCAGTGGATTAGATAGGACTATTCAGTGGATGCTAGGTCCACTTGCTTCGAGACTGGATTCACAAAATAGTGATAAGGGTTTTGATTTTGCAGGTCTTATCAGAGATGCGTGGAGAGATTAAAAGTAAAAAGAAGCAAAATTGAAATTAGTGAGAAAGAGAAAACAGTATGAGGAAAAGTTGTTATTATGTTTCCTCCGTCTTTAAAGTAAAGAAGTCAGTTCTTGGAAAGGGAAAGTTGTACAAGAATGATGATTCCAGTATCATGCTAAATTGATGCATAGTGTCATGAGATGAACATTGCCTTCGGTTGAAGATGATTTGATTATAAGCTAAGAGATACATTAAATGAAGTTTCTGATTAATTAGAGTATCAGACCCATGAAGTTTTTACTTATAAAGGGAACAGAAAGGTTAGTTCTCATCAAACTCTATCATTGTGTTATCAGCAGTTTTGTTATGGATGATACAGTGAGCAAAGAGGATTAAAGGATGAAGGTGAAAACATGGAAAGAGAATCTGGATTTCAAATAAAGGCAAGAGTTATTTTCAGGAGTTTTAAAAAAAAAAAAAATTGAAGAGCAAAAGATGAGTACTAGAAATCTTATTCAAATTTTACCATTGAGAGAATATTTTCTTTTGGAACCTATATTATCACCCTCTTCCCACAAAACATATTGCAATTATAGGCCAATAGAGAGGAAGGTTGCAGTTGGGACTAGGGCCTTATGTGCGCACACCCTGGTTTCTTTTGTTTTCTCTCTCTCTCATTGCATGGAAAAAAAATTGCAGTCCAAGTGAAATGATCCTGAGAAAAATATATATATATTTTTTTTTGTTTGTTGGTGTTTTCTTTTGAAGATCTGATGAAATGAGTGGCCTGTGGACGGCTGGTTCCGCCCAGTCACTGCTTGTTTTGTCGTTCCTCCGAAGAGAAGAGTAGAGTGTATTAAATAGTAACACCTGTATTTCTAGATGAAGATAAGAGGATCTTTCCTGGTACCATTCTTAAAAGAATACTCAGCCTCATTCTGAGTTAAAGTTTTGAAACAATATAAATCAGAGTTCTAGTTCCACCAATATTTTTTTTTGTGGAAAGAAATTTATCCACCAATTGGAACTTTATCACGTATGACATTAGAAAGGTTAATGATATTGTAATAATGTAAAGAGAGTTTGGATGGTATGCATATTTAGACAATATCAAATGCAATAATGAAAAGAAAACAGAAATCAAACTGTTGAAGTATCGATCTTGTGCTCTTGCCTTTGATAATCCAAACAGCTGATAATTAAAACAGTGTGCTGAAAATTTTCATTTAGAGGATGGTTTCCAATTCCTTTTTATGGGAATCTTGTTAATCTGTCATGAGTGACTTGTGTGTTTCTGTTTTGGAAAATAAAGAGAAAAATCCATTTTTTTTGAAAAGAAATGAAAGGAAGTAAGGAGGTGACAGTTTTGGAAAGTGAACAAGTACAAGAAGAGTGAGGGAAAGTGTATAGATGAAGGGTAAAGGGCATGAGACCTCACCCCTCTCCTACAAGTCAAAACAAACAGTGAAAAGATGAATAAAGGTTGTGAACATGACATTTGAAAGTATTGAACAGAAAGAAAAGGAAAGACAGAAAGAGAAAATGAGATCCACTTAACATTTACCCTCTTCTTGCTCAGTTGCTTCGAGGAGATTTTTTAGGATGTCTCAGTTTTTTATGTGCATGATGGTTGTCCTTCCTCTGAAGGCATGCAAAAAGTTCTCCCATTCAGAACTGTAGTGAACATTTAGTCTTTCTCATGCTCTGACATGGTGTTCCAGTTAATAGTGAAGGACTATCTCCATGAAATCACTCAAGGAACATTATGTTGTCCTCACAGCCAACAAGTGTACTCAGGCTTGAACTCTAAGGATTCGTGAAGCCAAGAACTCTCTCTGTCTGGAGAGTTAGTGAGTTATCCACCATCAGAAGGTGCTGAACAGTTAAACTGTGCAATTGGTCAGTTAATATAACTGCCTAAATTTTACAATTGAATCTGTAGTCTTATAACATTGCAAGTATAAGTTGGAACTTGCAGCCATATTTATTCAGTGTATTCTATGATTTTTTGTTCTTATTGCAAATTCTGTATATTAGTTGCAAGAATTTAATTATGCAAGAATTTAATTATATATGAGGATTTATATTATATAATCACTTAGTGTTTGATGTTTGCTATATTTTCCTTTAAAAAAAAAAATAAATAAAATAGAATAAGTAAAAAAATGTTCACATGTTAGAAGAATATTTTTTTTTTGCTGTTTGCTTGATATATTTTAAATACATTCATTATAAAAGGATGTCTTATGTATTGAATATTTGTGTAGTCTCAGTTGTTAACTGTCATAATGAATAGTATATCTAGTGTCATATTATACTAATTATGTTAAAAGGAATAGATACTGATTCTTTGATTTTTTTTTTGTTGCATGTAATACTATTGTGTTGAGCAATGGTGATAAAGGAAATGTGACCAAAGAATCCTTTGAGAAGCAGTTCCAGTATTTTTCCCTGACCAACAATAAACAATTCTATCAGTATTCCAGTGCTTCAATTGTCCTGCGTAGAGAACATTCAGTGCAACGATATTTAAACCATATGTTAAAAAAAAAAAAAAGAAAAAAAAAATAAATAATTGAATAAAATAAACATTATTACAATATAGACATTGCACATATGATAAACATCTCTTAACTCTTGTGAAAATAGACTTTCTAGTATGTGATGTTTGTATAAGGTCTGTGGAGACCAAGTTTTTAGATAAACCAAGATAGGATTGTTGGATGTGAAAATTTACATAAAATTAGCATTATTTGTTATTAGCAGACACAGAAGATTTTAAAAAAAATTGTTGTTAGACACATTATTTCTTTTTTGGGGTACCATTTATTATAGTTAAGAACAATCCGATTTCTGTAAGAGGAGAGATGTCTGTGACTACATTTTTTTTTTAATACCGGAAGATTTCATGTTTCAAACTTACTTCATAGAAATTCATAAATTTTGCGCATGTAAAATTAATAATTTTATGCACAAAATTTATCTGTGGGAGGACGGAGGAGTGTAAAACGGCAATTTTTGTTTTGCCCTTTTACTTGCTTTCAAGAGGTATTTGGTCTAATAGTGCCCGATATTTTTTTCACGGCCTATATACAACTAAATTATATAACGATAGCATCACTTCAGCTAAGCTTTTACTTTCGCTTTCAAATCACCCCAGGGGTGCGGTCGCCGTAAGGGGACACCACAGTGACGTCACCCGTTCTCCTGAGCGGACAAGAGCGTTGATCGAACGCAAAGGTCCGAAGAACGGTGTAAATTGTTATATGAGTAGAAATTACCAGAACAAGACACAGCAGGTCTTGCATAACAAGACCTTTATAAAGATATTAATTGTCACTACGACGCCGTGCATGGTACAGTATCAATTTATTTCTCACCCCCCCCCCCGAGGCGATGCGGAGATATATATATTTGAAGGGGAAAAAGAAAGGGGGAACAGAGAGGCACACAGACACGGAGAGTTAACTTTGCGCGAGACGGACTGAAGGAAAGAGTAGCGATAGTTTTGGCCGATTTTTGTCATTATGTGAAGAAGAGGTAAATTAATAATTACTAGGAAAAGATGAGAAAAGAACCAAGTTGATGTCTGATACAGATTTACCCCCCCCCCCTCGAGGCGGTAGAATATTTTCGGGTAAGTCACCCCTATTGTTTAATAACAAACGGTATTAAATTGCACAAAAGCAGAACCTACAAGTTGCATACGTTTTAATGCATTTATATTTATAAGACATCTGTCCTCATATATATAAACATACCCCGACAATTGTATTATTTCCTTAGTATTCAATCTTAGTAAGAATGCGACTTATTAATTTAATTGTCAATTACTAATTATACTATTAAGATAATATAATTACCTGTCTCATATTTTGAACAGTGGTATGTTAAGACAAACACTAATCATACTGTACTTGCTAACGAATTAGTGGAAAAACCATATGAAGAATATTACAACATTGTAATAAAGCTAACAGCAAGATAATGCTTGCATTCACTTAATTTGTCTAACAATTAAATACCAATTAATCTACTTTATTTACCAGTTATATTGTACTCATTTGTATACATATATGTTAAATAAACCTTATTTTGTTTGTTATTATTTTGCGTTCTGATCATTCTCTCTAAATTACATAAAATTCACTGAACAATCATTTTTAAAAGAATCATTTATGGCGGCATTTCGAACCAGCCCTTAGCTAAGAGTTGTTTCGGGATGAAAAACACAACGCAATTCTGTCGCTGCGAGTACGCTCACTGTGACATGTTGAGTGTGACTTGAGGGCGCAGGATTTTGTCCTAATTTGAACCACTAGATAGATCATTCGAAACCCAGGCTTTTCTGGAATTCACATGATATTGTGCTGACTTGCTATAGCGAGGATTCACGAGTATATTGATGGCAAGAGCATAATATGACGGAAAAGCCTGTGGAACACATTTCTGCTTCTTGTGCCTCTGCTACTACATTCCCGTGACGTTTCCAGTTATGGGTTCCTATGCGATTCACATTCCTTTAGATGTTACCTACTTCCCCAAACGTTTGTACCAATATTTTTGAGACACCCTGTATATATATTCCTTAATCCACCGGATTAAATGGGGCTTGGTGGGGTACCAAATTTTTACAAATCCTGTAAAATACATTATATACATATCCTTAGTAAAGGGGGTGCCGAAAAACCTTTCTACTAGGGCACGAAAATACCTTAGTCCGGCACTGCTGGGAATACAATTATAATGCCACCCTGTAGTGGAAATTTTGCTACAAGGACAGTGGCTTCAAGAGCAAAGCTGGATTTCGGCAGGAGTCACGACTTCAGTCTCTCTGTTTTCTTTTGCAAAGGCAAAAAAGTATGATTTCATAATTTGGGGCAACTTCACCATGCTTCGGCTAAGAGCATGTTTAAATCTGGCCCAAGTCCAGAGTTAACATGAGCACTAGATGATCTGATTGAGGTGTATAAGGCCTTGAATGGTTTAAGCAGTCTCAATGCTGATGGGATTCTTCCTGTTGCTCATATTATGCTCCTGATCGGACATAAATTCAAATTGAGGGAAGACAAGTTGTAGAGTAGATGTTTGGAAATTTGCCTTTAGCCAGCGTGTAGTTAATTGCTGGAACAAACTTCCATCTGTTGTGGAAGTTGATAGCTTAATTAAATTCAAGGAGAGACTGGACAAACGTTTAGAGGGAATCGATGTATGAAATTGTTTTTTTTTTTTTTGGCTGATGCTACATAAGCTCATGCACTTGCTTTCTTGCATCACATGCCTCCATTACTACTACTCAGCATTCAACAACTAGCTTGCATGGCCCGAGTAATCCAATTGTAAGTCATTGGCTTACGAACTTGGTAATCTTCTATAGAATGCGGTGCACAGCTTAATTAACGAAGGTCAAGGGTTGTCATTGTCCTTGGAAAGGCCGATGTTAGGAACTGTCTAGCAGGTAAATTGGAAATTAATAGGAGCTAGTGATTTGAAAATTTTGGCAGGTTTTTCTGGGGAGAGCAGCAGTCTTGCATGGGGAGTGAATTGTAGTGGTGGTGAAAAGGTTGACGCAGAACAGAAGTAGTGGGGAAGTGTATTATGTGTTGTGAATGCACTAAGGATGGTTTTTTGGTGGAGTTGCAGCGGTGAAAAAAAGAGAAAAAGGGATTGCGAATGGCTTGCTGAGACACCAGATTTCAATGAACAAAGGGGACCGCCAATCCGATGCTGAAAAAGTGGTTGTAAGTCCAGACGACGGATTCCAGGGAATGCAATGAAAACGCTCAAGATTTGTGAGTACCTGATTTAACTTTTAAACCTAAAATACCTGTACTGGCCACCCCAGTCGCCGGAATAAATGTTGTTTTCCCAAGGCATATTCTCTCTCTTTGTAAGAAAAAAAAAAGGGGGGGGGGTTAATAGCATAACAGCAAACTGCCTGTCACACAATACTTGATTGTTTATTAGTGGTAGAACTAGAGTTAAGTAAATTGTAAGCTGAGACATACAGTACTGAATCAGTGTAAGTAACAATAAGCTGTTTATAGTAATATACGGGACAATACAAGAAGACTATGTATGCTGAAGTTAGCCTAGCACCAAATCCTGTCAGTGAGAATAAGTACACGATACTAGCTTTATTTTTCCTGCTATAATATGTTGATCAGAAACAGAATACTTTATAATAAAGAAAAAGGGGTTGGTGTTGTTTATTGTAAAATACAAGACTGTACCTGAAGATTGTGTGAGGAAGACAATTTTGATAAGTATTGTCAAACCTTATATAAATTGTTTTAAAATGTCTCATTAAAGAATTTGTATAGATTAGTATAGATTTGTGAATTGTTGTTCCTCTGCTCAATTAACGAAGGAAATCTTCTAGAAACATACTTAACAAAGAAAATCTAGCAGTCAGCTAACTGGTGAGTTGGGTCTAGTATATAATTTAATATAAAGTGAAATTGTTTAAGGGTAGGAGTTGGACTCCCGCGTATTAAAGCGGGAGGAGCATCTGGAAGTATTAGTCAGAGTAAAGGATACCGCCTACACGATCCCCTCGATGGTAGTGATCAGTAGCACTAATATTAAAAAGTTGATTCTCTCTCTGAAATGGATATTCGGTAATTCTCAAGGACACGGTGCCCCTTAGAGGAGAAGAAGAGGGGGGAAAGCAGTGACGCATGGTTTGTAACTCCGCCCACTCACTCGTTCCCCCTCTTCTTCTTGACGACTGCACGTGGCGAATGGCACGTGACATAACAGTACGGCAGAGCTGAAAAACAACGGAAATTAACGGCAATACGGCAATTTTTTCGGAGCAGCAACTAAAACAAATGAAATTTAGGTAATAATCCAGAGAACGGTACCCCTTACAAAATGGCGTCGAGAAGAAGAGGGGGAAAGCAATGATGTCGCTCGTAACTCCACCCACTCACTGCATTCCCCCTCTTCTTCTTGATGACTGCACGCAGCAGATGTCACGGGACATAACAGTATGTCGGAGCTGAAAATCAGCAAAATGAACGGCAAAACATCAATTTTTCGGAGCAGCAAGCAACAGAAATGCAATTTTTTTGGGGAAGACGATGTCACGTAACATAACAACTCGAGTTAAAACGAAGAAAAATTCAAAACACCATTTTTTTTTTTTTTTTTTTTTCAAAACAAGAAACAAAAATACATGTGGCCGACCGGTTTTTGCTTGAATTCCTCCCGAAGTCGCGTAAAAACCTAACCGTTTTACACTATACACAAATGAAAGTCGACGAACATGTACAATTAACGATAAAATTCCTCTTTGTATATGTACAGTTATTTGGTTTTTAGGAGCATTAGCAACTAAGGCCATATTGCTCCGCGGTTATGCGGTGATCATTCCCCGACCTTTCTGCATCTTCCGTATTTGGTGGTCACAGGCTCAAACCCCGGTCTAATCAAGAAGCGTGTGCTACGCACTGTTGCTCCTGCCCACCTGGCTACGGAGGCACCTGTATATGCACAATACGCCAATAGAATTTTTTTTTCTAAAGAACGTAACAACTGACAATATTAGTTTAATGAGGTGGAAAAAGAAAACTCACCTCATCATACCTGGCCTGTGGGCTCTCAGCAGCAAAAAACAATGAAACAGTTTACCTGCAGGATGGAACAGGACACAAACTCAGGATGGCAAGAGGAACCACGTGGCAAGCTAACCAAAATTAATTTTTGGACACTTACCGTAATTAAAAAGATGTTAAAGGAAAAATATGTACAATTTATGAATATTTCCAAGTTTCACTTTTCTTTAACTCAGGACGACATGAGCTACCACGTAACAAGCAAACATAACCAGCAAGCAAATACGACTAGGAAACGATATGAATTTTGCATTTACCGTTGCAACATCATGTCACATGATCTCCGCCTGAAACGAAAAGGGGGACGCAGTGAGTGGGCAGAGTCACAACCAGTCAATAACTGCTTTGCCCCGCTTCTCATCACCATTTTGAAGGGTGTACCACTAAGTGGTGTTTGGCCTATGGCCTATTCAGGATGTGATTTCAGATATTTTTGATAAAACTAGACGATAATGCTAAATTTGTAAAAACGAAAAGTAGTGGTTAATAGAACACATTCACCATAGCCCCAGGGGCTCACACCTGGTGAGTATGGGCTTGGCACACCCAGGGTCCTGAGCTGGATATCATCATTCTTCTCTTTCTTGGTGATTCCCTTCTACTTTTCTTTCTCTCTCTCTCTCTCTCTCTCTCAGGGTAACTCGGAAATTGTTTTTTTTGGCTGGTGCAGCACAAGCTTCCTTGCACCATATAGCTAATAATAATTTGTCTATCTTCTCTTACCTATCAGAGAAATTCCCTTTCCACTTCGTGCAGTTGAATATATTGTAATCTGTAAGATTCTGTCGAACATGAGGTTGACTTTTCACGGTTCTTGAAAAACTACAAATAATTCAAAAGGCCAAAAAACTAGCAGAAAATAAATTGTCAATTTTTCTTTCATGTTTTTAAAAATGAGATGTGCCGGATATTCAAGGAAGTACAGCTATAAAACAAACAGTATTTGTTCTAATTTACTCATGCTGTGGGGGAGGACCATCCTTCCCAGAGGCTGAGTAAATATTGGATCTGCAATTGGTGGGCAGGGCTCTGGCCCAGTGGTGTTTCCTTTTCTGGGGCCAGCTACCTTTTCGAAGTAATTGAGAATACTCATCTACACCAAATGAAATGCTTCATTTAAACGACAAACAGTTAAGAGTACAATTTATTTTTGGCTACATGCATTTATAAACTTTATAATCTCAAAATACATTGGCAATGTAAATGAATTAGAGAAATTAACTAGAAGTTGGCTGGATAAATTCCAAGGCTACAAGTTTTCTGGCATAACTGCAGAAAATTCAGACTATAAAAAAAAATGATAATAAATTCTCTTTAAAACAAAATAAAAATAATAGGGGTAATGGTACACAGTTAAATAGGTATTAGATGTGTCAATCTCTCTGCTGGATTTTTTTTGATTTGGTAGTTGTTGGCGCAGCGGCTTCTGTGGCCATATTGCACCTCCCAAGGTTTTTGCAGTACTTTGATCCAAGCCCGAGGCGGAAATCGAACCCGCGACCTTTGGGTTGCCGGGCAGGTACTTTACCCACTCGGCTAGCCCGGTCGGCCCTCTCTGCTGGAATAGTCTGTTTATGACTAATACTGTGTGAGGGCACTGACATTTTGTGTAATACCCTAGTTACCTAGTAGTTCGTTCTTTCTGACCTGTGCCTATCAGGGGTGGGCAAGAAGGGGCATATTCCCCCTTAACAAAACTTTGAAATTAAAGAAAAAGAATGCAGATAGCGTTCTAAAAATAAAACTCAAAAGCATGGTCGCCATACCCCCCCCCCTTACGATGATACCTGGATATGCCCATTGGCTGCTGTTATCATCACCAGATTTTTAGTAGCAGGTTGAAGCGTAGTAACGTGGGTTATCAAAATACCTAGAAAAAAACCGTTGGAGTTTTATCATCTAAAGTCGTCTGGGTCATATCCAGAACACGGGTGCAACCCAGTACTTCAGCGAGAAAGAGAGGAAAAATGAAGTGATAGGCCGGTGAAGGCACCTCGCACTCATTGATTCATCTGCCCCCTCACCTGCATGTTACTGGGGATGTCACGTGACATCACAATATGTCGGAGCTGAAATGAAGAAAAATAAATTGCAAAACAGCAATTTTTTTTTTAAAGAACTAACAAAAAATAACACCACATACACACTGATTTTCTTGCCCGTACATTACTGGACGATTTCATGTGCAATGAGAATTGCTTACGCACGTCAACAGAAATCTTTGTTTGTTCTGGAGGCTGCTGCCTTGAATCTATTTAAGCTATCAACTTCTATGACAGATGGAAGTTTGTTCTAGCAATCAACCACCCGCTGGCTAAAGCCAAACTTCCGCACATCTATCCTACAACTGCCTTTTCTCAATTTGAATTTATATCCTCTCAGGCGATTATTCTGAGCAAGAGGAAGAATCCCATCAGCATTGGGCATGCTGAAACCATTCAAGGCTTTATACACCTCAATCAGATTACCTCGCAGGTGCCTAGTCTCCAGACACTGTAATTTGCAAAACTTAAGCCTTTCTTCGAAAGAGCAATCCTTTCTTTCATTCACTAATGTTGTTGCCCTTCTCTGTACTCATTCCAGCAGCTCTATATCCTTCTTAAAATGAGACCTCCAGACCTGTATATAGTATTCAAGGTGCGGTCGACCATTGCCTTATACAAAGGGATAATCACCTCCTTATCCCTGCTAGAAAAATTCCTGTATATCATTGACAAGACACCATGAGCTACTCTTACAGACAGTCTAGACTGCTCAGAAAACTTCATATCTGCCTGCACAATTACCCCCAGGTCCTTTTCATTCTCTACCACTGTCAGTGTAGTAACACACGGTTGATACGATACTCTGGGGTTACTGCTTCCCATATGCAATATTTTACATTTGTCAATGTTAAACTTCAGTTGCCACTTCTCAGCCCATCTGCTCAACTTTTCTAGATCCTGTTGTAGCAGTGTACTGTCATTAACAGCCTTTGTATTGTCTGCAAACTTGGACTTTAAGCCTGATATACCATCATGAATATCATTTATAAATACAGAAAACAACAATGGACCCAACACTGAACTCTGGGGGACTGCACTAATAACATTAGTCCATGAAGAGTAGTGTCCATTGATTACCACTCTGTCTTCTCCCACTCAGACATCCCTTTATCCATAGCTGCAATTTTTCTCAAATGCCACACTGCTCCAATTTGTGTAGCAGTCTTCCATGTGCAACAGTATTAAAAGCCTTTCCAAGATCCAAATATACAACATCAAAATTATTCTTTGCATCCATTTCCTTTGTGACCACATCATAGTATCCAATCAAATTGGTCAGACAAGACTCCCCTTAACAAACCCATGCTATGTCCGAGCTATAACTGAAGTCTTATCTAGATGATCCTGGAGTGCTTCTTTAACCAGTGCCTCCATTAATTTTCCTGAAACAGAAGTTAAAGTAACAGGTCTGTAATTACTTGTCCTCAAACAGGCCTATGGGGCAGGGAAATTCCATATTCAAAAAGGTTAATACTCAAACACCAGCCAAGTAATTAAATATTTAATGAAATAAAATAAAGTAAGATGATACAGTAAACTGGACTATTACAATAAGTGCTAAAAGAAATAAAATCAGTTAAAACAGTTAAAAACTAACAATGCTAAAATCGTTAAAATAAGCTAAAATACCAGAAATCGAAGCTTTCGGAGACAGCTGTCTCCTTTCTCAGCAGTGTACTATTGCTACAATGACACATCCTTAAGTAACAGGCCCATGGTACTCATGTGACTCACTTTATTACTTTATTTTATTTCATTAAATATTTAATTACTTGGCTGGTGTTTGAGTATTAACCTTTTTTGAATATGTAATTACTGTGTCGCCCTTTGATCCTCCTTTGTGAATTAGGGTCACATTTGCACATCTCCAGTCCATGGATACCTCCCAAGTCCAAGGAAGCTCTCATAATTATGGCTAAGGGTTGGCTTACTTCCTTTGCTGCCTCCTTTAATATAACTGGATAGATCCCATCCACCCCAAGTCCCTTTTTTAATTTTATCTTCTACAATTTCTCCCCCACTTTGCTATCAATTATTACAAAATCATCTATGTCACTGCCAGAGTTTAATTCACCTCTGGCATTCCCCTCCCTGAATAACTCTTCATGCATGACTGTAGATGCAAAATACTTAATTTAGTTTGTTAGCTACCTGAGCAGGATCATCAACAGTTGAACCATTGATATCAAGTGGACCAATCTGATTCATCCCTTTCCTTCTAGAGTTTATATAAGTAAAGAACTCTTTGCTGTTTTTTTTTTTTGCATCCTTGGCCAAAGATTTCTCGTAATCTGTGTTTGCCTGCCTAACTCCTTTGTGATTTGTTTAAAGACTAGCTTACATATATCCTAGGCTCCCATATCACCTGTTAATTTATATGCATCCCATGCATTTTTCTTCTCTGCCACATGTCTCATTAGTTCATCTGACATCCATTTAGGCCAAAATCTTAAACAATATTTCTTAGTTGGTATGAAAAGCCTAGTAGCTTCCAAGATTAATTCTTTGAATGCTTCCCATTTTGAATTTGCTGTTGGTAACATCATCAGTTGGTCTCATCGTATAGAATATAAATACTGTCTCAGACCACCATAGTCACCTTTACGAAAGCAAAAATCCTTCCCTTTACCCCTGATGGTAGTTACCTTGCTTATAACTATAGTTATAAGTGTTATATACTTATATAACAAAAGTGTTATATACTTATAACACATTTGCCCCAGGTGTAGGATTGCCTAGTTCCGGCTATGTTGCCAACCACCAAAAGAGTTTACTACGGATGACAAATATTCGGAAAAAGGGAAAAATAAAAGTAAATTTATTAGATCAGTCTTCCTTTTTAACCAATAAAAACTCAACCCAAAAAGCAAGAAGTGACTTTTCAAAGAAAAAGTAACCATTCTAGACAAATCAACTTCAAGGAAGAATTATATTAATGCTACTTAAAATCAGAGAAAAGTGCATCTGAATGTCCCCCCAATGAAACTACAGATACTTGTGGCCATTATATTCTACATTTGGCATATTTGAAATTAGATGTAGAACTTTACTCAGCATTTAGTTGCTTGAAAGGTTCTCTGAAACGTGAAATCGCTTTAGGGTTGTAAGATTTGTGAATGATTCTTTGCAGTAATTATGCCCGACTGAGAATTGATCCATGACGAAACCGTCTGCATTTTGTTAGTGATGCTGATTTATATATGAAAGCAGTTTCTGCATTACAGGTTTTCTCTTCCAAACCTGATCCACATTATTTACTTAAACAATATCTTACATAAGCTTTCAGAAACAATTCGAAGGATTATTTCTTGTATAAAAAATATCCTCGGTAAAAGCTCCTACATGCATAGCTGTTTACAGATACACTCCCCTGACTAAAAGTTTGGAATCACAGCATGTGACAAGTTTTGTTAGTTTTTTGAAATTAGCTACGACAATGTAAGTTTTAAAATAAAAAAAAAAACAACCCACATACACAAAAGTATTTTAAGGTGTTTTTTTTATTAAGTATTGAAAAATTCAGAGCAAAAAGTTATTGAAATGATTAATATTACCAACTACAGTATATGATTTTTTTTAAACAAAATATCCTTCACGAGATTTTATCACTGCTTTACACAGACGTGGTATTCTGGCGATTAATTTTATAAGTGTCTTGATTAACATTATTCCAAGCATTCTTGCAAGGTTTCTCATAAATATTGTGAAGATGAGCAGACTTCATGGTCTAAATCAGTGGTTTTCGACCTTTTTTTAATAATGGCACCATTAAGTGATTTATTTTATTTTATGGCACCCCTACTCAATTTACTGCGGGTTAGACCTGATTCTCTGTATGTATATATATACTATTAAAAATGTTATATGATAGTTATTATAATAATATAATTATAAGTATGTACTTTTTTATAATGAAAAATTAATTTAAAACCCAAATTACGTGGTGCCCCTGGAATGTTTTTGCAGCAACCCGGTTGAAAACCACTGGTCTAAATATTCACTCCGTAGCTGTTAAGTATCAGATAGATACCAGGGTTTTCTTCCAGCAAAGCAAGATGAAATAACTTTCTGGATAACCCTGATAAATGTTTTTTTTTTTTTTTTTTTTTTTTTTCCCCATGGTCTAGAATCTAGATGATCCCATAAAAGCTCCATTGGGTTTGTCATGCAATTGAGATGGCCTCACCAAAATTTAATACTCCGTCCTGTTGTTCACTAGAAAGTACCTCCACAGCTTAGTGCTATGCTTTGGGTCATTGTCTTGTTATAAGATAAAATTTCTTCCACAAAGTTGAAGTTCAGAGGATACTGCATTACGTTCAATAATATTTTTTATAGCATTCTTTTCTTAAAATTCCTTCAATACTGACAATTTCAATCACTGAAGAAAAACGGAAGCAACCCAAGATCATGATAGAACCACCATCGTGCTTGACTGTAGGAACTAAAAAATGTGGCACAATCTTTTCTTCAGTTGATCATCTATGTTTGGATCCAAAAATTTCAATCTTGGTGGATTCATTCATCCACAGTACAGTTTCCACTCTTCAGTTATCCAATGTTGATGATCTTAGCCCAAGCCAAATGTTTCTTTCAATTTTTTGGTTTTAATAAGAGTTTTCAGACAGCTACACGACCATGAAGTCCTGCTTGTTTAGGAAGAAATTTTACATTGGATGTAGACACGGGAATTTCTCTGTTCATATTCAACTCAATTAGGATTTCAGGTACATGTCATCCTTGGCATTTAGAAATCAGTGTTATGGTCTTATCTTGTGCTTCCATTGTTGCATGCAGTTGTCCTGATCATGGTTTGTTCATTAAACTGCTAGTCTGCTTGAATCATCGAATGGTGATTTGTACTCCTTTAAAGGAAACACCTAGTTTTTTGCGAATACATCTAATGGAATAACTTTTTTTATACATTCATAATAGTAGTCCTTTTTTTCAACACTCGATTACTTATTTCTTCCCATGTTTATCACAAAATACAAAAATTACACCTCTTTATGAATGTGTGTGTGTGTGTGTGTGTGTGTGTGTGTGTGTGTGTGTGTGTGTGTGTGTGTGTGTGTGTGGTATGGTTGTTTATTGGCGCATTAGCTGCTATGGCTATAGTGCGCCTATTCGTAGGAATATTAGAAAATATTTAATAATGAAGCCAGTTTAAATTAATATCAGTTCTGAAACCTATTCAAAAAAGATAATACACACCAATTTGTTTTAAAAAGCAGAAAAGTTCATTAACGTTTGCATCTTCTCCAACGATATGACGTAATGTCAATGGTTCTCGACGATTAGCCAGATTTTGAAGTATTGCAGCTCGATGTTGTTGATACTCAGAATGTGTTTGACTGTTAGATGTTCTAAGCAGTGTGGACACTGAGGAGGATCATCGCCCATTAGTAGATGGAGGTGAGTCAGATGGGTGTGTCCTATTCTCATTCATGTGAGTACCACTTCTTCCCGCCGCAAACTTTATGAATGATGGGTGTTCAATTTTATAAGTTAAAAGCTCTTTCTCCTCGATTTATATTAGCATTAGCATTAGTAGAGGCACATGATGCAAGAAAGCAAGCTTAAACAGCATCAGCCAAAAAAAAAAATCAGATCATTCACTGATCCATTCATTCCAAATGTATGTCTAGATCTGCTTTAAATTTATTTAAGCTATTAACTTCCACAACAACAGATGGAAGTTTGTTCCTGCAATCAATTACCTGCTGGCTAAAGGCAAGCTTCCACACATCTATTCTATAACTGTCTTTCCTCAGATTTGTAATCTGAGCAAGAGAAAGAATCCCATCAGTATCGAGCCTGCTCAATACGTTCAAGGCCTCAATCAGATCGCCTCACAGGTGCCTAGTCTCCAGAAGCTGCTTTCAGAAATTAAGCCTTTCTTCATAAGAGCACCTTTGTTACCTTCTCTGTACTCATTCTAGCAGCTCTACATCCTTCCTAAAATGAAGCTTCCAGACCTGTACGCAGTATTCAAGGTGTGGCCTGACCATTGCCTTATACAAGAGGAGAATCACCTCCTTATCCCTGCTCGCAAAATTCCTATATTTCATTGACAAGACTCCATGACCTACTCTGGCAGCCTGTCTGCAATGCCCAGAAAACTTCATATCTGACTGCACAATTACCCACAGGTCTCTTTCATTCTCCACTATCTTGAGTGTAATACTACCCAGTTGATACACACACACATCTCTCTGGGGTTACTGCTACCTATATGCAGTATTTTGCATTTGTCAAAGTTAAACTTCAGTTGCCACTTCTCCGCCCATCTACCGAGAAGTGGCAACTGATTTATATTATTGCAAAACACTGTAAAATCATCTACAACTTTCTATAATATTGAAACAATACTCCCACTTTCTAGAATATTCCAGTATAATCTACAACATTCTACCACCTTCAGGAATCTTCTACAATGTTCTACCACATTGAGTTATCTTGTTTTTAGGAGAATTAGCAAATAAGGCCATACTGCTCCAGGGATATGCGGTGGTCATTCTCTGACCTTTCCGCATCCTCCGTATTTGGTGGGCACGGGCTCGAACCCCGGTCTAATCAAGAAGCGTGTGCTACGCACTGCTGCTTCTGCCCACCTGGCACCACATTGAATCATCTTCTACACCTTTCTGAAATAAATTCTATAAATTTATTAAATATTATTTCAGTTTTTTGACTTTTATACATAAATAGAACATATTTTAATAAAAGTTTGTAAACAAGTCTGTCCTATTTAGTAATACAGATTAGTAAGTATTAATCGGCAATCTTAATAACTTTGAAAATGAAGAAAAACAAGTGATTCCAAAGTTTTGGGCAGTATATATGTGACCTGGCCTTCCACTTCCATAAATGCCTATTTTGATGAGGTAGGGGACATGGTTATATATTCTGTCACAACCCCCTTATTCACCAGATTTCTTCCTATTTCCACATCTGAAGAAAGCTCTGAAAGGCAAGATTGCACGTCTGATAACGATGCTTGCAGAGCCACAACGGAAGCACTTTGTAGTCTTTGGAAAAATGGCTTGTAAGTAGAATTTAATGTGTGGGTACAACGGTGGAAAAGTATGTAAAGTTTAAGGGAGAGTATTTTGAGGAGAAATCCAAATAAGATTCAGATGATGGCAATCAAGATAAGACCAGTCCACAAATTAAATGATCACCCCTCATATATGGGTCGCATAAATAGGTAATTATTAATTTCCCACTCATTTCAGCCCATCCTCTCTGAAAACACTCCTGAGAAGACATCACTTGGATGCTTCTTACCAACATGATGTCATTTCTCCCCGAGGCCAATCACCAATAGAACTATAAAAAATGTAACTCGCTGCATGACATTTTTTTGGGTTACACATTTCAAAGCTCATTTTTTGCAGTTCTGTAAGATGGTGGGCTTTGTAACAGAGTGGATGCTGATACCCTTATTGTGATTCATAGTTAGGCCCACAGTAAAAATATAGAGTGCTTCAGAACCATCAACACTCGCAGTGCTTCCGTTGTGGTCAAAATTAGCACTGGCAGTTTTGTCTATGTAACAGATCCCACAATCCAGACATTTGATATGGTAAATGGACTGTCTCACAAAAACAAAGGTGACTTCATATTCAAGATGATAGGTTGCAATTTCTTACTGCAGAGGTTGAACACGTATATGGTAAGCACATGCATTCTGGAAAGGCAATTGTAGGGGATGCATGCATGCATGCAATGAAGGTAAACTCATTCAAAGAAGGTGAATTTGGATGGGTAATGAAGTCACAGGACTTCAGCTCACAAGAACATGGGAAGAACCACACTTACTGTAATGTATCCATTCTTGGGTAATTAACTCCTGGGTGTTGCTGTGCAGGTGTTCATGAGCACATATAGTCTGTTAGTTGGTAAATTGTCCCACATATAAATGTGTCCCTACACCCAAAGGGAAGTGTAGTCTGTTTCTAGTTCTATAGACAACTGAATAAAGGTACAAAGAGATACTGAAGGAGTTGCATTTGATTGCTGGAACAAACTTCCATCTGGTGTTGTGGAAGTGGGAAGTTGGAATAAATTTAAAGAATTAGACAAATTTTTTTTTGGGGGAGGGACAGTTGAAGTGGGTAGTTTTTTTGGCCAATGCTATGTATGCTTGCTTCCTTACATCATTACCCACTACTGATAGTAATAAAAATGTTTCACATAATTACAATTCAAATGGTTGGCACTGTAACCTTATTTGTGCAGGCTGCACTTCATTTTAACCTAATTGATATTTTTACTTAGTCCATATTCTGATCTATTAACATTTTGATTGTGCAATTTGAATTAAAAGTGTAACAGCTAGGCCCCCACTTATTGTTTTGCTATAAAACTGCTGACATTATACAAGGTGTACCATTAATAATGCATAATCAACATAGATATGGTTTCTTGGCCAAAAATAAACCAAGAAAGTGTTAAGTTTTTTGATCTGATGTTTGATATTTCCAATTAAATACTGATGACATATTTGTCTTGAGTGATTTGCATTCTTAACATGATAGGTGTCTAGAATAATGAAGACCAGAGTGTTCAAAGAAATGGGCTCATAAGAAAAAGTAACAATGTATTTTATTACGCTTTATGCAGTGATTGTACATTGCGCAATATCAAAAGTAGTGTAGCTTGGTAAATAGCTATCAAATGGGTTTGCTCTTACAACAGTTGCTCCGAACACCTTCCATGAAGCAAGTAACAACACAGCCACACAAATTACGACATGTGTGCTTTAACATATGGACATCTAGGGTGATAACTGCATGTCATCATATAACTAAATCTTCCAGGCTTGAAGACATGGAGTGAATATGTTTCTTCAAATAACTGCAAAAATATAAGGTTGCTAAACTTATTGTCTGTAACTGCATGTATTCTTTAGTTTGCTGGAGTGAAAAAAAAAATAATAATAAATAAATAGCCAAGTTTTTGGGAGGAAAAATTACAAAATCTCACTCATCAAGTAAACATTCATGTGCTAGTCGCTGGATCAGATGCCACTGCTTCCAGAACTGGTTCACCGATATCATGTATTTTCATTGAGAATGGCTTATCCTTGTTTCTACCAACCATAAACACACATGTTAAGTCCTAATTAGCTTCAGGATACTGTTAGCCTAGATATTTTTGCATGTGCAGCCTTGACACCATCCCAACATGAGGTACATGTCATAGAACTTATTAGTTATGTATTCCATAATCAGGTCAAACCTTCTGTCAATTCAGTCCACTTTCTTCTACAAGCAGAAATGACTTCCTTTGAAATTCTTGACAGCTGATAAACTGTTGAGAATACAGTTGGCATATTGTAACATGGAAGACTGCTGCACAAATTGGAGCAGAGTAGCATTGGAGGCAAATTGCTGCTATGGATAAAGGGATGGTTGAGGGGGAGAAGACAGAGAGCGGTAATCAATGGACACTGCTCATCGTGGATTAATGTTATTAGTGGAGTCCCTCAGGGTTCAGTGTTGGGTCCATTGTTGTTTTCTGTATTTATAAATGATTTATATTTATGATGGTATATCAAGCTTAATGTCCAAGTTTGCAGACGATACAAAGGTTGGCAGGGTTGTTAAGGACACCACTGATGCTATGGTGCTGCTGCAACAGGATCTGGAAAGGTTGAGCAGATGGGCTGAGAGGTGGCAAATTAAGTTTAACATTGACAAATGTAAAGTACTACATATGGGAAACAGTAACCCCAGAGCAACGTATCAACTCTGTGGTACTACACTGACAGTGGTGGAGAATGAAAAGGACCTGGGGGTAATTGTGCAGGCAGATATGAAGTTCTCTGAGCAGTGCAAACGGGCTGCAAGAGTAGCTCATGGTGTCTTGTCAATGATATACAGGAATTTTTCTAGCAGGGATAAGGAGGTGATTATTCCCTTGTATAAGGCAATGGTCTGGAGGCCTCATTTCAAGAAGGATGTAGAGCTGCTGGAACGGGTACAGAGAAGGGCAACAAGATTAGTGAATGGAACAATGGGTTGCTCTTATGAAGAAAGGCTTAAGTTTTGCAAATTATAGTGTCTGGCAACTAGGCACCGGCGAGGTGATCTGATAGAGGTGTATAAAGCCTTGAATAGTTTGAGCATGCTCGATGCCGATGGGATGCTTCCTCTTGCTCAGAATAATCACCTGAGAGGGCATAAATTCAAATTGAGGAAAGACAAATGTAGGATACATGTGCAGAAATTTGCCTTTAGCCAGTGGGTAGTTGGTTGGTGGAACAGACTTCCATCCCTTGTTGTGGAAGTTGACAGCCTAAATAAATTTAAGGCTCAGCTGGACAGGTATTTCGAAAGAACGGAGGGGTGAAATGGGAGTGGTTTTTTTTTTTTTTTTTTTTTTGGCTGATGCTGCATAAGCTTGCTTTCTTGCATCATATGCCTCTATTAATGCTAATATGTGCAGGTAAATGCAATTTAAAAATGCTTTTCAATGTAAATTGCTTTTTTTTTTTTTTTTTTTTTTAAAGAAAACCACAAACACGAGAGTGTATTAGAACCTATAGTACAGTCAGTCCTCGTATAACACGTGTTTACACTACACGAATCCGATCATAGATGATTTATAAATAGGGGAATGATATCGTATATGACATGAACCGAATTCGGTCATGCAAGATTTGCTTTTGTGTTTACAAGAAATGGCAGTCGAACGTGGAATCACCAACTGAACGCAACACGATAGAATTGAAGAGAATATTCTGAAAATGTATTTATGTTTTTTATATCAGTGAAGGGGAAACACATTTCCCCTTCACTGATATAAACAGAGGCGGACTGGATCAAAAATTCTTACCCGGGAAAAATTGTAGTGGCCTCACAGTAGTGTTTATAGCCAAAATCACACTGGCCTCTAGCCCACCGGGGTTTCCCCGGTAAGGCATACGGCCAGTCCGCTTCTGTCGATACAGAAAAAATATGAAATTGTGAAACACTTTGAGCGAAATGAAAGACCATGTGATATTGCACGTGCTACAGGCCTAAATGAGGCAATGCAGAGAATTAAAAAGAATGCAGAGAAAATAAAAACAACTTTCACTGCAGAAACAACTCGAAGTGTAATTAAAATCCATTAGATCAAGATACAAAGAACTGGAAGAAATAGAAAGGCTGTCATCTGTTTGGATAGAAAATCAAACAAAAAACAAGTTGGCTTACAGTAGAAGCAAAAGCATTAGCAATATTTTATTACGTAATAGTCGTAATAAAAAACATGTTTTATTACAATTATACAATTATTTATTTGTGTTTGGTAATGTTTTGGTTACAAATGTGTTCAATCTTGGGTGGTCGGCACCTAACCCTATTTTCCCCATAGATCCTGTTGTTTATATTGCATGATTTTGCATTGCACGAGAGTTTCCTAGGAACACAATTATCATGCTATACAAGGATTGACTCTAATTAGTACCATGCTTGGGGTGGAGGGTGCGAAGACGAAAGAAGATATTTGTAATAGACTTGAACTTCTGTAGACTGTAATTTTCAGGAAATATGTACGAAGGAAGGTTGTTCCAGAAAATGGCAGTTGAATGAATAAACGAGGAAGATGAAAAGTTGGTTCTGTGAGTGTGAAGTTGGACAGTAAATGGATGTTGGCTGGTTGTGGAACGTGTTCGGACTGTTTTGAAAGAGAGAGAGCAGGAATAATAGAAGCCAATTCAGAAGAACAGCGCCCATGGAAGTAACTGTAGAAGAGGCATGCAGCAGAAACAGTACGTCTATGAGACAGGAAGTGGAGAGACTCTGTTAGAGATGAGTCATTAATTAACCTAACTGCTCTCTTCTGAATGGAATCTAGAAGCCTGAGAGAGGTTTTGGGGACACCACCATAGAGGAGGGAACAATATTCCACGGTAGGATGGATTTGCAATTTGTACAGAGTGAGCAGCTGCTTGGAAGAAAAGTAACGCAGAGAGCAAAAGAGAAAACCAAGTTTTTTAGATGCAGAAGAAGCAATATTTGTAATGTGCTTGTGCCAAGAGAGATTATAAGTCAGGGTAATCCCCAAAAGAGATATATCAACTTGCCTAGAAATCGGAGTGTCACCAAAGATAAGCATAGGAGCAGGAGAATTCTTTTTTGTGAGATATAAGACAAGACTGAGTTTTAGAAGAATTGAGATCAACTAAGTTATCTTTGCCCCACTGGAGAATTATCTGGAGATTGGCATTTAAGGAATTGGTGGTGGATATTCGAGAAGTTGAAGCTGATTGAGCAGGGCAAGGTTTCTCAAAATGGGAAGTAGAATGCAATGTGCTATCATTGGCAAAACTGTGGATAGGATTTTCAGTCAATGGAAGAAGGTCATTAATATACAAGAGGAAAAGAGTGGGGGAAGAACTGAACCTTGAGGGAAACCAGCATTAGTTGAGAAGTTAGAAGACAGAGAGCCATTTACCGTCACCCTCAGTGAGCTGTCAAAGAGAAAACTGGATAACCAATTACAAAAAACAGTTGGCAAACCATAAGATGGAAGCTTGTTTAAGACCTTTATGCCAAACACGATCGAAAGCCTTTGAGATGTCAAGAGCAACTGCTTGTGTTTCACCGAACCTTTCCATTGAATTAGTCCATAAATGGGTAACATAAGCCAAAATATCACCAGTGGATCGACACTGACAGAATCCATACTGGCAATCCCTGATCAGACGGTAGGTTTCTAGATAGTTTAAGAGTTGGCAGTTAATTGATTTCTCTATTACTTTAGAAAGAGTAGAAGTAATTGCAATGGGACAATAATTGGATGGGAGGGATTTGTCACCCTTTTTAGGAACTGGCTGGATATGAGCAAATTTCCAAGCAGAAGGAAAACCACCTTTGCAATAAGAAAGTGAAAAGAGGTGGCAAAGAACAGGAGTAAGTTCAGGAGCACAGGTTTTGAGAAAAAGTGGAGAAATACCAACAGTATTAAGTTTCGTAAAAATCCTTTTGACAGAAAACCACAGCAGGCATTGAATGGACCGTGTTGGGAATGGTGGGAGGTGTTTTATCAAGATCATTAATACACGAGTTGGAATAAAAATGGGATGCTTGCAGGTTAGATTTATCCTTGGCTGAAGTGACAACAGAACCATCTGGTTTGGACAGAGGTGGGAGCAGAGATGGGCAAAAGTTGTGGCCAGTGGCTTTGGCAAGAGACCAGAATGCTCGGCTACCATTAGGACAAGAAGCAAGTTTTCTACTCTTAGCCTGTTCAAAATCTAGGTTGCACTGATTAATAACTGTTTTACAGTTGTTGTGAGCTTTGGTGTAGGCAGAAAATGAAACTGAAGAATTGGAAACAAGCCAATTACGATATGCAACATTCTTCTCTTGAACAGCTTTAGCACATTTATTGGAAAGCCAAGGTTTAGATAAAGGACGAGATTTTAAAGTGGAGTGTGAAATGAAGGATTCCATTCCTACAAGAATAAATTCACTGACGCGATCTGAGCAAACATGGACATCAGAAGTTTTGAAACAGTAATCCGACCAAGGAAAAAAAGAAAAGAAATCTCGCAGGTCATCCCATTTGCATCGTTATCATGCCAAACAACACGAGGTTGGGAATAGCCACAAGGCAAAGGCTCCATTGGAGAAGACAATCACCAAGTTGTGATCTGTGGTGCCTAAAGGACCACTCACTTCGACTTTGTACTTAGAAGGGTTGTTTGTGAGAAAAAGATCAAGCATGTTGGCTATATGGTTAGGACTGTCCTGTATTCTGGTAGGTAAATGAACAATCTGTGCACGGTCATTAGTAAATGCAAAAGCCTCAGCATCTCGACCAGCTGGGTCGGTGCAACTAGAAAACTGAACCCAGTTGGAGTTGTGAATTAAAATCACCAAGGAAAATTACCCCACTGTTAGGGAAGTTGGACTGGAGAAAGTCAAGTTGCAAAGAGAGGAAGTCAAAGAGGTCCAAGTGATTAGTAGAGTTGGGAGAATGGAAGAGACAACAGATGAATTTGCATAAATACCACCTTTGAGGCAAAAAGAATCATACAGTGAATAATATAAGCAATTGAGTTGAGCAGTAGTTGAATCAACCAATAACTGAGATTCTGTCAGAAAAAGTACATGGGGTTTGGCAGACTGCAAGTGGAAATGGACATTGCTGAGATTAGAACTGAGACCATGTATATTTGTGAGATGAACTAGGAAGTGTTTGGAAGGTTTAGATCTTTTCGCAGATAAGCTTACTATATTAGTTTGACAATTCGTGGTGTATTCAATAGAGAGAAAAAGTGTGGGGGGACATGCTGTATGAAGTAATGAAATTTTTGGATATGGTATACACATGGTAAGAATATACCCAGATCCTTGACATAACGTGGCCTTGTAAATGCCCCCTGCATACACACTACTTGGACTCCCTCCAGTCACTATCTGACAGAGTAGAGATAGCAAAATTATACATTAGCTGATCCATAAGCCTCCTAGAGTTACCAATAGGTTCGATCCAGTGTTCTAACTAGTGGCCGGTCTGCGAACACTGTTTTAGAACTGTACCCTTGATTGTAAGGAAGATTGGATCTCGCAATGATGTGCATTTCAACCTCAAAAGTCATCAGTCAGTGTATATAGGAAGAGATGGAAAGCATTGACCAGAACTTGGTGATAGAGACTAAACATGGATTCCACCACTTCAAGCCTCCAATAAGCAAAGTGGTGGTATTGCACCTGTTGATGAATCACCTACCACCAAAAGCAAGCAAGCACAGCATATCTGAGCGATTGTCTGCGACAAGCTCAAGGACCACTTAACCTGGAAGTGACGTAATTAATCTTTAATTGAGAATATTTTTGTTATATCTGCAGCCAAGGCATCATTTCCCATGGCAATTATGGCATTAATGATAGACCCTGAATATCTACTTAATGATTATATGAGTACAGGTAACCCTTGTACAACACGGTTATTAGGTTCCTGTAAAATGTGTTGTGTGAAACCATGGTATATGGGACTAAGAAAAAGTACAAAAAGGGGGGTTACATTCCAAAAGCTAACAAAAATATACCATTCTAGATTTTGTGCATCTTCTGCTCTCCTTAAAAAATCAGTAATCTGAGTGTGTTTGCTTTTGCTTGATAAATCTTTGTGAATTTCATCGTATAGAACTAAGCATTTTTGAAGCTCCCTTTTGAACTTTGAGCTCCTTTCATTCAAGAATCTACATAAAAAAAAATAAGATTCTAATTGCTCGGCTAACTTTATGCGTTTCCCTATGCTTTTTAGTGTAAAATTTGGAAGTTTAGAATTTTCATCTGTGATATCATCGTCTGAATTGATTTGAATTTACCTCCGATGCCATTTCCACAAAATCCGCTACGCTGGCTTCTTTTTCTACCAGTAATTCTTGAACAACTTCAGTAATCATATCTTTTTTTAGGAGCATTGGTGACTAAGGCCATGTTACTCTGTGCATATTGTCTATAAATTGCGTTTGTCCTAAGGTCGATTTTGTTTTGCTGGATGAAAAACCCGAGTTTCTAGGAAGAAAAACCATGCTACCCTTGGCCGAGCCTGACTAACTCAGCCACGTTGTGAAAAAGACCCATAAAAATTAAATTCCTCCCTTCATGTTCGGGATTCAAACTCGGGTCTTTTCCAGCTGGTGTGCGGAACAGGTGCTACCCACAAGGGCTTCAGTAGTGATATTATCAAAACCTTCCCCTCTTACCGACAGCAAGTTCTACTATCGTACCGATTCGTTTTCTGCCTGTTCGATCATATTTCCTGAATGAACTGACTCTGGCTATACATTTTTCCACATGTATTTAATGTTGACAGTTTTACTTCTTTGAGTGTTAAAGCTATGATTCTGATACAGTCCACAATTGAGAAATGTTTCCATGCCTCCATTACCTCAAAAGATTCGGAATCAATTTTTTCCAAAATCCATTGTAGCGATTTTCTGATGGAATGGGTTTTAAAGGTGGATATAATGCCTTGATCTAATGGCTGAATGAAACAAGTTGTATTAACCCAGTACAACTGTGGCAGTAGGAACATAACTTCAACGTTTGGATGACTTAAATCTTTTGGATGGCATGGTGTGCTATCCAATAGTAATAAAACATTGAAATCTAGATTTTTCCACAAGTTCAACAAGTACAAGTTCAATAGCACAGAACATAACATGGAAATTTCCCAATAAAATAAAATACAAGGATTTCTCAATTTTGTTTTGACTAGCGAGTTAACAGCGGGGATTCAAAAAGAGTGGAAACGTTGAAAAATTACATCCAACATAATAACAGGGTTTTCTCCCAGATAAAAGCTCAAAAATACCCTGTTATGTGAGGTTTACCTAAATTCTCTATGTTAGAGCAAAACCATGTTATATAAGTACTGTGTTGTGCGAGGATTGCTGCAATTTATCAATCGTGTTAGAGCAAAACTGTATTGTAGAAGTACCGTGTTATACGAGGGTTGCCTGTACTTAATATTGTAATGTTTATATTTACATCAGAGTTATTCTACCAGACCTCAAAAATAAGGATCCTGGGTCAGGAGCTTAAAACTCTTAATTTAGTTAGGAAATGAGTTCTCCAAGGGTAATTCACAAAATCAGCTAGGGCTGTTATATTGGGTAATTTTTTCATCTAGTATGTTCATACAAAGATATCTTGTGAATGCATTATTTAAAAGATGATGCTGAGTGACCATGGATACTAAATGATATACAATGATGCTAACTTCAAATGATATTCATAATGTAAAGCTAATAAAGGGGATGTGGTTCAGCACAGGTGCCATTTTTACATGTGTACTGTATCTTTGAGAAGCAAGATGAGGGAAAACGCCTTGCCACTCAAACATGTTAGAAGGCCCAATTGTGGCACATGTGGTCTCTCAGTCTGGAGATATGTAATGGCTGTCTCGGTCTTCAAATTGAAAACTATTCCTTGTGGGAATATATATCAAAAATCTCAGGTTCCGAACAAACATGCTCAACTTACTGCATGTATCAAACTTACTCTAGCAAACATAAGATTATCAGCAATCAGGTTAATCTATAATATATTTGAAGAGTGGTATTTTCGTAAATAATTTCTATCAAACAGCCTCCCACTTTTGCACTATTACCCAACTGCATTAGATTACAGTAAAAAATGTAGTATTTAATAGCTTTCAGCTACCAAGTGTATGCAGTGTACCTACAATCCCCATACATTTGCAAATATGAGGGCATTTTACGGCCAATTGCAATACTATATTATGCATTTAAGACAGTGTTAGCAAATTAGGAGAGTCATACCAGAAAGAATGCTTTGGGATAATAAAAGTATTTTTATCTGTAGGTAAATGTATTCACTCTACCAAGTTCCCCTTAGATTTTCCTTGGTACCTGACTGCCTCAGTTCGGTCTTCATTAGTAACAAGAAACTTTTCAGCCACTATTTTAGTGTCAGCGGACTATTAGTCAGAGTAGGTGCAAAAAGTCCCAGAGAAAATAAAAAGTATTACTGCTTGACTCTGTAAGACTTTAGTGATGAATAAGGGGGGGAGGTCCTTTGAGACTTCTCAGTATCTTTCCAGTTTAGTCCAACTTTAATTAATTGCAAGAAACTTGAGGCCACCATTTGATGTTATGAGCAATATAATTAATCACTATGTGGTGGATTTCGATGTGACCAGAAATACCTTCTCACAGGACAATCTATTATTATTGCAATTTTCCAGTTCTCCATTATACAGTTATTTTTTCCACCTATCATAATAGATTTTAACAAAATATATTGTAACTGTAAATAATAATCACTTTACTTATACCTTTAACTAGTAGCTAACAAAACAATCTCATGCATCCATGGTAGAATGGATACTTCTATTAGTGACATCAGTAGTGAAAGTGCTAAATGATAGAATCCCCTGCAAAAAAAAAAAAAGCTCTATATGTCAATATATATAAATTATGGTTTATATATTGCTATTTTCCATACATTTACCTAACCCTCAGAAAAAAAAAAAAAAAGAAAGAGAAAGAAGATAAAAAGAGAATGATATAAATAATTTTACTAATTACAAAGTGTTCCAAAAATTTGGAGAAATAAAAAAAAAACATACAAACTTCCAAATTTCCAAAATATGTTATATTTATTGAATAAGCTTTTTGAATTTTAAAGTACAGCTTCACTGTACAAGTGATACCAGCAAATGGTAAAAATTATCAGAGTACATTAGGTTTGATGATTGCTACCATAACAGTTTCATTTTGTCTTATCAAACAGGAACTGCATTTATTGTTACTGCATTCTTTTAATGAACAAGTCAAAAAATAAAAGACTCAGTTTAATTTTAAAAAATGGCAAATTTATCTTCTAAATATATCTACAAGGATTATCAATGAGCAAAAAGTTTCTTCTTACTCATTTTGAGTGCAGAGGCTCACCTGATTCAATTTCAACAATAATAACAAACATGATTATCACAAAGTACACATATAATGGCACCTGTTTTTGGTACTATTTTTCTTTTTTTGTTATTGATGCTGTGTTCTACACTGCATTCTTAAGCTATAATAGGCCTTCTGTTCATAATAACTAACTGGAAGTATATGTTAAATAATAACAACAGCACTATAAATACAACAAAACAGAAAACAAACAAAATAAGATCCTTAATCAGCGTAATAACAAAGTATAAAATTAATAAATATCACATTCAAGCTGTAAAATGTGATTTAATAAAGCCATACTTCAGGCCATGTGAAGGCACTGATTGGCAAAGATACCAATTCAGTATAATATTCCAAACAGCGGAATAATAACAGTTTAACTGATGAAAGTACTAAAGACTCATTATATAGAAAAACATACCTAATTAGCTATCAAATTTTAAATATTTACTTCATCACAAAAAATTCTACATCAATTTGTGAACTGGGAATTTATTGCATATTTTACAAAGTGGAATGATGCCCTACTCGAATACTTGTGACCTGAAATGCTAGCTAGGGCTACCATTAAGGACATGAAGTACAGGAGGAGAAAGCAAATCAGCATATTCATGGAGGGCTTCTCGCAGTGATCGACAAACTTGAGCAGATGTTGATGTTGTGCAGTCCACCAAGTGGGGATATAATGAAATCAACTGTTGCCATACGCTCCAATCCACTACAAAGAATAAATAATGTAACTCGAGAAAACAATTTGAATTTCATAATTCTGCAATCTTTAAAGATCAACATTATTTAACAATTAATGCATCATAAATTAAAAGGAAGCTAACAGTTAAATGTTAAAAAAATATATATACATATACAGTGAATTCCGGTTATTTGGGCCACCGGTTAATCGGGGCAGCCGTTTATTTGGGGCAAATCTTAAAAAACAGAAACCAATCGAGAAAATAGCCTGAGTTTACTTCGCTTAATTGGGACAACATGCCGTTTAATCGGGGCAGGAGACCGCAGCACTGGAGATTACCCTACGATTGTCTCCAACAGTACCACGTGGTTCAGTCGAAATTCTGGAGGTCAGAACCATAAAACAATAAAAACAATTAGCAGTCACCTGTTTATTGGGCTTTTCTGTTAGTGAAATCTATCATAAACGGACAGTAAACTCGATCTTACTGAATTTGTGATAATACCGACAGCTGGAATTCTGTGGGTTATTATTGCGAAATGTGTTTACACTTCCATGAAATCTTCAATCATATAAAAAAATTAATTTTCAGATCTTCTCTTCATTCCTATTTTTAAAGCTTTGTAACTCGTTACTCCGTTCTCACTTTGCATATCATGTTACTTGCATTTCTGTGTGCCGTGTTCTTTGTTATTAATTGCTTATCTTTTTACTCTTTTAAATTTTAACTCCTACCCACAAATGTCAGTGAACAGAAATGTCAACTAGTTTGTATGTACATATTACAATACATATTAATTATTCCGATTATCATGTATATTCTTCCGATTTTAACGTATCATTTAATTTTTTAATTGGTAAGGTAATAAAGGGTAAATTTGTGCTTAATATATCTTTGTTTTTATAGCCTGTGGATAATATTCCTCCTATTTTTTTGCTAATTAGAATCACTGTTGAATAGAATTAAAATTCAATTCACAAACGTGATCACAATGATCAGCGCTTACTCACATCGTATAGTGAACGGTACTTTACTATGGTGAGTTCGTTGTAATGTGATTTGATTGTACAGTAAATAAATTGTAAAGGGGGGGGTACATTGTATTTTTAACTATTTACGTGAAACTTCGGATAATTGGGGCAGCCACTTAATCGGGCCAAAATGCACTAGTCCCGATGTGTCTCAAATAACCGGAATGGACTGTATATATATATAATATTTTAAATTGCTACAGGCTATTTATCCAATGAAAAAAGGAGAGCATGATAATTAATAAAAGATAATTATTATTTCATTGTCATTTTATTCATCCAAATATTTTTTCATTTTAATATGCCATTTCTTTTGTGTTATCAGTATTGTCTTAATGTTATGCTACTTTTGCTTCTTTTATAAATCTGTGGTGTTGTGCATGTTCCAAAATGTTTTATGGTTGTTTGTTAGTATTCTGTCAGACCAAGTTATGTGAATTTTATAAACCTAGACATCACACTGAGCATGTTTCATATCATGAATTATGTGCACTTCGCATTCCATAAGTATTACGCATTATGTAAATAGTTACTGTATAAAATAGTGTCATTAACCTTATTTCAATGGTGATCAAATATAACCAATATAGTTTTGCATTATTTTCGTTTCCATTTGTCAAGTCCTTAGCAATATTGCAAATTAGAAATTTGTGAACTCCTCATCAAGTCCCACTTCAAAATATGACTACAAATTTAGAATTTACATAATGCTTTGGATGAAACAGTTCTATTTTGTAACCCAAAGCATCCATTTTTATCAGTCTTCCAAGAAAAGAAAACTTGCTTACAAATGTATTGTGTAACAACCTGATTAACCTAGAATATAGCAAAAAATGTTATTTGCACAAACAATTTAGAGATGAATCCGAAATCTGGTTTGTGTATGATATAGTAAATTCATTAATAAACATTATAATTTATTGTTCTTATGTCATCTGTCTTTTGCATTTTTTCTTGAATTTGATTATACAGTATATTTACAAATTATCATAATTTGTAATTATATTGTATAATCCTCCCTCCAAGATACTATATTCCAAATGTGAAAAGAAAAATATTACATTTATAGCTAATAATCAAATTAAGTTTCCAAACTTTGTGTATACATGAAAGGAGAAAAATGAAAAGGCACAAAAATAAATGAAATACATATAAGTATACTTACCATTCTGTGGTGGTGCTTTCTTTAATGATGCTATAAGAGTGGCTACTGCTTTTAAGACAAAAGAAATTTCTGCCATCCTATGTCTGTAATATTAAACATCAAAGAAAACAATCCAAGTTTCAAACTCTAACCCATTTAATATAAAAGTATAGTAAATATAATATTTAATACAATATAAGAGTATTTATACAAGAGTTAATTAACCATATAAGAGTATTTATATAATATCATATAGTGTATTTAATAATGAGTATTTAAATGTTAACTTTAAACTTGAAGTACAATTTTATGTAAAAAAAAGAAGATATATATATATATCTTCTTTTTTTTCCTTGGATATATATATATATATATATATATCCAAGCATGAAAAAGCAAATATTAAATGTTATTAAATTATAATAAATATAAATATTATAATAAATATTAAGTAGTCACATAACCAATTAATGCCATCTAGGATGATTAAACATTACATCGGTCTGTATAAATATGAATATGAGTTAAGTTGATAGTGGTAAGAGTTTTTAAAGGTAAAATATGATATACTAGCTTATCAGATAAACCATAAACCATGGCGGGTACCCAACGTGACCTGGAAAAAATCAATCTATGCCATGACATAAGCAATAAATTATAAACATATATAAAAATACCATTAAAATGTTAATTATCGCAATAAGATACATTGAAAGGGACTTTTTCGAGGGCTAACCCTTTCAATGTATCAACCATAATTAACGAGCTATCCGTTTCTGTAGTCATCGTCCAGCATAACTATGTCCAAATATATGTAAAATAGTAGTAGGTTAGAGCCAAAAGGTAGTGACGAGAATAAAATTTTGTAGTAAGTTAGAGCCAAATGGTAGTGGTAAAATTTGTTAATTAATCCCAAATTTAGCAGTAAGCTGGCAAGATGACTGTTAGCCCGACGGATAGCCAAAATTTAAATTAAAATTATAGAAAGAGCTATAATTATTGTTAGGCATATGTGCGTAGTTGATAGTAAATGCAGTTACGGTAGTCTAAGCAAAAATAACAGTGTGAGCTATCGCTAACCAAGGCGAACGGAAAAAGGTATAAGAATAGATATAGTACCTCAATCCCCCTCGAATACTCTAATAGTTCATGAGGTATGAATAAATAGGGATAAGAAAGTGAAAGTTAAACAGCAAAGAAAAAGTAAAATAATTAACATAGGATGTAACCTTATAGTAAGGTATCCTGGTTAGAATGCTTTAAGATTAAAATAAGAATGCTTACCACCGTATAGCCAAGGTACTAGAAAACCACGTGTATAGGCACGTGTAGCATATATAACTACCGATCGTAGCCCCCCCTAGGAAATGTAATAACTAAGTTAAGTGATAAAATAAGTATAATTGCATGCAGCGCCATCTGCTGTTTTCTATGTGTAATATTATATCCTGTATAATATTACACATAGAAAAGCCGTCAAATAAATATCTCTCTAGAAGCCATAGCAGAGGTTTACAGAATAAGTTCCTACCCATGGAGCAAATATAGGTACACGTTTTTAATGCGTGTAAGCTATATGTAACTTACTCCATGAGCAGTGCCTATTTACATAATTACTACTATTTACATAATTACATGTCCAACGAAAATTTACATAATTACATGTCCAACGAATAATTACATGTCCAACTGGGTGATCCGACAAGTTCTTCTACTAGCCATTCAGCATCTAATGCCGCTGTCCAATTGAATCTATTCAGTGCCAATGCTGAGGCTCCTACTAACATAGGCTGCGATCCTAATGATCTAACCGAGATAGCAAATAATAATGTGACACTTACCGATATTGCCTGCAATGCTTTCACTGTTGACACTACTACTCCTGATACTACAGACGTAGTAACTTGCAATAAACATAATAGCAGCTATCTAAAATTTAATAGTTGTAACAATACACTCTGTCAGACCTGTCCAAACATGAGCAAGTATCATATTACTAATAACCTCGACGCTCCAGTTTTTTGCCATGCTAGTGGGGTGGTGTACCTCATTAATTGCAACTTATGTGAAGCAAAATACATAGGGCAAACTGGAGGGGAGTTACATATTAGAATTAACGGGCATAGATCTCACATTAAAAATTTCATAAATATTAAAGACATCGAACTACAGCACTTTCAAGTACACAGCTTTAGCAATACTACTATTACTATATTAGCTATTGAAAGTAACCACAATACCAGGTTAGAATCCGAAAATATCAATATATTAAAATATAAAACACTGTATTAAAATATAAAACACTAAACACTTAATAATAAATTTAATGGAAATTGCTACACTAGCAATGCTTTAAACGATACTTGTATATATAGCCTGTTTCAAATAGTGAAAAGACCCAAATCTAACAGAATAGTCAAAACATACAATAGTAAAAAAGCCCGCACACCAAATATAACTGACGATTTTAATGACATGTTAATGTATTGGGACAAACCAATTATACATGTCAAACAGATTCATGATTTTATATTCGGGTTGAAACATAGTAAAATCCGAGCTCTTGACACCATCAACTCTAACTATAGACATAATAACTTACACCTTAACCTTCTGATTAAAGACATAATTAAATTTATTTTTAGTAATAAAAAAACTAAGGTTACATATGAATATATCAACATTAAATTCAGCCACGCATTATTCGATTATGTCTGCCTAGATAAAATCATTAATGTATATATAAGTGATTTGCCTATTACCAATGCACAGATACGCACTAGATTCAGCTATAATAAACCGTTTGGACTTACAGTCTGTAATTATAAAAAAGCAGCTACTAACCTCGTCAAT
Organism: Mastigoproctus giganteus; assembly: GCF_048544385.1. Classification (NCBI taxonomy): domain Eukaryota; kingdom Metazoa; phylum Arthropoda; class Arachnida; order Uropygi; family Thelyphonidae; genus Mastigoproctus; species Mastigoproctus giganteus. The sequence goes on along the minus strand of NC_143576.1, from coordinate 226,116,476 downwards.
AGCGATATTGAGGCGGTTTGCTTTTGCCATTTACCGCAATATCAGACATTTGTGGACGCACACCATAAACACATTATCACAGGAGATTTGAGCATTATAGACTATCCAGAGCTACGTGAGATTCTATCAGTTGGATTTAAATTTCGACCTAATACCGATATTAATACCAACGCCATCATTAAACAACTACACTCAGATATAATGAAGTTCAGCCTAAAGTTATCCTACAAATATAACATATCCTTGGAAGCCTTCCACAAGTGGCTTACGCTCACCTTTCAGGCCATTAAGAAAGAGATAAAGTCCATATGCAAGAAACTACCACCTACTAAGGTTTTTAATATAGATGCAATTAAGCAGAAGCTTAAACTGATACAAAATAAGTTCATAATTACTACTATTGATAAAGCCTCTAATAACTATAGCATTATATGTAAAAAATTTTACACTACAGCATTACTAAATGAACTTAACAATAGTAGCACTTACAAAATAGTAACGGATAAACGAAACGCTATTACTAAGAAAATACGTGCTTGGCATAAAAAATTAAAGCTTACTAACCATACAACTATATACCCATACATATACTGTATACCTAAGTTTCATAAAAATCCGACTGGTTTTAGATTTATAACTTCGTGTAGGGATAGCTACGCTAAGATTCTGCATCGCAAACTCGTTAATTTACTTCAAATTATTTTTGATAACATAGGTCATTCAAATATTATTCTCAATAATAGACCGGTATTAAATTACATCAATAGCAACACAGGCATCAATACGATAGAACATATCAATACATTCGACTTTAATAACTTGTTTACTAGCATCCCGCATAACAGCCTAAAAACTGTGTTCTGCGATTATTATGATAAATACAAAAATATCTTACCCTGTGAGAAACACTACTGGGATGACCTTTTTAACCTTTGCATCTTCAATAACTACATATTTAATGGCAGTAATCTTTATAGGCAACATACAGGTATACCGATGGGTGCATGTAGCTCTTGTATAGTGGCAAATTTATACCTACACCACTTTGAATATAATTTTAAACACAATATGGTTCTATACAGATATATTGACGATTTGATAGTTTTTAATATGCCTGACTTCCTGACAGAAGCTATCAAATATTATCCGCCTGAATTAACATTAGAACGCACCAACACTAATAATTCCAAATCTGCTACCTTCCTGGACTTGGATATAAGGATAAATAACAATACAGTACACACCAAACTGTATGATAAACGCAAAAATTTTCATTTTTATACTATTGACCTCACTAACTGGAACTCGAATATCTCAAAAAGGATACATCGCAATACCCTAATCGCACAAAGCATCAGAAGAATACACATATGTAACCAGACTGATTATATTATAGATACACTCATTGAATTCAGATCCAAGCTTTTAAAAAATTACTTCCCACACCACATAATTACAAGATATCTGTATAAAGCTATATTGATAGCAAACAACAAGGGGAATTATAACCTTAACGCACAGAGTATTATAGATAAAGTCCTAAACAGGCGCTAATATAACAGAGCCTTTGTAAAATTTTCGTTGGACATGTAATTATGTAAATAGTAGGCACTGCTCATGGAGTAAGTTACATATAGCTTACACGCATTAAAAACGTGTACCTATATTTGCTCCATGGGTAGGAACTTATTCTGTAAACCTCTACTATGGCTTCTAGAGAGATATTTATTTGACGGCTTTTCTATGTGTAATATTATACAGGATATAATATTACACATAGAAAACAGCAGATGGCGCTGCATGCAATTATACTTATTTTATCACTTAACTTAGTTATTACATTTCCTAGGGGGGGCTACGATCGGTAGTTATATATGCTACACGTGCCTATACACGTGGTTTTCTAGTACCTTGGCTATACGGTGGTAAGCATTCTTATTTTAATCTTAAAGCATTCTAACCAGGATACCTTACTATAAGGTTACATCCTATGTTAATTATTTTACTTTTTCTTTGCTGTTTAACTTTCACTTTCTTATCCCTATTTATTCATACCTCATGAACTATTAGAGTATTCGAGGGGGATTGAGGTACTATATCTATTCTTATACCTTTTTCCGTTCGCCTTGGTTAGCGATAGCTCACACTGTTATTTTTGCTTAGACTACCGTAACTGCATTTACTATCAACTACGCACATATGCCTAACAATAATTATAGCTCTTTCTATAATTTTAATTTAAATTTTGGCTATCCGTCGGGCTAACAGTCATCTTGCCAGCTTACTGCTAAATTTGGGATTAATTAACAAATTTTACCACTACCATTTGGCTCTAACTTACTACAAAATTTTATTCTCGTCACTACCTTTTGGCTCTAACCTACTACTATTTTACATATATTTGGACATAGTTATGCTGGACGATGACTACAGAAACGGATAGCTCGTTAATTATGGTTGATACATTGAAAGGGTTAGCCCTCGAAAAAGTCCCTTTCAATGTATCTTATTGCGATAATTAACATTTTAATGGTATTTTTATATATGTTTATAATTTATTGCTTATGTCATGGCATAGATTGATTTTTTCCAGGTCACGTTGGGTACCCGCCATGGTTTATGGTTTATCTGATAAGCTAGTATATCATATTTTACCTTTAAAAACTCTTACCACTATCAACTTAACTCATATTCATATATATATATATATATATATCCAAAGTATGTAAAATGCATAATCAATAAACTAAATATAATAATGTTTCTCGGTATACACTATAACCTGCTAAATTTTGATTATAACTACACCATTAGACTCTACCACTATAACTAACATCTTAAATCATAATATAATAATAAAAAAAATATATATATATATATACCTTGGTAATGGACACTTTCCACTTAGTCTTTCATCTTCTGAATACTTTTTAATAACTTCTTGAAATCTGTGAAGTAATGAAATAACAGCCAATTTGTTCACAATTCCACTGTCTTGTTCATCTTGAAGTCCATTTTCTCCTAGATTAACACCTTCTCCAAGGAATGAAAACTTCAGAAGTGTTTCAAAGCATGCTTTTGCAAATTCTTCTCTCAATTTACGACTAGACTCTGTATCTATCAAAAATAAAAGAAATAGAAGTGATGGTGTATGCATAGCAAAATACATCCCTCTCAGTATATATATATAAACAAATGGCAGAAAAAAAAAAAAAAATCAGCTGTTGCTTTCGTATCCTGAGACCCAGTTCCCATATAAAAGTTGGGAATGTAGACAACAGAAAAAAAAAGAGAGATTATGCTAATTATAATGCTCCATAAGGTTCAAAATCAATTAAAGGAAAATTATACTTACATTAGCACCTTATACATGAAATTTTAAAGTATAAATGTTACCATTTGGTGGTTTCCACAACATTCTCAAATTTTCACTTATAACTATTCACAAAAAATTTAAAGATGCTTCTTAGACCTGATAAGCTTCCACATAGTGAAACTACCATACCTAATCCTCATAATAATTTTCCCTTTATGTTTACGCACTGACCTGATAACAGACAGAACATTTATTAAAATCAAAAATTTATGTATAAAAAATTTACAAAATATGATACTGTCACATACTGCTGCCTTCTGATTATCTAGGGACTAAGTGGGATTCCTAAAGGATTGGTACTGGGCCCACTGTTGCTCCTAATTTTCCTAAACAACATTACAAAGAGATACAGGACATGATGTCAAAGTTTAGGCGTGACCTCCAGATCTGTATAAAATTCGGTAAACTCTTTAAAATCCAGCACTTTACAATCTGGAATTATTTAAAATACAATGCACTTCACAACAAAAAAAAATAAAAAAATAATCTGAAAACATTAGGAAAGCAATCTGGTACTCATATCAATGATCGTTGTTGTTGTTTTGGTTTTTAGGAGCATTAGCAACTAAGGCCATATTGCTCCGGGGATATGCGGTGGTCATTCCCTGACCTTTCCGCATCCTCCGTATTTGGTGGTGATGGGCTTGAACCCTGGTCTAATCAAAAAGCATGCGCTACACATTGTTGCTCCTTCCCACCTGGCTACGAAGGCGCCAACATAGGTTGCGACCACATCACTTCATTCCCATTTTTTAGTTTGCTCAGTGGGATAGCCACATTCCCAGTACTCAGGATGGCAAGTCATCATTGTTTAGGTGTTTCGTTGAGATGGTGGGCCGTTGAATGACTCGAAGCCGGGCTAGTGCCATGTAGTGTCATCTTGGCACTCAGGAGACAGGAACCGTTACAAGAAGAGCTGGCCAAGGTTGCCCGAGGGCTGTGTCAACCAGAACAGACCACTATCTGGCTCCGACAGCAGGACAGAACCCTATGATGTCCAGCCATCAACTGTCTCTTGAGGTTGTTGCGACAACAGGTGAAAATATTTTCAACAGATTGCATTAAGAAGGCTCAATTCAAGTGGACTCTACGCAAGGAAGCCAATGCTTTTTATCGCATTAACCCCAAACTACTGCAGAGCTTATAAAAACTGTTGCCATGAACACGTGACTTTGAGTCCTAACAAATGGGGTAGTTCTGTTCTCTGATGAGTCTCGTTATAGCCTACAAACAGATTGTAGATGGATATTATTTCATCTGGAGACAATGAGGAATGCAATACTATCCCTCCAACATCAGAGAAAGGGACATTTATGGTGGAGGCAGTGTCCTCACGTGGGGTGGAATAATGATCAACAGCAGCATCCTCTTCATTTTTTTTTGATAGGGGTACCAAAACTGTGCAGAGGTACTGAGAACAGATCCACGAACCCTATGTGCAACTTTTCAGGGGTGTGGTTGGCCCAGACTTTCTTTTCATGTGGCAACACCACTGCACATAGAGCCCAAGTAGTGGAGGAATATCTTGAAACAGAAGATGTCCAACAACTGCCGTGGCCAACACAATCCCTTGGGCATTGCATTGCAAACTGACAGCCTGCCAACTCTTCAGTCACTTGGTGAGCTAAGGTCTGCACTGGAGGGAGAATGGGATTTGTTGCCACAAAATCTTAGAGAATCTTATATCGAGCATGATTCACCACTTTGGTTTAGCCATTGGAGGGGATCACATGCTGTACTGATGTCACGTGACCATATTTTTGAGTATCTTGTATTGACTCCTGTAATGTGACCTTTTTGGTAATTCTTATACAACCCCTATAAATGTCCCTTATACCTGTCCAAAGTTTCTCACTGTCTCCTCTTTTCATTGTTATTCTATGGCACACCACATACCAAATTTTCCCCACTTCATCGCAAGCTGCACAGTTACACCATGTTTTCTACGTGTTCTGTTCATTCTGTCAAGCAGTGTACTCCTGCTGAACTTTCTATGATTCTTCCATTTTGATCTAGTAATGAACCTATCGAATTTTCTCTTCATTTCTGCATTCATATGAGAAGAATTCCTTGTCTTCAATTTCAGCTCTAGTGATTATCATATTTAGCTTTTGCCTTAATTATCCTAGCAGTAGTTTTTTTTTTTGCTTGTACAGTTAATACTCATATAAATCATTGTTTGATAACAGTGTGTAACTGTCCTACAACACAAGTTTTAATATAAAAATCACACAAAGAAAATAAACAAAGAATTGGAAATACTGGTACTCGGTACTTTTGGGTTTAAGATTATAAATTAATCTTGTTCACATGTCCTTCTTTACTTTATTTATTAAAAAATAATAAATGTCTGAAACTTCAACATTCATGCAGTTCATAGTGCAACTTTATGTATAAGATTTGCTTTTGCACATATAGTTCAAAATTGCAGTAACATTTTCTTTTTATTTAGAACTGATATAACATAATCCCAAGTTGGGATTTAAGAATTAAGAACTAGAAAATGTTCTGGATATACGGGCTGGCAGTCTGGATGTACAGTTTATTGACTAATAATGTTAAGGACATTATTAGAGTCAATAAACTATTTGCTATTTTCAAAATGTGGATTTAAGTGTTATTCTTTTAATTTAATCTAATTTTAGTTGTTAATTACCACATCATGCTTTTCATTCAACATATCAGAATATATAAAGAATTTATTTACTTACCAACAAGGGTACTACTGGTAGCAGAATGAATTGAACCTCTGTTAAGGAGAGATACAATGCAAATTACAAAAGCTTTAGGCAACTGGCTAGAATGAGGCAGGATATCTTCTCTGATAAGGTGTACAATCTGAAATTAAAAGAATTTTCATTAAAATGAGAATTCAGCAAACAAAAATAGACATATATAGATAATACTTTCAATAAAACACTTAAGTAATCACTTCCAATAATAAAAAATGACAGCATTCTCAGTTTTGTAGCTGAATTTTTTTTAATAAACAGAACATTACAGTAATTAAATAACATACTTCACTGACAGGAAGTTTGCCATTTCTCTCTAAATGATATGCAAATCACATATCTTCAAAACTGTCATATTTAATTAAATACAGTGGTTCTCACCAGATTACTGAAGTTAAGCAGTATTTAATGTGCTCTATATTCAATATTTCATTTTTCATGGTGACTTGAAATGCAAACCATAACTAAAATCTATAAACTATAGTATGTTAATAGCATGGACTGTGAAGTGAGAAACAAGAACCTTAACAGTGGACTCTAATTTTTTAGATTATAATTTTTAGGATATACATAGGAAGAAAAGTTGCTCAAGAGAACACTTGTATGAAGAATAAACTAAAAAATTTAGTTAATTTTAAATTAAACTATGAGTGGATATTGACTGCCTAATGCTAATGTTTCGACTAGCTAGGAATAATGCAGTAGAAGTTAGATGCCAATTCAGAAGAAGTAAAGATTTTGATGCTGTTGCGCATAAAAGACTGCTGTACAAATTAGAGCAATGTGGCATTAAGGGCAAGTTGCTGCTAATGGATAAAGTGATGGTTGAGTGGAAGAGAGAGTATCAATGGATACCGCTCTTCATAGACTAATGTTATTAGTGGATACCCTCAGGGTTCCATGTTGGGCCTATTGTTGTTTTCTATATTTATCAATGATACTAATGAAATCATATCAGGCTTAATGTCCAAGTTTGCAGATGATACAAAGATTGGCAGGGTGGTAAATGACAATAATGACAGTATGGTATTACAACAGGATCTAGAAAAGTTAGACAGATGGACTGAGAAAAGGCAATTGAAGTTCAACATTGACAAATATAAAGTATTGCATATGGGTAGCAGTAACTCCAGAGAAATGTACCAACTGTATGGTACTACCCCTTAGGATTAATTGGGAAGTCAGATATGAAGTGAAGTTCTATGAGAAATGCAGACAGGCTGCCAGGACAGTTCATGAGGTTTTGTCAATGATATATAGAAATTTTGCTAGCAGGGATAAGGAGGTGATTATCCCACTATAAAGGCAATGGTAGGCCATATCTTCAGTACCACATACAGGTCTGGACGGATCATTTTAGGAAGAATGTAGAGCTGCTAGAATGAGTACAGAGAAGGGCGACAAGATTGGTAAGGAGAACAAAGGGTTGATCTTACCAAGATAGGCTTAAGTTCTTCAATTTGCAGGCTCTGCAGACTAGGCACCTGCAAGGTGATTTAATTGAGGTGTATAAGGCCTTGAATGGTTTGAGCAAGCTCAATGCTGATGGGATTCTTTTTCTTGCTCAGATTATGCACTTGAGGAGGCATAAACTCAAATTGAGATTTCAAATAGATAGATATTTCAAATATATTCAAATTGGGGCATAAATTCAAATTATTAAACTGTAACAGGGAGCTAAGTGATTTTGTAATAACTGAGAGCAAAGTGGACAAGAAATTGTTGAAGTTAAACATAAGAAGGCACTGAGGATGGATGGGTTCTATCCAGTTATATTAAAGGAGGTGGCAAAGGAAGTAAGCAAACCCTTAGCTATAATTATGAGAGCATCCTTGGACTCAGGAGATCCCCACAGACTGAAGATGTGTAAATGTATCCCCAATTCACAAAAGGGATCAAAGGGTGACACAAGTAATTACAGATCTGTTAGTTAACTTTTGTTCTGGGAAAAATAATGGAGTCAGGTTAAAGAAGCATTGCAGGATCATCTAGACAAGGCTGCAGTTATAGTTCAGTTCATGGGTTTGTTAAAGGAAAAGTCACGTCTGATAAATTTGATTTGATACTATGATGTGGTCACAAAGAAACTGGAAGGAAAAAAATAATTTTGGTATCATATACTTGGATTTCAGGAAAGCTTTTGATACAGCTGCACATAAAAGACAGCTGTACAAATTGGAGCAGCATTGCATTAAGGGCAAGTTGCTGCTATGGATAAAGGGTTGGTTGAGTGGGAGAAGACAGAGAGTGGTAATCAATGGACAATGTGCTTCGTGGATTAATGTTATTAGTGGAGTCTTCCAGGGTTCAGTGTTAGTCCCATTGCTCTTTTCTATATTTATCAATGATATTGATGACGGTATATCAGGCTTAATATCCAAGTTTTCAGACGATACAGAGGTTAGCAGGGTTGTTAATGACAGTATGCTACGGCAACAGGATCTAGAAAAGTTGGGCAGATGGGCTGAGAAGTGGCATCTGAAGTTTAACATTGACAAATACAAAGAGCAGTAACCCCTAAGTGTAGTACCAATCGTGTGGTACTACACTCAGGGTAGTGGAGAATGAAAAAGATCTTGGGGCAATTGTGCAGTCAGATAAGAAGTTTTCTGAGCAGTGCAAACAGGCTACCATAGCAGCTCATGGAGTTTTGTCAATGATATACAGGAATTTTACTAGAAGGGATAAGAAGGTACAGGTCTGGAGCCCTCATTTTAGAAAGGATAGAGAGTTGCTAAAGCGAGTACAGAGAAGGGCAACAAGATTGGTGAGGGGAACAAAAGGGGTGCTCTTACCAAGAAAGGCTTAAGTAGCACAAATTACAGCATCTGGAGCCTAGGCACCTGTGAGGTGATATGATCGAGGTGTATAAGGCCTTGAATGGTTTGAGCAGGCTCAATGCTGATGGGATTCTTCCTCTTTCTTAGATTACAAGCCTGAGAGGGCATAAACTCAAACTGAGGAAAGACAGTTGTAGAAAATACGTGCATAAGTTTGCCTTTAGCCAGTGGTAGTTGATTGCTGGAACAGACTTCCATCTGTTGTTGTGGAAGTTGATAGTTTAATAAAATTCAAGGAAGATCTGAACAAAATTTTGGAACAAATGGATGGGAAAACTGGAAAGTGTGGTTTTTTTTTTTTTTTTTTTGCTGATGCTGTATAAGCTTGCTTTCTTGCATCATATGCCCCTACCAATGCTAATAGACTATAGCTTAACTCAATTGAATTGTACCTGTATTGCCAGCTTCTTTTCTCTGGCTCACCACAGTTGTAACAAAGTTATTAATAAATCCAAACCTGATTTTAAAAAGACTGAGAGTAGGAAATTTATTTAGTTGTCCAAAGGTTAGTAGAGCCAAAGGTCTATTGCCAAAGCTATTGACCTCGACTTCTGTCTGTTCATACCTCTAACCCTGTTACACCATGATAGTTCTATTGCACTCTTATCTGAAGACAAAACCCGACTTATTGGCATCTTAATTTTACTCTAGTTTTTATATGAAAGATGCTCACTTGATCTTCTGATGGAAAGACGTTAGCAGAATATTGAATAATATTAATACCAAGAAGTCTCAGGGTTATAATTGCATTTCTCCACTTGGTAAAAACCTTTACTTCAGTGTTGACTCATGTTTTTGTCTTGCTTTTGAACTCTTATTCCACTGCTGTTTTTTTTCTGCATGGAAATTTGCTGATATTTGTTGCCATTTCCTAAAAAAGGAGTGAAAAATCCTTCCCATCCAATTATCATGTCATTGCACTAGCTTCAAATCATTCTAAAGTAATTCAAAAATTTACCAAGCGCCAAAAATTCACACCTTAACATAACACTACCTTGACACTTTCCATCTGATTAATGATTGATTGTCAATAATGATTTTGTCATGTCAATCTACTGTTGATATCTTGGTGGATAAAAAGTTTGGAGAACTAATTTTACTACTAAGACTAATGTGGTTATGTCACCATTAGAAATAAGAACACTTAATTATACCATGGAACTAAATGCAACATTAGGATTAATTTGATTGTTGGTAGAAGAATCACACCTTAACATAACCTTAATGTTGCATTAAAAATGCAGGGAGTGTTTTAAAGTCTTATTTTACCATTCTGTTAAATGAACATTACCTTGCAGTCCAAAGCTTCATCACACTGTTGGTCTTCCAAGCTCTGTGTTGGCTGTGGAATACTAGGAATAAATTATATCATATAATACATAAAAAAAAATACATTAACAGCATGTATCCTTAAGAGTTAACGTAGTTACAATTACATTAAAAATCAAACTTTAACATATCAAATCAAATGAACTATGACTACATATCCAAATAAAATTAGAGTTAAAATAGTTGCAATCTATGAAAATTATGTAAATAATGTAATTATTGTTAAAGCATCATTTATGTAAGCAGCTATAATGACAAAAATAATTTTTCCACAAAAGAAAAGCATCGTGCATCTCATATTGTGAAGTTAATCGAAAGGTGCCTAACCCTTATATTCAAATAAATAAACACTTTCTATAAACAGAAGTATACTGTTACTCCTTGGTCATAATAATCCAATCTTCAATAGCTAATGCTGATATAGAAATGCTGGCTGGATTGTTTTTATTAATGATTTTTTTTTTTGTTATGATGGATTTGGGTTTGTGATTGTTAAAAAAGATATTTCTCTATATGTATTCATTTGAAAGGTTTTTAATTAGTGAAGAGATTATTAGTATAAAAATGAAACCACAAATTACAGTTTCATTTTTAGAACCTTCATCAATGATATTAAACAATCTGATTGTTAATTACATACTGGTTGTGTGGCAGCAGCACTCTGAGTCACTTGGTTTTGATGGAGAGCAGTCTCATGCCATTGATGCTAACTTCTTATTATTTGTTGTTGTTGTTACTGTTGTGAGGATGTCTTCCCAGTTTATTGACCATTGGGATCATATCCTTTCTGATACAGTAAATGCCATTTAGTATTATTGCTGGTTATTGTTATTAAAAATAAAAATCAGAAACCATTTATAGCATAATGTATGTAAATTCCACTTCTTTATGTAATCATACCTCTGTTTATTGTTTTTGTTACTTTTCCAATTAGGGAAAATATACCTTCCAGGAAACTTAAAATTGCACACTAGGTCAAACATTTGGAAAATATTTGCAACTCTTATCTATGCCAACTGTTTACAACCATGTGCCAGCATGGGGTATGGTTGTAAACACTACTGCCACATATCAGGAGTATGCATGTCTATAGTCTATTCATGGAATTGGACAGTGTGTGTAAACAAAAGCATGTGAACACTCAAGAAAATGGCACTTTTGCTACTGTCCTGCTATAATGGAAGGGAAGGTCCCAGCTTCTCAAATTCAAAAGTAATATCAAAAGTTCACTTCCACTGTTGATGTGTTCTGGTCTCCAAGAAGTTAATTATGTGTTGTACTGTATTGTATTGGCATCTACTTCCACAGTAAGAGCATTTTATGGTCTCCTACAAGTGATAATTGCACACTGCACTATTCTTACATACTGTAATGTACTATATCATATTTAATGTCTGTGAATAGAATACAGAGTTTAGTTCACAAATAAATTTAGTTTAAAATTTACATCTGTTGAGAACTGAACTCTCATCTTTTTAAAATTTAAATGTCACAGAAATGCAGAGATTTAAGTAGAGAAAAGAATAAAATTCGAAGTCCTTTTTATGCCTTACCTAAATGTAGCGAGAGAGAGAGAGAGAGAGAGAAGCTACATTAAAACTCAAGTGTTTCAGAGCCTCTTTTGCATAAACTTTAAAAGAATAGAAAATCAATGGATTAGGAGTGATTGAAAATGAAAATGTGAAGTGAATATGAAAAGAAAAAGATGTGGATAGAGTGTGGAGATATGTGGAAGCAGCACTTCCGAGACAGTTCAAAAATGCATGATTAAAAATACATCTATTAGCAGAAATATCCTATGCAAAAAGGTGAAGGAATTGGAAAATGAACTTGGTGAAAAAGATTTTAAGCCTGGGCACAGCTAATTAAGCAAGTGGAAGGTGAGAAAACACTGTGTATAAAAAATTTTCAAAAAAAAAAAAAAAAAATGAACTCTGATATGAATTCAACAGAAAAATGAATATCTTAGTTAATTTATTGGAAGAATTTAACTTATTATATATTTTTAAAATTGATGAAACATGTTTATTTTAGAGAAATTCCTGAGCATGATTTTACAAATTTTCATCGACTTTTTGAAGGAATGGGACAGAATTATTGTAAACCAATAAAAAAAAAATTGCACTTACCTTAGATAACTGCAAGGCTTATTATTATTTAAAAATGGTCATTCATCAGCATAAAAAAAGGAGAGATATTGCAATATGACAGGTACAATAAAAAAAAAAAAATAGATTTTTTTCATAGTTGGGAAAAGTAAGTGTCTACATATCTTCAGAAAAATAAAAACTTACCAGTTGAATACAAAAACAACATAAATGCACAAATGATGTCAAATTTTCATGGGCTTTTTGAAGGAATGGGACAGAATTATTGTAAGCCAATAAAAAAAAAAAAATTGCAAGGCTTATCTGGAAGTGTAGTTGAACAACATAAAACCTGTATTTTTTTCCAGCAAATACAACATTCCATGGAAAATACAACTCTTGGATCAAGGAATAATAATGGAGAGCAATCAATGAAAAATTGTTGCAGAAATTGACAAATATGATGATGGCCAGGCAACAGACAGCAAAAAATTAACTTATTAGATAGAGTACACACAATGTCTGATGCTTGGGATTCAATTTACAAACAATCAGTCAAAAAATGTTTTTGTAAAACCAGATTTATTCAACCAGGCATTGTGGAAAATACTGAAAAATGCACATTATGCCATTACCAGAGTATGAGTAATTCACTGATTACAACGAATTTTAACAAGTGGGTGAAAATTGACAAAAATCTTCCAATGACAGGTGGTCCCTTAATAAAGGATACAGTGGATGAAATTATACCAGATTTATCTCCCATTGAGGAGAATGAAAATTCCGATAATGAAGATATCCAGGTCTACTAAATTAAGCTGAAAGGAAGGGAAAGGTGAGGACTACAAATTATTGTATAGTTTACAAATTTTAAAATTTTATTTTGGCACCGAAACTGGTTGATGTATGTGTATTGTATGTATAGTACTATATATCGAGGGTTTAGTGTCAAACAACACTAACTACAAAATCATTTTGTAGTAAACGTTTTTGTAATTAACCAAGAAAAAGTAATTTCACATTTTCTTGGTTTACTGGAATGTTCTTATAGCTCAAGCTAACTTGTAATGTATTAGAGAAATACAGCTGTGTGACATGATATGCATTGTTATTTGTATAAAATAAAACTAAAGTTGTCACAAAACAAAAATACAATTTTGTAGTTAATGTTGTTTAACTCTAAGCCCTTGATATGCTGTCAATTAATTAATTAATTTACAAGAATGTGTTGAAATTTAATTGCTGAGAATTTTAAATAACAGGTTAGACTTTCATACATGTATTTTTTAAATTTGCATATTTTTAATTCAACACTGAAATTGGTTGATATTTGTATACATTGTACATAGCATTAGCATTTAGCATTAGTAGAGGCATTTGATGCAAGAAAGCAAGCTTATGCAGCATCAGCAAAAAATAAAATAAAATAAAATAAAATAAATAAATAAATAAAATAAAAAATAAATAAATAAAAAATAACCACTTCCACTTCACCCCTCTGTTCGTTCGAAATACCTGTCCAGTTGAGCCTTAAACTTATTTAGGCTATCAACTTCCACGACAAGGGATGGAAGCCTATTCCACCAACCAACCACCCGCTGGCTAAAGTCAAATTTCCTCACATCTATCCTACATCTGTCTTTTCTCAATTTGAATTTATGCCCTCTCAGTTGATTATTCTGAGCAAGAGGAAGAATCCCATCAGCATTGAGCATGCTCAAACCATTCAAGGCTTTATACCCCTCTATCAGATCACCTCGCCGGTGCCTAGTCTCCAGACACTGTAATTTGCAAAACTTAAGCCTTTCTTCGTAAGAGCACCCCTTTGTTCCATTCACTAATCTTGTTGCCCTTCTCTGTACTCGTTCCAGCATCTCTACATCCTTCTTGAAATGAGGCCTCCAGACCTGTATACAGTACTCTAGGTGTGGTCTGACCATTGCCTTATACAAGGGAATAATCACCTCCTTATCCCTGCTAGAAAAATTCCTATATATCATCGACAATACACCATGAGCTACTCTTGCAGCGCGTCTGCACTGCTCAGAAAACTTCATATCTGCCTGCACAACCACCCCCAGGTCCCTTTCATTCTCTACCACTGTCAGTGTAGTACCACAGAGTTGATACGTTGCTCTGGGGTTACTGTTTCCCATATGTAGTACTTTACATTTGTCAAAGTTAAACTTCATTTGCCACCTCTCAGCCAATCTGCTCAACCTTTGCAGATCCTGTTGCAGTAGCATAGTGTCAGTAGTGTCCTTGACAACCCTGCCAACCTTCGTATTGTCTGCAAACTTGGACAATACGAATCCCATCAGCATGTAGCTTGATATACCATCATCGATATCATTTATAAATACAGAAAACAATAATGGACCCAATACTGAACCCTGAGGGACTCCACTAATAACATTAGTCCACGATGAGCAGTGTCCATTGATTACCACTCTCTGTCTTCTCCCCCTCAACCACCCCTTTATCCATAGCAGCAATTTGCCTCCAATGCCACACTGCTCCAATTTGTGCAGCAGTCTTCCATGTGCAACAGTATCAAAAGCCTTTCTAAGATCCAAGTATATAATATCAAAGTCATTCCCTGCATCCAGTTCTTTTGTGACTGCATCATAGTATCCAATCAAATTGGTCAGGCAAGACTTCCCCTTAACAAAACCATGCTGTGTCTGAGCTATAACTGAAGTCTTGTCTAGATGATCCTGCAGTGCTTCTTTTACCAGTGCCTCCATTAATTTTCCAGGAACAGAAGTTAAACTAACAGGTCTATAATTACTTGTGTCGCCCTCTGATCCTCCTTTGTGAATTGGGGTCACATTTGCACATCTCCAGTCCATGGGTACTTCCCCTGAGTCCAAGGAAGCTCTCATAATTATGGCTAAGGGTTTGTTTACTTCCTTTGCTGCCTCCTTTAATATGACTGGATAGATCCCATCCACCCCAGGTGCCTTTCTTATATTTATCTTCAACAATTTCTCCTCCACTTTACTCTCAGTTATTACAAGATTCTCTAGCTTACTGCCAGAGTTGAATACACCTCTGGCATTCCCCTCACTGAATAACTCCTCATGTGTGCATGTCGTGCAAAATATTCATTCAGTTTGTTAGCTACCTGAGCAGGATCATCAACTTGTATCTATCATAGGCTTCTGTGTCACGTGTTAATTTGTATGTATCCCATGCATTTTTCTTCTCTGCCATATGTCTCATTAGTTCATCTGACATCCACTTAGTCCTAAACCTTGAACGATATTTCTTAGTTGGTATGTAAAACCTAGTAGAATGCAAGATAAGTTCTTTGAATGCTTCCCATTTTGAATTTGCTGTTGGAAACATCATCAGTTGGTCCCACTGTATAGAATTTAAACACTGTCTCAGTCCATCGTAGTCGCCTTTACGAAAGCAATAACCCTTCCCTTTACCCCTAATGGTAGTTACCTCTTTGAGTAAATCCCACTTCAGCACACTGCGATCACTGCCACCTAGTGGTTCATTTACCTGCAGATTCTTAATGCATGAAGAATCACTACTGATAATCAAATCAAGGGTATTACTCCCTCTAGTTGCCTCCCGAACATGCTGATGTAGAAAATAATCATCCAATAAATCCACAAAAGCCTTGCTAGTGTGTGAGTGACCAGCCCCCAAATTCCAGTCAATATCTGGGAAATTAAAATCCCCCATTATAAGACTCTCTGATTTACTGGCCCACTCTATTTCCCCGTACAGTTTCTTATTATACTCATCAGAGTCATTAGGCCTATAGCACACTCCTACTCTCAATTTTGATCTCCCAATGCTTATGTCACACCAAACTGACTCGACACTGCACTGTCCAGCAATGTCGACTGGCTTCACTTCCTTGGATTTTATGTATTTCTTAACTAATAGCATAACCCCTCCTCCCTTCCTACCCTGTCTATCCTTTCTGTAGACATTGTACTCCCCAAATTCCAGTTCTGCATTCCTTATATCTGTGTGACATCACGTCTCTGAAATCCCCACAATATCTGCCTTTGATGTTTTGAGCAATACCTCAAATTCATCAAATTTATTTACTAAACTCCTAGCATTGGTGTACACGCAAGTATATATGCACCTGTTCTTTTTCTTAGCTACCCTAACACAACCTATGTGTTTATTTGTACCCCAATGATTCCCACCAGTCTCTGAAATATCCTGCATCTTATTTTCCAGGCTGCAGCTCATTCTAATAGAAGCAGTGCAAGAATCACTTTCACCTCTGCCAGTGGCTACTGTTAATCTATTACTCCTTGTATCCCCTTAATCTAGCAGTTTTCCGACCCACCTAACACTGCCTCGATAGCATCAGCAAACATTCTTGCACCCTTTCTATTTAAGTGTATCCCATCCCTGTAGAAGCAGTCTCTCCTGTTAACAAGTACAGACCAGGCTGAAAAAAATTCTACCCCTTGAGCCTTGCACAATCCTTCCAGGGCCGAATTGATCGACAGGGCTCTGACCATATACTCCCTCCTATCGTGTCTTGGCAGAATTGCAGACACTTTCAAATTCAACTCTAATTCACGGCTTTTTTTCAACAGTGACCTGTACTTGTTAAGTAATTCCGCCGGTCTTCTACTCTTAATATCATTAGTGACAACGTGTACAACTATATCACCTTTTGTGCCTTAAAAGATGATATCCGCTCTACGTCATCAACCTTTGCCCCTGGCAAACATACCCTGGTCCTGTTCCACCTATCCTTTTTACAAAGCATGTTTCCGGTTTCCCTGACAATAGAGTCACCAACAACTACTAGTTCCTTTGGGACCAGTGCATTCTGCCTTGGGGGCTGCCGCTGTGTTGCGTGATGACCAAGTGCAAGCTCTGGCATTGGTGTGGGCAGCTTCGAGCTTGATAGGCCCCTCACTTTTAATCCTTTGAGGACATCCACCCTGTCCTTCAAGCTCTCATATAGGCCCATAACAATGCTGAGTTGCCGCCTGATTTCCTTACACTCCTTGCATCGCGCACACACAAAGACATCCCCCATGGCAGTATCGTGTCCCATACCTGACTGCTCCACAAACATCATGCAAGTAGTGCATTTTAATAGGCTGTGATTCAGAGGGCAACTGCCCCCCTCAGTTCTCCCCTGAGCCACAGCACTCCCATTAGCTTGAGCCTTTTGCTTTGCTGCTCTGGTCAGAGTCATGATTTCGATTTAATTTCAATAAAATTTCAATTTCAGTACAAAATTAAAAACTCTAAACTTATATCTCAACACAGTTATAACGCTATATTTATGTTTCAGTATCGAGTGTTATCTACGAAGTCCCTTTATATAACTTCCGTATCAAGTTAAGTATTAATTATTTATTTTTTACTAATTATTTATGTTACGTAACCCAAGTCGTTATATGTATAGTGAAAAGTACAATTTAATTGACAATGAAGTTCAACAAGATTAATTATCTGATTAATTTACAATATTATGTACTATACTATATTAAGCTATCTAGTAAGTAATACTTAATTTACAATATTATGTACTATACTATATTATGCTATTTAGTAAGTAATACCTACAAAATCTCTATCTAAATTACTTTAATCTAAGTATCGTAAATAAGAATATAAAACTACTCCAGAAAATAAGTTAATATGCTAATTTAAGCTAATAAAACAGAAAATAAATCAGAAAAAACTTCTCTGTTCCAGGAGCGGCAAAAATGTACGTTCGTACCGGGTACTCTCGTACATACAATATATATAATACTATACAGGTAGTTCCTGACTGTATGAGTTAATTCGTTCCTAGCGCGCGCTCGTAAACGGGAATTTATTTGCCATAGACATAATGTTAAATACAGGGGTTATGTTATCAACAGTGAAATTAGTTAGCTAATTAGTTTATGATTAAACAATGATTGATTTATCCAAAGAAATTAAAATGTAGCCTGTAAAATCAAGCAAATTATAATAATAGAGAAATTATTTATGACTTACAAATGTTAAAGAATGTTTATTCTTCAACATCATCATTGACTAAATGCACGCTCGTTGATCATTCAGTATTGGCTCGGCACTTGTTGGTTTGTTGCACAAGGAGTAATCTTCTTCAGAAATGCTTCAAGAGGCGTTTGTTTCCAAGATAATGCTCTCTTTTCTTTATAAATTTCAATAGCATGCATAAGCATTTTTTAACGGAATGCACAAATTGCAACTAACACAATTTGCACAGAGTAACAAGTTTACAAAGCAAAAAAAAAAAGGAATGAAGAGAAGATTCTGAAAATTTAATTATTTTTTTTTATACGATTGAACATTTCACCATAATGTAAAAATCTGCACAATTCCAGCTATCGGTATTTTCGCAAATGCAATAACATCAAGTTTACTACCCGTTTATAATTGCTTGCAGTAACAGAAAAGCCCAATAAATTGGAAAGTGCAAATTGTTTTTACTGTCTTATGGTCTTGACTTCCAGAAATGTGATTTAGAAAAATATCAAGAAGGCATTCAAAATTGGTTCTTATAACGAAACATATGATAACAATGAAAGTGTAGTGCATTAACAATGAATTGGTAACTAATACAATTTACACTATAAAAACGACCTTTTAGAGAGTTATATAGCAAAAATTTCAACTTCTGAGATAGTGGAATGAATTACTAAAAAACGATGTGTTAATTGGGTTCACATTATATTTTCACAATACGATGGTGTCTCTGGAACGTTTGTTTGTTTATTTGGTTTTTAGGAGCATTAGCAACTAAGGCCATATTGCTCCGGGGATATGTGGTGGTCATTCCTTGACCTTTCTGCATCCTCTGTATTTGGTGGTCACGGGCTCGAACCCCGGTCTAATCAAGAAGCATGTGCTACGCACTGTTGCTCCTGCCCACTTGGCTACGGAGGTGCTTCTCTGGAACGGATTAATATCAAAAAGCAGGATGCACTGTATTGTATAGCTAGCTATATTAAAATGCTGTATTTATGAATGTTTAACATTCATTTTTTTTCAATTAGAATTAGCATTCATATTTTCGATTTTGTTGATATTTGAGAAAAGAAAAAAAAAAAAAAAAACTCATGAACTAGCAAAGCAAAAACTCATGAAGCAGGAACTATCTGTATATAACTGTGCTGGATGATAAATCAAAATTCTTAAAGTAATCTGATTTTTATATTTCACTGAAAAAAATTCCTTCTGTTTAATGTGATTAATTTTCACACACACAAATGTAATCCCAATACATGGCACCTACCATAACTGGTGGCTGAATATGTCTGTAGATATGTGCATTATGTTAGGAATCTTAGCTACTGGAAGAACATGGTGGAAGCAGAAATACAGGAGTAGATTGTTCCACTTAGCTCTTGTAGTGAGTGAATGTGGACTTTTTTTTTTTTTTTTAACTCCTGTATAGAGATTTTTTGGACAATTCTGGGGTAATTAATCAATTGTGGAAATGAAAAGATAATGAAATAAGTAGTATTTTAATTTAATTTAATAATTACTCAATAATCAGTAATAGTTACCAAGAGGCTTTTAGTTTAGTTCAGAATTTTCAACTTATCTCTTTGATTAGAAGAGATCAAAAAGAGCTGGTTATCTCTAGGATTGGATTTAAGCAGCAGTGATATCTGTTACAATTAGGTCCTAGAGTATTTTTTTTATATTAATTAAATGTGTTAACATGACAGATGGTGCACTCTGAACCCAGTTCACCACCCTCGTATAATTTGCATATAAAAATATAACAGAAGTTCAATAAGTTACCTAACCTTGAGGCTGTCACAGACATTCTCTCAGGTATGACAAAGCTTGCAACCCGGAGTCTCAAACGGCATTGAAACTAATGTTCAGTTGACACTGAAGTCAAGTGGACTGAATTTCAGCGAAGTACGGTCATTCTGTGACAACCAAATCCTCCGCTTGTATCTTCACGATGTTGGGACGGTTAGTAACCTGGGTGTGTAAATGCCTGAAATATGCCACCTAGTATACCAGAAGTTAACACCCAGATGCAAACCAACATAACCAACATAAGCAGAGGCTGAGGTTTAGTGTCCACACCACATGGAGGAATCCCATCCCTCTATGTTACTAGGCAATATTAGGTGGTAGATGACTCTCATGAACCAGTACAATACCATCACTTTGTTATTGGAAGCTTGGTGGTGGAACCCACGTTCAGTCTCTAGAGCAAAGCTCTGGTCATCTTTCATCATGCAGTATGATTGATGTCTTTCGAGGTTATGATGGGTATAATCTTCCTTACATATTGAGAGTACAACTCTAGATAATCCAATCTCATTACTTGTTATGATGAACCGAAGATGACAAATGAAGAACAAGAAAAACACTGACAAGGAGAAAATTGAGTATACTGAGTTATGCAAAGCCATTAGAAAGAGACTCAGAGAGGACATAAGAAGATTTAATACAAAAAAAGTAGAACAAGCATTAAGGGAAAACAGAAGATTTAAATCAGCAGCCATGAGTAGTAATACAGAAAGACAGGCACCTCCGTAGCCAGGTGGGCAGGAGCAGCAGTGTGCAGCACATGCTTCTTGATTAGACCGGGGTTCGAGCCTGTGACAACCAAATACGGAGGATGCAGAAAGGTCAGGGAATGACCACCGCATATCCCCGGAGCAATATGGTCTTAGTTGCTAATGCTCCTAAAAACCAAATAACAGCAACAAAAAGACAAATGATATTGAAATTGAAGAATAGCAATGGTGTACTTATAAATAGCAGAGAAGGCATAATTCAAATAGCAGAAGACTACTATAAAGAGTTATACAAGGAGCGAGGGAATGATGCCAGCAGTGGGGAAGATGGATTGCAAATTAGTAACACATACAACATACCTGATATCCTTCTTGATGAGGTAGAACATGCGTTGAAGAAAATGAAGAACAAGAAAGCCCTGGGGGAAGATGAAATTACTGTAGAGTTGTTAAAATTGGGAGGAAGAGCCATGACACAAAAACTGGCAAGACTTCACAAAATGCATTAGAAAAGGTGTGACGCCTAAGGAGTGGAATAATGCAATCATAGTTTTGCTGCATAAGAAAGGAGATAAATCAGAAATTGGAAATTATAGATCAATTTGCTTGTTATCCCACATCTACAAGTTGTTCACAAGGGTCATTACTAACATATTAGGAAGAATACTTGATGAGAATCAACCAAAAGAGCAAGCTGGCTTTAGGACAGGATTCTCATCTATGGATCACCTTCACGTAATGTCACAGTAATGATAAATTATGGTCATAAGTCACGATCCCAAAGAATTAGAGGAAAATTTTAATCAGTTATGCATAGTTAGTAAGGATTTTGGACTAAATATGAATACGGTTAACAAAAGTAATGATGAACAAGTATGTCACAGATAGGGATATAATGACTGAAGGAGCAGTAATTGAAAAGGTGGAGTCATATACTTATCTGGGACAAGTCATTAGCTGTAATAATGATAAATGGCTGGAAGTCAAGAGAAGAATAAATTTTGGATGCATAGCATTCAGGAAATATAGTCACATACTAATGAGCAATATCCCAATTTGTCTGAAACGTAAAATAATGAACCAATGTATACTCCCCACCATGACTTATGGAAGTGAAAAGTGGACACTAACCAAAAGAATGGAAGAGAAGCTGAGAACTACACAGCGAAGAATAGAACGAATTATATTGGGAATCAGACTGTTAGATAAGAGAAACAAATGGATTAGGCAGCAAACTCAAGTAAAGGACATTCTTATCAAAACTAAAGAACTAAAATGGTCTTGGGCAGGACACATATCTCGAAGACATGATGACAAATGGACTAAGAAAATAACAGAATGGTACCCAAGAGGAGCTAGAAGAAAACCTGGAAGACAACAACGGAGATGGACAGATGAAATTCATGAGTTTGTGGGTAGTAAATGGATGGCCATTGCACAAAACAAAAGGAACTGGAAAGTTCCTAGAGAGGCCTTCATCCTGCAGTGGATTGAAAATCGCTGATGATGATGAGTCCAATCTCGCTGCCTCTACTATGACAGATATTGAATGGAAGGAATCCGAGTAATGTATATGTGGGGGTATTGTGGAGCATTGTTCCCACATACTCATGTGGGGCATTGCATCACTTCCTAAATGACTGCATTCACATCATTTATTAAGACTAGCAGGGAGCATATCATCTTTCCTCAAGGAAAGCTGTTCGGCAGATATTTTGAAGTTGTGTAAGTTGCCAACCAAAACTTACATAACAAAAGCGACTCAGAAGCCTATGGCAGATATAAGCTAGTCTCTAATCAGGTGACAAAGGAGGTTAGGCGGGCGAAGGCAGATTACGAGAAATCCTTGGCAAAAGATGCTAAGAAAAACAGCAAGGATTTCTTTACTTATATAAACTCTAAAAGGAAGGGGATGAATCTGATTGGTCCAATTGACATCGATGGTTGGACTGTTGATGATCCTGCTCAGATAGCAAACAAACTGAATGAGTATTTTGCATCTACATTCACACATGAGGAATTATTAAGGTTTGAAAATGGCAGAAGGTTATCAAATTGTAGCAGGATACTTAATGATTTTGGAATAACTGAAAGCAAAGTGGAGGAGAAATTGTCGAAGTTAAACATAAGAAAAGCACCTGGGGTGGATGGGATCTATCCAGTTATATTAAAGGAGGCGGCAAAGCAACTAAGCAAACCCTTAGCCATAATTATGAGAGCATCCTTGGACTCAGGGGAGGTTCCCACGGACTGGAGATGTGCAAATGTATCCCCAATTCACAAAGGGGGATCGAAGGGTGACACGAGTAATTACAGAACAGTTAGTTTAACTTCTGTTCCGGGTAAAATAATGGAGTCACTGGTTAAAGATGCATTGCAGGATCATCTAGACAAGACTGCTGCAATAATTCAGACACAGCATGGGTTTGTTAAGGGAAAGTCTTGTCTGACAAATTTGATAGGATATTATGATGTGATGACAAAGGAACTGGATGCAAAAAATAATTTTGATATCATATATTTGGATTTCAGGAAAGCTTTTGACACTGTTGCGCATGGAAGACTATTGTACAAATTGGAGCAGAATGGTATTAAGGGTAAGTTGCTACAATGGATAAAAGGATGGTTAGGTGGGAGGAGACAGAGGGTGGTAATCAATGGGTGCTGCTCTTCTTGGACTAATGTTATTAGTGGAGTCCCACAGGGTTCGGTGTTAGGTCCACTGTTGTTTTGTATATTTATCAATGATATTGATGAAGGTATATCAGGCTTAATGTCGAAGTTTGCAGATGATACAAAGGTTGGCAGGGTTGTTATGGCAGTGTGCTACTGCAACAGGATCTAGATAATTTGGGCAGATGGGCTAAGAAGTGGCAACTGAAGTTTAACCTTGACAAATGCAAAGCACTGCATATGGGTAGAAGTAACCCCAGAGAAATGTACCAACTGTGTGGTACTACACTTAAGGTGGTAGAAAATGAAAAAGACCTGGGAGTAATTGTGCAGTCAGATATGAAGTTTTCTGAGCAATGCAGACAGGCTGCCAGGGCAGGTCATGGGGTTTTGTCAATGATATATAGGAATTTTGCTAGCAGGGAAAAGGAGGTGATTATCCCTCTGTATAAGGCAATGGTCAGGCCACGCCTTGAGTACTGCGTACAGGTCTGGAGGCCTCATTTTAGGAAGGATGTAGATTTACTTGAGTGTGTACAGAGAAGGGCAACAAGATTGGTGAGGGGAATGAAGGGATCCTCTTACCAAGAGAGGCTTAAGTTCTGCAAATTGCAGTGGCTGGAGACTAGGCACCTGCACGGTGATCTGATTGAGGTATATAAGGCCTTGAATGGGTTGAGCATGCTGAAATCTGATGGGATCCTTCCACTTGTTCAGATTACGAACCTAAGGGGGCATAAATTCAAATTAAGAAAAGACAGATGTAGAATAGATGTGCGGAAATTTGCCTTTAGCCAGCGGGTGGTTAATTGCTGGAACAAACTTCCATCTGTCATTGTGGAAGTTGATAGGTTGAATAAATTTAAGGAGGAACTGGACAGGCATTTGGAGGAAATGGTGTGATTTTTTTTTTTTTTTTGGCTGATGCTGCATAAGCTCATACACTTGCTTTCTTGCATCACATGCCACTACTACTACTACTTTATACCAAATTTCTCTGATTTTTTGCCATATACTGAGCAAATTGGCATCTAGCTTAATTGGAAATATATATTGGAAATAGCTGCTCATCTATTGTAATGTTTGTTCCAGATATATAGCAAGTTTTACAGCTGTAAATAAATTTGCACCATATTTCTTAAGAAGAACACAAGTTAAATCTTATGAATCCTTAAATTCCATGAAAGTTGTTACATGACATTATATCATAAAAAAATTGAGGCTCCCATACAGTTGACCACACACACTATCCAGTTCTAAATTTCTAGCACCATACGCTCTGTAAGATAAAAGTATCAAATTCTGGAATGGATGTAGACCAATTATTATGCTTCAATTGTTTTGTGCTTCAAAATTCTGTATGTTTTATCATTGAAGTGTCAACAAATAAATGAAATGCACTTAACACAGAATCCACACACACATTTTGTCTTACATAAGGAGTTGGCCCAGGGTTATCGTGAATTATGTTCCTTTGTAGTGCACATCCAGGGGAAGGACCAACAGATTTTATAACTTTCCATAGCTGCCCAGATTTTGAAGTATGTTTGCTGCTCACTGATAGACACACAGTTTTCACAATTATGATGCTATGTATAATCATCTACAGTATCACTTGATGTACAAGTATCAGAATTATTATTTTCACTACTACTAGATTCCTCACCACTTTTATTAAGAAGCTATTTGTTACTTTCTTCTTCTGTAAATTAATTTTCACTCTCATCTCCAGAGAGCTTTTATAATTCCTCTAGACAATTTTGAATCTGCGGTAACACCACGAGTTTGTCACATTTTAGTAATGCAATAAAACCAGCACTGTAAAAATTGTCGAAATATCTGTCCATGACTAAAGTTTCACCCAAACTAAACTAAATTGGCATGGTGCATTACTACTATATATTGCTGTGCCAATTTAGTTTAGTTTGGGTGAAACTTTAATCATGGAAAGATATTTCAACAATTCACTCAACCCAGAATCTACACAACACGTTCAAACCTGAAGTGGCATGCACAGACATGCAGACATACATTCTGGGTATGTACTTGCACAAACCATAGGATGATTCAAATCACAAACGTTTGTCACAAGATAAATAAATGCAAAAACTTGATTAACTGTATAAAAATTAGCTAATTTTACTGAAATTTTAAAACAGTCAAATTGATTGCTTGGTTATTTTAGGTATAGAGCTAAAATTTAAAATAAAAATGTGTGCAAAATTATTTGCAATTGTGAAAGATATAAGTTAATGGAAAGTTAGAAAATAACATGGACTCATACTTCTGTAGTTAAAAGGGTTGCAAAACTATAACAATTTAAAGTAAGCAAATGGTCAAATTGACTCTTACGGTTCTAGTATTAAGAGAAAGTTACTGCTATGGTTAAAGGGATGGTTGAGTGGGAGAAGAAAGAGAGGTTATTAATGAACACTGCTCTTCATGGACTAATGTTATTGGTGGAGTCCATTGCAGTTCTGTGCTGGGCCCATTGTTGTTTTCTATATTTATTAATGATAATGATGAAGGTATATCAGGCTTAATGTCTAAGTCTGAAGATGATATAAAGTTGGCAGGGTGGTTAATGACAATAATCAAAGTAAGCTACTGCAACAAGATCTAAAAAACTTAGGCAAATGGGATGAGAAATAGCAGTTGAAGTTTAACATTGACAAATGCAAGGTTCTGCATAGTAGTAATCCCAGATTAATGTACAAAATGTGTGATACTACACTCAGGGTAGTGTATTTACCTAAGATTTACCTAATTTAATATCTGGTTTCTATTGTAACATGTAATTCAAACTTAATACTTTAGAATTGTATATTTGTAATTGTAACATTAATTGTAATATTAGTTATTGTAATATATCCAAATTTGTAACCTTTTTTATTTTCTTTTCCACTCCAACGTCATGGTCTGATGATGGTTATCAGTAAGATACCTGAAATACCTGAATACCTTAATATATAGTAGTTTAGGTGACTAGCTTAATAAACTATATTAATAATTTCACGTGGTATATGAGTAGTATTAAATATAGTAATAATCTTAATGATGTGAAAAATAATTATTATTAGAAATTATATTACAGAATTATTAAGCTGTAATAATAAGCAATCTTCATGCCATGCCATGTCATGTCATTTTCACTAAATACATTAATTGTTCAAATTCATTATTTTTTTTCTGTTAAATCCTCATGTAATACAAACATCATTAAGTGAAACTAGTGAGTTATTTTAACAACAGAAAAGTACAAACCTAGATGAAAATAGGAAATCTTCAATTGCTGCAGCCAAATCTGTCCACATTCCTTGAAAATGTATTGCTTTAAAAAATTAAAATACAAATATTCTGTTAATATTAATATAATTGCTTATTTTGCAATTTTTATTTGAGAAAGTAGCTATTCTCAAGAAGAAAAATTAAAAGTTAATAAAAAGTTTGAGGGGTACAGTACTTAGGTAAAGACCGTACTTAGTTGCATTGATGTATCTATTCACAGCATAAGAGTGGTTAGTAAAGACTAGTATTTAGTCTTATATTTATTCTCAATAAACTAAATGCTAATTTATATAAAAACATGGTGGTATAAAGCATGTTATGTATATTTTCATCAGCTTCTCCCTGTAATGCTATGCCTCTTTGCTACTCAGCTATTACATTTTATCAGAGATGAGTGAGCTACTTTTTAAAATCAGCTAAGTTGAATGATAAAAGAAATTAATTTTAGTTAAGATTTACTCTGAGAAAAAGTAACTTGTTTAAGTCATTTCGTACAAAATAACGAAAGTTATTTTCATATTTGTTTTTTCTTTAAACCTTCTTGTCACCTTACATTGAAGTTTTTAAATAAAGAATGCTAAATAAAACTGCTAGAGAATGCTTTTAAGATAAAGAATGGTTTTATATATATAAAACTGCTAGAGAAATATGTAAGGCTAAAAATATGTTTATTCTAATGTTTTTGTAGCAGAGCTACCTTAATTACCTAAAATATTAAATTTTGATCTCAACCACAATTTTTAAAGCAGCTATTAAATTTCAATAGCTGCTTTAAAAATTTGCATCAGATAATTTTCATCTATCTTGAAATAATGTCCCTGTAGCACAAAACATTCTCTCTGCGTGGCGAATGATGGCACTCCAATATTACAGTGTAAAAATAGAGAATTCCTAATAGACATTTTGCAGAGAGTTATTATAATTGGTAAAACAGTTAATGAGTTCCAAATTTTTTTGTCAAACTTGTTCAAAATTTTAAAAAATCATCTTCAGCTTTGGTTTCGAAGATGGCAGAAATCTTTTCCAAAAATACAGCGATCCAAAACTGAGTAGGAAATATTTTATACCAAAATTTCTACCGAAAAATCTTTTCCTGAAGGAAAATATATCCTACCAAATAACACCTAATTCATACTTTACTTGTGATAATTTATTTTTAAGCATAGTTTGAACTTGAGCACAAGAGCTGCAACAATGTGATACTCTTTTTTTACTGAAGCAATTTGCAAATCTAAATAAATATGTGATATTTAAAAGACTGTTTCATAAAGGTTATTAGTTATTTCATAAAATTTCTCAGATTGATTTGTTTGGCATCTGGTTATGCAATACCCTTTATGAAATATTATGCCAACACCATCACCACTTCTATAATGTCTTCAGTTGACAACAGAGTTATAAACAGCAGCACTAGTGCTGGGATCACATTGTCTTCTGTGGCTAAGACCTGTGTCAACTGTACACACAGTAGGCACTTTTAACATGTAAGAGCAGAATCGATCAGGAAATAAACTTGCTGAATACACTTCTATTAGTATTAGTAATGGCCATATGGTGCAAAGAAGCCTAAGGCTTATGCTGCACCAGCAAAAAAAAAAAAAAAAAAAAAGAGTAAAATAATAATAATAAAATAAATAATTAATTAATAATAAGAAAAAGACAACTTATGCATTTCCCTCTTCCTGTAGGTAACTATCCAGCTAACCCTTGAATTTTCCCAAATTGTCAGCCTCAACCACCCATGTAGGTAACTTAATCCAGTAATTTATAACTCACTGGCTAAAATAAAACTTCCTGCAATCCAGTTTAATATCTCCCCCCCGTAACTGGAATTTATGGTCCCTAGTTCTAGAATCTTTAAATATATGTTAGAAAACATTTTATATATCAGTTTTATATTATTAGTCTGTTTTATATTATTTTTTAAATTTTACAAAGTGTTTTATATAAAATAAATGTTAGATATTTCAGAATACTTCAGAATAAATGCTATATACTACTTGTATTACTAGATTTCAATACTCCATACATTATTAAAATGAATAATGTTTACTAAACTAAACAGTTCAACTCTTGCCCTACTGGCATACGTAATCTGTGTACAAACCTATCTACAACAGTCTCAATTAGACTATTTAAATTTTTCATACCTGTAATTTTAATGTTGTTCAACAGGACTATTGTTCTCTAATTTGGAGAGCAATAATCAAGAATTGCTTGAAATAAGGATGATGTAAATGATATAAAGAGTAAAAGAAATCTTACAATGTACTTATGCCATAGCAATAACCTTGACTGATTGGCAAATTATGATAAAATATGAGAAATGTTCAAAGTATCCAAATTCTGGTATTGATTGTTTAGCACTTCTTAATAGTATTAGCGTGTGTATGAGAGAGATCACATTTATTGCAAATATAATTACAAAGAAAATTACAATAAGTCCCCCATCATAATTGAAGGCCAAGGGTTCACAAAATGAGATTGAATATAACACCAAATAAGTTAACTGAAATATGATAAATAGAATGAGTAGATATAAATACATTAAAATATGATTAAATCCTAAGACGTTTTAGCCAGAATATAATGTTACATACTTTTATAATTATACAAAATTACAGTATTTTGACAGTAGTTGCAGAATCATCGTGTATTTTACATTACTCATAAGTATTTCACAGCTGTCTTCTAACCCTGACTCAGAGTATTCAGAGTTCAAGGATCAGTAGAATTAGAATTTCTTCCTGGGAAAAAATCTGTGTATTTCTCGAGAAATCGGGATTCTTTTCTCTAAAGCAGGAAAGGCAGGCACGAGCTACAGGCAAGCTAGGCAGTTGCCTTGGTGCTGAAGTTTTGAGGGACACTTGACATTGAGCATGTAAAGCCTTGAAAGGATGCATGTGCTTCACAGAAGGATTTGAAGCAAGCTGTGGTGCCCTTTCTCTTTCCTTCTCTATAATGTAGTAAAACAAGTGAAATTGTATCAGTCGCATGGCATGCACTGGATACAAAGTGCCCTCCGCCTTTCAAAGATTTTAGCACATATGTGCGAAAATGGATGGGGAACTTAGGGAATACCAGAATAACCAAAATTTCCCCTCACACCCTTCAGAGATGGACTAAATTGGCCATATGCTGTCAACACAATGGCAAATCCTGCAACAGAGCAAATTTACTGGCTTATCTCACATCTACCTTGGAACAACTAAACATTATGCCCTAAAGTGCCACTTTTGCTGTTAATCCTTTTCATGAGAAAAAACAATGTCCACCCTTTCATTTGTATATTTAAAATAAAAGCTACCAGGTACTAAACAGCAAAATGAGAACATATATATTAAATTTTAAAATATAAACTGATATGGTTAATCTGAAAATCGCCATAATAAAGGTAAAGTTTTTTTGTAAAAAAAACTACGATAATTAATAACATTTCTGAAGAAAAATAAATTTTATTTTTTATTTTTATTTTTTATTTTAGACATCTTTAACAATGAGTAAAATGTCTGAAGAATGTTGGCAGTATTTTAAGAAAAATGAAAAGATCAGTCAGCTCGTTGTCAGATTTAAAACATCAACAAGTGGATTTCATCAGCATCTAACATATTCATGGCATGAAAAGAATGAAAAAATTGAAAACATTGACAATGAACCTACTACTTCCAAAAAACAATAGCTGTGAGAAGTCTGATTCAAATGTTTAAGGCTTTGAATGGAATGAGTTAGCACAATGCTGATGGCAAACTTCCTCTTGCTCAGACTAGACACATGAGGGGAAATATATATTCAAATTAAGGAAGGGCTTTGAATATATTTGAAGGAATTTGAATATATATTCAAATTAAGAATATATATTCAAATTAATTAGGTGAAGGGCAGATGTGCAGAAGTTTGCCTTCAGCCAGTGGGTATTTGTTTGTTGAAACAGGCTCCCATCTGTGTTGTGGAAGTGGGTAGTCTGAATAAATTCAAGGAAGAACTAGACAAATTATTACAGAGGATGGACAGGTGATAAGCTTGCTTTCTTGCATCACATTCCACTACTAATATGAATACTAATTTAATAACAAAAAAAAGAAGCTATGAAATTGTCAATCCAGACAATCTACACAAAAATTGCACAATACTGAGAAATATTTTTATATTTAATATAGAAGTTAACTGATAATGGTTATGAATTAATAATTATCACATGCCTGCTGCTTAGTAAATGTAATAATCACCACATAATGAATACTCACTACATCACTTTATAAATAAATTACTTTACTTTCATCACTTAAAACATCACACACTGCTATGACAGCTCACTTTGGAATTTACTGGTCTTTAGCAGATACATGTCCTTTAGTAATAATTCCCTCACAAAACAGTGCCAATGATAGAAGTTGATTTAAAAAGACCCAAATACCATTAGCTATTTTATAATTTTGAATTCTATTCATTTTTTTTTTTTTTTACTTACTATTTTGTCTGGCAATAGGCAACCCAATATGAAGTACATCTAGTAGTGAATTGACTGCAAGTTTCCAAGTTAATTGAGAAGGACATGAATACTTCATACTCAGTGGAATTTTTAGTGTCTAGTTAAAAATAAATGCACAACATTAGTTAGAGCTCCCTGCAACAATTTCATTAAAGTACCCTATACCTAATTACAGATAGTTAAACATCTTCAATGTACACCAATTACATATGAGCTAATCATAAAGTAGTTGTGGGAGATAGAACAAATACATGCAAATAACTCTAGAGATTTGGTGAATCATATCCCTACTCCCACATTCTTTAATGAACCAGGGGCAGTTGGTAATCAATTTCCTCCCATGTAAACATCATCTAAGGCTATTGTAGAGAACAAACACATGTGCAGATTCTTAGGGTGACGGTACAGTGTGAGTTGGGGAGAGTTATGCTGTCTGAGGACTAGAAATGAGGACAGCAAAGACAGGCCAAAGGTTGGATGATACATCAAAAATCTTGTCAACATTAAAACTGGTAAGTCTCAACTTATTTGCAACTATCTGCATATTCTGAAATCAGTATTTCTCAACCTTTTTAACCCAGTAGTGGTGGTGTCCAAAATCATGACAAATATATCAATACCCTCTGGCAGGATGCACAGTTTTTATTTCAGAAAAAGGTTTTTTTTTTTTTTTTTTTTTTTTTAAATTGTTCTTGGAGTATATTAATTCTTGTTCTTTTGCAATCTGTTTGACTGCAATACTTATATGTACTTATATTAAATACAATTTTTATTTATTTTTTGTAAAAAATTAAAAATATTTGTTTTTTTACATGTTATTTTCAATAAAAAAGAAAAACATTAATAAATATACTACAAACATAAAACTAAGTCTCTTCAATTTTCAAATTTACAAAACTGTTCAAGTATATGAAAATTAACATTAGAAATGTGCACATATTTGAATGTTCAAGTGGAGGGGGAATTCAAGAGAGGGATAAACAGAAATTGTATTATGTCTCTATTAGGAGAGATCCTAATTAACTTGACTACTTTCTTCTGGACAGAGTTTTACAGATGGCTTTAAGCCATTTCTCAAAATATGGAAACAACAATCCATTGTAGGATGGATTTGAGATTTGCACAGATTTAATAGACAGTCAAAAGAAAAATAATGCCAAAAGGACAGGAAAATAGTTTGTTTTTTGGATGAAATGGAAGTAATATTTCTTATATGATTATGTCAAGAATGGTTAATCCAAGTATTCTTATCTAGACTCACATTTTTATTTGAACTTATATTTGTTGACAATGAGTGCAGGTGCAGCAGATTATGTTGGGCAACAAATTTAATTTTTTCTTCTGCCACAAGAATATAAATAAGTGATTCCTACAGATTTCTTGGCATTAACATTTGAATTTGTAATCAGAAATTTTCTATCATATAAAATACCTGATTAAAAAAGTAACAGAAGTAATAAACTGTTATTAATTTCAATGGATACACACAAACGCACGCATGCGAAAGATACTTTTTCAGATTTTGCCCTCTAAAAAAAAAAATGTTGTGTCAAAATTTTGTTTATAAGAATAGTCCTGCTGTCTAGACATGGCTGTCAAGAGCATTTTCAAAGTTTAATATCATGAAGAGATAATCTGAACTGAGCTCTCACTGGCTGAATATTCTTTTACAGTCAGCACAGCTGTAGATGATTGTCAAAATGTTAAGCATGACTTGAGATAATTTTGTGTGAAAATTTGAAGTTTCCTTCTACACTTGTCAGTTCCTCAGTTAAGACTACTGTACAGCAATTTTCTTCTTTCATAAGAGCTTCTTGCAGGTGACCGCTATGAAATTGTTGGAACTGATACAGAAAAATATCTATTGCTTTATGTTTTTTTATCTTCAATGATGCCAAGAAGTACTGGAAAAATGTTAACATAAAAATTTCAAATTTGAAAATGATCCACTGCCAAGTGATATTTGTGCTACTTTGGCATTTATACTTTGGCAGCTTGAAATTGTCGGAAATTGTGCACCATGTAGTAACAGTGCAAAAAGTACTTCCTTACTGAACAAAATAATAGAATCCTCTCCTCTTGTTTCAGATTTTCCACAACCTTGGCAGTGGACTGCCTATAACCAAGTCAGAATCACTCCAGATTCATTCTGTTATGATAATGAACTTCCAAAATTGATATGGAATATTTAATAACTATTGTTCTAACAAATTTAGACAAGAGATCTTCAATATATCAAGGAGTAATGACCTCACTAAATGGATGTGAGTCACATTTAATTGATGAACTGTGTTTGGGTTTTCAAATGATGACACAACATTAACGTGGAACAAGCAAAATACCTTATTCGAATCAGCAGAAAGGAATATGAACAGTCTTTCTACATGTGTGAGAGCAACCTGCCTAGGGTTATCAGCTTGATTGGACTGTTTTGGATTGCTTGCACCAGAAGTTTGTGATTCCAAAATTCTTTTCCTTGGGAGTTCCATTAACTTTTCGTTTTTCAAAACTTTTTTCGGATCATGAAACTGAATATTACATTTTGATACGAGTCAGTACTACTGATTGCCTGTTGTATTTTTCAATTTTGTATCTTTGAGAAGTGCTCATATTGCTTTCCCAAAGACAGGAAACATCTATATACATGATTCAAAACCTTATTTACTTCAGTGGCATTCTTTAATCAAAAATGTTAAAAACAAATATTCATTCACTTTCAGAGGAAGGACAACAAATATTCATTTGCTTTCAGAGGAAGGTATGCAGCTCCCCCTTTTCAGCACAAAAATTTGTCATCTGATTGGTACTACCTATTACCACCAAGTGCTCGATCTCTTTTAATACCCTTGCTACTGTAGTTTTTAGATTTACCATAACAGACACATCATCAACACTATGTTCCAGAGCTTTATAAAGGAATTCCACATGCTTTTTGGTTGGTCAGAAAATTTCCAATATTTTAGTCTATAGAGTTATCAGGAAAGGTTACCATGGTGGGATATAGCTTGGTTACTGCCATTGGTATCAATCTCAAATGACATATTTTTCAAATCCATCACAGCCTATTCTTTTTTCTCTCTACCCAATTTCATTAACAATTTCTGCTGTTTATGTTCTTCCACAATCACTCATTTTGCTATTTCACTATCTGGAAACAATTTTTTTAAAAAAGTGCCTGCATCATCAGCATAGCTCAAAGGAAGGTTATGTTCTATGATAAATGATGCAAGAATTCAGCAGATATGTCGCCACATGTGTAAAGCCACTTTGGATGTTTGTTCTCAGAAACAAACAAGTCTGTAGTATTCCTACTTCAGCTTAATTGAAAACTTTTCCTTTCTGCCAAGTTTAAGTTTGACTTCACCACAAGTATCATATTGACATTATGTAAGATTAAATTTAATGCAGACACACATTGATAAAGAAATAAATGCTTAAGTTAACAAGACAAAATATACATACAAAATTCACATGATATTTTTAGACATATCTATTCAAGTACAATCACACTACAAACTCAAGAACCAAACATCTGAAAGCATAACAAAGTCAGACAAAGCAAGTTTCAACTTCTGAAAGTCAACTTTGGTTTTATTTTATAACTAGTCTGCAACTATTGCAAGCCAGTTGTGATATTCTTTGTTACTGTCCTAAACAGTCTGAGCACATTTCTTAGAACACCAAGGTTTCAATAAAACAAATAAATAATGGTTCAGAGCAAAATGAGAAAGGATTTAATTTCTATAATACTACTTTCAGTGATGCAATTGGAACAAGTATTAGTATTAAAAGATTTAAAACAGTAGTCCAACTATGGAAAAAGAGGAACATAAATCCTGTTATAGTTCATATACATGGCATCAAGAAATCTACTGCGAACCAACATAAGCAGGAGTTGAGATGTGGCGCCCACACCACATGGAGAAATGCCACCTGGTCTGTGACACCACACCACAGGGAGAAATGTCCAGTCTGTGACAGCCAAATCCTCTGCTTGCACCTTCACGATGGTGGGACTGTTAGTAATCCTGGGTATAACCTCCACGCACAAGTACATGGTGGGTGACCACCCAGATGTGAACCAACGTAAGCAGGGGTCGAGGTGAGGCACCCACACCACATGGAGAAATGCTGCCCCTCTATGTTACCAGGCAGTACTAGGTGGTAGATGACTCTCATCAACCAGTGCAATACCACCACTTTGCTTATTGGAGGCTTGAAGTGGTGGAACTCACATTTAGTCTCTAGAGCTAAGTTCCGGTCAACCCTTCCCTATCTATTCCATCATGCAGTATGATTAATGACTTATGAGGTTATAATGAACATCGTAGTGAGATCCAATATTCCTTACATTTCGAGGATACAGCTCTAAAACTGTGTTCGCAGGCTGGCCGCTAGTTAGTATACCGGACCGGACCTATTGGTAACTATCTAGGAGGCTTCTGGATCAGCTACAGTATAATCTTGCTACCTCTACTCTGCCAGCTAGTGACTGGAGGGAGTCTGAGTAGTGTGTATGCGGGGAGCATTGTCAAGGCCACATTATGTCAATGATCTGGGTATATTCTTACCATGTGTATGCTATATCCACAAATTTCATTACTTCATACAGCATGTCCCACCCACTTTTTCTTACTATTGAATACACCATGAATTGTCAAACTAATAGAGCAAGCTTATCTGAGAAAAGATCTAAACCTCCCAAGCACTTTCTAATTCATTTCACAAATATACGTGGTCTCAATTCTAATCTCAACAATGTCCATTTCCACTTGCAGTCTGCCAAACCCCATGTACTTTTTCTGACAGAATCTCAGTTATCGGTTGATTCAAATACTGCTCATCTCAGATGCCCAAATTATTCGCTGTATGATTCCTTTTGCCTCAAAGGTGCTACTTATGCATATGTCCGTTCTGATATTCCCTGTCAAAGACTTGACAATTTGGAATCTCCTCTCTTTCATC
Organism: Mastigoproctus giganteus; assembly: GCF_048544385.1. Taxonomy (NCBI): domain Eukaryota; kingdom Metazoa; phylum Arthropoda; class Arachnida; order Uropygi; family Thelyphonidae; genus Mastigoproctus; species Mastigoproctus giganteus. The sequence goes on along the minus strand of NC_143576.1, from coordinate 226,080,193 downwards.
TTCTATGGCTTAAAATCTCTCTACCTCATTGTGTCAAATTCATCTGTTGTCTCTACCGTTTTCCCAACTCCACTAATCACTTGGAGCTCTTTGACTTCCTCTCTTTGCAACTTGACTTTCTCCAGTCCAACTTTCCTAACAGTGAGGTCATTTTCCTTGGTGATTTTAATGTTTATTATTATTATTATTATTTATTATTAGCTATATGGTGCAAGGAAGCCTGTGGCTTATGCTGCACCAGCCAAAAAAAATTCCCCGAGTTACCCTGAGAGAGAGAGAGAGAGAGAGAGAGAGATAAGTAGAAGGAAATCACCAAGAAAAAGAAGAATAATGATATCCAGCTCAGGACCCTGGGTGTGCCAAGCCCATACTCACCAGATGTGAGCCCCTGGGGTTATTCACAACTCCAGCTGGCTTCCGTTTTCTAGTCAAACCGACCCAGCTGGTCGAGATGCTGAGGCTTTTGCAATTACCAATGACCTTGCACAGATTGTTCATTTACCTACAAGAATACTGGACAATCCTAATCATACAGCCAAATTGGCGCCTCCATAGCCAGGTGGGAAGGAGCAGCAGTGGGTAGCACACGCTTCTTGATTAGACCGGGGTTTGAGCCCGTCACCACCAAATATGGAGGATGTGGAAAGGTCAGGGAATGACCACCGCATATCCTGAAGCAATATGGCCTTAGTTGCTAATGCTTCTAAAAACCAAATAACAACAACAACATACAGCCAACACGTTTGATCTTTTTCTCACAAACAACCCTTCTAAGTACACGGTCGAAGTGAGAGGTCCTTTAGGCACTTCAGATCACAACTTGGTGTTTGTCTCTTCTCCAATGGAGCCTTTATCTCATGGCTATAACCAACCTCTTGTTGTTTGGCATTACAAGAATGCAAAATGGGATGACCTGCGAGATTGCTTTTCTTCTTTTCCTTGGTCGGATTACTGTTTCAAAACTTCTGATGTCAACGTTTGCTCAGATCGTGTCAGTGAAATTATTCTTGCAGGAATGGAATCCTTTATCCCACACTCCACCTTAAAATGTCGTCCTTTATCTAAACCTTGGTTTTCCAATAAATGTGCTAAGGCCGTTGAAGACAAGAATGTTGCATATCGTAATTGGCTTGTTTCTAATTCTTCAGTTTCATTTTCTGCCTACACCAAAGCTTGTAACAATTGTAAAGCAGTCATTAATCAGTCCAAACTAGAGTTTGAACAGGCTAAGAGTAGAAACTTGCTTCTTGCACTAATGGTAGCCGAGCATTCTGGTCTCTTGCCAAACCTATTGGCCGCAACTTTTGCCCATCTCTGCTCCCACCTCTGTCCAAACCAGATGGTTCTGTTGTCACTTCAGCCAAGGAACTTGCCAGTGTCCCATTTTTCTTCCAACTCATGTATTAATGATCTTGGTAAAACACCTCCCACCATTCCCAACACGCTCTATTCAATGCCCCCTGTGATCTTCCGTCAAAAGGATGTCAGAAGGATTTTGATGAATCTTGATGCTAAGAAAGCTCCAGGTCCCGATGGTATTTCTCCACTTGTTCTCAAAACCTGTGCTGCTGAACTTACTCCTATTCTTTGCCGCCTTTTTTCACTTTCTTATTACAAAGGCGTTTTTCCTTCTCCTTGGAAATTTGCTCATATCCAGCCAGTTCCTAAAAAGGGTGACAAATCCCTCCCATTCAATTATCGTCCCATTGCAATTACTTCTACTCTTTCTAAAGTAATGGAGAAATCAATTAATCGCCAACTCTTAAACTACACAGAAACCTTCCGTCTGATCAACGATTGCCAATATGGATTCCGTCGGTGTCGATCCACTGGTGATATTCTGGCTTACGTTACCCATTTATGGACTAATTCAATGGAAAGATTTGGTGAAACACAAGTAGCTGCTCTTGACATCTCAAAGGCTTTTGATCGTGTTTGGCATAAAGGTCTTCTAAACAAGCTTCCATCTTATGGTTTGCCAACTGTTTTTAGTAATTGGTTATCCAGTTTTCTCTCTGATCACTCACTGAGGGTGATGGTAGATGGCTCTCTGTCTTCTAACTTCTCCACTAATGCCGGTGTTTCCCAAGGTTCAGTTCTTTCCCCCACTCTTTTCCTCTTGTATATTAATGACCTTCTTCCATTGACTGGAAATCCTATCCATAGTTTTGCTGATGATAGCACATTGCATTCCACTTTCCATTTTGAAAAACCTTGCCATGCTCAATCAGCTTCAACTTCTCGAATATCTGCTACCAATTACTTAAATGCCGATCTTCAGATAATTCTCCAGTGGGGCAAAGATAACTTAGTTGATCTCAATTCTTCTAAAACTCAGTCTTGTCTTATATCTCACAAAAAAGAATTCTTCTGCTCCTATGCTTATCTTTGGTGACACTCCGATTTCTAGGCAAGTTGATATATCTCTTTTGGGGATTACCCTGACTTATAATCTCTCTTGGCACAAGCACATTACAAATATTGCTTCCTCTGCATCTAAAAAACTTGGTTTTCTCTTTTGCACTCTGCGTTACTTTTCTTCCAAACAGCTGCTCACTCTGTACAAATTGCAAATCCATCCTACCCTGGAATATTGTTCCCTCCTCTATGGTGCTGTCCCCAAAACCTCTCTCAGGTTTCTAGATTCCATTCAGAAGAGAGCAGTTAGGTTAATTAATGACTCATCTCTAACAGAGTCTCTCCACTTCCTGTCTCATAGACATACTGTTTCTGCTGCATGCCTTTTCTACAGTTACTTCCACGGGCACTGTTCTTCTGAACTGGCTTCTATAATTTCCGCTCTCTCTTTCAAAACAGTCCAAACACGTGCCGCCACCAGCCAACATCCATTTACTGTCCAACTTCAAACTCACAGAACCAACTTTTCATCTTCCTCGTTTATTCATTCAACTGCCGTTTTCTGGAACATCCTTCCTTCATACGTATTTCCTGAAAATTACAGTCTACAGAAGTTCAAGTCCAATGTCAGCAAATATCTTATTTCGTCTTCTCAACCTCCAACCCAAGCATAGTACTAAGTACTATAGGCTCTAATACCTCTCGTGTTTGGAGTTTACATAAAAAAAAAAAAAAAACTCTGTTGAATCAGCACTGCTATGGTTCCAGAATAATGGGTTACCAGCAATTCCTCATCAATTAATTGGACATTGTGCCCCACATCATGGCCACCATAAGTTCCTGAACTTATTACCTGACCTGAACTTTCTTTCTTTGAATTTTTAAGAAAATCTATATGCTGCAGGTCAATTGGCATGCAGCATTCAGATTTGCATATTTGCTCACGTAAGTCTGTAAACAGCAATCACTTGTGTGCCATGCATAATCATCCTAGTTTCAATGGGTTTAACTCTCTTATATGCTTTGTTAAATTATCTGAAAAATTTATTAAAATTTAACACATTGTTCATGATTCCTTTCCAATACCTGCTGACTTTTAGAAATTAAGAAGGGAACGCATATTGACCATCCTTTCCAATTTAGTCAAAAGTCAAAGCTTTTGACTAAATTGGAAAGGATGGCAGGCATGCTTTTCCTTTTGGGCACATACACTTCTATATTGGATATAACACCAGAGATAGCACCGTTCATATTTCTTTACAATGCAATCTTGCAGAGAAGTGATGTATATTCCATTGCACTACACAGAACATTATTAAAGGATGGTTGAGAACAAGCAACATTGATGTATAACAATTTTCTATGAAATGAAGTGTGGAGGCATGCTCTATAACCATGAAAATGCTCAACTGTTTTAGATGGAATGTTTTCCTCTATCCTTTATCTTACTTTATATTTACTATTACAAACGGAGAACATACTGAAGTATCTTAATTACAAAGACAGAACTGATGTTGTTGTAGTGGGATTTAAGAAGTATCAATGACTAAACCATATTGCTCTGTGTACTGTCTGCAAACTGTGTGGATTCTGTGGTCAATTTTCTGTTTGCTGGATGAAAAACCACACTACCCTTTCCCGAGACCAACTAACTCAGCCACATTGTGAAAAAAGCTTGCTTTCTTGCATCATGTGCCTCTACTAATGCTAAAAGCCCATAAAAATTCTCATATCATTGACAGGACTCAAACTCAGGTCTTTTGCACCTGGTGTGGGGAGGACAGCGATTCCACCAACTGTGCTATCCATGACAATAAGACAAAATTGTTGTCTTTCAAAAAAAAAAAAAAAAAAACAGCAAACCACCAAACTAGTATAACATACTTAAAGCAACAGTTAACCAAAGTTACTCAAACATTTAAAATAAAAAATGAAATCATAAAATTAAAATAAAAGCAAATTTTAAACCACTGAACTATAGTTTCGTAGTTTAATAGTGTTCCTTTTTCACAATACTTTTTTACAGTATATTGCAACAGAGAAGCAAGATATCACAATTATGCATGTATCATGTGTACATAATTAAGGCTCCATCATACACAACTGCATAAATTTCAAATCTCTGTTGCATTTTATTTTACCACAAATTATAAATTTGTAGTAAAATAATTTAACTAATACATTTTTTCATTTAATGTTAAAAGGTAGCTACTACAATATAAATATAAACAGTAATCTGATACCTACCCTGATGATGGAATGAAGGACCTGACTTTGGATGACATTTTGTTGTTTGGCAGTTTGTTGATACAGAATTACCACCATCTCTAGAGCTTTCTCTCCAAAAGGAACAAAATTCATTGTTACCCAGTCAGTCTGAAAGAAATTAATATTAGTTGAGGTAAAATGATGCAATAAAATCAGACTTACTTAGAATCAGCCTAAAAAAAAACTCCATTACTTAATTCCAGCAAAATTTACATAAGCCCTTTAATGCAACAATATTAGGTGACAAGTGGTTTCGATGGTTAATAGCCATTTGGTTGAAATAATTTTTTTATATCCAGCCTTTTCCCCATCTCTACATGCAGTACAAGTCAGTCATTTGAGGTTATGACAGGTACAAGATGAGACTCAGCATTCCTTACATTTTTAAGGTACAACTTTTAAGGGTTTTCACCAGTTATCCACTAGAGAGTCCACTAGCCTGAGGACTCTCTAGTGGATAACTGGAGAGTATCTGAGTAGTTCAAAAGTTGAAGGAGGAAAAGGCAATGGCCTGCAAGGGGCCACATTATGTTAAGGAGTTGAAAAATCTTCAAATACTTATCTGCAAAAAAGAAATAAAGTGCCCAAAAGCTTCCTAATTAATTTCACAAATATACATTGTCTCAGTTCTAATCTCAATGATGTCCATTTCTGTGTACAATCTTTTAAGCACCAGTTATTTTTTTTTTAAATACAATCTCAACCATCAGTTTCCTTGACCTTTCTCATTTGCCATAATTACCTGCATTATGATTCTTTCTGCAAAAAGTGCTATCATGCTCTGATATTCCTTGTTAGAGATCTGTAATCTGGTATTTCCTCTAACTGATCTCCTCTGACTCACAATTTATTTACTATATTCCATAAAATTCATTCAATGTGTCTATCACTTTTACGATATTACTGATTAGAGAAAAACAAATTAATGAGAACATGAGATAAACATTATTCTCCCCCACACTGGCTTGTATTATGATATGATTGATTGTTCACAATGTAGTGGCTTTGTCATTACCATCCATTTGGAATGGTCTGGGTTTTAATACCCATTACACACTGGAGGAATTTTTAAAAGGCTGTTGTTAACCAGTTTCTGAGGGTTTGTCACCCAAATTTATTCCAGATTTTTTTATTCCACAAACATGCAGGACCAGTAAACAAATGCAACTTACAGGAAAAAATAACACAATCCCTGTTTGCCAATAAGTATTATAAATTGCCATTACACTAGGTCTGATTCTATACTGCTAGGGACAAAAAACTAAAAATTGAAAGATGCCCCTTACTTGCATTACCAAATGTATCTACTGACAGATTAATAAACACTCCCCTCCACAGAACTATTGTTTTGGGAATGAGGCTAGTAAAACCAAATGTTGTATTTACACGCATAGTAAGAATATGCATTATATAACCACTGAGTTCCTAAACACTATTAATGACTTAATTTTTGTTTCAATGAAAATGTATACATTTAATGAATCTCATAATTAATGCCCATTGTGTAGGATCTTTTTGTACTATATGGTGGACTTTAAACACAAAAGGATCAATATAATTAAAAACAACAAGTGATCAAAGTAGTGGTATATTATATATGAAAATAGAATTATACTTACTATGACTTGCTTTATGCTTCCCATTGATCGTATTCTCAACTTTCCATAAGGAGGTGCATTACATGCATAACAGGTAAACACTAATAACTGGTTAAAAATAGCAGGAATCATAGCCTTTAAGTTTTCACTTACATCCAATGCTTCCTAAAAATGAGTTGTAAAAAAAAAAATACTGTATTAAAATTGGATGGAGAGAGGGAGACAATTTAACTCACAAAACTTCTTTATAGCTCTCATTTGTTAAGCAGTATATGTGGATTTGCCGAAGTGCATTCAAGAAATAATTTTATATGCATATGTAAATCTATTTGAAATTTCTCATAAGTTAAAACATATCTATTAATGCTTAAATAATACTTGAGTACATATAATACACAATACACATTTTATATGGGACTCAATTTATATATCCTTTGACATGATATTCTTTAAATTATGGATATGTATACACAGCAGAACCTCACTGTTGTTAAGTTCAGACACTTAAATTAAAAATATACAAAGCGTGGCTATTAAATAATGAACGAACAAAATAAATAAATAAATATAAATAACTATTCTGTACCTTATAAGTCATCCCGTTCAAAATAATTGCCTTCGGCTTGCACATGCTCTTTCATACATTTATTCCAAGCACAGAAACATTTCTGAAAGTTATCTTCTGTGAGCCCTTTTAACACTTTGGTTGTTTTTTTTTTTAATGTCTTCAATGGACTGAAAATGAGTTCCCTTAAGTATAATTTTCAGTTTAGGGAAGAGAAAAAAGTCACAAGGGGCTTTTTTTCTCTTCCCTAAACTCTGGTGAGCAGGACACATGTTCACACACAGAGAATTGTTTTTTTTTTTTGGCCAGAAACTGGTAAAAAGATGTTATAAAGGAATTTTGCTTGCAGGGAAAAGGAAGCGATTGTCCTCTTGTAAAAGGCAATGGTCAAGCCACACCTTGAGTACTGCATACAGGTCTGGAGGCCTCATTTTAGGAAGGATGTAGAGTTGCTGAAACAAGTACAGAGAAGGGCAACAAGATTGGTGAGGGGAACAAAAGGGTGCTCTTACCAAGAAAGACTTAAGTTCTGCAAATTGCAGCACCTGGAGAGTAGGCACCTGCGAGGTGATCTGATTGAGGTGTATAAGGCCTTGAATGGTTTGAGCAAGCTCAATGCTGATGGGATTCTTCCTCTTGTTCATATTACTTACCTGAGGGGACAAATTCAAATTGAAGAAAGACAATTGTAGAACAGATGTGCAGAAATTTGCCTTTAGCCAAAGGGTAGTTGATAGTTGGAACAAACTTCCATCTGTTGTAGTGGAGGTCAATGACTTAAACAAGTTCAAAGCAGAACCAGACAAACATTTGGAGTGAATGAATGGGTGAAATGGGAAGGTTTATTTATTTATTTTTATTTATTTTTTTGGCTGATGCTATATAAGCTTGCTTTCTTGCATCATCATCATGAATTTCATCTGTCTGTCTTTGTTGTTGTCTTCCAGGTTTTTTCTAGCTCCTCTTGGGTACCATTCTGTTATTTTCTTAGTCCATCTGTCATCATGTCTTCGAGCTATGTGTCCTGCCCAAGACCATTTTAGTTCTTTAGTTTTGATAAGAATGTCCTTTACTTGAGTTTGCTGCCTAAGCTGGGTGCCTCCGTAGCCAGGTGGGAAGGAGCAGCAGTGCGTAGCACACGCTTCTTGATTAGACCGGGGTTCGAGGTTCACCAAATAGGTTCGAGGTTCACCAAATACGGAGGATACGGAAAGGTCATGGAATGACCACCGCATATCCCGGAGCAATATGGCCTTAGTTGCTAATGCTCCTAAAAACCAAATAACTAACTAACTGCCTAATCTGTGTGTTTTTCTTCTTATCTAACAGTCTGATTTCCAATATAATTTGTTCCATTCTTCGCTGTGTCATTCTCAGCTTCCCTTCCATTCTTTTGGTGAGTGCCCAAATTTCACTTCCATAAGTCATGGTGGGGAGTATACATTAGTTCATTATTTTATGTTTCAGACAAATTGGGATATTGCTCTTCAGTATGTGACTATATCATGCATCATATGCCTCTACTAATGCTAAAGATAACATATTGTGTACTCCGAATTTTTTTATTCACTGATATTTTCATCCATTGATTCCAGGCAAAATACAAGACAGAATGGTAATGACATAAAAATTGGACTTTACAGATCCATACCAACAGTATTCCCCAATTTAGTAATTTAATCATATCTGCTCAAAACTAAGTAAAAAATTTAGAAATGCTCACTGAATTAAAACAAAAACCAGACTTTCAACATGGACAGTATGCTAGGGAGTGGACTACTAAAGGAAATCCTCAGTCCTACCTATTTAGTAAGAACTCTTATTGAATCCTAATGGCAGGATTCAGTAAGACTTTCTCCTTTTTTAACCAGCTGTTAAATGTTACCATAAATTGCCCTCATCTTGTCTCACAAATAAACTTCAATGCACTGACAAGAGCTTTAAGAAACCATCCGCTGCTAAAACCATCATATGCAAATTATGGATACTATAACAGGACTGCCAGATCAATCAACAGAGCAAACTTGGAGATGTTCAATACCCCTGGACACTTCAAGAGACAACAGAAATTGCTAACACACCTGTTACCTGAACCTTAAAATTGATTTTTCTCTTGATTTATGACTCTGATTCTGTAATGTGTAAAGAAATACCAGTGTTCATTTTATCTCATACCTTTTCATTTCAGTCTGGCTGATCCCTCCTTTCATTTTTATTTTTACTTGTTGATATCTACTAACTGTTTTGTCTTCACTTTAAGTACATTTACTTGTTTTCCCCTTGGAAATTAATATTCCAAGTCTCTGTTTTGAAGCTGTGTAATGATGCTTTGTGGCAGCACCCTCGGGAATGTTTGACTGCTGTTTTTGTAGCTTTTTAAATAAATAAATAAACAAATAGATAGAGAGAGAGAGAGAGAGAGAGAGAGAGAGAGAGAGAGAGAGAGAGAGAGAGAGAGAGAGAGAGATGAGAGAGAGAATGAGAGAGAGAGATGAGAGAGAGAGAGAGAGAGAGAGAGAGAGAGAATGAGAGAGAGAGAATGAGAGAGAGAGAATGAGAGACAGAGAATGAGAGAGCGAGTACAGGAAGGATACATCAACATACATCCTTAAAAGTTTGAAATCAATGCTTCTTCAGGATTTTTGTTTATATTTAAATAACACAATAGCAACTGATCTGACCACTCATAAGCATGAAAATGTAATTGGTGAAATTTTTAAGCCAGATATAGCAAATGTGTAATGCAAGAGATGAAAAAAAAAAAAAAAAAATGGTAACTTAAAGCCCAGATTAATAAACACATAGTGATGACATCATGGCAATTGTAGAAAAAAAAAGGACACCATCATACCACCAAACTAACACAGCATACAAATGCAGAAATTAATATTATACCTTGCAGGGTGCAATTATGATATCCAAGTACCAAGGGATACCTTAATTAAAATAAACTAAAATCACAAAATTAAAAACAAACTAAACTGACAACCAACCCTAGTAATGCAAACATGCAACTCCTGACCCACAAAAGTAAAGCACCACATCCACAATAAATAAAGATAAGGAACCAACAAGGGCTACTTCTTTACAGAAGTTCATCTCATATTTTAGTCACTGACTGCTATCCAGCAAAGTGTCAACAGATGTCTCTATATAATTCAGGTACAAGGTGGAAAGTAACGAACAATCTGAAAAAAATATATAAATATAATGTATGCTGCAACCATCTCTCTGTTATTTAAATGAATAAACACAGCAAATAACATGAAAATTCTAGACTGGCTCCACAAATCAACAGAACTAAACTAAATGTTTAGTTTAGTTTACCCTCATTTTAGGCAGGATGCAGATCTTCTGGAACAGGTGCAGAGAAGAGTAATGTGATTGGTGAAGGGAATTAAAGGATGGTAGTAGTAGTGGCATGTGATGCACGAAAGCAAGTGTATGAGCATATATGAGTGTATTATGTAGCATCAGTGAAAAAAAAAAAAAAAAATACAAAACAATCCCCTCTAAATGTTTGTCCAGTTCCTCCTAAAATTTAGTTAACTATCAACTTACACAATGACAGATGGAAGTTTGTTCAAGCAATTAACCACCCGCTGGCTAAAGGCAAATTTCCGCACATCTATTCTACATCTGTCCTTCTTCATTCAATTTATGCCCCTTAGGTTTGTAACCTGAACAAGTGGAAAAATCCCATCAGAATTCAACATGCTCAACCCATTCAAGGCCTTATATACACCTCAATCAGATCACCTTGCAGGTGCTCAGTCTCCAGCTGCTGCAATTTGCAGAACTTAAGTCTCTCCTGGTAAGAGGATCCCTCCATTCCCCTCACCAATCTTGTTGCCCTTCTCTGTACACACTCAAGCAAATCTACATCCTTCCTAAAATGAGGCCTCCAGACCTGCACACAGAACTCAAGGCATGGCCTGGCCATTGCCTTATACAGAGGAACAATCACCTCCTTTTCCCTGCTAGCAAAATTCCTGTATATCATTGACAACACCCCATGACCTGCCCTGGCAGCCTGTCTGCATTGCTCAGAAAACTTCATATCTGACAGCACAATTACTCCCAAGTCTTTTTCATTTTCTACAACCGTAAGTGTAGTACCACACAGTTGGTATGTTTCTCTGGGGTTACTTCTACTCATATGCAGTACTTTGCATTTTTCAATGTTAAACTTCAGTTGCCACTTCTCAGCCCATCTGCCCAAAGTTTCTAGATCCTGATGCAGTAACACACTGCCATTACTGTCATTAACAACCCTGCCAACCTTTGTATCATCTGCAAACTTCGATACTAAGCCTGATATGCCTTCATCGATATCATTGATAAATATACAAAACAACAGTGGACCCAACAGCGAACCCTGTGGGACTCCACTAATAACATTAGTCTATGAAGAGCAGCACCCATTGATTACCACCCTCTGTCTTCTTCCACTCAAACATCCTTTTATCCATTGTAGCAACTTACCCTTAATACCATTCTGCTCCAATTTTTACAGTAGTCTTCCATGCACAACAGTGTCAAAAGCTTCACTGAAATCCAAGTATATGATATCAAAATTATTTTTTGCATCCCGTTCCTTTGTAACCACATCATAATATCCTATCAAATTTGTCAGACAAGACTTTCCCTTAACAAACCCATGCTGTGTCTGAATTATTGTTGCAGTCTTGTCTAGATGATCCTGCAATGCATCTTTAACCAACGACTCCATTATTTTACCCGGAACAGAAGTTAAACTAACTGGTCTGTAATTACTCGTTTGTTTGTTTGTTTGTTATTTGGTTTTTAGGAGCATTAGCAACTAAGGCCATATTGCTCTGGGATATGCGGTGGTCATTCCTTGACCTTTCCGCATACTCCGTATTTGGTGGTGACGGGCTCGAACCCCGGTCTAATCAAGAAGCATGTGCTACGCACTACTGCTCCTTCCCACCTGGCTACGGAGGCGCCCTGTAATTACTCGTGTCACCCTTTGATCCCCCTTTGTGAATTGGGGACACATTTGCACATCTCCAGCCCATAGGTACCTCCCCTGAGTCCAAGGATGCTCTAATAATTATGGCTGTTACCAAGAAAGGCTTCAGTTCTTCAACCTGTATTGTCTGGAGATTAGGCTCCTGTGAAATGATCTAATTGAGGTGTTTAAGGCTTTGAATGGATTGAGCATGCTCAGTGCCAATGGCATTCTTCCTCTTGTTCAGATTACACACGAGGGGACAAATTAAAATTGAGGAAGGATGGTTGCAGGATAGGTATGCAGAGGTTTGCCTGCAGCCAGCAGCTGTAGGAATGAACTTCAATCTTTCGTTGTGGAAGTGGGTAGTTTGAATAATTTCAAGGAAGAACTAGACAAATTGTTGGAGGGGTTGGACTGGTGATGTTGGAAGGTTTAATTTATTTTATTTTTTTGGTTGATGCTTTATAAGCTTGCTTTCTTGCATAATATGCTACTACTACTACTACTACTAATAATAATAATGAATGCAGATATGCAAATTAGTCTTAAAACCAAATCACAATAAACAGGATTAATATAAATAAATAAACAAATGAATTATAATAAATTTCAGTAGAGCAAACTAAATTACAGAATAAATTAAAACAATGAAGGAAACCACAGTGATCAAGAACATACAAAATTAAAAAGGATAGAAGAAACACAAATTAAAAGGAGGGTAGGAAACAGAAGTTAATGTAACTGACACTGCTACATCTGTAAAGTCAAAAAAATAACTGAACTAAGTAACTTAAAAGTAACTCTATAGTTTAAAATGAACTGATGAAGCAAACAAAATGCAGATTTCTACACCAACTTAACCAGTTGACAGGTCTTAACTACAGGTAAATATACATTTAGTTTAACTCACTGGTTGGCAAGTCAACTTATAAATTAACATTTTGTTTGTTACATCTCTTTATTTTAAACTATAGAGTGGTTGCCACTGCATACACGTTATGTTCATATTTCTGAGTTCAGAATGTTCGTTACTTTCCATCTTGTATCTGGATTATATAGGGAAATCCATTACCACTTTGCTGGAAAGCAGTTGGTAACTGATATAGAATCCATTTGGTATTCACAAGGGCTGGTATTCATTGAAAAAGTAGTCCTTGTGGGCTCACTGACTTCATTTTACTCTTTGTGGATATGACTCTTCCTTTGGTGGGTATGAAGATGCATATCCTTGGGAAGAGATTTGTGTGTTGCACTGCTAGAGGTGGGTGTCAGTTTAGTTTGTCTTCAATTTTATTATATTAGTTTATTTTGTGTTAAGGTATCTTAGTACTCTTTTTTCTACAATAGTCTTGGAAACACAGTCACGATCTGTCTTTGTAATCAAGATCACGATTTCAATGATCAATAAATCAGCATCAACACAGGCTTTAATATGCGTTTGAAAAACATAACACAAACTGCTAAAATTCCTAAAAAAGTAAGCTTATCAGTAAAACTGAAAGATAACACTATTAAAGGAAGAAAAAAGAAACACTATACCAAGAAACTAATGCAGGAAAATTAATGGTACAATCAGGATTATACTTATATGGTAGACTTGCCAATTATCTTAGATCTTAAAATCGCCAAAGAAAAGTATGGATTTCTAAAAAACAAACTAGTAAACAATATTTTAAAATTCTAGCAGTTTAATGACAAAGGCGAGAAAGTGGAAAGTGGATCATATAGCATCCTGCTAGCCAGGCTTAAAACTATGGCATCAATAAACTGCTACTCAAGTGGATTAACACCTATCTTTTGCAGGGCATCAATAACCCACTGTTTGAGTGGATTAAAAGCTATCTTTTGCAGAGAAATCCTCGCAATTTACAGCGATTTTTTTCTCTCTGCTACTTTTTCTCCTTTTGGATTTCCCCAAGGATCTCTTGCAGACTTTTCCTCTTCAATATATTGAAGAGAAGTCATAAATGGGATGGACAGATAAGTTGGGTATTTTTTTTTTCTAATGCTGTATATAAGCTTGCTTTCTTGCATTATTTGCCACAACTAATAATAGCAAACCTACATATATTTTATTATAAAAAATAAAGCAGATCCTCTCAAGCTACAACACATGTTGAAAGACAGATTAATGGACCACAGTAAATGAGCTTTCTATAAACAGCCAGGTGCCATGTTATCCTTCTCCTGGAGTCAGCAGCCATTTGCTACATTGACTCCACACCTATTCCAAAAGTACAATAGAGAAAGGATCTTGGCATAATTCTTCTTGAGCAGCTGCAACTTTGAGAAGTGTGTTACTCACATCACTAGTCATGCCTACAAAGAAATTGGATCCACAAAGAGAAATACATATTGTTTCAAGGATTTTAGACAGCCTGTTCTTCTTCTTTAAAAAGGCTACTTTTTAACTCCAACTTGACTATGCCTCCTCCATCAGGAAACAACACCACAAGGTCCACTCAAATAAAATTGAAGCAGTACAATGGAACTTCGAAATCCTCTTTTTTTATCAGTGAATTCTATAAATCTCCCTGCATCTACTTTCACTATCAGTAAATTCTATAAGCCTCTCTGCACCATTAGATGTTTGAATAACTTGAGCAGATGTTCCTCACTTACTCCAATCCTTTAAGTTCCATATTCCTTCTGGGGCTACCACGAGTACAGCTTTTCACGTCAAGCCTTGCAATAGTGCCACTGGCATATTCAGTCCTTACTTGACTATCCTTACTTGTCAATGAATATAATATTGACTTCTTCGGAGAACCACAGGAAGGCAGTGGCAATATCGATGCTCTAGATAAATCCCTTCAGCTGTATGTTCATTTGTATTCACTCTCTTCTCTCTCTTTTTTTTTTCCCCCCTAATCAAAATGTTATTAATTACTTATTTTCAATATTTTTTCAATTTTTATTATTTATTTATTATTTTTATGCCATCCTGGTCAGTCGATTCACTATAACATTATTTGCTACAAACTTCTACAATTTTTTCCACATACAGTATAATTGGGTGACATATGTAGTGTGTGCTTTTCTGAATAAAAAAATAATAACCACCTTCAACATTCAAAATAAAATGAAATTGTAAAATTACAAAAGAAGCAATACTCACCCCCAGCAGTGAAATTGCAAGATTGCCCATGCAAGGAGGTGCATATCTACACTCACCAAAGGAAGAGTGCCACTTCCACAATAAATAAAATTAAAGAAATGAAGACAAAACCCAGAAGCACAACCTCCACAGGGAACACCAAAACCTGTGAATTCCTAAAGTATCGTGTTTAAGTTGACCACTATCCAACCAAATGTCAACAGGTTTCCTATGCAATCCAAATAAAGAATGAAAAATAAGACAAACTAAATTGAATGTCAGGCAATCAACAGATATAAACTATACACACGTACCTGTCAACTGGCTGAAATTCAAATTTGAATTTTGTATGTTACGTTCATTTAGTTTAAACTACAGAGTCCAGTCACAATATTATGACCACTCCCCAATGCAGACATCACACACCTAGAGAATCATACAATGCATATGTCAAGTTCACACACTGCATATAAGGCTTGATGCCATCCGTGAACACAGTAACAGCCTCTGTCATGGGCAAAGCACGCGACCTATCAGACTGGAAAAAGGCATGATCATCAGCTATCGGACCGGGGGTGCCGGCATTTCCGAAACAGCGGACTTTGTGAAATGCTCATGTGCTGCAGTGGTGAAAGAGTATCAAGACTGGACAAATGGGACAGTTTTGACAACCCGACGTGCCAATTATGGAGCCCCATGCCCCACTGATGAACATCGGCTGAAACGGTTGGCCAGGACCGATCGGCGCACTAGCTATTTTTGCTCAACTGGTCATCAAAATGAACTGTACGGCCACCACAAGGTCTCCAACACAACAGTGCAGCGAACCCTGTTGCATATTGGACTCTGGAGAAGATGCTTGGTGACAGCAACCATGCTGACAGCTGTTCATCGCAAACAACGCCATCAGTTTGTACAGTAATACTGACAATGGATCCCGGCCGAGTGGCAATGGGTAGTCTTCTCCAATGAGTCACGGCTTCTGCTTCACTGAGTGGATGGACGGTGGCATATTAGGCATGAAACCTCCAAGAACAGACACCTGGACATGACTGTTTGCAGAAGGCAGGCTGGTGGGGGTGGCATTATGGTCTGGGAAATGTTTTCATGGCATGGCTTGGGTCCGCTGATACCTCTGGAGGGCACCATGAGCACGTGGTTACCTAACGATCATTGCCGATCAGGTACACCCGTACATGTTGACTGTGTACCCTGGGGGTGATGGTATCTATCAGCAAGACAATGTGCCATGCCATGTCACCAGAATTGTCCGCAAGTGATTTGAGGAGTATGACGAAGACTTCAAGCTACTCCCTTGGTCACAGAATTCCCCCGGATCTTAATCCAATTGAAAATCTATGGCACCACCTTGATTGACACATCAGACGGATGGATCCTCCACCAAGGAACCTACAGGAACTCCGGGGTGCATTGCAGTCTGCATGGTCACAGATACCCATAGCAACCTTTCGCGGACTTATTGAGTCCCTCCCAAGGCAGCTGACTGCGGTGCATGCTGCAAAAGGCGCATATTCTGGATACTAGGTAGGTGGTCATAATAATGTGACTGGACCCTGTAGAGGGCAGTGACATGGCATATATTATGCTACTGAGTTTTTTTTTTTTTTTTCATTTTGTATTCAGACTGTATAGGGAAAGTTATTGACTTTTCCTATACAGTCTGAATACAAAATGAAAAAAATTTTGGTTCCTCAAGAGATAATGTCTGTGGATTTTCTGTCTTTATTTCTTTAATTTAATTTCTTTATTATGGAAGTAGTGCTCATCCTTTGGTAGGTGTAGGTATGCACCTACTTGAGAAGGGTATCATACATTTGCACTGCTGGAGGTGAGTGTTGCCTATCCCCCTCCCATGATTTCATTTTATTTGAATGTTAGGGTATCTTGGAACTTAGGTAGCACAATCTCACCTTGCCAAGTATAACCTCCAATTGTAGCATTAATTTTCCACTGGTATAATAATGGTCTTTTTCTACAACAGTCCTGATTAAACGTGTTATTATAGTGAAATTACTTTTGTTACAGACATAACATGGTTGTTTGGCATTTTCTTTTGTCCCCTCACTCCCTCTCTGATTTGCACATTCTACTGTTCCAGCCTGTTCTCTTTAGTTCCTCTCTGTTCATATCCACCCCTCATTTTCTTTACATTTTCATTTATTTTATCCTTAATAGCTTAACTAGAGCCACAGGCAGAGGTGAAAGTGATTTTTGCACTGCTACTACTGGTACATATAGCAGCCTGAAAAAGAAAGGTGTCCAAAACTTCAGGCCCTGCTGTGGTTCATCTTGGAGCAAATAAATACATGGGCTCTGTTAGGATAATTAAGAGTAAGAATATGTGCATGTCTACTTGCATGTACACTAATGCTAGGAGCACTGTAAATAAATTTGATGAATTTTAAGTACTGATTAAGTCATCAAATACAGACATTGTAGAAATAGGGGGAACATGTCACTCAGACAGTAATGCTGAATTTGAATATGGGGCATACAATGTACACAGGAAGGACAGACAGGACATGAGGTGGTTAAGTGTAAGAAGACAGAGAGTGGTTATCAATGGGCACTGCTCTTCGTGGACTAATGTTATTAGTGGAGTTCCACAGGGTTCAGTGCTGGGCCCATTGTTGTTTTCATATTTCTTTTGATATTTATCAATGATACTGATGAAGGTATATCAGGTTTACTGTCTAAGTCTGCAGATGATACAAAGTCTGCAGATGATACTAATGACAGTCATCAGGGTGAGCTACTGCAACAAGATTTAGGAAAATTGGGTTGAGGGGCTGAGAAATGGCAGTCGAAATTTGATATTGACAAATGCAAGGTACTATATATGGGTAGCAGTAACCCCCAGAGTAACTTATCAACTGTGTGGTAGTACACTCAGGGTAGTGTAGAATGAAAAAGGCCTGGGGGTTATTGTGCAGTCAGACATGAAATTCTCTGAGTAGTGCAGACATGCTGCCAGGACAGCTCATGGAGTTTTGTTAATGATATACAGAAACTTCATTAGCAGGGGTAAGGAGGTGATTATCCCTTTGTATAAGGCCATGGTTAGGCAGCATCTCAAGTACTGTATACAGGTCTGGAGACCTTACTTTAGGAAGGATGTAAATCTGCAGAGAAGGGCAACCAAACTGGTGAAGGGAACAAAAGGGTACACTTACCTAGAAAGGCTTCAGTTCTGAAAATTGCAGCATCTTGAGACTATACACCTGCTGGAGAGATCTGATTGAGGTGTTTAAAGCCTTGAATGGATTGAGTAAGGTGAATGTTAATGGCATTCTTCCATTCGCTGAGAATACACACATGAGGGAGCATAAATTCAAGTTGAGGAAGGATGGTTCTAGGATAGATGTGCAGAAGTTTGCCTTCAGCCAGCAGGTGGTTGATTGCTAGAACAGGTTTCCATCCATTGTTGTGGAAGTGGATGGTTTGAATAAATTCAAGGAAGAACTATACAAATTCTTGGAGGGTATGGATGGGTGAACTGTGTGAGTTTTTTTTTTTTTTAGTTGATGCTATATAAACTTGTTTTCTAGAATCATTTGCCATTACTACTACTACTAATGATTTTATTGCAAGTGATTTAATTTATTTATGTTAATCCTATTTATTATGATTTAGTTTAAAGTTAATTTGCATATTTGTGTTTGGTTTAGACCTGCTGATTGTCTAGGATGACATTCAAATTTGCATCTTGTACAGTCCTTTATTTTTAACTACAGAAGACTGTGGGGCAATAACATAAGTTATGTTTTTGAGTTTAGTTTGTTATTTTTCATGTGGTATTTGGATCATTTAGGGGCACCCATTAATGCTCCCTAATGTGGAAGTGAATTCTTCCTTTGATACATGTGGGCATGCACCACTTTGAGCATGGAGTTTGCATTTGCACTGCTGGAGGTTGAGTGCTGCTTTATCCTTTTTTATTTTATGATTTTGTTTTATTTGAACAACTGGTACTTTGATACTTAGTTATCATAATCACATCTTGCCAAGCATAATCCTAATTGTAATATTAATTTTCAGCTTTCACGATATAATAGTGTTCCCTTATTTTTTTCTAAAATAGTCTTGGAGACATAATCATATGTGTTGTTACAGTACTGTAAGAGACTAATTTTTCTACATATTTTCTGGCTAGATCATGCACAATGCTCTTTTTGTAATATATGGCAGATATTAGATAATATTTAGCTAGTTTTAGATAATACAGTAGAGCCTGGATAATTCGAAACTGAGGGGCATCAAAATTATTTCGAATTGTCCAAACTTTGATTTAAATAATTCTGTTTAAATAAATCTGGAAACTCACACAATAAGCTAGATATGCCTTCATCAATACTGTTATTAAATAATGAAAATAGTCAGGGGGCCATTAAATTAAAGGAATCATGCCTCAGACTAGAGTAGGGAAGCAAAGTGATCGAAGAAGTGGAAATGCTGTGGCTCAGTAGAAAACTGAAGAGGACGTCTTCAACAATGTTTTCTCTGCTGGCTCTAATTCTGTGAGGTCGTGCATAAATTGTGGGAGAAGTTTGTGCCACATTCCAATCAAACAGTTCACTGAAACTTCCAAGTGCCATTGATGTTATTAATGCCCTTCAAAATGTCAAACGAGCACCAATAATCCTGGATAGTTTTGTCTGACCTGTCAAAAACTCTCACCATTTCCATGAAGGTTTGACAGAGGTAATAGGCTTTAAAGGTTGCTATTATTCCCTGATCAATTGGTTGCAAAACTGAAGTGGTGTTTGGTAGCAGGTACACAACACTGATGTCCAGAGATGTTCTGACTTCAGCTAAGTTTTCAGGATGGCAAGGGGCATTGTCCAAGAGAAGAAGGGCCTTCGCTGGTAATTCATTCTCTTGACGAAAACGGAGCACAGTAGGGCAAAAATAGTTTGTGTACCAATCCAAGATTTCTTGTGTCACCCAAGCCTCCTATTCCATTTCCAGTAGACTGGCAACAAGGCTTTGTTTAGGCCCTTGAGAGCATGTGGTGTCTGTGAATGGTACACCAACATTGGTTTTAATTTTAAAGTGCCAGAAACATTTGCTGCCAGCAGAAGCATTAATCTGTCTTTTGTAGCTAGCCTTGAAACCTGCTGCAGACTGTTCTTCATGGGAAATGAAGGTTCGTGATGGCCATTCCTTCCAATAAAGCCCAGTCTCGTCAACATTAAAAATGAGATCAGGAGGATAATTACCCTCCTTTACAATGCCTTGAAACTCTGCAGGAAATGCTGCAGCTTCCTCAGCATCTGCACTTGCCACTTAATTTCACACAGCTGCACTTACTTCAAGATTTAAATCGCACGAACCATCCCTTGCTATCTAAAAATGTCTCATCACCACTCTCTTTTTTCTTAAGATCTTCAAAAATTGACTTTGCCTTATCAGTAATAACAGCTTGATTTAACGGAATGTTTTTTTGATTTAAGTCATCCACCAATAATGACAATAATTTCTCTATTTTTTTCCGAAAGTTTACTTCTACTATAGCTCAATTGCATTGCACTTATAGTAACATGTTGCATTGACCATTTTATTTTATCTGCATTTTTCATTATGGTACTCACAGTTGATGGAGGTAATTTCATACTTCTACACCAAGGGCTACCTATACTGCTGGTATAATTCTGTTTTAAACTTTAACATAAATATTATTTTCCATTTTATGCATGTAAAATGTAGATCATGGCTCTCTTCAACAATATTTTCAAACAGATCAATACACTTGGTTGCAAAGATAAACTAATAAGCATAAACTTTAACAAATTATGAAGCAAAATAAAAGGACTACAGTAAAATTTCATCATTATCTATGTTGATAAGGCACCTAACAACTTTCCTATTTTCAGCAAAAACTCTCATTTTAATATTACAGGAGGAGAAAGTACTACAAAATACCAATGATACTTACAAAAAAGAAAAACTAACTAGCAACAGCTAGAGGTTTTAAAAAGCAGGTAATAAACTGCATAAAAAAAAAAAAAAAAAAAAAACTAAAACAGGGAACTAACAATACTAGGTTACTCTTCTTGTTTCAGATTGCAAAATTTCATAAGAAACCCAGTGACTTTAGATTTGTCATCAGCCCGGGGGGGGGGGGGGGCGCACACAACAGATCTCTGTTATGCCAACACAACTTTTCAAATGTCCAGTCATGTGGCATTGCTTAGGTTCAAGAGTATTGGATCTTTGACCAAATGGCAGTCTAACAGGCAGCATGAATAAAAAACTTCCATATCACTGTAAACGAGTGATACATGGCCAGTTTTTCTTACAATTAAAATAAAAATAGATATAATCAGGAGAGGAACATGGTAAATAATGATATTAAAACTTTCTTTACCTTTTGTGACTTAAAATGCCAAGAACAACCCAAGCTGAACTACCATTGCCTATCATTTAACATTAGTTACATGATAGGCTATGGTGGTTCAGCATATTCAAAATTTAGTTTGATGTTTTAATCCCCACGCACATAAATAAATAAGTAGTAAAAAAAAATTGAAGAAAAGAAAAACAGAAAAAGGAAAAAAAAAAATTAGTAAAACAAACATGGGCTATTGTTATTGTTGTTATTTGGTTTTTAAGGAGCATTAGCAACTAAGGCCATATTGCTCCGGGATATGCGGTGGTCATTTCTTGACCTTTCTGCATCCTCCGTATTTGGTGGTGACGGGCTCGAACCCCGGTCTAATCAAGAAGCGTGTGCTATGCACTGCTGCTCCTTCCCACCTGGCTACGGAGGTGCCCCAAACATAGGCAGTTGCAAAGCAATACCTATCACATGTTATAGAAACAAATAAGAATATGCTACATATTTGATGCTGTTTGCCCATCAATGCTTCTGTACCTAATGGAAAAATTTTATGGTGCGCAAGGGATTTTGCTCTTTTTCATTCAAGTAACTGTCCTCCATCAAACCCTTCTATTACAGTTTAATGATTCATTGCTAATTGTTAGCAAATATTGTTATCAATCAATTATTATTTTTACTTTAGCTGGGTTCTGAAGTGATCACAATAAGTGGCACCCACTGTATATGGAATCATTACTGCCTAATCTTATTAAAATATTTATATTTTCAAACTAAGCTTCTCAATGATTTTAGATACTTATCCACACATTTTGAAATAATTACTGTCATCAGTAATTAAAGCATTAATTTACCTTATATAATATTTCCATTGCTTTTAAAACAGCCTCTTGAAGAGGTGTTAAAATGACTTCTGTTAATGACGGAAGAATGAAAGGAGAAACTTCCCCATGAACAGGAACTGCAACTGCATTCTGAAGAACAGTAGCCAATTTTTGAAGGTCTCCTGCAATAAATCTATGAAATAGAATTAGCATTTAATTGAATTAACATATTATGATAATTTTGGGGTACTACAAAAAACAATGTGTATGTGTATATATATATATATATATACACACACACACACACATATTACTACATTACTTTTTAAATTAGCCTATAGGTTACACTATATTATCCTTTAGATATTTACCCTTTTAAGAGTAATACAGTCAGACTTCTCTTTAATGAACTTCCATATAGTGAATTTTTCTATGTAGCGAACTTTTTTGATTTCCCCCTGGTCATTACATTGAAAATAGTTTCTGTATAATGAAGAAAATTTCCATATAACAAACTGATTTCGAGAGGCCTGGGTACGTCATTCGCATCTCTAGCCTTTAGGCAATAAAGCTGATGCTGTAGAAAGCACGAATTAAGAGCTAAAAGGATTAAGAATTAATTCTTTTAGCTTTTAAGAGCTAGAGGCATTAATTCCACAAATTAAGAGCTAAAACATTCAACAATTTAGCGGTTCCTGTAAAACCCTGCAGGAGGAAACTGGCCAATCACACAGCACAGAATAGAAAAAGATGGAAGGTTTTGGGAGAGGCCTGTGTCAAGCAGTGGGTCAGCAATGGCTAAAAAGAAGTAAAACCTATACAACCTTTACACTACTGTACTGAGAAGTCGCGCTGATTAACTGCTATCTATGTGTACACAGCCATTGGCAAAGATTAAGGCATATTCCCAACACAGACATTGGCTCTGGTCAACATGTTTTCTACTGTATAAAAAAAAAAAAAAAAATGCTTTAAAATTTGGTGTTCATGCCAGTAGCATGTTAACCATTCTGAAAAACCATGCTGCGATTCTCAAACTGTGCGAGGAAACGGGACCAGTCGGAAGCGTGTGAAATTATGCCTTTGTTAAGATGTAGATGAAGCAGTTTTTAAGTGGATGAAGTTGATTTACAACCAAAACGTGCTGATATCAGGGCCATTAATAAAAGAAAAGGCTACGGAGTACGCAACTTTTCTGAGGCATAAAACATTCCAAGCCAGTTCTGGTTGGCTGGACAAATTTAAAGAGTGCCATGGCTTACTCAAAAGTTATTTCTGATGAAAATGGAGTTGCAATCGAAAAAGACTATACCCATTTGAAAGTAACAGTTTTAAAAAAAAACATTATGGAGGACTACGAGCCCAAAGACATTATCAACGTTGATGAAACGTGTCTATTTTTTAAATGTTTGCCGAGCAAGACACTGACTTTTTAAGGTTATAAATGTTTAGGTGGTAAAAATAGTAAGGAGAGAATTAGTCTTCACTGGTGAAAATATGGCTAATAATAAAAAACTGAAGCTTTTTTGGTAATAAGCAAAAGTAAACAACCCCAATGTCTTAAAGGAGTAAAGTCGTTAGAGTTGGACTACAACTATAACAAAAAAGTTTGGATGACAAGTGAAATTTTTGAGCAGTGGATTTTAAATTTCGATAGAAAGATGACGAAAGAAAACAGAAAAAATTATTGTTGACAACTGCCCTGGCCACCTTTACTCGGTAATTTCAAAATTTACAAGTGTGAAGCTTGTTCTCTTTGAATACCTCATCTAAACTACAGCCAATGGGCCAAGGATTTGAAAATGCACTATGAAAGGTGCATATTAAAAAAAATTATACTGAGAATAGAAAGTAACCGACCTATAGATTTGCAGATGTGCATATCAGAGTTGTCGAAAGTATGTTGTTTGGTTTTTAGGAGCATTAGCAACTAAGGCCATATTGCTCCTGGATATGCGGTGGTCATTCCCTGACCTTTCCGCATCCTCCGTATTTGGTGGTGACGGGCTCGAACCCCGGTCTAATCAAGAAGCGTGTGCTACGCACTGCTGCTCCTTCCCACCTGGCTACAGAGACGCCTGGTCGAAAGTATGGAGTCAAGATGTGATGGAAACAACAATTAAGAATTGTTTCACAAAAGTAGGTTTTGCTAAAATGCTAATTAACAGCAAGAGAGGGACGAGCTACTACAAGATATTGAGCAATCTTGGGAAGAGTTCCAAGCAAGGTTTGATCAGTGGAGAAATTGTTCTTGACAAAGTTTTAGGAGTTGATAATGATATCATAGTAGCTGAATATCCGAGTGACTCCAACATTTTGGAGCATATTTAAAGAACTAGTGACAATATTGACAATGAGTTGGATGAAAATAAGGGTAATATTAAACCTTCCAAACAAGAAATGTTGGCAGCATTTGAAACTTTGCATGGGGGCCTTCAGTGGGAAGAAAATGTAACAGAAAATATATTGAGTGTTTACACAAATGTGAACATTTTTATGAACAATATACAGTCAAATACAGTGTACAACAAAAAAAATCAAATATTTTATGACATAATTCTTAAAAGTGCACTAATACATTGTATGCAT
This sequence comes from Mastigoproctus giganteus, assembly GCF_048544385.1. NCBI lineage: Eukaryota > Metazoa > Arthropoda > Arachnida > Uropygi > Thelyphonidae > Mastigoproctus > Mastigoproctus giganteus. The sequence goes on along the minus strand of NC_143576.1, from coordinate 226,055,558 downwards.
CATGTAAGTAGTCATTTCTTAATATGTATGTATATAGTAATAAATTAATTGTTTTAAAATAGAAAACTTATTCATTTCCACTTATTTCTGATTTATTTCCCATCTTTTACTATATTTCTGAATTTACAGTATTTTTAATTGTTGAAAAGGTCATATTTCTTTATAATGAAATTTCTGTTTAACGAATTTTTTCAAGGGAACAATCAATTTTGTTATATAGAGGTCCGACTGTATATCTAAAGCTCGATGTCTTTCTTTAGGTGCAGTCTCCTAAAGAAAGACATCGAGCTTCTTGAAAGGGTTCAAAGATGGGCAAAGATGTTCATATAAGGAAACAATATATATGGGCTACAGAATAGGCACCTTAGAGGAGACCTGATTGAGTTGTAGAACACTGAGGAGAGAAAGTAAAATGAAGTGCCATAAATTAAAATTACAATGAAAGAGGTTTAGAGAGGTCAAGTTATTGATTACTGGAATAAATGGCCTCCGTGGGTGGATGAGGATGACAGCTTCGATAGATTCAAAGGTCAACTGGATAAGTAGCTACATAGGGAGGGAGTCAAACAGGTGGTGTTTTATTTTATTTTATTATTCTTATGATTTTTTTGGTTGGTGCAGCAAAAGCCTTGGGTAATATGGCTAATACTAATAATAAATCACAAATGTAATTTATCAAAATTCCAAGCACTTTATCCAATCAGTGTGAATTTAAACACAGATCTCTGAACTAAAAACAAAAAAAAATTCTCAAAAGACATGATCAACCAATTAGATTTTTGTTTTTAACTCTTTCATGAGTATGCTTGTTGTATACACTCGTGAGACAAAACATTATGACCACCCGTCTCCATTAGTGGATGCATCCCACAGCACCTAAACCAACTAGCACAGCATACATAGTGATGGCTCGGGAAGTGTCTGTCAATTCATCAGTATGAAAGCTCATGCAACAGGGAAAAGAAAGGACCTAACAGAGTTTGAATGAGAAATGATTTGTGGCAACAGAAAGATGGGGACCAGCATCTCCACAACCGAAGGCATCATTAGCTGTTTGAGGGCTGCATTCTCGCCACACCTTCACAACTGCAGCCCTCGAACATCATTGGCTGCAGTTGTGAAGGTATGGCAAGAATGGTCCTAAGAGTCCAAGTCCAAGAATGGTCACACAGACAACCCACAACCAACCAATGTGCCAGGATGGGGGAAAACCATCACTGAATACAGTCGGGGTGAATGGCAGTAGGAACGTGCTGCTGAGACAACAGATGGCAATCCCTCAATTAATGACAGACTACAACCAGGACACATAGAGAAATGTTTTTGAGCACACCATCCAGCAATGATTTTGCAGATAGACCTATGGAGTAGGTGACCTGTTCATGTGCCCATGTTGACCGATCATCATTGATCTCTGCTAGCATGGGCATGGAAATACTGTTCCCGGACATTGGATGACTGGAAAAGAGTTGCTTTGTTTGATGAATCAAGGTTCATCCAGCTCCATCATGCTGACGGATGGGTGCATATATGACAACGAGCAAGTGAACAGCTACAATACATATGAACTCCTGAGATGCATGCAATTATGACTTTAATCCACATCATCAGATAAATGCATTTCTATATTGCCCATATTTCCTCTAACCAGCAGTTTCCTTGATCCTCAATGACACTGGCAAAAATTCTTGCACAATCTTTGTTCAAATGTATTCAATCTCTACAAAATAGATTCCTTCTACCTGCAAGTGCAGAACATAGTGATAAAAATTTTCCCTAAAACAATCTGTGTAAACTCCCTCATGTCTTGAGTTAGTATTAGTAGTGGCAAATGATGCAAGAAAGCAAGCTTATAAAGCATCAACCAATAAAAAAAAAAAACTTCCCACATCACCTGTCCATCCACTCTGATAATTTTTCTAGTTCTTCCTTGCATTTATTCAAACCCACTTCCACAACAACAGATGGAAGTTTGTTGCAACAAATGAACACCTGAGTTAGCCCACAATGCTTTCAAGAATATAGTCCTTTCTATCATACTTGGTCAGAATTGAAGACACAAACATTCTGGTCTAATTCAAGGCATTATTTTCAGCTTGGTTCTATATTTATCCAACAATAACAGTTATCAGTTCAATTTAGATTTCCAGATCAGTTTTCAATTATTCATGTGAATTTAATATCATTAGTCCCAATATGAATAATACCACCCTCTTTATCTCCCTTAAAATCTGATAATCTGTTTGTGACATCATCAACTGATACTCCTGGCAGATACACCCTGACTCTAGTGCACCCATCTTCTGTTCCAGGGAAAATAATGGGGTCACCGGTTAAAGAAGTAATGCAGGATCATCTTGATAATGCATACAGTTACATGGCAGTCACGAATGGATTTATTATAGGGCAGTCTTGTTTGACTAATCTGACTGGATATTATGATGAAGTAACAAAGGAACTGGAGGCAAAAAATAATTTTGAAATCATTTTGTTTTTAAATCTTTATTACAAAAAATGTTACCCACTTCCCTGAAAATGGAATGTTCCTGTGTTCTGGGACCTGAATTCCACTCCACATCATCACAAATGGATTAAAAACATACTAGAAAAATGCACTTTTTATATATTAAAAAAAGAAGAATGTAAAGTATTAAATCTAATCCAAAAAAATTTAAAATGATACACAATCCAGTCATAAAAATAATTAGATGAACTACTCTAATAAATTTTTATCATTTAAAATCAGGAAAATTAGCATTATCACTATTATTTGGACTTAACTATAATTAAAATTATAGGCAAGTCAAAATGAAAATACTTACCTATATTTTATATGCTGAAACAGAAAAGGAAAAATTTGTACTAAAGCTGTTAAGAAATGCTGAGATGGAATATAGAGCACCGAAAAATCATTTTTGGCATTTGATTCTTCAACAAGTTTATCTGGTGGAGGCTTGGTACTTTCAATTCCAATACTATACCACACTTTCCAAGCTACTCCCCACAATGTGCCTGTGTTAGTATTTTCATTTCTGTTAAATAAAAGCAATGCATTATTAAACTTTTATATTTTTCAAATTACACTAAATAAATTATTACTTACATGCTCATGTCTTTAACAAAAGAACAGTTATTAAATTCACACTGTTTTCATGTACACTGCTTGTCAATGAAACTGCCCCACCCAGAAAGAATGGACAGATTTTTCTGAAAATTTGCATGCACAATTATGACATATGTGGATGTAAAAAATCAGCATGTGAAGCTGATTGGTGCAAAAAGAATGTCCAATAATGTGTCTCCACCCTGAGGTAGGAATATAAAGGTAGTATAAAAATGTGTAAATGTTAGCAGACAAACAAAATGTGAGCAAATAGCCATCTAAGATTGTTGTGTGTTTTTTTTTTTTTTTTTTTGGTAGTTTTTGGTGCAATTTTTTTTTTTTTTAATTTGGTAGTTGTTGGCGCATCGGCTTCTGTGGCCATATTGCACCTCCCAAGGTTTTTGCAGTACTTTGATCCAAGCCCGAGGCGGGAATCGAACCCGCGACCTTTGGGTTGCCGGGCAGGTACTTTACCCACTCGGCTAGCCCGGTCGGCAGTTTTTGGTGCATCAGCTTCTGTGGCCATAATGCACCCCCAAGGTTTTTGCAGTACTTTGATCCAAGCCCAAGGCGGGATTCGAACCTGCGACCTTTGGGTTGCCAGGCAGATACTTTACCCACCCGGCTAGCCTGGTCAGCATCTAAGATTGTGTAATGCCTTTAGCACTCACAAGGCAACATTACTATGAACAACTGACGTACTTGGAAAGGGTCGGGTCACTCAGTTAACAGAAGCTAAATAGTTAATGAAGCAAATTTCCATTTATGTGAATAGTGATTTCCGAAATGATTGGATGTTGTGGCAACATATGAAGATACACTGGACTCCCGCTAGTCCAAACTAATTGGGACCGAGCCCTGTTCGGATTAGCAGAATTTCGGATTAGCCGAATAACGTACCCCAGATTTTAAAATGAATAAGGAGTGAGTGACGTTGATAGCTTGAAGTAATGCTTCAGGAAATCACAAACTACCTTTGATGATGATCATTAAATCAGCGAAGCCGAGAGCGCTTTTAAAAATATGAACATTAACAATCTTCCAGTTCATTACAAAAGTCAAAAAAAAGCTTGGATGAACGGACAGCTTTTCATTGAGTGGTTTCATAATCAATTTGTCTCAGCAGTGAAACGTTTCAGCAATGAAAATGATTTGCCACCTCGCGCCATTCTCCTCATAGACAATGCGCCATCCCACCCAGACGTTTCTGAGTTTACATCAGGGGATATAAAGGCAGCTTTCTTACCGCCTAATGTAACACCGTTATTACAGCCCATGGACCAGGGGGCGTTACAGTCTATCAAGCTTGCATACAGAAAGAAATATCTTAGGTCCTTGATAGACGATAACACCAATTCACTTTCTTTACATGAGAAAATGAAACAAGTGAACTTAAAAGATGTTGTATATTGGGTTGCTGAGCTGTGGGAGAGTGTAACCGGTGGCAAAACATAGCATCTTCTAATCGATTTTCATCGTTACGTCAAAAGAAATTAACCGAGTTTGTTACTTCTGAAAAATGGCTTTTGTTCCTGTTTTGGTGTATAAGTATTGATCTGTAGTTTTAATAGGCCATGTCAAACACTGATTTATTAATTTTGTATTAGTACAGTACTACAATAAAATACAATTTTTTTGTGGAATTCTAAATGTCTTTGTACCATTAATACCATTTAAATTTCACATATTTAACATATATTTTGCGAACTAAAAAATTTCCTCTCCACTGACCGAAACGTGTTCGGATTAGGTGGACGTTCGGATTACCGGGGTTCGGATTAGCGGGAGTGCACTGTAATACAAATTATACGAAATATTAATATGAATATGAAGAATATACGATAGTATTCAGACACATCACCCAGCACTCTAGGGAAATCAGAAGAATGCCACAACTGGGAGATTGACATCTGCCGACTAGTGACAAGAAATAAATCTGTCACAATATGCCAGATTTCCAACATAACAATACCATCCCTGCCTTTGCCTGTGCCAGGGAGCACAATTAGCAGACAACTGCAAAACAAGGAGGCTGCATTCTTGCTGTCCACCACTTCATCTGCCTCTGACACCATCTTATCATCATCATCAGTTTCTGCAATGGTGTAGGGTGAGAAAGGTGCTGGGAACAAGAATGGTATCATGTCATTTTTAGTGATGAATCATGTTTCTGTTTGGGATTCAGTGATGGCTGTAAATGTGTGGGTAGCTATCAGTTATAATAGCCATTTACCTCTGGTTATTACTGATGGCAAGACACAAAGCCTCAGGTTACATAAATAGTTTAACTAATGTACAAGTTAGTGCATTTGCATCATTTCTGTACATAGCCAATTACATAAGTAGTAATTATAAATTGGCATCATTAAGTATATCTCATATTGTGAATACCTTCACAACAAGTTGCCATGGTATTGCACTACCTCGAATAAGTAACGCTTCACCATAGGAGAAGACTATTGTTATGTGGTGTATTGTTATGTCAGCAGATGGTATCCGCTGAGAATAAGTAACAATAGTCTTCTCCTATGGTGAAGTGTTACTTATTTGAGGTAATGCAATACCATGGCAACTTGTTGTGAAGGTATTCACAATATGAGATATACTTAATGATGCCAATTTATAACTACTTATGTAGTTGGCTATGTAAAGAAATGATGCAAATGCACTAACTTGTACATTAGTGATGGCAATACATTATTTCCAACTAGTCTAAGGAGCAGGTTAGAAATAATGGAAATTATTCAAGGCCAGTTCTGTTCCCTTTCTATGATCCATCCAAAATGCTATTTTCCAGCAGGATAATATCTGTCCACATATGGCTGTCACATCCTGACAGCCATATATTACCTGACATCTTAACAGTGCCTAAATGCTTCTGTTACATACTTTTGTTATTTTCAGTCAGTAAAATGAAAGCTAGCAACATGTAAAATCTAATACAAAACATCATTTTGAGTGAAAATGAGTTTAATCTCTAGCAGTGATAGAGGAAAAGTAATATGGTTATGAAGCAGTGCTTACAAAATTTACCAGAAGACAAATGATTAGCTGCTGCTAGAGGTTCAGTACTCAAGGGAAAACTGCTAGTGCAGATTGGAAACAAAACCAAACTACATTTGGTGACAAAGAACTGGAATGCTGTTTTCATAAGCTGCTGCAAAATCTTGAACCAAATGTTTTCAAGATTCCACTTTTAAATGAATTGTCTTCTTCATAGGTTAGATCAATTAAATATACAGTTTTATTTACATAACATACCACATGTAAAAAACAATATTATAAATAGCTAAACTTTAAATATTGTGTGAGAAGCATATGTGAGTTATTTAAACAATAAATCAGAATTACAATGTAACTGACACTTAACTCCATATAGGGCTTAAATTTTGAATTTGAATTGTGAGATTTATTGGATATTGTATAATTTCTATTACACTTAATGAATAATGAGCACTGAAGCAAGCTCTATACTTAACCACTCTGACAATCTTATCTAACAGTGACATTTCAAACTCAACTTTGGAGTTTGTTATCAAATTGAAAAGTCTGCTGTGTCTTGCAAAGCTACTGGTTACAGTGGTATCCTCAGTTAGACACCAAGGAAATAGCTGTCTTTGATGGCAGGGGGAGCATATTACTAGTAAATTATACTTCTTTCTGAGAGATGTTACTTATGAGTAGTGCACAATGTAGGGCAACCCTCTCAAATTGTGAGGTGGTAACCTCACAATTTGGGAGATCAATGCCATCCACCAGACTATCTTTTTTCTGCCTATGCTATAAAAATGGACATAAGTCCAATAATAGCTAAAATGTATACTACATATATACAAGGAGGATTATTTAATTACATTCCTTCGGGAATGTGGTTTTCAAGATGTATCTAAAGCAAATTTCCAATCAACACTGATCTCCTCAAATACATGCTGTTTGCACTTTAATGGCACAAAATATACAAATAGTTGAAATGTATGTAAATAGGATGTGGTAAGCAATTTTAATGTTTATTTGCAGTTGTGACATTTAGTAGAATATGGTATAGTAGACACTCAACGTGGTTGCCATAATTATCACAAAAAAAAAAAAAAAAAAAAAAAACGTGGCTCACCTTATTGTATATTTCCTATGACTTTACACGGAGAAGTCAGTGTAGCTCAGTCTTGGTGAAGGTGCAACCATGCAGCATAACATCATTTTCCATGCAGCGTATCCTCATTTCCTGTCATTTTGGAAAATGACGGTAAATGAGGCATCATCCTCCTCCTCTTCCTAGAAAAAATTTTCCACAGTGGAAAATGCTGGGAATGTATAGTCATTAAGCTTCTTAGGAGTGTGGATAGCATTGTGAAGGTAGGTAGGTATTGCTGAAACTCAGCAATTTTTTTTAACAGCATATTACATATTTAGGTAACAGCAGCAGTTACCTAAATATGTAATGTGCTGGAGTTTCAGCACTATTACTTTCGAATGGTTTAAGAGCGATTAATTCAATTAAACTGTTTGTTTATTTGGATAAATACCATACAAGTTTTATTTTTCTTCATATCTGAAGGTGACTGATTAGATGTTCCAGTAGAGAAGCCCATACACATTGAAGGAATAATAATAATTATTATTAAAAAAAAAAAAAGCCTTTCTACATCACCTCCAATAATTTGTCTAGAACTTCCTTGAATTTATTAAAACTAACCACATCCATAACAACAGATGGAAGTTTGTTCCTACAATCACCACCTGCTGGCTGAAGGAAAACTCCATACATCTATCCTGCAATGCTCCTTCCTCAATTTGAATTTATGCTCCCTAATATGTGTAGTCTGAGCAAGAGAAAGAATGCCATCAGCACTGAACTTGTTCAATCCATTCGGCACTGAACTTGCTCAAACCTTAAACATCTCAATCAGACCACCTTGCAGGTGCTGCCTAGACACTGCAACTTGCAGAACTGAAGCCTTTCTTGGAAAGAGCACCCTTTCTTTCCCTTCACTAATCTCACCACCCTTCTCTCCACCTGATCCAGCAGATCACATTCCTCATAACATGAGGCCTCCACGCCTGTATGCAGTACTGAAGGTGCAGCAGGCATAACCATTGCCTTGTACAATGGGATAATTACTGCCTTATCTCTGAAAAATTCCTGTTTATCATTGACAAAACATTATAAGCTGTGATGTAGGCCTGTCTGCATTGCTAACAGAATGTCATATGTGACAGCACAATTACTTTAAGGCCTTTTCCATTTTTCACCACAAATTTTGAGTGTAGTACCACACGTCAGTAGTACACTCAAGATCTAAAATTAGGCAGAATGAGCTGAGAAATGGCAGTTAAAGTTTAACAATGACAAATGCAAGGTACTGCATATGGGTAACAGTACCTTGCATTTGTCAATGTTCAACTTCAACTGCCATTTCTCAGCCAATCTGCCTACTCTTTTTTTTTTTTTTTATCATTAGACCTTGTTGCAGTTTACCCTGATTACTGTCATTAACCACCATGCAAACCTTTGTATTATCTACAAAATTAGATGTTAAGCCTGATAAACTTTCATTAATAAATATAGAAAACAATAATGGACCCAGCACATAACCTTAAGAAACTCCACTAATAACATTAACCCATAAAGAGCAGTGCCCATTAATAACCACTCTCCATCTTGTCCCACTAAACCATCCCTTTATCCATAGCAGAACTTGCCCTTAATGCCACAGTGCTTCAATTTGTACAGCAGTCTTTTATGTGTAACAGTGTCAAAAGCTTTCCTAAAATCCAAGTACATGATATATTAAAATTATTTTTTTGCACAGAGTTCTTTTGTTAGAAACCTGGAGAAAGGTGACAAGTATCGTGTGCTTTAATTTCCAAAACCAACTAACTCGTTATTGGCTACAAGCAAGTTTTCTGTATCAACGTCAAAGGTCTTTTTGGACACGTTTGTTCCTAATTATACAGAAAGATTTTTTTTTTTTCATTGTTATTTCTGAAGCATTAGAAGAATGCTATAATGTTTACACTCAGTAACAGATTTAATAAGCATATTTCACCAGTCCCTTGAATCTTATTAGTGAGTAGTTCAGTACATGTATATACATAGTTTTTTTTTATTATTTACATACTTCTTTTTTAGCAGATCCTGGCTTGATACATCAACAGAAGTATTCTGGTCTGAATACTCTTTTCTAGTTTCTTGGTACTTGCTGATGTTGAGTATTTCTTGAAAACTTTTCAATGCTGAAAATGATACCTATAAAAATTACAGAACATTTATGTAGAATATATACTTTTATTCAATAAATATGGGGGAGGGGAAGGGAGGGAGAGACAGATATTGTGTGAATTGTAGTAATACTTTTGCAGTATAAGATACTGCTTTAACACTATTATGAAAACCTAACAGTAACATCATGCAATTTTAAAAAAACAATTGCTGTTTGGGGAACAGAAATAACATTCATGCTATTATGAAATTTAGTAAATAATGGAAGTTCAAGGTTTCTTCAGATTGCACTGAAGTCAGAACAACTAAACTTGGCATGATCTCTTTCATTGCATAATAGGCAGAGGGTTATGTTTGAAACCAAACTTTTGAATTTCTCCCTGCCGCCAAAAGCTACTGGACCACTAGAGTAGAAAATACAGCATTTCATTTGGTTAGGTGGCCTCTTCCTTCATAAAAGAGTTTACAGCTACATAGTTGTCAAACTTTTGAATCAGATTTCACAAACAACACACATTTTATATTAAAATGTAGACACAGGATTGTTTCATCAGTACAGTATGTTTTCGAACATTAGCTTATCTAGGATTTTTCTGTCTGTGGATTTCCATTTGGAGTGGTTGCTAGTCAAACTGATTACTGTTGCTTCAAGAAAGATATTGTTACAGATGTTGAACTCTTCAAGGGCTTCAGCAGAAAGAGAAGATTTGAATTCTGTTTTTTTCTAAACTGGCTGTATATTATATGACATTGAGCACTGCTATGAGGAATTGTTAATGCCAAGCATGACTTATAAGCATTCTTCCTTAAGCATTTGTCAGTTTCCAAACCAAAGGCCACTATACATCAATTCATTCGTCTTTCATAATAGCCATTCAACCATCCCTTTATCAATAGCAGTAACTTGTCCTTAATGCTACATAGTTCCAATTTTTATAGCAGGTCATTAATATAGATAGCAGGTCATTAATATAGAACACTATCAAAAGTGTTTACTAAAATCTAAGTATATGATTTAAAAATTTATTTTTTGCATCCAGTTCCTTTGTGACTATGTCACAGTAATTGATCCTGGTCAGACAAAATCTCCCCTTAACAAATCTGTGCTGTGATTGCTGTATAACTGTATTCCTCAAGATGATCCCTGCATTATTTCTTTAACCACTGCCACCATTACTTTTCCAGGAACAGAAGTCAAACTTAAAGGTCTGTAATTACTCACTTCACCCTTTGATCCCTCTTTGTGAATAGGAGAGACTTTTTTTTTACATCTCCAGGCTCTAAGGCCTTCCCTCTGAATCCCAGGATAATCTTATAATTACTAGAGATTTGCTTACCTCTTTTAATGAAATTGTATATAATTTCATTCCATTAGCCCCAAGTGACATATTTACTTTTAGCTGCAAATTTATCTTCAACTTTCCTTCTAGTTATCATAAAATCATTTATCTCCCAGTTATGGAGAATGGGGAATCTTCCGGTATCCACACTGCTAAAAAACCTTCACATGTGAATGTAGATGCAAAATATTTATTCAGCTTGTCAGCCACCTAAAAAGGATTATTGATAGTTATGACATTCATATCCAGTGGATCAATGGCTTATTACTGTCTTTCTAGTGTTAATATAAGCAAAGAATTCTTTGCTATAGACAAAGACTTCTTGTAATCAGCCTCTGCATGCATAATTGCTCTTAGTAACTAACTGTAAACTAGTTTATATTTAATATAGGGTTCTGTTTCAGACGACAGTTTATAATTATCCCATGCATATTTCTTCTCTGCCACTACTCCCAGCAGTTCACTGGACATCCATTTTAGTCTTAAACCTTGTACAATTTATAAGGTTGGGATAAAAGTTATTAAATTCTACAATTACTTACCTTACCACTTCCCGTTTAGAATTTGCTAACATCCAGTTTTTTCAGTCAGTACTACTGAAAAAAAAATTAAAAATTGCCTAAGGCCACTGTAGTTATCTGTGTAAAATAAAAATCCCTCCCCTTCCATTTACTTTTGTCAGTAGTACACTTGTAAATAAATCCCACATCAGTACACTATGATCACTGCTGCCTAGTGGTTCCCTTACCTGAAAATTCTAAATGCACTGCTGATAATCAGATCAAAAGTATTACTTTTTCTTGTTGACACTCTAACATCCTAGTATACAAACCAATCATCTGGAAATGGTGTGCTATTCTGTGAATGGCTAATCCCACAAAGTGCAGTTAATATTGGTATTAGTAAATGATGCAAGAGCACAAGCTTATACAGCATCAGCAAAAAAAAAAAAAAAACCCTTCCCATTTCACCTATAACTTCCCTCCAATTGTTTGTCTAGTTCTTCCTTGAATTTATCCACTTCCAGCAAACTTCTGTACATCTATTCCACAACCTTCCTTCATGCATCATGTTCATAGTCTGAGTAAGAGGAAGAAGAATCCCATTAGCATTGAGCTTGCTCAATCCATTTAAAGCATTAAACACCTCAATCAGATCACCCTGCAAGTGCCAAAGTCTCCAAGCACTGATATTTGCAGAAATGAAGCTTTGTTCTACTCACCAACCCCATTGCTCTTTTTTGTACCTGTTACAGCAGATCTACATCCTTGCTAAAATGAGGCCTGCAGACCTGCATACAACACTCAATATGTGGCTGCCTAACCATTGCCTTATACAATGGGATTATCACCTCTTTATCTCTGCTAGCAAAATTCCTGTATATCATTGACAAAACCACATGAGCTGTCTTGGCAGCCTGTCTGCACTGTTCAGAATACTTCATATAAGAGTGTACAATTACTCCCAGGTCCTTTTCATTTTCAAATAGCCTGAGTGTAGTACCACACAGTTGGTACATTACTCTGGGATTACTGCTATCCATATGCAGTACCTTGCATTTGTCAATGTTAAATTTCAATTGCCATTTCTCAGCCCATCTGCCTAATTTTTCTAGATCTTGTTGCAGCATCATACCTTAATTAGTGTCATTAACCAACCTGCTAGCCTTTGTATCATTTGCAAAATTAGATATTAAACACGACATACTTTCACATCAATACCAATAATAAATACAAAAAACAACAATTGGTCCAGAACCAATGCTGTGGGACTCCACTAATAATATTAGTCCATGAAGAGCCAAGCAGGTCCACTCAACCATCCCTTTATCTATAGTAGTAACTTTCCCTTAATGCCATGCTGCTCCAATTTGTAGAGCAGAATTATCTGCAACAGTATCAAAAGCTTTCCTGAAATCCAAGTATATGATATCAAAATTATTTTTTACATCCAGTTCTTTTGTCATTGCATCATAGTGTATCCAATCAAATTGGTCAGACAAGATCTCCCCATAACAAATCCATGCTGTGACTGAAATATAACTGCCTTCCTGTCTAGATGATCCTGCATTACTTCTTTAACCAGTGACTCCATTATTTTCTCTGGAACTAAATTTAACTGCTAAGTTAAAAGGTCTGTAATTACTCATTACCCTTTGACTCTCCTTTGTGAATTGGGGATACACTCGCACATCTCCAGTCCACAGGGATGTTCCTGAATCTAAATATGCACTCATAATTATGACTAAGGGTCTGCTTACCTCCTTTGATGCTTCTCTTCATATTGGATATGATCACATCCGCCCAAGGTGTTTCTCTTCCACTTTCCTCTCAGTTTTTACAAAATCATTTAGCTCCCTGTTAGAATTTGATAAACTTTTGACATTCTCTTCCCTAAAGAATTTCACATGTGTGAATGTAGATGCAAAATACTTATTCAGTTTGTCAGAAACCTGAGCAGGAACATCAACAGTATCTGGAAAGTTAAAGTCTCCCATGATAAAACATTCTGCTTTATTGGCCTACTCTATTTCTCAGTATAGTTTTTCATTACAGTCATCAGTAATTTGGCCTATAACATATTCCACTGACCTAAACCCTACATTTTTTGTTTTTTCAGTGCTTATCTCTCATGAGACTGTATCAACATTAAAGTGAAATCCGTGTTAATTTTTGTATGGCTTTAGAGTTTATATGCTTTTTAACCAATAGCATAATTCTTTCTCCACCTTCTGCCCTGTCTCTCCTCTCTGTACACATTGTAATCACTGTATTCAAATTCTGCATCCCTTGTCAGAGTGGCACCACATTTTGATATTCCTATAATGGCTACATTTGATGATTTAACCAATACTTTGAACTTATTTTCTATGATTATGTATAAAAGCAAATGTATGATTTTGTTCTTAATAACCTTAAACAGCACATATATTTGTTTGAACCATGAGAACCCCAGCAGGCCTTATAAATCTATTTAGATATGCTTTCCAGGCTGCTGCATGCCTGAACAGATTTAAAACAATAGTTTGACCAAGAAAAGAGAAGCAGAAATCAGATAGATCATTCCATTTCACATCCTTGTAATGCCAAACAACATGACACGGAGAGTGGTTATGTATCCAGTATTCTAAAAGGTAAGGATGCGACTGTCTTGTATTCTAGCAGGTAAATTAAGTAATTTTGTAACATCATTGCCAATAGCAAAAACATTGGGAGTTCTACCAGCTGGCTTTGCACAACTAGAAACCTGAAGTCAGTTGTTACATTTGAATTACTTCACTGTTAATTAATAGAGTGAAGAAAGTAGAGTTTCATAGAAGAATGTCAAAACGTTTGAATGATTTGTTCACGTTAGGTTAGTAACAAAGGCAACAAATAAATGACAGAATGGGAAAGAGACTGAATCAAAGGAGATCAAAAAGAGGAGATTAAAAATTAGGATTCCTTTGACATTATACCTTAGAGCATACATATGCAAAAGTATCATCTTTTAAGCAGAAAGAATCTGCTTTAAGAATGCACAGCTATTACTTATAGCCTCATACTATCAGTACAGTTCTTATGCATTTTATGGCACTTACTTGTGTAGTTCCCAAATCAATTTTGGGCAAAATTTAAATTACATAACAATATCTTTTTATTTATCATTATATCTATATTTTAACTTTCTGCAAATACACATACGTGAATGTGTACTCAACTAATGTTCATTCATTTTTAAAATTTTTCATTCAAATAACTATAGCTATATACATTTTTTTTACCTCATTATTTTTGCTCAATGCTGAACTTTCTATGAATTCTAAAAGGAGAGCCCATGCCCGAGGAAAATCGGATAAAGTTTGTAGAACTTCTCGTTTTGTATGGAACATGCGTGCTACTCCAGACAGTGTAAGGACCTAAAGTTTTAAAAAGTAAATGGCATTACACAAAGTGGGTTGTTTTTTTTTTTTTTTTTTTTTGCAAGTTTAGTTTATTGAACACTATTATAAAAGGCTATAGCCTCTTAATTAGCCAGCATAAACATTTTCTTACACTTACTGATAAGTTTTGTTCCTGGAACCTCATTGGGATCCTGTCTTCAGACCTTGGGTAGGGGACGAATGATAGCCATTAATTGTTTGTTTGTTATTTGGTTTTTAGGAGCATTAGCAACTAAGGCCATATTGCTCCAGGATATGCGGTGGTCATTTCCTGACCTTTCCGCATCCTCCGTATTTGGTGGTGACGGGCTCAAACCCCGGTGATAGCCATTAATGCCATGAAGACTAAGAGTTTCAAAAACATAACCTATCAATAAGTTTTAGCAACTTTCAAAAATATTAAATTTGTACTGTATTAAAACTTCAGCAATTATAACGAAGTCATATACTTACTCTGCTAAGTTAATCAAAGTTATCACACTTTTGTTTGTTTTGCTTGTCTCATATTTGTAGATACCACATTTTTATACTTATAGAGTGATAAGAATTATGCATACACATTAACCCTTTAAGTATGTAAATTGATGTTTTTCATATATGGACTCTGAAGAGTACATACATAGATCTATGTTTTGAAGGTCACTTCAAACAACATATTTCATTGAAATTTCTCTAGTACATGCTGCCATCTCATATTTATTTTCAACTAATTGTAGATAGTTTATAGTGTGATATATGATGCGAGATATAAGATGGCAGCACAAAACTAGTTTTGGAAATTTGAGGAGAAAATTACACCTGCTGACCTCAGTTGCATGATTTGGGCTTATAAATCCAAATAATTCAACAGGAATTGAAGAACTGTGGGCTTCATACATAAAAATTATTTTTACAATTTTTTTAATTTGTGATTTGATTTTTGGCAATTTTATTGTAGTTTCAAACAATAAAGTAAAAATAAGAACACATTCATAATTAAAGCATTCTTGTATGAAGTTTCATTTTTACAAATTTTCAAACTTTAAATGCACAATGGCCAATCTGAATAAAAAGTTTTCACTTTAAACCTAAAATAAACTATTAGGTTTTTAAGCAATTTTTATAACCTGCCAGGGATAAATGTGTGGATGGGACACTCCTCTCAACAGGATGCATCACCTCCACATTTCTGCTCTGATATCGATGCTTTTGTGGCTAGAGAATTTTCCAGAAGCTGCAGGAAGAATGCTTTTGAATATTCCCCTTCCAAGGTCTGCAAGACCTCACTCCTCTAGATATTTTTTGCATGAGGATATTTTGAATTTGAGAACTGCATCTATTTTACACTTTTATTTGTGTAAAATTCAAATTGGCTGTTTGCAAACTGGGCTGTTAAAATTATTATTTTAACAGCCCAGAGCTTGTAGTGTAAGAACTGGAAATTTTGCCTATAAGTAAATTAGTTTAAGAATTTGAATGGATTAAGCATTGGTTTATAAGGTTTTAAATTTAAATTTTTCAGCATTTGACATTCAATAGTTTAATTTTTATCACAAATGTAATGCAAAGTGTTTTCATTTCACAAATAATACAGTAAATTCCACATTGTGCTTTTCACATAATGCATAAACATGTCTTAAAACTACATAAGACTCACATTAGCATTATTAAAGTCATATGATGCAAGAAAGCAAGCTTTATACAGCATCAGCCAAAAAAAAAAAAAATTTCCCATTTCAACCATCAATTTGCTCCAAAAGTTTGTCCACTTCTTCCTTGAATTTATTTAAGCTATCAACTTCCACAATGACCGATGGAAGTCTGTCCCAGAAATTAATCACCCACTGGCTAAAGGCAAGTTTCCACACATCTATTCTACAATTTGAATTTATGCCCGCTCAGGTATGTAATCTGAGCAAGAGAAAGAATCCCATCAGCATTGAGCTTGCTCAAACCATTCATGGCCTTATACACCTCAATCAGGTCACCATGCAAGTGGCTAGTCTCCAGATGCTGCAATTTGCAGAACTTAAGCCTTTCTTGGTAGGAGCATCCCTTTGTTCCCCTCACCAATCTCATTGTCCTTCTCTGTACTCATTCCAGTGGTTTTACATCCTTCCTAAAATTATCCGTTCAGACCTGTACGTAGTACTCAAGGTGCAGCCTGACCACTGCCTTATACAAAGAGATAATCACCTCCTTATCCTTGCTAGCAAAATTCCTGTATATCATTGACAAGACCCCGTGAGCTACTATGGCAGCCTGTCTGCACTGCTCAGAAAACTTCATATCTGACTGCACAATTATCCCTAGGTCTTTTTCATTCTCAATTACCCTGAGTGTAGTACTGCATAGTTGGTACGTTACTCTTGCGGTTTCTGCTACCCTTAAACTTCAGTTGCCACCTATCAGCCCATCCGCCGAACTTTTCTAGATTCTGTTGCAGTAGCATAGTGTCATTAACAACCCTGCCAACCTTCATATCATCTGCAAACTTGGACACTAAGGCTGATATACCTTCATCAATATCACTGATAAATATAGAAAACAACAGTGGGCCCAACACCGAACCATGGGGGATTCTACTGATAACATTAGTCCACAAAGAACAGTGTCAATTGATTATTACTCTCTGTCTTCTTCCACTCAACCATCCCTTTATCCATAGCAGCAAATTCTCCTTAATGCTGCACTGCTCCAATTTTTAGAGCAGTTTATGTCCAACAGTATCAAAAGCTTTCCTGAAATCCAAGTATATAATATCAAAATTATTTTTTGCATCCAGTTCCTTTGTGACTGCATCGCAGTATCCAGTCAAATTGGTCAGACAAGACTTCCCCTTAACAAAGCCGTGCTGTGTCTATAGTCTTGTCTAGATGATCCTGCAATCTATCTAGAACATTGTGAGAACAGTTCTAATAGAGAAATGAGGATGTTACAAAAGATCTTGTTCAGGGTGGGATTGCCTAAGATTTCAGGAGCTATCTGATTCCCTTCTGAAAATTAAATCTGTTTTGAACAAAGGCTTTGTAATTGTATAGTCTGTGTTCTCTACTCTCCTGAATTAGTGTCTAGTAAAATTGTTTTCATGAATTTCTATGCAGTCTTGTGTGTTTAAAGATATTTCTACTCCTGTGTAGCATGTATTATGCCCTTCATATAAAATATATTCAAAATAAAAACAAGTGTTCTATCAAATTCATTTTTGCTACTAATACAGGTCATGCATCTATTAACCTGAGTTTCAGCCCATTGCTTCTGGGCAGTATTACGAGAATGATGAATAAGGATATTGCCTTCCATATCATTTATTTTGTCTGTGGAGGCTGAACCTGACAAAGATCGAACTCTATCTAAAAGGGGGAACAGCACCTAAAAAAAAAACAATAAGCAAAATTAAATGGAGATTTTGGCATTTCTGTCAATATATAAATATTAACAATTAATGAGATTTGTAAACAAAACATTACTTTTAAAAATAATGGAATACAAACAGATGACTGTTCCCTTGCATTCTGATAGAAGTAATTGGTTATTAGACTGCAAGCAAAATTTCAAACAAACTCAACCTAGAAATTTTGCGCAACATGTTTATATAATTTACTTGTTAAAAAATATCACATTTTAATTTTAATTATTGCAAAGCCTCGTTTATTGAGGCCTTGTGCCATGAGTTGCCTCAGTATTGGATTAATTTAAATAAAAACCACTACTTTAAGAGAGAAGTATAGTGCTATTTATTTAAACTGTATTCCATTACCCATACCATGGTTTCAATCCCATTTGGAGTCTTCGGGTAAGTAAGCATTCTGAAGTTAATAAACAGTGACAAGATACAGTATATCCACTATATTGAGATGCAAGATATGGCAGAAAGCCTCATGCCAAGGGAGTTGCCCTGAAATAATGTTTTATAACTCTCATAGCATGAAAATTTTTACCCTAAATTTTACTTGAGTTTTTAACTGCCATTCTATCTCACATATTGTGAAGAATGTCTTATGACTGGGTTTTTCAGATCTTCACAGTGCCTATTTACCCACCAAGACCCCAAATAGAATCAAAACCACAGTATGGGTAATGGCACAAACTTTAAATAAGTAGCAATATATACTGTCCAATCAAGACATCATGACCACCCCTGTGTTTTAGCAATTAGTCATTCCTCCCTGCCTGGTGTGGAGATTGGGGAAACCCCTGGTGCCATTTGACACTAAACGCTCCTCCCTGCCTGGTAACGTATATGTCATGATGAGAACTGGTAAATGTAATACTGCAGGTTTGTGGCATACCTGCAGTATTACATGTAATACAGTAAATGCAGTATTACAGTAAATGTAATACTGCAGGTTTGTGGCATACGGTCCATATGATGTACTTGATCGACACAGGTAAGGGACATGATCTCACAGACTTCGATAAAAGGGATGATTGTATGGTACCAGTTGAAGGATGGAAGTATTACAAAAACTGAAAATCTTGTGGGCTGTTTGTGGAGTGTTGTAGTTACGGAGTTCTAAGAGTGGACAGAACAGAAGTCTCTGGACCAATGACAAGTTCCCATGCCTCATCGACAGCCGTGGTAAATGTAGGCTGTCCTAACTTATGTAAGCCAATAGACAGAAAACTATGGAATGGCTGACCATGGACTTTAAGAATGTTCCAGGGGATGACCAGTGGTGTTTCCAAAACCACGATCCAATGAACCCTCCTCCATGTGGGATTCTGGAGTAAGCACTTCTTAGTCAAGGTACTCTTGTGGGCGTTTAAGGGTGTCACAAATCTCTAGGGAATATGACATATCTGAGGGAACAGTTATAACCACCCTCCATGAACATTTGGGTGGGGATGACTAAGGTGTCAGTGCAAGGTGGGTTCACCAGATTTTTGACCGGAGTGTAGAAGCCATTCAGAGTACGGCATTATGAGGAGAATTTTGAGCTTTATGGAAGGGATCCTGAAACCTTCATCTCCAGAATTGTTATGGTTGATTAAACATGGGTTCATCACTGGGATCCTGACACCAAGCAAGAATCAATGCAATGGAAGCACAAGGGTTCTCCCCCACCAAAAAAATTTCAGGCAACCTTCAGCTGGCAAGATTATGGCCACCATTTTTTTGGGATGCTGAGGGAATTTTGTACATTCACTACTTGGAACACAAGCAGACAGTCAATGGGGGTCATATGCATCCCTACTGTACAACCTAAGGGATGTCATAAAGGAAAAATGACATGGAAAACTTTCCAGAGGTGTGCTGCTTCTTCAGGACAATACACCAGTGCACAGGTCACATGCTGTTGTTGCTGCTGCTTTGAGAGACTGTAACTTTACAGAACTTACCCATCTCTTACAGCTCGGATCTGGCCCCCAGTGATTATTTCCTGTTTCGACACCAAGAAAAACATACGTGGACGTTACTTTGCTGATGATAATGAACTGAGGTCTGGTCTGCTGTTTCTGTGTTCTTTGACGGATAGAACAAAGAATTTTGTTTGGCATTTCCTCATTGCCAACAAAATGGAACAAGTGTACTGAAGTTCAGGGGAGTTGCATTGCAAAACAAAAAATATTTTTGCTTCTATCTCATTTCCTTCATAGATAGGTAGATAATTTATTGAATGCCCTTTATATCCTCAGTACCAGCCATGTCATGTCATTATCAGCTATGTAAACAATTCTTGCTTTTGCATGGAAGGACTGTTAGTCTCAATCTTATATGTTGCCAGTAATGTTGTCCCATCTATCCATTCCCCTCCATCCCTGCGTCTCTCAAATTGATGCCATGCATGTATAGAGAAAGAATTATTGCAGGTTCCATATTCATCAGAGAAAAAAAAAAATTTGTCATACAAGCTGAGCCAGTACTTATTTGTGAAGAGAACTTGACCCATTGGTTATTGATCCAACTATAGTTGTTGTTGTTATTTGGTTTTTAGGAGCATTAGCAACTAAGGCCATATTGCTTCGGGGATATGCAGTGGTCATTCCCTGACCTTTCCGCATCCTCTGTATTTGGTGGGCACGGGCTCGAACCCCGGTCTAATCAAGAAGCGTGTGCTATGCACTGCTGCTCCTGCCCACCTGGCTACGGAGGCGCCCAAACTATAGTGTTCCTGATCCTGGTCACCTGTGGTGACATTGTTGACATTGTACAAACAATGTCAATCATGTTGGTGTTCCTGAGCATTGTCTTGATGAAGAATCCAACCATCTTTCCGCAATTCAAGTCTCTTCCTTCGAATTTTTTCATGCAGCTTTATCAGAACTTCAATGTAGTATATTTGATTGGGAATCTGATTTGGTGAGATATATTCATCCATAATAATTCCTTCAATATCAAAGTAAACAATTTTTTTCAAAACATTTTCACAATCTTGGAGTCTTCTTGTTTTTTGATTGCTGACACCATCTTGGCATACACTTTTCTCATGCCTAAATATTCAGTTAAAATTTGTCTAACTGTTTCTTTGTCCATACTGAGTTCTGATGCTACCATTCTACTGTTTAAGCAATCACTTTTAATCAATGTCCTTACCCAGTTAACATTTTCACCAGTTTTCATGATGTTTCCTTTAGTTTTGTTAAAAATTTGAGGTTGATTCGTTGTTTGATTCTTTTGTCCATCATTTTTCCAGAAAACCGCAAAAACACAAGGTAATGAAAATCTGTCTTACTGCAAAGCAAATGAGCATGGATACCAGATGGCCTGGTAATTTTTTGTCTTCCCCATTCTCTTTTATCTTAAATCTTAAAAATCTTTTATGCCATTCAAATAAGTGAGTTCTTGACATAGTATCTTCCCCATAAACTTGATGTAACAACTCATAACTTTCAGTTGGTGCTTTCTTTAGTTTTGTTAAAAATTTGAGGTTGATTCATTGTTCAATTCTTTTGTCTGGCAATTTTCCAGCAAACTGCAAAAACACAAAGTAATGAAAACCTGGCTTACTGCAAAGCAAATGAGTACATTGGAATGTTACTTGGCAGACAACTAGGGAAAGGTTCAAGGTCAACTAATGTGCCTTTGCTCCTCTGAAACAAAGTGGATGTGTGTGCAGCCTCGTTATTTAATAGTCATATCTTATATTAGAGAAGCAGGATCTATAACAAAAAAAGAATTAGGCAATCAAACAAAGCAATAAATAAATTAGAGCTTTAGAGAAAGTAGGACTTTGCCCTGTATTTCTGTTGATTTTTAGGTTACTATTTATATTAATTAATATGTAAACAATGATTACAAATTACCTGCCACAATACTATTTCCCATGTTGTTTGTTGCAGGAGAGAACCATGAGCTCCAAGTGTAGAAAAAAGAGTCTGGCCTGCACTTTTACGCACTGCTGGCCGAGAATCAACACATAAATCTCCCAATCGACAAAACAGGCACATCCACAAACTGTCGAATGCTGGCACACTGTATTTATGGCTGACTGCTTGATTGTTTATAATCGGAAAAGAATGTGGAGATTTATCTTTATCTAAAGCCTGTTGGATCTTTTCATGATTTTGAAAGAGATAATCTGCTATATTCCACTAAAATTAAGAAAATATAATAATAAACTGTCACAGGTACATACATAAAGCTTTTTTTGAAATAATAAATAAATACTCAAAATAAAATTTTCTTATGCTTGAAATATAATATTAATTTGGAATGTGACTGGCATGATAATGTGACAATGAAATTTACTGACAACTTGAAAATATTGCATATAATATTCTAGCAACCACCAACTGAAGAGAGTAGGTGGTGAGGTTGGAAATATGAAATTTTAACAAAATTTTAAGAAGATACATAAAATTCATTCTTGTATAAAGTGAATGAAGTGGCTAAAGGAAGCAGGATAACTATAAAATATCAGTAAGATGGTGTCTCCTCTCAGACACACATTTATCCTAAATAATTATAACTGACTGGAAGTGAATAATTCCCAATTAATATTCAAAGTGAAAAACCACAGAGAACCAGTGAAATAATATGTCTCCTTTACTGGACAAAAGCTCTCATAAACTGAAATGAATTTTGAAAAGAAATGATCTAATACAGTGGGGAAATGGGATTGTGCTATCTATATATTCTGAATATTCTCTTCTAGTCAGTTATGTAATTTATTTAGGATAAATTTATGTCTGAAAGGAGACTTACTGTCTCACTGAGATTTCATAGTTATCCTTCTTTCTTTGAATTTCATTAATTTTATACAAGAGTGGACTTTATTTACTTTCATAAAATTTTATTAAAATTTTCACATTTCCAATCATCAGTGGCTACTAGAATATTATATACCTCTTATTTTCGACCTCATAAAGGTTTTTACTATTTATTTGAAATATTGTTCTCAACTACTGTATGTTATCATAATTTATAACTTCTCACAGATGCAAAACTTAACCATAAGTTAGGCTTGGTTAAATGATTTGTTAAATGGTATTTGCTAGCATATATTCAGTTAGCCAAATTAAGTTTCAAGCTTTATCATATTTTAAGCTACAAATGATTATAGAAAAACATACCAATAAACCAATGGCTGCAAGAGATACATTTAGCTCTTGAATCTGTGACCCAAATTTTGCAGCAGTATCAACACAAAACTGGAAACACGAACAAGGCATAATAGGTAAAAAATCAGCAATAACAAGTTGAAGGCACTGAAATGCTGAACGAATCAATGATTCTCTACAACAAAAAAGAAACAAGCTGTTAATGATATAGACAAATATAAGCTCTTAAAGATATAACATTAGAATTGATACCTTTGGTGAAAAAAAAATACAACAATCATCACTAAGCTGAAAATAAATTGACTGGAATTTTTACTTTACAGTTAATTTTACAGTTCTAGTTATCAACATCAATCTAAATGAAATGCTAGTTCAGTAAGATACTAATCAAGTTTTTTTTTTTTGATTTTACAGTATACTGACAAATGTTAATTTTCACTGACAGTGAAAATTAAATCATAAATTGAATGGCAGTTTATTTTGCCAAAGCAAAACCATATTAAACATAGCATTTAGACACTACTTTTAATAATCATGCTTTAACAAATACGCTTATATTTAAAAAATAAGAGACTTTACCTCGATGCTCTTTTGTAGAATGCTTCAGCACAGCGAACTCTTGAATTCAATCGAACATAAAATTATTTAATGGCTTCTTTCCCCCAAAGACGCATGAATGGCTCGACATGTCTGTAATTGATAGCTAAGGACACCCAATCCAACCACCAACCACATAAACCCTGGATGACAGAAGCCATTATGTCTAATAAAATCAATAAAAGTTTGCAGAAAGTAATAGTTAAACAATAAATTAGTTTAAATTATTTAGAACCAAATTTGAATAACTTCCTTCCTAAAGCGGACTGGGGCTTTTTGACAGTATGTCTTAGTCACAGGATAGGAGAAACGTGAGTTAAATGAGTGAGACTTTTAATACAGAGATTATTCAGTATTTTGGCACATGCACGAAAATGATCACGAATCAGAGATGAGATATGGGTGATTTATATTAATAGGATTTTCATTCCTGTGATCACGACAGTCGGCCGAAAAGCATTGTCAGCTTCAGGAAGGAAGATCGTTTTGAATATTTTCGTTATTCTTTTAATTGCGTTAATTTTAATTTTAATTGTTTTGAATTGATTTTGAATTGTGTTAAATTGATTATTTAATTATTTATATTTTACTTTAATTATTTATATTTTACTTTAATGGACTGGTAAGTTGTCGATTTTTTCGTTTTTTCCGTTTTAATTTCTGGAGGGTATCATACGGAAGTGTTCCACGTACTATATTGAGGTAAACTCCTCTTATTAATTTGCTAATATTATTATCAACGTAGAACATATTGAGTATTACAGCTCTGATTCATACTATCTAATTAATAGAATTTGCTTGCATTTTGATTTACAGGGTTTCTGCTATTAATAATTTAGTGTAGTTATGCTGTATACTAAGTATTATAGACTCGTTAAATAAAAAGTGTGGTTTTCGCTGATGCCGTGAAAAGCCAATTCCGAGGTGCCTGCCATAGAAACACGAACTGAGGCCAAGTGTTGTTTCAGTTTCACAGCAATCATACATTATGTCGATTCTTGATAGGTTGAGTTGCATTCACTACATGAGATATTGTATACTAGATCATTTATCTTCTTCAAAAATGACATGATCGAATGATTACTAGAGCAGATGCCTTGGAATTAGCTTTTCATGCCATCAGCAAAAACCATGCTTTTTTATTTAACGAGTCCGAAATACTTAGTATACGGCGTAACTACACTAAATTATTAATAGCCGAAACCCTGGAAATTAAAATGCATGCAAATTCTATTAATGCACATCGCCCATATCTCATCTCCGATTCGTGGTCATTTTCATGCATGTGCCAAGATACTGAATAATCTCTGTATTAAAAGTCTCACGCATTTAACTCGCGTTACTCCTATTCTATGACCAAGACATACTTTCGAAAAGCCCAGTCCACTTTAGGTTTGGTTTGGTTTGGTTTTTAATGGCGCATTGGCAGCTAAGGCCATAATGTGCCAAGTCAATCCACTTTAGGAAGTAATTTATTCAAATCTGTTTCTAAATCATTTTAACTAATTTATTGTGTAACTTGTCGATCTATTCGGCCCTGGAGAGATTGTGCAAGGCTCAAGGGGTAGAATTTTTTTTTTTCAGCTTTGGTCTGTGCTTATTGACAGGAGAGATTACTTCTACAGGGATTGGGTACACTTAAATAGAAAGGGTGCAAGAATATTTGCTGATGCTATCGAGGCAGTGTTAGTGGGTCAGATACACAGACTAAAAGTTTAACAGTGGCCGCAGGTAGAGGCAAAAGTGATTCTTGCACTGCAGCATTTTTTAGCATTAGCAAGGGCACGATGCAATAAAGCAAGCCTATATAGCATCAGCCAAAAAAAAAAAAAAAAAACACCCCCCTTCTCATTTCACCCATCCACGCATTCCAAATGTTTGTCTAGTTCTGCTTTGAATCTGTTTAAGCTATCAACTTCTACAATGACAGATGGAAGTTTGTTCCAGCAATCGATCACCCGCTGGCTAAAGGCAAACTTCCGCACATATATCCTACAACTGTCTTTCCTCAATTTGAATTTATGCCCTCTCAGGCAATTATTCTGAGCAAGAGGAAGAATCCCATCAGCATTGAGCATTCCCAAACCATTCAAGGCTTTATACACCTCAATCAGATCACTGCTTCTATTAGAATGAGCAGCAGCATGGAAAGCAAGGCAATGGAAGTTTCCAGGACTGCTGGAGTCATAGTGGAACAAATAAATACATGGGCTGTGTTAGGGTAACTTAGTTATTTCATTTTTAGGAGCATTAGCAACTAAGGCCATATTGCTCCAGGATATGCGTTGGTCATTCCCTGACCTTTCCGCATCCTCCATATTTGGTGGTGACGGGCTTGAACCCCGGTCTAATCAAGAAGCGTGTGCTACGCTTCTTGATTAGACTGGATACGGAGGTGCCTGTTAGGGTAACTAAGAGTACAAACAGGTGAGGGGTATACTTGCATGTACACCAATGCTAGGAGTATACAGGTGACCCCTGCTTAACGCTGATAATTCGTTCCGGAAAAACAGAGCACTAAGTGAGCTCCGCATTTCCATAAGGTAACACATGTTTTGTAAGTTGCGGTCGGTGCCATAGGATATTTCCTAATCAATAATAAACGGTAGTGAAAAGATGCACAAATGTCGGTCAAAATATTTATTATTCAAATATTTGTACATATAAAATATTCTGCATTACATACATATATAATTATGTGGTAACTACTTACGTATCAAAATTAAACTTAAAATTCCAATTAAAATCATGAATTTAATTGATCTAAATTGATTTAATTTAATTGATGAATTTAATCGTGAAAAATGTTTCGATTTTGGGTTGAACTTTGGCCCTCTTAAATAAACTAAAAGGGGTATTATTTGAAATCCCCCACAGTGTTACAACCCAACAATAAAGTCACCCAATACTTCACCGCTTTGAAACCTGGCATGTTTTTTGCTTCTTTCAATATGAAATTTCTTTTAGGCATTCGTTTCCACAAAAGTCCTGCTTCATCTATGTTATAAACTTGTTGAGAAGTATAACACACAATACCCCTCTTCAATAATTTTAACAAGTTATTTTAATAATAAATGGTACAATTCGGCTCCTTGATCTGCACTTGTGGCTTCTCCCTAGATTTTAAAATCTATTCAACCAGCCTTACCAGTTTTAAATGATTCCACTTTTCTTTTTTTTTTTTTTTAGGTTAGTTTTCTTCAGATCATCATATTGGCTAATCTCTCTCTCTCTCTCTTTTTATAATATTTAACTTAACTGAATTCTGCATTGGATATTACCTTCAATAAAATTAGTTAAAGTCTTTCCATTTCAATCCTAATAGCCGGCCTAGCCCTAGTTGCTTGCAGTGGAACAGCTATCTTTCCCGCTGCTAAAATTAATTCTTTATTTTTTTATAATTGTTCTTACAGTCAAACTTGCAAGTTCTAAATTATGGCACGCATCCGCTTGTCGCTGACAGGAATCAATTCGCTTCAAAACGTCTAATTTAATTTTCAAATTCAGTATTTTTCTTACATTTATAGTCTTCGTACTGCGCCCAGACGTTGCTTTTTTATTCTTATCGGCCATTATTAACTCTTCGAAAATGTAACTGCGTTGGTTGCATTAATTACGATACAATGTTCAAGTAAACTGTCCGTTACGCACGATGTGTAATACTGTACTGAGTGATGACTATACTTCCGATAAATGCATATAACGCAAATATTAGAAGCAATATACTTGATCGTTTTTTAAAATGTTGATCTCTGAACTACGTAACAAGTGACTGTACTGCAATTAAATTAGCATGCGAGAAAATTTCACTGAGCATGGGAAAATTTCTCAAGTCGGCGTGGGAAACGTTTTAATGCTGTTTTGCTATTCATTTTCAAGCTATCGACTCCATCAAATGAAACGATTTCGTTAAATATGCCAAAAATGCAATCTGTAAAAGAGATATAGCGTTATAGTGATCTGTGACAGCGTTATAGTCAGATACGGGTCAGATAATATAAGAACAGCGTTATAGTGAATCAGCGTAAAGCGAACCGCATTATAACGGGGGCCTGCTGTAGTTAATAAAATTGATGAGCTAGAAGTGCTAGTCAAGACATCAAAGGCAGATATTGTTGGGATATCAGAGACATGGCATCACAGAGATATAAGCAGTGCAGAATTGGAATTTGGGGAGTACAATGTGTACAGAAAGGATAAACAGGACAGGAAGGGAGGAGAGGTTATGCTGTTAGTTAAGAAACATAAAATCTAAGGAAGTGCATCCAATTGATGTTGGTGGACAATGCAATGTTGAGTCTGTTTGGTGTAACATATAAGCACTGGGAAAGGAAAAATGAGTAGGTGTGTGTTATAGGCCTAATAATCTGATGAGTATAATGAGCAATTGTGCAGAGAAATAGAGTGGTCAAGTAAATCAGAATGTCTTATAAATGGGAGATTTTAACTTTACAGATATTGACTGGAACTTTCAGTTTGGTCACCTGCACACTAGCAAGACTTCTTTCGATTTATTGGATGACTGTCTTCTACAGCAACATGTTCGAGAGGTAACCAGAGGAAGTAATACTCTCGATATGATTATCAGCAGTGATTATTCATGCATTAAGAATTTGCAGATAAAGAAACCACTGGGTGACAGTGATCACAATGTACTGATATGGGAATTACTTAAAGATGTAACCACCATCAAGGCTAAAAGAAAGGGCTTTTGCTTTCGCAAAGGTGACTATCGTGGTCTCAGACAGTTTTTAAATTCTGTACAGTGGGATCAACTGATGATGTTACCAATGTTGAATTCTAAATGAGAAGCCTTCAGGGACTTAATCTTGGAGGCTACTAGGCTTTTCATTCCAACTAAGAAATACTGTTCAAGGTTCAGGCATAAATGGATGTCAGATGAATTAATGAGGCTCGTGGCAGAGAAGAAAAATCTTTGGGATACATATAAATTACCAGGTGACACAGAAGCCTATGGCAGATATAAGCTTGTCTGTAATAAAGTCACAAAGGAGGTTAGGCAGGGGAAGGCAGATTACGAGAAATTTTTGGCAAAGGATGCAAAGATGTTGTTGTTTTGGTGTTTATTGGCACATTGACAACGGAGATCATAGTGCGCCAGGATGCAAAGAAAAACAGCAAAGAGCTCTTTACTTATGTAAATTCTAGAAGGAAAGGGATGAATCAGATTAGTCCACTTAACATAGATGATTCAACTATTCATGATCCTGCTCAAGTAACTGATAAACTGAATGAGTATTCTGCATCTACATTCACACACGAGGAGTTATTCAATGAGGGGAATGCCAGAAGTTTATCAAACTCTAACAGGGAGCTAAGTGATTTTGTAATAACTGAGAGCAAAGTGGAGGAGAAATTGTTGAAGTTAAACATAAGGAAGGCACCTGGGGTGGATGGGATCTATCCAGTTATATTAAAGGAGGCAGAAAAGGAAGTAAGCAAACCATTAGCCATAATTATGAGAGCTTCCTTGGACTCAGAGGAGGTCCCCATGGACTGGAGGTGTGCAAATGTATCACAATTCACAAAGGGGGTTCAAAAGGTGACACAAGTAACTATAGACCTGTTAGTTTAACTTGTGTTCCTGGGAAATTAATGGAGTCACTGGTTAAAGAAGTATTGCAGGATCATGTAGACAAGACTGCAGTAATAGTTATATTGACTGTAATAGTAATAGTTATATTGACCTCCCTTTAACAAACCCACGCTGTGGGTTTGTTAAAGGGAGGTCTTGTCTGACAAATTTGATTGGATACTATGATGTAGTCATAAAGGAAATGAATGTCAAAAATAATTTTGATATTTTGCGTGGGTTTGTTAAAGGGAGGTCTTGTCTGACAAATTTGATTGGATACTATGATGTAGTCATAAAGGAAATGAATGGCAAAAATAATTTTGATATTTTGCGTGGGTTTGTTAAAGGGAGGTCTTGTCTGACAAATTTGATTGGATACTATGATGTAGTCATAAAGGAAATGAATGTCAAAAATAATTTTGATATCATATACTTGGATTTCAGGAAAGCTTTTGATACTGTTGCACATGGAAGACTGCTGTACAAATTGGAGATGTATGGCATTAAGAGTAAGTTGCTACATTGGATAAAGGGATGGTTGAGTGGGAGATGACAGAGAGTGGTAATTAACGGACACTGCTCTTTGTGGATAAATGTTATTAGTGGAGTTTCCCAGGGTTCGGTGCTGGGCCCATTGTTGTTTTGTGTATTCATCAATGATATTGATGAATACACAAAAGAAGGTATATCACGATTAATGTCCAAGTTTGCAGATGATACAAAGGGTGACAGGGTTGTTAACGACAGTAAAGACAGTATGCTACTCCAATTGGATCTAGATAAGTTGGGCAAATGAGCTGAGAAGTGGCAACTGAAGTTTAACATTGACAAATGCAAAGTACTGCATATGGGTAGCAATAACCGAAGAGAAACGTACCAACTATGTGGTACTGCAATCAGGGAAGTGGAAAGTGAAAAAGACCTAGGGTAATTGTTCAGTCAAATATGAAGTTTGCTGAGCAGTGCAGATGGGCTGCCAGGGCAGGTCATGGAGTCTTGTCAATGATATATAGGAATTTTGCTAGCAGGGACAGGGAGGTGATTATCCCGTTGTACAAGGCAAAGGTCAGGCCACACCTAGAGTACTGTGTACAGGTCTGGAGGCCTAATTTCAGGAATGATGTAGAGATGATGATCAGGAATGATGTAGAGTTGGTAGAACGAGTAGAAAGAAGGGCAACAAGATTGGTGAGGGGAACAAAAGGGTGCTCTTACCAAGAAAGGCTTAAGTTCTGCAAATTGCAGCACCTGGAAAGTAGGCACCTGCGAGGTGATTTGATTGAGGTGTATAAGGCCTTCAATGGGTTGAGCAAGCTGAATGCTGATGGCATTCTTACTCTTGCTCAGATTAAGAACCTGAGGAGGCATAGATTCAAATTGAGGAAAGACAGTTGTAAATGGATGTGCAGAAATTTGCCTTTAGCCAGCAGGTGGTTGATTGGTGGAACAGACTTCCATCTTTTGCTGTTGAAGTTGATAGCCTAAATTTAAGGTTGAGCTGGACAGGCATTTGGAACGAATGGAGGGGTGAAATGAGGTTTTTCCCCCCCCAGGCTGATACTGCATATGATTGCTTTCTTGCATCGTATGCCTCTACTAATGCTAATGCTATTACTTTCTGCAACCTTTTATTGATTTTATTAGACATAATGGCTTTTGTCATCAAGGGTTATGTGGTGGTGGTTTGACATGTTGGTGGTTGGGTTGGGCGTCCTTAGCTGTCGATTACGGACGTGTCAAGCCATTTATGCATCTTTGGGGAGAAAAGTCATTAAATAATTTTATGTTTGATTGAATTCAGGAGTTTGGTCTGCTGAAGCATTCTACAAAAGAGCATTGAGGTAAAGTCTTTTATTTTTTAAATATATATAAGTGCACAATTGTAGGATTCATTGAGCATCTTAACTCTGCTGATAATGAAAACAATTTGTACCAACCTTAAGTTGGTACAAATTGTTTATGTATTGAATAAGCAGTCAATATAAACAATTTGTTTTTCAAGAAATTGACAAAATATATTAATGAACAAGTACAGTAGGACCTCACTAATTTGGGTGAAAAGGGGGAGTAGTTCAAATTAGATAATATAATTATATGAAAATAGTAATAGTCCATAAAAACAAGCAAATGTATTTGTAGTCCATCAGCTTTAAATGGCATTAGAGGATATGACAAAAAAAAAAAACAACACTTTATGAAAATGTTTGTTTAAAATAAAGTGGAATAAAGAGATTGCAAATTGAACAGCAAATAAATATGATTTTAATCAGGTGTACACAGTTGGTCTCAATCATATTGCCTTTTGTGAAGAAATAAGAAATGTTCTTTTAAGTAAAGGTTTCTTTACTATTGTTAACGTTTCTTTACTGTTACTATTTCATCTTATTGTAGCCACATTCTTACACCAACCATATGAATATCCTTTTCACCACTGTCATGCAAAACATTTGGACATTCTTTTATCTTTGATTCCATCAAAATAAATAAGAACATTATCATAAATCTTTCTTCATGCATTTACTATTGTACTTCATTCTAACTTTCAGCCCATTTGTAAATAGCACATTTTATAGTATAACTTAACATTTGCCCTTATCTGTCTTTTCTTGTCAGAAACATTAAAAAATAATAATAATAAAATCACTTTTCAGTTGTTTCCCTCAATATAAATATATACAGTTGAATATGACTCTGATTCTTAGGTTGTATAGGCTGTAGCTTTGGGAAAAATCTTTTCTGCATAAATAAAATAGAAAGATATAAAAAAGGAAAGCAAGCTGAATTACAGATGGTTTAAATTAGCAAGGTTTTAGAGTACTAATTAACAGCTAAAGATTATTCGTTTCATGATAAGTGAACAAAATTTAGAATATCTACCCATGTGCTTCTGAAACTGCTCCAATAACATCCAAAATCTGTGGCCAACCTGCAGATATTGCTTCTCCACTGCTGTGCAAGATCTGAAGAGCACAATCAAGCTGCTTCTGCCTTATATCAGGATGAGGAATAGAAGACAATTCTTGAAGAGGTGACAGAAGCATTATTTGCAATTTCTGAAAATAATGCGAAAAGAGTTAAATTAAATCACAAATTTTTAACACACACACACACAAACAACATGTTCAAAATCATGGCATCCTTAGCAATTCTGCTTTTTGGTACATCAGCTACTCAAGATATAATGTGCCAATTCTTATGGTGCTCTAGTTCATACAGTTTGTGTAAATGTTCATATGGTTTATATGGATAAAAAAATGCAACCGTAAAAGAGTATATTAATATCAATGTATGTGTGTATGCACTATGGCAGAATAACTCGTAAAGGGAAAAAAAAAAAAAAAAAAACTGACATTCTCTGCCTGAGATCAATTAACTGTAGCTCCAACTGATGAGTTTAACTCCACTCCTCCCTCAACTAGTGGAAAATCTCACCTACAATGATTTAAAATAATATTAACTAAATTATTATAATTAAAATCAAATGTTACTCCTAAAATGAACAATGGTAATTTAAACTCTGAAAACCTGATTACTTAAAAGTAAAAGCTAATGAAGATGTGGAAAATTAAGACTTCAACCTGCATAGAGTAAAATCTGTCCTTAATTTCTTAAGGGGACCACAAATAATTCTCAAGCATTTTGTGGTACTTTCTGTACAATTTCTTCAATAAACATAAAGACAGCAGAACAGGTAAGGGTTAATCATTAATTTACATAGTAGTACAAACTCTTACTTAACAATTATAAAAGAGTGTCCTAACAGCATCACAACTCAGTTAAAAACAAATAAAACACCTAAATATCAGAAAACAAGACAGTAGGTACATACAAAAAACTACTTTGAGATAACACCAAACCACCAATCATGTTTAGCAATATTATAGCCCACAGAGAAGGAAATCCTAGCAGACCAGACCCAATTGTCAATGGGAGAAAAAAAAAAAAAAAAACACCCAAGACGCAATATAGCTGAACAGCTTATAAATGTAATCGACCTGTACTCCCTAACAATGGAAGATATATAAAAAACTTGAATCATTCACATAACAGTTTTAGTCAACATCCATCTTGGTAAGAATGACATTAATTTCATCTGATGTTCAATAATATTTTGCACTTAACAAAACAAAAATTATACTTTAACAAATTGGAAAATCAGTTAGAAACTACCACAACTTATCAACAGAAATTTTAAATCTGATAGATCTTTCAGTGGCAGAAGATTAATGCAGATCCTTAGACACCCTTTACATTCAAAAATTTGGACTTAGAATCTGTATATCCCACATCCATGCTGAAACATTCAAGGAGGGGTTTGAAGAAACAGCCCCAGACAATTCCCCCTCCAATCTATATTTTGAGGAAGATATGCATTGATACAATAACTGATGATGAATCAACTGATACATGTTACATGATTCTTCACATTACATGATGATATAATGTGAATATATATTATATTATTATGGTGATATAATAACTACAGTCGGTCCTCGTATAACACGTGTTTGCATTACACGAATTCGATCATACACGATTTATAAATAGGGGAACGTTATCTTATATAACACGAACCGAATTCGCTTATACACAATTCGCCTTTGTGTTTACAAGAAATGGCAGTCGAATGCGGAATCACCCCAACCGAACGCAACACGATAGGAATGAATAAGATTCTGAAAATGTATTTATGTGTTTTATATCAGTGAAGGGGAAACACATTTCACCATAATAACGTAAAAACCAACACAATTCCAGCTATCGATATAATCGCAAATGCAATTAGATGGAGTTTACTACCAGTTTATAACAGGTTCCACTAGCAGAAACGCAACTGGAAATTGTTTTTATTGTTTTATGGTAGTAACCCCCAGAAATGTGCTTTAGTAAAATGTGAGGTGTTAATAGTGTATCTCGGCCTTTACGGTGTTGTTTATTCAGTTGCTATACGCGCGCAGCTTTGTTTATGTGTATCAAGCATGCCTCCTCGTTTTGTAATTGTGCTTTATTCCCTAAAAATGAGTAAAATACTTAAAAGGTGTGAAAAGGAAGCGTCCTGGCTAAGACACTGCAGATTCAGAGAGAGAAAAAAAAGAAGCAATATCGATAAACAGAGGCGGACTGGGTCAAAAATTCTTATCCGGGAAAATTTGTAGTGGCCTCATACTACGGTTTATGGCCAAAATCACACCGGCCTCCGGCCCACCGTGGTTTCCTCCGTAAGGCTTATGGCCAGTCCGCTTCTGTCGATAGAGAAAAAATATGAAATTGTGAAACGCTTTGAGCGAAATAAAAGACCATGTGATATTGCACGTGCTACAGACCTAAATGAAGCAACGCGGAGAATTACAAAGAATGCGGAGAAAATAAAAACTTTCATAGTGGAAACAACTCAAAGTGTAATTAAAATCCATTAGATTAAGACACAAAGAATTGGAAGAGATGGAACGGCTGTCATCTCTTTGGATAGAAAATCAAACAAAAAGCAAGTTTGCTTACGATAGAAGCAAAAGCATTAGCAATATTTTATTACGACTTACGTATTATAATTTATACTTACGTATTATAAATACGTAAGTATTTTATTACGACTATTTTATTTAATATAATAAATTTTTTACGAATAAAATACGTATTTTATCCGTAAAAAATACTTTTTTAGTATTAAAAAAATACTAAAAATACTTTATTATAATATAATATTATTTTTATTACGTATTTTAATCGTTATAAAATACGTAAGTATTTTATAACGATTAAAATTACCCGATTATTTATTGTGTTTGGTAATGTTTTGGTTCCAAATGTGTGTTCAATCTTGGGTGGTCGGCACCTAACCCTACTTTTCCCATAGGGGCTGTTGTTTATATTGCACGATTTTGCATTGCACGAGGGTTTCTAGGAACGCAACTATCGTGCTATACGAGGACAGACTGTATTTCCAAAATTCCTTAAATACCACACATCCATGAATAAAAACGTTTTAAACTGAAATAGAACAAAACAATAGTCTGCCATTTCTAGATCTTTTTAATACCAGATAAAACTCCCTCTTTTTCAGATAGCTAGTATGAGTTGGAGTCATTTTTGAAAGCTGCTAAGTAGATTTATTAATTAAAAATTATTGGATTTTGTTGTTTTTTTTTGTTTCAAATTAGTAGTGCAGTTATTATTTGCCTTTAGCTGATAAAGCAGGTAAAATTTGTTTCTTACCTGGCTTTGAAAGTTACTCAAAAATGAGAGTCAAATTGAGAAAGAATTCTGCCACCATTGATTATTGTGTTTCCCTCTTCACACAGGTAATTATCCAGTTGACCTTTGAATTTATTAAAACTATCAGCCTCAACTACCTGTGAGGGAAACTTGTTCCAACAATTAATGACTCGCTGGCTAAAAGAAAACTTCCTATAATAGCCTTTCAAGGCCTTATTATTGCACTTAGTATCTTTTAGTTTAGTGTGATAGTTTTGATTTAATCTTAAACTAAAATGATGCTTCAGACTAGAGCAGCAAAGAAAAGGGCTCATGAGAATGCTTTGGCTTGTGGAGAACTCCCAAGAGCAGTTCTCCTACGAATCAGGGTATTATAATGATGTTACTTGCTGTATGCTTGCAAAGCCATTTGCAGTGGGACATAATACAGCCAAAGGTGTGGTGAGCAAAGAATATGATGAGATTAATTAAAAATTTAGCATTCTGAGAGGTGAATATGAGAGCTTGAAGAACAGGGATAATGTCCTTCAAGGAATTAAAACAAGAGATCCATCAAGTACTCATGTGCCCAGCTCAACACTTCGGCCTACACAGCAAAATCCCCTAAGGCAGAAATTGCTGGTCCTACAGGAAATAATTACTGTCAGTGACTCTATTGTCAGTGAAATGAAAAATACATCATGCAAAAAGATAAGTGAAATAGGATCAGTGTAAGTGACCAATGATGTACAATTATCTGTTACGGGCACAAATGGTGATATTGTTGTACTATTTTGATATTAGTACCCATTGCTATTAACAACATTAAGAACAGAGCATTTCCCTAAAAGGTTATAGGACAATGTTAAGAAAATGAAAAATAGTAAGTTATAGGATAAATGACTGTGATGAGTATAGTGAAAAAACAATGTTAAGAAAATGAAAAATAGTAAGTTATAGGATAAATGACTGTGATGAGTATAGTGAAAAAATATACAAATGGAACGGGTAAGTGAATCAGAATAATTTATAATGGGGGATTTTAACTTTCCAGATGCTGACTGGAACTTGTGAATTGATCACTCACACAGTAGCAGAACTTATGAAAACTAAATATTTTCATAAGTTCTGCCAATGACAACATGAATGAGAGTTTGTCATTGGTTGCAACAGCAATGCCTTATTGCGGCTATGGCTTGTAAATTGGTACCAGGATCTTCAGATAGAGCCTAAAAAAAAAGCTTCAAAATTGTTTGAAAAACCAATGATGGTCTGCCAGTATGAAACTCATTTTCATTATTTCTAGGAAAAAGATAAAGAGAAGTTTAAAGTTAGTGAAAGAAAAGCTCTGACCATTGTCTGATTTTTTTTACACTATCCAAGCCAATTAAATGAGAAAATGCTATGATGTAGGTACAAATAAAATATAAATTAAAAGCAAATAAATCCACAAAAATCTGGCAGTGCATTAAAACTTTTCATTGTTGAACTCACATAGGATCGTGTCTTTTTAATTTAGCATTAGCAAAGGCACATGATGCAACAAAGCAAGCTTATATAGCATTAGCCAAAAAAAAAAAAAAAAACCCTTCTCATTTCACCCATCCGCTAGCTCCCAATGTTTGTCTAGTTCTTCCTTGAATCTATTTAAGCTATCAACTTCTACAACAACAGATGGAAGTTTGTTCCAGCAATCAACCACCAGCTGGCTGAAGGCAAACTTCTGCACATCTATCCTAAAACTTTCTTTCCTCAATTTGAATTTATGCCCTCTCAGGCATAAATTCAAATTCTGAGCAAGAGGAAGAATCCCATCAGCAATGAGCATGCTCAAACCATTCAACGCTTTATACACCTCAATCAGATCACCTCGCAGGTAAATTACAGACACTGTAATTTGCAAAACTTAAGCCTTTATTCATAAGAGCAACCCTTTGTTCGCTCACTAACCTTGTTGCCCTTCTCTGCACTCACTCCAGCAGCTCTATATCCTTCTTAAAATGAGGCCTCCAGTCCTGTATACAGTACTCAAGGTGTGGCCTAACCATTGCTTTACACAAGGGGATAATCACCTCCTTATCCCTGCTAGAAAAATTCCTGTATATCATTGACAAAACACCATGAGCTACTCTTGCAGACCATCTGCACTACTCAGAAAACTTCATATCTGCCTGCACAATTACCCCCAGGTCCTTTTCATGCTCTACCTCTGTCAGTGTAGTACGACACAATTGATATGTTACTCTGGGGTTACTGCTTCCCATATGCAGTACCTTACATTTTTCAAAGTTAAACTTCAGTTGCCACCTCTCAGCCCATCTGCTCAACTTTTCTAGATCCTGTTGCAGCAGCGTACTGTCATTAGTGTCATTAACAACCCTGCCGACCTTCGTATCGTCTGCAAACTTGAACATTAAGCCTGGTATACCATCAATATCATTAATAAATACAGAAAACAACAATGGACCCACCACTGAACCCTGAGGGACTCCACTAATAACATTAGTCCATGAAGAGAAGTGTCCGTTGATTACCACTCTGTCTTCTCCCACTCAACCATCACTTTATCCATAGCAGCAATTTGCCTCCAATGCCACACTGCTCCAATTTGTGCAGCAGTCTTCCATGTGCAACAGTATCAAAAGCCCTTCTAAGATCCAAATATATGATCTCAAAATTATTCTTTGCATCCAGTTGATTTGTGACATCATAGCATCCAATCAAATTGGTCAGACAACACTTCCCCTTAACAAACCCATGCTGTGTCCGAGCTATAACTGAAGTCTTATCTAGACGATCCTACAGTGTTTCTTTAACCAGTGCCTCCTTTAATTTCCCTGAAACAGAAGTTAAACTATCAGGTCTGTAATTACTTGCTTTGTCCTCCTTTGTAAATTGGGGTCACAATTTCACATCTCCAGTCCATGGGTACCTGCCCTGAATCCAAGAAAGCTCTCATAATTAGGGCTAAGAGTTTACTTACTGCCTTTGATGCCTCCTTTAATATAACTGAATAGATTCCATCACTCCAGGTGCTTTTCTTATGTTTATCTTCAACAATTTCTCCTCCACTTTGCTCTCAGTTATTACAAAATCACTTAGCTCCTGTTAGAGTTTGATAAACTTCTGGCATTCCTTGAATAACTTCTCATGTGTGAATGTAATGCAAAAAAACTCACTCAGTTTATCAGCTACTAGATCAGGATCATCAATAGTCGAACATCTATGTTAAGTGGACCAATATGATTCATCCCTTTCCTTCTAGAATTTACATAAGTAAAGAACTCTTTGCCAAAGATTTCTTATAATCTGCCTTTGCCTGCCTAACCTCCTTTGTAACATGGTTACAGACCAGCTTATACAAAGGGTACTAGGAAAGTTTTGCAATACAGCTTTGTTTATTTAATTTTTTCAAAGTAATTTCCTCTACATTCAATACACCTCTCCATCCTCCGAAACCAATCTTTAAACCAGTTCTGCCAAGTTTCACTAGGGAGTAAAGCACACTCGTTGTCCCAAGCCCGTAGAAGGTCCTCATCACTGGAAAACCGCCTCCCTTTTAGCTTCATTTTCACATGCGGGAACAGTGCAAAGTCGCAGGGAGCAAGGCCTGGCCTGTAGGGAGGGTGCTCGAGAAGTTTCAGTCCTGTCGTGGTCAAATATTCGGTGCAGGCTTTGGCGCGGTGAGCTGCAGCATTATCGTGATGGAGGTACCAGGTGTCCATTCTTGACTTTGGCCGCAGGTTCTTCATAGATCCAATGACTTTAGGCAGGCATTGTTCAGTATACCACTTAGCTGTGACTGTCTTCTGCGTGTCCAAAACGACACGTTCCACAATTCCACTCGATTTGAAAAATACAGCTATCATTTTCTTCTTTACAGATTGGGATTTTCTGACAATTACGGGCGTGTCGTCATCATCAAAGACCCAAACTTTGTTTTGAGCCTTGGTCGGCAGATCGTAATAGTACAGCCAAGTCTCGTCACCTGTCACGATGTTGTTCACATACCGAGATTGTCCCTTATCAAACTTTTTTAACATCTCCTGGCACCAAGTCACACGTCGCGTCATCTGCTCTTCAGTCAGTTGATGCGGCACCCAGAGAGAACAAAGTTTCTTCACATGCAAATGATCTTGCAGAATCGAACGAATTGCTGGTGCATTTAGGCCCAAAGTATCCTCTGTTGGTAGGTCACTCGCCTGTTTTCGTCAAGCATTTTCCTCACAGCAGTAACGTTTTCCTCCGTAACTGACGTTCGTGGCCTTCCCGGCCTCTCAGAATCCTCCAGAGTGAAATTTCCCCTTTGGAATTCTCTATACCACCTTAATATCGTTGCACGATGTGGACAATCATCATCTAGTGCAAGAGTCATTTCTTCTAAGCACTGGTCTATGGTTAAACCACGCACGAAATTATACCGCAAAACTGTGCTTATCTCATTTCGTGACCACGATGCCATCGCAAGCACTTTACACTCTCACTACTAATGAATAACTGAGCCCATCGACTTGGCGCGGTGGCTACTATGCACGTATGAACATGTCTCAACATGCAGCAACAAGCAGCTTCCTGTGATTCATTGTTGCGTCATATTGCAAAACTTTCCTAGTACCCTTTGTATCTATCATAGGCTTCTGTGTCACCTGTTAATTTATGTATCCCATGCATTTTTCTTTTCTGCCATATGTCTCATTAGTTCATCTGACATCCATTTAAGCCTAAACCTCGAACAATATTTCTTAGTTGGTATGTAAAGCCTAGTAGCTTCCAAGATTAATTCTTTGAATGCTTCCCATTTTGAATTTACTGTTGGTAATATCATCAGTTGGTCCCACCGTATGGAATTTAAATACTGTCTCAGACCTCCGTAGTCACCTTTAAGAAAGCAAAAACACTTCCCTTTACCGTTGATGGTAGTTACTTCTAAGTAAATCCCACTGCAGCATACTGTGATCACTGCCACCTAGTGGTTCCTTTATCTGCATGAAGAATCGCTACTGATAATCAGATCAAGAGTATTACTCCCTCTGGTTGCCTCCCGAACATGTTGCTGTAGAATACAATCATCCAATAAATCCACAAAAGTGTTGCTAGTGTGTGAGTGACCAACACACAAATTCCAGTCAATATCCGGGAAATTAAAATCCTCCATTATAAGACTGATTTACTGGCCCACTCTATTTCCCTGTACAGTTTTTTATTATACTCATCAGAGTCATTAGGCCTATAACACACTCCTGCTCTCAATTTTGATTTCCCAGTGCTTATGTCACACTAAACTGACTCGATACTACACTGTCCAGTGATGTCGACTGGCTGCACTTCCTTGGATTTTATGTGTTTCTTAACTAATAGCATAACCCCTCCTCCCTTCCTGTCCTGTCTGTCCTTCCTGTATGCATTGTACTCCCCAAATTCCATTTCTACATTCCTTATATCTGTGTGACAACAACGTCTCTGATATCCCAACAATATTTGCCCTTGATGTTTTGACCACCTCAAATTCATCAAATTTATTTATCAAACTCCTAGCATTGGTGTACAAGCAAGTATACATGCACCTGTTCCTATTCTTAGCTACCCTCACACAGTCTGTGTATTTACTTGTTCCGCAATGACTCCCAGCAGTCTCTGGAATCCTCTGCACCTTGTTTTCCAGGCTGCTGTTCATTCCAATAGAAGCAGTGCAAGGATCACTTTCATCTCTGCCTGCGGCTACTGTTAATCTATTAATCCATGTATCCCCCTCAAGCTACCAGTTTTCCGATCCACCTAACACTGCCTCGAT
Source organism: Mastigoproctus giganteus (assembly GCF_048544385.1). Taxonomy (NCBI): domain Eukaryota; kingdom Metazoa; phylum Arthropoda; class Arachnida; order Uropygi; family Thelyphonidae; genus Mastigoproctus; species Mastigoproctus giganteus. Next base: position 226,014,313 of record NC_143576.1, on the reverse strand, counting down.
AGCATCAGAAAATATTCTTGTACCCTTTATATTTAAGTGTATCCAATCCCTGTAGAAGCAGTCGCTCCTGTCAACAAGCACAGACCAGGCTATTGGTATCTTAAATAAGTGTTTTTGTACTATATATAGCTACTAACTTCCTATGAGTGAATTTTTTGCCTTTCTTCATAGGTGGCTCTCACAATCCTTACACTGATTTTGCCAATGATTACTTTTCAGTGAGCAGGTATGAGCTCATACCAAATTCAAAGGTATGAGAAAGAGCAGCAAAGCTGCAATTTTTTCCTTCCCTCCACCCCAAAAAATTATACTTAAATGAATGTGATTTCACATGTAAAATGATAAACAAGATAGGAGGTACACACAAAAAACTATTTTGGGATAACCCCAAACCACCAACCTTGTTTAGCAATATTATAGCCTGCAAAGAAGGCTAATGTAGCAGACCCATTGTCAATGTTAAAAACATCACCCAAGATTCAACATTGCTCAACAGCTTATAAATGTAATCAACCTGCACTCCCTAGCAATGGAAGATATATACCTTGTTTAGCAATATTATTGTTATCATTCAATTATTTTATCTCAGATTGATATGTGACAAATACACAGAATTCTGTGTAGAAAATATTGTGTGTGATTAACAGAAGTTTAAAAACATCTCCCTTAAGCAATACAGGAAAATAGTGAAAAACAAAAATTTCTTCAACTGTTTCAGTACATGTTTATCTTTTATTTATAAATTTCGCAGCGAATTTTGAAATTTTGGCATCTTACCTTGTTTTCGTTAAGTGGAGGATCATATTTATGGCTCAAGGCAGCTTTTATCAAATATGTCACTGCTTCAGCTCCCCATTCTCTCATCCTAATATGTGGATGCTGACATACCTGAAACGACAAGAACATCAACCAAAAGTATACAGCAAGTGTAATTAAAAAAAAAAAAAAAAAACCCTCTTTGAAACTAGAGAATTTGAGTATGTAGGTTTAAACTAGAAATTGAGTCATAACATAAAACACACAAACCATTTTATTATTCATTGATTTAAAATAACTGCCAAGATGTATTTGAACATAAGCATGTAAGCCAGCCATGCATGAAATACAGGGTATCTGGTAAAAAAGATAAAAAATATATAATGCTTTACTGCTTAAGAATAAAAACCCATAGAAGGACATGTTTTTCTGTTAATGGTTGGTAATGTTACCAGCTGAGTAAATGCTATATCAATGCTTCTTAGTTGGAACACAACTGTATATTGAGCACAGGCACAAATCAGTTCATAAAATAGTGCAGTGGAGTGCAAAAGAATGGTGAATGCCACCCCTAGTATGAATAATTTGTCCTCTAATGAAATACAGCAGAAATTCCTATGCAAGTTCAATTGTGGTCCAGCTCACGAATATTTCATCTTAAAATGACATGAGGAATTGTTGAATATGCAGGAAGTATAATAGGGTGTCTATAAATTATTCACCTAATTATGAAGCTTGATTAAAATTTTATTGTAATAGATAGTAGTAGTAGTAGTAGTGGCATGTGATGCAAGAAAGCAAATGTATGAGCTGATGCTTATGCAGCATGAGCAAAAAAAAAAAAAAAAAAAAAAATCACACCATTCCCTCCAAATGCCTGTCCGGTTCCTCCTTAAATTTATTTAACCTATCAACTTCCACAACAACAGATGGAAGTTTGTTCCAGCAATTAACCACCCACTGGCTAAAGGCAAATTTCCGCACATCTATTCTACATCTCTCTTTTCTTAATTTGAATTTATGCCCCCTTAGGTTCGTAATCTAAACAAGTGGAAGGATCCAAAAGAATTCAGCGTGCTCAACCCATTCAAGGCCTTATACACCTCAATCAGATCACCATGCAGGTGCTTAGTCTCCAGCCATTGCAATTTGTAGAACTTAAGCCTCTCTTGGTAAGAGGATCCCTTCATTCCCCTCACCAATCTTGTTTCCCTTCTCTGTACACGCTCAAGCAAATCTACATCCTTCCTAAAATGAGGCCTCCAGACCTGTACGCAGTACTCAAGGCGTGGCCTGACCATTGCCTTATACAAAATATCTTAAAATGGTTTACTACAGTTATCAGAGCAACTCAATGTTTTTTTTTTTTCATATGGTTGGCAGCCTTGATCCCAGCAAGCACTGTAACAGGATAGCATTAAAATTGCAATAATGCAGAAGAAAGCAGTGTGTGCGTCATGGCTGTGGGATACCAAATTTCCATTGAATGTAAAGAGACATTTGCAATTGGAATTCCAGAAAGATTCACCTACAGAACAATCAATGAGGAGATGATTAAAACAGTTTCAAGAAACTGGCAGTGTGCTGCACCAAAAAGGAGCAAGCAGACAGTGTATCTGCAGATAAAATTTCGAAAATTCAGGAAGTGGTTACCTCAAGTCCTACAAAATCTATTTTGCTGGGCAAGCCTGCAGCTGCAAATACTGCAAGCAACATTGTATGCATACAAAGTGCAAAGTGCAAATCGTCTCACGAAAAATCACGATGAGAGGAATTTATTGTTCACATTCCCAACCATATAATAAAAATAAGCACTTTCTGGAAAATTTCGTTTTCAGTGATGAAGCAACATTCCACCTGTCCGGTAAAGTTATCAGACACAATTTCTGCATATGAGGATCTGAAAATCCATTCAGTTCACAAACACGAGTGTGATAGTACCAAGGTAAATGTGCAGCACACAATACCCTTCAGCCAGGTGAATGGGCCAGTTTTCATCAATGAAAACACTGTGAACTCTGCAAATAATCTAGATATGCTCAAAGTGTATGCTGCATCTCAGCTGGAAGATATGCAGCCATGTGTTCTATCAACAATATGGAACACCACCACACTGGAGCTTGCATGTGTGTGCAATTTCTTCAATAAAAAATTTTCTAACCATTGAATCTGCTGGGATCCTATTCCATGGCCTCCTCTTTCAGAGGATATCACATATGTGAATTTCTTTATATGAGGCTAAGTACAAGACAAGATGTATGCAAAAAAATGTTTTCAATGTAACAGAGTTAAAAGACCAGATTGAATGGTCAATGGCTTCCACTTCTCAAGATATGCTTCAAAACTCTTGGGTTGAAATCGGCAACTGTCTTGACATTCTACATGCTACCAAAGGTTTACAGTTGCATGATGAGAAATTGTGAAAAAAATTCTCTGAGTTGCTTTATTAAGGGCAGCAAACCATTTTACAATGCCTATTACAATAAAATTTTAATTGAGCTTCATAATGAGGTGAATAATTTATATACATCCTGTATGTTGTGGAAGGCAGATAGTGGAAAGCACTTGTTTGCAGTCCCAGGTTATCTATTCATCATACTAGTCAAGAAGTGAGAGAGTCTAGGTCTGGTGCACACAACAATCTATAGGAGACATGAACTGTGTGTATTTACAAATTGCAAGCTTTACAGAAGCAGTACAAGGAAATAAAACCTTTGAAAAGGTCTTATGATGCCACAGCTTAATGGAGACTGCTCCTACCTAGAAAAAGTTTTTTTCTAAGTAGACGCAGTCTCCATAAAGCTGTGGCATCATCTATATCAGAAATTGTTTTTTTCTGATGAGACACTATTCCAAACTGGTGCAGCAAACATTTCACACAATTGCAAGGAGCAGCATGACAAACTGAAAGTGAGTGTCTGCTGCCTTGGCTAACAGTGCACCATGAGAAAAGCAGGAAACACGATAATAGGTGATTGTGCAGTGGATAATTCATTATAGGCAGTAGCAGAGTTCACACATGCATCAATGCAGTTGGTGTCTGGGGGTCTTCACTCAAAGAGATACTGTGAGTCAAAATCAACAACAAAAAGAGAATGTATCTGGATGAAAAGAGATACTTCATGACTGATATCACAGATGTTTGGTCTGCAATGCATGCAAAATTCAGAAGGTAACAATGCAGATAATCATCAAAACTTTCAACACTGGAGGCCAGGAACCTATTTTCATCAGCACACCTGGCAGTGACTTCAGGAAAATGGATCAATGCATATTTACAGAAATCCACAAGCATCTGATGTGTGAGTGGAATAGATAAATCCATATGCAATGGTTTCAGGAATAGTGAAGGGCCAGTGAAAAACTGGAAGCAAAATGAGATTGTTAGCCAAATCACTGTTCAAGTCATTTAAAACTGACAAATGCAAGAAAGTGTGGAAGAAGCCACAAGCAATAATGGATTCCAAAATGCATCCTGCCACTCTGCAGGCCACTGGCAATAGTGTTAAAAGTTTGGGGACTGTTTCTCTCATAATACAGCATGGGTCTGCTCATTATTCTCGGGGGCATTATCACCAGATTGTACATCACAACATTTCTGCAGACTGGTCGATCACATAATGCCATCATACCTGATCACAATGGCTCAATTTCTTCCAAAATGACAATGTCACAGCCCACAAATTTTGTAGGAATAGTAAGTAGAGCACTCCACCAATGTGTAGCATTTGCCATAGATAGCCTACACAGCTACTGGATATGAGCACTAATGGAATCTGGAACAACATCCTTAGCAACCAATAAATCAAATGGAAAAATAGAGGTCTCAGCAACCAATAAATCAGATGAATCTAAAGGTCATACTTGAACAGAAATGGCATTTCATTCCTGTTCAAGAATGACATTATTTTTGCTTATTTCTGTTTACTGGAGACAACTGTGCACCATGGCATGCAGATTTACTGTAGTTATTGCTGCTAGAGGTGTACCAACATTATTTAGATATATTACCTAATATTTTTGATATTTTGGAGGGCAGTTTATAAAGTAAAAGATGTCAATCCCTATTTAACCTGCTTGGGAGAAGATTTTCATCCAGCTTCACTCCAAATGCTATAAAAATATTTTCCAAAAATGAATCTGCTAATCCTGCTATTACCCTGGGTATCTTTCAGCAGCATCCTGAGGAACTGGTCAACAGCAGCAAAATCTGTTTAATATCAATGATTTTAAGTAATGGCCAAAGCCATTTTTCTTATCAAGCATTCAGAAAACTAAGTTTGTTACTTGGTGTATTGATCTCATATTGTGGAGACACCTTTGGCAATTGCCATGGTATTGTACTACTCTAAATAAAAAGAACGATGTCCTGCTCGAATGAGTCTTACGAAGAAAGGCTTAAGTTTTGCAAATTACAGAGTCTGGAGACTAGGCATGGGCGAGGTGATCTGATAGAGGTGTATAAGGCTTTGAATGGCTTGAGCATGCTCAATGCCGATGGGATTCTTCCTCTTGCTCAGAATAATCACCTGAGAGGGCATAAATTCAAATTGAGGAAGGACGGATGTCGGATAGATGTGCGGAAATTTGCCTTTAGCCAGCGGGCAGTTGGTTTGTGGAACAGACTTCCATCACTTGTTGAAGTTGATAGCCTAAACAAATTTAAGGCTCAGCTGGACAGGTATTTCGAACGAACGGAGGGGTGAAATGGGAGTAGTGGTTGTGTTTTTTTTTTTTTTTTTTGGCTGATGCTGAATAAGCTTGCTTTCTTGCATCACATGCCTCTACTAATGCTAATGCTCCAGTGGAGAAGTATAGTGCTGTTTTATTTAAAATATTTGCCACTGCCCAGACTTAGTTTCAACTCCAGAATCTCAACCTTAGCAACTAATATGTGGAGGTCCTAAAGTCTCGAAACTTTATTAGACAGTTGAACAGACAACTCGAGTAGTCAAAACCCACTAATTTTAGTAAAATCAGACAAATGCTAATAATTTATTGTAATTTTTCCTTGTAGAGGATCTGTGATCTCATTATGGATTTAAAATAAACTTTGTGGATTTTTTGAAATTTTAAAGGAATATTAAATTTTAAGAATATTATATATTTTATTTTAAGGCAGAAGAATACTCTTACCTGGGGTTTTCTTCAGGGATGGCTGCATCCGGGAGAGGTGTAATTCAGGTGTTGAAATTGCAATTATATGAAAATTGTAATTATATTAACCATCTTCAAAAGCTTTGAAGATGGTATTAACGAAAAGCCCCCATCAGGCTTCAGGACATCATCTCCCTTTATGCCTATAATTACTCCTCATGCAAGGATTTAGGACAAAAGCTGACTTTTTCCTTCATCCTCCTTTCATATAATTGCAATTTCAACACCTTCTGAATTACACTTCTCCCGGATGCAGCCGTCCCTGAAGAAAACCCCAGGTAAGAGTATTCTTCTGCCTTAAAATAAAATATAATATTCTTAAAATTTAACATTCCTTTAAAATTTCCAAAAATAGCCTATACTACCCTTTTTAAAAAATCCACAAAGTTTATTTTAAATCCATAATGAGATCGCAGATCCTCTACAAGGAAAAATTACAATAAATTATAAGCATTTGTCCGATTTTACAAAAATTTTACAAATCTACTAAGGAATACTACTTCACATTGCCTACCTGCTCACCGATAAGGCTTCAACCAGTCGAAACTTGAATCTGGATAGCAGCAAGTACTTTAAATAAAACAGTCAAATACTTCTCCCCTGGAGCAGTGCATTTTATTTAGAGTAGTACAATACCAAGGCAGCTCATGACAAATTGCCTCCACAATATGAGGTCAGAGCATTAAGAAGCAAACTTAGTTTGCTGCTTAGTGCTTCGCTGCTACGTAAGAAAAGTGGTAAAAGCCATTTATCTTATAACGCATCAGAGCTATGTAATAAAAATGCTTTTGGCCACTGCTTACAATGTTTTTGGCACTCACATAGCACCAGCTTTTGACAATCACTTCATTTATCAGTAATCGTGAATACAGGTAATAGCAAAATATCTTGCAGATTCACATTCTTAGCAGTGGTCAGAAAAAACCCTCATTTTAGTATAATGGCAAGCGCAATCATTCTTAAATTTGCTCAATATCTTTCAGAAAAAGTGTATCTACTTGTTCTGTTATTTAAATCACACTCCAGAGGGGAGGAAAGAAGTAAGAAAATTTAGATATCTGGACAAGCAAACTTTTTTTGTCTTATCTGATATTATAAATCAGTTCTTGTTTATAAGTAATGTTTACATCTGTACAATTTTTTTGATGTTACTTACATAAAGGCACATTCAAATTACAAAATGTACCTATGTGCAAGAAATTTTATTTTTCACCTCTGAGTATCAATCAGTAAATCATTTTATTTGAATATTCATAGATGATCTGATAGATGATCTTCACAGGTGATCTGATAGAGGTGTATAAAGCCTTGAATGGTTTAAGCATGCTCAATGCTGATGGGATTCTTCCTCTAGCTCAGAAAAATCACCTGAGAGGGCATAAATTCAAATTGAGGAAAGACAGATGTAGGATAGACGTGCGGAAATTTGCCTTTAGCCAGCGGGTGGTTGGTTGGTGGAACAGACTTCCATCCCTTGTGGTGGAGGTTGATAGCCTAAATAAATTTAAGGCTCAGCTGGACAGGTATTTCGAACGAACAGAGGGGTGAAGTGGAAGTGGTTTTTTTTTTTTTTTTTTTTTTGGCTGATGCTGCATAAGCTTGCTTTCTTGCATCAAATGCCTCTACTAATGCTAATTTCCTGAAAATTACAACCTACAGAAACTCGAGCCTAATGTTAACAAGTACCTTCTTCTGTCTTCTCAACAGTCAACTCATGCATGGTACTAAGTATTATATTTTCTAATGTTTTGTGATGGGGATTTTCATTAACCTTTTACCTTTGCAATTTAATTAACGTTAGATTTTTTTCCTTATCCATTTGATTCTTTCTCCAGTACATTTTATATGAAAAATTATAGCTTTTTTTTTTATTACAGAAAGAATCTGCCAGATATAAAAAAAAAATTTTAAACTGACTTCACATTTAAACTTATTAATAGAATTGGTTTACTATAAAGATTAAAAATTAATCTGACAGACAAAAACTATTATACAAAAGAGTGACTGCAAATGTGTGAAAATGCATATCAGCAAAACAGGAAGAAAATTAGCAACAATGTACTTTGAGGAACTCTGTAACAAGAGCTTTCTATGTTCTTTGCATGACAAATCACATTTTTTAGACTTTACGAGGTGGTGACAGGCCTAATGGTTATCAGAAATTGAATTGTTCATTAATCTCTGAATGAGAATAGTATAAAATCATGCTAAAAACTGGATGAGGTACCAAGGCACTGACAGGATTTATCCCATTACAGTAAGTCCCCAACATACATTCCAGGGCTTCTTACGTAAGTTGAGTTTTACGTAACTCAGGAATGACTAATAAAATATCACTACTATATCCATGATATGCCAAAATTCTCAGAAGAATGAAGGTTCTCAAAATTCTCATAATATCCTCAGAAGAATGAAGAACTTTGTCCTTTATTATTGTGTTGACACTGACAAATCTAAATTCCGCACGATACTTGTTAATGTTTGACCATTTTCATACATCCTTATTATTTTAATTTTCTGATCCAAATCGATTGCTTTCCTTTTCTTGGTAGATTTACTAGTATTGCTGTCACTTATTCTCTTATGTCTTCATTTCAATTTTTTAAGCTTCTTACTCCGTATCTCACTTCTGAAATTTGTGCATGCCGTGTTCGTCGTTATTTATTGCTTATTTATTATCTTTTTTTTTTACTGTTTTAAATTTTATAATCCTAAAAAAAAAATAAAAATAAAATTTTAAAAAAAATTTAGTGAAAAAAAATTTATGTAACTCCGAAGTTACGTAACTCGGGCTTACATAAGTCGTGGACTTAATGTATATTTAAAAAAAGCAGCAAAAGAAACTATCAATTCCTTAGTGACAATGATGGGAATGTGATTGGGCTCATGAAGTCCTTATAGATTGGAGATATTCAAATCTCTTTCCAATTCCTATAAGTATTTTTATGGATGAAATGAACAATTACAAACAGGGCCACGTTAATGCTATGGCCAAACCGGCCATGGCCAGGGGCCTTAGCCAAAGAGGGGTCTCATTTTCAGCGTAAATATTTTCTAAAAATTTCTAATAATAATAATAAACCAAGAAAACATGTAATATAAAAGCGTATTTAAACTTAACTTGTTAAGTGTTTAAATTTTATTCTTATACCTTTTTATTGTACAATAAATAAGTTAAAAGTTTCTATTAAAATTGTTTTTATTGTTATTTTATTTTTCAAGTCAAAAATACATAAAACTTTTTTGACCTTTTATTTTATATTTTTATCAAGGAATTATAATTCACAATATAAATATAAAAACCTATGTAGTATTTGTATTTCTATGTATGTGCAATGTATATATACAGGCAACCCTCATATAACACGGTTATTAGGTCCCTGTAAAATGTCGTGTTGTGCGAAACCAGGTTATACGGGACTAAGAAAAAGTACAAAAGGAGGGTTACATTCCAAAAGCTAACAAAAATACACTATTTCGCTAACAAAACTAACAAAAATACACCATTCTAGATTTCATGTATCTTCTGCTCTCTTTAAAAAATCAGTAATCTGGGTTTGTTTGCTTTTGCTTGATAAATCTTTGTGAATTTCATTGTATGGAACTAAGCATTTTTGAAGCTCCCTTTTGAACTTTGGGCTCCTTTCATTCAAGAATCTGCATTCAAAAAATAAGATTCCAATTGCTCGGCTAACTTTATGCCTTGCCCAATGCTTTTTAGTGTAAAATTTGGAAGTTTGAATTTTCATCTGCGATATCATCATCTGAATTGATTTGATTTTACCTCTGATGCCATTTGCACCAAATCCGCTACACCAGCTTCTTTTTCTACCAGTAATTCTTGAATGTCTTCAGTAATCATATCTTTTTTTAATTTTTTTAGGAGCTCAGTGACTAAGGCCATGTTACTCTGAATATTGTCTATAAATTGCCTGTGTCCTGTGGTCGATTTTCTGTTTTGCCGGATGAAAAACTAGAGTTTCCGGGATAAAAAACCATTATACCCTCGCCCAACTAATTCAGTCACGTTGTGAAAAAGACCCATAAAAATTCCTCCCTTCATCGACAGGATTCGATCGGGTCTTTTCCAGCTGGTGTGGGGAGCAGGGTGATTCTATCAACTGTGCTACCCACAAGGGATTCAGTAGTCATATCATCAAAACCTTCCCCTCCTACCGACAGCAAGTTCTACTATCACACTGATTCCGTTTTCTGCCCATTCGAACATATTTCCTGAATGAACTGACTCTGGTCATACATTTTTCCACATGCATTTAACGTTGATGGTTTTACTTCTTTCAGTGATAAAGCTATGATTCTGATAAGGTCCACAATTCAGAAATGCTTCCATGTCTCCATTACTTCAATATATTTGGAATCAATTTTTTTCCAAAATCCAGTGTAACGATTTTCTGATGGAATGTGTTTTAAAGGTGGATATAATGCCTGGATCTGACGGCTGAATGAAAGAAGTTGTATTAACCCAGTACAACTGTGACAGTAGGAACATAACTTCAACGTTTGGATGACTTAAACCTTTTGGATGGCCTAGTGTGCTATCCAATAGTAATAAAACCTTGAAATCTAGATTTTTCCACAAGTTCAACAAGTACAAGTTCAATAGCACAGAACGTAACACAGGAATTTCCCAACAAAATAAAATACAGGGATTTCTCAATAATTTTTTTTTTTGACTAGTGAGTCAGCAGCGGGGATTCAAAAAGAGTGGAAACGTTGAAAAATTACATCCGACATATTCAAAAAGAGTGGAAACGTTGAAAAATTACATCCGACATATTCAAAAAGAGTGGAAACGTTCAAAAATTACATTCGACATATTCAAAAAGAGTGGAAACGTTGAAAAATTACATCCGACATAATAGCAGTTTTCCCCGCACAAAAATACCATTATGCGAGGTTTATCTAAATTCTCTGTGTTAGAGCAAAACCATGTTATATAAGTACCGTGTTGTGCAAGGATTGCCGCAATTTATCAATCATGTTAGAGTGAAACCGTGTTGTAGAAGTTATTGTGTTATATGGGGGGTGCCTGTATATATTAAAGGGGCCTCAAATTTAATTATGACCAGGGGCCTATTTCATCCTTAATTCAGCTCTGATTACAAATCTTCAAGTCTGCCTGCCTTTTCAAAAGGAAAATCACAAAGTTCACAGGTATTGAAATGTCATCTGGAAAGTAATGTGATTATGCTGAAACTGCAATGTGATTTTGTTAAAGGGAAATTGTGACTTACTAATCTGATTAAGTATTATGAAGTTGCCAAAAAAGAACTGGAAGTTTAGAGTAATTCTGACATAATTTAAAATTTCTAACCCCATTATCATCATCATCATCATCATCAGCCATTTTCAATCCACTGCAGGATGAAGGCCTCTCCAGCAACTTTCCAGTTCCTTCTGTTTTGAGCACTGGCCATCCATTTACTACTCAAAAACTCATGAATTTCATCTATCCATCTCCGCCTTTGTCTTCCAGGTTTTCTTCTAGCTCCTCTTGGGTACCATTCTGTTATTTTCTTAGTCCATCTGTCATCATGTCTTCGAGCTATGTGTCCTGCCCAAGACCATTTTAGTTCTTTAGTTTTGATAAGAATGTCCTTTACTTGAGTTTGCTGCCTAATCCATGTGTTTCTCTTCTTATCTAACAGTCTGATTCCCAATATAATTCGTTCCATTCTTCGCTGCGTAGTTCTTAGCTTCTCTTCCATTCTTTTGGTGAGTGCCCAAGTTTCACTTCCATAAGTCATGGTGGGGAGTATACATTGATTCATTATTTTACGTTTCAGACAAACTGGGATATTGCTCTTCAGTATGTGACTATATTTCCTGAATGCTATCCATCCAAAATTTATTCTTCTCTTGACTTCCAGCCATTTATCATTATTACAGCTAATAACTTGTCCCAGATAAGTATATGACTCCACCTTTTCAATTACTGCTTCTTCAATCATTATTTCCCTTTCCGTGGCATACTTGTTCATCATTACTTTTGTTTTAGCCATATTCATCTTTAGTCCAAAATCTTTACTAACTGTGCATAACTGATTAAGATTTTCCTCTAATTCTTTGGGATCGTGGCTTATGACCACAATGTCATCTGCAAATCGTAAATGGTTTAGGTACTCTCCGTTCACATTGACTCCTTTCTGCAACCAGTCTAATCTTCTGAAAGCTTCCTCAAGGGCAGCAGTAAACAGCTTCGGAGATATTGTGTCTCGTTGTCGAACTCCTTTCTCGATTTTAAATTTGCTACTGTCTTTGCCTGGTCTAATAAAGGATGTAGCACTCTCATATATTTTCTTCAAAATCATAATATATGGAGTATCTATGCCTTGTCTTTCCAGTGCCCGAAACATTGCCTTATGCTGTATGGAGTCAAATGCCTTTTCATAATCCACAAATGCCAGGCATAATGGTGTTTTATATTCATTTGCTTTCTCCATTAGCTGTGATATTACATGAAGGTGATCCATAGTTGAGAATCCTGTCCTAAAGCCAGCTTGCTCTTTCGGTTGATTCTCATCAAGCATTCTTTCTAATCTGTTAGTAATGACCCTTGTGAACAACTTGTAGATATGGGATAACAAGCTAATTGGTCTATAATTTCCAATTTCTGATTTATCTCCTTTCTTATGCAGCAAAACTATGATTGCATTATTCCACTGCTTAGGCATCACACCTTTTCTAATGCACTTTGTGAAGAGCCTTGCCAGTTTTTGTGTTATGTCTCTTCCTCCCAATTTTAACAACTCTACAGTAACTTCATCTTCCCCCGGGGCTTTCCGATTCTTCATTTTCTTCAATGCATGTTCTACCTCATCAGGAAGAATATCGGGTATGTCGTATGTGTTGTTACTTTGCAATCCATGTTCCCCACTGCTGGTATCATTCCCTCGCTCCTTGTATAATTCTCTATAGTAGTCTTCTGCTATTTGAATTATGCCTTCTCTGCTGTTTATAAGTACACCATCGCTATTCATCAGTTTCAGTATCATTTGTCTTTCTGTATTACTGCTCATGGCTGCTGATTTAAATCCTTTGTTTTCCCTTAATGCTTGTTCTACTTTTCTTGTGTTAAATCTTCTTATGTCCTCTCTGAGTCTCTTTCTAATGGCTTTGCATAACTCAGTATACTCAATTTTTTCCCTGTCAGTGTTTTTCTTGCTCTTCATTTGTCGTCTTTTGTTGTTTCTTGACTAATTTTTTCTTCTTTGGATTTCTGTTTCCCTATAGGTTTCTTGGGCTTTATCACTTTCAGAAAGTTGTAATATTCCTCGTCGATATCTTGGTCCTGAGCAGTCTGCAGAAGCTCAAACTTGTTCTTAAGTTCCAGTACATACTGCTTTTTCTCCTCCTCTGTTATTTTAAAGAACTTTGTATTATTTACTCGAGCCAGTTTTTTCCTTTCCTACATCTATATCAAGTGTACATCTTACCATTCTGTGATCACTTCCAACATTTACCTTATTCAGGACGGTAACATCATTCACAATATATCTTCTGTTAGTGAGGATGAAGTCGATTTCATTAGTTGTTAATCCATTTGGACTCTTCCATGTCCACTTTCTGTTCACCCTTTTCTTGAAAAAAGTGTTCATAACCCCATTAGTAGCTCTATAACTCTTTGTAACTACATACCACCTGAATGCTGATGGGATTCTTCGTCTTGCTCAGAAGAACCTGAGGGGGCATAGTTTCAAATTGAGGAAAGATAATTGTAGAATAGATGTGAAGAAATTTGCCTTTAGCCAGCAGATAGTTGATTGATGGAACAGGCTTCCATCTTTTGTTGTGGAAGCTAATAGCCTAAATAAATTTAAGGATAAGGTGGACAGGCATTTAGAACGAATGGAGGGATGAAATGGGAGGGTTTTTTTTTTTTTTTTTTTTTTTGGCTGATGCTGCATAAGCTTGCTTTCTTGCATTGTATGCCTCTCTAATGCTAATTACAGATCTAAAGTCTATTTGTATTAAAAGCTTCTATGCCTCTGGCAGCTCTCATATTGTGTAAATAAGTCACAGCTGGGTTCCTTGCTCTTAGACACAGGGCTCCTAATCACCCAATGATGAGAAGACAATTTCTGAAACAATTTCATGAGTTGTTTATGATGCTGTCTACTGAGAATAAGTAACAATGTACAAAGTGATCATTTTAAATGAGTACTTATGAAAATCCAAATAATTTTGATTTAAAGAATTATTCTTTATTTTCTGATATCAGTGAATTTGCCAATTTCAACATCACACAAAAGGTGATGTTGAAAATGATCACCATTGTGATCACAAGATAAGTGAGCATGACAAAGCATGTTCAAAAACACTGCCTGTAACATGTCGAGAGTAACGTTGGATACGTTGCTTTTCAGTTCTTTCAGATGTGTGGTTTATTGTTGTAGGCATTGTTTTTGACAACCTCATAAAAAAAAAAGTTTTATGGTGACAAATCTGGCAAGCATGGTATTCTTTCCTTTTGAAATTATACAATCCCTGAATAAGAGGAACAGATCAGCCATAGATGCATGTAAAATGTGACTATTAAATTCTAAGCTGGCTGCTGGAGGAGACATACAACCTTGGCTTCTTTTTTGTTATCCTTATTAAAAAAATCCTTTCTTCTTTACAGGATTTTTTTCTGCCCCATTACAAGTACTGGTATTAAGTGCATGGGGTAGTTGGTTGTTTTCAATTACTATTATTATTGTTAGTCAAGAAACTCTCTTACTATCCTACAGGTGTTCAGGATTACAGCTTTCTGGATTTCTATGTAAGTGTTTCCTGGGAGGCCTATTGTTGCTAGGTTCTTATGGAGGCTCATTCACACCATGCTGGTGGTTGATAAGATGATCGGGATGATCATTACTTGTTCCATATGCCACATATCTTTAACTTCCTGTCTTAGGTTTGAGTATTTCCTGATCCTTTTCTCGTATGTTTTCTGGAGGTTGCTGTTGCTGGGCACCGCTATGTCAATCAGGTAGGTAGCCATTTCCTTCTTGTTGATGAGGGTTATGTCTGGTCTGTTGTGAAGTCCTTGTCCATCATTATGCATGGTCCCAGTACAGTTAGTCCGTAAACAGAGGTCTCTAATATGTCCTGAGGCTTGTATTTGTGATATGGTAAACTTTCTTTGATCAGCTGGTATTTTTGCACTCTCTTCTCATGTATTATCCTGGTACCTGGTCATGTCTGTGAGTGTAATCCACCGGGTGATCACCTTGCTTCCTGTGGTGATGTATTAGATTGTTCCTGAGAATAGATCACATTGACAACATGTGACATCAGTTATTCCAGGATCCTTAGTGATGTATTTCCTGTAGTTCCTAGTGTTGATTATCTGGCCTTGGATGGTGAACATGAATCCTTGGTCTCGGAGAAGAGCCTTCCATTTGTGAGCCCAGCGTTGGAAGCCACCTTATCTACATTGGGACAAAAAAAAAAAAACTGCATCACTTGTGAACTTTGCAAATAATGTGTTTTGTGCTGCATTGTGAGTTGCAGAAATGTTTGAAATGCATTTGTTAGATGGAGTATATTTTGTAGTTTTAAATGTTTTTCACCAACCTTATGTAGAAATAAAACACAAAGAAAACGAAAACTGGAATCTTGATAACTATGTATTTATAATAAGTTATATTTGTCTGTATTTACAATAAATTATATTTAACTTTACAACTAAAATATATGAAATATACATATAAAATATACATTAAAATATACTGGGTTAAGAACAATAAAATACATTAAAATATACTAAATTAAAATCGATAAAACCAAAGCTTTCGAAGGCTCCTGCCTTCTTCTTCAGCGGTATTTTCTTTGTTCTGCGGTGCGTCTTTAAATACCAGCAGGTTCACGGTACTCATCACGTGTTTCATTCCCACGTGTTCCGTTCTCTTGTGTTACGGAATCGGAAGTTGCTCGAGAGTGGGTCATGTGGAACCGTTCATCCCTTCTGAGGATAGTAGCCTCAAAGAGGGGATGGATCCGCATTCCTCTATCTCTATTAATGTTCACTGTGGAACAGATCCGCAAACTCACAAGCCACTTCCGGTTCCAGAACTTATTCGCCCGATCGGTGATGATAGCCTCGTCCGTCTCAAAGACCGTCTGGGGGAGCACACTAAGGCAATAAGAAGTGCGGACTATGGTAAGTCCGCCATGGCCAAGCATTTTTGGGAGAAGCAGCACCACATCTCCCCGGACGAGGCTATCATCACCGATCGGGCGAATAAGTTCTGGGACCGGAAGTGGCTTGAGAGTTTGCGGATCTGTTCCACAGTGAACATTAATAGAGATAGAGGAATGCGGATCCATCCCCTCTTTGAGGCTACTATCCTCAGAAGGGATGAACGGTTCCACATGACCCACTCTCGAGCCACTTCCGATTCCGTAACACAAGAGAACGGAACACGTGGGAATGAAACACGTGATGAGTACCGTGAACCTGCTGGTATTTAAAGACGCACCGCAGAACAAAGAAAATACCGCTGAAGAAGAAGGCAGGAGCCTTCGAAAGCTTTGGTTTTATCGATTTTAATTTAGTATATTTTAATGTATTTTATTGTTCTTAACCCAGTATATTTTAATGTATATTTTATATGTATATTTCATATATTTCAGTTGTAAAGTTAAATATAATTTATTGTAAATACAGACAAATATAACTTATTATAAATACATAGTTATCAAGATTCCAGTTTTCGTTTTCTTTGTGTTTTATTTCTACATAAGGTTGGTGAAAAACATTTAAAACTACAATATGAACATACCCAACCTCAGAGGCCTGTTTGAAGAGATGGAGTATATATCTCTATGAATGAAATCCAATAAAAATATTCCACCTGATGTACCTAATTGCCATAAATATCTTCCCAAAGGCTAAAATGCGTAATTAATGGAAATATGAGAAATCATGCAAATGGCAATCATGACAACCAAACATACATTTTATTGCATTTATGTGTACAAACTGAAATAACAAGTTAACGTAATAGTATTATTTACTGTAAATCAGCAAAATAAGTCCTCAATATTTTGTTGTTCCTCCTCAAGCTGCAATTACAGCCTTGCAGTGATCTGGCATAGAGTTAATCAACTTCTGGATATATGGTTGCCCAATTTTGAAGTACCACACCCTTACAATGCTATCCTGCAGCTGAATTTTACTTGTTGGCTTCTTCTGAGCAATTTTAGACGATATTATGTATCAGCAATTTTCAATAGAGTTCAAATCTACACTGTTGCCGGGCCAGTCCAACACTGTAATGCCAGCATTTTCTGAGGTATGACTGCACTGTAAGGGAGAAAAATGAGGGAAAACATTGGTGTAAGTATCTGTTTTAAGCCTTGTGAGACAAGACAAACTCATCATTAAATTTAAATAGCATAAAACTTACCAAGTTTGCTGTGTGGCAAGGTGCTGAGTCCTGTTGATAAATGCGGTTTTGGACGTCTGTATGGTGATCCCTAATAACAGATTTCAGGCACTCCTCCAAGATAGCAGTGTATGTTTCTGCATTCACTTAATTCACTCTGACCATCTGACCAGTGAGGAACTCTACAGTCGGGGTTATGCAGTCAGGATGGTATGCCTCCGATTTTTGTCTTCTGACATATCGCTTCCCATCCGAGCCATGCAAGTTGAATTTCAGTTCATCAGAAAAGATGACAGTGTCCCATTGCTCTTTTGTCCACGAAACATACGTTTTAGCCCAAGCAAGTCACTTCTTCCTCATTTGTTGGGTCAACAAAGACTTCTTCTTGGGCTGACAGGCATGCAGACCACATTTCAAAGCCTCTTTGCACTTGCAAGTTGTTTCAACATCAGAGGCCATCTAAAAGTCCAGTTTTAGATCAGGAACACTAGCATGGCGATTACGAAGGATAGCCATTTCAAATATCGATCTTGGGAAGGTGTAGTCACTCTCTTACAGCCTGATCCAGGTCTTCTCTTCACATCACTGGTTCCATGCTTTAATTTCAGCACTCATGATACTGTTGGCTGGTGGCAGCCTATTTTATCAGAGATAGAGCACATAGAAAGCCCTTACTGGGACAGAGCAACAGCTACACTTTTTTTTTCTTGGTGTCAACTGAACATATGGAGCCATGCTTCCACCTCCATAAAGCAGAATACTAATGAGCATGTATATCCTTCCAATGCTGTATTTATAGAAATGGCTGATGCAATACCTTTCAATTACTGTCTGGTGCAATACCTTTGCTTTGTAACAAACAAAATGACTGTAATCAAACAATATCTTATACATTTCACTACAAATGTTACTTTTTTTAAGGTGATGCAGTTTTTTTTGTCTGCCACTGTATGTAGTCTTGATGGTGGTCACTGTACCGTCTGCCAGGAATGTCTTCTTTGCTCATCTTTCTGTCTTTGTTTCTTCTGTCTGTGTCAGTTTGGTCTCCTTGTTGAGGTTGAGTGTTTTGTGCCGTTATGGCTCGGTAGATTGGTGCTGTATTTTTTTGGAAGTAATCGTGCAAGTTCTTAATTACCTTCTCTTGTCCAATGAGGTCAGTCAGTCCCCTCCCTCCTTCTTTATAGGCTATGATCAGTCTCTGGATGGCCATCTTTGGATGGCAGTGGTGGCTCTTGGCCATCATTATCCTAGTCGATCTCATAATCTCCTCCAGCTCACAGTCCAACCTATGATCCCGAAGGAGTACAATAGTATTGGAACTGCGTAAGTGTTTGTAGCTGTGATCACGTTCCTGCCATTGATCTCGTGCCATTGATCTCGTGTTTTAACTGGCGGGCCTGCATCATCCCCAAATATTTGTAAGTCTCTCCCTCTGTCATGGGTTCAGTCTCTTCACTGGTTGTAGCTGGTAGTTTCATCTGACTGGATGTCCTTGATGCAATCCATGGGTTTTGCATTTGTCTAGGCCAAAATGATGTCAGTGCTGAACCCTTCGGTTCAGAGTAGATGTTGGAGTTGATTCTCAGTTGTGGCATAGAGTTTGTCTTCCATGTACATCAGGTGAGAGAGAGAGAGAGAGAGAGAGAGAGAGAGAGAGAGAGAGAGAGAGAGAGAGAGAGAGAGAGAGAGAGAGAGTATACAAGTTATTCCTCCCTTCTTTTAGGGTATACCCGTACTTGCTGTTACTGAACATGTTGGACAGTGAATTGAGTGCAGACAGAACCATAGTGATCTCAGAGCATCTTCCTGGAAGATTCCTCTTCCGATAGGTATTGGTCTGGTCGTGATGTTCTCGACCTTGAGTTTAGTTAAAAAAAGGCCTACATACCCAGAATTCATGATTGGAGAAACAATGTTGCGTCACTGGGAAAAACAGAATTAAATGAATGGGTTAGTTAAAATTTGTTTAATAAACTAGGAACAAAAATAAAAGTAATAAACACAAAAGCTCTCAGACGGAGGACGTCCTTCTTCAATTGTGAATGTGACCATTATTGTAAAAATACAGAATATCATGTGCGTGCCATAGTTGTCATGTGTGGCAAAAATCGCATGTTACTGGTGCTTGCAACAATTAGCTGGTTGAAGTGGAGGCTTGTGGTTGTAGTTGTAATACTTGGAAATGCTCTGAGTGCCAACGTTTGTCAGCTAGGAGGATGGTTGCTTCAGTGATGGGGTTGATGCGACATCCTCTGTTCCGGTTAAAGTAACTGCTACAACACGAGATGTGGAACGATTCCAACAAGACATGGCAATGGTAGTTGCAGGATCGGCTAATAATATCAACGTCGCAGCATGAATCGATGTTGTGCTGGGTAGACCAGAAGTGTTCAGCAATTGCTGAATGATCTACATCTGCTGAATGGATGGTTTTCTTGTACTCAGAGATCTGATTACTGAGTCTTCTGCTGGTTTCCCCAACATAGCAGCCAGTGCAATCACGGCAGGAAATACAGTACACTAATCCACTCTGCAGTGGGGGAGGGGATACTGATGACTTAACTCTCAAAACGAGGGACTGCAACTTTCTCTCTGAAAGTTGTAAACACTTTATTCCATGAGCCTGTAAGACCCTAGAAAATTGTTGTGACTGGCTTTCAGGTAGTGGGGAATAAATGCGGTCGAGATGGGGTCATCACTGTGTGGGGGGCCCTGCAGTTGGCAACATGGTCACAGGCCTGTAGGTCGCATCTATCCAGGGCACTGGTAGGGTATCCGCACTTTGGTAATCTCAGTGCGCCTCTCATCCACATCTTGAGTATAGTCCATTTTTCCACGGTTGCTTCTAGGAAGTGTGTCAGAGTCAGGTTGACTTTGTAGATCTTTATTATTATTATTATTATTATTATTGGTGCCATATGATGCAAGGAAGCAAGATTATAAAGCATCAATCAAAAAAAAAAAAAAAAAAAAAAACCTCTCCCACATTACTTCTCTACTTCATCCAATAATTTGTCTAGTTCCTTGAAAATTTTCAAACTGCCCACTTCCACAACACCAGATAAAAGTTCTTTCTAACAGTCAACCACCACCCACTGGCTGAAGGCAAACTTCCTGACATCTATCCTGCAACCATCCTTTTCATCAATTTGAATTTATTCCCCTCATGTGTAAGCATGAGGCATGTGTAGGTATGAGCAAGAGGAAGAGAATGCCATCAGCAATGAACTTGCTCAATCCAATCAAAGCCTTTAAAACCTAGATCAGAATACCTCACAGGTGCCTAGTCTCAAGATGCTGCAATTTGCAGAATTGGAGCATGTCTTGCTAAGACCACCCTTTCATTCCCTTCACCAATCACATTACCCTTCCCTGCACCTGCTCTAGCAGATCTATATCCTTTCTAAAATTAAGCCTACAGACCTGTATTCAGTACTCAAGATGTGGCCTAACCACTGCCTTATACAAGAGGATAATCACTTCCTTATCCCTGGTAGCAAAGTTCATGCATATCACTGAAAAAACCCCATGAGCTTTCCTAGCAGCCTCTTTGCACTGCTCAGAGAAGTTCATATCTGACAGCACAGTTACCCTCAGATCTTTTTCATTTTCCACTACCCTGAGTGTAGTACCACACAGTTGTATGTTATTCTGTGGTTACTGTTACCCATTTGCAGTACTTTCATTTGTCAATGTTAAACTTCAACAGCCATTTCTCAGCCCATCGGCCTAATTTGTTTAGATCTTGTTGCAGCAGCTTACCCTGATTACTATCATTAACCAACCTGCCAACCTTTGTTCATATGCATGTTCTCATTTCTATGTTTGGTTGGCAGCTGCAAGGATTCTGCCATTCATTCTACTCTTGACCTCATAAGAGCTTTTTGAATTTAAATGTATGATCACCACCTTTTTCAATATGAAAGGCATTATTTATGCTCACACTGTGAAAAACATTGTTCTGTGTCTGGACGATGTTACAGTGAAGATGTAAAGAAACTGAACCAAAAGTGGCCAGAAAAGTCCTGATTGGGAAACCATCCAGCTACTGCATCATGATGCTGTTGTTGTTATTTGGTTTTTAGGAGCATTAGCAACTAAGGCCATATTGCTCCAGGATATGCAGTGGTCATTCCCTGACCTTTCCGCTTGGTGGTGATGGGCTCGAACTCCGGTCTAATCAAGAAGCGTGTGCTACGCACTGCTGCTCCTTCCCACCTGGCTACGGAGGCGCCTGCATCATGATGCAGCTACTGCATCATGACAATGGATGAGTTCACACAAGACTATAAGTTAAACATCCAAATAGTTTCTTATTCTCCCTATAGTTCAAATCTTGCTTCCTGTGACAATTTTCTATTTCCTATGCTGAAGGGTGAACACTAAAAGGTAACTATTTTCCAGTGGACACTAGATTAATAAATGTCACTCAGGGTATCTTTAAGATCTTAAATGACTTCTCTGAAGTATTTAGAAAATGGGTGAAGAGATGCAACAAATGTATTTAACAAGATAGGATTACATCAAAAGGAACAGCCCTCAGAAACTCAATAAAACAACATTTTATATTTTTAATTTGCTTTGTTTCAATATTTTTTGTTCACTCTTCATATATATATATATATTAAAATTATGTGAGCATGAATTTAGCGAACAAATTCAATATTCCTTAAGTATGATATTCACTTTCCACCTGCAACATTATTTTGTTCGGTGATTTTGATTGGAAAAGTATAGCCATAAAATAATTCTTCACAGCTCCATGTTTCTGTAAAATGTGTGTTACATGCCCATTCCCCAATTAATTTTCCATAGAATTTTGGTTTCCCTTCAATTTCACCTATTTTAATGCTGTAAGGAAAATATTAGTTCTTGTTTTCCAGTACAGTATTAGAATTAAGAATAAAATTTTAAAGCATTCCATTTTAATCTATTTCTTGTGAACAGTACACATGAACATGCTTGCTGCCATTACTCTTGGCATATCTACTAGATAGTTAAGATCATTTTGAATAAGCATTAATTTGGAGGGCTCTGATAGGTGTAGAAGTTCTGAAACTTGTTCAATATTTGGTTGCACCATGCCTGAATGAAAAATGCCTCTGAATTCTCTACATGTGTTACATTTATCTGCACTGAGAATTCTAGTACTATGAAAGGCAATGCGAAGTTGGAATTCCATTCTTTTCATGGGTGAAATAAATGGAATATAAAAATCATTTAGAAGAAATAAACAGTGACTATAACTAGTAAATATATAATAAATAGTAGATATATATACTTATACATATATTTGAATAACGTTTAAAATTGCTGGAAACTGAATCTTTCATGATAAAAATAAAATAAAAAGGTACAGCACAAACATCAGAGGCAGCAAAATGCATATTCCTCTACATGATGCTTTAAATATAACCATGCAAATAAATCAGAATGAGAGTTAAAAATAAAATAATGCCAGCAGTATGACAAGACAAGAGCGAAAATAGTCAAAATTAAACTTAAGAATCAAACCAAACAGGGAGGGAAGAGAGGGGTAACAAGAGTAAAAATATTGCAGCAGAAAATCTAAGATAATTTAGAACATCTGATTATAAGAATAATAATTCATTAAATTTTGAAAGCCAATTAAAATAGAAATTTAACGGTACCCCCTCTGATGGGCACCAGGTCCAAATTTATGTGAAATATCACCAACAGATCTAGACCACTACAGTAAAATAAAACAAAAATAAACAAAAAATAGACTGATCATTATGCCCCATCTCAACAGAGGACCGCAAGGCCAATAATGGTCAGGGAATCGTTGCATTTCGATTGCTAGACAAATCGCCGCAAAGGCGAGTCGATCGAAAGATCAGTCCGCCACCCGATCCCCGGATCGAACCGCCAAGAGAACTTGAATAGCGGTGGTCGTGATGCAGTGAAAATTAAAAATAGAACAGATGCGAGCACTCCAGTGCAAAGCCACACTACTGACAAAAGTAATCTTAACCAGTTTATATAGACAAAAAATAAACTATGGATGGCAGCACAGGCACAGCGTTAGCAATTCACTTGTGCTACCATCCACAGTTTAGTTTATTTTTCGTCTATATAAACTGGTTAAGATTACTTTTGTCAGTAGTGTGGCTTTGCACTGGAGTGCTCGCATCTGTTCTATTTTTAATTTTCACTGCATCACGACCACCGCTATTCAAGTCCACTACATTGGCGGTTCGATCCGGGGATCGGGTGGCGGACTGATCTTTCGACCGACTCGCCTTTGTGGCGAGTTGTCTAGCGATCGAAATGCAGCGATTCCCTGACCATTATTGGCCTTGTGGTCCTCTGTTGAGATGGGGCGTAATGATCAGTCAATTTTTGGTTTATTTTTGTTTTATTTTACTGTAGTGGTCTAGAACTGTTAGTGATATTTCACAGAAATTTGAACCTGGTGCCTGTCAGAGGGGGCACCGTTAAATTTCTATTTTAATTGGCTTTCAAAATTTAATGAATTATTATTCGTATAATCAGATGTTCTAAATTATCTTAGATTTTCTGCTGCAATATTTTTACTCTTGTTATCCCTCTCTTCCCTCCCTGTTTGGTTTGATTCTTAAGTTTAATTTCGACTATTTTCGCTCTTGTCTTGCCATACTGCTGGCATTATTTTAACTCTTATTCTAATTTATTTGTATGGTTATAGTAGATATATATATATATATATATATATATATGTTCTAGATATGATAGAATATGGTAGAGTAAAAATATATCAGATTAGCAATGGGGTAGCAGGTTGAGTGAGATAAGGTGCATTCTGCAAAAGACCTGTGCATCAAAAACGCCCAAGTAACGTGCAAAGGCCAACGCCGGCACTGTGGCAAAACCTAGAAATACAATATGTAATATAAGGTGAGAGTAAAACAAAATGAGATAAAATGTAAAGCAAAAAAAGGGATAAAAGTAGTAATGGTAGTAACATAAATTGAAATATGATAGAGTAAAATTATAAAATAATAAGGCAAAATTATAAAAAATGTGTTAATTATGGGTTAGTAGATATATTGAAAGGATTTTATCTAGGGCTAACCCCTCTCAATATATCGGCCCATAATTAACGTAGCTATCTGTTTCTGTTGTCAACTGCTGATAACTTCGAATATATGTAAGATAGTATAATAGTAATAATATAGTACCAAAGTAGGTCAAGTAATTTAGCAGTATTATAATATAATATAAGGGCCGAAAGCTGATCTCATTAAAAACCTTAAGTTATCTATAATGTTAAAATTTACAAATAATTCTTTGCCTAATACGGATATATATATATATATATATATATATATATATATGTGATCCAATTAATCCCAAAATTAAAAAATCAGTTCATTTTCACTCTACTAGTTTGCTATGCTACTGGCAATATCCTATTTTAATTTAGCTTATATATATATATATATATATATATATATATATATATATATGAATGTTTAGTGAAAGAGCAGGTGATAACTAAGTGCTGTGATAGCTGTCATAGCTGTCTCTGGTCCATGGTGATAACCTGGTAGGGAAACATAATGGTTATATGCAACAATGAAACATATATATATAAGGATAAATACTAAATAACTATGTCGAGCCAATTGTAGTAAAGATAGATCAGACACATTGCAAAGGACTTTATCGAGGGCTAACCCTTACAATGTGTCCTCCTACATTTGGCGAGCTATCAGTTTCTGTTGTCATCAGCATGTTATACCTGACCAATGATACATGGATATCATAAGGATATCTGTAAGGTGACATTTAAGTTAAGTTTCACTGACCGTATTACCATTAAAATTAATTATCTTACGTTTATAGCTGTAACCTTTGGCCATATCCACTATATATATATATATATATATATATATATATATATATGTATATTTTAATTAATATGATAAATAAAAGTAAAGATGGCAATTCGAAACTCCGGAAAGCTTAAAAAATTACATGAAAACGTTAAAAGAAAGTTACGATAGCAATTCGAAACTCCGGAAAGCTTAAAAAATTACATGAAAACGTTAAAAGAAAGTTACGATAGCCTACATCAGATAAAGGCGGGAAAAATTTACTAAACACAGAACTCCGAAACGGGGAATAAAATATGAAATATTAATAAATAATGAAATCTGATGTCAGCAAAATAAATATTGATGCTAAATCAGGTATTTCATCGGGGGACTACACCTGACATAGCATCAACGGACTGCGTTTCCATACTTGCCCATAGTTATGCAAGAGAAAATTTATAAATGTAAATAAACAAATATAAAAATGTAAAAAAAAAAAAAAAAACGAAAAGGTATCTCTTACAAAGTATGGACAAGGTAGTCCCTACGCAGTATTATAATGAAAATATAATTAAGAGAAAAGGGTGAATATTATAAAAAGTAGAAGATTAAAAATATTATACCTGAAAATGGCGGCGCGAAACTACATGAGGTCAATACGATAGCTGCAAACAAAACAAATAAAACAGCTACTGACGAAAAAATAGATGACTAGTGACCTCTGTAATCAGTTTTTAAGACAGTATTTTAAATATACAGAATAAAAATTGTTTGTCCAAACAATTTTTATCATTCTGTTATCTCTATTGGTTTTAATGCACTATTTATATTAATTTAAGTTTTAGCCATCTGCTGCTTTGCGCGATGCTAAGCTTAAAACCACAGCCTCTCCCGTTTTATTTATTTATTTATTTATTATTATTTTTTTTATATATATATGGTCCTCTCTGGTACACTTCTCGCCACATTTCTTCTTATCTACCTAAATTTCTCCTTATTCTGTATATTTAAAATACTGTCTTAAAAACTGATTACAGAGGTCACTAGTCATCTATTTTTTCGTCAGTAGCTGTTTTATTTGTTTTGTTTGCAGCTATCGTATTGACCTCATGTAGTTTCGCGCCGCCATTTTCAGGTATAATATTTTTAATCTTCTACTTTTTATAATATTCACCCTTTTCTCTTAATTATATTTTCATTATAATACTGCGTAGGGACTACCTTGTCCATACTTTGTAAGAGATACCTTTTCGTTTTTTTTTTTTTTTTTTTTTTTACATTTTTATATTTGTTTATTTACATTTATAAATTTTCTCTTGCATAACTATGGGCAAGTATGGAAACGCAGTCCGTTGATGCTATGTCAGGTGTAGTCCCCCGATGAAATACCTGATTTAGCATCAATATTTATTTTGCTGACATCAGATTTCATTATTTATTAATATTTCATATTTTATTCCCCGTTTCGGAGTTCTGTGTTTAGTAAATTTTTCCCGCCTTTATCTGATGTAGGCTATCGTAACTTTCTTTTAACGTTTTCATGTAATTTTTTAAGCTTTCCGGAGTTTCGAATTGCTATCGTAACTTTCTTTTAACGTTTTCATGTAATTTTTTAAGCTTTCCGGAGTTTCGAATTGCCATCTTTACTTTTATTTATCATATTAATTAAAATATACATATATTTACATTTGCATCCGTTGCTGCTGCTTTGCGCGCTTCGGTGCATTTGCCATATCCAGTTTATTTAACTCTCTGATGTTTTCTGTTTTTACTCTTTAATACAATCTTTTATATATTATATTATTATATATATATATATATATATACATACCATAAATAGTAGATATATAATGTCTAATATATTATTTCAGTTATTTTAATCTCAGCAAAAAGTATAAACAACTGATATTAAAATTTAAATTTTTAAATGAATATCTAAAACACACCTCAAGAAGATGATTTGTCACAGGTCTCCAGAGTACTTCCACACGAAAAAGATTAACTCTTCCAGTTTCCAATAACTTTGCTACTGCAAACAGAGAGGGCTCCTGCATATACATATATTTGAAAGGGTAAAAATCAAAATTACACATAAAAAAAGGCACAAAATGAAATAATTATCACATGGTTAAATTGTATATTTACTATCACAAATAAAATACAAAAAGCTATGGGCTGAAAAAAATCTATGCTAGTAAATCAAGCATTCATTAGCAATATGACGTATGGCTCTAGCCTTCTTCCTTTTAGTACAAGTGGCTAATTAACAAAGATCACTTTTCTGTTAATTCAGTCCTAGTTCCACACATCTTTCCAACAAAATTTAGGTTTGGTGTTTAAGGTCTAGTGGGCAATTTGGTTTGAGTTATTAAGATTGACACAAAGATCATGGTATATCAGCAGACTTTGTGTCTGAAAGTTGTGTTCTAAACAGATTCCAAAATGGAAAATAACATTACTTTCATTTAAAGATTAACCACCTTAGCAGTGTGTGAAAAGCCTATAAAAAGTCATCTACCAATCAATGAGTTCAATCCCAAAACCTTTCAATATAGCAGGCACAAGTCATTACTAAACCATGAAGTTAATGTGTGAGGTGGTAGAAAATTATGGAGGTAGTTTTCATCAACAGAAACATCAAATAACTATAAGTTTAAACAAAGGAAAATAAACTGGGAAGATATTCATTTTCTATAAGCCAGTTCATTATAACACCACCAGATCTCTATTAAATAATACAAATGCCTTCAGAAGCTCATCATCAACCAAAACATAATGGGAGGCTGCTTCTCTGAATATGCCATTTCAAAAGCAATAAATGGACAAGAACTGTGAATGTTTGTTTTTGTGCAGCAGACATTTTATTCCACAAAGCCACATTTGTGGTTGTTAGGGAACCCTCTGATGAACCCATCTCTACTAGCTCTACACCCCCATTCACCACGGTTTCATATAGAAGGACAGTCTCCTTATCCTTCAAGGTACTCTGAATTGCACATACAGATTTCTGCAGAAACATAATTTTATTGACTGTCTATAAGTGGGCTCTACCCTATAATTTCTTCTGCTGTGTTCCACCTGACGAATATTGCCACTTCTACTACATCATGATGAAACTTCTATTAGCATTTCTATTAACCATTTCTTAATGGTAGCCTGTACAATATCTGAAACTGTCTCCATAAAATAATATAGAGCATACTGTTCAATACTTTAACATAATTTCTATATTAATTTAAATTCATTTTCATTCTTTAATTTGTGGAATTCAAGATACACAACCAATATAACAGAATACATATACTAAAAACAAATTTCTATACACTTCAATATTTTTAATTTCTAAATATTAAAATACCATACAACTTACTCTGTTGGTATAAGCTAAATCCATTGATTCTGATGATAGTTTACAGAGTGCATCTATTAAATGATGTAGAGCTACATCATCTAGATATCTGACAAAAAAATTAGAAAATTAATAACATTATACAAAAACAGAATTGCTAAAGCAATTAAACAACAGGAGAGAAAAAAGAACAGCCTATAATAACAACAAGACAAGAAATTTAAACACCTCTGACAGATTACCAATTTAGATAACATCTGCAATTAACTAATATTTGAAACTGTAAAATTTAGTTTACTTAACTTTAGATTAACATTTAAAGAGTTTTCTAGGCTTATATCCATATACGTTTTGGAGCTGACTGAGTCACTTAAAACAATTACTTTCATTCCACATACAAACACAAAATAAAAATTAGAAAACAAAAATACACATTCTCTAAATATCTAGGAATGCACGGAATCTATGAAAGGGCTGCATTATGAATTAAATATATACTCCCTCAAATGACTGAAAAACTAAATTCCCAAATTGACCACAGAAATTCCTAACTATAGATTCCACTACAGTATACAGTCAGTCCTTGTATAGCATGATAGTTGTGTTCCTAGAAACCCTCATGCAATGCAAAATCGTGCAATATATAAATAACAGGCCCTATGGGAAAAATAGGGTTGGTGCTGACCACCCAAGATTGAACACACATTTGTAACCAAATCATTACCAAACAATAAATAACCGTAATAAAATACTTAAGTATTTTATTACTACTATTACATAATGAAATATTGCTAATGCTTTTGTTTCTATCATAAGCAAACTTGTTTCTTATGTTTGATCTTCTATCCAAATGGACGTTCCATCTCTTCCAATTCTTTGTGTCTTGATCTAATGGATTTTGTTACACTTTGAGTTGTTCCTCTAAGAAAGTTGATTTTATTTTCTCTGCATTCTTTCTAATTCTCGGCATTGCCTCATTTAGGCCTGTAGCACGTGCAATATCACATGGTCTTCATTTTGCTCAAAGTGTTTCACAATTTCATATTTTTTCTTTATCGACAGAGGCAGACTTTTGTCCCGGTGGGCCTCCGGTGTGATTTTGGCCATAGATGCTTGTATGAGGCTGCTACAAATTTTCCCGGGTAAGAATTTTTGACCCAGTCCATCTCTGTCTATCGATATTTCTTTTCTTTTTCTCTCTGAATCTGTAGTGTCTTCACCAGGACGCTTTCTTTTTCACCTTTTAAGTATTTTACTAATTTTTAGGGAATAAAGCACAATTACAAAATGAGGAGGCACGCTTGATACACATAAACAAAGCTGCACAAGTGTAGCAACTGAATAAACAACACCAAAAGGCAGAGACACTATTAACACCTCACTAGCTTACATTTTACTAAAGCACATTTCTGGGGGTTACTACCATAAAACAATAAAAACAATTTCCAGTTGCGTTTCTGCTAGTGGAATCTGTTATAAACTGGTAGTAAACTCGATCTAATTGCATTTTTGATAATACCGATAGCTGGAATTGTGTGGGATTTTACGTTATTATGGTGAAATGTGTTTCCCCTTCACTGATATAAAAAACAAATACATTTTCAGAATCTTCTCTTCATTCCTATCGTGCTTTCAGTTTGGGTGATTTGGCGTTCGACTGCCATTTCTTGTAAACACAAAGGCAAATCGTGCATAAGCGAATTCGGTCTTGTTATATATGATATCATTCCCCTATTTATAAATCGTGCATGATCGAATTCATGTAATGTAAACACGTGTTATATGAGGACTGACTGTACATTAAAATTTTGCAGTATATTTTGAGAGGCAATAAATTATTACATAGCAGTTTAATTTGAATATTCTCTCCATTACACTACATACATGTTGTATTATCTTACAAAAAACTTGTTTATATATGAATCCAAAAAGGTATTCTTTAACTGATAAAAGTATGCATTGAAATGCTCATCCAAATGAATCACATGTTGAATTTCCATCAATATTTAATTGGGCACTCTTAATAATAGATCAATAGCTCTGATAGCATTTCTTTATATGTTATTAAACTTTATGACCTCCACAATTGTATCCCACTTTGTAAACAGGTAGTACACTCTTTTATTTAGCATTAGCATTAGTAGAGGCATATGATGCAAGAAAGCAAGCTTATTCAGCATCAGCCAAAAAAAAAAAAAACAACCACTACTCCCATTTCACCCCTCCGTTCGTTCGAAATACCTGTCCAGCTGAGCCTTAAATTTGTTTAGGCTATCAACTTCAACAACAAGCGATGGGAGTCTATTCCACAAACCAACTGCCCGCTGGCTAAAGGCAAATTTCCGCACATCTATCCGACATCCGTCCTTCCTCAATTTGAATTTATGCCCTCTCAGGTGATTATTCTGAGCAAGAGGAAGAATCCCATCGGCATTGAGCATGCTCAAGCCATTCAAAGCCTTATACACCTCTATCAGATCACCTCGCCAATGCCTAGTCTCCAGGCTCTGTAATTTGCAAAACTTAAGCCTTTCTTCGTAAGAGCAACCCTTTGTTCCATTCACTAATCTTGTTGCCCTTCTCTGTACTCGTTCCAGCAGCTCTACATCCTTCTTGAAATGAGGCCTCCAGACCTGTATACAGTACTCAAGGTGTGGCCTGACCAATGCCTTATACAAGGGAATAATCACATCCCTGTCCCTGCTAGAAAACTTCCTGTATATCATTGACAAAACACCATGAGCTACTCTTGCAGCTCATCTGCACTGCTCAGAGAACTTCATTTCACAGTGCTTTTCATTAGTCTGAAAAATACAGACCATTTCTAAAATGTAGTTATTTATTTTTTAAAATTTCTTAATTTTCTTCTAAATTTCTAAATTAAAAGTTTACTTGAAAAAATTATAAAATGTACAGTTAACAGTAAAAACAGCAATCAGATTTTTGATAAAATCAGTAATTAGTTCATAGTTCATACTTGGTGAAAGGAATTCATTTCTGAAAACTTGTTAGGCAAATCACTTTTTCACATAGATATCCATAATAATGAAGACAGGGACCAAGAAAATACTTTTACCACAACAAAAATTTAATTTAAAAAAAAAAAAAAAAAAATTACACATCCAACACACAAATTTTTGTTTATAAAATTTAATTAGTTTCTTTCTTGGAATCTGGACCGCTTTCTTGAGCAGATATTGGGATATATTTTTTTGGAAACATGAATCAAATTTCAAATACCTGAATGACTGCTTTTTGTTATATAAGCCACTAAGACTAAGCCACTAATGGTTCTAAGGTGATTGGAATGATTCTGATGATTATAAAGAATCTGAGCCATTCTAATCACCTCAGCTGCATTCAGGATCTGATCACAATGAGCTAGCTGATCCATGGCTTTGTCAAATAATAAAAAATCATTCCCTAGAAATTTGTAGTAAGTTCTCAAACCTTTTAAAATCCTTCAATCACCAAGTTCTTCATCATAAATTTTCCTCTCTTCTAACTTTTAACAATTATAACAATTCTTCCTCATGAGATTCTAGAAACTCAACAATACTGCTTCTTGAAATGTCCTTTTGAACTGAAGGCACAATATCATCCTTGTGTGCAAAGCATCCATTCAAGGTTTCAGTAAGAGTTTCCCACAAATGCTATTCATGCCGGATTGAATCATATCAATTCATGTAATTTCCTCCAAACACTATTCATGTCATTTCTTCCTACACATTTTTAATATATTTTTTTTATTATTCTATAATGTAATCTTTCCAAAATTAAATTTATGTTTTGACAACTCAGTTATATCAACAAGAGGGTAGAGCATATATCTCAAATAATATATAATAAGTATTAAAAGCATTTATGATGCCCTGATATATGGGTTGAATCAAAGATAGTACGTGGAGGCAAAGCAACTACCTCAACATTTGCAGAAAGGTATTTCAAAACAATATATCTAACAATGAATCTTGTATAAAGGAATTACATAGAACACCATCTACTTCATAAACAAGTTTTCTGCCAATTAAGCTTCCATATACTCTAACCGGAAATACTGGTTTTTGAATATGTCTTAACGGCATTGGAAATCTCTGAATGAAAGACACAGAGTGATATTATTTTATATAGGATAATTCCTGGGCATTTCTTCTAAGCTGTAGTAAGAAAATCTTTTGCAGCCTTGGATTTTGAAAATTCTTTCATCATGTGATGCATCTCCATTTTGGCAACTGTTTCCAGAAAAATCCTATCATTAACATTAAAATCTATATTTGGAAAATAACATTCATCATCAATGCATTTAATTCTTCTGGAAATGTTGACACTGCTTCCAAATCTGCAACTGCTGACTCATCAATCATGTCAGGTTATGAAAAAATTGCATAATACTTTTAAACATTGAAATAAACCACAGCTGTTTGTAAAAGTCTCAGTAGATGATGGTCCTTGTTTTGTCACGATACGCTTACAGAAATTCTTGGCCTTGGCTTGAATAATTTAAAGGCTAATCAGAATGGATCACTGATTTTGGTGCTGTGTTCTACAGAAAATTTCGAGTTATAGCCGCTGCACTTGAATGAACTTTCTGTTCATTTATCTTAATAGTTCTTACAGTTGACTGCAAGTGTCCTTTACATGAAAAGTGTATTGTAAACATCCACTGGGCAATTTCCTATTTCAAGGGCACCTCCGTAGCTGGGTGGGCAGGAGCATCAGTGTGTAGCACACGCTCCTTGATTAGACCAGGGTTCGAGCCCGTGATCACCAAATATGGAGGATGCAGAAAGGCCAGGGAATGACCACCGCATATCCCCGGAGCAGTATGGCCTTAGTTGCTAATGCTCCTAAAAACCAAATAACAACAACAACAACAACAACCTATTTCAAGTCAACGTCCATTTTAATACTCAGAGTAATGAACTGCACTGACTTCCAAGAATATTTATTAGATAATAAGGAGCACTTTGAAACCATGAAAACTTAATTAACCCATTCCTTCATGAGTTTGCCAAATATGTATGGGTTCGCAGTTGTGAGGTTTCCGGTATGACTGTCTCTGTAAAGCGAATTTTTTCATGAAATTCTTTAAATTTAAAAGATGAAAACTTTGTATCTAAATTCTTTTAAATATTAATTTGCACTTGCTTTGACCTGATTGTGCGATATGCAAGTGAATTATTGCAAAATCAAATCAGAAATTTAACAGTTTGTAAAAAAAATTAAAAAAAAAAACTTGTAAAAAAATTAATTTTTAAAAAAAGTTTTGGCTATTATTATATTTAATGCAGTACCATCCACTATATAATGCCATTTATTTATCACGTAATTTGATTTCATAAATTTCTAAATCTGAATTTCGGATAATTTCAATTTTTTAAACCCAAATTGGACAACTTAACTTTTTAGATATCAACTGGAACTTCTGGGATGGTCACTTACACGGTCAAAGAACATCTTTGGATTTACTGGATGACTGTTTTTACACCAGCATGATAGAGAGACAACAAGACTAAACTATACTCTAGATTTGATTATCTGACTCTCCATGCATTAAGACTTTTCATGTGAAGGAACCTAGATTGTAGGGCTCTGATTGTACTGATGTGTAATTTATTTAAAATATAACTACCTGTACAGGATAAAAGGATTTTGCTTCCACAAATTGGAAGTTTAAAATGAAAGACTCATTTTTAAGAAAGTATAATATTTGAAATTGGTTGTTCATTAAATTACTAAAATTTCAATATATATTTCAACAGAGATGAGACAGAGACATAATTTTGGTATTTTTGGAAACAGTGAATCGATTTCCTTTAGAATCTGCAACTTTTGCTCTAGAGCCATGAATTTTTTATTTTTATTTTTTTTTTTTGGTCAGCATTATTACAACACACATAGTAAATGTCTAATATGTATACTATATAAAAGTAATTTATATAGTATAAATTATTGGAAATATCTGACAGAATGGAAAATACTGTCTTAAAATATAACTGCAAATATATGAATTACATTATAAGCAGCATTATATTTATATATCACAATTTTCAAAATAATGAGAGGCATTACCTCAATACATGCAGGTAGGACATTGCTTCACTAACTCTCTCTCTCTCTCTCTCTCTCTCTCTCTCTCTCTCTCTCTCTCTCTCTCTCTCTCCTTGAATATAAATGAATATTAAAATAATGGAATGAATTCTACCCTCAGAGGCAAACCATTAGCAATCCAATGTACCCCAAACCCGTTACCAAAATCAGAATTCCAACGAACGACAATGAGTGGGAGAAGACATTGTCTGTAAATTAAAAATTAATACAAATAACTTTCGAAAATCCTAAAAACTTATTTATTATCCTTAGGTGGATGGGACTTTTCGGCGTTAGTTGTGATCACAGGATAGTAAACAAAATGAATTGTTGAATTTATATATGACAGATTATTGTCATATATAAATTCAACATTCAAATGCTGTCACGGAGCATGCATACAAAAAGACCAGGAATCAGAAATGGGGTAGGGGCGTCATACATTAATCGAATTATGAGTTAATTTAATTGCCAGCATCTCAGCTATTAATAATTTTGTAGAGTTATGTTGGATGTTAATAATTTTCGCGTCATTAAATAAAAACGTATGGTCTTCACTAATAAGCATGGAAAGCCAATTCTGAGGCTGAGGAGCGTAAAGTATGTACTGAAGCTGTGTGTTGTTTTATTCTTGTATGCAGGGTAAAGCATGTAGATCCCTGATAGGACGAGTTCTATCAGGGACTCATCCTATCAGGGATCTACACGCTCTACTCTGCATACAAGAATAAAACAACATACGGCTTCAGTATGTGCTTTATGCTCTATGGCCTCAGAATTGGCTTTCCATGCTATTAATGAAGACCATACATTTTTATTTAATGACACTAAAATTATTAACGTCCAACATAACTATACAAAATTAGACTGGAAACCTTTTAGGGCTAAAGCCTCATGTTGGGAGTAAGTTTACTGACATATAAGTTAGCGCTATTGCATTATTTTAATATGCAGCAACCTACTAAAGTAGGTATATAATTGGCATCATTTAAGTATATCTCATATTGTGAATACCTACTAAAGTAGTACATGATGCCAATTATGTACTACTTTAGTAGGTTGCTGCGCATTAAAATGATGCAACTTATATGTTACTATACAAAATTATGAATAGTTGAAAAGCTGGCAATTAAAATAACTCGGTTCGATTAATGTATGATGTCCCTATCCCAGTTCTGATTCCTAGTCTTTTGTGTACATACTCCACGACAGCAAATAATCTCTCATATATAAATTCAACAATTCATTTTAAGTTTACTATCCTGTGATCATGACTAAGGTAGAAAAGTCTTATCCCCTTAAGGAAAAACTAAGTTTTTAGGATTTTCGAAAGTTATTTGTATTAATTTTTAATTTATAGACACAATGTCTTCTCTCACTCGTTGTCGTTCATTGGAGTTCTGATGTATTTTGATGATGGGTTTGGAGCCCTCGGACCATGGATGCCAGATACATTGGATCACTAACGGTTTGCCTCCGAGAGTAGAATTCATTTCGTTATTTTAATATTTGTTTAAATTCAAGGAGAAAGTTAGTGAAGAAACGTCTTACATGCATATATTGAGGTAATTCCTCTCATTATTGTGAAAATTGATCAGTAATGTAGAATATACTGAGCCTCGTTGCTCTTTCATTTACTAATTAAAAAAGCACAATACACAACATGGAATTTAGCACTGCATCACTTACTGAGAACTTTCAAAAAGCCGGGACAGCATGGCAGACAAAACAGGTAAATCTGCCATTACTGCTGTTGTAATAACAGCATTTGGAGTGTCTGAACTTCTGCATGCCTTTAGACTCCCTCCAGTAGATGGCTTCAGTCCAAGAATCCATACCAAATGCTGTATAATAACAAAAATAAATTCTTAAAATACTGTTTATACTAATACAAATGTTTAAATCAGTATTATATGATAGATGTAAAAAAAAATAATAAAATAATAAAGTTAAAAATCCTCCTCACCAATTACTTTTAATTCATTGGAGGAGGAAGGGAAAGACAGAGAGAGAGGAACAGAAAACAACCCCATTCCCTAACTTAAAAAAATTTAATCTGATTAAACAGGAGAAAAAAATTATAAGTTTTATGTAACTTACATTATTTATTTATTTTGGCTACTTCCAACTTCATGTTCATATTCAATAAAAATGCGTCAAAAATGAATATAAGAATAACGCAAATTTTTAGTCAATGCTTTAATTATACTTTACTCAGCATATTTTGAGTTTTAAAAATCAGAATCCAAAGGAGGAAATTAATTCCTTAAATTAGAAAACATCATATACGCTATAAGAGAAAGCATATTAAATAAAATGCTTAGGGGACACACACACACACACACACACACACACACACACACACACACACACACACACACACACCTAGTAACTAGATAAGCACAGAAGTTGAATAAAGATAAAAGAAAATAGAATGATACCAACTTTAAAAAAGTTGGAGATCACTTAAATGTAAGTAGGAGGAAAACAGGAGATTTTTGGATCAAAACAAGCAATTTTAAAAAGTGGTTTATAAAAAACAAGAGGAATAGAGCAAAAGCAAGAATTTTTTTTTTTTTTTTTTTTATATCCACACTGCTCTACAAATTAAATTGAAAACAAGTGCATTTTATATTAAAATGCAGATGCAGTATTGGTTTAGCAGTACAATATGCTTTCAAACATTAGCTAACCTAGGATTTTTCTGTCCATGGATTTCCGCTTGTATTTCCTGTTAGATATAAACTGATTTGATTGTTTCAAAGAACATACTCTTACAGACATTACCCTCTTCAGAAATGGCGAGTCAAAGTTTTGCTCAGATTTTCTCTTTCTGGTGAAGCAATTCCAAAGCTTCACTAGAAGGAGATCTGAATTCAGTTTTTTATTTTCCTCATCTGGCTGAATATTCTCTCACACTCAGCATTGTTATAAGGAATTATTAAAATCCCAAGCATGACTTGGGATAAACTATTATATACCAAGCTTCCTTGTGTACTTTTTTAGTTACCCAACCAAGGACCACTGTACATCAATTCTTTCATAATAGCATCTGGTAAGTTCTTACACTGACAGCACTGATGCTGCAAAACATCTGTTGCTCCATCTTTTTTTTTTTCTTTTTTTAACTTTAATAATGCCAATGGAAATAAAATATTCCAAATTTCAAACTGAACTGTCAAATGATGAAATATGTGCTACCTCTACATTTATAAGAACAGTTTTTAATGGGTACTTGTGCACCACGTAGCCACATGCAGCAATTAAGTACCTCCTCACTGAAAAAAAGAACAGAATTTTCTTGTCTTGGTTTAGATTCTTCATGATCTTGACAGAAGAAATGCCAATGACTGAGTTTAGCATTAGCAGAGGTATATGGTGCAAGAAAGAAAACTTATATAGCATCAGCCAAAAACTCTTCCCATTTCGCCCATCCATTCACTGTAAATGTTTGTTTAGTTCTGCCTTGAACCTATTTAAGTTGTTGACCTCGACTACAACAGATGCAGATTTGTTCCAACTATAAATCACCCGCTGACTAAAGGCAAATTTCCTTCGTATCCATTCAACAATAGTCTTTCCTCTATTTGAATTTATGTCCCCTCAGGTGAGTAATCTGAACACGAGGAAGAATCCCATCGGCATTGAGCTTCCTCAAACCATTCAAGGCCTTATACACCTCAATTAGATCACCTCGCAGGTGCCTAGTTTCCAGATGCTGCAATTTGCAGCACTCAAGCCTTTCTTGGTAACAGCGATCCTTTGTTCCACTCACCAATCTCACTGTCCATCACCGTACTCATTTCAGCAGCTCTACATCCTTCCTAAAATGAGGCCTCCAGACCTGTATGCAGAACTCAAGGTGTGGCCTGACCATTGCCTTATACGAGGGGACAATCACCTCCTTATCCCTGCTAGCAAAATTCCTGTATATCATTGATGAGCTACTCTTGCAGCCTGTCTGCACTGCTCAGAAAACTTCATATCTCACTGCACAATTAACCACAGGTCTTTTTGATTCTCCACTACCCTTAGGGTAGTGCCACCCAGTTGGTAAGTTACTCTGAGGTTACTGCTACCCATATGCAGCACTTTACATTTGTCAATGTTAAACTTCAGTTGCCATCTCTCAACCCATCTGCTCAACTTTTCTAGATCCTGTTGCCATAGTGTACTATCATTACTGTCGTTAACAACCCTGCCAACCTTCGTATCATCTGCAAACTTAGACATTAACCCTGATATAGAGTAAACCCTCGCTAATCCAGATTAATCGGGGGGGGGGGGTCATCTGGATTAAGCGATAATCCGGATTGGTGAAGCAAAAGATAGCCCTAAAAGACAAAAAACTTAGAACACAAATACATGCAAAATTTAATGATGTAGGTAGTGCTGATGCAAATTAATAAAAAAATAGCCTTTATTTAAAAACTATAAAAAGACAATACATTTCTCCATCAAGAGATGGATAAATGTGTTGTCTTTTTATACATTTATCAGGTGCCACTGGCGTCGCATTCCAATGCCACCTGAACAATTCAAGTTGTTCTATCACTTTGAGCTTGTTAATGATAGTTAAAATAACATGTTTTCTTTTTATTCCAATCCACCCCAATTCCAATTCTTTAAAACCCATAATTATATAAAATATGTTAACTTATGTGCATATATATACGTATAAGTACACAAATGAAGCGATATAAGCAATAACATCCATCTGACTGAGAGCCAACAGCGATATTGAACAACATGCAAAACAATGTAATTCCGTCTCTCTCTCTCTCTCTCTCTCTACGCAGTCAGAGTGACTCGCCTACTTTCCTAATGTCTTTCAAAAGCACTCAATTGTGAACAGAATTTTTCATATTTCGATCCACATTATCCATCATCAGGATTAATGGTAACAGGATTAGCAAGGTTTCACTGTACAATCATCAATATTATTGATAAATACAGAAAATAACAATGGCCCCCAACACTGAACCCTGGGGAACTCCACTAATAACATAATATTATACACTAGGAAATATGCCTAAGGTAAAGAGAAAAACAGCACAAACTAGGATAGATGATACCATCCTTTACCCTCAAATAGTTCAGAAGATGGAAATAGCAAGAGTTAAACAGAAAATGTTTAACTCTTGTCCCATCCCAATAGGTTCCAGAGACCAGCTATTAGGAGAGACTTACAACTCTGGTATACAACATGTCTTTTTTAATGCACATATCAAAGGCTTTTTTTTTTAATTTTTTTTTATTACTTAATTTGTTATAATTCATGAAAGACAACACTTTCTGGCATAGTAAGCACCTAAGTACATTAAAGGTGAGAACAGTCAAATCCAAAAACTAAAAAGGGACCGAAACAGACATAGACTTCAGATATTAATAACGATTTCATCATTAAGTATATAACATCTCTGTAGTTCTTTGTGAATAGATATACATACAGAAAAACCTCATACTTCGTTATAAGTAAACCAGAAACAGCATTTCTAAGCAATCAAGAATGGTGATGATGAAATATCAAGGATTACTAGTTATTATTTTGGGAAGGGAAAAGACATTCTTATTAAACCAGGGAAAGAACTTATTCTTATTAAATCATGGCTAATAAGAATAAGTTCACTGAACATCTGGAAATGTAACCTCATTCAATTATGGTTTACAGTAGTAGTGTGGTATGTATTGCATGCTCTCTCTCTCTCTCTCTCTCTCTCTCTCTCTCTCTCTCTCTCAAATTGTATTGCATGCTCTATCTCACAAATTGTATGCACAATTTGTCCTGGAGAGAGATGGAGAGGTCGAAAAAAAAAGTTTCAGATACTTGTAAAACAAAGTTAACTAGTAATATATATATATTAATAATGGTGATTTCCTTACCTGTAATGTTGTGAGAACCAGATGCCAAGCACTCCCTAAAACAGCTCCATGACAATGAGCTAAACTCAAGACTGCCCGCATGCACTGAAGATTTTTTGCTGTCAGCTTTGAAAAGAAAACTATTTTGTTGAAAATAATCAACATTATGAGAGACTTCAGCTAAGAACACTTAAGAGAATAAATTGAGATATGAATAAATAATGTTGTTGTTGTTATTTGGTTTTTAGGAGCATTAGCAACTAAGGCCATATTGCTCCGGGATATGCGGTGGTCATTCCCTGAATGACCTTTCCGCATCCTCCGTATTTGGTGGTGACGGGCTCGAACCCCGGTCTAATCAAGAAGCGTGTGCTACGCACTGCTGCTCCTTCCCACCTGGCTACGGAGGCGCCATATAATAAATAATGTAAATATTCTAGTGTGATCAAAACGTTTAGACTCATCACTTGTACAAACTACTAACTTTTGTACAAACTATGAGAGTTATCCCAAAAATAATGCACATTGTGTATGTGATCCTCACTACATATGCCCATGCAACTGACATTTATCAGGATAATAATATGAAGTTTAAGCTCAACATCAGTGTGCTTGAAACAGTTCTTGCATTGAATGTTTGTATAGAGGCATTTGAAAATAGATAGCGATAGTGCTTCAGGTCAGATTACAGATTCTAAAAAAAAAATCTTTTTTCATCAAAATTGAACTTTACGTGGTTGAACACTGACACAAATTTATGAATTGTTGTTAGACGTGTGTGGTGAATTAACAGTAAATTGCAATTGCAACATGATTTCAGTTTGATCTTAACGATCTCGTCCAGGTCAGACCAACATTAAAGCCAAGCAATGCTGAGGGACCAAGATTGTCTATGGAAAAAAAGATAAGCAATGCTCAGGGGACCAAGAATGTCTATGGAAAACACATCGGCAGTCATTATTATCACTATTTTGGAGGAAGAAAGATGAATCACCTGTGAAGAAACAGCCAATGAAACTGGAATACCAAAATCAACTGTTCTCTGAATTTTAACTGAGGTATAACAAAAACAAAATATTGCTTCCCGATGGGTCCCACATTTGTCATCAGATGAATAACAATCAAAGTATAAAAAAATTGCAATGCAATTACTCACATGTTACTGGCAAGAAGCTGAAGAATTTTTAACATGCATCGCTGCCATTAATGAGACATGGACATGTGAATTTGAACCTGAACTGAAGTCACAATTAGCTTAGTGGAAGCACCATCATCAGCATGCCACTCTAAATGTTGTTGGAAATAATCAGAGGTGAAAGAAATGGCCATCGTGGCCAATGATTATGAAGCCATTATTGCTACTGATTAATTATGTGCTCCTTGACAGATCAGTAACTGGTGACTATTAGGTAACATTTTTGTCAGAAATTATACATGAAAATTCCTCAGAAGCAGCCACAGATGTTGAAAGCTGGTGCACTTCTACATGACAACACAAGGTCTCATATCATAGAGTCTGTACAATTTGTTTTCACCAATTACAAGCGAGAAGCTACTTCACCCTTGTAATCCTGATACGAGTCCTTGAAATTATGATCTATTTCTCATGGAATCTGCATGGGCAAGGGTTTGTCTTTATAAGTAGCTATTGCAGCTCTGATGACCCAATGCATCAAGACAGCTTAACTTTAGCAAACAGTTAAACAGCATTCAAAGTCCACCCAAACGTTGGGAAAGAGTCACAGCATGAAGAAGATTAAACTGAAGGTTTTCAGTTTAATAAATAGATGTATATTTATTTATAAAATAAATTCATTTTAAATTAACCACTTTTGCACATTACTTTTGAGATAATCCTCATATGTAGTTAGTACAAAATTCACGTGCTAGATGGTGGTAGAATGCATCTCTGACAAATAATAATAAACACGTTTGTTTTAATTTCATTATAATGAAACTTACTTATAATAAATTTATGCCACATATTATTTACATATTAACAGCAGATCAAAAGCAATATTTATAGTACTTTACAATTACAATGCAATGATTATACACTACGACAGATAATAAAACTGAGAAATCAGGTTTCACTAAATTTGACCTTACTTGTGTGTGATAATTATCGTCTCCATTAATTGCAGACTTATATCCTTTTCTTAGATGAAATTCTCAGTGGTATATATAGCCTGAAAAATACATACCATTACAGGTCCTTGTTGAGCTCCAAGTGGCAATGAGGCTGTAGGTAGAGGAGTTCCCACTGCAACTACCTGCTGTCTCATATCGTGCAACTCGTTACTTCCAATAAAGAGACCTAGTGGCTGCTGACTCACGCAGTTGCCTCCAGCTGATATATTATGAGATAAATCTTGACTATTCACCCTTCCGTGACCCACTGTTTGAGATATGTAAAGCAAATTAAAACTATTAAAATGAAATAAAACTCAGAGGTCAAATCTGCTTTCTCCTCCATAGCATTTTCAAAATATTAAATTTTGAAATAAAATTTTAAAAACAGTAAAAATAAAGAATAACACAGTTCAATATGCTGTAGATCTATTTGCAATTTGGGCGAAATTACATTCCCAGAAAAAAATAATAATAACAATAACATTTTATTTTATGAATATCATTTGATGCATGATCTATGATGCAGTAGTGTTATTGTGGTTCCGGAGACTGTGTGTGGAGACTGATTGAAGTATTACTCTTTAATGAGATAAAATAAAAAATATATATTTTTTGTTTTGTTTTATTTATTTATTTATTTTATTTTGAGATAAAAAAACAAAAAAAAAAAACCAGTAAAAATAGAATAACACAGTTCAATATGCTGAAGATCTAGACTTGCAATTTGGGTCAAATCATATTCACCAGAAAAAAAATAATAAATAATAATAACATTTTATTTTATGAATATCAGAGACAAACAAAGTTGAAAACAAACTAGCACATATGACTTTGAGGCAACTACTGCACTTAACAGGTGAAACAGGACCAAGGTGTGTCTGCCAGGGGCAAAGGTTGATGGGGTTGTAGAGCAGATATCATCTTTTAACGGCACAAAAGGTGATATTGTTGTACACGTTTGCACTAATGACCTTAAGAGTAAGAGATCTGCAGATTTACTTAACAAGTACAGGTCAATGCTGAAAAAAAAATCGCAAGTCAGGGATAATATGAAAGTGTCTGCAATTCTGCCCAGACACAATAGGAGGGAGTATATGATGAGAGAATTATCAATCAATTCGGCGCTGGAGAGATTGTGCAAGGTTCATGGGTTAGAATTTTTTTCAGCGTGGTCTGTGCTTGCTAACAGGAGAGACTGCTTCTACAGGGATGGGATACACTTAAATAGAAAGAGTGCAAGAATATTTGCTGATGCTATTGAGGCAGTGTTAGGAGGGTCGGAAAACTGCTAGTTTCGAGGGGGATTCACAGACTAAAAGATTAACGGTAGCCGCAGGCAGAAGTGAAAGTGATCCTTGCACTGCTTCTATTGTAATGAGCAGCAGCCGCCTAGAGAGCAAGTTGCTGGGGATTTCAAGAGATACTGGGAGTCATCATGGAACAAGTAAATACATGGGCTGTGTTAGGGTAACTAAGAGTAAGAACAAGTGCATGTATACTTGCATGTACACTAATGCTAGAAGTATATTAAATAAAATTGATGAATTTGAAGTTCTGATTAAGACAGCAAAGGCAGATATTGTTGGGATATCAGAGACATGGTGTCACACAGATATAAGCAATGCAGAATTGGAATTTGGAGAGTACAATGTGTACAGAAAGGACAGACAGGGTAGGAAGGGAGGAGGGGTTATGTTGTTAGTTAAGAAACACATAAAATGT
Organism: Mastigoproctus giganteus; assembly: GCF_048544385.1. NCBI lineage: Eukaryota > Metazoa > Arthropoda > Arachnida > Uropygi > Thelyphonidae > Mastigoproctus > Mastigoproctus giganteus. Next base: position 225,970,028 of record NC_143576.1, on the reverse strand, counting down.
AAGGAAGTGCATCCAGTTGACACAGGTGGACAGTGCAATGTTGAGTCTGTTTGGTGTGACAAACACTGGGAAAGGGAAAATGAGAGTAGGAGTATGTTATAGGCCTAATGACATTGATGAATACAAAGAAAAGTTGTGCAGAGAAACAGAATGGGCCAGTAAATCAGAATGCCTTGTAATGGGGGATTTTAACTTTCCAGATATTAACTGGAACTTGTGCTTTGGTCATTCGCACATTAGTAAGACTTTTGTGGATTTATCGGAGGGTTGTTTTCTACAGCAACATGTTCGAGGGGCAACCAGAGGGAATAATACCCTTGATCTGATTATCCGCAGTGATGATGCATGCATTAGGAATTTGCAGATAAAGGAACCACTAGGTGACAGTGATCACAGTGTACTGATGTGGGATTTACTTAAATATTGTAGCTACGATCAAGGGCAAAGGGAAGGGTTTTTGTAAAGGTGACTACAGAGGTCTCAGGCAGATTTTAAATTCTATAGAGCGGGATCAATTGATGATGTTACCAACAATGAATTCTAAATGGGAAGCCTTCAGGGACTTAATCTTGGAGGCTACTGGGCTTTTCATACCAACTAAGAAATACTGTTCAAGGCAGGCCTAAATGGAAGTCAGATGAATTAAATGAGGCTTGTGGCAGAGAAGAAAAATGCATGGGATGCATATAAATTATCAGGCGACACAGAAGCCTATGGCAGATAAAAGCTAGTCTGTAATCAGGTCACAAAAGAGGTTAGGCAAAGGCAGGTTATGAGAAACCTTTGGCAAAGGATGCAAAGAAAAACAGCAAAGAGTTCTTTATGTATGTAAACTTTAAGAGGAAGGGGATGAATCAGATTGGTCCACTTTATATCGATGGTTCAACTGTTGATGATCCTGCTCAGCTAGCTTAACAAACTAAATGAGTATTTTAGTATCTACATTCACACATGAGGAGTTATTCAAGGAGGGGAATGCCAGAAGTTTATCAAACTCTAACAGGGAGATAAGTGATTTTGTGATAACTGAGCAAAGTGGAGGAGAAATTGTTGAAGTTAAACATAAAAAAGGCACCTGGGGCAGATGGAATCTATCCAATTATAATGAAGGAGGCAGCAAGGGAAGTAAGCAAACCCTTAGCCATAAGTCAGGAGAGATCCCCATGGACTGGAGATGTGCAAAAGTATTCCCAATTCACAAAGGGGGTTCAAAGGGTGACAGAAATAATTACAGACCTGTTAGTTTAACTTCTGTTCTAGGGAATATAATGGAGTCACTGGTTAAATAGGTGATACAGGATCATCTACACAAGACAGCAGCAATAGTTCAGACACAGCATGGGTTTGTTAAGGAGAAGTCTTGTCTGACCAATTTGAATGGATACTACGATGTGGTCACAAAGGAACTGGATGCAAAAAATAATTTTGATATCATATACTTTGATTTCAGGAAAGCTTTTGATACTGTTGCACATGGAACACTGCTGTAAAAATTGTAGCGGTATGGCATTAATGGCAAGTTACTGCAATGGATAAAGGATAAATGGTCACAGAAAAATTTCAACTAAATAAACTATGAGCAGAAACACTATGATTTTTTAGTGTTTCTCACCAACCATTGAAGTAAAAACGAAAGACGCAAAAAACCAAATTCTTAAAATTTTAATATTTACAATAAATTTATTTACAAACAAAACAAAATACCATATTACTGATGATAGCAATTTTAAAATAAGACAACTGTGATATACAGTAAATATACAAGGTGATAATACAGATACCGAATTTAAAATACAATAAAATATACTAGGTTAAAAGCGCTAAAATACTAACTGAAGCTTTCAAAGGCTTCTGCCTTCTTTCTCAACAGTGTACTTCTATTCTGCGATGCATCATTAAATACCAGCAGGTTCACGGTGCGTCTCACGTAAACGTATACTGTTCCCGTTGGAACCAGAAGTGGCTCGGGAGCGTTTCAGGCAAAAACGTTCATCCCCTCCAAGGATTACCGCCTCAAAGAGGGGATGAATGCGTGTGCCCCTATCTTTATTTATATTATTCTCAATAGAACTTATTCGTAAGCTCTCGAGCCACTTGCGGTCCCAAAATCTATGCGCCCGATCAGTGATGACAGCTTCATCTGGGGAGATTCGATGTTGCTTCTCCCAGAAATGTTCAGCTACGGCGGATTTACCATAGTCTGCATTTCTTATCGCATTTGTGTGCTCCCCCAGACGATCTTTGAGACGCCGTTTTGTTTCTCCCACATAACACTCCCCACACTCCGGGCATTTAATACTATATACGACCCCACTTATATTTTCATTTAAGACAGGGTCCTTGACCTGTGACACAATTGTGTGCAGCTTCCTGCCTGGGAGCTGCACACAACGTGTCTGGTAATTCCTTAATATACGAGCTAAACGTTCGGATAAACCCGGATAGTAGGGGATGTATGCGGTGGCTACTGGCATGAAGGACTCACTTCTACTCTGCCCTCCACTAATGTATTTCTCTATGATCCTCCGGGGGTAGCCACGCTTCAAAAGATCCGCCGTAACACGTTCATACTCCATTTTTCTATCCTCTGAGGTACTATAATGAGATTTTGCCCTATCCACTAATGCTCTTACCACACTGTTCCTGTGATGGTTTGTCTGAGCTGAGTTGTAGTGTGAGTATTGGCCTTTGCACATAGATTTTCTAAATACTTTTGTTTTCAAATGCTGGCCTTCTCTACAAATCAGCACATCCAGGAACGGCAAAACCCCTCCTTCCTCTACCTCAGAGGTGAATTGTATGAACGGGGAGAAGCTATTAAGAAAATTCAATGTATCATCCTCACTCCCTTTCCGAATAACTGAAAACGTATCATCAACATACCTTTTTTCCACGGACGCATAGGGAGAACTGTAGTATTAAATAGTCTAGACTTGAGCTCCTCCATCGCTAAATTAGCTATGATGGCACTGATGGGGGAGCCCATAGCTGCACCGTTAACCTGCTTGTACATGGTGTTATTAAATACCATAGTAGTGCTCGAAAGGCATAACTCTATGCCTTTACATATGTCCTCTAAGTTTAGTTGCGTCCTATTGTTCAAGGTGGTGTCTCTTTCTAAGGCCATGTACGCACAATGTATTCCATGGTCAATTGGGATGCAGGTAAACAACGATGTCACATCAAAGGATATCATAACCTCGTTTTCTTCTATACATTGTCCTCTTATGAATTGTACAAATTCTTTGCTATCTCTGATACTATGTTCAGAGAGTCCAACTAATGGTGACAGTAGTTTACCTGCATCCCAATTGACCATGGAATACATTGTGCGTACATGGCCTTAGAAAGAGACACCACCTTGAACAATAGGACGCAACTAAACTTAGAGGACATATGTAAAGGCATAGAGTTATGCCTTTCGAGCACTACTATGGTATTTAATAACACCACGTACAAGCAGGTTAACAGTGCAGCTATGGGCTCCCCCATCAGTGCCATCATAGCTAATTTAGCGATGGAGGAGCTCGAGTCTAGACTATTTAATACTACAGTTCTCCCTATGCGTCCGTGGAAAAGGTATGTTGATGATACGTTTTCAGTTATTCGGAAAGGGAGTGAGGATGATACGTTGAATTTTCTTAATAGCTTCTCCCCGTTCATACAATTCACCTCTGAGGTAGAGGAAGGAGGGGTTTTGCCGTTCCTGGATGTGCTGATTTGTAGAGAAGGCCAGCATTTGAAAACAAAAGTATTTAGAAAATCTATGTGCAAAGGCCAATACTCACACTACAACTCAGCTCAGACTAACCATCACAGGAACAGTGTGGTAAGAGCATTAGTGGATAGGGCAAAATCTCATTGTAGTACCTCAGAGGATAGAAAAATGGAGTATGAACGTGTTACGGCGGATCTTTTGAAGCGTGACTACCCCCGGAGGATCATAGAGAAATACATTAGTGGAGGGCAGAGTAGAAGTGAGTCCTTCACGCCAATAGCCACCGTATACATCCCCTACTATCCGGGTTTATCCGAACGTTTAGCTCGTATATTAAGGAATTACCAGACACGTGTGCAGCTCCCAGGCAGGAAGCTGCACACAATTGTGTCACAGGTCAAGGACCCTGTCTTAAATGAAAATATAAGTGGGGTCGTATATAGTATTAAATGCCCGGAGTGCGGGGAGTGTTATGTGGGAGAAACAAAACGGCGTCTCAAAGATCGTCTGGGGGAGCACACAAATGCGATAAAAAATGCAGACTATGGTAAATCCGCCGTAGCTGAACATTTCTGGGAGAAGCAACATCGAATCTCCCCAGACGAAGCTGTCATCACTGATCGGGCGCATAGATTTTGGGAACGCAAGTGGCTCGAGAGCTTATGAATAAGTTCTATTGAGAATAATATAAATAGAGATAGGGGCACACGCATTCATCCCCTCTTTGAGGCGGTAACCCTTGGAGGGGATGAACGTTTTTGCCTGAAACGCTCCCGAGCCACTTCCGGTTCCGACGGGAACAGTATACGTTTACGTGAGACGCACCGTAAACCTGCTGGTATTTAATGATGCATCGCAGAATAGAAGTACACTGTTGAGAAAGAAGGCAGAAGCCTCTGAAAGCTTCAGTTAGTATTTTAGCGCTTTTAACCTAGTATATTTTATTGTATTTTAAATTCGGTATCTGTATTATCACCTTGTATATTTACTGTATATCACAGTTGTCTTATTTTAAAATTGCTATCATCAGTAATATGGTATTTTGTTTTGTTTGTAAATAAATTTATTGTAAATATTAAAATTTTAAGAATTTGGTTTTTTGCATCTTTCGTTTTTACTTCAATGGTTGGTGAGAAACACTAAAAAATCATAGTATGAATATACCCAACCCCAGAGGCCTATTTGAAGAAATGAGCAGACACAATTTGGTCTCAGTGGCCCTTGTGTCGTTAAGCCAAATACCAACAACAACAACAACACATAGAAAAATGCTCACATGGAAGAATGCTCACATTATTTTTAGTTTACAAAAAACAAATTATTTCTTATTTCAAAATGAAACAAAATGTTGAATTTATATATTTTATTTCTACTTATATACGATGTATTTTAATATAACATTTGATATAAAACTTTTGATTTTAATATAAAGTAGAATATTTGTATGTAAATGTTTATAAGGGAAATTACAGGAAATAAAATGCTCTGGTTTTATTGCAACTAAAGCCTTTTATTTTATTTCTAAAAATAAATTATTTTTTCTCTTATCTTACAAAGTGAACAGTCAACACTTTTTGGTTTTTATCAACAAACAACTAATTCAGACATATTTCAGTGATTTATTTATTTGTCAAGGATTTGAATAGAATTTTCATTACTGTAAGTTAGCCAATCTGTGCAAGTATTTCAGTTTGTCTTCTACCTGCTCATATTCCTGCACAAAAGTGGCAACCAAGTCATGCAGTGCATCATATTTTCTCTTTTTCACCTCTAGATGGACCTGTCTGTGCATTAGCCAGTGTCAATCTGTGGCACGCCAGGTCCCTCTTCAGTCCATCAAACAAAAACCACACGCTGGGATGACTGCAGTGGAATAGGGAATTAAGTGTGGTGGCAAGCTCATCAAAGACACTCCTCACATCATGGACTGGGACAAAGGTTAATGCAACAAGAGACTTCAGCTTGAGTTTTATTTTATATTAGTTCCAAATTCAGTCTTCAAACCAACATTGCTGAGTTTCCTGATGAGACTCTGACACAGATAGAAATAGCACCCTTTGACCTCAGCATGTGGAATGGCAATCCTCACTGAATTCATGCAAGCCTTCTCAAAATCCACAAACCTTTTGAGGCACCAGATTGGAACAACAGCTTCATGATTTCAAACATTCTATTATAAGTATCCAAGTTCTTTTCCTGTAACAAAATGTAAATACATGGCAAATATAGGCAGATGAGTTACCCACTTTGGCATGCCATGTATACAGTTGGTTAAACATGTTTGGAACTTTATTAAACATCTCCATAATTGTATCTTTGCTCAATTCAACCAAGAGTTCTTTATCATCTAAAACCAGAGTTCTGTCTGGTTCATCCACACCTGACTTATGAAGTATCAGTTGGTACTTCTCAGGAATGTCAAAATTTATTGTTGTTGGGTTAAGCAAATGACCGTCTTTTCTGTGATTGAGAAGATTTCTCGCAAGGGATGATTGTTTGGGCATATGGGCCAGTACATCGTTACCCAACTCTGACAACACATTTCCCATCACATTGCGAGGAGTAGAACTAACTACTCTCGTGTATTGCCTCATTTTGCTTCTGGCAATGTTGGCTTCTGCTTTTTGAAGACACAAATCATGACAATGTTTGGTTAGTTGTTGTACTACGTTACCATCTTTTGTCTTCATAATTGAATATCAACTGAAGGTGCAGCAGATAGAGATCCCCAGTTTCCAATAAGAATATGGAATCATCATGATTCAGCTCTTGAATGGTCGCCTAAAACTACAAACTGCTGTGAGGGATTTCACAATGCACTTAATTCCCTATTGCACTGCAGTCATCCCAGCGTGTGGGAAGACAAACTGAAATACTTGCAGAGATTGGCTAACTTATAGTAATGAAAATTCTATTCAAATCCTTGACAAATAAATAAATCACTGAAATATGTCTGAATTAGTTGTTTGTTGATAAAAATACAAAAAGTGTTGACTGTTCACTTTGTAAGACAGAGAAAAAATAATTTATTTTTAGAAATAAAATAAAAGGCTTTAGTTGCAATAAAACTAGATCATTTTATTTCCTGTGATTTCCCTTACAAACATTTACATCCAAATATTCTACTTTATATTAAAATCAAAAGTTTTATATCAAAAGTTATATTAAAATACATCGTATAGAAGTAGAAATAAAATATATAAATTCAACATTTTGTTGCATTTTGAAATATGAAATATGTTTTTCGTAAACTAAAAATAATGTGCGCATTCTTCTATGCGAGCATTTATCCGTGTGGGTATTTTTATTGTGTTTATGACAATGGGGTTTTTTCTGTGTGAAATTTTCGTGTGGGCTTTTGTCAAGGAACCATGAGAGGTTACTATATGAGCTGGAACATGTTGGAATCAAAGGAAATATCCTCAGATGAACTGCAGGGTGGGAGGCAGAGAGTTGTGATTAGTGATTACTCTTTAGATCGCGCTAATATAAGAAGTGGGGCTCCAAGAATCAGTACTGAGACCACTGTATTTTTGATTTTCTTAAATGACATGGTGAAGGAATATATGGTATAATTTCAAGATTTGCATATTTTAATGCAGTCTTAAAATTCGGAATGGCAACTCCAAAATAACTTATGATTTGGTGGGGTTGAATTAAAAAGAGTAGAGGAAGAAAGGGATTTGGAAGTTACGATGTGGTCAGACAAAAGTTTTCTGAGGTATGTCCAATAGTGTCCTATCAATGATTTATAGAAAATTTGCTTTTGCGTGGTCATAATCCCACTGTGTAAGGCAACTGTAAGACCACACTTGGAATGTTATGTTTAGTTATGGAGACCATGTCTAAAAAGAAAAAAAAATTAAGATTTTTGAAAGGGTCCAAAGACTAGCAATGTGCCTAGTGAGAATGGAAAAGGGGTATCCATATGAGGATAGATTTCAAGTATTTGGGATACAGAGTTTGGTAACAATCACCTTACAGGAAACCTAATCGAAGTGTATAAGGCTCTGAGAGGAGAAAATAAAATGAATAAGGGTGAAATTTTCACTGTTATAAAAATCAATGTCAAACAATGGTAACTACAAAACTGCATTTTCTTTTTTGCAATAACTTAAGTTTTACTTTATACACATAACAATTCATATCATGTCATAGAACTGTATCTCTCTAGTACTTTACAAGTTAGCTTATGCTGTAAGAACATTTCTAGTAAACCAAGAAAATATTAAATGACTTTTTTTTGGTTAATTACAAAAACATCAACTACAAAATGATTTTGTAGTTAATGTTGTTTGACACTAAACCCTCGAAATGATTCCAATACTAGGAGCCATAAATTCAAATTATGGGAGAAGAGGTTTAGATTGCACTGCAGGAGGTTTTCTTTCAGCCAGCAAGTTATTGTTTACTGGAATAAGTTGCCTCCATGGGAGGTTGAGAGTGACAGCTGGTGGAGATTCAAAGGTCAGCTAGATGGGTACCTGCTCAAGGAGGGAATCAAATAGGTAGTTTATTTTATTTTATTTATTTTTGGCTGGTGCAGCAAAAGCCTCTGGCTTCCTTCCACATATACTAATATTACAGAAAAGGTACAGAATAATTCTAGAAGTGGTATTCCAGATGGAATAAGATACATGGATTGAAGAAAGATGTAAAAATTATGATTATCTGTTGTTCATGTAAAAGTTGAAACAGGCCAGACTTGAATAAAAATTATGTATTAGTAAAGGCAAAAAAGTGATGCAAGGAAAGCCAATTTAATATTAAATCCTTTGCATTACAGCTACCTTAAGATTAGAGAGTAAACTGTTCTAAGAGTAAATAACCTTCTGGCTAAAAGAAAATTTTCATATTTCCAGCCTGCAATTATCCTTAATTTATGTACATGTCCTTGAGCTATATTATTTAATATACTTTCTCTCTCTCTCTCTCTCTCTCTCTCTCTCTCGAAATAACAAATGGATGGAAGTTATCCATAGCTAACTTTCTTGATCTTCACCACAACTTTTCCAGAAGATCAACATCTTTGCTGGAATGGAGTCTCCAAATCTATACACAATAATCGAGATATGGCCAAACCAAAGCTTTATATAGAGTTATCCAATTAAAATGCAATCCATTTACAACACAAGAAAATTTTATTTAAAAAATACAGAATTTAATTAAAACTGTTAAAGAATGTACTGGAAGTGTCACTTTGCTTGTAAGACGTGTATTCACTCTTTTTTTTTTAGCATGCTTAATGCAATTCTACGAAGAATATGTTCAGCAAATGCAACTCTCAATGTTTTGCTTTGGTTCATCCAGACTTTATGGGCAAATTACATACTTCTAAAAGAAACATTATGTGCTCAACTAATAAATGCTGTACTGTTCCTCAATTACTACTACTGTCACAATAAAACTGCCTTCTACCATCTGTATCAAAAATATCTCACTCCATATTTGATGAAACAGTTACCTAGTATATGCCACTAGTCAATGGGTTTCAAGATAAATGGATAACTCTGTATAATGGAATAATTAGTGAAGTGTTACTTATTCAAGGTAGTGTAATACATGGTAACTCATTGCGAAGGATGAGCACAATACGAGATATAGTTGAAATGATGCCTTTTACACTACTATCGTAGTTTTTTACTTCAAGAGTTGTCTATGGTGTTTTTACACCTATATTATATAAAGGGAATAATTAGCACTATTTTTCATTATTAACTACCTTAAATTTGTTGCCTCCAAAGTAACTAGATAATCTTTGATTATTATTGTAATAATAATGTAGAACCTTACATCCAAACCTTTTCTATCCAAGTTCTCATTACTTCTCCAATCATTAGCTCATTCATTACCCCATTTCACTAGCCTCAACTATTCCCAACAAGCCTTTGGAAAAGGCTTGTTGGGAATAGAAAAGAAATCTAGCCCCAACAAGCCTTTTCCAAAGGCTTGTTGGGGCTAGATTTTCTTTTAAAAACTGGGAAAATTTTAAGCCACTGATGTTACTGATTAAATAACTGCAAAACTTGACTTTTGTGACATAATATCCTGAGTAACATTTCTTTTGTCCCTTGAAATGCATGTTTTAGATGGCATGTCAAAACTTACTTTTCCAGAGAATTCTGACTTACAAAAGCCAAATTATTTTGAAAAATTTTACTCTCTTGCACTTTTCATTATAGTTCAATAAAGATTTATTTGTCAAAATTTCTTATAATATTTTTACTTTTCTCCAACTGTCTCTTAATACTTGGGTCCACCATGGCTTTCTGAATTTGCTTTGGACCTTCTCCCCACCTACCTTTTTTGCAGTGTTCATAAAAGTTCTCTTAAATTCTCACCATTCATTATATAAAATATTATTGGATTCAAGAATGTAACTTTTGAGAAAAAAGGTTTTTATATTTAATGTTTGTTGGTAAATCTGAGAGTCTTTCAATTCTTATACACTTTAAAACTTTTTTTATACTACTTATTTTTAGCATTAATTATCATTTTTAATTTGCAAAATACAAGATGGTGGTCATTTCCAATCTCAAAAAAATTACTAATACAACTAATTCATGTAAATTAGTTAACAGTAATGAATGAACAAGTTTTTTTATGTTCTAATAATGAGCACATTAACTTTTCCCCACTGTAATTGTAAACTGTACTGAACTGTGTATATATATATATATATATATATATATGTGAAATATGAACCAGTTTATTGTAACTGGTGTAATGTGTGTTTGTTTTAAATATCTGTTAATTCTTATATAACCCTTTGTGTGGGCTGTTTCTTTGTACTTCAGCTAAAATGAATATTTTATTTTATTTTAAAATGAAAATTAAGAATAATAATAATCTTAAATGAATGGGCTTAATTTTTTTTGCAATTTATTTTAAAGAGTAAAACTTTATATCAATTTTCATAATTTATTTAAAAGTTTTTGGATATTACACATATTTTACAATCATATTCTATTAAGCTAACTATTCCTAAAATTGTATGATTAAAAACAGACTAACCTTTTATATCACCTTTAGGTATTCCTGTATTCAACACTGTTAAAGTATAATGAGGAGGCAAGGATGCTTTGCACATAGCAGTAATAAATGCATCACGGGGTGTATTCATAGCAAGCATTCCACACATACTGCTATAAGTTTGCATAGTTTTCAGAATATTCTCAGTGGCTGATTCATCCATACTATATTCATAAATCAGAGTAAACACAATTAAAATAAGATTTCACAATTAAATGAACATTAAAAATGTTATTCCACATTGTATTTTATTGCAAATGGTAAGTTATGTTACACAAATTTGCAACTTGAGTCCTAAATTTTATCTTCATTATAAATAAAATATAACATTTTTCACATTAGTGAACTTACTAGAAGCAATATACTGAAATAATCTATCATCAATAAGGACTTATTTTCTCAGTTTTAGTGCAACAATAAGTTATAAGAAAGAAAAAAGGAAAACAAAAAAACAATTTTTTTTTTTTATACCATTCCCACTTTTACAAAATCAAACAACCTTGACACATAACTGTTGTTTTTGGTAGTTCAAGGGTTTCCTTCATATCTATTCCCAGGTGACAAACATCATTAGTTCAGTACATATAAATTTGATGTGATGGCAATGTTGTAGTTTTACAATTGTAGTTTAGTCTTTCTTTACTTCAAAATCTTCTATTTCGATATTCTTGAATATTTTATGTCAGTGTCTTTTTTAATTAAATGAAGAAGTTATTTAGAAAAGTCAGATAGCTTTGTCATTGCTGATTGGTGTAACTTTAACATTAAAATAGTTAAAAACCATTAATGTTAATCATAAAAACTCATTGATGAAAATGTACTCAACAGCAGTACTAACCTAATAACATATCAAATGTGAACAGAAATTAACTTTTTCATACACATACATGCCAACTTTGAGAAATCTGAATGCAAATTTTACATACAAAAAATTCAGATTAATTTTTTTGGGCTTTATAAAATACAATAAACCCCATATATTTATTTCCTTCATTTATATGTTTTGAAATTACTTAATAATAAATGTAAATGACTCATGGTTATAATGGTTGGTTTTGTTTATCTACAACAATAGAGAAGAAAGAATGGTAATTACTTTTTTTACAAAAGGAAATGGACATGAAGCAACAAAGTACTTGTATAATGATAATGAGAATCAATAAGGTTTTTGCAAAGCCATGATAAAAGTAATGTAATGCTACAAAAATAAAAACTGTATTTGTATATTTCTGATAGCTAGAATTAGCTCCAACATAAAAGGCAAATGCTACCTAAGCATATCAGGGGACTTCTCAGGTATTCAAGGATTTACCACAACATTGATACTTACTCCTATGAATCTGGCTGCAAGGACAAAAGATGCTTATGCTGTTGTCACTGGAGGTTGTAATTCTTAGCAATTCAATTGTTGGAGAAATGGGAAATGCACTCTGTAACAGGAATTAGATAGAACTGGACCAGAGTATGTCTGCCAGATGCAAAACTTAATATTGTAGAATTGTTTAACATCTTTTATGGGCACAAAAGATAATAATGCCATACATGCTAATATTAAATATATGCTATCCTAGTATAAGTGATGGAACACTTGTAGCTATGAACAAAACATGTTTAAATATATATTTGATTCTTGCAATACTTTGAACTGTCTTATTCTTACACAGTATTTTGCAAATTAATATAAAAATACAGGGCTTGCTTCAGGTATTTATGATACTATGAGAGATGAAGCTGGATATAACAGAATGGGTCCATGAGAAAGTAACAAAGAAATACTGAACATCTGCAAGAGTACTAGAACTACAGGAATATCCAATTGGAAGTTAATGCCATAAGCTTAACATTGGCTATGTTAGGTTTATAAAGAACATGAAAAGAGAAACTTTCACATGGATTGTATAATAATGCTTGGAGTATAATCAATAAATCTGATGATTCAAAGTACTACCGTATTTTCCGGATTATAAGACGCATGGGCATACAAGACACCCTAGTTTTGGCCACATATTTTGGAAAAAATAATAACCCTTCTATTATCCTTCGATACTGTTTACGGTGAAACTAAGAAGCGATCTTTTACAGACTAATGTAAACAAATATGGCGACATGGCGTGATACAGGATGTAATCAGGGGGTAGGTATTAAAAATAAATTAAATGGAGTTACATTTATTTTTTTAAATTTTTTTATTAAATGGACTTACAACATGGAGTTTTTATTCAATTCATAAAACACAAGAAATTTTTAAAAATATTTATTTGTTCTTAATGAAATCATCATAATATTCAAGATATTCAATGTCACCATCGTCCATGTTATGAGCGATCTCTGAGTCAGATGAATCTGCTTCCTCATACAAAAGGTCGTCTTCCGTGCCGTCAAGAGCATTGGTTATGCCACACTTCTTAAACGATCGTACTATTGTCTCCATTTTAATTTCATTCCAAGCATTTTTGACCCACTGGCAAACCTGTACAATGATAGGTCTTTTGGTGCTAGTTCATGCTGTGGGAACATCATCCATTTATTCTATTCTTCACGCATGTAGTCCTTGAAAGGCTTATTTATTGATACATCCAGGGGTTGCAATTGACCCGTTAACCCTCCAAGAATTACAGCCATTTGCGTGTTTAAACTTTTTAATCTTATCTTAGTACAATTAGTTAGGTGAGACCGGAACTGATCCCACACGAGAAGCGACGGCTTCTTGCGAATTCAACCAGGATGGCGTGACCACACCTTTTCCAGCCAAAACCTCATGCCATGCTCATCCATCCATCCTTTGGGGTGAACTTGAATAAAAACTCCTGCTGGAATGCTTTCTTTCAGCATTGTTTTCCTTTTAAACATTAGTAATGGTGGTAACTTGGTACCATCAGTACAACATGCCAGCACTGCTGTAAAATGGGATTTCTCATTGCCGGAAGTTTTAATGGTCAGTTTTAATAGCACCCTTAAAATCAACTGTCTTATCAGAGGGAACGTCAAACATCAATGGAACTTCATCCATATTTGCAATCTGACTAAGTTCAAAGTCATTTTCTGTTCTGACTTTGATAATATATCGGTGAAAATCAATAATTTTGTTTTCGTACTCCTCAGGCATTTTCTGTGCTATTTTTGTTTTTGTTCGCATCGCTAATCCGTGTCTCTTCATAAATCAATAGCACCTGTAAAGTCATCATGCCCTCTTGCAGCTGCCCTCAATTTAGCTTCAGAAATGATATTTTTAGACATTACCACAATACCTTGGCTCCTCTGATCTGTAACCCACGTCTTCATCTCATTCTCCAGTTCCTCCCATCTAGCTTTTTGCTTGTGAAGGTTGTGTTTTGACTTTATTGCTTGTCGAAGTTTCTCCTCTTGCTTTCGCCAGGCACATACCATTTTCTAGGTAGGAGGTGGTCCAAAATGTCTTTCAGCAGCACGGTTCCCATATTGCTTTGCAAATTCTATTACTTGTAATTTAAAGGCAATTGTGTAGCAATGCCTTCTCAACAACTCCATCATAACAGGGTGTCCTTAAATTTATAAAAATATTATTGATAAAGAAAATAATAATAATAAAATTAAATATGGTAATTATTTTTCTCAAAATAATGGTATACGCTTGGGTAAGTGTTCAACCAATAATGAAATGTTTGTTTCTGAAAAAAGCTGACAGAAGTAACGTAACAGAAATTCTTACTCACCCTAAGACAAATATGGGCGTCACTTTCTCTTTGTAAAAGACAGTTGGAATTGAAAAATCCTGATCCAGTCTAATTAGCCCACCATACCATAAAAGTGCGAGATCATAGAGGAATACCATAAAAGCACGAGATCATATTATAGAGGAAGCAAACACATGGGAAAATGAAACAAGTTTTTACTTACGTCTGATTGTGAGATTCATATCATGCAGATTTCAACAAATTTTCCATGAAAAAAAGATTACTGGTATGTATTGTTGCCATAGATTGTAACCACTGATAATTGTTAAAAATATATTTCAACAGATAAATCTTAAGTAAAATTGGTGTGAATTTCAAAGGGAAGTTTTCAGAACTCAGTTTACAGGCACTGCGTCATCGAAAATGCATTGCTGGTAATCTTTAGGCCTAATCTGACATTGACCATATAAGACGCAGGGTGATTTTCCAAGTATTTCTTCGGGAAAAAAACCGCATCTTATGAGCAGGAAAATACGGTAATTAAATCAACTAATTCTGATATAATAGGAATAACAGAAATGTGGTATCATTCTGATATACTGGATGCGGAATTTGAATAAGATAAATACAATGGGTACAGGAGAGACAAAGATGACAGAAGGGACAAAGATGACATGATTTTCAGTGAAAGGCATATAATTTAAAAAGTATATCCTATAGATGAGAACCACCATACAAACTAAGTCAGTATGGTGTGACATACTTGACAGAAAAGCAAAAATAAGATTGGGGTATGTTACAGACCAAATGAATATGATGAATACTTATAAAGAAGAATGAAGTGGGCAAGCAGATATAAATGTATTTTCACAAAAGACTAATTTTGGGTGTAATATACTCATAGAAGCATATATTTCCGGTTCAATTAAGTGACTGCTTCTTATACAAACATGGGATAACAACACTCTTGACCTCATTTCTACCAAGGATTCAAATGATACTAACAACATTTACATTTAGGAACCTTTAGCAGGTAGTGATTTTAATGCATTAATATGAGACATATCTAAAGATACAATAATTGTCAAGGATAAAGAGAAAGGTTTTAATTTTTGCAAGGGAAATTAAGATGGTCTCAAGTATTATTTGAATTCTATTCAATGTGAGGGGCTGGTGAATCTAATGAGTACAATGCTAACTGGTTCCAGGCCTAAATGAATCGCCCTTGCGCTATAAAAATCAAATCAAATCAAACCTATACGAAAGTGAATGACCACTGAAATGATCATGTCAGTAATATTCATCTTTTTATGTGTTTTATACACTTACAGCGTTATTGTTCCAGGCCTAAACAAAAGTGAATAACTACTGAACTGATCATGTCAGTAATAACAGAACAAAGTTGAATAAGATGAATATAAATTATCAACAGACACAAAACACTATGACAAGTATAAATTATTTTGTAATAGATTACTTAGAGAGTAAGAAATGTTTAGGCCACTTTTAAAGGCACTAGTAAAGACAGCATATGGCAATAATAAAGAATTTTTTGCATATGTGAGCACTAGAAAATGGATCAAAACATATTACTCAACTACAGAACGGTTTTGATATCGTTAATGATGGCTATAAACAACTGATGACTAAATAAATTTTTTTCATCAACGTTTATATGTAATGAGTGTTCTCTAGCTTGATAATACTATTGATTCAGATAAATGTTGTTAGGAACTAGACAACTGTGCAATCATTGAAAATAGAATGGTAAAGAAATGTTATGCCTGAATATGAAGAAGGTACAAGAAGCTGATGGGATTTATCCAGTAATTTTGACAATCTATCCTCCTGCTGCCTCCTTTAATATCACTGGATAAAAAACTCATTTTCCAATGAGTTTTTTTCACATTCAAGCATAATATTCTTATACCAATCCATTTTCAGTGGATTGGTAGAGAAATGTGTGCATCTCTGAACTCAGGTGAGTTCCACGATGTCAGAGATGTGCAAATGTCTCTCCAATTTACCAAAGTGGTTCCAAGCTATTATCAAAAGATACAATCGTTGTCAACGTTATCGTCATTTGTGGTAGGGAAAAATTATGGAATCCAAAGTTAAAGATGTAGTACAGGATCGTCTCAATAGAAATGGATGTAATGTATGCACAAAACAATTTTTTAAAGGGAAATCATGTCTAAGTAATCTGATAAGCTATTATGAGTTGCCACAAAATAACTATATGAAAAGAATAATTTTGGCATAGTATATTTAGACTTCAGGCTTTGATGCCATCCCACACACCTTTTGTATAAATTAGAACATGTCACTGGAGGGAAGACTACTACAGTGAATAAAAGATTGTTCAAGTGAATTATTAAGTTGGTTATAAAATGTTACTGCTCTGACTAGACCAGAGTCTCAAGTAGAGTTTAATAATAATGATGAAAAAAACTTTGATATCAACTAAGGTTTGATGTCAAAGTTTATATGTGATAAGATTGAGAGTGATAAATGATAGTAACCAAGGTATGCTGTTCAATAAGACCAAGGTATTATTCATTTGGTCTGAAAAATGACAGTTAAAGTACAATATTCACAAATTTAGCATTCTACATTCAGATAAATGTAATGCTAGATCATCTTATTACATGAGAAACAACAAGCTTAAGATAGCTGATAATGAATAAGAGTTATTAAAAGTAATTGTGCAATCCACATGAAGTTCTCCTAACAGTGTATGTGGAAATGGCTGCTAGAAAAGAACATTGTGTTTTACCTTTTGTTATAGGGACAAAGGGGTAATTAATGATTTGTGTAAATGCTTGGACAGACTCCATCTTGAGTACTGTATATAGGTTTAGAACCTCCATTTCAGGAGGGATGGAGATCTGCTGTAAAAGGTGCAGCAAAGGGCAACAAGGTTATCTACTGATATGAAGAAGCATTCCTACAGAAATCTCAGTTTAGGGGATTACAAGTCTCAAGACCAGACATTTGCATGGTGATCTGCTGAAGTATTTAAGGTTTTGAAAGGATTTAATAAATTAAACAATGAGGATATATATTTTGCAGGTGGCACACATTTAAATTACACTGGCCACCAAAAAAAATAATTTTTTTTTAATACCTCTGGAGAAAAAGTTGCAAATTCTTAAGGAAATTGATCTGCTAATTCCAAAAGTACTAAAATTGTCTATCACATCTCTATTGAAAGATATAATGAAATTTTAGTAATGTAATGAATGACCAATTGCAAATATCATATAATAATAAATATTCTATCTTAAAAAAAATCAGTCTTATTTATTTTTCTTATAGTCCATTTTGCTTTCCCTCTTAGGAAAACCAGCAGTTATTTCCTATCATGGTGGTATCCCAATGACCTAGGTAATACTTTTGCATTGTGGACATGTCCTGATGAAAGCATCCCCCTTGCTCATCATTTACATCTCCCAAATTTTGAGGAAAAAAACAGTTGAAATGGGAATGAAGAAAATGAATTTTCAAAGAGGCTCAGAAACCCATATATTTATAACACTGTAGTAAAGTTGACACCAGAGATTCATAATTATCTCCTTTCCTTCCAATAAATCCACATACAAATCCTTTAAATAATTAAAAAGTTGCTAAATTAGTATCTTGTAGCTTTGTCTCGAATAATTCATCTTTGAGGAGTTTCTTTATTTGAAGCCCAATGAAAATTGCTACTTTCAGTTTTGCATCTGTTAAATTTGGAAAACATTTCCCTTAGGTAGTCCAAATCCATTTCCTTCTTTATCTAGAGCCATAACAAAATTCTTCATTAATCCAAGCTTTATGTGCAAGGTGGAAGAACTTTTTTTTTTTTTTGATTCGACCAGTGAAATATACTTTATATTACACTGGTAAAAATTCCTCCCTCTCTTTCCCACTGCTGCACAATATAATATTTTTCTGTTGCATGACTGTCCCACAAACATAGAAGACAAGAGTATTTTGTGAAACCCCCTGCAGACCAGAGATTAATCCAATTACTTTAAGACCACTTAAAAATGTTACAAGCAAAGCGATGGCACTTTATTACCTTCAGGATTTTGGACATACTTTTCATATGTTTCTTTCAAACCAACAGAATAGCATAGAGGAACTGATGGGAATGCATTTCTATTGTGCAGAAAAAACTGCTTTTAAAGTTAATTATTTTAAGGCATCAATAAATATACGGCATTCATTAGGATTGTTTTCAACCTAGTTCATTCCAAAGGCCACTAATATCTTTACAGAAATACATATTGTCTTCCGTAACAATTTTGAAACATCTTGTAACATTTCAATACACTATAAATTTAGTTACTGTTTCAGTAATGTTTTAAACTAGAACCAAGGAGTTCTGCTTACTCGTCAGATAAATTTAAATCACAAACTAAGTCATTCAACACTTCTTGCTTATTTAAGTGTGATGCATTATAATTTTCTGGTTGGTAGTCCAAATCTTTTGAAGTGAACAGTCCAGCAAAATCTGCAGCGCAAGAATCCTTACTATATTCATCACTGCTTCCTTTATCTCATGATTTTGGAAATCTGGTATTGGCAGGTCTTAATTAAACTGAGGTAGGTGGTCAAAACATTATGACCACCTACCTAATATGATGCTGGTCCTCCATGTGCAGCCAAAACAGTTTGTACCCGGCAAGGCGGGTACTAGGTGGTAGATGACTCTCATCAACCAGTGCAATACCGCCACTTTGTTTATCGGAGGCTTGAAGTGGTGGAACCCATGTTTAGTCTCTAGAGCTAAGTTCCGGTCAACCCTTCCCTATCTCTTCGATCATGCAGTATGATTGATGACTTTTGAGGTTATGATGAACATCATGGCGAGATCCAATATTTCTTACATTTCGAGGGTACAGCTCTAAAACAGTGTTCCCACGCCGGCCACTAGTTAGTACACCGGACCGAACCTATTGGTAACTCTCTAGGCGGCTTCCATCTCAGCTAGTGTATAATCTTGCTACCTCTACTCTGCCAGATAGTGACTGGAGGGAGTCCGAGTAGTGTGTATGCGGGGAGCATTGTCGAGGCCATGTTATGTCAAGGATCTGAGTATATTCTTACCATGTGTATGCCATATCCAAAAATTTCATTACTTCATGCAGTATGTCCCACCCACTTTTTCTTACTATTGAATACACCATGAATTGTCAAACTAATAGAGCAAGCTTATCTGCGAAAAGATCTAAACTTCCCTAGCACTTCCTAATTCATTTCACAAATATACGTGGTCTCAATTCTAATCTCAACGATGTCCATTTCCACTTGCAGTCTGCCAAACCCCATGTACTTTTTCTGACAGAATCTCAGTTATCGGTTGATTCAACTACTGCTCATCTCAGATGCCCAAATTATTCCCTGTATGATTCCTTTCACCTCAAAGGTGGTACTTGTGCATATGTCCGTTCTGATATTCCCTGTCAGAGACTTGGCAATTTGGAATCTCCTCACTTTGATCTTTTCTGGCTTAAAATCTCTCTACCTCATTGTGTCAAATTCATCTGTTGTCTCTACCATTCTCCCAACTCCACTAATCTCTTGGAGTTCTTTGACTAGCTCTCTGTTTGCAACTTGACTTTCTCCAGGCCAACTTTCCTAACAGTGAGGTAATTTTCCTTGGTGATTTTAATGTTCACAACTCCAGCTGGCTCTGTTTTCTAGTCCCACCGACCCAGCTCGTCAAGATGCTGAGGCTTTTGCAATTACTAATGACCTTGCACAGATTGTTCATTTACCTACAAGAATACCGAACAATCCTAATCATACAGCCAATACGCTTGATCTTTTTCTCACAAACAACCCTTCTAAATACACGGTTGAAGTGAGAGGTCCTTTAGGCACTTCAGATCACAACTTGGTGACTGTCTCTTTTCCAATGGAACCTTTATCTCATGGCTATTCCCAACCTTGTGTTGTTTGGCATTACAAGAATGCAAAATGGGATGACCTGTGAGACTTCTTTTCTTCGGTCAGATTACGGTTTCAAAACTTCTGATGTCAACGTTTGCTCAGATCGTGTCAGTGAAATTATTCTTGCAGGAATGGAATCCTTTATCCCACATTCCACTTTAAAATCTCGTCCTTTATCTAAACCTTGATTTTCCAATAAATGTGCTAAGGCTGTTCAAGAGAAGAATGTTGCATATCCTAATTGGCTTGTTTCTAATTCTTCAGTTTCATTTTCTGCCTACAACAAAGCTCGCAACAATTGTAAAGCAGTTATTAACCAGTCCAAACTAGAGTTTGAACAGGCTAAGAGCAGAAAACTTGCTTCTTGCCCTAATGTTAGCTGAGCATTCTGGTCTCTTGCCAAAGCTATTGGCCGCAACTTTTGCCCAGCTCTGCTCCCACCTCTGTCCAAACCAGATGGTTCTGTTTTCACTTCAGCCAAGGATAAAGCTGACCTGCTACCATCCCATTTTTCTTTCAACTCATGCATTAACGATCTTGGTAAAACACCTCCCACTATTCCCAACACGCTCCATTCAATGCCTCCTGTGGTCTTCCGTCAGAAGGATTTTGACATATCTTGATGCTAAGAAAGCTCCAGGTCCCGATGGTATTTCTCCACTTGTTCTCAAAACCTGTGCTCCTGAACTTACTCCCATTCTTTGCCGCCTTTTGTCACTTTCTTATTCCAAAGGTGTTTTTCCTTCTGCTTGGAAATTTGCTCATATCCAGCTAGTTTCTAAAAAGAGTGACAAATCCCTACCATCCAATTATCGTCCCATTGCAATTACTTCTACTCTTTCTAAAGTAATGGAGAAATCAATTAACCGCCAAATTTTAAACTACCTAGAAACCTTCCGTCTGATCAACGATCGCCAGTATGGATTCCGTCAGTGTCGATCCACTGGTGATATTCTGGCTTATGTTACCCATTTATGGACTAATTCAATGGAAAGGTTCGGTGAAACACAAGTAGTTGCCCTTGACATCTCAAAGGCTTTCAATCGTGTTTGGCATAAAGGTCTTCTAAACAAGGTTCCATCTTATGGTTTGCCAACTGATTTTAGTAATTGGTTATCCAGTTTTCTCTCTCTCTGATCGCTCACTGAGGGTGATGGTAGATGGCTCTCTGTCTTCTAACTTCTCCACTAATGCCGGTGTCCCCCAAGGTTCAGTTCTTTCCCCCCACTCTTTTCCTCTTGTATATTAATGACCTTCTTCCATTGACTGGAAATCCTATCCATAGTTTTGCTGATGATAGCACATTGCATTCCCCTTTCCATTTTGAGAAACCTTGTCCTGCTCAATCAGCTTCAACTTCTCGAAAATCTGCTACCAATTCCTTAAATGCCGATCTTCAGGTAATTCTCCAGTGGGGCAAAGACAACTTAGTTGATTTCAACCCTTCTAAAACTCAGTCTTGTCTTATATCTCGCAAAAAGGATTCTTCTGCTCCTATGCTTATCTTTAGTGACACTCCGATTTCTAGGCAAAATGATATATCTCTTTTGGGGATTACCCTGACTTCTAATCTCTCTTGGCACAAGCACATTACAAATATTGCTTCTTCTGCATCTAAAAAACTTGGTTTTCTCTTTCTGTCTCAGCGTTACTTTTCTTCCAAACAGCTGCTCACTCTGTATAAATCGCAAATCCGCCCTGCCATGGAATATTGTTTCCACATCTGGGGTGATGCCCCCAAAACCTCTCTCACGCTTCTTGATTCCATTCAGAAGAGGGAAGTTAGGTTAATTAATGACTCATCCCTAACAGAG
This sequence comes from Mastigoproctus giganteus, assembly GCF_048544385.1. NCBI lineage: Eukaryota > Metazoa > Arthropoda > Arachnida > Uropygi > Thelyphonidae > Mastigoproctus > Mastigoproctus giganteus. Next base: position 225,947,871 of record NC_143576.1, on the reverse strand, counting down.
TCTCTGCACTCACTGTCTCATAGACGTACTGTTTCTGCTGCATGCCTCTTCTACAGATACTTCCATGGGCACTGTTCTTCTGAATTAGCTTCTATAATTCCTGCTCTCTCTTTCAAAACAGTCCGAACACGTGCCGCCACCAGCCAACATCCATTTACTGTCCAACTTCAAACTCACAGAACCAACTTTTCATCTTCCTTGTTTATTCATTCAACTGCCGTTTTCTGGAACAACCTTCCTTCATACGTATTTCCTGAAAATTACAGTCTACAAAGTTCAAGTCCAATGTCAACAAATATCTTCTTTCGTCTTCTCAACCTCCAACCCAAACACGGTACTAAGTACTATAGGTTCTAACACCTCTTGTGTTTGGGGTTTACATAAAAAAAAAAGGCATGGATGCTACAAGATTTCTAAATGTGTCTTGTGGTATCTGGTACCAACACATAACCAGCAGATCCTTTAACTCCTGTAAGATCTGTGGTTGAGACACCGCAGATCGGAGTTGCTGTTCCAACACAAACCACAGATGCTCGATGGGATTGATGTCTGGGGAATTTGGAGGCCAGGGCAATACCTGGAAGTCTTCCACATGTTCTGCAAACCAGTCTCAAACAATCCGGGTGGTGTGGCATGGCGCATTTACTGCTGAAAGATGGCACAACCAGAGGGGAAGACCATTGCCATGAAAGGGTGTACCTGGTCAATAATGATGTTTAGGTAGGTGGTAGACGTCAGAGTGCCCGGCACATGGATAACTGGATCCAGGGTATCCCAGCGGAACATCACCCAAAGCATGACACCGCTGCCACCGCCTTGTTTTTGTCCCACGGTGCATCCAGGCACCATCACTTCCCCAGGTAAACGACACACATGTACCCGGCCATCCACATGGTGCAACAGGAAACATGATTCATCAGACCAGATGACCTTATTCCAATCACTCAAGGTCAGTTTTGATGCTTGTGTGCCCATTGTAGGCACCGTTGCCAGTGAACTGTGGTTAGCATGGGCATTTGGAGCGGCCTGCAGCTATGCAGCCCCATTTTCAGCAGGGTTCGATGAACTGTATGTTGTGACACCATCCCATCACCAGCATTAAAATTACCGATGAGTTGTGCCACAGTCGCCCTTCTATTGCCACATACCATCCGGGAGAGCCTTCGCCCACCTCGAGCATCGATGAGCCATGCTTGTCCAACACCTCGCCAGTGGTTCGTGGGTTTACCTACCGAAAGTGGTCAGAGGAAGGAAAACCCACGAACCACTGGCGAGGTGTTGGACAAGCATGGCTCATCGATGCTCGAGGTGGGCAAAGGCTCTCTGATATTTTTGTCATGCAGAAATAGCAATCATCAATGTGGTCTTGCCACACTACGGGAACATCAAAAGCACTCTAACCCATAGAGCTGCACATTTTGAGTACTCAGATTTTCTCAGTAATCACTGATGGTGATTAGTCTTCTTTCATGAATTATGGTAGAAAATATAGTTAAATTCAGTGCTTTGGCCATCAGTGTTGTGGTTTGCTGTTGTGAGAGATGACACTTCCATGCTGTCCACTTCAGGAGACAGTATTCTGTGGCATGTAATGGTTTGATTATCATGCGTAAAGGTGAACCCCACAACTCCACACCACACCTTCCAAAATCGTCATGACGAACTTTTTTAAATCAGATATTTGTTCTTAATATGCAAAAAGTGCTGCTCAGCAAATCCAGCATTTCTTACTGAATTTGACACAGAGCTAACAGAAAATAACAGAAATAGAATCTTAATTTTCAAACAAAGATCACACCCAGATCTCTTTGCATTTCATTGCTGGAGATCAAGAATCCATCACAGGCTGAATTATGGTTAGTGTGCATTTAAATGAGAAGACCATGACAGCAATTTTCTCAAGGTTAATTTGTAGCTCAAAACTGTTGTATTTCTGATAAGACCTTGACAATACATGACTTGTAATGTGGTGATAAATTTTAAGGTGCTTAAGCAAAGCTGGATGTTGCCAATATTGAAAATTTGTAAATCAAGATATGCGACTACCATTTTTGCTTTTTTCTCAAACATTCCAAAGATAGCATTGGTAGTCATAAGCAGATTACTGACCATGGATCTATCATGCAAGGCATAATAAATTATGCTTTTTTGAAGCCTGTGAGAGAGAATCTGATTGGTTTACAGCATGTTTTCTCAAGAAGCTTCAGTAAACATAAGCGAGAGATGGAACTAAAGTGCTTGAAGTCAAGCACTTTAGAAGCACTTCAAGCATTTAGAGAGGGTTACTCTCTTCGAGGCTGCAAAATTAAAAATTGCAATCTCATTAAAAGATCTAAGACAAGTCAATTATCATGCTGCTCAAGCAATCCATAGGACTGCACTGGCTGCTTCAAGACATATGCTATTGCTGATGAATTTTGGACTCATTATTACTTTAGTGTAGACCCAAGTTGAGGAACTGCAGTATGTTGTTTGAAACTATAAGTTAATTAAAATTGGCATATGATCAGATTGAAGGCCATTTCTGCTACCGGACCAAATTCACAGTTATTTGATGTTAGCACAATATCAAGATTATTGTTACCCCTAGTCAGGAGATTATTAGTAATTAGATGAATTGTCAATGGGTGAAGGCTGTTTAAATTCTCGACTGAAGATGCAAAAGTTGTGGGGATAGGTTTAAACCTCCACAGATCATGACTTACAAATGGATAAAGCTCATGAATAAGTCAATTAATTATCTCATCAATGGTTTTGGTGGGGGGGGGGAATTGTTCAATTATTCAATCTTGGTGGAATGGTTTATGTAATGCTTAGTTACAGACATGTGTGGTGCATTACAGAGGAGTCTCACTCCACCCCTCCACTTATTCTGCCAGGAGCAGAGAATCACATTATAGCCAGTCAATAGTGGATATGGAAAAGCCTCCTCATTTCAGCTAAGCCAAGTTTCTGTTGTGCAGGGCACATCAAAATTGCATGAGAGTAAAAACTTCTTGAGTTTCAAGCTTATAACAAATGCTACAATGCTAGAAGCGCACAGGGTTTATGTCTGAGGATCTTCCTTAGTATCCTCAGCCTCTGTTGTCTATTTCTCCCTGTTCTGGAAAGGTCTTGTTGTGCCATCACAACAGGAATTGTTGCGCACTGCCTTCCACCCATGATTTCTGTATCAATTCAGCTAGTAGGATTACCTGGACTCTGAATGTTCCTGCACAGCTGAGCCCTATAGGATGATTCAAAATAGGGCCTGATGAGGAGCCCACAGAACCAAGTGGATGGCTGACCTGAGACTTTGTACTGGATTATGCTGCAGTCTAATCTGAATAGGAAGGCTATTTTGTGGAAGTTGGTACACAACAGATAGGTTCAGGGTATTTTTTATGTAATTTTTAACCCATTATGAGGTTGTGTGTGGAGTCAATAATAAAACAAACAGGCTTCTACGAGAGGGCTGTTGGTTGACATGTGCTGCTTTGTTAATAAACTGAAGCTATGTGGCTGGAATGCTCTTGGTTATATGTGATTGTTTCAATCTCATTTATTTGTGTCCATGGTATTTTCTTTGCATCTTGGATCTTATGATTTGCCTTTGGTGTGTTTCCTCTATATGCACGAGGAGACAACCTCAGCCATGAATAGGGAGAAGAAACAAGAAAATGATAAGTTTCCATATAAATTTCTTGACAGTTTTTTTATAACAAGTATTGGGAAGACAGTAAATCCCTTTTTTGGCTAACTTGTCAAATTTAATTATAATGGATTTAATAATAATCTCTCAACGTAATAATAATCTTTAGAAAGTTGTCACCTCCTATGAACCAATCAAAAGGCAGAAAGAGCAAGAGGAACAATCTTCTAAACAATAAACAGATGAAGAAACAGCTATAGCCTGAAATAGGACAGAGGCATGGCAATTGCTTGTTATGCAGTTTTGACTCAGTACAATCACTTTGCTCTACCTTTTATACCAGATATCACCCTACTTTCAATTTGCTAATTGTAAAGAGAAAATACAAATTTATTACAATCATTCTGAAAAAAAAAAAAAAAAAAAGTACCTATGAGGGTAGAGATAAAATTCTAATTGCAGAGTTGTGAAACAGTAGTTATTATATACCAAGAAAAAGCAGAGATTAACGTAATGTTACTCAGTAAACTAATTTTTATCTCAAGGTCAGATCTCTCTCAACCCCCACCCCTTCTCACTGGAGAACAGTACTTAAGTTGTGGATGATGTCCTAGATATTTTACTTGTGCAGTACAGCAAGACTGATTAAACTATAGGGAAGAAGAATGCAGAGAACTGTCATCTAACTGTTGATAAGATTTGTAGGAAGGATCTTCCTGATACATAAAAGAACAGCAAAAGGAAAGAGCACAGGTTTGTAATATTCCATCAGAAATTTTGGAAATAAGTTGTCAAATGTTCAAGGTAATGTATAACCAGCAGAGTGAGTGTGTGTGTGTGTGTGTGTGTGTGTGTGTGTGTGTGTGTGTGTGTGTGTGTGTGCGTGTGTGTGTGTGTGTGTGTGTGTGTGTGTGTGTGTGTGTGTGTGTGTACGCATATAACAATAAATGCTTAAAAATAAAAATAATACAAATATCATTAAATAATAAAATAATACAAATATCATTATGTGTGTGTGTTTCAGGGGACAAAACTGCTGCAAATACAAAATGGATGAAAATCATGCTCATTATATAAAATAATGCATTATATTGTCTGTAATGGTAATGTAATATGATGAATTATGCTTATAAGGCAAAAACCCTACTACTCTGAAAATAGCATGTAAAGATGAAAATAACTAACTACTCAATAGAACTTAACTTTTGACGAAGAATTTTTAGAAAAAGTTTGAAATTTTGAATAAAAATGCAGAGAAATTATAGATTCTAACTAACAAAGGGCATACATCTCAGTCTCACACTTTCAGAACTTCCTCTATGACTTAGAACAAAGAAACAAAGGCTTATATAGACTCTTTCACTCTAGTCCATGCTGCACATGCAAGTCTAACTTCCTTGTCTTCTGTACAAAAAAATGTTCCCTTCAAATTGTGGGTTGAAATTGCTGCTGGGGCTAGGATTCTGATTAGTTTGTGGCCACTATATTGGTCTGAGGCTCAGTGGTGTCTCAGATCAAATTATGGTGTTGACTGCTAGTAGCTGCAATTCTTCTAGATCATAGGAAATTTCATGGGGCTTTTTCAGTTCTAAGACAGAAGAAAAATGTCTGAAAGTACCAGACAGAAAAGTATAGCCTCCGTTAATTGTAATCCACAATTATTCTAAAAATCTTTTAGCAAAATTTAGTGTAAGCTCAGTTGAGCAATTAGTTATTTTCATTAAACTCATATTAGTTACTTCCAATGCAGAGAAGTGTTTTTCTTCATAGAGGTAATACCTACATGTATAATATGCCCTTCAATACGTACATTATAAAATGAATTACACTTATTTCAAATCTGGATCATCCATATTTTACAATATATTTTATCATATTAAAATAACTGAATTATATCATATATAAGTAATCATACATATCAAGTCAAAATACATTGATGCTTTTGTGAGATTCAAAAGAATTATTTAAATAAGGCTGAAATATGCAGGGACGGTTTAGGAATCACTGTTAAGTATTATCAAGGGTACATGCCCAACCAAATTAGGCTACAAGGTGTCAATATACTGTGGCTGTTAACATGCCTTCTGCATCAAACTGTATGTGGAAGGAAAAACCCTGTCTCTGCCTGATGTTGGCTGACTACTCTTAGAGAAAAAAAAAAGGTCTTTACAGAAATTCCTCCAGCATGAATCAATATTAAAGGTTCTAGTTCAATTTTTCCTTCTCCTGATGAACACATTAAGTGATTATTTTTATTTCATTTAAACAAATAAAATGTGATACGCCTAAAAAAGAAGAATTTGACATTTTTGAAGATATACTGAGAAAACAGTAGATGTACTCCTCCTGTTATTTATACAGGATGGTTATAAAGTCTTTGAGCAATTTTAAAAATGAATCCCCATAAAAATATATGGTTTCCACATATATATATATGCAATGAAGTTTTTTTTTTTTTTTTTTTAAGAAAAAAAAATTGTTGCAAATTTTGCCACCAGAGGGCCAATTGTACACAGTGCCATCTGCATTGGTGTTTATAAAGGAAATGTTTCTGCCACATTGTGGTGTTTCAAATTGCTACTTTCATGCAGTGGTGGCTTGTGACTCTGATATATGGGGGTGCTGCATCTTAAAATTACACTTAATTGTCTTGATAGATATAGTATACAGATATACTATATAGGATATAGATACACTAAATTGTCTTGGTAGACATAGATGGTAATAATAATGATAAGCAAGTTACAAATACTAAAAAACATTAACTGGACACTTACCATTAATAGACTTGGGTAATCTCGAAATTTTATTTAAAAATAAAATTCATTCTTCGGTTTTTATTTGTTGAAAATAGGTTAATAATTTTTTCATTCACGTTTGATGCACTATTCAAATTGGCACCGCTCGCCCCGCAGTTCCCTTGACTCATTTTATCACCACCAAAAAAATGCCTATTGGCAACGTGCCAACTAGGCATTGACTCAACCACTATAGCCAAAGTGTGGAACTGTGTAGAGCACAGTTCCACTTACGGTTAAACTTCAAAGTTGAAAATGATTTTGTGTTTTTATTCATTTGTTATTGAAATGATTATTGGAAATAGAGGATGTATACTGTATGTGGGACCTGTTAATAAAAATATTCATTGTGTTGCATTGTTCTTCACAAAATTTCATATAATTCTGTTGATTGTATATTTAGATTTAAAAAGCTGGGGGTGCTGCAGTTCCACAGAGCCTACCAACAAGCTGCCCCTGCTTTCATGTTGAGATGTTTCCATGAGACAAAGAATTGCTAGTTTGGCCATAGTCTGAAAACAATCACAGTGTAATAAGTGATTATTTTCAGACTATGTCATCCAATAAACAAGCATAACAAGTGTCCATTACACTATAATTGTTTTTGGAGCACAGCCAAACTAGTACTCAAAAAATAACCAATGTAATAAGTATCCATTCTATTCTATGTGACATTCACAGAGAAGATAATCGCCAAGAATTTTCCCTTGGCCTCCAATGTTCATCAAACCTGGCCTCTCCATCTCCTCCCATTTTTTTGAAGGGCACATTTATAATAATTCTTTTCAACAAAATTTATGCTATCTGTTCTGACATGTTTTAGGTGGGTGTCAACAGTGGGAAATGAAATTCAGACTTCAACTCCCTCAACAAAAAAAAAAACCATTGATTTTCTCTAGGTCAAAGCAGCAGCTCTGATCCTACAAGCTCCAGTTCCCACAAAAATTCTGTGCATGTGCTACTAATCAACATTATCATTCTCCATCTCACAATTATAAATCAGCATGGTGGAAAAACTAAACATTTCAATGGATCTGATGAATAAAAACTGTTTTAGCCCTCTGGCAGCAAAGTTTATTTATTTTTACTTGAAAAAAAAATCCATTACAGATTACGTATATGTGAATATCATATTTTTCTGTGTGGCATCATATTTTAGTTATTAATGTTTAAAATACATCAAAGGCTTTATAACCATCCTGTATTTCTGAGCTAAAAACTGTTTCTGACTTCATAAACAGTGTAAAACAAGGAAATGAATTTCATTCTGGCAATAAACTAATTCAGCATTTTATATTAAACATTACTTACCTAGCTTCTAAAAGAAGAGAAATAGCAGCCAAGAGACCACACCAAGAAGAGTTTATTAGCTGCTCATGAAGAACTATATTATCTGAACTGTCTTCAGAAGAATCAACAACTTCTGCATTCTTTATATTATTCTTTTTGTGATCACAATCATTTGAAATTTCATGTTCCTGATTATCTGTTGCCTTGTTCAGCTGTTTACCCTGTTCAGTTATTTTTGCAATGCTACGAACAACATCCAATAAACACGCATAAGCAACAGATATTCCATATCCATCTGATATACTAGGAGCTTCCAACTTATCCAGTAGTTCAATACTGTAAAAGTATATTAGACATTAATAAACATTATAAATCTGGTTTTCATAACAAAATTTCAGAATAGCATTTCTTTACACTTTGCAGAAATTTAATTTTAAAAGCACTCCAGAATATAACAAATATGAATGTTTTGTTATCAGATGGCAAATTCTATTCTACATACAATTCAGCATAGCACAGCATGCAGGCAGGAAATCAGCCAAAATGATTTTTTTGCTGTCCCAAAAAACAAAATCAACATAATTTTTTGTGCTGATTGATATTAGTCATTAGGAGAGTTTTTTGAGCAGAAGATGAAGGATTTTTTTTCCCCACACCATATTAGGCATCTTTCATTCTCTTCTCTTCTCCTGTTACTTACATAGTGCAAAAAGTATGGAGGGTGCATAGTATGGTACAAAGGTTGGATCAAGAGCTGATTTACAGAATCACAACACACTGCATCAACCATTTCAGTGTTTAAAAGTAACTTCATGCAGCATCTGTAATACAGTCTCTACAATTCTTTTTATGTGTTAACTTGCTCACATTACTAAAAACATTTTGCCTAATTACGGTTATTTATATACAACTTGCTGAAAAACTCAAGTGCTCTCACTACGCATTAGTGCATTTGCTAAAATGTCCACGTTAGAAACAGACAGAAAGCTTGAACAGGCCAACCCAGATTCTCCTCACCTTGAGAAGGTAACATTATATGTCCTTATACATTGTCAGAAGGGTTTGGTTAAATTATCATGAAAAGTATTGATGGAAGAATTTAAAAATTCAAAATTTAGTTTAAAAATTGAAAGAGGAGTAAACAATACTTTTCTTTTCCTGAACATCAGGGTTAACATTAACAACAATCTTACCGTTGTTTTCAGTAACCTTATGGACCCTTATCAGTCAAAGCAGCTACTGAACCATATGAAGATGATTAACAGTACTATCAACTGAAAACTTTTATACTTGATTAGAAAGTAATGTAAATGTTCAATTCAATAGAAATATCCAACGCCTCCCCAACTCACAGTTGCAGTCCACAGACTTCATTACAGGTGTAGTAAATATCACACAGAACAAAGATGTCAAACTAAGATCAAAGAACATCCAGCAATACCCTCTAAAGTGATAACACACATCATGTCATCAGCAAGGACACATTTTCTACACCACTGTTCCCAAATAGTGAACACAGTGCATCGACAAAAAACAACATGTAAAACTTCTGTTGTAACCAAGATATATTCCATACTGGATTTCCAGCCTCCCCAGCAGAAAGCACTACACAACACAGTAAATCTTTTCCTGTTCAGACAAGACTGAACAAGAAACAGTTATTTAGAATTAGCATTATAGAGGCATATGATGCAAGAAAGCAAGCTTATACAGCATCAGCAAAAAAAAAAGAGAAAAACCTTCCCATTTCACCCACCCATTCACTCCAAAAGTTTGTCCACTTCTTCCTTGAATTTATTTAAGCTATCAACTTCCACAACAACAGATGGAAGTTTGTTCCAGCAGTCAACTACCCGCTGGCTAAAGGCAAATTTCTGCACATTTATTCGACAACTGTCTTTCCTCAATTTCAGTTCATGCCCTCTCAGGATTGTAATCTGAGCAAGAGGCAGAATCCCATCAGCACTGAGCCTGCTCAATCCATTCAAGGCCTTATACATCTCAATCAGATTTCCTCGCAGGTGCCTAGTCTCCAGACACTGAAATTTGCAGAATTTAAGCCTTTTTTCATAAGAGCACCCCTTTGTTCGCCCCACCAGTCTCGCTGCCCTTCTCTGTACTTGTTCTAGCAACTCTACATCCTTCTTAAAATGAGGCTTCCAGACCCGTATGCAGTACTCAAGGGGTGACCTGTTATACAAGGAGATAAACGCCTCCTTATCCCTGCTAGTAAACTTCATCTACATCATTGATAAAACTCCATGACGTGTTCTTGCAGCCCATCTGCACTGCTCAGAGAACTTCATATCTGACTGCACAATTATCTGCAGATCTTTTATTCTCCACTACCCTGAGTAAATGTTCATGTACCAACTATGTGGTGTATAACAACACATAGTTGGTACATTTCTCTGGGGTTATTGAAACTAATATGCAGTACTTTGCATTTGTCAATGTTAAACTGCAGTTGCCACTTCTCAGCCCATCTGCCCAACTTTTATAGATCCTGTTGCAGTACTATACTGTCATTAACAACCCTGACAATATTTGTATCATCTGCAAACTTATATCTGTATGACACCATGCCCCTAATATCCCAACAATATCCACCTTGGATGTCTTGACCAGCACTTCAAATTCATCAAATTTATTTATTATACTCCTAGCATTTTCATACATACAAGTATATACAGTGGCAGACAAAAAAACTGCATCACCTTAAAAAAAAGTAGCAATTGTAGTGAAACGTATAAGATATTGTTTGATTAGTCATTTTGTTTGTTGCAAAGCAAAGTTATTGTGTCAGATAATGCTTCTATTGCATGAGACAGTAATTGCAAGCTATTGCATCTGTTCTTACTCTTAGTTACTCGTAACACAGCTCATGTATTTACTTGTTTCATAACTCTGAGCAGTTTCTGAAGTCCTCAGCAACTTGCTTTCCAGACTGCTACTCATTCCAATAGAAGCAGTGCAAGAATCATTTCCACCTCTGCCTGCAGCTACTGTTAATCTATTAGTCTGTGAATCCCCCCCCAAGCTAGTAGTTTTTGCAACCCACCTAACATTGCCTCAATAGCATCAGCACATATTCTTGCACCTTTTCTATTTGAGTGTATCCCACCCCTCTAGAAGCAATCTCTCCAGCGTCGAATTGAATGACAAGGTTCTCATCATATACTCTCTCCTATCATGTAAGGGCAGGATTGCAGACACTTAAATTTAACCCCAAATTCACAACTTTTTTTCAACATTGACCTGTACAACATTGTGAAGTAATCCACAAATCTTCTATACTTAATGTCATTAGTGCCAATGTGTACAACGATATCACCTTTTGTGCCCTTAAAAGATGATACCTGCTCTACAACGACATCAACTTTTGCACCTGGCAGACATACCCTGGTCCTATTCCACCTATCCTTTTTGCATAATATATTTTCCCATTTCCCTGACAACTGAGTCACCGACAATAATTAGCTCCTGTGGGACCAACACATTCTGCCCTGAAGATTGCCACTGTGTTGCCTGGTGCACAAGAGTGAGCAGATGACAGCTTGATGAGCCCCCCCATTTTAATTTCTTCAAGGGCATCTACCTGACTCTTCAATTTCTCATAGACGCCCATCAGAATGCTGAGTTGGCACCTATTTCTTCACACTCACTGCCTAGACATCCTACCACACTTCACACTCTAGACATCCTCCACTTCACACTCACACTCTAGACATCCTTCATGGCTAGATCATGTCCTGTTCCAGAAAGGTCTGCAAACATTTCACATTTTTTTAGAATGTGATGCATTGGAGAACCATCCCCTTCAGTTCTTCCCCAAAGCACAGCACTTTTGCTACATTGTGCATGTTGCCTTGCTGCTCTAGTCTGGGGCATGATTTCCATTTAAATACAATTTAATTAGCAATAAAAATTAATAAGATTTATAAATTTAATTGATTAATTGACAATACTATACTAAGCTGACAGATTCTAATACAGTGCTACATATTACACAATCTAGTTTTACGTTATACCTTATGCTATCAAATTCGAGATATATATTATGCTATTCTGTATCAATCTAATATACTACAACAATGGAGCAAGTTTCGAATGGTACAAGGTTGTACTGATACTAAGTAATAACCTACAAAATCTCTATCTAAATTCGATATAAACTAAGTAGCATAACTAGGAATATAAAGCTACTTCTAGAAAATAAATTAATATGACAATTAAATCAATAAAATGGCAAAAATTAAAAAAAAAAAAACTTCTCTATTAGTTAGAGCTGTAAAATCTTTGCCTGCACGGATATACGCTCATTCCCACTTTCATATACACGTTGACCTGATGGAACAACAGTCTGCAGCTAACACATCACAGTAAGACAGAAGAACAAGTTATACAATCCAGTTCTTTGCTTTTGCCAATGTTCAGCATGGCTGGCAAAAAAGAGAGAACCAGTTCCCCTAGGCAATCCTTAGGACCTAAACCAAAACAAGACCTCTGACTTCTTTGTTTCAGGACTGTAACTTCCTTATTTCCTGTTCTTTGTAGTACTATACTGCAAAGTGTCCAACAAGATGATAATGACACTAAATTAGGTAAATTTTGTGAGTTTAAATTATTTATCCACAGATGAAGGAACCATAGTGTTCCAAAAGGTATGCAATATTGTAATATGCAGTTAATTAATTAAAGTATTTAAATTATGATCCCACAAAGCAGTGTTGTGTTTGTTTATGAAATCACATGAGAAGGGATGTCATGAGAACTATACAAGTTTAGTTCGGTGACAATGATGGATTTTTCAGCAGGACTTATCAGCTTGCCATTCTACTACAAAGAGGTAAGCCTTTCTTTCTTTTAAAATAAAATCAACTGACTGTTGTGAAGACACATTTTTTTTTCTCATATTGCAGATACAAATGTGAGAAAAAAAATGCTTCCCTGGTCTGGGTCTGGCTAACTCATCAGATCTCAACCCAATTGAGAATTTGTGGTATCTTGTAGGTATAAATATTGGTAAAATGCAACCACAAATTCTTCAGGTTATGGAGATCATGGGAAGCCAGGTCAAACCATGGAGATATCCATTTTGTCAAGGGCATTATGAATACGTATTCAGTACAAAGGAATGATAAGTACAGTACCTGTGTGGAATCACAAAATAACAAGTTACATAATTAACCCTTTGACATGTATGCACATATATATGCAATTTTCTTTGTGTGGGCTCAGTTGCATACATACAAGGTGTGGCAATAAAGTTTCTGGCTGGCTGTTGCAGTTATGCTCAATAAGTTTGAAAATAAACAGAAGTGGTATGTTGTAGTTCAAACTTCCTCCAACAGATGATGGTACAGAAACTGTCGTGTATGCTGACAGGGTGCAAGTAACAACCAGTTTCATTAGAAGTGTTAATGTTCTATGTCACAATTTTGCAATGGAGCAATGAACAAATATAAAATTTTGCTTTAAACTGGGAAAATCTGCAACAGAAATGTATGTTAAAACTGTTTATGGTGATGAAACATTAAGTCATACCAGTGTGTTTGAATGGTATAAGCAGTTCAAAGATGTACATGAGGATTTTCATCATGACCGAAGAAGTGGGCATAAGAGGGTGGTTCAATATATAAAGAATCACCTTGACCTAGTTGCAGAGGTGCTAGCCTGTTGATTCTTAACACAGATTTTAGTTCTTCTCTACATAGCCGCCGTGCAGATTTACACATTTTTCCCATCGATGGATGAGGCTACGGATACCATTTTTGTAGAAGTTGTGAGGTGGTCTTTGAACCATGACTCTGTTGCAGAAATGAGTGTCTCGTCATCAGGGAAGTGGGTCCCCTGAAGAAATGATTTGAGGGAAGGAAACAAGAAGTCCGATGGTGCAGGATTGGGTGAATAGGCTGGATGGGGCAGTATTTCATATCCACAAGTGGCCACTTGTGTTGTTGCAATTTCAGAAGTGTGAACTGGGGCATTGTTTTGAAGCATTCTCACACCTTTGGACAGCATGCCATGCCTACGTGTTTGGATTTTCTCCCGTAATTTTGTGAGTAAGTTGGCATAATAGGCAACTGTAATTGTTCTACCTTTTGGCAGGTAATCAGTCATTATTACGCCTTTCTCATCGCAAAACACAGTCAGCAAGACCTTTCCTGTTGACACTTTGACCCTTGCCTTCAGTCCATGGAATGGGAACCATGAGGTCACCATTCCATGGACTGCTTTTTACTTTCAGGGTCGAAATGGTGTATCCAACTTTTATCCTGAGTGATCAGACAAGAGAAAAAGTCATCCTCATTTTTTTGGCATAGGGCTAACAACTCTTGTGATTTCTGTTGTCGATCAGCCTTCTGGAAACCAGTCAATAATCGGGGAATCCATCTTGCTCAATTTCCATAATTGGAGTTGGTCATGAAGGACTGTTTCAACAGAGCCCACACTAATCTTCACCTCCTGGGATAATTCAAGTACAGATATCCAGCGATCTTCCATGATTAACAGCTCCACTTTTCCGATCATGCTCATCAATGGCTGAATGGGGACGACTCGGAATGGGCTCAGATTCTACCGATGTCCAACAACACTTAAACTGTCTATGCCAGTGCTTCACAATGCCATAGGATGGGGTTTAATCCTTATATACAGTAGTCATCTCCTCATGGATTTCTTTAGGAGATTTCCCCTTCAAGAACAGATACTGAATTACAGCTCTGGCTTCAACTTTGTCCATGATGCTACTTTGTCACAGGTTCAGCTCTGTAAGGGAAAAACAAATTAAGACACAGGGCTGAAATTTTACACCTTTAGTACAATTATTGTTTGACCCTAGAATGATGGGTTTGATATGAATAAGATGAGTCATCAAATTCTGCATGAAGATTTAGGGAGAAGGAAGGTCTGTGCAAAATTTATGATGCATAGCCTCACGGATGAGCAGAAGCAATGAAGAGCATGATGCAAAGACTTCATCCAGACTTGTCAAGATGATCCTAATTTTCTCGTCTTTATTTTCACTAGAGATGAGTGTTGGGCATTTCAGTACAAACCAGAGACAAACATCAGAGCATGCAGTGGCTTTCAAAATGATCATCAAGGCCCAGAAAGTTTCATTTACAAAAGTCCATGATCAAGACAATGTTGATCATGTTTTTCAACAAACGGTGTGTTTTTACAATATGTTGACTCTCCTCTTCAGGTATGAATTCACAAGAAATTCATACCCAAAGGGAAGAGTCAACATTATGTTCTATGTACAGGTGCTTCGAAGACTACTGAAGCACATTTCCTGGGCAAGGTCACAATTTTGAGACAAAGGCAGTTGGTTCTTGTTGCATGACAATGTTTCCACCCACTCTGAACTTGTTCTGAAGACATTTCTGAACAAGACAGACCTGTACAGTTCTGAACTGTACAGACCAACCATCCACCCTACTCTCCCAATCTGGCACCAGCAGACTTCCTCTTTCCCAAGGTGAAAACTGACCTCAAAGGAAAGAGATTTCAGGATTTTGAGGACTTAAAGAAAAACATAACCGGAAAATTGAACATCATCTCTTTGGATGCCTTAGCTAACTCTTTTCAGAAACTTTTAGAATGGTGTAGTAATGACATTCACTCAGGTGATTGATTACTTTGAATAAAAATAAAAAAAAATTTTGAGTTCCTTCCCTTTGTGTTCTTTTTTATTGCACCAGTCTGAGAACTTTAATGCCACACCTCATATGCATGTACAAAGGGTACTAGGAAAGTTTTGCAATACAGCTTTGTTTATTTCATTTTTTCAAAGTAATTTCCTCTACATTCAATACACCTCTCCATCCTCCGAAACCAATCTTTAAACCAGTTCTGCCAAGTTTCACTAGGGAGTAAAGCACACTCGTTGTCCCAAGCCCGTAGAAGATCCTCATCACTGGAAAACCGCCTCCCTTTTAGCTTCATTTTCACATGCGGGAACAGTGCAAAGTCGCAGGGAGCAAGGTCTGGACTGTAGGGAGGGTGCTCCAGAAGTTTCAGTCCTGTCGTGGTCAAATATTCGGTGCAGGCTTTGGCGCGGTGAGCTGCAGCATTATCGTGATGGAGGTACCAGGTGTCCATTCTTGACTTTGGCCGCAGGTTCTTCATAGATCCAATGACTTTAGGCAGGCATTGTTCAGTATACCACTTAGCTGTGACTGTCTTCTGCGTGTCCAAAACGACACGTTCCACAATTCCACTCGATTTGAAAAATACAGCGATCATTTTCTTCTTTACACATCGGGATTTTCTGACAATTACGGGTGTGTCGTCATCATCAAAGACCCAAACTTTGTTTTGAGCCTTGGTCGGCAGATCGTAATAGTACAGCCAAGTCTCGTCACTTGTCACGATGTTGTTCACATACCGAGATTGTCCCTTATCAAACTTTTTTAACATCTCCCGGCACCAAGTCACACGTCGCGTCATCTGCTCTTCAGTCAGTTGATGCGGCACCCAGAGAGAACAAAATTTCTTCACGTGCAAATGATCTTGCAGAATCGAACGAATTGCTGGTGCATTTAGGCCCAAAGTATCCTCTATCTGTTGGTAGGTCACTCGCCTGTTTTCGTCAAG
Source organism: Mastigoproctus giganteus (assembly GCF_048544385.1). Taxonomy (NCBI): domain Eukaryota; kingdom Metazoa; phylum Arthropoda; class Arachnida; order Uropygi; family Thelyphonidae; genus Mastigoproctus; species Mastigoproctus giganteus. The sequence continues at coordinate 225,931,548 of NC_143576.1, read as the reverse complement.
CATTTTCCTCACAGCAGTAACGTTTTCCTCTGTAACTGACGTTCGTGGCCTTCCCGGCCTCTCAGAATCCTCCAGAGTGAAATTTCCCCTTTGGAATTCTCTATACCACCTTAATATCGTTGTACGATGTGGACAATCATCATCTAGTGCAAGAGTCATTTCTTCTAAGCACTGGTCTATGGTTAAACCACGCACGAAATTATACCGCAAAACTGTCCTTATCTCATTTCGTGACCACGATGCCATCGCAAGCACTTTACACTCTCACTACTAATGAATAACTGAGCCCATCGACTTGGCGCGGCGGCTACTATGCACGTATGAACATGTCTCAACATGCAGCAACAAGCAGCTTCCTGTGATTCATTGTTGCGTCATATTGCAAAACTTTCCTAGTACCCTTTGTATGTATATACAATTTTCAAATGTGGGCACTGTGGGGTATGTATGTTTTGTAAGGTTATTTCAAATAACGAAATGTCTTGTTCCAGTAAGTGCAGCCATATCTTAATTTTCAAATCTCCTAAAGTATTCAAAGCTACCAAAAAACCTCTCTAGTTATCCTAACTAACTTATGCCAGCGCTGAATAATACTATTCACCTGCCGCTCCAAGCTGACTAACGGATTTCTCCGAGTAACTTTATACGTAGTGGTGTCCTGTAGAAGTTCTAAGGCTTTGTTACAATACTCCTCTTTATCCAAAATAACCATGGATCTCTCTTTATCCGCGGGTAAGACTATGATTTTATTATCCTGTTTGAGTTCGCAAGGCACGTCTATGGTTGACACTAAGGTTGGAGGGGGCCACCCTGGCCTGACTCAAGATAGCCGAAGTCCTGATATGTATTTCATTAGCCTGGGCCTCCGACAACTTGCTTTTGGTCCCTACATGTCGAAGGTTGCCATTTACCCAGGTTTTATGGACTTCCGAAGATACACAAAGTGGGTATCCCGCTTAGACCAATCGTATCATTCATAGGTAGTCCTACCTATGCTTTATCGGGATATCTTGCCAGATTAATTGCACCTATAGTGGAATGTTCTAGTTTTGTCATTAAAGACAGTAAGAACTTTGTAAGTTTTATAAAAGAACAGTCTATAAGTGAAAATGAGATTATGATTTCTTTTGATGTTATTTCCCTGTTTACATGTATTCCTATTAAGTTTGGAGTTCAATGTGTTAGAATGGCATTCGAAAAGGATGTGGCTTTAAATACCAGGTCTTTGTTAAGTATTAATGATATTTGTGAAGGCGTAGAATTTTGCCTGTCCAGTACCACCATGGTCTTTCAAGACGTTATGTATAGGCAGGTTCATGGCACAGCTATGGGTTCCCCCATTAGCGCTATTGTGGCTAATTTAGCCATGGAAGAATTGGAAGTTAGGATCTTTGATGGTTTGGAATTTCCCATACGTAAATGGAAAAGATACGTGGATGATACTGTTACCATCATACAGAAGAGGAAGGAAGATCAAATACTTAATGTGATTAATAGCTTCTCCCCTTTCATCCAATTTACCTCGGAGGTAGAGACAGAGGGATCCCTCCCGTTTCTTGATGTGTTGGTGATCAGAGAAGGTTGTAGGTTTAAGACTAAAGTTTTCAGGAAACCTATGTGCCGGGGGCAATATACCCATTATAGCTCGGCACAAACCAGCCAACACAAGAACAGTGTGGTTAAGGCCTTAATAGATAGGGTTGGGTCATACTGCAGTACCCCCGAGGATAAAGAGAGAGAAATTATCAATCACAGCAGACCTCAAGAAATGTGGCTATCTCCAGAGGGTTTTGGATAAATTTATTAGAGGGGTAGAGTCCACGCGTAGTGAGTCATCCGCCCCTGTGATCACTGCATACATTCCTACTATCCGGGCCTTACTGAACGCATTGCACGTACAGTCCGGGGGTGCCAGATATGCTGTGTGCAACTTCCGGGATGGAGGTTGCACACAGTGATATCACAAGTTAAAGACCCCATAGCAAAAGAAGTTAGTAGTGGGGGTGGTATATGAAATTAAATGCCCGGATTGTGGGGTTTGTTATGTTGGTGAGACAGGGCAACGACTTAAAGAACGTCTGGGCGAGCACATGAAGGCTATAAAAACTGCAAATTATGCGAAGTCTACTGTGGCCAAGCACTATTGGGAGAAGCAGCACCAGATCTCCCCCTGAAGCTGCAGTCATCACTGACCGAGCTCACGGGTTCTGGGACCTTAAATGGCTTGAGAGCCTGCACATTGGGGCGGCTAGTGGTAACACTATTAACAGGGATAGGGGTGTTTGCATACATCCCCCTCCTTGAAGCCGTCGTTCTTGAATGAGATGATCGGTTTTTATTGGTGCGTTCCCGAGCCATTTCCGGTTCCAGCACGCAGGTGGGAAATTCCAACCATATTCCTGTGGAACCATGTGACGAGTGCCGTGAGCCTGCTATTTAAGGACGTTGTCGTACAACAGAAGCACACTGTTTGAGAAAAGAGTCTGTCGTCTCCGAAAGCTACAGTTTTTAAGAGCTTTTATTACTATTTTATTATTTTAACTTCAGTCACAGTCATTTTATATTTATTGTAAATACATCTGTTTTTATTAGTTTTACTTTGTTCATGTATTTTAAAGCTTTTAATGCTTTTATTTTAACTTCTATTTCTGTCATAGTATATATATTTTAATTGTATTTTAATTGAAAATAAACTTACATTTTATTTCATTTAAATTGGTTGGTGTGAAGCATAAATATTTCAACATGAATTTTCCCAACCTCGTAGGCCTGTTTGGAGATATCACACCTGTTAGCTTCAGTTGTTTATTTGGGCTTAAAAATAAATCGAAATTTAAGGAATTCTAGGGAACTCAGATCCAGAAGTTAATTAAGTTTTTTGATTTGATTTGATTTGATTTTTTATGGCGCATCGGCAGCTAAGACCATAATGCGCCAAGTCACAGTTAATTAAGTTGAGTCATGTGATATATAAATAGATATTACTGCCTCAAAAAAAATAAATATTTACAAGTTTCTTTCTTTCTTTTTATTTATTCTGATTTGGAAGTTGAAAAATAATGTTGATGTAATTTTAAGCAAACAACTCAAAATAAGAACAAATTAATATTTAAAATATTCATAGGGCTGGCCATCAGTGGAAAACTCATTACCCAGAATCCACATACATTCAGAAATCTCTCACTCCCCAAAGCTCACACATGTTCAGAAAACTACTCATGAAAAGGAATTGCATATGTGACAAAAAGGAAAGAAATACTACAAGATACTTTTAAATTTGAAATTAAATTGTTCACTCCTATTCAATGTGTTTGTTTGTCTGTATGTATGTTTGTAGTCAAACCTAGAAGTCCAGTCATTATTATCTAAATTCAACTATTACAGCACTCATCCCAGAAAATATTCCTGATTCTGGGTGAGAAATAAACTTCACTTTCAGGCTCAGCTTGCCAACCCTATGCAACTGTCAATGTTGCACATGATTGCCCATGCACTGACACAGCCAAGTGGTCAATGCAAAATTGCAGCAGGAGCTTAATATGTAGTTGCACTAGAGTATAAACAGAAATTTTGTTCTATTGCATGTTTTTATAACATTTGATATTATCTATTTTTTTGACAAGTGGAAGGCCAGACTTCAAAATGAAATGTTGGTGAAAATTCTGGCACAGTTTAGTGGTGATTAAAATGCACTGTGCTAGTAACAAATATACATATATAATTTACCTTATTGTAAAATTAATACCACTTACAAAGTAGGTTTACAGCTTCCACTGGGAATGGCAGTGATAGGTAGCCAAACTCCTCTATATAAAAAAGCAGGTTGTGGAGTAACTCCAGGTCCAACAGGCATTCCAGCTAAAAGTGTGGGAGGTTGACACTGAGCTACACCCACTGTAGTAACTGTTCCAGAAAGGCTAGAAGAGAGCACCTGAGCAGCAGTAACTGGACTCACAAATACTGTCTGTACATAAGCCCCAAGTGCATTAACAATATCTTGAAATATTTTAGTGCTGTGAAGTTTCATATCATAACACTGGCAAAATGACCTGAAAAACATACAATATATTAAAGACACAAGACACAATACACACAATATGTGTGTGTGTGTAAGCATGCATATAACAATATATGCTTAAAAATAAAATAATACAAATATCATTAAATAATAAAATAAAAACACTATATCAATATTACAAATGTTACATGAAATATGGGATGATCCAAAAACAAAGATCAATATTTTATGAGAATATTCCACATTAAAAAAACCACATAAGTATGCTGTACGCATGAAAGATGTTTTATTTTATGTGAAAACATCTTTGATGAAAATCAAAAGCATTTAAATTTTTAAAATTGAACAGCTAAAACTGAAATTATGAACGATGTAACATTTTATACTGATGCCCACTACTTACTCTACTGAATCGACATTAGTGACTGAATTAGCATCATTTCCAACTCGCATTTTCATTACCAGTCGGTTTTACTTCAGTCTGAAATATTTAGTATGAACAATGTAACGTTTTATGCTCATGCTCGCTACTTACTCTACCAAATCAATGTCAGTGACTGAGTTTAGGATGTGATGTCATTTGCATCATTTCTGTCTTGTATTTTCATTGTCAATCAGTTTTACTTCAGCCTGAAAAATTTAATAGGTTCCGCCAAAGATGTTTCCATATAAAAAAAAAAAAAAAAAATTCTTTTGGATTTAAACCACTTTTATTAATGCTTTCATTGCCAGCTTTTCCAACAACCTTTTTAATATTAGTATTAATAGTGGAAAATAATGCAAGAGAGCAAGCTTATACAGCATCAGTCAAAATAAAAATCAAGTTTCACCTATCCATCCCCTCTAATAGTTTGTCTAGTTCTTCCTTGAATTTATTCAAACTATCCACTTCCACAACAATGGATAGAAACTTCTTCTAGCAATCAACCACCCTTTGTCTGAAGGCAAACTTCCACACATGTATTCTGCAACCATTCTTCCTCAATTTGAATTTATGCCACCTCGTGTGCATAGTCTGAGAAAGAGGAAGAATCCCATCAGCACTGAGTTTGCTCAAGCTATTCAAAGCCTTAAACATCTCAATCAGATCCCAGGATCTGACTGAAGTGTTTAAGGCTTTGAATTGAGTCAATCTGGATTGGAGAGGGCAGGGACATTTTTGGGCTTTCTGTTCACTACGACTGAATTAGTCATCCTCTATCAAAGATTACTTGACAAAAATATCCAGTTTTTCTTCTGTCAAATTGGAAGAAAAATTTCTAAGAGTAGGTGGTTCCCCCTCGAGTAGATTAAAAACCCAATGCCACATATTTGCATCACGAAGTAGTGAATGCGTTAAGCTATAGAACCTTGAACTTGTGCGAAATCATTTCTGCTGAGACATATGGCAGTCAATAAATTCAACAAAATCTATTCAGTGTTTATGCAGTCCAATCGGGCAGGTTCACATACTAACCCATATTACATATTAAGACTAAGTTGTATGTGGAATCAGGCTTGTGTGACAATATTCAGATTGTTAAGCAAAAAATGCAAATTGTTTATGTCAAGTATCCCATGATGTGTAAAAGGTGATTTGTCAATCTAGCACTTTAACAAGAATATCCAGATGATCAATATAACAGCAGAAGTTCCACCAACAAAATTACAGCTAGGCCTGTTTCCTGTTTGAAGCTCTTGGATCCATTGTACATGGCAGGGTGCAAATCTGATAGATGCAGTTTGCACAAAATGAATCTTTGAGTCATTACATCACTCATATGTCATATGAGTGATGTAATATGAGGAGTGATGATTGAATGGTTGATAATACATTCAGTATAGCTAGATCCAATTTTTATTACAGCAGAAAAACAAATCTTTCAGTGTTTAGGAATTATCTCTACATGCTTTTAAATTCAAACTTACTTTATCAGTTCGGACTGAATGCACATTTTGTGAAGTACTTCTAGGGCTACTGCTCTCTGCCAACCAGGTTTATCTCCATCCAAAAATTTAACCATCAGAGATAGGAAGATTTCACATTCAGTTACCTGGGAACAAAGTACATAAAAGGAAACTGACAGTCAGATTATTTCTCATTATTTTACTGATTCTAGAACATTTCAGGTATAGACCCAAGTTAGTTCCACTTTATTAGTAAATAGTTAAAACCACTAGCAATAATTAATATTTACATCATTGTAATAATTATTACTTTACTGTATTTAACCAAAGAATAAGCATTTCTAAAAATGAACATTTCAGAAATACTTATTCTTATTCTCAGATGAACATTTCCACCTTCAAAAATAGAAACTTCATATCCTCCATATATTTTCTACATAGTGGAAACCATCATTATCCCTAGGGGAGAACTTCCAGAGGATCTGAACACCAAAGCACGTCCACCCAGAAAGTAAAACCTTCCAAGACCCACCAATGTTTCCCTATAAGCTAAAGACAATAAATCCAAGACCACTCTCTTGATTTTCATAACCTTTGTTAATCATTTAATATACATCTAATTTAGTTTTAATTTAGTTTCCTTACAAACAGTTCCTGTCTAGAACCATATTTTCTCTATAAAACTTCGATTCTTAGACATCTTTGGTCCAATGGCCTGCTACCCCCCCAACACTTTCCCTGGGGTGTTATGGGGAAGCAGGGAGATGGAATGATCTCTGCCTGTTTATCGAAGTTATAGCTTCATTTTATTTCAATATTGTTTAATTGTTTTATACATATAATTTTTTAATAAAGTTATAATTTTATTTTCTTACAATAACAACAATAATAACTTTTACTTGTATTTTATTATTGTTTTTTTTTATAATTCTATGTTATCTATTTTACCATCCTATTAATGGTTATTTTTAATCCATGCTCATCACCTCATTATTTTTCTGATCTTTAGGTTTATACACAATTAACTCTGTTCCAATTTTTTATACTTTAAGATAATTGGCTAGTTGTTTAATTTGTTTACTCAATTCAAGATAAACCCACTACATTCTTACTCTTGTCCCCATCCTTCCATAGTTAATAACTTCCTCTTTCCACCTCAGTTTGCCAGTAAAGCTTGAAGAGACCAATTACCTTTATCAAGTTTCCTCCACTTATAACTAAACTGGTATGATTTTACTTAGTTGTCTTAAGAATTTTAATATGTCAGCTTAAATCAAAACTCATATACTTAATGAATTTTTAGAACAAATCATTAACTGTATTACAAATTCATATGAGGGGTTTCTGAAAAGTAAAGTAACATATTTTTTTCTTTCGATGATGTTTAATAATACGAAGTTGAAATTACACACCAAGAAATAAGTGAACATGCACCACTTCTCCACAAAGTGTCCAGTTTTATTGATTCACTTGTCCCAACAATGGATCAATCTACCAATACCAGTACTGAAGAATTCTGTGCCCACATGCAGTAACCAACATCGCACAGCCTGATGAACTTCCTCATTCGTGGTGAAATGCTTTCCCGAAAGGTGTTTTTTCAGAGGGTCGGACAAATGGAAGTCTGAAGGCGCTGAGTCTGGGCTGTAGGGGGGGGGGATGTGACAGAGTTTCCCAATGATTATGACACAACCATTCACAAGTGGTGTGGAGTTCCGTTGTCGTGCAACAAAATCATGCCGCTTGTCAGGAATCCTGGTCATTTGCGTTGAATGTTGGCTTTCAGTTTTTCCAACATTGCACAGTAAAGCTGTGCATTGATTGTTCCTCCCTTCGGCAAGAAATCCACCAACAATTTCTTGGTGATCGCAGAACACTGTGGCCATGATTTTTCGGACACTGGAAACAGTTTTGAATTTTTTGCACACAGGAGATGGAGTCTTATTTGCTCTCCGGAGTAAAGCGATGAACCCAAGTTTCGTGGCACCTCCGTAGCCAGGTGGGCAGGAGCAGTGTGTAGCACACGCTTCTTGATTAGACCGGGGTTCGAGCCCGTGACCACCAAATACGGAGGATGCGGAAAGGTCAGAGAATAACCACCGCATATCCCCAGAGTAATATGGCCTTAGTTGCTAATGCTCCTTAAAAAAACCAAATAACAATAAATAAATAACCCAAGTTTCGTCTGCTGTGACTATGCGAGTGAGAAAATTCTCTCCTTCGTCGCAAACAGGTTCTCCAGACACATCCCCATGCATTGTGATTTGTCCTCCTCTGACAACTGTCAGGGCACCCAGCGGCAGCACACCTTTTGAAAGCCAAGGACATCGTGAACAATTTCGTGAACAGTCGACTTACTCACGTTCGCTATTTGTGCAATTTCACTCACCTATTTTCAAGAACGATGCCCTTAATGCACGAAATGTTGTCTTCTGTCTTGCTCGGTGAAGGCCTGCCTGCCTGATGTTGATCTTCAATGTTAACACATCCTACTTTAAATTCATTGCACCAAAAACACATCTGATTCTTTGTCATCACCTTTTCGCCATACACAGCAACCAGTTCACAATGAATGTCACTTGGTGAAGACCCTTTTGCTTGCAAAAAGTGAATAACTTCACGAACACCTGTTTTGGACTATACTCGCATGGTAGCCGCCATTTTGCAACTGGAATCTGCTGTGAGGCGACAGTACTGCAACACTGCACTGGCAGTCTTTTTGAACATTATTAATGGGTCTATCTGTCCACCGCGTTTCATCTCATTCCCTTTCACCATTATTAAAAAAAAATTGTGTTACCTTATTTTTCGGAAACCCCGAAATAGTCTAAGTCAGTATTTCCCAAACTTTTTTTGCTTGAGGACCCCTTTTGGCTTCGAAAAATAACCACAGATCCTCACATCCTAGCTCACTTAAATATGGGATGTCCAAATGGATAGGTATCCAAAATTAAAAATTTATATCTCAGAGCTGATTTATTATGTTTACAATCTGCCTTTTTCAGACTAACACAAAAAATAACTGAATAATAAACTGTCGCTATTTGAGTGTACAATCAATTGTACCTCATAGGCTACTAGTGTGAAAAATGGTGTTGTTTTTTCGTCTCAAAAAGTCCTTTAAAGTTGGGGTGATTGTAGACAACTGAATTCTCATGTCGGGTGTATTCTCAAATAGTCTCAAGTCATTCGAAGTAGTCATAACAGAAATTATCCATGGATTCCCTGGGAACTGTTCATGGATCTCTTGGGATCCACATAGTACAGTTTGGGAACCACTGATCTAAGTAATTAATTTATGATAGGTGTATCAGCCTTTACTTCTGTATTCCTCATTTTTTTCTTCTTTCTTTCCTTTAATTTTTATCCTCATAAAAGATACCCAAAGCCGGTTCAGAAATGTTAACATCTGTGCAATATTATTTAGTGTACTGAGTACCTGTTTGTAAGAAATAATTTTTATTATTTCTACTTTTGGTACTGAACAAACCATTTAAAACTGCAAAACAAACATGGAATCAAGTGTCAAATTTATTATACTAATAAAGGTTTAGGGCAGAAAGTCCCAAACTCTGATATTGTTTTGTGTAATTGCATCATTACTACATAGCTGAATTTTAAGACAAATTGAAGTTTGAACATTAGGCATTATTCACAACAAGTTGCCTTCCCCTTATACTCTGAATAAGTAACACATCCTCATCACAGAAGTCTGTTGTTACTTAATCTCAATTGTCAACCACCAGCCAGGTGAGACTGTTTCAAATCTATATGGCCTCTCATCAGTGGGTGGGTGGGTATCCAGAGGTAAAAGAGCTGATGACCCAGTTTTGACTTATTTAAGCAATACACAAGTTTGGTTATCAGCTCTTATACCTATGGGTACTTATCCACTGATGAGAAGCTAAATAGCTTCAAAATGGTGCCATCTGGTTGGTGGTTCTCAACTGAGATTAAGAAACAGCAGAGCTCTTTAATGGGGAAGTGTTACTTATTCAAGGTATAAGGGGGAAGGCAACCTGTGAATAATGCCTAATGTACAAACTTCAGTTTGTCTTAAAATTCAGCTATACAGTATTGATGCAATTGTACTAAACAATGTCATAGTGTCAAATTTCATTTTGTAGATTATTTTTTTCTTTTTTTTAATTTATATATTTAATAACCAGTTTAATAAGATGGCCCAACAATTAGGCTATAATACTGATCATAAATACTCAGTACTTTTCTGGTAGTCAATATTCAGTGGTTAGATATGAAACAAACTTTGTATAGAGGAAGGAACATAGATAAACTTACCAACATGCTGTAATATTTTTGAATTAATACAGACACAATTCGTAAGAGCCTGATGGAAATGGGAAAATATGGTTTATCTGCTGGAGCAACAGGCTGGCCAATTCCTTGCATGCCCTGTCGGTACTTAATATTTGGTGAAAAGAGTTTAATAACCAAAGGACACATACGCTCCTTCAAAAGAAAACTAAATTCTGGATGCTGCAAAAAATTGAAAGGCATTATTAAAAGTAGTTTATTTTATTTGTTAATTATTCTCAATTTTGCAAAAAACTGAGAATACCACCAATATAAATTTTACTTCTGACTACTTATCCTATACCTTCTTTTTGTAGGCAGCTGAAATGTACGTTTAAAGCTAATCATTACCTGTTTAATACAACAGGATAATAATGTTGTTCATCGTAATTTTTACTTCAAGGTTCAAAACAAACTATGTATGTTAAATTTTTTTTTTTTTCCTTTTTAATATAAGAAAACTGGAATTATATCTAACTATTAAAATTTATCATTATTTTTTAATTATATAGTAAAATCTCTTATAAATCCAACATCAAAAGCTAAAAATTTCTGAAAATTTTGCGGGAAACAAAAAACAAAAGTCCTGCACTATAATCTCATGATAGTGCTTGCTAATACAATTATATGACATCAAGAAATTTGCTACTTCCCAAAGAGGGATATTCATTTCCTGATGTCAAACTCTGTGATATATTCAAACAGAACATCATATAAAAAGACTGAGGATAAACTGTCAACATGAAAAGTAAGCCCCCCCCCCATTATACTGAATGCGATGCCAGAGATCACGTCATCAACTTTATTGTATATTCTATTGTTGATTGCAAGCTTTGTAATTACAGCATATCACTTACACTGGAAAACCTTCCCGACTATCACAGTCCAAGCAGTAAATAAAAAATAAATAATTAAAAAAATAATAATGTGATTATTTGATTTTATGATAGCTGAGAGAAAGATGAAAGGGAAAACACCAAAGCTAAAAGTAAATAAGGCACTTGGGGCTGATAGAATCTATCCAATTATATTAAAAGCAGTAGGAATATAGGTAAACAAACCTTCAGCCATAATTATCAGAGCATCTTGGATTCAGTCGAGGACCCTAAAGATTCCATGTGCAAATGTCTCCCCTACTTACAAAGGGGATCAAAATGTAAAGTGAGTAATTACAGACCTTTGAGCTTGACTCCTGTTCCAGAGAAAATAATAGTCAATAGTTAAAGTAGCAAGGCAGGATCATCTTTTATGGCAATCACAGAACAAATCAGTTAAAGGAAGCTCTTGTTTGACCAATCTGATTAGGTACTATGATGTAGTTACAAAGGCAATGGATGCAAAAAAATTTTACATCATGTACTTAGATTTTGGCAAAGCTGTTGGTCCTGTTCCACATGAAAGGCTAGGCACCTCCGTAGCTAGGTGGGAAGGAGCAGCAGCAGTGCATAGCACATGCTTCTTGATTAGACCAGGGTTCGAGCCCATCACCACCAAATACGGAGGATGCGGAAAGGTCAGGGAATGACCACTGCATATTCCCGGAGCAATATGGTTTAGTTGCTAATGCTCCTAAAAACCAAATAACAAACAAACAAACAAACAAAAACAAACATGAAAGACTGCTGTATAAACTGAAGCAGTGTGGCATTAAGAGCTGTTTGTTTGTTTGTTATTTGGTTTTTAGGAGCATTAGCAACACGGTGGTCATTCCTTGACCTTTCTGCATCCTCCGTATTTGGTGGTGACGGGCTCGAACCCCAGTCTAATCAAGAAGCGTGTGCTACGCACTGCTGCCCCTTCCCACCTGGCTACGGAGGCGCCGCATTAAGAGCAAATGACCACAGTGGATAAAGGCAAAGGTGAGTTATAGGAGGCAAAGAGTGGTTATTAATGGCTACTATGCTTCATAGTCTAATATTATTAGTGAATTCCCTCAGGGTTCAGTGTTGTCCCTTACTGTTTTCAATATTTATTATCCTCTTCTTAATCTTGCTGTTACACAGTGACAAAAACACCAAAGGATCAAATTTAATAAATATGAAATTTTTAGACTTGTCTTTTGGTATTTATAGTATTTGTTATTATATCTTTTAAGTAATATTATTATTTCAAGCTGTATAAGTAATATGAGTAATATGTATACTGTGCTGCCACTTTATTAGGTACACCTACCTAGTAGCATGTTGAGCCTCCTTTAGCCTTCAAAACAGCCTGAATTCGTCTAGGCATGGATTGAACGAAATGCTGAAAATGTTGTGCAGGAATGGAGTGCCATGCAGACATGAGTATGTCACGCAGTTCCTTGAGATTCGATGGAGGTGTAGGCCTGCAGTGAACAGCCCTTTCCAGCTCATCCCAAAGATGTTCAATAGGATTGAGATCCACGGACTGAGCAGGCCACTGCAACAAAGAAAATTCATTATCATGTTCCTGGAACCATTCCATAGTGATTCAGGCTTTGTGCACCAGCGCATTATCCTGCTGGAAGTAACCATATGACTGAGGATAAACTGTCAACATGAACGGATGCACTTGGCCAGCAATAATGTTTAGGTACGATGTGGCATTCAGATGTGACTCTATGGGTATCAATGGATCCAACATGTGCCAAGAAAACATTCCCCACACCATAACACTGCCCCCACCACCTTGCACAGTAGTCATCAGACATGACAGGTCCATGGATTCATGTTGTTTTCGCCAAATTCTGAGCCTTCCATCAGCATGATGCACCAGGAACTTTGACTCATCAGACCAAGCAACTGTTTTCCAATCCTCGATAGTCCAGTGCTAGTGTTGCTGTGCCCACAGGAGACATGCTCTCTTGTTCTTCATTGATAACAAAGGTACATGATGTGCCCATCAGCTGTTGTAGCCCATTCACTACAAAGTGCAACTAGTGGTCCATTGCAATATTTTGTTCTACACACCAAGGTTGTTTTCTGACGTGATGTGCGACATTGTGGCCCATCTGTTTGCTTGCACAATTCTAGCCATCCTCCTCTGACCTCTCTCATCAACAAGTGATTTTCTTCTACAGGAGTGCTGTTGAGAGGATGTTTTCTGTTCATTGCACCATTCTTGATACACCCTTGAAACTGTGGTGCATGAAAAGTTCAAAACTGCCGTTTCAGAGATGCTTTGTCCAGCACGTCTTGCACCTACTGCCATGCCACGTTCGAAGTCCGTTAGATCACTCCTTTTCCCCATTCTTGCTACGGTTTGTACGCTTAACTGATACTAGGAAGGTTGTTCTGCTGCATTTATATCCACAACTGTGGTCATGTGACTTTCAATGTGGAACAAACCGTTTGTGTGCACAGCAGGGGTGTACCTAATAAAGTGGCAGCACAGCATATCATGTCTTGTCTTGCAAAAAAAAATAAAAAATAGACAAAACTGCCTTCTACAACTTTTTGCTTGTCATTTTTAATATCAGCATAGCAGTCTTAGTTTACTTTAGTTTATTTTTATAAATGTCACCAAAAAAATTTTACTTTGTTAACTTGTGTTTTTATGATTATTATTTATGACGAAAATAATAATCATAAAAACACAAGTTTACTTTGTTAACTTGTGTTTTTATGATTATTATTTATGACAGTATACTCCCATTTTTTAAATTGGCAAAGTCAATAAATTTTTATTTAAAAAAATACCATCATAGCAAAATTAGTATGTAATATTAATATTGCTTGCACACTACCTAACTACTGCTAATCATTTGAATCAGCAGCAGTCAAGAAGTTCCAGTCGGCATTTTTGCCTACTGTGACATGCAGAAAATTCTCATGCTGGTTGCATAAATTCACCAAGTGCAATATGAAAGAGCTTTAAATGAAATTAATTATATTTAATTTATTGCATTCAATGCCAGTACATGTAATTTATTTAATGTTACTGTATTGCATTCAATAACATTAAATGAACTCTGCATCGAGATAATCACAAGAACACAAAATTAAATATTTAATTTAAACATTTAATTTTATGCATTACAATTGTGAATGGTATGATTCAAAGTGAACAGCATTACAATTAATGCTGTTCACTTTGAATCATACCATTCATAATTAAAATTAATATAAAATGTATTAAAATATGTAAATTAGTCAAAAATATGAACAAACCTGAAAGAAAACATGAGGGAATGTTGTAAGTACTGATTCTAAAAGTTCTAAGCCAAATGTTCTGGTCATTTCAGTAAGCCCAGTAAGCCAAAATGGCTGATCAGCATTAACTAACTGCACTAGATCCTGAAAAAAATTAAAAAATAACAATAAATAGATAAAAATTTAGGTAATCCACTTTCAGATTAAGCCTACAGGAAGCTTATGTATGCAGTTTCAAAATTTTATTTAAAAAAAAAAAAAGAACACAAAGGAGGGAGGGATGTAAAGAGTGCAAGATAATTCACTAGCATTTTTATAATCTTGAGGGCACATATTTCAGCAGTAGATTGTGGGTGGAACCACAGTCACTGATAATTTCAAAAGCACTACAAATAGTTTAGTAGGTATGAGCTGCATGCAATTGATTGAACTCAGTGCTTAACTAAAGGTATGTAGGCATGTAGTAGTAGTAATGGCAAATGATGCAAAAAAGCAAGCTTATATAGCATCAGACTTAAAAAAAAAAAAAAAAAAGTTCACCATCCTGTAACCTCCAAGAATTTGTCTAGTTCTCCCTAGAATTTATTCAACCCATCCACTCCACAAGATCAGATGAAAGCCTGCTCCAACAATCAACCACCTGCTGGCTGAAGGCAAACTTCTGCACATCTTTGCAACCATCCTTCCTTAACTTGAATTTGTATCCCATCATGTGTAGTGTCAGCAAGTGGAAGAATACCATTAACATTCAGCTTACTCAATCCATTCAAGGCTTTAAATACCTCAATCAGATCTCCCCACAGGTGCTTAGTCTCAAGATGCTGCAATTTGAAGAACTGAAGCCTTTCTAGGTAAGAGCACCTTTTTGTTCCCTTCACCAATCTGGTTGCCATTCTCCCATTCCAGCAGATCTACATCCTTCCTAAAGTGAGGTTTCCAGATCTGGATACAGTAATCAAGATGCAGCCTAACCATGGTCTTATACAAAGGGATAATCAACTGCTAGCAAAAGTTTCTATATATCATTGACAAAATGCCATGAGCTGTTCTGGTAGCATGTCTGCACAATGTCTGTTCAGCAAATTTCATGTCTGACTGCAAAATTACCCCCACATCTTTTCATGCTCTATTATCCTGAGTGTAGTTCCACACAGTTGATAAGTTACTCTTGGGTTATTGCTAACCATGTGCAGTGCCTCGCATTTGTCAATGTTAAACTTCAACTGCCATTTCTCAGCCCATCGACACAATTTTCCTAGATCTTGTTGCAGTAGCTCACACTGTTGACTGTCATTAACTACCCTGCCAACCTTTGTATCATTTGTAAACTTAGACATTAAGACTGATAAACCTTCATCAATATAACTGATAAATATTGAAAACAACAATTGACCCAGCACTGAAACCTGAGGAATTCCACTAATAACATTAGCCCATGAAGAGTGGTGCTCACTGATAACCCCTCTCTGACTTCTTCAGAGAGGGGTTATCAGTGAGTTGTCCACAGCAAGATCAAATGTTTGTTTTCTGCAGTACTTTAAGGTATGTATACACCCCATTTTTGGATTAGTTCCTTTAATCTAATACTAATGTGTTTATTTGATTTGCACTTATTTTTGCAATACTGCATTAACAGTTGGTTAAAGAAACCTTGCCAATGAGGATATGTGAGAAAGCTCCTACTTTTGGCAGCAGAGTTGGGCAAAAACATCATTCTCATGAGTTTAAATAGGATTCATGTGCTTCAATATGTAACCTATGGATTGGAATCCTGAGGGCATTTATTTATTATTACATTTGTTATATGTTCTTAGAAGCAGAGTTAACCAGTGTGAGACAAATCTGCTGCTGGCAGTGAAAAGAATGGATGATTTCTTAGTTGTAATTCAAGATCTGGGTGTGGTTTATGTTTTCTATAGAAATATGTTGCAGTGTTAGATCTAGAAAAGTTGGGCATATGGGTTGAGAGGTGACAATTGAAATTTAACGTTTACAAATGCAAGGTCCTGCCTATGGGTAGCAGTAATCCCAGAGTAATATACCAACTGTGTGGTACTATGCTCAGGGTAGTGGAAAATGAAACAGAACTGGGGGTAATTGTGCAGTCGGATATGACGCTCTCCGAGCAGTGCAGACAGGCTGCCAGGACAGCTCATGGGGTCAATGATATACAGGAATTTCCTTAGCAGGATAAGGAGGTGATTATCCCATTGTATAAAGCAATGATCAGGACACATCTGGAGTATTGCATACAGGTGTGAGGCTTCATTCAAGAAGGCAACTTTGAGGAAACTAGTGGGAGTAATACTCTTGATTTGATTATCAGTAGTGATTCTTCATGCATTAAGAATCTGCAGATAGAGGAACCACTAGGTGGCAGTGATCACAGTGTGCTGAAGTGGAATTTACTCAAAGAGGTAACTACCATCAGGGGTAAATGGAAGGGTTATTGCTTTCGTAAAGGCGACTACGATGGTCTAAGACAGTATTTAAATTCTATACAGTGGGACCAACTGATGATGTTACCAACAGAAAATTCAAAATGGGAAGCATTCAAAGAACTTATCTTGGAAGCTACTAGGCTTTACATACCAACTAAGAAATATTGTTTAAGGTTTAGGCCTAAATGGATGTCAGATAAACCAATGAGACATATGGCAGAGAAGAAAAATGCATGGGATACATATAAATTAACAGGTGACACAGAAGCCTATGATAGATACAAGTTGATCTGTAACCAAGTTACAAAGGAGGTTAGGCAGGCGAAGGCAGATTACGAGAACTCTTTGGCAAGGGATGCAAAGAAAAACAGCAAAGAGTTCTTTACTTATGTAAACTCTAGAAGGAAGGGGATGAATCAGATTGGTCCACTTGATATCGATGGTTCAACTGTTGATGATCCTGCTCAGGTAGCTAACAAACTGAATGAATATTTTGCATCGACATTCACACATGAGGAGTTATTCAGCGAGGGGAATGCCAGAGGTGTACTCAACTCTGGCAGTAAGCTAGATAATCTTGTAATAACTGAGAGTAAAGTGGAGGAGAAATTGTTGAAGATAAACACAAGAAAGGCACCTGGGGTGGATGAGATCTATCCAGTTATATTAAAGGAGGCAGAAAAGGAAGTAAGCAATCCCTTAGCCATAATTATGAGAGCTTCCTTGGACTCAGGGGAGGTGCCCATAGATTGGAGATGTGCAAATGTGACCTCAATTGACAAAGGAGGATCAAAGGCTGACACAAGTAATTATAGACCTGTGAGTTTAACTTCTGTTCCAGGAAAATTAATGGAGGCACTGGTTAAAGAAGCACTGCAGGATCATCTAGACAAGACTTCAGTTACAGCTCGGACACAGCATGGTTTTGTTAAGGGGGACGTCTTGCCTGACCAATTTGATTGGATACTATGATACAGTCACAAAAGAACTGGATGCAGGGAATAACTTTGATATTATATACTTGGATCTTAGAAAGGATTTTGATACTGTTGCACATGGAAGACTGCTGCACAAATTGGAGCAGTGTGGCATTGGAAGCAAATTGCTGGTGTGTTATTTGGTTTTTAGGAGCATTAGCAACTAAGGCCATATTGCTCCGGGATATGCGGTGGTCATTCCCTGACCTTTCCACATCCTCCATATTTGGTGGTGACGGGCTCGAACCCCGGTCTAATCAAGAAGCATGTGCTACGCACTGCTGCTCCTTCCCACCTGGCTACGGAGGCGCCGGAAGCAAATTGCTGCTATGGATAAAGGGGTGGTTGAGGGGGAGAAGACAGAGTGGTAATCGATGGACACTGCTCATCGTGGACTAATGTTATTAGTGGAGTCCCTCAGGGTTCAGTGTTGGGTCCATTATTGCTTTCTGTATTTATAAATAATATTGATGATGGTATATCAAGCTTAATGTCCAAGTTTGCAGATGATATAAAGGTTGGCAGGGTTGTTAAGGACACTACTGATGCTATGCTGCTGCAACAGGATCTGGAAAGGTTGAGCAGATGGGCTGAGAGGTGGCAAATGAAGTTTAACATTGACAAATGTAAAGTACTACATATGGGAAACAGCAACCCCAGAGCAACGTATCAACTCTGTGGTACTACACTGACAGTGGTAGAGAATGAGAAGGACCTGGGGGTAATTGTGCAGGCAGATATGGAGTTCTCTGAGCTGTGCAGGCAGGCTGCAAGAGTAGCTCATGGTGTCTTATCAATAATATACAGGAATTTTTCTAGCAGGGATAAGGGGGTGATTATTCCCTTGTATAAGGCAATGGTCAGGCCATACCTTGAGTACTGTATACAGGTCTGGAGGCCTCATTTCAAGAAGGATGTAGAGCTGCTGGAACGAGTACAGAGAAGGGCAACAAGATTAGTGAATGGAACAAAGGGTTGCTCTTACGAAGAAAGGCTTAAGTTTTGCAAATTACAGTGTCTGGAGACTAGGCACCGGCGAGGTGATCTGATAGAGGTGTATAAAGCCTTGAATGGTTTGAGCATGCTCAATGCTGATGGGATTCTGCCTCTTACTCAGAATAATCACCTGAGAGGGCATAAATTCAAATTGAGGAAAGACAGATGTAGGATAGATGTGTGGAAATTTGCCTTTAGCCAGTGGGTGGTTGGTTGGTTGGTGGAGCAGACTTCCATCCCTTGTTGTGGAAGTTGATAGCCTAAATAAATTTAAGGCTCAGCTGGACAGGTATTTCGAACGAATGGAGGGGTGAAGTGGAAGTTTTTTTTTTTTTGTTTTTTTTTTTGGCTGATGCTGCATAAGCTTGTGATGCAAGAAAGCTTGCTTTCTAGCATCATATGCCTCTACTAATGCTAATGCTAAAAAAGGATGTAGAACTGCTGAATTGGCTATCAAGAAGGGCAATGAGATTGTTGAGGGGAACAGAAAGGTGCTCCTACCAAGAAAGGCTTCAGCTCTGCAAATTGCAGCATCTGGAGACTAGGCACCTGCAAAGTGATCTGATTGAGATGTTTAGGGCTTTGAATGGCTTGAGCAAACTCAATGCAGATGGGATTCTTCCTCTTGCTCAGACTATGCATGCAAGGGGGGCATAAATTCAAACTGAGGAAGGATGGTTGCAGAATAGATGTGCGGAAGTTTGCCTTCAGCCAATAGGTGGTTGATTGATTGCTGGTACAAATTTCCATCTGTCATTGTGGAAGTGTATAGTTTGAATAAATGCAAGGAAGAACTTGACAAATTATTGGAGGGTATAAATAGGTGAAATTTTTTTTTTTTTGGCTGATGCTGTATAAGCTTGCTTTTTTGCATAATTTTCCACCACTAATACTAATTTGCCACTACTAATACTAATAACTAATAATATGCAGAGGATGTTTCAAATTTTTACTGTAGTATTACTCACAAGGATAAAAAATTAAAATTAATGAGCTACATTAAGAGCTTTTAAATGTAGTTGCATCAGTCAGATTACAACTAACTCTCAAGACATGAAAAAGCCAGTGCCCAACAAAGGGTTAAATGAAATAAAAAAAAATTTAAAACAAATTAATCCCATTACAATAATTTGTAAGGAGATTTGTTTAAAATTTAGGAAGGAAATCAATTTGGTCCCCCCATATCCCTATTCTAAAGTAATACTTCTCTATAGTCCAGGATCATGAACACCAACAAGTATAAACTTCTGAATTTCTTCTACTGTATATATAATAGATTTCTGTTACTTAATTTTCATGCTTTCTTGAAAATTGCATAATAGAATTGAATAGTTCTGTAAAGACTTATAAATGTAAAATTTAATATTCAAATGGCTAAAAAATCATAGCAAATGGAGATTAATTCAATTCCTGGTACCACAAATTTGACTAGAATATAATTATTCATTTCTACACATAGAAATGAATAATTATATTCTAGTCACTTTTTTCCTACTCTGCCCTTAATAAAATAACCAGATTTAATGGTGAAATCTCATTATTATGATAAATTTAAGGCATTTGACAAAATCTTAATCCTAGCATACATAATAAATTAGAAAAAAAATTTAATTATTTAAAATTAAGTATTAAAACTCACCTGAAACAATAAAAAGGCATCAGCGGCACATGGATGTAATGACTTTGGTGGGATTTTACTGCCTGCTTTAAGTTCCTCTATATTTATATCATCCTTTAAACCTACACAAGGATAAAACATCAGATACTTATTTTCTGCAGGAAGGTTCTTGGCGGCTGAAAAACTTGATGAGAAAGGATTTGAGAATTAGACTATTAGACTTAACACCAATGAGAATTATAAACCTTTTGGAAAATTGCTTCCCTTCTCCATTGCACATGTCAATGC
Organism: Mastigoproctus giganteus; assembly: GCF_048544385.1. Lineage (NCBI taxonomy): Eukaryota > Metazoa > Arthropoda > Arachnida > Uropygi > Thelyphonidae > Mastigoproctus > Mastigoproctus giganteus. The sequence goes on along the minus strand of NC_143576.1, from coordinate 225,910,897 downwards.
ATTGCTGATGCAGATCCTTATATATTTTTGTGCTATATTAAGGAGGCACTATCATTCAGTTACTCAAATATGACCACTGAACAATGATACAACCATTCCAAGTTAGCAATGTAATCTGGCAAGGAGGACTTTAAAAAAAGGATGTATGGTATACTGTGATGCTTAGATGTAAGCTCACCATCCCTTCTTATATTGACAGGTGCAATATGGCTTAAGTAGCACTTCCAACAGAAACTCCTATAATAACATCTCTTCTGCCATGCAGTATAAGTCTTTTGAAGTTTTCATGGGCGTCATGCAGATTCAAAATTCTTTATATTTTGAATATACAACTTTAAAACAGTTTTCACAGGCTAGCCAATATATATATATAACCCACCAGACAAAAGTTATCCAGATCAGCTGGTGTACCTTACTATCTCTATTCCACCAGCTGTGAATGAAGTATAAGTCCAATATGTGTGTAAGCAGGGTCATTACCAATGTTATGTTATTAGTAATAGAATAGCCAAATGATGCAAGTAAGCAGATTTTTTTCTGCATCTTCAAAAAATAAATAAATTCCTAATCACTCAATTTTACTATTTACAAGAACTGGCTATCCAATTCACTTTCAACTGTGGAAAACTTTGCTGCTTCAACTACCCTTCAGAAGTAACTAATTCCAGTGATCTAAAAAGTGTTATCCAAGGGTAAACTATTAGATCCAGCCTTCTATTGCTCCATAAAATTTAATACTTGTATCTCCTTATTCGGCTCTCCCAATAAGTGAAAATGTAGCATTTACATTAATTTAGTCATTCATTAAATTGAGGTGTTATAACACCTCAATTGGTGTAATTATAACACCTCAATTCAGGTGTTATACACCTTTACTGAGGTGTATACCACCACAATAAAGTTGCCCTCCCAAGGCATCTAGTTGGCAAGGTTTGCAACCACACTTCTATGCTTTTCTTATAAGGAAAATGATTAGTGCTCCTTAGCAAACTGCTCTTCTTTGAAGAATCTCTATAAATTCTTTTTTTAGGTGCAGCCTTCAGACTTATATACAATATTCTAAATGAGGTCTTTCACCATCAAATCTTACATAAGGAATAATGACATCCTACAATAGTTATTGTGAAGGTAAAGCTGAAAACTGACACCAATGACTTTGGAGGTTTATTCTTCCTCTCTCACACATAATGATCTCTTATTACTTTTCCAAAGACTTTAAGCTCTTAATCTGTTGCAACTTATCTACTAATGACTGCTGCTGTAAGCCTAATCCCTATACTGTCTTATTTTATATTTATCAAAATATCTTAAGAAAGGAAATTAATAAACTTCCCATCTCTAATCCTTATGGTCCAGATAATATTTCCAACTTTGTTATTAAGTGAGACCTTTCACCTTCTTGGCTTTGGCACCTATAGGATGTGTCAACTTGATCTTGTGGTTTAAGTTTATCCCTGTCCTAAAAGCAAGAATCCAACAATAATGAAAGATTGTTCTCCAATTTTGACTTTTTCTTCCTTACTTTCAAAGAATGCTTCTCTCCATTCTTACTGATCAGATTTCTGCCCTCCAACTTTGCTCACATTCACTATGAGCATTTCTACCCTTACCAACCTATTTTAAACTTTAGTTTTTGCTTCTGACATAATTAATAGGATGTGTCAACTTGATATATGGACTTAGCATCAGAATTTTATGCTGTCTGACCCTCAATTCTTGTGAATCTCTTTAGAGCATTTTTACATTATTCACAATGATGTGCTACTCTTCATTTGCTCTTCTCTAATTAACAGAACTCTTATCCTACAACATAACTTGTCCTAGAGACCAATATCTCTCCCTGGATCCCCAAGGAAATACTGTCACCTCTTTTTTTCATCTTAAGAAATTAATCCTCATCTTCTCTTAGAAAACATTCCTCTTGTCACATATGCTCAACATCTGGGTTGTCTCCTGTACCTCGGAAAAAAGCTAGCTAGATGCAATAACACTTTTATTAGTGATTCATTATCCTTTCTTGAATATTTTAAAAGGTTTTGACTAAATATTAACCCTTCTAATGTGTTATACTCGTTGAATAATAAACTGAAAAATAAAAGGATCTGGTGTTTTTCATTCCAACGTTCTGTTTCAGACCAAAATTAATCAACTAAAAGTTCATTCTTTGAGAAAGGTGTGGATCCTGAGACAGAACTTAATTAGCACATATCTGATTCTACTAAAGTATATTCAAACTCATCTTCTTTACATGACATTGTACAGTGAAGTTTTGTTAGTCATTTCTCCTTCTAACTGAAAGAATTTCTCTTGGTTAAGTACAATGGTCGGTCCATAAGTAATGTCTGTTTGGCAAACAAACTATTTTGTAAATAAATTAGTATCATGAAGTTTTATATATTGCTAACATAGATATTAAAACATAAACATGCCAAAATAAAAGTTTCTGTCTATTACAGATCTGAAGTTACAAGCAGGCAAACTGATGTGCATTTCTGAAAAAAGCCAGTGATAGAGTTCCTTTTAAAATCAGGAGAAAATTTGGTCGTCAACATTCACAAAAAATTGAGGACACTACAGACACTACTGATGTAGGCAATGTTTGTAGATGGCTTGCACATGTTAAAGATGAAGTCATTAACAATTTTGACCAATCAAAGTCTGCGTGCATATTAAAGAAAATGCATATTTTGGATGACATAATTTTCAAAAATACATGGTAATAACCACATATGGAATGATGCAAGAACTAGTGTTCAAAGAGAAGTGCAGTAAGTATATTATACACATTTAATTATAAGAAAATAATCTGCAAATGGGTACCCTAACTATTAACAAGAGAAATGAAATTCTCCAGGCAGGAAACCTGGCAAGACCTGCTGTAGAAGTGCAATAACTTTCGAGGAAATTTTTTTAAAGACCTGACAACAAAAAATGAGACTCAGTTCTATCACTGTGACCCTTGTTGTTAACGCCAGTCTATGGAATCACATCTGCTATCTTCAGTGAGGAAAAAAATTTCAAATTGAAGATCGGAAAAAATGATGCCCAGAGTGTATTGGGACAGGATGCCTCAATTTTGGCTGATTTTTTAAAGAAAGGTCAGATTATAAATAAGGGAAGAAATTGCCAAACACTTTAAAGATTAGTAGGGATATAAAACAAAAAACGAAGGCTCTAACAGGACCAAATCACATTACACCATGATAATGCCAGGCTATACACTGCCTGTAAGACTCAGAAGAAAATTTCAGACCTAGTGGAGAATTTTGCCTCATCCTACCTACAACCTAGACTTGGCCCTAACTGATTTTTTTCCCTACTTCGATATATGAAAAAATATCTTCATGGAAAACACTTTTTGAGAATGAGGAGCTGAAAAAGGCAACGACAACCCTTTTACAACAGTGAATAAGTGATATGACAAAAATGTATTGATGAGTACGATGGCAAAAATGTACTGATAAACAAGGTAGATATATAGAATAATGTACATATGATTCAATATTTGCCCCACTTTCCAGTGGGGCAAAGATAACTTAATTGATTTCAATCCTTCTAAAACTCAGTCCTGTCATATATCTCGCAAAATGAATTGTTCTACTCCTATGCTTATCTTCAACGACATTTTGATTTCTAGGCAAGATCATATATCTCTATTGGGGATTACCCTGACTTCTAATCTCTCTTGGCATAAGCACATTACAAATATTACTTCCTCTGTAACTAAAAAACTGGGTTTTCTCTTTTGCTCTTGCTGTTACTTTTCTTCCAAACAGCTGTTCACTCTGTACAAATTGCAAATCTGCCCTATCATGGAATGTGAATATTGTTCGCACATCTGGGGCGGTGTCCCCAAAACTCCTCTCAGGCTTCTAGATTCCATTAAAAAAAATGACAGTTAGGTTAATTAATGACTCATTTCTAAAAAAAGTCCTTCCACTCTCTGTCTCATACATGTTCTGTTTCTGCTGCATGCCTTTTCTATAGATACTTCCATGGGCACTGTTATTCTGAATTGGCTTCTATAATTCCTGCTCTCTCTTTTAAAGCAGTCTGAACATGTGCCGCAATCAGTCAACAACCTTTTACTGTCCAACTTCTAACTCACAGAACCAACTTTTCTTCTTCCTCATTTATTCATTTAACTTCTATTTTCTGGAACAGTCTTCTTTCATATATATTTCCTGAAAATTACAATCTACAGAAGTTCAAGTTTAATGCCAACAAGTATCTTCTTTCATCTTCTCAACCTTCAACCCATGCACGGTAATAAGCAGTGTAGGTTATAATACCTCTTGTTTTTGGGGTTTTCAAAGAAAAAAAAAAAGCCAACTAACATGCTGAATATTGATCTCTATGTAGTCTGTAGTGACTCTAAATATAAGGAAGATATGATAAAACTAATCTCTCTTAACTCCTCGTGTGAACTGTATTGTTACCATATGCAATATTATTAACTATATTTTATTATTACTATTATAGTTGTACTATGTCTTACTATACAGATGAGGGAGAGTGGTGTATGTTAAACTAACTGGTCACAATTTTCTGATCTATCCATTAAGTAACATTGACTCTTGCTCATGCAAACCCCTCTGGCTGTAGCAGTAAATGCTAAGTATAATAGATACTTACCCTTTACTGAATAATAGATAGCTAATACATTGCAACTATTTCCATTGACCAACAAAAAGATATTTAGCTGAATTTAGATAAATGACTTTAAATGAGATATTTTCTTCACAGGTAATTACTATCAAGAAATGAACTACTCTAACACTTTATACATCACAATGAACAATTTTAGTAAATGAGAATTTCATTACAAATCCTTTACCAGGTTCACATATTCCTTGTTCACATGTAGAAACTGATTGTGCATGTGAATCTGGTAAATGGTTTGTAATGTGACACTTATTTATTAAAATTATTTATTGTGGTGTATAAAGCGTTAAAACAGTTTATTTCTTGAAACGATATTTATTTATTTATTTATTATTCCCCTTACAATGCGGTTTCAATGAAAATCACTTAATGTTAATACATCATTTAATTTTCTCAACTTACTGAGAACCATGAAACAAATATTCCTCAATCTGTGATACGTGAAATACCAAATTTTCCACAAAATATGTATTGAAATGCAAGGTAATAATTTCTTTAAAATAAATAATAAATTAGTTAAGTAAACCAGTTTGTGAAACAGTTTTATTGCTTTAGCTCACTAGTTTAAATATAAACATTACAGAATTTACAAATGATATATATCTTAATAAACTTTCTATGTGTAATATCAATGATATTTAGCATTAGTGTAGAATTTTCCTGAAATTTTGTTTAAGAAAACCCTACATCTCAGCTTGAGATTGGACAACTCAACCCAAATTTCAAAGGCCTCAATACTTACCCCAATAAATAAAGTAACAAACATAAAATACAGGATGATTCAAAATTGGGAAAAACCCAAAATGAAAGAGCTGACTTCTTTCATTTTAATAACCATATGTAATTATATAATTTTGCAGCTAGGGCTTCGAGTACTGTCAGTTGTTCAGTAGTTGTTACTACTACTACTGTTCTGCAATTGGGGTTACAATTACACAAACTCATCTATAGGTTCATCTATGACAAAGCCATCATGACATATTTCCTGGCTGAGCATGAACAAGTGTTTATAATCAAACAATACTTTTATTTAAAATCATATGTCAAGAAAAATACAAATATAAATCAAGAATTTCATGATTAGTAACCAATTTTTGTGAAACAAGCAAGATTTACAAAAAAAAAGAACAATGCCTTTATTGTTAAGCAAAACCAAAAAAACCCCCAAAACTTGATGTTAGTCAATGTTTACTTCTATTGCCTAAAAATCAAGAAGTCTTGAATCACAAGTAGGTTAGGTATAACTTAAGTACACAAAGGGCTGTTTAAAAATTTAGGCCTCCTTCCCTCTCATATTCATGTAATGCATAAACTTAAAGATAAGATAAAGACTTTAAAGACCTGAACTGAATAAAGAAAAAATAATGCATTATTTTTTCTTTATCCAGTTCAGTTCTGAAAATATTAAAGCAGGTGGATTTTTCAAAATTTGTTATAATTTTTTTAAAATTACTTATCATTATAGTTATAATTACTTGAGTGCATAATTTAATAGTAAAAGAATTAATAATTTTTGGTTACTGACATCTAGGTTGTGCAAATTTTGAATCACCTTGCACAACAGCATTTTGTAAAGTAATTTTTAAAAATTTTTCATTTTAAACATGCTTATAGATGTCATACCTTCATGATGAGTAGTGTCTTCTGCCTGAACTCTTTCAAATACCACTGCTACTAATTGTCTCACTGTAGCTGATGCAGTATTATTGGTTGTGCTATTCTTGGTAAAGTGTAACCGGAAACATAAAACAAGTGCCTGGAAGATAGAGCATTAATTTGCATACACACACACTACCCATAAAGATATGTGTTCTAATGGCTATTTTGAAGGAAGGGGTGAGAGTAATACATTACTATGAAGAAGTAAGGTACGAAGAAAATATGCACAGAAAATATATATCAAAACTAATCTTTTCAAATACACAGATAAAACATATCAATACTAATTTTATCAGTTTTAAAAATCACTGTATGTTAAAACAATATACACTCAAAACCATTTTTCAAAAAGATAATTCTGCAAGTATTAAATACTGTAGTGGAAAATAATTTTTAAACCTCATTTTTCTTTTTATCATGTTCTGATCTTCAATCTTAAAACCAGAAAATAAACTGATCTATTTTCCAATGATATTAGCATTAGCAGAGGCATATGTGCAAGAAATCAAGCTTATACAGCATCAGCCAAAAAAAAAAAACTCTTCCCATTTCACTGATCCATTCATTCCAAATGTTTGTCTAGTTCTGCCTTGAATTTATTTCAACTTCCACAACAACAGATAGAAGTCTGTTCCAGCAATCAACTATCCACTGGCTAAAGGCTAATTTCCACACATCTATTCTACAATTGCCTTTCCTCAATTTGAATCTATGCCCCCTCAGGTTTGTAATCCAAGCAAGAGGAAGAATCCCATCAGCATTGAGCCTGCTCAATCCATTCAAGGTCTTTACACCTCAATTAGATCGCCTCACAGGTGTAAAGTCTCCAGACACTGCAATTTGCAGAACTTAAGCCTTTCTTCGTAAGAGCACCCCCTTTGTTCCCCTCACCAGTCTTGCTGCCCTTCTCTGTACTTGTTCTAGCAACTCTACATCCTTCCTAAAATGAGGCTTCCAGACCTATACACAGTACTCAAGGTGTGGCCTGACCATTGCCTTATACAAGGGGATAATCACCTCCTTATTCCTGCTCACAAAATTCCTGTATATCATTGACAAGACCCCAAGAACTATTGGCAGCCTGCTCAGAAAACTTCATATCTGACTACACAATTACCCCCAGGTCTCTTCCATTCTCCACTACACTGAGTGTAACACCACCCAGTTGGTAAATTTATCTGGGGTTACTGCTACCATATGCAGTACTAGCAACCCCACCCCCATATAACACGGTACTTCTACAACACAGTTTCATTCTAACATGATTGATAAATTGCGTCAATCCTCGCACAACACGGTTAGAGAATTGCGGCATACCTCCCATAACACAGTATTTTTGAGCTTTTGTGCAGGGAAAATCTTGTTATTATGTTCAATGTAATTTTTCAACATTTCCATTTTTTTTTTGTGAATCCCTGCTGTTGGCTTGCTAGTCATTATGCAAAAAAAAAAAAAAAAAAATTGGGAAATCCCCATGTTAGGTTCTGTGCCATTGAACTTGTGCGTGTTTGAGACCATAAAAAATTGTGACTTCGAAGCTTGCAGTTTGTGACCTTTAAGGTTTTTGTAAGGGTATTTTGGTTTTTATTTGATCGTTTATATGTTTTTCCGGGTACGTATTATTAAACTTTGTTCTTAACAACCGTATTGGAATAATTTCCTTGTTGTGAATTAAATTCCAGCCCTAAATTATGCCTAAGGAACTTAGGCATAATTTTGTAACTGCAGGTTTATTTAAAGAATGGTTTCTAAATTGTTTTGTGCCAGCTATGGAAAACTATTTAAACGGAAAAATTTAGATTTCAAAGTTTTTGTACTATTGGACAACACCAGGCCATCCAAAATGTTGAAGTAATGTTCCTACCACCTGATACAACTTCTTTAATTCAAAGAAGAAAAAAATACAGTGTATATCCAGTAATTAGAATTTAATGACAAAGAAACTTTCAGGGCAAATGGACCCCTTCCTCAGCAAATGTTTTCTGAAGGGGGGGTCCATTCGCCCTGAAAGCTTCTTTGTCATTAAATTCTACTGTATTATATACTGTATTATTTTTCTTCTTTAAGTCATGGAATCCAGTACCACAAGCCCATTTGCATTTATTCTTTAATTCAGCCATTAGATCAAGACATTATATCTACCTTTAAAACCTATTATGTCAGAAAATTGTTACAATGGATTTTGGAAAAAAAAATTTATTCCAAATCTATTGAAGTGATAGAGGCATGGAAACATTTTTCAATTGTGGACTGTATCAGAATCATAGCTTTATCTCTCAAACAAGTAAAACCATTAACACGTGCTTGTTGGAAAAATGTATGGCCAGAGTCAGTTCATTCAGGAAATATGGTTGAACCGGCAGAAAACAGTATCAGTGCAATAGTAGAACTTGTTAAGTCGGTAGGACGGGAAGGTTTTGATGATGTGAATACTGAAGACATTCAAGAATTACTGGTAGAAAAAGGCAGGCAGGCGAAGCGAATTTGGTGGAAATGGCATCGGAGGTAAACAAAATCAATTCAAAGGATGAAAATTCGGACATTTCAAATTTTACACTAAAAAGGATATGGGATGACATAAACTTAGCCAAGCAATTAGAATCTTGTTTTCTGAATGCAGATCCTTCGACTGAAAGGAACACAAAGTTCAAAATGGAGCATCAAAAATGCTTTGCTCCATACGATGCAATTTAGAAAGATCCATCAAGCAAAAGCAAACAAATACTAGAATACAGATTTTTTAAAGAGAGCAGAAGATACACAAAATCTAGATGCTGCAGAAGAAAGTTCAAAAGGTTAAGATATTCTGCAACAGAGAAAAAAAATGTTCTTATTTGATTGTGCTTGGCAGCAATGAAGAGATAGAAAATTAAATGAGCATACATTATCGGACATATATGCATCAGAGTTTGCAAGAAGTTTGTTCAGTTCTTATTATTTTTAATAAAAATTAAGTTTCCGGTAGTTATAAAAAAATATGTATTTTTGTTAGCTTTTGGAACGTAAATCCCCTTTTTGTACTGGTTCTTAGTCTTGTATAACACAATTTTGCACTACATGAGATTTTATAGGAACCTAAATACCGTGTGTTATACAAGGGTTACCTATACTTTGCATTTGTCGATGTTAAACATCAGTTGTCACTTCTCAGCCCATCTGCCCAACTTTTCCAGATCCTGTTGCAGCAGCATACTGTCATTAACAACCCTGCCAACCTTTGTATCATCTGCAAACTTTGACATTAAGCTTGATATACCTTCATCAATATCATTGCTAAATATACAAAACAACAATGGGCTACACACCGAACCCTGAGGGGCACCAATAATAACATTAGTCCACGAAGAGCAGTATTCATTAATTACCACTCTCTGCCTTCTCCCACTCAACCATCCTTTTAAGGAACAGAAGTCAAACTAATTAATAAACTAATTGATCCTCCTGTGAATTGGAAATACATTTGCACATCTCCAGTCTGTGGGGACTTCCCCTGAATTCAAGGATGTTCTCAAATATATAACTATGGCTCAATAGCCAGCCACCATCAACTATTTTTTGCCAAAGTTATAGGGAAACAGTTTTCAGGAAACTATAGTTCTTTTGATTAGCCTAAGCAAAATAAACTGTTTTGATAACTAGTGCTCAAATAGCATAGTTTCATGGCATAGCAGATCAAATTTCTCCTGAAGTTTTTAACAAGTAATGCTGTTTTCCTGTACTGGATAAGAAAAAAGAGAAATCTTTTGTTTTCTTACATTGCTTGTAGTAATGTGTTGATGATGCAAAAAAAAAAGAGCAAGAGATATTTTTCAGCATGTACAGATCAGATCAGGACTGTATCATTCACATTGAAGCCTTTAACCATTAAACAGTAAAGAAACACTTTTGTTCCTGTATAAAAATGGATCACAGCCACTGTTTGCAGGAGCACTTTGTAATTTCTTTACAGAAATTACAAAATGTTCCCATTTTAGCAAATCTTCAGAACTAGCATTCCAAAAATAAAAGAATTAACTTGGATATAGTTGGTTGGTTGATTTAGAGATTTCTTAGGTGCATCGGCAACTATGGCCATAATGTGCCATACATATGGTAAGAATTTATGGTATTTCCTGTCAGATAGAGATAACTGCAAAAAATAGTACCAGCAAGTTAGTTTTTAACTAGTTAAAGGAGGTGGTACACATTAATCATTTTGAGAATGGTAAAAATGCTTGAGACATTTGTTTTATTGCCTAAAAGTGAAGTAAGTAAAAGAGGGTCTTTTGTTGTGGCTGGAGTGAAGAGGATTCTTGTGTTCTCTTGCATATTTTGGGCATTCAACAATTTGGATATAGCACTAATTATAAAACTATAAATGGAACTTTTAGGAACTACTCTTCCTTCAATGGCTGATCTCATGGTGAAGGGACAACTTAAGTTTCCTGAAAAACGTTTTGATTATAAAATACTTGAAATGAAACATTTCAACTTTCAAATCAACTTGCCAATTAGTACAAAGAACTAGTTGAAAAGATAAATGAAAATTACAAAAAAATGGGATGCAGAATAGATGCCAGTCAAGCTTCATTACTTACACAACTCATCTGGATTTTTTTAGACTAAATCTGGGCAATATTAATGAATAATAAGGAGATATTCTACCCAGGATGTACAGTAAAGTGAGAAGTACTAAGGAAAGTGAAATGAAGTTATGATTGGTGACTTTATCTGGTTCTTGGTTCAGAGTTGTTGCAATGACCACAAAAGACAGACAATAAAATGTACATTTTTAAGGAAATTTTTTGATTATTCCATGGAGTGCTTCTCCTTTTTAATTTGTTACTTTTAGCTTATTGTTTATTTTAGCAAAATTTAATAAGGTTTTGGGTGTTTCGGGAATAGGCATACTAAAATAAATCTTGCAATCAACAATGAAACATAAGAAATAAAACTTTATTAAAATATAGTGGAAAAAAAAAAGTACAGTATAACAGAATCTTTATAAAGAATAGAAGCTAAATCATAGAAATAAAAAATATACACATAAATACTAAATGCAATAAAATAGGATATTAACTAAAATTAATAAAAACAAATAAATAAAGGTGGTTTCAGAGAGATGTGCTACTTTATCAACTTTGAAGGCAAGTAGTATTGATACCATAATTATATTGCAGACCAGAGAATATATGATATGTGCTACAACAGATCAACACAGATTGTGAACAGTGACTATGAAACACAGAAGTACAAAAAAAAAAAAAAATGAGAGAGAAAATATTAGCCATCACACTCTTTTACTTGATCAAGTAGGATGATGTACATTTGCTGTGTTATAAGTTCACCATCATCATGTTGTAAAATAATAATCTCCATTATAGGGTGTACATGAATTCCATGATTGTGATTAATGTTGAAACCCACCACAGCTATATGAAGTGCTTCCAACCAGGAATGATTATGAGAACCAGGTACAAGACCAAAAATTTCCACACAGGAACATGGGTTACAATTAACATGATGCTCACACCAATAATGCTCAGCAACAGTGGAATAGGTGAAGCTGGACTGGTGAATAATTAGATTATATTCTAATCTAATGGACTGGTGAGGTGGACTGGTGAATAATCAGATTATGGTCACAAAGACTATAATCTGACTCATCAATACAGCATACCCAATAACCCACGCATGTGATCCAATAAACAGAACCTGCATGTTGTAGCAAGGAAATGACAGATTTAACTCTGGAACCACTGACTATTACAACTTCCTGTCAAGGGGCTGCACATGACCAATATGACAGCTTCACAAAACCCTAGTAAGATGTGCAGAAACACCCAGACAGTTGGAAATATAAGCAGTGGCTTTGGCTCTTGAGGTTGTTAGCATTAGCATTAGTAGAGGCATATGATGCAAGAAAGCAAGCTTATTCAGCATCAGCCAAAAAAAAAAAAAAAAAAAAAAAACAACCACTACTCCCATTTCACCCCTCAATTCGTTCGAAATACCTGTCCAGCTGAGCCTTAAATTTGTTTAGGCAATCAACTTCAACAACAAGCGATGGAAGTCTATTCCACAAACCAACTGCCCGCTGGCTAAAGGCGAATTTCCGCACATCTATCCGACATCCGTCCTTCCTCAATTTGAATTTATGCCCTCTCAGGTGATTATTCTGAGCAAGAGGAAGAATCCCATCGGCATTGAGCATGCTCAAGCGCCATTCAAAGCCTTGTACACCTCTATCAGATCACCTCGGCGATGCCTAGTCTCCAGGCTCTGTAATTTGCAAAACTTAAGCCTTTCTTCGTAAGAGCAACCCTTTGTTCCATTCACTAATCTTGTTGCCCTTCTCTGTACTCGTTCCAGCAGCTCTACATCCTTCTTGAAATGAGGCCTCCAGACCTGTATACAGTACTCAAGGTGTGGCCTGACCAATGCCTTATACAAGGGAATAATCACATCCCTGTCCCTGCTAGAAAAATTCCTGTATATCATTGACAAATTCCTGTATATCATTGACAATTGTGAGAGATTGTCACAGACATTCTACATTCTCTCAGATATGCCAGACAAGCTGTACTTGCTACCTGGGAGTCTAAAACGCTGATGGAACCGATATTTGGGTGACACTCAAGTCAAGTGGACCCAATTTCGGTGAAGTCCGGATGGTCTGTGACAGCCAAATCCTCTGCTTGCACCTTCACGATGGTGGGACTGCTAGTAATTCTGGGTATAACCTCCATGCACAAGTACGTGGTGGGTGACCACCCAGGTGTGAACCAACGTAAGTAGGGGTCGAGGTGTGGCACCCACACCACATGGAGGAATGCTGCCCCTCTATGTTACCAGGCAGTACTAGGTGGTAGATGACTCTCATCAACCGGTGCAATACCACCACTTTGCTTATTGGAGGCTTGAAGTGGTGGAACTCATGTTTTAGTCTCTAGAGCTAAGTTCCGGTCAACCCTTCCCTATCTCTTCCATCATGCAGTATGATTGATGACTTTTGAGGTTATGATGAACATCATGGCGAGATCCAATATTTCTTACATTTCGAGGGTACAGCTCTAAAACGGTGTTCGCAGGCCGGCCACTAGTTAGTACACCAGACCGAACCTATTGGTAACTCTCTAGGAGGCTTCCATCTCAGCTAGTGTATAATCTTGCTACCTCTACTCTGCCAGATAGTGACTGGAGGGAGTCCAAGTAGTGTGTATGCGGGGAGCATTGTTGAGGCCACGTTATGTCAATGATCTGAGTATATTCTTACCATGTGTATGCCATATCCAAAAATTTCATTACTTCATACAGCATGTCCCACCCACTTTTTCTTACTATTGAATACACCATGAATTGTCAAACTAATAGAGCAAGCTTATCTGCGAAAAGATCTAAACTTCCCTAGCACTTCCTAATTCATTTCACAAATATACGTGGTCTCAATTCTAATCTCAACGATGTCCATTTCCACTTGCAGTCTGCCAAACCCCATGTACTTTTTCTGACAGAATCTCAGTTATCGGTTGATTCAACTACTGCTCATCTCAGATGCCCAAATTATTCCCTGTATGATTCCTTTCACCTCAAAGGTGGTACTTGTGCATATGTCCGTTCTGATATTCCCTGTCAGAGACTTGGCAATTTGGAATCTCCTCACTTTGATCTTTTCTGGCTTAAAATCTCTCTACCTCATTGTGTCAAATTCATCTGTTGTCTCTACCATTCTCCCAACTCCACTAATCTCTTGGAGCTCTTTGACTAGCTCTCTGTTTGCAACTTGACTTTCTTCAGTCCAACTTTCCTAACAGTGAGGTAATTTTCCTTGGTGATTTTAATGTTCACAACTCCAGCTGGCTTCCATTTTCTAGTCCCACCGACCCAGCTCGTCAAGATGCTGAGGCTTTTGCAATTACTAATGACCTTGCACAGACTGTTCATTTACCTACAAGACTACTGAACAATCCTAATCATACAGCCAATACGCTTGATCTTTTTCTCACAAACAACCCTTCTAAATACACGGTTGAAGTGAGAGGTCCTTTAGGCACTTCAGATCACAACTTGGTGACTGTCTCTTTTCCAATGGAACCTTTATCTCATGGCTATTCCCAACCTTGTGTTGTTTGGCATTACAAGAATGCAAAATGGGATGACCTGTGAGACTTCTTTTCTTCGGTCAGATTACTGTTTCAAAACTTCTGATGTCAACGTTTGCTCAGATCGTGTCAGTGAAATTATTCTTGCAGGAATGGAATCCTTTATCGCACACTCCACTTTAAAATCTTGTCCTTTAAATAAACCCAGGTTTTCCAATAAATGTGCTAAGGCTGTTCAAGAGAAGAATGTTGCATATCCTAATTGGCTTCTAATTCTTCAGTTTCATTTTCTGCCTACACCAAAGCTTGCAACAATTGTAAAGCAGTTATTAATCAGTCCAAACTAGAGTATGAACAGGCTAAGAGTAGAAAACTTGCTTCTTGCCCTAATGGTAGTCGAGCATTCTGGTCTCTTGCCAAAGCTTTTGCCCATCTCTGCTCCCACCTCTGTCCAAACCAGATGGTTCTGTTGTCACTTCAGCCAAGGATAAAGCTGACCTGTCAGCATCCCATTTTTCTTCCAACTCATGTATTAATGATCTTGGTAAAACACCTCCCACCATTCCCAACACGCTCCATTCAATGCCTCCTGTGGTCTTCCGTCAAAAGGATGTCAGAAGGATTTTGACGAATCTTGATGCTAAGAAAGCTCCAGGTCTGATGGTATTTCTCCACTTGTTCTCAAAACCTGTGCTGCTGAACTTACTCCTATTCTTTGCCGCCTTTTTTCACTTTCTTATTCCAAAGGTGTTTTTCCTTCTGCTTGGAAATTTGCTCATATCCAGGCAGTTCCTAAAAAGGGTCACAAATCCCTCCCATTCAATTATCGTCCCATTGCAATTACTTCTACTCTTTCTAAAGTAATGGAGAAATCAATTAATCGCCAACTCTTAAAATACCTAGAAACCTTCCGTCTGATCAACGATTGCCAGTATGGATTCCATCAGTGTCGATCCACTAGTGATATTCTGGCTTACGTTACCCATTTATGGACTAATTCAATGGAAAGGTTCGGTGAAACACAAGTAGTTGCTCTTGACATCTCAAAGGCTTTCGATTGTGTTTGGCATAAAGGTCTTGTAAACAAGCTTCCATCCTATGGTTTTGCCAACTGTTTTTAGTAATTGGTTATCCAGTTTTCTCTCTGATCACTCACTGAGGGTGATGGTAGATGGCTCTCTGTCTTCTAACTTCTCCACTAATGCCGGTGTCCCCCAAGGTTCAGGTCTTTCCCCCACTCTATTACTCTTGTATATTAATGTCCCCCAAGGTTCAGGTCTTTCCCCCACTCTATTACTCTTGTATATTAATGACCTTCTTCCATTGACTGAAAATCCTATCAATAGTTTTGCCGATGATAGCACATTGCATTCCACTTTCCATTTTGAGAAACCTTGTCCTGCTCAATCAGCTTCAACTTATCTAAAATCTGCTACCAATTCCTTAAATGTTGATCTTCAGGTAATTTTCCAGCGGGGCAAAGACAACTTAGTTGATTTCAACCTTTCTAAAGCTCAGTCTTGTCTTATATCTCGCAAAAAGGATTCTTCTGCTCCTATGCTTATCTTTAGTGGCACTCCGATTTCTAGGCAAAATGATATATCTCTTTTGGGAATTACCGACTTCTAATCTCTCTTGGCACAAGCACATTAGAGATATTGCTTCTTCTGCATCTAAAAAACTTGGTTTTCTCTTTCGCTCTCGGCATTACTTTTCTTCCAAACAGCTGCTCACTCTGTATAAATCGCAAATCCGCCCTGCCATGGAATATTGTTCCCACATCTGGGGTGGTGCCCCCAAAACCTCTCTCAGGCTGCTTGATTCCATTCAGAAGAGGGCAGTTCGGTTAATTAATGATTCATCTCTAACAGAGTCTCTCCACTTGCTGTCTCATAGATGTACTGTTTCTGCTGCATGCCTCTTCTACAGATACTTCCATGGGCACTGTTCTTCTGAATTGGCTTCTATAATTCCCGCTCTCTCTTTCAAAACAGTCCGAACACATGCCGCCACCAGCCAACATCCATTTACTGTCCAACTTCAAAATCACAGGACCAACTTTTCATCTTCCTTGTTTATTCATTCAACTGCCGTTTTCTGGAACAACCTTCCTTCATACGTATTTCCTGAAAATCAGAGTCTACAGAAGTTCAAGTCCAATGTCAACAAATATCTTCTTTCGTCTTCTCAACCTCCAAACCAAGCACGGTACTAAGTACTATAGGTTCTTATACCTCTTGTGTTTGGGGTTTACATAAAAAAAAAAAAAAAAACTGCAATCAGAATGGAAACTGAATTATTCCCATACAATTGAAATCTATCCAGACCATTGGTGGGGGGTAGGGATATCTGCACCTGAACAAATCCACCCTGATCCTAGAATCTCAGCATCATTGTCAGCAAGGAAATTAGAGTGTGACTATCCTCCTCAACAAAGTAATGCTCATACTACACTACACTATGTAGATATCCTGGGGCCAGTGACATCTTATAATAGGTAAACTGTCCCTTGCATGTTGGTTTTCTATATAACAAGGTCGCCAAACAGGAACCCATGCACTGAACCCAAAAATCTATAAATGGGAGAGCATAATCCACTTACAACTCCATACTAAAAGAGATATAAAAAGACAAGGATTTGAGTATTGGAGGAACAGTGCCTCTGTCTTTGCCAGAGCCTAACAGGCACCAGCAAATTCAAAACTATGTCCTGCTCCTAGGTCACCATGATAACATCAGCTATGGGGACTCTGACTGTGGCACCCATATCTGTAGCCTGAATCTGATGATACAAGTTATTGCCAAATGTGATTGTGCCAGATAGCATTAGAATTAACATTCGTAGAGGCATATGATGCAAAAAAGCAAGCTTATATAGCATCAGCCAAAAAAAAAAAAAAAACACACTTTACATTTCACCTATCCATTCACTCCAAATGTTTGTCTAGTTCTGCCTTGAACTTATTTAAGTTGACTTCAGCTACAATGGATGGAAGTTCGTTCCAATTATCAACAACCAGCTGGCTAAAGGCAAATTTCCACACATCTATTCTACAACTGTCTATCCTCATTTTCAATTTCAGTCAGTGAGTAATCTGAGCAATAGGAAGAATTCCAACAGCATTGAGCTTGCTCAAACCATTCAAGGCCTTATCTCGCAGGTGTCTAGTTTCCAGACACTGCAATTTGCAGAACATAACCCTTTCTTGGTAACAGCAACCCTTTGTTCCAATCACCAATCTTGTTGCCCTACTCTGTGCTCATTACAGCAGCTCTACATCCTTCCTAAAATGAGGCCTCCAGACCTGTATGCAGTACTCGTGGTGTGGGCTTATACAAAGGAATACTCACCTCCTTATCCCTGCTAGCAAAATTCCTATATATCATTGACAAGACTCCATGACCTGCTCTTGCAGCCCATCTGCACTGCTCAGAGAACTTCATATCTAACACCACAATTACCTCCAAGTCTTTTTCATTCTCCACATTCCTGAGTGTAGTACCACACAGTTGGTACATTTCTCTTGGGTTATTACCCATATGCAGTACTTTGCATTTGTCAAATCTGCAAACTTGGACATTAGCCTGATCTACCTTCATCAATATCATTGATAAATACTGAAAACAACAATGGGCTCAGCACAGAACCCTGGGGGGACTCTACTAATAACATTAGACCACATAGAGCAGTGTCCATTTATTACCACTCTCTGCCATCTCCCACTCAATCATCCTTTTATCCATTGTAGCAACTTGCCCTTAATGCCATACAGCTCCAATTTGTACAGCAATCTTCGATGTGCAACAGTATCAAAAGCTTTCCTACAATCCAAGTATATGATATCAAAAATAATTTTTGCATCCAGTTCCTTTGTGATCGTATCATAGTATCCAATCAGATTTGTCAGACAAGACTTCCCTTTAACAAACCCATGCTGTGTGCTGTGTCTGAACTATAACTGCAGTCTTGTCTAGATGATCCTGCAATGCATCTTTAACCAGTGACTCCATTATTTTACCCGGAACAGAAGTTAAACTAACTGTTCCGTAATTACTCGTTTCCCCCTTCGATCCCCCTTTGTAAATTGGGGATACATTTGCACATCTCCAGTCCATGGGGACTTCTCCTGAGTCCAAGGAAGCTATCATAATTATGGCTAAGGTTTGCTTACTTCCTTTAATATAAGTCGATAGATCCCATTCACCCCAGGTGCCTTTCTTGTGTTCAATTTAAACAATTTCTCCTCCACTTTGATCTCAGTTATTACAAAATCATTTAGCTTCCTGCCAGAGTTTGATAAGCTTCTGGCATCCACTTCCCTAGAGACTTCCTCATGTGTGAATGTAGATGCAAAATACTCATTCAGTTTGTCAGCCACCTGAGCAAGATCATCAACAGTCGAACCATCGATATCAAATGATAATCAAGATAAACAAATATTTAAGGCATTTCAAATACCATTTACAGGTCCTGTCCTTCAGCATGAAATTCTGTCTCCAATAGTAACCTTGTGAAAGCAGTTACTGGCTAAATCAGAATAGATATAACAGGGAAACCATGTGAAAGGAAACCACGATATCACTGTTCAGGATGTTAAAATACTTAATGTTCTGCAAAAAATGAACACTACTATTAACAACATAATTTGTTTTTTTTGTAATTTGTGAAAACAACCCAGCAATATGCTTGGAAAACTCATATATCAGGGTTCCATAACAAGCAACAATTGGATGCAAAGGAATGCCTGTTTTGTGCATTTTCTAGCAAACCACAGAACTGATTGGCATACTACATCACAGGCTACATGGTATTTCCTATAATAAGGCCAGGAACATGCAAAATCTTAAAAGTATGATGCATCCCACAATTTTTATGCCGTTATCCAAAGTTTTATGTAACTCAAGAAGTACATGAATCTGAGATTTATCATTCTTGCCAGCAAGAAAAATTTAATGCCCTTATTCACACAGCTTGTAATGATTATCATTTGGAGAATAATAGTGCTTCTAGTTGAGGGTTTAGTGTCAGACAACATTAACTACAAAATCATTTTGTAGTAAACGTTTTTGTAATTAACCTAGAAAAAGTCATTTGACATTTTCTTGGTTTACCATAAATGTGCTTATAGTCCAAGCTAACTTGTAAACTACTAGAGAAATACATTTCTATGACGTGATATGCATTTCTATTTGTATAAAGTTAAACTACAGTTGTCTTAAAACAAAAATACAATTTTGTAGTTAACATTGTCTGACACCAAGCCCTCATAGTGATACTTCACAATTTGTGCTTAATTTAAATAATGAGTTATCAGTGGATCAATGGGAGCTTCTGTCTTTAGATCTAGGTTTTGCTGTGTTACCCCCCCCCCCAAGACCTCCAATTACACAACTGGCCATGGGAGTGGAGTCTTGGTTTTCCCATGTTCTTCAGCAAAACAGAGATGCATTTTAAGGTGACAACTATATTGCAACATGTTTGTCCAGTGATTCCCCACTCTCGGCCATGTTCAACGAAAAGCCTTTAATTCTATGTGCAGGGACTGGGATATTGTTGCCTTACCAGTGAACACAGGTTAGTGTACTGTGGTGTTGAACAAATAAGATTATGTTCAAAAAGGTTTACCATTGTTAGAGAATTAGCAGGTTTCAACACAAATGGATCTACACATTACTGGCAAGGTGAGGCCTGTGGATGAAATTCTGTTTTATATTTTAAGAAATTAACTTTGACTTGCACGTGTTAGGGTAGTTGACCTCCAAAACTTCTTTTCGTGATCATCACATAGCAATAGTGTACAATAGATGGGAGGTCTTATAATCTCGGTGGTATAAATCAGCAAATAGCTGAAATTTTTCCCCCCCATCAATGACTACTTCATTTTGCCCATATCTTGGAAAACTGAAATTTGGACAAATTACTTGTGTCATTTTGATGTAAACATTTTGTTTTCCACATGTCAAAACACAATGTTTACATGTAGGTTGGAACTTACTCTCCTGAAATATTAATAAAAAAAATATTAAATATTTATTTTTCAAATAAAACCCGTTTTTGAAACAAGAGGTTAATTTTTCAAGCAGTTCTAAGGGTACAGTCTTTTTTAAAATTAATATAAAGATTTTTTAAATAATTGATAATGACATGGTATTTATAATGACACAGTCATTGCAGAAGAGCCTGCATATACCTTTGCAAGTGTCTCTCCCTGAACAACGCTATTGGTAGTAAGTAAGAGAGTAACAGTCTGAAGTAATTTCAGTTCTTCAGTTCCACTTTCCATCAGGTTCCAAAGGCATGATATAATATTTACTGCTGCTGCCTAATCAAAATACAAAATATGCAAATACAATTATTCAAAAGAATTGGTGTTATAATATTTGAATCTTCAAAAGTATAATACAGTAAATCCTCAAATTAACAGACTTCAGGAATAACACACAGCAATCAGTGAACCAGATTTTTCATCTCTAGGGGATCCCGTGATGTGACTGCCTCATTCTGATGGTATTTACATTAAGTTACAATATTTTAATTAACAAAAAAGCAAATTTAATGAGGAATAGTTAACGGAAAGGCTGGCTTTACATTTGTTTATCAATACAGTATCAGCTAGAAAAACAAAAATCCTGAATGAAACACTTTTGTTCTTTTTTAATAACCACTGAAAGCAATTTTTTGAAATTCTGTATTTGTATTTACAGTTCCTGATATAAGCAAAACCAAATTCATGTAACCTGTTGCCTTTACAAGATTCACACTGTGAAGGGTGCAAGGGAGCCAAGTTTCCAAGTATCAGCCTTATGAACATGTTGTACATCAGTAGCATGTTATCTGAACCTCCAGTAAGGGAACTTAAGAGTTCTTCAGACTCTGAATAAACTTCAATCAAGAGTTAGCACTGCCACTATATGACATGGAAAATGTCAAGCTCTTTTATTCCACACAACTAATAAGTGCAATAAAATAGATTATTACAACATTTAATGCTTTTTACTTCACAGTAAAGCACTTTTCTTAACATTCTAGCAATTTTAATAACCATGTATTTCTTTTGAGTTTAATGGGATTTAGTAGACAGACCTTATCCCAAAATGGTCTGTTAAACTGAGATTTAGTGTAATAAGTAAAATGATTGAAGTAGCTTTATTTGTTAATAAAATTTTCTCATAATTCCTAATCTATTTTTTATGATATGAGTAATTTTCAACAATTTTGTTTTCAATTTCAGAAATGAACAATTGGAGAAATCAACAAAAAGTGTAAGAGAAAAGTTCTCTAAAATTTATAGCTTAAATATAAAGGAGGTGAAGATCATGAGGCAAAATAAAGGAACAACTAATCTTAGCAAATAACAAACTATGCTACATCATTGAGAAAGTTTAATAACATGAACTTTAATTAAATAAACATACTAACATAAAAAAGACAATAAATATAAAACTGAGGAATACAACAAAACTAATGATTTAGAGATACATATCCTCTTCTGTGGTTAATAAATTATCTCCATATTAAAACTTTAAAACAGAAAAACTGCCTAAAAATTGTCAAGAACTCAGTTAAAATCAGTACAAGTTGCAACTTCAAGCAGAAAACAATGACATATGAAAGCTGACACAGAGAGACATACCAGCTCAGTTTACTTTCTAAAGTTTCATTTCCCTTTTGATTGGCATCAGAAAGAATTTTACATATTTCTTACTCCGGACATAAATAAAGGACATTTATAACTGATACCTGGAGGTGCAGGAATGACAGAGTTGGTGAGGCAGAGAGCTCAACATAATCAAGGGGACACTTAATTAGTGACTTGAGGGATATGTGCAAGCTGTCATCTCTTAGCAGCCAGGCATGCCACCTGCCTAGGAGCGAGAAGGCTGGAGCATTGAAATTTATTCTTGCTGTGTTTGTAGGCTGTGGAAGGTCAGAGCAATGACATAATTGTTTTTCAATGTGAATGCTTTTAGATAGTATCTGGTTGTTTCTGGCTGTGTTCTTTGCCTGGGTGATGGATTCTTACAGGTTCCAGAGATGTTGAGGAAGAAGGCAAACTATGCAGGGGGAGGAGATTATTCTTAATTATAATTCTCTCATATATTTTTTGGTAGTTTTTCTGTATGTGACAGGCTATTATGAAGGTTCTATTATGGTGAGTTATGCTTAGCATATTGTGGTTAAATACTTTATAATCTTCTGTTAAGGAATGATGAGTGACATCACTTTGAAGGGTGTTGCCTCTTCTGGTATTGTGGATATGTTTGGAGTTTTTGGAGCATTTACTTTACACCATACTGCTCACATTGACAGTCTACAGACCACATTTCTCACTTTCAAGGGGGTTGTGAAGCAGAAGCAAACATATCTGCAAAAAGATCTAAACCTCACAAACATTTCCTCATTTATTTTACAAATGTACATGATCTCAGTTCCAATCTCAATGATGTTAATTTCCACTTACAGTCTGCCAAGCCCCACTTACTTTTTCTGACAGAATCTCAATTATCAGTTGCTTCAACCACTGTTCATCTCAGTTGTCCTAATTATTCAGAGTACAATTTCGTTTGCTTCAAATGTAGTAATTATGCATATGTCCACTCTGATTATTATTATTAATAGTAGTAGTGGCATATGATGCAAGAAAACAAGCTAATAAAGAATCAGAAAAAAAAAAAAAAAAAAACTACCCACATCACCTGTCCATCCCCTCTAATAATAGGTTGCTCAATCCATTGAGGTTGCTCAATCCATTTAAAGACATAAATACCCCAATCAGATCATTTCACAGGGAGCCTAGTCTCAAGACATTGCAATTTGCAGAACTAAAGTCTTTCTTGGTAAGAGCACAATTTCATCACCTTCACCAATCTCATTGCCCTACTCTGCACCTGTTCCAGCAGTCTACATCCTTCCAAAAATGAGGATTCCAGACATGTATGCAGTACTCAAGATGTGGCCTAATGGCCTAATCACTGTTTTGTACAATGTGATAATCACCTCTTATTCCTGCAAGCAGTTCCTGTATATCATTGCCCCCCCCCCCTTACAGGCTGTCCTGGCAGCCTGTCTGCACTGCTCACAGAAATTCATATTTAACAGAAAACTACCCCAAGGTCTCTTTCATTTTTACTACCCCGAGTGCAGTACCACATAGTTGGTATATTAATCTGAGATTACTACTACACATATGCAGTACTTTGCATTTATCAATGTTAAAACTTCAACTGCCTAATTTTCTTAGAGTTGCAGTAGCATACCCTGATTACTGTCATTAACCACCCTGCCAACCTTTGTATCATCTACAAACTTAGACATTAAGCCTGACCTTCATCAATATCATTAATAATAAATATAGAAAACAACAATGAGCCAGCAACGAAACTTGGGGGACTCCACTAATAACATTAGTCCATGAATGATCACTCACTGTCTTTGACCACTCAACCATCCCTATAGCCATAGCAGTATCTTGAACTTAATGCTACATTGCTCTAATTTGTACAGCAGTCTTTTATGTGAAACAGTATCAAAGTTTTCCTGAAATCCAAGTATATGATATCAAAATTACTTTTGCATCCAGTTCCTTGGTAACTGCATCATAGTAACCTATCAGATAAGTAAGACAAGATCACCCCATAACAAATCCATGCTGTGCCCACAGCATAATTTCCTACCCAAATGGAACTGCATTACTTCTTTAATCAGTGACTCCATTAACTGGAACAGATGTTAAGCTGACAAGTCTGTAATTACTCATATCACTTTTTGATCCCCCTTTCCTTTATGAATTAGGGATACATTTGCACATCTCCAGTCCATAGGGACCTCCCTGAATCAAAAATTGCTATCATAATTATAGCTAAGGGTTCGCTTACCAACTGTGCTGCCTCCCTTAATATAATAGAATAAATTCCACGTGTCTCTTTTATGATAAGCTTCAACAATTTCTCCACCACTTTCCTGTCAGTTATCACAAAATCATTTAGCTCCTGTTTATTAAGTTCAGTTGGAACTTAATAAACTTCTTTATGACTTGATTGCAGACTAGTTTGTATCTACTTTAGGCTTCTGTATCACCTGATAATTTATATGCATTCCATGCATTTTTCTTCTATACTCAGTTCATCTGACATCCATTTAACTCCAAACCTTGAACAGTATCTCTTAATTGGTATAAAAAGCCTAGTAGCTGCCACGATTAATTCCCTCAATGCTTCCCATTTAGAATATTCTGCTGGTAACATCACCAGTTGGTCCCACTGTATAATATAATATATAATATAGAATTTAAAATTGTATGGGACCTCTGTAGTCACTTTTAGGTAAGTAAAAGCCCTTCCCTTTGCCCTTGATGGTAGTGACATCTTTAAGTAAATCCCACATCAATATGCCACAATTACTGTCACCTAGTGGTGACAGTAATTGTGATTACTGTCACCACCTAGTGGTGACAGTAATCACATAGATTAACAGTAGCCACTGGCAGAGGTGAAAGTGATTCTTGCACTGCTTCTATTGGAATGAGCCGCAGCCTGGAAAATAAGATGCAGGATATTTCAGAGACTGCTGGGAATCATTGGGGTACAAATAAACACATGGGTTGTGTTAGGGTAGCTAAGAAAAAGAACAGGTGCATGTATACTTGTGTGTACACCAATGCTAGGAGTTTAGTAAATAAATTTGATGAATTTGAGGTATTGCTCAAAACATCAAAGGCAGATATTGTGGGGATTTCAGAGACGTGGTGTCACACAGATATAAGAAATGCAGAACTGGAATTTGGGGAGTACAATGTCTACAGAAAGGATAGAAGGATAGGAAGGGAGGAGGGGTTATGCTATTAGTTAAAAAACACATAAAATCCAAGGAAGTGAAGCCAGTCGACATCGCTGGACAGTGCAGTGTTGAGTCAGTTTGGTGTGACATAAGCATTGGGAGATCAAAATTGAGAGTAGGAGTGTGCTATAGGCCTAATGACTCTGATGAGTATAATAAGAAACTGTTCGGAGAAATAGAGTGGGCCAGTAAATCAGAGAGTCTTATAATGGGGGATTTTAATTTCCCAGATATTGACTGGAATTTGGGGGCTGGTCACTCACACAGTAGCAAGGATTTTGTGGATTTATTGGATGATTGTTTTCTACATCAGCATGTTCGGGAGGCAACTAGAGGGAGTAATACTCTTGATTTGATTATCAGTAGTGATTCTTCATGCATTAAGAATCTGCAGATAAATGAACCACTTGGTGGCAGTGATCACAGTGTGCTGAAGTGGGAGTTACTCAAAGAGGTAACTACCATTAGGGGTAAAGGGAAGGGGTATTGCTTTCGTAAAGGCGACTACAATGGACTGAGACAGTATTTAAATTCTATACAGTGGGATCAACTGATGATATTGCCAACAGCAAATTCAAAATGGGAAGCATTCAAAGAACTTATCGTGGAAGCTACTAGGCTTTACATACCAACTAAGAAATATTGTTCAAGGTTTAGGCCTAAATGGTTGTCAGATGAACTAATGAGGCATATGGCAGAGAAGAAAAATGCATGGGATACATACAAATTAACACGTGACACGGACGCCTATGATAGATACAAGTTGATCTGTAACCAAGTTACAAAGGAGGTTAGGCAGGCGAAGGCAGATTACGAGAGATCCTTGGCAAGGGATGCGAAGAAAAACAGCAAAGAGTTCTTTACTTATGTAAACTCTAGAAGGAAGGGGATGAATCAGATTGGTCCACTTGAGATCGATGGGTCAACTGTTGATGACCCTGCTCGGGTAGCTAACAAACTAAATGAATATTTTGCATCGACATTCACACATGAGGAGTTATTCAGCGAGGGGAATGCCAGAGGTGTATTCAATTCTAGCAGTAAGCTAGAGAATCTTGTAATAACTGAGAGCAAAGTGGAGGAGAAATTGTTGAAGATAAACACAAGAAAGGCACCTGGGGTGGATGGGATCTATCCAGTTATATTAAAGGAGGCAGCAAAGGAGGTAAGCAAACCCTTAGCCATAATTATGAGAGCTTCCTTGGGCTCAGGGGAGGTACCCATTGACTGGAGATGTGCAAATGTGACCCCAATTCACAAAGGGGGATCAAAGGCTGACACAAGTAATTATAGACCTGTGAGTTTAACTTCTGTTCCCGGAAAATTAATGGAGGCACTGGTGAAAGAAGCACTGCAGGATCATCTAGACAAGACTTCAGTTATAGCTAGGACACAGCATGGTTTTGTTAAGGGGAAGTCTTGCCTGACCAATTTGATTGGATACTATGATGCAGTCACAAAAGAACTGGATGCAGGGAATAACTTTGATATTATATACTTGGATCTTAGAAAGGCTTTTGATACTGTTGCACATGGAAGACTGCTGCACAAATTGGAGCAGTGTGGCATTGGAGGCAAGTTGCTGCTATGGATAAAGGGGTGGTTGAGGGGGAGAAGACAGAGAGTGGTAATCAATGGACACTGCTCATCGTGGACTAATGTTATTAGTGGAGTCCCTCAGGGTTCAGTATTGGGGCCTTTATTGTTTTCTGTATTTATAAATGATATTGATGATGGTATATCAGGCTTAATGTCCAAGTTTGCAGACGATACGAAGGTTGGCAAGGTTGTCAAGGACACTACTGACACTATGCTGCTGCAACAGGATTTGGAAAGGTTGAGCAGATGGGCTTCGAGGTGGCAAATGAAGTTTAACATTGACAAATGTAAAGTACTACATATGGGAAACAGCAACCCCAGAGCAGCGTATCAACTCTGTGGTACTACACTGACAGTGGTAGAGAATGAAAGGGACCTGGGGGTGGTGGTGCAGGCAGATATGAAGTTCTCTGAGCAGTGCAGACGAGCTGCAAGAGTAGCTCATGGTGTATTGTCAATGATATATAGGAATTTTTCTAGCAGGGATAAGGAGGTGATTATTCCCTTGTATAAGGCAATGGTCAGGCCACACCTAGAGTACTGTATACAGGCCTGGAGGCCTCATTTCAGGAAGGATGTAGAGCTGCTGGAACGAGTACAGAGAAGGGCAACTAGATTGGTGAATGGGACAAAGGGGTTCTCTTACGAAGAAAGGCTTAAGTTTTGCAAATTACAGTGTCTGGAAACTAGGCACCAGCGGGGTGATCTGATAGAGGTGTACAAAGCCTTGAATGGTTTGAGCATGCTCAATGCTGATGGGATTCTTCCTCTAGCTCAGAAAAATCACCTGAGAGGGCATAAATTCAAATTGAGGAAAGACAGATGTAGGATAGATGTGCGGAAATTTGCCTTTAGCCAGCGGGTGGTTGGTGGGTGGAACAGACTTCCATCCCTTGTCGTGGAAGTTGATAGCCTAAATAAGTTTAAGGCTCAGCTGGACAGGTATTTCGAACGAACAGAGGGGTGAAGTGGAAGTGGTTATTTTTATTTATTTATGTTACTTTTTTTTTTTTTTTTTTTTTGGCTGATGCTGCATAAGCTTGCTTTCTTGCATCAAATGCCTCTACTAATGCTAATGCTAATGCTAGTGTTACTTTTATCTGCAGATTCTTAATACATGAAGAGTTACTGCTGATAACTAGATCAAGAGGACTGCTTTCTCTCATTGCTTCTCTAACAAGCTACTGAAGAAAATGGCCATCCAATAAATCCACAAAAGCCTTTCCAGAGGAGTGAAAGTTACCAACCCATAAGTTCCAGTGAGCATCTGGAAAGTTAAAATCCCCCATTATAAAACATTTTGATTTAGTAGTCCACTTTATTCCTCTGTATAGCTGTTCATTATATTCATCACAGTCATAAGGCCTATAACACACTTCCATTCTCATTTTTGTTTTCCCAGTGCTTAGGTCACACTAAACTGATTCAAAATTGCATTGTCCACCCATGTAAACTGGATGCACTGCCTCAGATTTTATATGATTCTTAACTAAGAACATTACCTCTCATCCTGTCTGTCTTTCTGTACTCAATGTACTTCCCATATTCATATTCTGCATCTCCTATGTTTCTGATATCCCTACAATGTCCGAATTTGATAATTTAAACAATACTTCAAATTCACTGAATTTATTTAATATGCTCCTAGCATTAGTATACATGGAATTATACCTGCACCTATTTTTATTCTTAATTACCCTAACACAGCCCATATATTTGCTTGTTTCACGAGGACCCACAACAGGCCTTGAAATCCCAAACACCTTGCCTTCCAGGCTGCTGCATGTTCTGATAGAAGCAGTTCAAGAACCACATACACCTCTGCCTGCAGCTCTAGTTAATCTATTAGTTTGTATATCTTCCCAAGCTATCAGTTTTCTGACCCACCTAATACTGCCCAGATAGCATCAGCAGTTATTCTTGCACTCCTTCTAAGTATTCCATCCATTTAACAGCACAGCAATGTAATGATGTAGGTATTTCTCTAGTGCTAAAAGATCATGATTTAATTCCACTGCACTCAAAAAGATATTTATAAATTCTCCATTCACAGAGTGAAACATGCAGATTTTTTTAAAAATAATATTTAATATTTGTGTATTAATAAATGTATTATTTAATAATACACAAATTTAACAACAAACAACATTTTATCTACAAGTTTGAAATAAAATATAAATGTACTTACAGAGGAGACAGCTTCTTGAGTGATTAGCCTCTGTATTGAAGTTAAACATATTTGTACTATTTTAGTATTTTTAGTATCACAACCCATGAAAAAAGGTTCCATTATTTCAGGGCTCTCAGAAATTAGAGCTAAATAAAACAAACATGTTTTGTTTTAGCAAAACATTTCATTAAAAATCTAAGTGAAACACATGGTTATTATACCATTTCTCAATAAAACAAATTCCATATTCATTTTGATGCTTAAAATATTTTCTACTGAACTTTCTCTTATAACAGGTAATCATTTTTGATTTACATATTTTTGGTTAAATGTTTCCTAAAAATATATACCACTTCTTAATTAGAAAAACCTTAGCTCTTGCTGTAACATGATTTTATAGCACATGGCAGGCAACTGAGTATGGGATGTAGGTCAACCATGAACTCATCTGATGATATTTTGTCAAATTTTTAATTTGTTGAATTGTGTATTGATTATTTTTGTGTAATTTCTATATCTAAAGTTATATTATAACAAATATTAATGTTTTACTTAGCTTTTTAAATATTAATATTTTACTTATTAATTAAATAAGTTAAACAATATGAACTGCATAATTAATGTTATTAATTGTAACTTTATATTTTTATGCACTTCAAAATAAATATGATATATAAAACTTACATATACAGGCAGTTCTCGTTTTACGAGTTCCCGAGTTTATGAGTTTTTTTCCCCAAGTATCAACAAAATCGAAAATATGAACATTAATTGCAAAAAATGAATGTTAAACATTCATAACAACTGCATTCCAAACCACGTGCATAGATATACAATACAGTGTACCCCGCTTTACGATATTAATCAGTTCCAGAGACGCCATCGTATTTAAAATATCATAATGCGAACCCAATAAGACATTGTTTTTTGGTAATTCATTTCAAGATCTCGGAAGCTGAAAATTTTGCTGTATAACTAAGCTATTTATCTCTCTAAAATGTCATTTTTAAGGTCACGAGGGTGACTTTAAGGCCATATAAAAGTTCATGGGCGTGGTTTGTAAATTGTATTAGTTACCAATTCAAATGCACTACACTTTCATCGTTATCATATGTTCCATTATAAGAATCAATTTTAAACGCCTTTGTGATGTTTTTCTAAAACACATTTCTGGAGGTCACGACCTTAAAACAATAAAAGCAATTTGCACTTTCCAGTTTGTTACTGCAAGCAATCATAAACAGGTAGTAAACTCGATCTTCTTGAAATTGCGAAAATACCAATAGCTGGAATTGTGTGGTTTTTTACGTTATTATGGTGAAATGTATTTCCCATTTACTGAAATCTTCAATCGTATAAAAAACATAAAAAAATTTTCAGAATCTTTTCTTCATTCGTTTTTTTTTTTTTTTTTAACCTTCGTAAACTTGTTACACCACGCAAATCGTGCTAGTTGCAATTTGTGTGTGCCGTTAAAAAATGCTTACGCATGCAATTGTAAAATTTATAATTAAAAGAGATTATCTTGGAAACAAACGCCTCTTGAAACATTTCTGAAGAAGACGACTCCTTTTGCAACAAACCAATAAGTGCTGAGCCAATAATGAGTGATCAGCGAGTGTGCATTTATTCAATGATGAAGAATAATTTCTCTATTATTATAATTCGCTTGATTTTACAGGCTACGTTTTCATTTCTTTAGATAAATCAATCATTGTTTAAACATAAACTAATTAGCTAACTAATTTCATTGTTGAGAACGTAACCCCTATTTTTAACCTTATGTCTATGGGAAATAAATTCCTGCTTTACGAGTTTTTGCATTATGAGCATGCGCTAGGAATGAATTAACTCGTAAAGTCGAGAACTACCAGTAATTGACTTAGTCTTATCTTAGGTTTAACAAAACAAAGGAAGTTTAAAGAAAGCATTGAAATAATGAACAACAAAAGGCAATATGAAATAAAAAATTTAACTCTAAAATAAAAAAAGAATGAAAGATAAAATGGCATTATGCATTAAAACCAATTATATGAGAATAGATTTTGGATCTACTTGACACATCACCATGACCACCTTGACACATTTTGCATGCATAAACATCTATAATGTCTATCATTTTGGAGTTTAACCCTATCCATCAGTTTGCCCCTTGTGTCCTTCCTTTCTCTTATTTTTTTTATGGGAAATTAACTCTAAATGTATGCAATGATATGCAGAAATGCATCTATTGCATAAATTAGTAAATGGCTGTACACAGTATTATATTTCAGAAGACAGCAGAGTAACATGGAGGATTTATACAAAGAATTACTATCAATACTATACAATTAAAATATTGCTTAAGAAATTATCCATATTTAAGCATTAATGTTCATAAAAAAAAAATTCAAGTTCAAATTCAAGTGAAGTTCATTTCTGAATAAGTTACTACAAAAATGAAATATTCTGAAATGTGCTTTTAAATGATCTAGCAAGAAACAGTTAAGCTAAACCTATTCAATTCTTAAAATGGTTGCCAACAAGAAAAAGGAATGACAATGTACTAATAGCATTTTCCTATTTCAGTTCAATAACATTAATTTATTTTATACATATGTAGGGGGAGGGGGGGTGTGGGTGAGTTTTAACATGTTCTGATTTGAAAGTCTCCAAGGAGAGGGAATGGATATTTGTACAGCACTGAAATATTAAATTAATAATAACTGCACCATGCAGAAAGAAACATGATGGAAAAAATTTGTTTGAAAAACTGAAAGGTGACTCATGACAGAAATACAGGATGGGGAAGGGAATTGTATTTGTATTTGTATGAGCAGTTCCTAGAACAGAAGTTCATCTCCATCCCATTGCTCTGTTCAGTTTTTACAGACTCTGTCAAGGTAAGGTCAGTGTGTGTCATGTAAAAAAAAAAAAAAAATTCCATCCCACACAGGATGAAGGGTCGTGTGTGGGATTGTCTCCCCTATAATCTGCTCACCCTCCTCCCTGGGGAAAGAGTTTCCCAGGGAGGAAAAGAAAACTAGAGTACGGTGAAGAGGGGAAAGGACTGGGGCTCCCCTGGGCCAGGGGAGCCCCAGTCCAGGATGAATTGTTAGGAAAAAATAATAATAATAAAAAAGTGTTGGTGAGAGGTTGCTAGCCTGACCTGGGGAGGTCCAGGCCAGGGCAGAATACGAGAACAGAAAAAAAAAAAAAAAAACCTTTAAATCCTGCATCCTGATCGCAGAAAGGAAGGGAGTATCGATCCGGTGCCAGCAACAGGTAGATAGGGAAGGGAAAAAAAAGAAAAAAAGAGAAAAAATAATAATAATAAAGAAAAAAAAAAAAAGGTTTTTCATTGCACGCAAGATATATAAAATAAATAAATTTATAATAGGACATTTATCACTTTGCAGTCAGCTCAAATCCTAGGTTGGTGGTCATTAGTTCTAGTCAAGTTTAGGTGTTTGCATCTGGTGAAACTTCCTTCATGGGGAAGGGGAAACTATAAAAGCTAGTGAAATCAAGCTGCATACTAGTATGCACTATAGGTAAAACAGCCTTATCAGAAGAGCAAGAATGCCACAGCTGAATGAATACTGTCAGCAGAAAATGAGAAAGAGCCTTCCACCACAAAATAATTTATAAAAAAATAATGCAAAAGGTGGAGGAAGAAGTTGCTATGACTGAAACAAAAAATTGATTTTTGCATGTTAGTGTAGTTTAGCAACAACTCCATTATGTAATCTACAAAGTGTTGTGGAAAATTTTCCTTATTTGACAAAATTAAAAGCAAACTTTATATCATTATCAAAGTTCTGCTAATCTTTTGTGTAATACATAATTTTCCACTTCTAATTTGTTTAAAAAAAATTGCTCTGAAAAAAGAAACCGTTGACTGAGGAAGCACTGTAAAAGGAAACTGCAGAACTCCTCGTGCATATGACTTTTTCTTCTTTAATTGTTTTTTTGTTTAAAACTGAATTTGTCTAAATGCCAAAAAGAATAAGTTTATAATCGAATGTGTATACTTTTCTGTTATGATTACTTAGTCACAAAAGGCTGTTTTTATTAGAAATTTACCTTTAATTTTGCTATGCATTCACGATGACAATAATCTACGTAGAAGGGTACATGATTTTAACATCATATATAGGTTAGTTATTACAGCCAGTCCAATCTGAATTGATCCTGTGTAGAAATATTAAAAAGAATTTAATAAATTCCTTTTAATAAATATTAAAAAACTGAAGAAGAAAATCTTATCCAAATATAGGTTGGCCTGTCTGTCAAAATTGTGTATGAAAGAATGGTGCCATATGGTATTAGATGCTCTAAATGAATTTTGTTAGTGTCATTTAATATACAGTTCCATATTTCCCAATTTACCATTAATAATATGAATGCAAATGGCTCACACTACAGCTGTTAATATTCACAGAGACATATATTCAATCCTGAATCCATGACTCAGAACTATGAGGAGGTGAATATATATATATATATATATATATATATACAGTTTAACCCTTTGTCAAAGCCTCAGGAAGAATGACATGTCATCAAGCAGTCATATGAGTATGTAGTTACTAAAAAGGTGTCCCAAATATACCTGGACAACTTCATAGATTCATTACAAAAAGAAAAACAAGTTTTTAAAAAACAGTTTACAGTTATTGATAGAACAACCCATTTTTTTTACCGTATTATAGGTATCACTTGTATCATCAGAGAGTAATGTAAGTGAAAATGGCATCTTCTCAACAAAAGGTTCAACGTGTGGCATGGTTCAGTGAGATGAAATCTGGCTTTCAAACTCAAAGAAATTATTGAACAATGTATGGCCCCCAACCACATACCAACTCATACAAACATTTGTGTGTGTGTGTGGCACCTCCGTAGCCAGGTGGGCAGAAGCAGCAGTGCATAGCACACGCTTCTTGATTAGACCGGGGTTCGAGCCCGTGACCACCAAATACGGAGGATGCGGAAAGGTCAGGGAATGACCACCGCATATCCCCGGAGCAATATGGCCTTAGTTGCTAATGCTCCTAAAAACCAAATAACAACAACAACCAACATTTGTGAGCAGCACTGAAAGTTCACGAAAATGGAAAATGCCAATCACAAAAACAGGTATGGATTCCCTAGCACAAGGTCTAAAGATGTGAAACAAGTCAAGGATCATTTGCTAGCAGTCTTTCCAACTCAATCAGAACTGCCTCCTGGGAGCTTCAGGTACCAAGGTCAACTGTAGAGAGAGTCATGCAAAAATGTTCAAAACTCTAGGAATACAACCTGCAGCTTGTGCAGGACTTGAAACCTGAAGATAAACCAAAGCATTTTGAATTTGCATTGAATATGTTTTGCCATGTGGATAGCAATGAAAATTTTCTTAAGCAGGTGCTTTCCAATGAGTCCACATTTCAGGAATGGTGAATAGGCATGTTCAAATTTGGGACTCAGAAAATCCATATGTTTTACAAGAATTGGAAAGGAGCAGTAAAAAGGTGAACATTTGGTGTGGATTTCTTCATGATGGTGTAACTTGTGCTTTCTTTTTTCATAAACAGACTGTGAATGCAAACACCTACTTTGATATGCTTGAGATTTAGGGCTTCACACAGCTGGAAGAACTTCAACCTAATGTTTTTTTCCAGCAAGATGCTACACCTCCACACTGTGCTTTAACAGTGTGCAATTTGCTTGATTATCATTCTCCAGGCCATTGGATTGACTGTGATGGTCCCATGCCATGGCAAGCTCAGTGGACATTACCCTACTACACTTTTTTCTGTGGGGCTATGTGAAAGAAAAATGGAATTTTATTTATTAATTTATTAAAAAAATATTTGGATTTGGTGTATGGATGGATGTAAATTGTGTTTTAATAAATTTGCTTTTCTTTTTGTAATGAATTTATGAAGTCATTCAGGTCCTTTTGGGACACCCTGCCTACTAGTATTTGCCATATACTGTTGAAGGATGATCTTCAAATTGAGGAGGCAGACAACTTTTTATAACACACAGAAGTGCTGATGAGACACAATTCAAATGGCGAAAAAGCAAAGAAGGCAAAATCGGATAATAAATTATATGCTGTAGCAGCAATGCAATTTAAATAATAATGTTGTATAAAACATCATTCTGAAATCCCCTCAGCTTAGGTCCAGATGTTGCTTCAAATTCTCTCCACCAGGTCATGTGTCAAACAACTGGCTGCTCAAGATGAAACATTCTCAGCAAAAGTTCTGGTTTAGGTAAGCTGGGAAAAAAGATGGTAACTGGCTTTAACAAAAGCCTCAAAACCATGTCTTGCCACATGCATTTGGTATTGATAACCAGACATAACAACAAAATGAACTTAAAACCATATCCACCCTTGTGAGGGGCAACACCTCCACATTGGGCTTTAACAGTCAGTTTGATGTTATAGGTAAATGGTTAATAATTAGGCACTTTGAAGTTTACTGTAAATGGGATTAATGGTTTGATCTACCACATTTTTTAGTGTGTGAATGGGTTGTGGTAGCACATTGTGCTACCACAACCCATTCACACACTAATAAGTCCAACAGTACAGCATCTGATGGTATAGAAAATCCAATAATTCAGCAACTGAGCAAAACAGCCAAAATATTACATCCCCTCCCCTACCATATGCTGATATGCAGAATGAAGATTTATCCTGACAACTATAAAAAAATTCTAACTGTACTCAAGTTTTGAAGTAGACTAAAGTACAACTGTTTTTGATTTTAAGCATGTTGTGTTCTTAATTAATTCAGGACATCCAGAAAATTATTCAAAGGTTACATAATTAATTGTTACTATTCTCAAGAAAAATTAGTAATGGGAAAATCAAAAGAGTTTCTCTCAGTCCAAGAGTCCTCAGAGGAAGCATTAGGACCTCCACATATTTTTTTACTCTATATCATATATCCAAAGGATGCATTAAACTGACTCAAGTTCAAATAGCAAAGCTTAGTAAATCTGAACTGACATAATGAATTTCAATTATTGTGTTTATAAATAACACTGCTACAGCAATTTTCATCCATTTGCATTTGGACAGGGAAAATACAAATACGTATTCAAAGATTATTCATTTCTGACAAAATTATACTGTATACTTTAAGTGTTCTTAACTCTGGAAGTGACCTTGTAATTTAAAAGTTAATTAAATAAAGAAATTTAAAAACTTCTAATTTTCACCAAGTTCGATTATCAACAGACCAATGGCAAAGATACTGATTTGGCCCACTGAAAAGCTGAGTTTCCAAAATTTAATTTTGGCTGCATAGTTAAAAAGCAGAACTTGTCTTCTCAGATGAAGTTAAGGTTCACAGGCTTCAGCATACAGACTTTGAACTAGAGAGAGAGAGAGAGGTACAGTATGCTCCTAGATCAACATGGGGCACACTGGTACTTCATAATCAAGTTGTGATACTATTAAAAGTTCTATACATGGGTAGTACCATGCATCTATCTGCTTCCCAAGTTGTTGCCAATAAAACTCTTAATAATATTGAGTCTCAAGTGTTTTGTGTTTTCTAAGGTTAATTTTTTTTTCCCCCCATCAAGAGTTAATCCAAGAAATGATATGCTTGGTGTTACTGGGATTGCTTGTCCTCTCAGCTTTAACTCTGGATCTCGGTGCAAGTTATGCTTCCTACAGAAATACATTTTGTTTTGAGCCCATTTGAGAACTTTATGAAATGTTCTTTGCAGTGGTTCCCAAAGTGGGCAATACTGTCCCCTGGGGAGGAGGGGGCAGTGAAATTACCTAGGGGGAGCTAAGAGACAAGGGGATGCACTGGAGGAGGTAAACCACTCTGAGTGCAGTGGATGCTTATTTACGATTAACCAGGCTAGAGCCTAGTCAAATGTAAAACATCCTCCTCACTTCGTATTTAAACTTTTACTACTCATATTGCTTTCAAATCTATTTCCTTTGGGCGCTTATGTTTACAATTCAGAGTTGTCACAAGATAGCCATTACTGGTAATAGCTATTGATTTTGTTATAAATTAGTTGCCATACATCTGTGGTAGGTGACGGTTTGTGCATGTTTAGCTAGTTATACAGGGTGTCTCAAAAATATTGGTACAAATGTTTAGGGGAGGTAGGTAACATCTAAAGGAATGTGAATCGCATAGGAACCCATAACCGGAAACGTCACAGTAAGTCGGTAGATGGCACGGTAGTCGCCGCACAAAAAGCATGCATCGATATACGAACTGTGAACTGGCAGATATGCACCTAGTGTATGGATTAGCAGAGGGCAATGGACGAGCCGCTCAACGAATTTATGGAGAACGCTTCTCAGACAGAGATGTACCAGACCACCGTTTGTTTGTGCATGTGCATCAAAATTTGTGCGATTATGGGTCATTTAGAGGTAACAGGAGTAGTGCAGGCAGACCACGTTTGACGCGAACTCCCGCCATGGAAGAAAGTGTGTTGAATGCTGTCCAGAATAATCCTACTACCAGCACACACGCTGTTGCCTCTGCCTTAGGAGTGTCT
Source organism: Mastigoproctus giganteus (assembly GCF_048544385.1). Lineage (NCBI taxonomy): Eukaryota > Metazoa > Arthropoda > Arachnida > Uropygi > Thelyphonidae > Mastigoproctus > Mastigoproctus giganteus. Next base: position 225,873,375 of record NC_143576.1, on the reverse strand, counting down.
CGTTGCAGTGAGCGTGTCTGGCACAACGATTCCTTACACCCCTTTCATCTCCAAAGGGTTCAGTTACTGCTCCCCCAAGATCATCCTGCACGTGTGGCTTTTGCACAGTGGTTTCTCCAAGAAAGTGTTCAAGACTTGAATTTTCCAGCCTATGTTTTGTTCACGGATGAGGCTTATTTCACTTGGGAAGGCTTGTTCAATCAGCACAATGCTCGTGTATGGGCTCACGTCAACCCACACAGTGAGCGCCCCCAAGTGGCACAACATGGTTTCGCAATAAATGTGTGGGCAGGTATGGTCGGTGGCTGCTTAGTCGGCCCATACCTGTTACCATCCCGCATGAACTCCGCTAAATATCGGATCTTTCTTGAACAAGTTCTACCAGGGTTACTTGACGATGTTCCAGCAAATGTGAGACGCAACATTTGGTTTCAACATGACAGGACGCCTGCCCATTATGGAAGGTGTGTTCGTGAACATTTGACCAGGCATTTTGGGCCTCGATGGATTGGCCATGGTGGATCCGTTACCTGGCCCCCATGCTCACCTGATTTATCGAGCCTTGATTTCTTTCTGTGGGGGCCCTCAAATCTATCGTGTATGAATCGCTGTGGAGACGGAAATGGATCTCGTGGCGAGACTCGTCTGCACTGCTGCTACTGTCAAAGAAACTCCAGGTGTGTTCGACTGTGTCCGCCAATCCATGCTGCGTCGGTGTCACACATGCATTGTGTCTCATGGTGGAACCTTCGAGCATCTGTTGTAACATCATGAAATCCATCCATCTCGTACTCCATTGTTAATATTATGTAAAATAAATGTTTGGCACTAATTACTGTCTTGTGTCATTTCTGCTTCTTGTGCCTCTGCTACTACTTTCCTGTGACGTTTCCAATTATGGGTTCCTATGTGATTCACATTCCTTTAGATGTTACCTACCTCCCCTAAATGTTTGTACCAATATTTTTGAGACACCCTGTATATATAAATATTTTATGCTGGTTTTAGTGTAGTCATCCAACTTCTTTCCAAAAAAAGATATTAACTCCAGATTACTAAATGTGGTGATTTAAGACTCTTGCTAAGTGACTTTAAACTAGACATTGGGGAACTGATATCACTTCATCAAGCCCATCCATTGCATTAAGAATTTACTGAACATTGAAGTGGTTACTAAACATGGTATCTAAGACTCTTGTTAAATGATGTCAAAAGGGTTGTCAATAAAATCGGTGAATTCGAACTGCTGGTTAGGACAAGTAACACTGACATAATAGGGCTTATGGAAATGTGGTACCACCCATAGATAGGGGATGATGAGTTTCAGTATGGTATGTACAATGTATTTAGGAAGGATAGGGCAAATAGAAGGGGTGATGGGGGTCATGCTTCTTATCAAAAGCAGCAGGAGCACAATGAAAGCTTTCCTAGTTTCAGACATTTCACTTGCTAGTGCAGAATCTGTATGGCGTGAGATAGCTGGAAGCAAAGGCATAATGAGAGTGGGAGTAATCTACAGGCCAGATGATTGTGAAGATTAAGATGAGAGCCTCTACAAGCAAATGGAATGGGCAAGCAAGTGTGAATATGAAATTAAAATCACCCATAATAATGGGTGATTTTAATTTTCCTCCAACTGATTGAAGCAAATAGAAAGGAAACTCCACATGGGGTACAAAATTTTTAAATCAACTAGATGATCGTTATTTGTATCTACATGTCAGGGAAAGTGCTAGGGAAAAGAATATTTCTCATCATCACCCATGAACCAGATGACATAACAGGGCTGGCAGTACAGGAACCAGTAGCAGGAAGTAATCACAGAACTCAATGGTGGACAATGAAGAGAGAGGAAGCAGTAGTTAAAGGCAAAGGAATGGGTTATAATTTCAGGAAAGGAAATTACGATGGCTTAAGGTGCTACATGGCCTCTATTAACTGGGTAGATATCTCACAGAGAGCGAATACAATTGAATTATGGTATACCTTTAAAACATTAATCACAGAAGACTTGAATACATATATACCATTAAAAAAAATACTCCATAAGGAGCATTACAAGTTGGATGAATAATGAAGTTGCCAGATTACTTGAGCAGAAGGCGCCTCCATAGCCAGGTGGGAAGGAGCAGCAGTGCATAGCACACGCTTCTTGATTAGACCGGGGTTCGAGCCCGTCACCACTAAATACGGAGGATGCGAAAGGTCAGGGAATGACCACCGCATATCACGGAGCAATATGGCCTTAGTTGCTAATGCTCCTAAAAACCAAATAACTAACTAACTAACTTGAGCAGAAAAAGACAGTATGGAAAAGTTACAGAACAATAAAAAGCACTGAAGCCTATAACAGATACAAATTTATCTGTGATATTGCCACAGAAAAGGTTAGGCTGGCAAAGGCAGATTATGAGAAATCACTGGAAAGACAGCAAAGAGTTGGAGATAAAGAATTCTTCACATATACACCAATGAGCCAAAACATTATGACCACCTACCTAATATGATGTTGGTCCTCCACATGCAGCCAAAACAGCTTGTACTCAGCAAGGCATGGATGCTACAAGATTTCTAAATGTGTCTTGTGGTATCTGATATCAACGTGCAACCAGTAGATCCTTTAACTCTTGTAAGGTCCACGGTTGAGATGCCACAGATCAGAGCTGCTGTTCCAACACAAACCACAGATGCTCGATGGGATTGATGTCTGGGGAATTTGGAGGCCAGGGCAATATCTGGAAGTCTTCCTTATGTTCCGTGAACCAGTCTCGAACAATCCAGATGGTGTAGAATGGCACATTATCCTGCTGAAAGATGGCACAGGCAGAGGCTGACCGTTGCCATGAAAGGGTGTACCTGGTCAGCAATGATGTTTAGATAGGTGGTAGACATCAGGGTGCCCGGCACATGGATGACTGGATCCAGGATATCCCAGCAGAACATTGCCCAAAGCATGACACCACTGCCACTAGCTTGTTTTTGTCCCACGGTGCATTCAGGCACCATCACTTCCCCAGGTAAACGACACATGTGTACCTGGCCGTCCACATAGTGCAACAGGAAACATGATTTATCGGGCCAGATGACCTTCTTCCAATCACTCAAGGTCCAGTTTCGATGCTCGTGTGCCCATTGTAGGTGCTATCACCAGTGAACAGTGGTTAGCATGGGCACTCGGAACGGCCTGCAGCTATGCAGCCCCATTTTCAGCAGGGTTCAATGTACTGTCTGTTGTGACACATTACTCCCGTCACCAGCATTCCAATTACTGGCAAGTTGCACCACAGTCGCCCTTCTGTTACCACGTACCATCTGGGAGAGCCTTCGCTCACCTTGAGCATCAATGAGCCATGGTTGTTCAACACCTCGCCCAGTGGTTCGTGGATTTCCCCTCCTTGGACCACTTTTGGTAGGTACTAACCTACCAAAAGTGGTCCAAGGTTGACAGTTTGGAGAAATTCAAAGGTCAGCTTAATAGTTAACTACAGGAGGAGGGAAATGTAGGTTGTCTATTCCCTTTTCTTTTATTAATTATTTTTTTTCTTTTATTTTTTATTATTATTATTTTACACTTTTTTTTTCTTTTTGGCTGGTGCAGTATAAGCCTTAGGCTTCCTTGCACCATACAACCATTACTAATACTAAGACCTTTGAGAGAATGGTTAATATCCTGATGAAAGATTCATTGCTGCAAATAACGTTTCATATAAATATCAGGTGTCTTGTCATTCCAAATTTGTACAAGTCTCCAAGTATCCCATATTGTATGCTTTATCTATATCTAAACATACATCACTAAGTGTTCTTTTCTTATGAAAGCATTTCTTATGTTGTTTTCTGCTCTGTTCGTTAAAGTTGACCAGTTTTTTCTGAAACCACACTGAGCCAGATTTAGTACGTTACAGGATTCCAAATACCATGTCATACTTGCATCTATCATATTTTTCTAGAATTTTCTTCAGGCAACCGGTTAGAGCTATGGAGGTATAGTGGTTTGTATCTGAGTGATCTTTATCTGGTTCTGGGAAATGCCAAAGCTATTGCATGATGCCAAAGAATTGGAAAAGAATTTTCTATGTATATTCTGCTATATAATAGTAACAATATGAATGATTTCTCTTCTAGTTGTTTTATCATCATATTGGCTATTCCATATGGACCCAATGCACTTTGTTTTATCTGATAGTGCTTTGCATAATCTGGTCAAGGTGAAAGGCAGACTATATAGTTCATTAATTTTGGTTGAAATAATCAGGTTATGCACTTCTACTCGAGTTTTGTATTTCTAAAATGTTGATATGTATGAGGCACTCATACACATATTTCTGCAGAGGTTTCTTCCAAGGATATTTGCAATACCTTAGGTTAAGTTATATCTTGTCCATTCCATTTAATAAATAGATATAAAGCAGTGAGATTCTCTGATATCTGTTGTTCCTCTTGTTTATTTTGCTCCAGACTGCATGGCTAATTGTTTTTCTGGTAATTGCTGAAGTAAAACTATTCCAGGAATATTTTTTACTTCTCTTGGTAATGAGTCTTTCTTTTTTTGCTCTTGCTTTTTTGTATGCTCAAGCAGAACTAATCCAAGTATCTTTATTACTTCTCTTTGTAATGTGGCTTTGTTTTTGCCCTTGCCCTTTGTATTTCATTCGATTGTCTGTGAATGTTTTCAGAATGTATCCTTGCTTTAGTTTTTTTCTGCATTACTTGATATCATTCCACCAAGATTTCAAGGTGCATGGGGAATTCTGTGGACATTTTTGGTATTGTTAATTCTGTAGCTTGGAGTAGCTTGTTTATTATTTAGTCAACTGCAGAATCCATGCATATTTGTCGGACATGTTACTGTCCTAGTATGGCTAGTTACTTGTACTTTTTCCAATTTTCTTTGTCTAGCTTTCACTTTGGTGTTCTTTCTGATTGCCAAAGAATGTTTTTCCTTAGAAATATCTTTAATGAGTAGTGGTTGCTGTTCAAAGGTTCACTATGTACCAGCCATTCAAGTAGAGGACATACTGTTGCAGTGCAAACAGAAAGTTCTATTGCTATAGCAGTTCTTGTATGCAATCTTACTTATGTGCAAGTTCCATCATTTAAGACTGTTAACCTGCAGCTATCAAAAAAATTTTTCAATACCCTGTCTTCTTTCATTCATGTATTCATTTCCCCATAGAGGTGGGGGGGAACAGCCATTCAAATTTCCCATAATATAAAAAAGGAAATGGTAACTGACTGGCTTCTTCTAGCTCTTCACATCTTATATCATGGTTTGGTGGAAGATGAATACAGACACAGACTATCATTAAATGAAGTGTAATGCATACTGCTACTATAATGGTTCTTAATGGGATCAGCAGATATGCTACAGTTTACTACAGAATTGTTACAATGGTAACAACCAGATACGTATGCTAGATTTTACAACAAAATTGTAACAATTCTGTAACAATTTGCAGGTGTAACAATGCAGTGCTTGTTAAATTATAATGCAGTGTTTTAATTATATGTTATTCTGTGGTTTTAAGAAATGTTTCTTGTAAACAGAAACATGTTGGATCGCACTGTACTAAAAGTCAAGGATGTCATTAAAATTGTTGTGGAAACCTCTACAGTTCCAATGCAGAAAACACTTTATTAATCAGGTTTTGGAGTTGTTGTTGTGGGAGTTTCTGGCACATGGGCTACATAGGCCATACTGCACCTATCAAAGTAAGTAAGGATACATGTGATAACTGCTCTGGAAGCAATTAGAATCAATCATGCATTTTAATTCATTTCAGGTAGGTGAAAAATTCTGATAGTTCTGTCACTAGGTTTGGGAGCAGCCTGTTGTCTATCTATTTTCTCTCTTCCTTTTTTGGAGAAGTTTCCTAGCGTCCATGTCTTCCACAGCAAAGATCTTAAGTATGGATTCTTCTGATTGATCCCTTTCTTCTACATCTATATGATCTATCCTATGGTGGTCTCTGCCTGTACACCTATCTTTAGTTTTATTTTATTTTTCTTTGCAAAGTCAACAGTTGCAGTGTCTTTTTGTTTTTTGTTTTTGATAGTTGTTGGCGCATCGGCTTCTGTGGCCATATTGCACCTCCCAAGGTTTTTTGCAGTACTTTGATCCAAGCCCGAGGCGGGAATCGAACCCACGACCTTTGGGTTGCCGGGCAGGTACTTTACCCACTCGGCTAGCCCGGTCGGCAGTTGCAGTGTCTGGTGGCAATTTTGTTGTTTTCTGTGAGAAGCCAATGTGCCCAGTCTGGATGGTCACATCTGTTTGTAATTATACTTGAGTGAAGGGATAGCGCTCTGCTCCTCATCCTTAGTTTGCATTTTTTATTGAAATTATCGCTATTGATAACATTGAACAATGGCTGACACTTAACGTTGTTGTTTCCCTTCCCTTACAGAAATTTTTCCTGCTTTGGCCTTTGACCCTCAAGCTTGGGGTTGTTAAAGGTCTTGACATCATTCTGGAACTCTAGGGTGGCTGATTGTTGCACTGGGGTACTGAAGATTAATTTGTTTTGTGCAAATAGCCAGCCATTACCATGATTTATATTTTTTCAGCTCTTGCCTACCAAATAAATTGGAATAATACTGGCAGCCATACTGTCTTCCCCATTCTCTTTGACCAATAGGCTTAAAGGTCATTGAGTTTTGGCGGACTTTTGTTTGCTGTAAGTCACCATTTTGTGTTTGCATGGCTGCCTCCATATGGGAGTCGCCATTTTGTGGTGTAGCTATAACCTATAGCGTTTTTGTATATTGAGTTATTACAGACTGTTGGTAATACCATTTTAGCTTGTTATACTATCTTTGGTGCAGATTATTGGCTGCACTGTTATATAAACATTATCATTGACTATAATATATTTGTTTTGGTAACCAATAGTTACCTTGAAAATATTGTGTATACTTGAATTGCCATTTTTATCACTATGTCTTTTAAATTTTGTAACTTTTGTTTGGGTGCTCCTAATATTTTGCCCTTTAGTATACTTTCTTCTCATGCCCTATAGACCCCCTCCATAAAGTTTTGGGGGTTTTGGCTTATTAGGGACTGAGATATAAGCATAATTGTCTTGTTTGCTCAAACCTGCCTTCAATATTATTTTTGGGCTGGTTTGGGCTGTTATTTTTTAAACTTAAATCGCCCTTTTCTCGATACCTTTTGGGCGGATCCTGCTCATTTTTGGTGTGGTAATTCAGAATAAAAATACTTATTTTTGTGAATTTTCTGAACGCCCCCTGGTGAGTAGAAACAGAACTATTCATTATCAAACTTTAGGTACAATTACATTCAAAATGGATAGCTCCACCAGCTCAAGTACTTCTCGTGATGATAATACAGGTAAGTGTCCCCAACTATTGAACATTTCAGTGTTGGACAGTTCTCTTACACAGAAGTTTGGACCCATTGGTTCGATTCTTACCAGTACTCCTTCTAAAGTTGAAGGCCCTCTGGCTTTGAATGAGTCTCAGTCTAAGAGTCTCAAGAACTTGATTGTGGACATTAGTAATCCTTCTGAATTGATTTCAGCCTTTAACTTTTATAAGAATCAGTTTTCTGAAGTTTCGTATAAGGGCATTCCATCTAAGTTTATTACATCATCTTGGCAACTTTGGAATGGTGTGGAGGAGATAATTCAGAAGTTGGCCTTTGCTTTGGAGGAACAGAAGAAATTTTTCAACGACTTCGCTGCCAAAGACGTTGAGACGACTTCAAAGCTTAAGGAGGAGATTGCTTCTTTGCAGGTTGCAGCTACAGATAATATTTATTTGAAGGAACTATTAACATCAAAGGATTTCCAAATCACAGAACTTCGTACAAAACTTGCAACTGCGGAAGACTTCTTGACTAAATTTGAGGATGTTTCTGCCAGCTTGCTGGCTAAAGATAACCAATTGAAGGATATCCAAATAAAATTGGATACGCTGACGCAGCAATTGGATGAAATCTCCAAACCCTTGTCTGTTTCCTCAGACCCCTCGACAGCATCCACGTTTGCTACAGTAACTACTACTAATTTAAGACCTCAAACTGGTCCAGCTCTAGCCCCTCCACCTTCGGGTGCTCAATCGAAACACGTTCTCTTCGTCAAAGCTGGCGTAAACAGTACGGTAACGTCAAGCGAAGATGTAAAACAACTCCTTTCTTCGGATTTTAAGCAAGAGTTAAAGAAGGTTAAGATTAAATCAGTGCGAAAGCTAAGGGAGAAAGGGATAGTAATAGAGACTGCTACTGAGAATGATCTCCGTACTTTGGAGAATTGTGGTAAATTTGCAGACTGCGATCTTCACATAGAACATCCTAAGAAGTTAAACCCAACCTTGGTAGTTTTTGACATCCCTGGGGATTCCTCAGATGAGGACTTTTTGGATGACTTGTTTGAGAAAAATCTCTGTAATAAAATTGATAAAAAGGATTTTGAAACAAATACTAAAGTAAGATTCAGGTTTGGCTCGAAAAATAAAAATACTTGTCATTTAGTTTGAGGTTTCCCCGAAAATGAGACACTGCTTATTGAGTTCGGATTGTACAGTTTTCTTGGGCTGGACAGCCCACAGTGTAAAGGACTTTACCATTGTTTCGCGCTGTTTTCGTTGTTTAGGATATGGTCATTCCGCAAAAACTTGTCAACAAACTGCTAATGTATGTGGTCACTGCGGTGATCAAGGTCACCAATTTGACAATTGTACTAAGAAAGACTCCCCCCCTTGCTGCGTTAACTGTAAGGTGAGGAGAAAGGATAGTAAACACTCTTATAGGGATCTTAGCTGCCCGGAATTTATTCAAGCACAGGAGCTGATTCGCTCAAAAACTAATTTTCAATAGAATCCTCCATTCTTCTTTTAGTCCTTCGCTAAAAGTTATACAACTCAATTGTCAGAGGTCAGCTTCGGTTACTAATGACTTAGCAAAAATTGCAATTGATAAAAAGATTTCGTTTATGGGTTTACAAGAATTATATTCAGTAAAGGGTTTGGTTAAAGGCTTTCCTTTTTCGTTTCGAATAGTCTCTTCTCATATACAGCATATTGGTACTGGGGGGAATGCCAGGGCTATGGTTTGGGCAGCTCTGGTGGTGGCTGACCCCTCATTGGTTGTTACTAAAATTAATACCTTGTGTTCTAATTTTGCTGCCTGCGCCTGCATAGAGGGTCCGTTTGAAAAGTTTTATGCTATATCATTGTACATGCGTTGTTCACAAGGTGTACAGCCAATTGAGCCTTTTTTAATCTATCTGGACCACGTATTATCGCATTTAGCTGGTGAAAAACTACTAATTATGACAGATTCTAATTCTTCTTCGTCGCTCTGGTCTTCTTTTCCTCCAAATCTTAAGGGTGAGTTGTTTGAGGAGTTAATTTTTTCTAAAGGTTTAACGGTTTGGAACATTCCGTATTCACCTCCAACTTTTGTTTCTGCTTCCGGACAGTCCAGTGTTGATGTAACTCTTACCAACAGAGCCTTTGGCAGTAACATTCATTCTTGGTCGGTTCAGCCCACGTGGTCCGGTAGTGACCATAATGCCATTGTATTCCACATTAAATTTAACGTTTCCTTGGGCCCTTCCAGACACACAGCTGATTTTCCCAGATATAGAACAGTTAATATAGATTGGTCACTTTTTGATGCAAAATTTTTGGATACTTTTACTCCTACCTGTATTGCTTTTCTGAATTCTCTGGACACTAATTCCCATCTTGAAGAATTTATGAAGTTATTCTCTTTTGTTTGTGACTCTACATTGCAGAAATGTTCTCGTTCCCCTTCTTCCGTCCCTTGGTGGACGTCTGAGCTCTCGAACCTGAGAAAAGCTTTTAGCTCTGCAAGGCGAAAATTTCAAAGGGCTAAGCGTTCACACAGACCCCAGGCGGAAATACAGACTTTTTACGAACAGTATAAAACATCAAGGAGAACTTATTTCAATACTATATATAAATGTAAGAGAAAAGCTTGGGATGATCTAATTTCAAAAAACTTAAATTCTGACCCTTGGGGTTTTGTGTTCAAACTGGTTACTGAGAAGATTCACCCTGGTCTGATCCATTCTTCAATCCTAAAACCAGATCTCACGGAAACTCTTTCTTGGAAGGAATCCATCACTCTCATTTTACAAGAAATAATAAAGGATGATATCACCGTTCCTGAGAGTCCTTTGCAGACTTCCTTAAGATTGAATCATCTTTGTTACTCTGCTTCAAGTGTTGAGGAACCTTTTTCCATTTTTGAAATCGACAACTCCATCAGTTCACTTAATTCGGGCAAATGTCCCGGTCTGGACTTGATGGAGGTGTCCATACTGAAGCAAATCTGGAAGCTTTGCCCGACTTGCATTAGTGACTTATTGAATTCTTGTTTGGCTGGTGGTTGTTTTCCTGATTCTTGGAAGGTAGCAAATTTGAAAATATTATTAAAACATCAAGACAAACCGGCAAATATGGTTACTTCATATAGGCCTATTGCTTTACTTCCTGCTTTAAGCAAAGTACTAGAAAAATTAATCTCACTTCGTTTTCAGATTTATTATAACAATCATTCTCTTTCGGCACGTAATCAATTTGGCTTTCGGAAAGGGTACTCAACGGTGGATGCCATTAATGCCACCCTTGATTTGACAGCTGCCTCTAATAGCAAATATGTCCTTGGTCTCTTTGTAGACTTCAAGGGGGCCTTTGACACCTTATGGTGGCAAAGTGTCCTCGCGAGGTTTCGGGAGGCCGAGGTTTCCATTCCTTTATACAGGTTAATATCAAGTTATTTCTCAAACCGTAACATTGTTGTCTCCTCTGGCTTTGAAGTTGTAAAGAGACAGGTTACTCGTGGCTGCCCCCAGGGCTCTGTTCTGGGACCAATTTGTTGGTCCGTTGTTCTGGATGGGTGGCTCACTCAAAATCTACCATATACACATAAAGTTGCTTACGCCGATGATTTGGTCGTTCTCATCCTTGGTAATTCCAGGTTGGAATTGGAGGAACGTGCCAATGAGGCACTCCTTGATCTTGACTGCTGGTGCCAACTGCATAAGCTCGAGGTCTCAGTCTCAAAGACAAAGCAGATGCTGTTGAAGGGGCGGCTAGCTGTTAACAGACCACCAACCGTAAAACTTAATGATAATTCTATTGGCCTTGTAACTTCTTTCAAATATTTAGGAGTCATGCTGGATAATAAGCTCAATTTCGTCCAGCATGCGAAATACTTGCTAAAGAAAATTAAAATCCTCACTGGCAAAATACTTCATATAGCAAGATGTACTTCTGGTTTAAAATCCAGTGTGCTTCGAACATATTACAGATGCATCTTTATCCCGATTATTGTCTATGCTGCTGGTGCTTGGGGCCGTAAATGTACTACAACTATGGTTGCAAAGTATCTTATACAAGCGCAACATTTTTTCCTTTTAGCAACATCACATGCTTGCAGAACCATTTCTACCCCAGCCCTGTTAGTTTTAACTGGGAAATTACCAATTCAATATGAGGTTATTCAAAATTTTCTTATGTTCCATAAAAGTCGAGGTATTCTTGTCCAATTGAACCAGTATTCTAACAATTTGGATCTTACCTATAAGGAGGAATGTAAAAGGTTGACAGCACTCTTTAAAGATTCCTGGCAACAGGATTGGAATCTTAATACAAAAGGAAGAGTAACTTATAGTTTTAAACCTACAGTAGAAATTTTTACTAGGGATAACTTTCCCTGGTTTACGCCAGGTCTATATCTCACCTTTCTTCTTTCTGGGCACGGTAGCATTAATTTTAAGCTTTTTCATTTCGGTCTTGCTAACTCTCCAAACTGTTTGTGTGGTGAATTGGAAACAGTTCCACACATAATATTAGACTGTCCTTTATATGTTGATTTACGGCTTCCTTTTCAATTAATAACAAACGTGTTTGATGTTTCTGAGTTTCCTCTTTTGGTTTCCTCTTTGGAATTGTTTGGGGCTTTTTCAACTTTTGCGGATAAGGTTTTCAAACGTCGGAAAATCTTAATGTCACATAGTTCTTAGATAACATCGACACCATTAGGAATCTAACTCTTGTGTTTTAGGTACAATAATGCACAGTTTTTGTTTTGCCCTGGTTGGGGTGGAGTCTTTCTTCTTGTACTTCTGTTGTAAATGAGATGTCTTAGCTCGTAGTTAAATGTAAATATGTAACAAAGTTTTAACTCTTCTAGAACTTTTGTATTATATTGTAACTTACAGTTATTACCTGGTTTTGTTTTTGGGTTTCTGAGTCTGTTCTGTGTTTGTTTTCTAGTTTTGTATATATGTATATCTCTTCTCAGAAATTGAGATTTTGTAAATTTCAGCCCCATTCGGGCTGGTGGTTGATTCATTAAGTTAAATGGTAAATGTAATTATTTACTTAAGTGTTGTTCCAATAGTTGCTGAATTTTGTTGTAATAAGTTAATTGGTGTTATTGAATCAAATTTAACTTAACTGTAGTTGAATATACTTACTTATTTTTGCTTTCAATTGGAAGATTTTATATAACAAAATATAAATAATATTTTGTAATAGTAAGAGTTTTAAAGCAATATTTGTTGAAATGTTTTTAATTATTTGCCACTAGTGTTGAGGAAATTCTTTTTTCCTCTTCTGTTTCCTTTTCTAACCTATTTCTTCCGTTTCTTTCTTCTAACTATTTTCCTACTAAGTCCTTCCCATTTATTCTTGATGTTTTGCATCAGTATGAAGTATAGTAGTTCCTGGCTGCCTCCACGTGGCTAGGGACGGGAGTCTGGGGGTAGAAGGAAATTGCTTCTGCCCCCAGACTGCGAAATGCCAGGAGCCGGCACACAACATACAACAGAACACACACTTACACACAGTAACGGGTTCAAACATTTTATTAGTTGTTCTTTCCTTGAAAAGTTTTTTTTTTTTTTTTTCTGCCGGCTCAGCGATATGCTTTTAGAGTATACTGCGGTGTATAGGGGAAACCCTGGATCCCGCCTAACAAACACAAATACTTGTTTGTAATTATACTGTACCATCTTTGTGTGATTTGCACATATGATGATGTATTCGTATTTTGTTTTTGCATTGCCCTTTTTTGCATATTGATATGTTACATTGTGTTCAGTCTTGTATCTTTTTTTTTCCTTTCTTCCACTGTTCACATTCTTAAGTACACACTGCATTCTCCTCTGCAGACAGGGCATCTTGGATTTAAAAAATAAATATTTATAAAAAATTAAGAAGAAATATTTGTTTGTATAAATATTGGTCAAAAACTCCCTTTCAAATTGCTTTTAATAGAAGTTTTCTTTATACAAAACATTACAAAAATTTTAACTATTGAACAATGGAAAAAATAAATATTCACAAAGAGCCATGTTCAAATCCTGTAATATTGTAATACTGAAGTTTTGTGAATACCCCCTATTATCAAAAACTGACAACTTTCTTTAAATAAATAAATACTCATGGAAAATCAATAATAATAAATAACTGAAGAAAATATAATTAATAAGAAATATTTTACAAAGCTACATTAAACTGCTCTAGTGCTAACACCCAGGAAGCCCAAAAAGTTATCATGTCACATATTATATATGGAAAACACTAAGAGTATGAGTTTTGTGAAATTTTAACTTATTGCAGGACTAATCTGGCGATACACTCCTCTATCACATATAACAACACAGAATTTCGCATTTTTGGACTAAATTTGACATCAAATTTAGTATTAATGTCCTTGATAGTGATGTATTACTAGATTAATCCTGCAATAAATTAAATTTTCATGAAACTGGCATGTGGACTTTTACTCAACATAAAGCACATTACATTATTCCATATAATGTCTTTTCCAAACTATATATCACATTACAGTTTAATGGTTCTAATTACATTACTTCAAACTTACCAAGTCTGAGGTCCTCATGTTTGGTAGCTGCATTGCGCACCTTGATGATTCCAGACTCAGCAGCCTACCACATATGAAAACAGTAATTTTATTTGAAATATAAATTAATGCATAAAAAAATTTATTCTTATTCAAATGAATTGAATAACTATAAAAGAAAACTGGATTTACTGCTGTTCCATTTCAAATCTCATATCACACTTTTCAGTGCAGCATTACCTAATTATTAAATTTTCAACAACACATTTCACATATCTGATGTTTCATATGACACTAACTCACTTAATAGGGCACCAGATCCAATTATCTGACACTCTACATAGTATGGTACTGCAATATTATTGGAATTAAAATAAGTTATTTGACTATTTTTTCAATATTATGCCACATATTGTATAGTATGTTTTGTGTTCTCTGCATGAATTTAAATTTAAGTAAGCCTAACCTAGGATACCAAAGTACCACTAGCTTTGCAGAACACAGCAGATATTATTTTTTTTGCTTATTTAAATTTGTTTATTTAACATAATAGAAATCGCTCTGTATCTGACAAATCTCACAATTCAAGCTCAAACCTTATACAGAGTTACGTGTGTAAAGGTTGGATTCTAATGCCAATGATTTCGATTTTGTGATTTATTCTAAAAACATATTGATTGATCATATGCAACATAACTGTTATCTATTTATTTGCATCTAATCAAGAAATTAATATAGGCTCTGGAAAGTTATCCTTTTCGAAAAAATTAATTTAAAGTTAGTTCTTCATGAAACTAACCCACAAAGAAGGTGTCTCTGTTAAATACTTATACCGCTAATTTGGTAAGAAAATTAATTTTTAATATAAAAGTTGTTAAACATTACTGTTTTTATTTACTGGGTTTTTGTAACGTTTAATTATTTAATTCACAGTATCTTTGTTATTTATTAGGTGAATAGGTGGTACAACTATCCTTTTTTAATATATTATTTATTGAATGTGCTGGTTGTATGAGCTTTACGGATAGCTGGATGACAGATAACTGAGCTGTTGTTGCACTATGATTATAACTTTAATATCCTTTTAATACAGTAATATACAAGGCAGTAAATTATACTATTACTTGAAAGTGTGGCAGGAAGATTGGCTATTAGACTATAAACAATATTTCTCTAGCAGTTCTACATAAATTGTTGACATAAGTTATTTGTTATATCAAAAATAGGAGTGAAAAACACATCCATAGTTAAATTTCATCATGTGTATGAAACAACTACAGTGCATGAAATTAATTTATCCACCAGATAACAATATGCTAAACTACTTATAATCGCCCTATTGAGATCTATTGCCACATTACAACAGTAAGCAGTTGAATTGCACAACTTGGCAACAAAAGAGATTATGTGATTACATTATTTCATAATTAAAGATTATTATATTTATTTAAAATACACATCAAAAATGATTTCTTGTAAAGACCTTTAAAATAATATATGTTGCATCTCTGTAGACACAAAAACAAACACAATTGAGTATGTTTGTTCATGAGTGCAAAATCATGAACAAACATACACTCAAGAACAGTTTTCAGTATGGATTAGCATTAGCATTGGCATACGATGCAAGAAAGAAAGCTTATGCAGCATCAGCCAAAGGAAAAACAAAAAAAACCCACCCATTTCATCCCTCCATTCGTTCCAAATGCCTGTCCAGCTCAGCCTTAAATTTATTTAGGTTATCACCTTCCACAACAAAAGATGGAAGTCTGTTCCACCAATCAAGCACCCGCTGGCTAAAGATAAATTTCCGCACATCTATTCTACAACTGTCTTTCCTCAATTTGAATCTATACCCCCCCCCCCTCAGGTTCTTAATCTGAGCAAGAGAAAGAATCCCATCAAGCATTCAGCTTACTCAACGCATTCAAGGCTGTATACATCTCTCCAGGCACTGCAATTTGCAGAATTTAAGCCTTTCTTGGTAAGACACCCCTTTGTTCTCCTCACCAATCTTGTTGCCCTTCTTTGTACTCGTTCTAGCAACTCTACATCCTTCCTGAAATGAGACCTCCAGACCTGTACACAGTACTTTAGGTGTGGCCTGACCATTGCCTTGTACAATGGGATATGACCTGCCTTGGCAGCCTATCTATACTGCTCAGCAAACTTCATATTTGACTGCACAATTAATTACTCCCAGGTCTTTTTCATTTTCCACTTCCCTGAGTGTAGTACCACACAGTTGGTACATTTCTCTTGGTTATTGCTACCCATATGCAGTACTTTGCATTTCTCAATGTTAAACTTTAGTTGCCACTTCTCAGCCCATTTGCCAAACTTATCTAGATCCAGTTGGAGTAGCATACTGTCTTTACTGTCATTAACAACCCTGCCAACCTTTGTATCATCTGCAAACTTGGACATTAATCCTGATATACCTTCATCAATATCATTGATGAACACACAAAACAACAATGGGCCCAGCAACAAACCCTGGGGAACTCCACTAATAACATTTGTCCACGAAGAGCAGTGTCCAATGATTACCACTCTCTGTCATCTCCCACTCAACCATCCCTTTATCCATTGTAGCAACTTACCCTTAATTCCATACCTCTCCAATTTGTACAGCAGTCTTCCACGTGCAACAGTATCAAAAGCTTTCCTGAAATCCAAGTATATGATATCAAAATTATTTTTGACATTCAGTCCCTTTGTGACCACATCATAGTATCCAATCAAACTGGTCAGACAAGACCTCCCTTTAACAAACCCATGCTGTGTCTTAACTATTACTGCAGTCTTGTCTAGATGATCCTGCAATGCTTCTTTAACTAGTGACTCCATTAATTTCCCAGGAACACAAGTTAAACTAACAGGTCTATAGTTACTTGTGTCACCTTTTGAACCCCCTTTGTGAATTGGTGATACATTTGCACACCTCCAGTCCATGGGGACCTCCTCTGAGTCCAAGGAAGCTCTCATAATTATGGCTAAGGGTTTGCTTACTTCCTTTGCTGCCTCCTTTAATATAACTGGATAGATCCCGTCCACCCCAGGTGCCTTCCTTATGTTTAACTTCAACAATTTCTCCTCCACTTTGCTCTCAGTTATTACAAAATCACTTAGCTCCCTGTTAGAGTTTGATAAACTTCTGGCATTCCCCTCATTGAATAACTCATATGTGAATGTAGATGCAAAATACTCATTCAGTTTATCAGCTACCTGAGCATGATCATCAATAGTCAACCCATCTATGTTAAGTGGTCCAATCTGATTTATCCCTTTCCTTCTAGAGTTTGCATAAGTAAAGAACTCTTTGCTATTTTTCTTTGCATCCTTTGCCAAAGATTTCTCGTAATCTGCCTTTGCCTGCCTAACCTCCTTTGTGACTTGATTACAGACAAGCTTATATCTGCCATAGGCTTCTGTGTCACCTGATTTATATGCATCCCATACATTTTTCTTCTCTGCCACAAGCCTCATTAATTCATCTGACATCCATTTAGGCCTGAACCTTAAACAGTATTTCTTAGTTGGAATGAAAAGCCTAGTAGCCTCCAAGATTAAGTTCCTGAAGGCTTCCCATTTAGTTAATGTATAACTAATCACTAAACAACAGCTTACAAGAAATTGTTTCATTGCAGAGTTCATAAAAACTGCCTAACATTGAATTAATTCTATAATAAGTGAATATATTTCCTAATAGAAAAATTGTATAATAATGAAAAAGTGCAGTGCAAAATTGTATTAAATGGAGGAGTTATCATATTGGACTCTTGTTTCAATTTTAATAAAAATATTCCAGCTAATCATATTACCAAGTAATTTGATAAGCTGGAATTTTAGGCGATCCATGCCCATTTTCTTATATCTCTGATATTCTCATCCAAGTTTGAAATGTTTAAAATTTGCTAAACAGTAGTTAAAGAAAGGATTTCCTGGTCAAAGTGTCTGTTTTAAAGTAAAATCATTCATAATTCATGCATATTTCTTAATCATAACCACAATTCAATTTTTTTTTTTATTTTCAGGAAAGTATTAAACAAATTTTAAATAACATTTTGTATATGAATTTAATATGACAGTGCAAATAGTATTCACATTCCCCTCCTGTCCGAAGGCTATCCTTATGTATGTTTTTATTTTGATCTGCCACCTTCAAACAGGATGAGAGCACTCAAATTTTTTGCACCACTCATTCAGAACTCCTGTTTGCAGTTTAATCCAATCAAATTTACAGGACTTTAGCTCATCCTGATGGGAATGGGAGTGTTTTGATCTGCCATACTGACACAAGACATCCATTTGTTTCAATTACAAGTATACCAGTTCAGAATTCATTATCTTCGTAGTATATTAGTATTAGCAAATTATGCAAGAAAGCAAACTTATACGAATCAGCCACAAAAAAAAAAAGAAGCTCCCTTCATCACCTGGTCACCCACTCTAACAGTTTGTCTAGTTTTTCCTTGAATTTATTCAAACTACCCATCTCTCCACACCACCAGATAGGGGTTTGTTCCAATAATCAATTACTTCCTGGCCGGATGCAAATTTTCATAGATCTATACTGTGCAACCATCCTTCCTCAATTTGAATTTTGAATTTATATCCTCTTGTAATTCAATAAAAACCAAGTTAATGGCATAAGGAAGACGAGTCATTAATACCCCAAAAGGGCTGTTTTTATTTTATTCCCCCATCTTGAAACAAAACTGAAACAGACTCCATTATTCACCACATTAAAAGAAATGGAAAGTAGACTCCATTAGCTCCTTAGAATATAATTATAATAGCAACGCTTGTGTGTAATTCTTATATATGCCTAATGCTCAGGTGCCTCCGTAGCCAGGTGGGAAGGAGCAGCAGTGCATAGCACACGCTTCTTGATTAGACCGGGGTTCGAGCCCGTCACCACCAAACACGGAGGATGCGGAAAGGTCAGGGAATAACCACCGCATATCCCGGAGCAATATGGCCTTAGTTGCTAATGCTCCTAAAAACCAAAACAACAACAACAGCCTAATGCTCAGTTAATGTATACAATATGTTCTTATAAACCATACATTAATCAAATGTTAAAAATAGCATATAAACTTATGTAACTTGCTGAGATACATTCCCAAAGGTCTAAAAATAATTTGATTTTTTTTTTAAATGAAATACAAAAATATATGTGAATAAATATGATTTCTCTTAAATGTGTTTGAGGTTCAAGCTAGCTCTTTGAAGTGGTACTGGAGATTTCATCATCACCATTAATCAAGTAAAGATATGAGGTACTATTTCAATGCTAATATTAAAATAATTTCAGAAGTAACACACACTACATTCAGTTTTTCTGTCTATATTGCTAGGAGACTGTGTTGCCAATCCTGTGATAGAGTTTAGAAAAATCTCTTTAGAAAAACTATTCTATCCAAAGTAAATCTAGAGTAATTAATATAATTTTTAATCAAATAACATCACTCAGTGGATGACTATTATTCGTTAAAAACTCACACACTGCTGTGAGAGGTTTCAAAACTATTTGGTTTCATCATCAGACAACAGGTAGTCTCACTTAGCAACCTTATGCTGAGCAGCACATATATGTACTAAATCCTATCACACGAGAGGCAACATGGTCCCCTCTCCCTGCAGTATAGACAGAAAAATGAAAAGCAGCATGAGCATTATTTCTTAAACCATTTCAATACCTGCATTGAATGGTACCCCATTTTTTTAATTTGATTAATACATTGGGACTATGCTGCCTACCAATAGGAGTTTTATTATCACATAACAAAAGTTACATTTTCAATCAAACGTTTTTCTTCTGAACACATACTTGGCCATATGTTCAGATGCTCAGCACAAGGTCATAAATTGAGGTTACACGTTGTCTGATGATGGAACCAAATAGTTCTGAAACTGGTCAACATGCCTTCAAGTTTTTAATCACTAACAGATTCAGCTACTGAATGATGTTATTCAATTAAAAATGATATTAGTTAATTTAGGCTGACTTGTGGCTAACATAGTAACTTCTAAAGAAGTCTGTCAATGGATGGGCAATATGGTCCCCTTGGAAGTATAGACAGAAAAGCAAAACACAGTATGAGCACTATTTCTCAAACTATCACCACTACTATCCCTTACTTCAATTTGAATTTTAACCTGCAACTCAATTAAATTGTTGGTCATGAGGTCTTCTCTATACAAATGCCAGCAATCCATTCATATCTTCAATATCCTATTCCAGGTTAAGGTGTTTCATCATGTCTAAAATGTCCTCTTGGACATTTTATTCAGTGTTCTGAAAATTTTAATAGCCATGGACAAACTACAGACAAAGTTTTCATCAACACCAAATGTCTTGCTAGTATATGGGTTGTTCACTCTCATACTAGAAAGATATTTGTAGATTTCTTCAATGACTGTTTTCTATAGCAGAATGTCAGAGGGGAAACAAGAGAAAGCTCTTGTTTTGGTAATCAGCAGTGATTCTATGTGCATTAAGAATTTGCAGGTAAAAGACTCACTGAGTACAGGGTACTAATGTGGAATTTAATTAAAGATATAACTAATGTCATGGGTAAAGGCTCTTGCTTTTGTAAGGATGACAACAGTGGTCTCAGACAGTTTTTGAATTCTGTGCAGTCGAACCAACTGATGATATTACCAACAGCAAATTCAGGGGAAGTAATCAAAGAAGCTACTAGGCTTTTCATACCAATGAGGAAATACTGTTCAAGGCTCAGACCTAAATGGATGTCAGATGAACTGTTGAGATTTGTGGCAGAGAAGAAAAGTGCATATAAATTATCAAGTGATACAGAAGCCTATGGTAGATATAAATAAGTCTGTAATCAAGTCACAAAGGGGGGGTTAAGTTAAGGAAGATTATGAGAAGTTTCTCGTGAAGAATGCCAAGAACCAACAAAGGCTTCTATGCTTATATTAAGAGTAGATGGAATGGGTTCATTCACACTGGGCCACTTAATGTCAATGGGTTAACTGTTGATGACCCTGCTCGGGTAGTGTGACAAATTGAATAGATATGTTGCATCTACATTCACATATGAGGTATTATTTATGGGAGGGAATGACAGAACTTTATCAAACTTCAACGGGAAGCTAAAGGACTTTGTGATAACTGAAAGGAGAGTGAAAGAGAAATTTTTGAAGTGAACATAAAAAAGGCACTTGGGGTGCATGGGATCTATCCAATCATATTAAGGGAGGTAGCAAAGGAGGTGAACAAACCCTTAATTATGAGCCATAATTATGAGAGCATCCTTGGATTCAAGGGAGATCCCAATGGACTGGAGAAGTGCAAATGCATTCCTAATTCATAAAGGGGAATCAAAAGGTGACATGAGTAATTATTAATTACAGACCTATCAGCTTAACATCTGTTCTAGTGAAAATAATAGAGTCACTGGTTAAAGAAGTAATGCAGGTCCATCTAGGCAGGAATGCAATCCTACTGCAGTCACAGCATGAATTTGTTATGGGACGGTTTGTCTAACTAATCTGATAGGTTACTATTAGGCAGTGACCAAGGAACTGGATGCTAAAAATAATTTTGATTTAATATACTTGGATTTCATGAAAGATTTTGATACTGTTGCACATAAAATACTGCTGTATAAAATTGCGCAATGTGCCATTAAGGGCAAGTTACTGCTATGGATAAAGGGTTGGTTATGTTTAAGACAGAGTGGTTATCAAAGGGCACTACTCTTTGTAGACTAATGTTATCATTGAAGTTTCTCAGGATTCAGAGCTGGGCGCATTGTTGTTTTAAATATTTATTAATGATATTAGTAATAGTCATATTACTAATAATACAACTATTAATAGTCATATTACTATTAATATGATTAGTAATAGTCATATTACTATTAATAGGGAATGCCGACCCCATATGAACGTGGGAAGAAGGCGAGGACAAAGAAGAAGGAAGAATATTGTAATAGTCATAGTAATAGAGGCATGTGATGCAAGAAAGCAAGTGTATGAGCTTATGTAGCATCAGCCAAAAAAAAAAAAAAATTCTCACAACCATTCCCTCTAAATGTTTGTCCAGTTCCTCCTTGAATTTATTTAAGCTATCAACTTCCACAACGACAGGCGGAAGTTTGTTCCAGCAATTAACCACCCACTGGCTAAATGCAAATTTCCGTGCATCTATTCTACAACTGCCTTTCCTCAATTTGAATTTATGCCCCCTTAGGTTCGTAATCTGAGGAAGTGGAAGAATCCCATCAGAATTCAGCATGCTCAACACATTCAAGGCCTTATACACCTCAATCAAATCACCACACCACACCACACTCAAGCAAATCTACATCCTTCCTAAAATGAGGCCTCCAGACCTATACGCAGTACTCAAGGTGTGGCCTGATCATTGCCTTATACAAAGGGACAATCACCTTCTTTTCCCTGCTAGCAAAATTCCTGTATATCATTGACAAAACCTCATGGCCTGCTCTTGCAGCCTGTCTGCATTGCTCAGAAAACTTCATATCTGACTGCACAATTACTCCCAGGTCTTTTTCATTTTCTACCATCCTAAGTGTAGTACCACACAGTTGGTACATTCCTCTGGAGTTACTTATACCCATATGCAGTACTTTGCTTAATGCTTAATATTGATTAAAGTATAACAGGCTTAATGTAAAAGTTCGCAGACATACAAAGGTTGGCAGAGTGGTTGTCAATGGTAATGGTAGTATGCTACTGCAACAAGATTTAGAAAAATTAGGTCGATGGGCTGAGAAATGGCAGTTGAAGTTTAACATTGACAAACGCAAGGTACTGCACATGGGTAGCAGTAACCTTGGAGTAACTTATCAACTGTGAGGAACTACACTCAGGATAGTAGAAAATGAAAAATATCTGGGGGTAATTGTGCAGTCAGATATGAAATTCTCTGAGCAGTGCAGATGTGCTGCCAGGACAGCTCATGGGTTTTGTCAATGATATACAGAAACTTTTCTAGCAAGGATAAGGAGGTGATTATCCCTTTGTACAAAGACATGGTTAAGCCACACCTGAAGTACTATATACAGATCTGGAGGCCTCACTTAATGAAGAAGAGAAGGGCAACCAGATTTGGTGAAGGGAACAAAAGGGTACTCTTACATAGAAAGGCTTCAGTTCTGCAAATTGCAGCATCTGGAGACTAGACACCTGTGGGGTGGTCTGATTGAGGTGTTTAAGGTCTTGAATGGATTGAGGAAGCTAAATGTGAATGGCATTTTTCCTCTTGGCTGCACACATGAGGGGGAGCATAAATTTAAGTTGAGGAAGAATGGTTGCAGGATAGATGTGCAAAAGTGTGCCTTCAGCCAGCGAGTAGTTGATTATTGGAATAGACTTCCATCTGTTGTTGCAGAAGTGGATGGTTTGAATAAACTCAAGGAAGAACTAGACAAATTCTTGCAGGGTAAGGATGGCGTGTGCATGTGTGTGTTTTGGCTCTTGCTACCTTGCATCATTTGCCGCTACTACTATAATTCTAAGATGCTATAAAAAATTTCACACCTTTAAAAAGATATGATTCAACATTAAAAAAGAATTATGAAATTAGTATCAGAAAAGAAAACTGCTTAACAACTACAAATTATCAACAAATCCTGCTCAATATTATGTATAGCGTTGATCAAATTAGCAAAGGAAATGAGACTAGCTACAGCAGATTATATGAATGTTTTGGCAAAGAATTCTACAAAAGACAGTAAAGACCATTTTGCATATCTGAACACTAAAAGATAGGAATAAACCAAACTCTAGAAAAGTATCAAAATCTAATCAGATGCCTCGTGAATTGAATACATTCTTTGCATTAATATTTACATGAAATATTTTCAAAGTAAGGAGGAGACTATTAATTCAATTCACAATTTGTTTGAAAATTTCAGAACACAGTCCAAAAAGTCTCATGCAACAAAATCCAATGTTAGATTCATGCTGGTCATTTGTTTTGACAATAAGGGCACTATGAATTCTGACTATGGGAAGAAGCATTACTGCTGCTTACTGTGATGAGGTTTTGATGTGTTTGCATGAGAACATGAGGCAAAGACATTCTCAAAAATGAAAGGACAGCTAGAACCTGCACCATGACAAAGAACCAAGTTCAGCAGTTCTTGGCTGTGAAAAAATAAACCTGGCACAGCCTCCCTACTCCCCCAACCTTGCACTGTCTGACTTTTTGTTGTTCCTTAAATTGTAAAATGGGCATTGAGGTCATTATTTCACTACAGTGGATGACATCAAAGAAAATGCCAAAGCAGCCCTATGTGCAATAAAAAAAAAAAAAAAAAAACAACTCAATTTTAAAGAATGTTTCAAAAAGCTTGGAAAGGCCAATGGAGCAAGTGTGTGTGTATGCATACAGAAGGAAAGTACTTTGAAGGTGATAAAGGTTAGTAAGCAATAAACTTTTATAGTAAAATTCTGGAACTTTTTGAATATACCTTATATTTTCATTTCCAAATCACATTATAGTATGTATGATGCAGTGCAGGATCACCTCAATACGAATGGCATTATAAGAGAATTGGAACCTAGTTCCAAGGTGCTACAGTGAAAAGGAATAGAAGATAAAGGGTGGTTAAAAAAAGATAATACTCCAAGTGAACATTTGTTATGAGTAGGATTTGCCTGGATTCTGTGGTCAAGCCCTTGTTTGCTATATTCATTAATGATATTTATAACGGTATTAAAAGTTTATATTAATGATATTCATTATGGTATTATATCAGATTTCAGTGATAGGTAAATGTATTAATACAATAAAAATGAATACACTGAAGTCTAATAAAAAAAAATTAAAAACAGGAATGAAAATGTAACATTAAAACAAGTTTTAATATTACATTAGACTACTTATAAAATTTCTCATACAACACAATACATAAGAGAACTTTAAATGCCGACCGGGCTAGCTGGGTGGGTAAAGTGCCTGCTTGGCAACCCAAAGGTCGTGGGTTCGAATCCTGCCTCGGGCTTGGATCAGAGTAGTGCAAAAACCTTGGGAGGTACATTATGGCCACAGAAGCCAATGTGCCAACAACTAACAAAAAAATAAAAAGAAAAAGAACTTTAAATTAAGAAAATCATGTGAAATACTTAAGTTAAAACTTCACTCCAGTCATAGCTCACCTCTTTTAAAGGAAGATGCTTTTTCTTAGCTTCACCTGATAATGTTCTTAAATCATTTTGTAAATTTTCAAGTAATTTTTTATCAGAAGTGCTTCTTTCATGAGTCATCATGATTAGGACTAAATGTTTCCTAAAAAAAAGAAAAAAAGATATTTTCTTCTTTTTTTTCCAAAAAGTGTATTTATCAACAATATATACACAGATTTTCAAAATTCAACTGATGCAAAAAACCATTACAGTTTAATTAAACATTATAAAAACTGAAAGATTAAATAAAAAATACCAAAGTATTTAAATGATGTACAGGGTGTTTACAAATTATTCACCTAATTATGAAGCTTGATTAAATTTTATTGTTTGTTTGTTATTTGGATTTTAGGAGCATTAGCAACTAAGGCCATATTGCTCCAAGGATATGTGGTGGTCATTCCCTGACCTTTCCGCATCCTCCGTATTTGGTGGGCACGGGCTCAAATCCCGGTCTAATCAAGAAGCGTGTGCTACGCACTGCTGCTCCTGCCCACCTGGCTACGGAGGTGCCAAAAAATTTTATTGTAATAGATATCTTAAAATGGTTTACTACAGTTATCAAAGCAACTCAATGAGGTTTTTCTCATGCAATTGGCAGCCTTTATCCCAGGAAGCATTACAACAGAATTAAAATGGCAACAGTGCAGGAGAAAGCAACATGCATGTTATGGCTATAGGATACTAAATCTCCAGTGATTGTAAAGAGATGTTTTCAAAGGGAATTCCTGAAAGATTATGGAACAATCAATGAGGCAATGGCTGAAAGAGTTTCAAGAAACTGGCAGTGTGCTATACTAGAAAGGAGCAGGTAAGCCTAGTGTATCTGCAGATAAAGTTTTGGAAATTCAGGAAGTGTTTACCCAAAGTCCTACAAAATCTATCTGCTGGGCAAGCCTGCAGCTGCAAATACCATGGGCAATATTGAACAGGGTGGTTCACAAGAGATTGAAACTATGTGCTTACAAAGTGCAAATCATCCAGGAAATTAAGCCTCATGACAAACCACAACAAGAGGAATTCGCTGTTCACATTATCAACATTTAGATGAAGACTTTCTGGAAAATGTTTTCAGTGATGAAGCAACATCCCATCTGTCTAGTAAAGTAAACAGACAATTTTCGCATTTGAGGATCTGAAAATTTCCACTCAGTTTGTGAACACGAGCATGATGGTCCCAAGGTAAATATATGATGCGTACTGTCTTTCAGCTAGGTGATCGGGCCATTTTTCTTCCATGAGAACATTGTGAACTCTGCAAATTACATAGATATGCTTGAATTGTAATGCTGCACTTCAGCTGGAAGATATGCAGCCATATGTGTTCGCTCAGAAAAATGGAGCACAACACTGGAGCTTGCATGTGCACAATTTCCTCAATAGAAAATTTCCTAACCAATGGATCGGCCACGACGGTCCCATTCCATGGCCTCCTCATTCCCGAGTTATCACATCTGTGGATTTTTTTGTGTGGGGCTATGTAAAGGACAAGGTTATGCAAAAAAAGTTAATGTCAGTTAAAAGACCAGATTGAACAGGCAGTGACTTCCATTTCTCAAAAGATGCTTCAAAACACTTAGAATAAAATCAGTTACCATCTTGACAATCTATGTGATACCAAACGTGTCCACATGGAACTTTACCAAAGCACAGTTATGTGATAAGAAATTCTTTGAGTTACTTTATTAAGCACAGCAAATTGTTTTACAATACCTATTACAATAAAATTTTAATCAAGCTTCATAATCAGGTGAATAATTTATAGACACCCTGTATTATTCTAGAATATTTATCAACCCTTTTAAAAAATATCTTTAAAAATAACGCTAACATAAAATAATTATTAATATTACTTAGGAAACAAAACTCAGTTTCAAACAGTTATGGTAACTACTGAAAATTAATGACACACACAAACACTTACACTTAGAGAGAGAGAGAATATAAATTAATAAAGATATGATTAGCATTAGGAAGAAATCCTGTAGCAGAAAGTGAATCACACAGTATTAGCAAGCGATGCAAGGAAGAAGGCAAGCTTATACATCAGAAAAAATAAATAAATAAAAATCTACTGTTCACATCATTTATCCATCTCCTCTAGTAATTTGTCTAATCCTTCCTTAAATTTATTCAAATTACAGAACTTGCACAACAGCATATGAAAGTCTTATTAAAAATGAATAAAAATTACTGTCTATAGGAATATTTTTGCACATTTATCTGACAACTATTCTTTTTCAATTTAAATTTATATCACCTTATGTGTGTCATCTGAGAAAGAGTAAGGATGCCAGCAGCATTTAGTTTACTTAATCTATTTAAAGTTTTAAATCTTATGTTATTCTGGGGTTACTGATACCAAATGTAGTATCTTGCATTTTATCAAATGGCACTTCTCAGCCCATCAGCCCAAGTTCTCTATGTATTAATGCAGTAGCACACCCTGCCAATCTTTGTATCATCAGAAAGCTTAAACATTAAACTTGATGTGCCTTCCTTAACATTATTAATAAATATTAGTATTATTAAATGGAAAATGAGGCAAGGAGGAAATCTATACAGTATTAACTGAGGTATACATCAAAATTATTTTTTGCATTCAGTTCCTTTGTTACAACATCATAATAGCAATTAAAGTGGCCAAACAAGATCCTCCGCTTAACAAATTCATGCTGCAATTGACACACAAATGCATTCATGTCAAGGTGATCCTGCATTGCTTCTTTAATTAGTGGCACCACTATTTTTGCTAGAACAGAAGTCAAGCTGACATGTATATAATTACTTTCTTTACCCTTTGATCCTCATTTATGCATATGAGACATTTGCATATATCCAATCTGTAAGGACCTTCCCCAAATCAAGGATAATCATAATTGTGGTTTAAGGTCTGCTTATCTCCCACCATGCTGTTTCTTTCAATATAAATGGATTAGATTCTGTCAGTCCCAGGTGCCTTATTTACTTTTAGCTTCAACAATTTCTTTTCCACTTTTCATGACAAAATCATTAAGGTCCCAGGTAGATTTAGGCATACTTCAGGTATCCCCATCCCTAAAAATTTCTTTGTGAATAATTATTTTACATTTATGTTCAGTTTCTTGGAAAACTGAAAAGGATCACCAGCAGTCATGCCACCCATATCTAGTGGACCAATGTCATTCATTTCCCTCCTCCTAGTATTAACATAAGGAAAGGGATGAACCACATATATAGATTATTATGAGCAGTCTTTTTGAAAGCTAACAGAGAAGTTGATAAACTTTTAACGGGGAGCTAAATGATTTTGTGAGAGGAAAGTGGAAGAGAAATTGTTGAAGCTAAACATAAAAAAGGCACCTGGGATTGATGGAATCTATCCAAGTATATTAGGAAGGCATGAAATAAGGTAATCAAACCTTTAGCCATAATTATGAGATCATCCTTGGATTCAGGGGAGGTCCCTATGGACTGGAGATGTATTCTCAATTCAAAAAGGAGGAATCAAAGGGTGACATGAGCAATCCTCAAATTTAAGTGATTAATCCTCAAATTATTAACAGGAAACCATTTATTCAAATCAAGTTTCTTCTAACTCTGCTAACGGTGATGAAAGTTATTTCTATTAGTAATATATTAAAATGAATCAATTAACTAAACATAATCCAGAGGTTTTTGTGGCACCAGCCAAAAAAAAAAAAAACACTATGTGAATCCTTCTTTCCACAGATTCAGCAAGTCTTTGAACTTCCTCACACCATCAGCCTCAAATATGCAAAATGAAAAAATTCAAAGAATGGGCTATTTATCTACAGCTCACAGCAGAATACATTGTCCAGTCATGGTAGTTATTGTTGAAGAGACTGCTGGTGCTGTGGACTATCATACAGCATGAAATCAATGTTCAACTAAGAGTGGTATCATGATAGTTTAACATTCTATGGTCAACCATCTGTAATGTTCTTCAATCCATTATCCAGTGGTATCTGGCCAAGGACTGTGTAGTGAAACAGCTAATACAAACTTATCCACATCAACATAACTTCTCTGTGGCTTCTAGAAAGGATGGAGTTCAATGATGTGTGGCCGGGAAACACCTCATGTACCAAGAGACTCATTTTCAGTTGCACAGTAGTGTGAATACCCATGATTATCAGGTGTGAAGATCACTGCCTTCAAGTATTGACAATGAAGTGCCTCTCAATTTTCCACATATACTGTTTTGTTTATAATGAATTTCTTAACCGGATAATTTTTTTTCAAGAAAGTTTTTTCTCATAATCCAGAGACATGCATTGTGATAGCTGAGCATTTCTGCAAGAATCTCTGCCAACATGTGATTCCACTCTTCAAGAGAGAACACTTTAAAACAACTATATGAAGTATATGCCACTCAACACATTGTTCAGCTAGTAACTCAGCTGCCTTATAACACATTCATTTACTGTAATCACAGGAACATTTAGCCACCTCAATCTCTGGATCAAACATCTCAATTCTTCATCCTAGCAGTTCACCCAAACAGTAACCTACCAATTGCAAAGTGCCATTTCCCCCTTGGCAGTTTTGGAACTTTTCCCCCCTACCTATAACCAGATGAAATGATGTTGTTGTTGTTGTTGTTATTTGGTTTTTAGGAGCATCAGCAACTAAGGCCATATTGCTCCAGGAATATGCGGTGGTCATTCCCTGACCTTTCCGCATCCTCCATATTTGGTGGTGACAGGCATGAAATGATGCACACATTAATTAAAACCATCCCTGAACATAAAAAATTAAATTTTTTAGTAATGAAAGAAGTATCCTAAGTGTTTTAATAGTTAATTTATTATTAACATTTTTTCAGATCATGTTGCATAGTTAGAACATCACCAGCCTTGATTCATTTCGCTACACTTGTGGAAAATTTTCACCATGAAATCAGACAAAACTTTTACAAGAAAATAAATCAAGTTTATTTTGGTGTTAGATTTCATGACTAAGATAAATCATGAACCCCCACATTATGTCTACTATCAGTGTTTGAAAATGTGAGTTAAAAGCTTAATGGAAGGCGAAAATCCCTTGAATTTGGTGTACCTGTGATGTGCCATGAAATCAAGGACCACACATCAAATTGCTACCTTTGAATGTGTAACATTACAAGATATAGAACTAGGAATAAAGCTACAATACAATATTCAGATTACTATTAGCTATTCATCCTGTTCTCCAACAGTGAGCTGTCTTTCATGACAGTATAGTGATTTCATTTGGGGAAGGCTGGATTCAAGTCCTGTCATAGTCTCAGACTTTCAAAAGAATTAGTCACAGCTCTCAGGAGGAGGGGGGAGTAGGATTTCTTCCCCATGAGTCATCCTGATGCAGTGCTACTTCACTATGATTATTAACCACTCTCCCAATCTTCACACCATCTGCAAATTTTGACATCATACCCTGTATCCCTTCATCAACAACATTTAAAAAAATAAGAAACAGGAGCAGTCCAAGCACTGATACATGATGGACCCCCCCCCCCTCTAATCCTAGCTCATTTCAAGATTAATCATTAATTACAACTCTTTTCCTCCTGTCGTGTAGCCACTGCAAATCTGCCTGAGGATCTTCCATGTAATCCCAATATATTACAGCTTATACAGAAATCTCTTGTGCAGAACCAAGTCATATCCTGAGTGACAACGTTATAATATAATAATTTATCAGATTAGTTAAACTAGATTTTCCTTTAAAAATCTATGCCATGTTCCCTTGAGAAAGTGATCCCTCTTTTGCAGTATCATCAACATGGTGAATGGATGATACTACCAGATATGTTTTAAATGGATTTGTCTGAGTCAAGCTAATATGTGTTAAATTGTTTCAAACCATTTATATCCTCACTAATGCAATTCAATTAAAAGATCCTTTCTTATCTTTCACTGTTTAAATTTTTGCAAATCTTTACTTTCATGAATATGGCCTATTGATAACAGCAATTTATCAATAGGCCATATTCATTTATCAATAGGCCAATATCTTTACACCTTGTTCAGCATCAATGCATATGACATAACCCATTGTTCAACATCAATGCATATGACATAACTCCTTGTTCAACATACATGACTATAAGCACAACTTGTTCAAAGCACACGACTATATGCACAGCTTGTTCAAAGCACACAACTCCTTGTTTAATGCACATAATCATGTACATTACATGATTATGTGCATGGCTCCTTGTTTAATGTACATGATTATGTAAATGACTCACTCCTTGTTCGATATGCATGACCCTGTATTCAGCATACAATACTAACATATTCTATCACTGCTGACAATCAGATGACTCTGACAATGTGATTACCTAACCTGCATTGTCTAACCTTCCTTACATTTAACTTAATTTATAGTTTCCACGTGATCCAAGGTTAGCTGCGGGCTAACTGACTTCAGTAATTAGTGCACAAATTGACCAAGAGGATAATAGTCATCCATACAACTATTCTCATTATGATTAGTTTTGATTTCAACATTCTCATTCACTATGTAATCACAGTTATTTTATTCCAATCTCAATACATTTTCAATTTTAGTATAGTGCAATGTTTCTGTTCACTAGGTAATGATGCAGTTATTTTATTTGTGCATGACTAAATGGTTGCCCATCCGCATTCTAACAGTATTGGAGTATGTGATTTTAGTGAATGTACAGATGAACTAATAATTGTGAAAGCAAAAACAAAACCAATCATGCTGAAGCCGATAATACTAAATGTAACCATGATTCTGTTATTTATCAGGAAACTGATAAGCCATTTGATTCAAAGGGCACAAATGAAAGAAGTGAAGAAGCAGAAGAGAGGGGTAATGGAATTTATTATTTAAAGAAAGATAAACAAAACAAAAAAAAAAACAAAAAAAATGGAATATATGGAAAACTAGTTGTTATGGATCACACATCATTACCTGCCTAACTACCTACCAGGTCCTAAAAGAACTGCAAGATGTACCGAATGTGGAGTAGAGCGAAATTATTTTTATATGAAGTTATTATATACAAAGGTGTTTGAAACATATAGAGTGTATGATAACTACTTACAAAAACAATTAAAAAAATAAGGTTGAAATATGAATGAGACTCAATGTTATACCACTACTGAATGGACTATAAGAAAGTGATTTTCAGCAATGTTTTCAGCTATGGTACAGATGCTGGAACATGTGTATATAGTTAGGAAGGTATGGGGACAGTGACCACACCAAATAAACATTAGTAATAAAATATTTTTTTACGGAATCACTTTGGTTACTTTGTCACCAGATCTCACACTGGTAATATGATTAGATTACCACTTCACATACCAATTTGAGCTGCCACAAAGGAAACCTATTTTTCACCTTACTTTTACTTAAAAATTGTGAAGTAAAGCCCCATCAGCAAGAACTAATCATAGTACATTAATATGAACTATATCCAAAGAAATAACTAGTGTTTAGAGTAAATGGAATGATTTCAAAATATAAATTATGATTACTATTGTCAAAACAGCCTAAGCAACAAAATTTCCTCCAATTTTTAGCAAGTTTAATAATGGCCTCTCATTTGGTCTCAGTCGGGTTTGGATCTGGACAATAAGCCATTCCAGTGTAAAACACACTCATCAGGTAATTGCACTTTATAAAACAGAATGCACTGCCTTGCTGAAATATGTATGGTATGGCTTTCCCCATAAAATTCAATCAGTGCAAAGGAAGATCAATGTTGTGTTGAATATCACAGTGGGTCAATCCACATTAATCTAGGATTAATTACTAGCCATCATTGTCTTTTGCAAAATTAACTGTACAGAATAATACTGTTTACATTTTCAAAATTATCATTAAAAAAAAGTTTGTTTGTTTTTTTTACTGTTTTGTTTCAGTTATCATTAAAAAACACGGGGGGTATTTTTTGATACCTCTTTACCAGAATTTGTAATTTTGCCACGTCAGTGGCAATATTACAAATTCGTCCCACAAGGTTCGTGGCGGTTAAAGAGCACGGTTCTCGTCCCCCCCACACCCCATCCGCGCTCTTTAACAACCATGCCTGGGCGCCTCCGTAGCCAGGTGGGCAGGAGCAGCAGTGCGTAGCACACGCTTTTTGATTAGACCGGGGTTCGAGCCCGTGACCACCAAATACGGAGGATGCGGAAAGGTCAGGAAATGACCACCGCATATCCCCAGAGCAATATGGCCTTAGTTGCTAATGCTCCTAAAAAAAAAAAATAATAATAATAATAAAATAACAAATAACAACCATGCCAAATAAGTTGTTAAAGCAGGGGCATCCTTACCCTTAAGGTTCCTCCCTATTTGATAGTTTATTTCACGTGAACGAAAGTTTAGTGTATACTCCCTCAACACAATTACACACTGAGAGGAACATCTTGAATTTCGGGTCAAAGAGTGGAAAAAAAAAAAAAAAAAAAAATCGAAAATTTCAGACGAATTGCGGAAAAAGCGTATAGCGTTCATTATGAAAAATATTTTGGCTGTATGTACACAAAAACTACAGATAAAATATTATTACAATAACCATTTACCAGCACCGCACAGATAATCCAAATGAATAAATATGTGCAAAAATTAAACTAACTAACCTACCCTTCTATAATACAGGAATAATACCGGCAATTCTTGAGAAATTTGAGTAAAATGTTTTCTATTTTAACGTTTATTCAACGCAAATGGAGATTCATTAACCAGTATAACGGCAAAATACTTGCACTTTATTAGGATGCAAACCGAACATAATCGTTCGATCACCAGTGGAAAAATAACATTCAACAAGTTTCACAGTGGCCATTATAACACCTAAATGCAACCTTGCCTACAGCGAAAATCAACAAACATCGAATTTCACATCGTACATCAAACTGACATAAGATATTCACAAACAACAAACCAGGCCACCTAGGCAAACATATTATGCCCTCTGGCGGTGGCATTATATGTATATAATCAGCTGACATTTACATTCGCCATTTTTAATACTTGTTAAAAACAAATCATGTCTTGGGCGAACAGCTGTATGCTACACCAATTGGCGTTAACACTGTGCTACCATAATTACATAGTGTTTAGGATCTAGCAGCACCGGTGATTTACCACACCCCGCAATAAGGCAATGATCAGGCCACGCCTTGAGTACTGCGTACAGGTCTGGAGGCCTCATTTTAAGAAGGATGTAGATTTGCTTGAGCATGTACAGAGAACGGCAACAAGATTGGTGAGGGGAATGAAGGGATCCTCTTACCAAGAGAGGCTTAAGTTCTGCAAATTGCAGTGGCTGGAGACTAGGCACCTGCGCGGTGATCTGATTGAGGTGTATAAGGCCTTGAATGGATTGAACACGCTGACATATTTAATGTTACTCTATTGTTCTTTAGCTTCTTATTTTTAAATTTCCATTTAATTGTTGTTGCTAGGTCATGGTCTGTGTCAAAATCTGTTCATGGTGTGTGTCAAAATTTGTACTTCTAAGAGTTTTAACATTTTGAATTGATGATTTCCAGTTGTTATTTATTAAAATGTAGTCGATACAGTTTTTTGTATTTCCATCTGGTGGTGTCCGTATATACTTATGTTGAGATCTGTGGTAGAACAGTGTGTTGGTGATGAATAGTTTATTTTCTTTGCAAAAGTTCAAGAGTTCTCCTCGCTCATTTCTATTTCCTATCCCGAACTTTCCTAATGCGTCACTGAAGTCTGCTGAAAAGCCTCCAACTTTTGCGTTAAAGTCTCCCATTATTATTAAAATATCTTTTTTGTTTGTGTTATTGGTCAAACGAAAATTTGGTTTCTTGCAGGTCTGAATAGAAGGCAGCTGTCTCTGTATCATCATGTGAGGAGTCTGGGCGGTATACCTGGATTATTTTTATGAATATTCCTTTTTCTTTACCTTTTATTTTTAAAATTATCATTCTTGAGCTGTGTGGGTGACTTTCTGTTATTGAATTTAATATATATTTCTTTACTATGAAAGCGACTCCTTCTCTATGTATGTTGTCTTTTCTCTCTGAGTAGAATATTCTTCCTTCTGTCATATCCAGTGTTCCCTCTTCTGTCCAATGTGTCTCTGACATTCCTACGATATTCCATTTGATCTTTCTTTTTTTTTTTCTGTAGAAGAAATTTTATTTTCTGTAGAAGAGGCATGCAGCAGAAACAGTGCGTCTATGAGAAAGCGAGTGGAGAGACTCTGTTATAGATGAATCATTAATTAACCTAACTGCGCTCTTTTGAATGGAATCAAGAAGCCTCAGAGAGGTTTTGGGGGCACCACCCCAGTTGTGGGAAAAATATTTCATGGTAGGGCGGATTTGCGATTTATACAGAGTGAGCAGCTGTATGGAAGATGAGTAACGCGGAACAAAGCAAGGCTCAAGGGGTAGAATTTTTTTCAAGGAAGTGAAGCCAGTCGACATTACTGGACAGTGCATTGTCGAGTCAGTTTGGTGTGACATAAGCATTGGGAGATCAAAATTGAGAGTAGGAGTGTGCTATAGGCCTAATGACTCTGATGAGTATAATAAGAAACTGTACGGGGAAATAGAATGGGCCAGTAAATCAGAGAGTCATACAATGGGGGATTTTAATTTCCCAGATATTGACTGGAATTTGGGGGCTAATCACTCACACACTAGCAAGACTTTTGTGGATTTATTGGATGATTGTTTTCTACATCAGCGTGTTCGGGAGGCAATTAGAGGGAGTAATACTCTTGATTTGATTATCAGTAGTGATTCTTCATGCATTAAGAATATGCAGGTAAATGAACCACTAGGTGGCAGTGATCACAGTGTGCTGAGGTGGGATTTACTCAAAGAGGTAACTACCATTACGGATAAAGGGAAGGGTTATTGCTTTCGTAAAGGCAACTACGATGGACTGAGACAGTATTTAAATTCTATACAGTGGGACCAACTGATGGTG
The DNA here is from genome assembly GCF_048544385.1 of Mastigoproctus giganteus. Classification (NCBI taxonomy): domain Eukaryota; kingdom Metazoa; phylum Arthropoda; class Arachnida; order Uropygi; family Thelyphonidae; genus Mastigoproctus; species Mastigoproctus giganteus. Next base: position 225,837,383 of record NC_143576.1, on the reverse strand, counting down.
TTACCAACAGCAAATTCAAAATGGGAAGCATTCAAAGAACTTATCTTGGAAGCTAATAGGCTTTACATGCCAACTAAGAAATATTGTTCAAAGTTTAGGCCTAAATGGATGTCAGATGAACTAATGAGACATATGGCAGAGAAGAAAAATGCATGGGATACATACAAATTAACAGGTGACACAGAAGCCTATGATAGATACAAGTTGATCTGTAACCAAGTTACAAAGGAGGTTAGGCAGGCGAAGGCAGATTACGAGAACTCTTTGGCAAGGGATGCAAAGAGTTCTTTACTTATGTAAACTCTAGAAGGAAGGGGATGAATCAGATTGGTCCACTTGATATCGAAGGGGCAACTGTTGATGATCCTGCTCAGGTAGCTAACAAACTGAATGAATATTTTGCATCGACATTCACACATGAGGAGTTATTCAGCGAGGAGAATGCCAGAGGTGTATTCAAATGCGGCAGTAAGCTAGAGAATCTTGTAATAACTGAGAGTAAAGTGGAGGAGAAATTGTTGAAGATAATTACAAGAAAGGCACCTGGGATGGATGGGATCTGTCCAGTTATATTAAAGGAGGAAGCAAAGGAAGTAAGCAAACCCGTAGCCATAATTATGAGAGCTTCCTTGGACTCAGGGGAAGTACACAGGGACAGGAGATGTGCAAATGTGACCCCAATTCCCAAAGGAGGATCAAATGGCGACACGAGTAATTATAGACCTGTTAGTTTAACTTCTGTTCCTGGAAAATTAATGGAGGCACTGGTTAAAGAAGCACTGCAGGATCATCTAGACAAGACTTCAGTTATAGCTCAGACACAGCATGGTTTTGTTAAGGGGAAGTCTTGCCTGACCAATTTGATTGGATACTATGATGCAGTCACAAAGAACTGGATGCAGGGAATAACTTTGATATTATATACTTGGATCTTAGAAAGGCTTTTGATACTGTTGCACATGGAAGACTGCTGCACAAATTGGAGCAGTGTAGCATTGGAGGCAAATTGCTGCTATGGATAAAAGGGGTGGTTGAGGGGGAGAAGACAGAGAGTGGTAATCAATGGACACTACTCATCGTGTACTAATGTTATCAGTGGAGTCCCCCAGGGTTCAGTATTGGGTCCATTGTTGTTTTCTGTATTTATAAATGATATTGATGATGGTATATCAAGCTTAATGTCCAAGTTTTCAGACGATACGAAGGTTGGTAGGGTTGTCAAGGACAATACTGACACTGTGCTACTGCAACAGGATCTGGAAAGGTTGAGCAGATGGGCTGAGAGGTGGCAAATGAAGTTTAACATTGACAAATGTAAAGTACTGCATATGGGAAACAGCAACCCCACAGCAACGTATCAACTCTGTGGTACAACACTGACATTGGTAGAGAATGAAAGGGACCTGGGGGTGGTTGTGCAGGCAGATATGAAGTTTTCTGAGCAGTGCAGACGCGCTGCAAAAGTAGCTCATGGTGTATTGTCGATAATATATAGAAATTTTTCTTGGGATAAGGAGGTGATTATTCCCTTGTATAAGGCAATGGTCAGGCCACACCTAGAGTCCTGTATCCAGGTCTGGAGGCCTCATTTCAAGAGGGTTTAGAGATGCTGGAACGAGTACAGAGAAGGGCAACAAGATTAGTGATTGGAACAAAGGGTTGCTCTTACGAAGAAAGGCTTAAGTTTTGCAAATTACAGTGTCTGGGGAACTAGGCACCAGCGAGGTGATCTGATACAGGTGTATAAAGCCATGAATGTTTGAGCATGCTCAATGCTGATGGGATTCTTCCTCTTGCTCAGAATAATCACCTGAGAGGGCATAAATTCAAATTGAGAAAAGTAGGAGAGAAAAGACAGATGTAGGATAGAAATGAGGAAATTTGCCTTTAGCCTGCAGGTGGTTGGTTGGTGGAATAGACTTCCATCCCTTGTCGTGGAAGTTGATAGCCTAAATAAGTTTAAGGCTCAGCTGGACAGGTATTTCGAACGAACAGAGGGGTGAAGTGCAAGTGGTTATTTTTAATTAATTTATTATTTTTTTTTTTTTTTTGGCTGATGCTGCATAAGCTTGCTTTCTTGCATCAAATGCGTCTACCAATGATAATGCTAATGCTAACGCCGAGAGCAAAAGAGAAAACCAAGTTTTTTAGATGCAGAGGAAGCAATATTTGTAAGTAGCTTGTGCCAAGAGAGATTAGAAGTCAGGGTAATCCCCAAAAGAGATATATCATTTTGCCTAGAAATCGGAGTGTCACTAAAGATAAGCATAGGAGCAGAAGAATGCTTTTTGCGATATAAAAGACAAGACCGAGTTTTAAAAGGATTGAAATCAACTAAGGTATCTTTGCCCCACTAGAGAATTACTTAGAGATCTGCATTTAAGGAATTGGTAGCGGATATTCGAGAAGTTGAAACGGATTGAGCAGGGCAAGGTTTCTCAAAATGGAAAGTGGAGTGCAATGTGCTATCATTGGCAAAACTATGGATAGGATTTCCAGTAAATGGAAGAAGGTCATTAATATACAAGAGGAAAAGAGTGGGAGAAAGAACTGAACCTTGGGGGAGACCGGCATTAGTGGAGAAGTTAGAAGACAGACAGCCAACTACCATCACCCCTCAGTGAGCGATCAAAGAGAAAACTGGATAACCAATTACAAAAAACAGTTGGCAAACCATAAGATGGAAAGAAGCTTGTTTAGAAGACCTTTATGCGAGACACGATCGAAAGCCTTTGAGATGTCAAGAGCAACTACTTGTGTTTCATCGAACCTTTCCATTTAATTAGTCCATAAATGGGTAACATAAGCCAGTATATCACCAGTGGATCGACACTAATGGAATACATATTGGCAATCGTAGATCAGACGGAAGGTTTCTAGGTAGTTTGAGGGTTGGCAGTTAATTGATTTCTCCATTACTTTCGAAAGTGTAGAAGTAATTGCAATAGGACGATAATTGGATGGGAGGGATTTGTCACCTTTTTTGGGAACTGACTGGATATGAGCAAATTTCCATGCAGAAGGAAAAACACCTTTGGAATAAGAAAGTGAAAAACGGCGACATAGAACAGGAGTATATTCAGGAGCACAGGTTTTGAGAACAAGTGGAGAAATACCATCCGCACCTTTAGCTTTCTTAGCATCAAGATTCGTCAAAATCCTTCTGATGGAAGACCACAGGAGGCATTGAATGGAGCATGTTGGGAATGGTGGGAGGTGTTTTACCCAGATCATTAATACATGAGTTGGAAGAAACATGGGATGCTAGCAGGTCAGCTTTATCCTTGGCTGTAGTGACAACAGAACCATCTAGTTTGGACAGAGGTGGGAGCAAAGATGGGCAAAAGTTGCGGCCAATAGGTTTGGCAAGAGACTAGTATGCTCGGCTACCATTAGGGCAAGAAGCATGTTTTCTACTCTTGGATTGGAAGAAAGTCGTCTGGTCCGATGAATCACGTTTCCTGTTGCACCATGTGGACGGCTGGGTACGTATGCGATGGTTACCTGGGGAAGTGATGGTGCATGGATGCAGTGTGGGACGAACACAAGCCAGTGTCCACGGTGTCATGCTTTGGTGATGTTCTGCTGGGATACCCTGAATCCAGTCATCCATGTGCTGGGCACTCTGACATCTACCACCTACCTAAACATCATTACCCCTCACTCTTCCCCTTCCCCAAATCTCTTCCTTCTGGTGGGGCACGGGCCTGCTCCACTGCAATCGTGGAGTCATCCTCTCTATTGGCTCCTTACTTCCTTTTCTTCCCTCCAGTCTTCCCACCCCTTTTACTGTTGACTTTTACAGCGTCTTCAGCCCTAAGCGTCCACATTTAACTACATCAAATTTCTTGCTCGACCCATTTAGGCATATAGAAAATATTATTAATAATATTTTCCACTGAAATCCCAGGAAAGTAAGTGGCAGGATCCACAAGAGTGTATTATACAAGTAACTCGGCTGGCCTCCCCGTGGCGAGGTATGGTAACGTCAGGTCCTATTAGGGGCCCTGCAGCTAACAGGCCGGATGAACAAGGGCACAACATGCTATATACCACGACCCATATACTTTTAAATCTATAGCTTGTCCGATACAGTGTACATACGCGGAGATGGGAGAATTCCCAGGAGCCGTTAGACCCAAATATAACTATACCTAAACATCATTAACTGATGCTTCCGGTTTGCCAAGTGGCCAGATACAACAAAAGAACACACACATAATACACACAAACCTACGTCATTCACATATCTGGCCCATTTGTCATACTCTTCTTCACAGAGATACGAGGCGGAGATGATCTGACGTTCAAGAGCCATCCTTTACAAAAACACATGTTCACATGTCCACCTGAACATTATTGCTGACCAGGTACACCCTTTCATGGCAACGGTCTTCCGCTCTGGTGGTGACTTATTTCAGCAGGATAATGCACCATACCACATCACCCGGATTGTTCGAGACTGTTTCACGGATCATGAGGAAGATTTCCAGGTATTGCACTGGCCTCCAAATTCCCCGGACATCAATCCCATCAAGAATCTGTGGTTTGTGTTGGAACAGCAACTCCGATCTGCGACGTCTCAACCACGGACCTTACAGGAGTTAAAAGATCTGCTGGTTATGTGTTGGTTCCAGATACTACAAGGCACATTTAGAAATGTAGCGTCCATGCCTCGCCGTGTACAAGCTGTTTTGGCTGCACGTGGAGGACCAACATCATATTAGATAGGTGGTCACAATGTTTTGGCGCATCGGTGTATCTGAATTTCATTCACAAAACCCCATTCATTGTTCTGGCAGCCTATTTGCAGTACTGTACACACAGTTTCATACCTGAGTGCACAGTTACCCCAGATTGTTTTTATTTTCCATTACCTTCAGTTTAGTACTACATAGTTGATAATTACACTGGGTTTACTGCTACCATTATGCAGGACATTGCATTTGCCAATGTTAAACTTCATTGTCATTTCCCAGCCCACCAAACTGAATTTCCTAGTCATTTTGTGGTAGCCCACTCTGATCACTATGATTAACCATCCTGTTGTATCATCGGCAAACTTAGACATTAAGCCTGATATTGCAATAGCAATAATACAAGAAAGCAAGCTTATACAGTATCAGCCAAAAAAAGCACAACACTTCTCGTCCCACCTATTCATTTCAATAGGTTTAGTTCTTCCTTGAATTTATTTAAGCTATCAACTTTCACGACAATCGATGGAAGCTTCTTCCAGCAATCAACCACCCGCGTGAACTATAGGTAAATGTCCGCACATGTATTCTGCAATCGTCCGTTCTCAAATTGAATTTGTACACCCTCATGTATGTAATTTGAGCAACAGGAAGAATCCCCTCAGCATTGCACTTGTTCAATCCATCCAAGGCCTTATACACCTCAATCAGATCACCTCGCAAGTGCATAGTCTCCAGACGCTGCAACTTGCAGAACTGAAGCCCTTTTTGGAAAAAGCACCCGTTTGTTCCCTTCACCAATTTCCTACAATCCTCCTCTATATTCGTTCCATAGCTCTACATCCTTCCTTAAATAAGCCATCCAGACCTGTATGCAGTATTCAAGATTTGCTCATCATTGCCAGGCATGGCCAATCCAAATCGTTCTGTGGGTCACCTTGACGAACTACAAATTTTCCGCGGGACGCACATAAAATAAAACACTTTTAAAAATAAAAAATCAAATGCCATAAAAATCTTATTCATTTTTATTTTATATCAACATCAATGAGATATTTGCTTTTCCTTGCAATCACTCAATTTTTTTAAAAATCTACTTCAATATCAATATTGGTAGTTACACATCCTAATTGATTTGTTACTGAAGTTCTCGAGATTTACTTTTAATAAATTTCATTTTTGAAAATAAAGTTTCACAAACGTGTGCGGATCCAAAGGTAATCACAATTTTTTGTGCAAAAAATCGTAATTTGGGATACCTTTCCGCTGTTACACACGGGTTGTTAAAGTTGGTTTTTTGATATCGTGGCGTGAACGTGTTTTAATTCATTATTGCACTGTAAATCAACTACTTCCATCTGCAGAGTTCCAGTTCGAAGAAGTGAATGAGTGGTGCGGATTGGAAAAGTACAGCTGGGCTAGTAATATATTTCTTGTTATTTATCGTCCCTAATGCAGCTAGTGAATGATTTCCCACTGATGTAGTCAGTAGTATAAAGCTCATCTGTCGGGTGGCAAAAAATAATGTAGCAGGCCGTGTGTTGGCCAGGCCTGCCTTATATAAAGGCATAATCACCTCCTTATCCCTGCTAGCAACATTCCTGCATATCATTGACAAAACCTCCCATGAGCTGTCCTGCCATCCTGTCTGCATAGCTCAGAAAACTTCATATCCGAATGCACAATAACCCCAGGTCTTTCTCATTTTCCACTACCCTGAGTGTGGTACCACAGTTAGTACTGTACATCACTCTGGGGTTACAGCTACCAATATGCAGCATTTTGCATATGTCAACATTAAATTTTAATTGCCATTTCTCAAGTCATCTGCATAACTTATAAAGATGCTATTGTAGTAGCATATCGTCATTCCTGCCATTAACACCCTGCAACCCTTGTATCACCTGCATACTTGAATATTAAGGCTAATATGCCTCATCAATATCATTAGTGAATATAGAAAACAAGGAGACCAGCACTGAACCCTTGAGGACTCCACTAATTAGTCCATGAAGAGTAGTGGCCATTAATTTCTATCTTCTGTCTTGTCTCACTCAACCATCTGTTTATCCATAGCACCAACTTACCCATAATGCTGCACTGCTCCAATTTGTACAGGAGTCTTTTATATATAACAGTATAAAAAAGATTTGCTGAATTCCAAGTATATGATATCAAAATTATTTTTTGCATACAGCTGTTTTGTGACCACATCGTTTTATCCAATAAAATTCCCCTTAAAGAATCCATGCTGTATCTGAAGTATAATTGCTGCCTAGATGAGCCTGCATTATTATTATTATTATTATTATTATTATTATTATTAATGGCCATATTGTACAAGGAAGCCTGAGGCTTATGCTGCACCAGCCAAAAAAAAAAAAAAAAAAAAAATTCCCAAGTTACCCCCTGAGAGAGAGAGAGAGAGAGAGAGAGAGAAGTAGAAAGGAATCACCAAGAAAGAGAAGAATGATGATATCCAGCTCAGGACCCTGGGTTTGCCAAGCCCATACTCACTAGATGTGAGCCCCCGGGGTTAATTACTTCATTTACATGTGAGCACATACTTTTATATTCCTTCGTGAATATCATTAATAAATATTGAAAACTACAATGGGTCTAGTAGCCCGGTAGCCCCACTAATAACATTAATCCACGAAGATCAGTTGATAACCCCTCTGTCTTCTTCCACTCCACCATCCCTTTATCCATAGCCGTAAACTGCCCTTAATACTGCATTGCTCCAAACTCTACAGAAGTCTTTCATATACAACAGCATCAAAAGCCTTCCTGAAATCCCAGTAAATTATTATAAATAAATTATTATTATAGGGTTACCCGTAATTGATTACATAAACCCGTTCTTGTGTCTGTAAATTGCGTGTGTTCTCTGGTCGATTTGCCTGTTTTGCTGGATGAAAAACATCCAAGTTCCAGGGGGGGGGGAACCTTGCTATCTACGCCTGAGACAGACTAACTCAGCCACTGAACGGAAAAGGCCCATTAAAATTCCTCGCGTCATCGACGATATTTGAACCCGGGCATTTCCCACCCAGATTAGCTTATATCTGCCATTAGCTTCTGTCACCTGATAATTTATATGCATCCCATGCATTTTTTCTTCTCTGACACGAGTCTCTTTAGTTCATCTTATGTCCATTTAGGTCTAAATCTTGAACAGTATTCCTTAGTTGGAAAAGCCTTTAGCTTACAAAATTAATTCCTTGAAGGCTTCCCATTTAGAATTGGCTGTTTTTAATATGTTGATCTCACTGTATAGAATTTAAAAACTGTCTGAGACCACTGCAGTCACCTTTATGAAAGAAAAAACCTTTCCCTTTATCATTGATGGTAGTTACATCTTTAAGTAAATCCTACATCAGTACACTGTGATCACTGTCACCTAGTGGCTCCTTTATCTGCAAATTCTTAATGCATGAATAATCACTGCTGATAACTAGATGATGCATATTACTCCCTCTGGTTGCCCCTCGAAAATATTGCTATAGAAAACAATCCTCCAATAAATCCACAAGTCTTGCTGTCGTGTGTGACCAATCCACAAGTTCTAGTCAATATCTAGAAAGTTAAAATCTCCCATCACAAGACATTCTGATTTAGTGGCACATTCTATTTCTTTGTACAGCTGTTCGTTGTACTCATCAGCCATTAGGCCTATATCACACTCCTACTCTCAATTTTGCTTTCCCACTGCTTGTCACACCCACCTCATTGAACATTCCACTGTCCACCAATGTCAACTGGATGCACTTCCTTAGGTTCTGCTTCTTAACTAACAGCATAACCCCTCCTCCCTTCCTACTCGTAGTCGAGTGGTCAGTCGTGCCAGTGCATAAGTACACATGCCTTGAGTAACTGGGGTTCAAGCCCATGTTCAAGCCCAAATAAACAATTGTACTCCCCAAATTCCAATTCTCCACTGCTTATATCTGGGTGACACCATGTCTCTGATATCCCAACAATATCTGCCTTTGATGTCTTGACCAGCACTTCAAATTCAACATCAATTGTCTGTTCAGGTAGCACAGTGGTATCATCACCGTCCTCCCCACACCAGGTGGAAAAGGTCAAGTTTCAAATCTGGTCGATGATGCGAGAAACTTTTATGGGCTTTTTTCACTCCGTGGATGAGTTAGTCAGTCTAGGCATAGATAGCAAGGTTTTTTTTTACCCCAGGGGCTCACACTTGGCAAGTATGGGCTTGTCACAGCCAAGGTCCTGAGCTGGATATCATCATTGCTCTTTCGTGGTGATTCCCTTCGAATTCTGACTCTCACACACACAGGATAACTCAAAAATTTGTTTTTGGCTGGTACAGCAAAAGCCTCAGGCTTCCTTGCACCCTATGGCTAATAATAATAATAATCAAATTTACTTACTATATATCTAACATTGGTGAACATATAAGTATACACACCCCTGTTACTCTTAGTTACCCTAAACACAGCCCATGTATTTACTTGTTCCATGCTGACTCCCAGCAGTTCTTGAAATTCGCAGCAACTTGCTTTCTAGGCTGCTGCTCATTCCAATAGAAGCAGTGCAAGAATCACTTTTGCCTCTGCCTGTGGCTACTGTTGATCTTTTATTCTGTGGATTCTCCCAAGCTATGAGTTTTCTGACCCACCTAACATTGCCTTGAAAGGCAATGTTAGGTGGGACACTTAAATAGGCTGCAAATATTCTTGCAGCCTATTTAAGTGTATCCCATCCATGTAGAAGCAGTCTATCCTGCTAGCAAGCACAGACCACGCTGAAAAAAATTATACCCCACGAGCCTTGCACAATCTCTCCAGGGCTGAATTGATTGACAAGGCTCTCATCATATACTCCCTCCTATCACATCTGGGCAGAATTGCAGACATTTTCAAATTTAACCCTAACACAACTTTTTTTCAACATTGACCTGTACTTGAGTAAATCTGCAGATCTCTTACTCTTAAGGTCATTAGTGTCAACATGTACAACAATATCACCTTTGGTCCCCTTAAAAGATATCTGCTCTACATCATCAACATTTGCTCCTGGCAGACATACCCTGGTCCTGTTCCTCCTATCCTTTTTGCATATATTTCCAGTCTCTGACAATAGTCACCGACAATAACTAGCTCCTGTGGGACCATCACATTCTGCCTGGAGATTGCTGCTGTGTTGCCTGATGCACAGGAGTGAGCTCTGTCATTGAGTTGGGCAGCTGAGAACTTGGTCCCCTCATTAATTTCTTCGAGGGCATCTATCCTACACCTCAAACTCTCATAGATGCCCATCAGAATGCTGAGTTGATGCCTAATTTCTTCACACTCTTCGCACCTGGCACACAAAGACATCCCCCTTGGTTAGATGATGTCCTGTTCCAGATAGTCCATAAACATTTCCATTTTTTTAGACTGTGATGCATTGGAGAATCTCCCCCTTTGGTTCTCCTCCGAACCAACAGCACTCCTGCTACTTTGTACCTGTTGTTTTGCCACTCTAGTCTGGGTCATGATTCCGTTTCAAGTACAATTTAATTAACAATGAATTTTAATAAGATTAATAAATTTTACTGATTAATTGATAATACTATACTAAGCTAACAGACTTCTAAGGCAGTGCTACGTATTATGCTATGAAGTTTTATGTTAAACCTTATGCTATCAAGTTTGGTATATACATTATGCTATTCCATATCGATCTAATGTACTATAACAATGGCGGCAAGTTACAAATGGTAAAATCTATGGACATCAAATATTAACTTTAAAAATCGCTATCTAAATAAAAATTAAACCAAGGAGCATTACTAGACCTATACAGCTACTTCTAGAAAATAAATTAATGTGACAAAAATCAATGGTTTTTGAGTAGCTTAAATGTTTGAAAGTTAGTACTGTATTAATAATAGGTTAATGAAAAAATACTCTTGGAATACTATTGTTATTTCAGATATAAATTTTTTGCAAATTATAATTAAAATGAAAATATATAAAAACTCAAAAGAATTTGAGTTTAAGTATAAAAGATAAACTTGATCTAAATATTTGCAACAGTACCCTTTGCTTAATTAACCATTGACATTTAAGCTACTCAAAAACCAAGGAATAGTTGGGAAAGAAAAAAACATTAAAATAATGATATCACAAAAATGAATAATATAATTTAAAAATAACAGAAAAATGAGATACTCCTATAAACATGGCTACCACACAAGAATTAATATTTATTCGCTGAATTTTTATTTAGAAAATATACAATCTTAATTATACATACAATAACAGAAAATGAGCAAGGAATATCTTTCAAGCAGTTGTCGCTACATGAAATTAAATATATAAAATAAATGGCATACTATGTGTTATTGTGCATTATATTGAGTTGTGAGTTGTTTATATTTACCTTAAATATTATTCCTATTTGAGATAAAAAATATATAGCTGCAGTGAAGTGTTTCTGGGTAGAATTCCTCCTGTTGTGTACTAAAAGCAAAAAATGTGTGTAATCCTGCTTGAATAATATCAGAAACCAAATATTTGCAACGTATTATAGTATATCATTTCAAATTCAATTAAATGAAAAATAACATTTGAAGTGTTATTAAAATGTCTAAGCTAAAAGATATATTTTTTTAATATTAAAACACTGAAATACACATTTTAGCTTCTGGTTTTAGTAATGATCCTAAAGATGACTACCAATATAAAATTCATACACAAAAGTATATGACAATTATCTTCTGGATGAGAATTGTAGGATGGTGTTATAGGGTGATATTAAGTGAAGGGTACTGTTTCAAATATTTAGATCAAGTTTATCTTTTATATTTAAACTCAAATTCTTTTACGAGTTTTTATATATTTTTGTTTTAATTATAATTTGCAAAAAAAATTTAATAATATCTGAAATAATAGTATTCCAAGTTTCTATTTTTTTATTAACCTTCTTATTAATCCTAACTTTCAAACATTTAAGCTACTCAAAAACCACTGATTCTACATAAGATATGCTTCAGATAAAAAAAAATGCCTAATTGAAATCTATAACTTTGCAATTGATATTTTTTTTCTCCCTCTCTCCAAACTATTACAAATATGAAAATGAATTCCTCCATTAGATGGTGCTGTTCATCGTTAAAAGGAGCACTCTCTCAACTTCCTATCACCACTGACCATAGCATGCAGGAGATAATTAGCAAGACATTAAATTCTCAACCCTATATACATACATATTGATTAAAAAAATAGTTTAATAAATGACTTCATGTGTGCACACTCACAACATGAAGTCAGATATTTATTCATGAGCTGTTTTCATAACATGGCTTTCAATAAACTTTTTTTTTTTAACTTGTTTAAAAAATTTTTAACAAATTTTTAGCTATTTTTAACAAGTTTAACATGTTCACTGCCATTTATATTTGCAAGGGTCCATTCTTTGTGTCTTTAGTAACTTATATTTTTTCTATATTTTGATTCAATATCATTCTTCGTTTGTATTTCTCTGGGGTGTTGGAACAAGTAGGCACTGCTTTTTAGCAGTGCCTACTTGTTGTAAATGGAAAGGATTTCATCTGTGAAGAATCAATACTTCAAGTAACACAGCATCTGTTGTTTGTAGCACTCTAACATCAACATATGCATTTGAATGAGATTCAGAATCTGCATCACTTGAACAGAATTCTATTTCAGTATCAGATGACATATAAAAGCTGATTCAGTGCCATCAGCTTCAACATACCATCCATTCCTGTTCCTTTTTAGTCCTGATGTCCCAGGCTATGGGATCCATTATAACAATCCGTTAAGGTAAAATTTTAGAGGAAAACACTTTGGACACAAAATTTTATCAGTAGACATACACTAAGGATATTTTGTTTTTCACACACTGAAGAATTAAAATTCAGCAGGCATAATCTTCAACAAATTTTACCTTTTCTTCTTGTGTAAAATACCAACCTAAATAAAATAACTTCAACACAAGCAAAGAACGATGAAACTGTGAACCAAGTATACGGCTTTTATAGTGCTCTCTAGACAGTGCAATTGACATGAAGCAAAATCCCAGCTGTAAAGAAAATAGCCCATAGTTCAGTGTTCCGATATTGATCAGTTGTTCATTTCATGTGCATTCCCTTTTACAGCACTTATTTATTGACCACAATTGAATGGACTCATTTGTGTTAAGGCATAATACTTGTGGTTCATTTTGATGCAAGTTTGTGTTCTGGAAGTGAACAAGTTAAAAAAAAAAGTGACCACCACTACCCCACTCCAATGCAAATGAGGTTCCCAAAAACCAGAAAATCACCAACAAATAAAAAAAAAAAAAAATAAATAAATAAATAAAAATTATTTTGAAATTTCTGGAAGTGACAGTGCCACTTCCAGAAATAGTATTTAGAAGTCGATGCTTTTTCAAAGTCATTTGACTGTACTGCTACAGCCTCTCTACTTGAAACTGGTAGCAATGCAGCCTATTTTTATTGTTCAATATTTTCTGGTTGGTAGTTCCCATGATCTTCTCTTCTTTTGGTGGGTTTTTGTAATTTAATCTATCTGTATATATACATGTGAGGTGTGCCAATAAAGTTACCAGACTGGTGATGTTGCAGTTACGTTCAACGAGTTCGAAAATAAACAGAAGTGGTAAATTGTAGTTCAAACTTCCTCCAACAGATGGTGGTACAGAGGTTGTCCAGTAGGCTGACAGGTTTAAGTAACAACCAGTTGTTTCGTTAGTAGCATTAGCATTCCATGTCATAATTTTGCAATGGAGCAACAAATGAATATCAAATTTTGCTTTAAACTGGGAAAATCTACAACAGAAATATGTGATTCGTTAAAAACTGTTTATGGTGAGGAAACATTGTACCAGTGTGTTTGAATAGCATAAGCAGTTCAAAGATGAGGATTTTCGTGGTGACTCAAAAAAGTAGGCATCCATCAACCTCTCAAAATGAGGACAGAATTGCAAGAGTCCAGGAAATTGTGGCAAGAGAATGTCATTTGACCCTCAGAATAATGGTTGAGTTGGATATGAATAAGGAGACGGTTCATCAAATTCTGCATGAAGGCTTAGAGAAAAGGAAGGTCTGTGTAAAATTTGTGCTGCACAGCTTCACAGATGAACAGAAGCAATGAAGTATCATCGTGCAAAGACTTCACCAGACTTGTCAAGACAATTGTAATTTCTTTGACTGTATTGCCACTGGAGAGGTGTGTTGGATACTCGGAAATGAAGCAGCAGTGCATGCAATGAACTTCAAAATCATCAAGGCACAAAAGTTTTGTTTACAGAAGTCCAGGATCAAGATGCTGCTGATCATGTTTTTTCAACAAATACGGTGCGATTCTAAGGAATTAGTAGCTAAAGGAAAGAGTTAATGCTGTTTCCTACATATAGGCGCTTCAAAGACTACTGAAGGCATTTCCCAGGTGAGGCAGAAATTTTGAGAGAAAAGCTGCTGGTTCTTGTTGATGACAATGCTCCTGACAATTCTGCACTTGTTGTGAAGCCATTTCTGACAAAATATAGCATTGTGCAGATAAAACATCCAGCCTACTCTCCTAATCTAGTACCAGTGGACTTCCTCTCTCTCTCTCCCCCAAGGTGAAAACTGCTCTCAAAAGGCAAGAGATTTCAGAATGTTGAGAACAAAGTAAAACATAACCACTGAACTGAACATCTTTTTGGACTCCTTTGCTGACTCTTTTCAGAAACTTTTAGAATGGTGTAATAAATGCATTCACTCTAGTGGTGATTACTTGATTACTTTGAATAAAAATAAAACCATTTTAAGCTCCTTCACTTTGTATTCTTCTTATTACAACAGCCTGAGAACTTTACTGCCACACTTTATATATATATATATATCACTAAATTGTACATTTTTATATAAAAAAAGAAAAGTACACATGCACAAAGAAGTTTCTTCTATATCAATGTGTGAAAATTTAATATAAAACTTACAAATCAAGCAGACAATTTCTTATGATAAAAACACATCCTTTTAATGGATGAAAATTCAACAATGCTTCACAATTCCAACAAAAAAAGTGCCCAATTTTCCTGAGTGATTCACTTATTATTCAGATCTATCATAAAAGGGAAGGAGCACAGATGAAGATGAAAATGACAATGAAAAACTAAAATGATTCACAAAAATATACCAATTTGTTTTCACTTATGTTACACTGAATTTACAATGATAAAGTAATTTTCTACAGAAATTTAATACAGATGAAAAATTAAAGGAATAATACAGTATATGCATTAAATGCCTTTAAATTACATGCTTACTGAATAAATTCTTGCACTTTTAAATGCAAAATATTTAAAACAAAATTAATTTATTTGTTACCAATATGCAAAAGAAACAAAAAATAAATAAAAATATATAAGGCTATACATTGCACAATTTGTAAACTATTCAGTTCCTTTGCTGAGTTATGTAGCATTTAAAATAATATTTTCAGAAATGTATGAAATGCAGTAGAAAAATAAAAAATAGTTAATCTTATTAAATGTATAAAAACATGATTTCTAACTGCATGCTAACTAAAAAAGTAAACTGCCATAATAAAACATTTAAAAATCTATAAACACAACAGAAAAGAATATCCTCCAATAAAATTTAACTAAAGAAAACAGTCATATCTGAAAGAAAAAAAAAAATAAAAAGTCTAAATGTAAAGATGACAAACAACACACGCTAAAATTTTTTTTACTACAAAGAAAGGAGCACCTATGAATTCTTCTGTTGAGAAGACAAAGCACCTAACAATGAATTAGGTACACAAAATGAAATCATAAGGAACGATTTCTGGTACAAACAATTCAGCTGCCACATTTGTAACAATACATAAATACTATAAATTTATATTTTATTATATCTATTATTTATGCTCTATCATGTAAAATCTTTAAAATTTCTTGGCACTTAATTTCTGCAGTTCTTCTGTGTTGCTCAATTTCTTGAATAACCTGGAATTAAAATATATTAAATACAATTAAACTGTGAATTGCAATATTGAAATACTTAAAGTAAATATACTATTTTCACTTAGGTAATATGCAAAAAAGAAGTACTAAAAGTACTCAAACATTAATTGGCAAGTGGAATTTGATTGATTTGGTAGTTGTTGGTGCATCGGCTTCTGTGGCTATATTGCACCTCCCAAGGTTTTGGAAGTACTTTGATCCAAGCCCGAGGCGGGAATCGAACCCGCGACCTTTGGGCTGCCGGGCAGGTTCTTTACCCACTCGGCTAGCCCGGTCGGCTGGCAAGTGGAATGTACAGAAGTATGTTTATCTTAAAATTTTATTGGAAGCAACTAAAAGAGACGTCAGTATATTGGTGGTTCTCAACATCTTCCCTTCTTTTTGGTGAGTTTGTGTTGTATATATCCATTATGT
This sequence comes from Mastigoproctus giganteus, assembly GCF_048544385.1. Lineage (NCBI taxonomy): Eukaryota > Metazoa > Arthropoda > Arachnida > Uropygi > Thelyphonidae > Mastigoproctus > Mastigoproctus giganteus. The sequence goes on along the minus strand of NC_143576.1, from coordinate 225,821,274 downwards.
GCCATCTCCTTCCAGGAGGTTGACTGCCTAGGGTCTCTATCTTCCCTCTGCTCAGCCACCCTTGCAATTCTTTGTATTTGAGCCCACTCCAATCCGCTATGTTCCCTATCTATGATTGTCTGGGTCGTCCTCTTTCTCTTTTGTCTTCTATTTTTCCTTCTATTAGCAGTTTCTGAATGTAATTTTTTTCTAATCAGATGGCCCACATATGCTATTTTCCATTGCTTCAGTGTATTTTTAGTTTTTGCCATTTTCAGTACATCTTCATTCCTTAGTTTTCTTTTCCATGATATTTTCATCATTCACCTATATGTCAACATTTCAAAAGCATTGATTTTATTTTTAATATTTTTGCTTAGAGTCCATGTTTCTGCACCATATGAGAACACAGACCACAAAGCATTTATTAATTCTAATCCTTGTTTTGACATCCTGGTCTCAGGCTAATCTTTTTATGTTCATAAATGCCTTTTTTGCCTCTCAAAGAGGAAAGGAACTCTTCTGTTCCTTTTCTCTTTGTTTCTTCCATCACTGGTTACTGTGTGTCAAAGGTATACAAATTTGTCCACTTGTTCTATCCTTTCTTCATTTATTTCTATTCTTATTTTTAGGACATTTTCCCTATTGCTGATGGCCATTACTTTTGTCTTCTTCACATTAATGTTCATTCCCCATTCCTTTCCCTTTCTGTTCAGCACATCTACAGTTAATTGCAGGTCTTCTTCATTTTCAATTAGTAGGGTCGCATAATCAGCATATTGTAAGTTATTTATATTTTTCCACCTACGTTGACTCCTCTCAGCTCTTCAATCTCTCTGAATATCATTTCTGTGTATCGGTTGAAGAGGCATGGTGCCAGCATGCATCCTTGCTTTATCCTAATTTCTGCTGATGTATGGTCTTCAGTTCTTATGTCTGCTGTTTGGTTCCAGTAAAGGTTAGCAATTAGTTTCACACCTTTTCCAATATCTTGCAGATACTTTATCAGTTTAACATAGTTCACCCTGTCAAAGACTTTTTCATAATCTACGAAGCATATCAGAACAACTTTTTTCATTTCTCTATATCTCTCATAAATGGTTCTTCCTTCCCTTCCCTTGTTCCTTTTCTAAAACCACTTTGTTTTGTATCTACTTCTCGTTCAATTTTATTCTTTATTCTGTAAGCAATTATTCTGAGTAATATTTTAGTTACATGGCTCATAATCCATATGGTTCTGAAGTCTTCACAGTCCTGACTGTTTTGCTTTTTGGGAGAAAATTATATCAATGTCACAAATCAGAATTCATCAGGTCTTTTGGGAATTTTCCTGTGTTATATATTAGATTAAAATCTTTGTTAGGCTATTTATTGCAGTATCATTCAATATTTTTAAAATTTCTGAATATGCTTCATCAGTCATAATTGCCTGTTGCTTTTCCATCCTTCATTGCTTTAATGGCTCTTATTACCTCTTCCCTTTAGGATTTTCGGCCCTTCCTTCCTCATTAATTTCTGCATAGCAGTTTCCTCTGTCATCGTCATACAGTTCCTGTATATATCAGCCCATCTACTGAAGATATCCTCTTTTCCCATAAAATGTTTCCATATCTGTCTTTTATACAGCTGTTTCCTTTCTTTCTATTCTTTCTTAAAGATAATTTATTTTTTGGAACATTTCCATGGTTTTGAAGTTCCTCTCTAACTCTTCAATTTCTTTACATTTATTATTTATCCAGCTGTCCTTTGCTTTTCAGCATTCCTGTCTGATCCTCCTGTCTAAACTTTTATATTGCCATTTGCCTCGATTTTGTTTTTTTTCTGTTTTCCAACAATAAGAGTATACCCTCTGTCATACAGTTTTGCTTTCTTATTCTGTTCACATTTTAAAGACTTTTTTTTGTTGTGTCTTTCAATGTTTCTTTAACCCTATTCTAAAGGAAATCAATCAGTCCTTGGTCTTCCGTTCTGTTCTTTTTGTAGTATTTTACCACTAATTCACTTAGTGTGTTCAGTTTTTTGTTTACTTCTTCAATAGCACACCAAATTGCTAGACAGCACTGTTAGGCCTTTGCATGGCATATTTCTTCTTGTATCACTGTTTTTCAGTTTTAGCTTGATTTTTATCACACTCTTTCCAAAATGTTTGTTTCTTAATATATATATATATTAGGGCATGATTGTATTTAATTTTTGAGTTTGCATTAGTGGTGTAATTTATATTTGGGTGGCAGACATTAAGGCCTAACTGTGCTGTCTAGCAATTTGGTGTGCTATTGGAGTGCTAGCAATTTGAACACCAAATTTTGAGACAGCACAGTTAGGCCTTAATGCCTGAAATGCCTCCCATCCAAATATAAATTACACCATTAAAATGCAAACCCAAAAATTAAATAGAATTATGCCCTAATACAATTAATGTGCATATAATGCTTAATCGGTAATTTCTACAATAGCATTAATGCCACATACACTACAACCACACTGCAACAGAAAGTTTATTCATTAAAGAGTATAAAACTTAAAATTAGCAATTATATGTGTGTGTGTGTGTGTGTGTGCGCGCGTGTGTGTGTAAGCCAAATTAAAATAGGATATTTGCCAGTAGCAGGGGAAATATTTTTGGATTAATTGGATTATATATATATTAAGGATAATATAAAGAACCATTGGAATAAGTAAATCAATCCAATAATAATACCATCAGGGATCTAAGAAAACGCAAAAAAAAAAAAAAATATGTATATATATAAAATCGCTTTTTACCGACAATCTAGATGACTTCAACTGGGGCCAACCACCCAGAATGAAGGCAAAAAATGACAAGAAGTTCTCTGTTTCTGTGATGATCAATATATGCTAAGTAATTTAAATCTAACCAAATATAAGCCAGTATAGGCCGGATGTAAATCGAATATATATAAATCGAAAGAAGATAATAAAAGTTAAAAAAAAAAAAATTTAGAAATATTAGAATCAAAGGTAAGAAATATAAGTAAACATCCGGCCTATATTGGCTTATATTTGGTTAGATTTAAATTACTTAGCATATATTGATCATCACAGAAACAGAGAACTTCTTGTCGTTTTTTGCCTTCATTCTGGGTGGTTGGCCCCAGTTGAAGTCATCTAGATTGTCGGTAAAAAGCGATAATATATATATATATATATATATATATATATATATATTAATAGTTATATTAGTGAAAAAGGAAAGAAAGTTAAAAGACAATAACTAATATTTATGGGTTAATGCAGTTGCAAGCAATCATGCAATACACCCATAATGTCTATAGAATATTATTAGAAAAAGTAAATCAATCCAATACTAAGAATACCATCAGGGACTTAAGAAAACGCAAAAAAAAAAAAAAAAAAAAATTATTATTATCGCTTTTTACCGACAATCTAGATGACTTCAACTGGGGCCAACCACCCAGAATGAAGGCAAAAAACGACAAGAAGTTCTCTGTTTCTGTGATGATCAATATATGCTAAGTAATTTAAATCTAAACCAAATATAAACCAGTATAGGCCGAATATAAATCGAATGAAGATAATTAATTAAGAAAAAATTTTGAAATATTAGAATCAAAGGTAAGAAATATAAGTAAAATATAAATGTAAGCATATATTAATCATCGTTGACCCGACAGAGAACGTAATTTAATGATTAAAATAAGATTAAATATATAATACATACTACATTTGACCGTATCTAGGACATAATGTAATAGTCGTCAAAATAATATGTGGTGCCCCCTATGTGATGGATACGGTAAAAATAAATAATTAAATTAACGCAAAGAGAAACATGCAGATAGTAAGAAGAAAAACTAAAGGAGTAGGAAAAATAGAACCTGAACTCCACAAAGGCGAAAAATAATGGTATAGATAAGAAATAGTTTCTCCTACGTCCTCGGATTGCCCTAATAATTTCGGAGAAATAAAAATAAAGAGTGTAGGACAGCTTAAAGGCATTACAAGATATAAGTTGTGGCTCAGGTATGCCCGGGATCGCAAACCCGTTCCTATAGTAGGACCCTGAGCTGAATTTGCATGTTATCTCAGCGTGAATTTAAGTAAATTTAAATGAATTTAACTATATGTATTAAAAAAAAAAAAAAATGATACACTGTAATTTGCAAGCCGGTGGGTACAAGTTTTCTACGCCATAAGACACCAAGAATGCAAAGTGTATCCTATTTACATATATACATGGCACTAAATATAACGATTTAATTGAAAATTATATTGAAACGATAGGTTCAGAAAACAAATTTTTGAAATTAATTATGCTTATTGCTTTCCTGAAGTGATATTTCAGGTAAGCGATAGGGAAATTATTATTAATCAACTTGCCGTACAACGCTGTTAAGCCTGTTGAACAATTTTTACTACTATTGCAGATATAAGCAATCCTTAAACATTGCGATAAAATTATATTAGCATGCACTGATTTTGATACATTAGATTTCCAGTTTGTAAGGCTGACTACGTTAAAATTAAATGCATCTCTTTTATTATATACGTTTACGTCTATTTTATTATTATGGAATATTTCTATATGAAGATCCAAGTAATTTGCTATAGTATCGGAACTATTAGTTTTTTCCAATACAAGTTCTACTGGATATAATTTACCGTAATCCTGGACAAAATGTGGACAATTAAAAACACATATATCATCTACATATCTGTATATAAGTAGGTTATCTTGAAATTCTCTTTCTGTATAATACAGATAAAGGTTTGCGATTATGCTTGATGCTGGACTTCCCATAGGGGTGCCAGTCACTTGTAAGTATAACGAAGTTCCGTCATATACATAATTATTAAAGATGCATAATTTTATTAGAGAATCCCAATAGGTTAAATCAACCTTTATAGCATTTTTATTTTCTAAATATAGTTTCTGGAGGACGACTTTTAAATTATCAAGATTAATACTCGTAAATAGACTGTTAAAGTCAAATGTTTGTATTTGATGAATATAATTTGATTAATAATAATTTCCCTATCGCTTACCTGAAATATCACTTCAGGAAAGCAATAAGCATAATTAATTTCAAAAATTTGTTTTCTGAACCTATCGTTTCAATATAATTTTCAATTAAATCGTTATATTTAGTGCCATGTATATATGTAAATAGGATACACTTTGCATTCTTGGTGTCTTATGGCGTAGAAAACTTGTACCCACCGGCTTGCAAATTACAGTGTATCATTTTTTTTTTTTTTTTAATACATATAGTTAAATTCATTTAAATTTACTTAAATTCACGCTGAGATAACATGCAAATTCAGCTCAGGGTCCTACTATAGGAACGGGTTTGCGATCCCGGGCATACCTGAGCCACAACTTATATCTTGTAATGCCTTTAAGCTGTCCTACACTCTTTATTTTTATTTCTCCGAAATTATTAGGGCAATCCGAGGACGTAGGAGAAACTATTTCTTATCTATACCACTATTTTTCGCCTTTGTGGAGTTCAGGTTCTATTTTTCCTACTCCTTTAGTTTTTCTTCTTACTATCTGCATGTTTCTCTTTGCGTTAATTTAATTATTTATTTATTTTTACCGTATCCATCACATAGGGGGCACCACATATTATTTTGACGACTATTACATTATGTCCTAGATACGGTCAAATGTAGTATGTATTATATATTTAATCTTATTTTAATCATTAAATTATGTTCTCTGTCGGGTCAACGATGATTAATATATGCTTACATTTATATTTTACTTATATTTCTTACCTTTGATTCTAATATTTCAAAATTTTTTCTTAATTAATTATCTTCATTCGATTTATTTATATTCGATTTATATTCGGCCTATACTGGTTTATATTTGGTTTAGATTTAAATTACTTAGCATATATTGATCATCACAGAAACAGAGAACTTCTTGTCGTTTTTTGCTTCATTCTGGGTGGTTGGCCCCAGTTGAAGTCATCTAGATTGTCGGTAAAAAGCGATAATAATAATTTTTTTTTTTTTTTGTTTTTTGCGTTTTCTTAAGTCCCTGATGGTATTCTTAGTATTGGATTGATTTACTTTTTCTAATAATATTCTATATATATATATATATATATATATATATTTTTTTTTTTTTGCGTTTTCTTAGATCCCTGATGGTATTATTATTGGATTGATTTACTTATTCCAATGGTCCTTTATATTATCGACATTATGGGTGTATTGCATGATTGCTTGCAACTGCATTGACTCATAAATATTATTTACATATTAGTTACAGTTATTGTCGTTTTAACTTTCTTTATTTTTTATCAATAATTATAAATATATATATATATATATATATATATATATATATATATATATATATACTTTTTTATTATTATTATTTTTTTAATAAACAGATTAAAACTGATTAAAACAGATACAGATTAAAATTGCAAAATATATATCACTAAAATCAGTACTTTTTTTTTTTTTTTTGAAAAAGGAAAGTACACACATGGGGAGTTTCTTCTATATCAATGTATGAGAATATTCAAATCAGGTCAGTTTGACTGTTATGGTAAAAGGAAAACCTAAGTTTCTGGGACAAGAAAAATTCATTCTTTGTCTGATGCAGACCAATTTGGCCACAGTGTGAAAAAGCATCATAAAAGTTCATCTCAACAGAAATTGAACCAAGACTTTCACATGATGTGGAAGTACATAACCACCATATCAGCCACGAGGGCACATGGAAGTACTTTCCTTAAATTAGATTTTTATCAATTCCAAAAATTACTTTATTTTTTAAAATCTAAAAATTATTTGGGGATTAATTCATGTTGTACTAATTATCGCAACGTAGTCTGTATACCACTGCGACTCACAAATAATAAACGGTAGTGAAAAGACAGCAAATGTCGGTCAAAATATTTAATATTAAAAATCTGTACATATAAAATATTCTCCATTACATACATATATAATTATGTGGTAAGTAACTACATTATGTATCAAAATTAAACTTCAAATGCCAATTAAAATCATGAATCTATTAATCTGATGGCCCTGGGCTGTTGAGTTTTCATACCTTTGGTTGATTTTGGGTTGTACTTTGACCCTCTTCCTAGTAAACTAAAAGGGGATTTACTTTAAAATCCCCCACAGCGTTACCACTCAACAATAAAGTCAACCAATCCTTTGCCACTTTGAAGTCTGGCATGTTTTTTTCTTCTTTCAATATGAAACTTCTTTTAGGCATTTGTTTACAAAAAAAAGTCCTGTTTCATCTATGTTAAAAACTTGTTCAGAAGTATAACACCTCTCTTCAATAATTTTAAGTTCTTTTTGAAAGTTTCAGCTCCTTCTTGATCTGCACTTACGGCTTCTCCCTGAATTTTAAATCTATTGAACCAGCCCTTACTAGATTTAAATGGTTCCACTCTTTTTTTTTTTTTTTTTTTTTTTAAGGTGAGCTTTCTTCAGATCATCATATAGGCTGATCACTTTTTATTTAATATTTAACTTAATGGAATTGTGTGTCAGATATTATCTTCAATAAAATTATTTAGAAGTCTCTCCATTTCAATTATAATAGCCAGCCTAGCCATAACCAATTTAGTTGCTTGCAGTGGAACAGCTGTCTTTTCCACTGCTAAAATTAATTCTTTATTTTTTATAATTGTTCTTACAGTTGAATCTGCCAATCCTAAATGATTGCACACATCCACTTGTCATTGAACGGAATCGATTCACTTCAAAACGTATAATTTTATTTTCAAATTCAGTCTTTTTCTTAGTTAGTAGGCTTCGTACTGCATCCAGACGTTGCTTTTTAATTCTTATCCAGCAAATATCATAAGCAATATACTTGATCATTTTTTAAAATATTGATCTCGGAACTACGTAACAAGCCACCGTACTGCAATTAAATTAGTGTGGAAGAAAATTTCACTGAGCATGGGAAAATTTCACAAGTCGGCCATGGGAAATTTTTTAATGCTGCTTTGCTATTCATTTTCAAGCTATCGACTACATCAGATGAAAAGTTTTCGTTAAACATACCAAAAATTTACTCTGTATGCTGGTAAAAGAGCATTATAGCAAGTTGTGACAGCATTAGAGTGAGATATGGGTTATAATAAAAGAACAGCGTTACAGCGAATCGGCGTAGAGCGAACTGCGTTATAATGAGGGCTTGCTGTATTCAAAGAATTCAAGACAGTGAATTATACAAAAGGTTTCTGCCTTATGTATTATTCACATTCTTCCAGGGCGATGTATGGGCGTAGTATAAGTTGTGCCCCTAGTAAGAAATTACAATCTGTGCATTCCCACTGTAAAAAAACTCCTATTCCACACAAAGGAAGATAGTCATAAAAAATATTACACTGGTTCCAATGCGAGCAACATCAGTGCTATTAGGCACTACAAAAACTGCTTGGAAAATAATATAAAAGCTATTTGCAAGGTTAATTTCACTAAATCAGCCATGACTGTATACTCATAATAACTGCAATGAAACATACCAACTGTCTATGATCGAAACGTTATTAAAATAATAATAAAATAAGACGATAAAATTTGTTGTAAAAATAAAATAAAATACACTGACTATAAAGTTAAAAGTGATAAAATGGTAGATATTAAAATATATGAAATTAAAATATGCAAAATTAAAAGCAATAAAAACAACCATAGCTTTCAGAGGCAGCTGACTCCTTTGTCAACAGTAAAACTTAACTGTTATGACACATCCTTAAATAACATCAGCAGGATCACGGCTCACAGCATATGTTACCACAGGAGCATGGGCATTATCATTATCCTCCATATGTGCACGGAGACCAGAAATGGCTCGGGAGCATGCCAGGCAGAACCATTCATCCCATCCAAGAATTACAGTTTCAAAGAGGGGATGAATACAGATTTCCTATCTCTATTGATGGTATTATGTTCTGAAGAACATATCTGCAAGCTCTCGAGCCATTTGCTGTTCCAATACCTATGCAAACAATTAATGATGACAGCACTGCCTGGAGAAATTTGGTGGTTCTTCTCCCAGAAGTGTTCAGCCACTGCAGATTTCCCATAGTCCATGGCCTTCATTGCATTAATATGTTCCCCCATACGATCTTGAACCTGCATTTTGTCCTGCCAATATAGCACTCCCCACAGTCCGGACATTTGATCTCATATATAACCCCACTTGTACCCTCAATAGATACAGGATCTTTTACCTTTGACATAGCTGTGGCGATCTTTGGCCTGGCAGCTTCACATAGTATCTGACAAGTGTGTAATATTCTAGAGATCTGCTCTTTTATGCCTGGATAATAAGGAACGTATTGGTGGCAATGGGTGAGAATGCCTCTTTTTGCCCATGTTCCGCTTCTCAGATATGTTTGTTCAAGATCTGGAGGTACCCACATTTTCGGAGATCCACCGTGAAACATTTAATCTCCTCTTTTCTATCCTTGGAGGAGATACAGCGGGATTCAGCGGGATTAGAGCCCTATCCAATAGGGCTCTAATTACACTGTTCTTATGATTGTTGGCTTGTGCTGTGTTATAATGCATGTATTGTCCCTGGCACATAGGTTTCCTATACACTCAATTTTACTCTGGGGCCATCGCTAAAAACCAACACATCAAGGAAAGGGAGGGTACCGTCTATTTCCATCTCCGAGGTGAACTGAATGAAAGGGGAGAAACCGCTGAGGAAGCTGAGAACCTCGTCCTCTCCTTCCCACTGTACAACGCCAAATGTAATGTCAAAATAGCATCTCCATGCACGCATGGGGGGGGGGGGAGCAGCCCCATCAAAAATTCTGGCCTTCAGTTCTTCCATGGCTAAGTTTGGAACAATAGCATTAATTGGAGAGCCTATAGCTACGCCACGAACCTGCTTATACACAGTATCTTGAAATAACATGGTGGCACTAGAAAGACAGTTCTACACAGCTACAAATATCTTCTATACTACTCAAGGAAGTCCTTTCCCTTAAGGTGTCATCCCTCTCCAATGCCATATGTACACACTTCACACCAAGCTCAATGGGGATGCATGTGAATAAAGACACATCAAATGACACCACAGCCTCACAATCTTCAGTTACCTGAGCATGTCTAAATTGCACAGTCTCTACTGTCTTTGATGGTAAGGTTTGAACGGCCTACAACAGGAGATATCAGTTTAGGTAAAAATCTAGACAGTGCATGTGCAGGACTGCCCACAAATGATAGAATTGGTCTAAATGGAATTTATACCTTGTGAATTCTTTAGACCTCACCTTATGAATTTTTGGTAGGCCATAAAATCTATGCAACTGGCATCCTGTGTCCAATAGGTGTTTCTTGGAGATCTTTCTGGCATTCAGCCAACCCCGCAGGATTTTGTTGACATCGTTCTAATCCTACAACGGGTCAGTTTATAGGTTGTCCTATTGTTTAACAGTTCCAAGACTTTGTTATGGTAATCTACTTTGTTGAGGATCACAGTTGACCTCCCTTTGTCTGTGGGTAAAACAACAATGTTGTTATCCTGTCTAAACTCCCTAAGAGAGGTTGCAAAGAAGTGTTCCCTTGCAACATTTCTTTGCAACTGAGGACGAGAGTTGCCGGTGCGGACGTGCCTTTCTGCCGCTTGTGGAACAGAGAATTTTTTCTGATTTATTTTCTGCTTTATTAGCTTAAATTGACATATTAACTTATTTTCTAGAGTAGCTTTATATTCTTATTTACGGTACTTAAGTTTAAAGTAACTTAGATAGAGATATTGTAGGTATTACTTAGTATAGGAAAGGGTATCAAATCCACGTGTTTACCGTTCATAAATAGCCGACATTGTTACGGGAAAATTAATCAGTAAAATCTATTAATCTTGTCGAACTTCATTGGCAATTAAATTGTACTTTTAACTATACATATAACCACTTAGGTTAAGTAACATAAATAATTAGTAAAAATAAATAATTAATACATAACTTGATACGGAAGTTATATAAAGGGATTTCGTAGATAACACTCGTTACTGAAACAAATATTTCGTAGATAACACTCGTTACTGAAACAAATATTTCGTAGATAACACTCATTACTGAAACATAAATATTTCATAGATAACACTCGTTACTGAAACATAAATATAGCGTTATAACTGTGTTGGGATACAAGCTTAGGATTTAATTTTATACTGAAATCGAAATTTTATTGAAAGTAAATCGAAATCATTACTCAAACCAGAGCAGCAAAGCAAAGGGCTCAAGCTAATGGGAATGCTGTGGCTCAGGAGAGAACTGAGGGGGGCAGTTGCCCTCTGAATCACAGCCTTTTAAGATGCACTATTTGCTTGACGTTTGCGGAGCAGTCAGGTATGGAACATGATACTGCCATGGGGGATGTCTTTGTATGTGCGCAATGCAAGGAGTGTAAGGAAATCAGGCGACAACTCAGCGTTGTTATGGGCCTATATGAGAGCTTGAAGGACAGGGTGGATGCCCTCGAAGGATTACAAGTGAGGGGCTCATCAAGCTCTCAGCTGCCCACACCAATGCCAGAGCTTACACTTGGTCATCGCACAACACAGCGGCAACCCCCAAGGCAGAATGTGCAGGTCCCAAAGGAACTAGGTTGTTGGTGACTCTATTGTCAGGGAAACGGGAAACATGATTTGTAAAAAGGATAGGTGGAACAGGACCAGGGTATGTCTGCCAGGGGCAAAAGTTGATGACATTGTAGAGCGGATATCATCTTTTAAGGGCACAAAAGGTGATATAGTTGTACACGCTGGCACTAATGATATTAAGAGTAGGAGACCGGCGGAATTACTTAACAAGTACAGGTCACTGATGACAAAAAGCCGTGAATTAGGGTTGAATTTGAAAGTTTCTGCAATTCTGCCCAGACACGATAGGAGGGAGTATATGATGAGAGCCCTGTCGATCAATTCGGCCCTGGAAAGATTGTGCAGGGCTCAAGGGGTAGAATTTTTTTCAGCCTGGTCTGTACTTGTTAACAGGAGAGACTGCTTCTACAGTGTATCCCATCCCTGTAGAAGCAGTCTACAGTGTATCCCATCCCTGTAGACTGCTTCTACAGGGATGGGATACACTTAAATAGAAAGGGTGCAAGAATGTTTGCTGATGCTATCGAGGCAGTGTTAGGTGGGTCGGAAAACTGCTAGCTTGGGGGGAGACAAAGACGAATAGATTAACAGTAGCCACTGGCAGAGGAGAAATTGATTCTTGAACTGCTTCTATTGGAATGAGGAGCAGCCTGGAAAATAAGATGCAGGATATTACAGAGACTGCTGGGAATCATGGGGGTACAAGTAAACACATGGGTTGTGTTAGGGTGGCTAAGAGGAAGAGCAGGTGCATGTATACTTGCGTGTACACCAATGCTAGGAGTTTAGTAAATAAATTTGATGAATTTGAGTTATTGCTCAAAACATCAAAGGCAGATATTGTTGGGATTTCAGAGACGTGGTGTCACACAGATATAAGGAATGCAGAACTGGCATTTGGGGAGTACAATGTCTACAGAAAGGATAGACAGGATAGGAAGGGAGGAGGGGTTATGCTATTAGTTAAGAAAGTGAAGCCAGTCGACATCGCTGGACAGTGCAGTGTCGAGTCAGTTTGGTGTGACATAAGCATTGGGAGATCAAAATTGAGAGTAGGAGTGTGCTATAGGCCTAATGACTCTGATGAGTATAATAAGAAACTGTACAGAGAAATAGAGTGGGCCAGTAAATCAGAGAGTCTTATAATGGGGGATTTTAATTTCCCAGATATTGACTGGAATTTGGGGGCTGGTCACTCACACACTAGCAAGGCTTTTGTGGATTTATTGGATGATTATTTTCTACATCAGCATGTTCGGGAGGCAACTAGAGGGAGTAATACTCTTGATTTGATTATCAGTAGTGATTCTTCATGCATTAGGAATCTGCAAATAAATGAACCACGAGGTGCCAGTGATCACAGTGTTCTGAAGTGGGAGTTACTCAAAGAGGTAACTACCATTAGGGGTAAAGGGAAGGGGTATTGCTTTCGTAAAGGCGACTACGATGGACTGAGACAGTATTTAAATTCTATACAGTAGGATCAACTGATGATGTTACCAACAGCAAATTCAAAATGGGAAGCATTCAAAGAACTTATCTTGCAAGCTACTAGGCTTTACATACCAACTAAGAAATATTGTTCAAGGTTTAGGCCTAAATGGATGTCAGATGAACTAATGAGGCATATGGCAGAGAAGAAAAATGTATGGGATACATACAAATTAACACGTGACACAGAAGCCTATGATAGATACAAGTTGATCTGTAACCAAGTTACAAAGGAGGTTAGGCAGGCGAAGGCAGATTACGAGAGATCCTTGGCAAGGGATGTGAAGAAAAACAGCAAAGAGTTCTTTACTTATGTAAACTCTAGAAGGAAGGGGATGAATCAGATTGGTCCATTTGATATCGATGGGTCAACTGTTGATGACCTGCTCAGGTAGCTAACAAACTAAATGAATATTTTGCATCGACATTCACACATGAGGAGTTATTCAGCAAGGGGAATGCCAGAGATGTATTCAACTCTAGCAGTAAGCTTGAGAATCTTGTAATAACTGAGAGTAAAGTGAAGGAGAAATTGTTGAAAATAAACACAAGAAAGGCACCTGGGGTGGATGGGATCTATCCAGTTATATTAAAGGAGGCAGCAAAGGAAGTAAGCAAACCCTTAGCCATAATTATGAGAGCTTCCTTGGACTTAGGGGAGGTACCCATGGACTGCAGATGTGCAAATGTGACCCCAATTCACAAGGAAGGATCAAAGGCTGACACAAGTAATTATAGACCTGTGAGTTTAACTTCTGTTCCCGGAAAATTAATGGAGACATTGGTTAAAGAAGCACTGCAGGATCATCTAGACAAGATTTCAGTTATAGCTCGGACACAGCATGGTTTTGTTAAGGGGAAGTCTTGCCTGACCAATTTGATTGGATACTATGATGCAGTCACAAAAGAACTGGATGCAGGGAATAACTTTGATATTATATACTTGGATCTTAGAAAGGCTTTTGATACTGTTGCACATGGAAGACTGCTGCACAAATTGGAGCAGTGTGGCATTGGAGGCAAATTGCTGCTATGGATAAAGGGGTGGTTGAGGGGGAGAAGACAGAGAGTGGTAATCAATGGACACTGCTCATCGTGGACTAATGTTATTAGGGGAGTCCCTCAGGGTTCAGTATTGGGTCCTTTACTGTTCTCTGTATTTATAAATGATATTGATGATATTGATAAATGATAATGATATAAATGGTATATCAAGCTTAATGTCCACGTTTGCAGACGATACGAAGGGTTGTCAAGGACACTACTGACACTATGCTGCTGCAACAGGATCTGGAAAGGTTGAGCAGATGGGCTGAGAGGTGGCAAATGAAGTTTAACATTGACAAATGTAAAGTACTACATATGGGAAACAGCAACCCCAGAGCAACGTATCAACTCTGTGGTACTACACTGACAGTGGTAGAGAATGAAAGGGACCTGGGGGTGGTTGTGCAGGCAGATATGAAGTTCTCTGAGCAGTGCAGACGGGCTGCAAGAGTAGTTCATGGTGTATTGTCAATGATATATAGGAATTTTTCTAGCAGGGATAAGGAGGTGATTATTCCCTTGTATAAGGCAATGGTCAGGCCACACCTAGAGTACTGTATACAGGCCTGGAGGCTTCATTTCAAGAAGGATGTAGAGCTGCTGGAACGAGTACAGAGAAGAGCAACAAGATTAGTGAATGGAACAAAGGGGTGCTCTTACGAAGAAAGGCTTAAGTTTTGCAAATTACAGTGTCTGGAGACTAGGCACCAGCGAGGTGATCTGATAGAGGCGTACAAAGCCTTGAATGGTTTGAGCATGCTCAATGCTGATGGGATTCTTCCTCTTGCTCAGAATAATCACCTGAGAGGGCATAAGTTAAAATTGAGGAAAGAAAGATGTAGGATAGATGTGCGGAAATTTGCCTTTAGCCAGCGGGTGGTTGGTAGGTGGAACAGACTTCCATCCCTTGTCGTTGAAGTTGATAGCCTAAATAAGTTTAAGGCTCAGCTGGACAGGTATTTCGAACGAACAGAGGGGTGAAGTGGAAGTGGTTATTTTTTATTTATTTATTTTACTTTATTTTTTTTTTAGCTGATGCTGCAGTTTTCTTTCTTGCATCAAATGCCTCTACTAATGCTAACACAGACGTTCAGATGTGTTTATGTTTTTTTGGCAGTCTCCAGGGTTCCCCCCCCATTAGCCGCCGTAGCATCTGTTTTAGGCATGTGCTGATGCCTGCAGTGTGGCGAGTGTGGGTGTTTTGAGTGCTTCCTCTGGATTGTTGTGAGATTAGAAGGAGTTGCAAGATTCTGGCTCAAAATCACCAAAGTTCTAGCATGAATTTCATTAGCTATGGTGGCCGGTAACTTGTTCACTGCTCTTTCAATACTCATAGTTATTTCTGCTGTTGAAGGGTTTTGAGCAAGCAATGCAAACTTTGCATCTAAATTCAATACATCCTCTTGTTCCCTAGTTAACCATTTACTGCTCAGATTGCATATGAAACTGAAACCAGAATTCTCATTTCTAATATTATTATCCTCTCCTCCATTAATCTAGCAAACTTATTGACTTGTCTCAGTCTATTTAGCTAGCACCACCCTTGTACTGAGTAAAAAATGTGCAGGGGCCAAATATCTTAAACAATCAAATAACATACCTTTGCATCTCCAAACATAGTTCAAACTCCAAGGTCTTCTGGGGATACCACCAGAAGATCTTGGACTAACATATCTGAGAAGCTGAACATGGCCAAGATCCTGTACCTAATGAGGGTACAAGTAGGGTCATATACGAGATCAATTGTCTGGACTGTGGGGAGTGCTACGTTGGAGAGACAAAATGCAGGTTCAAAGATCGTATAAGGGGTACTATAAGGGGATCATCTAGGGGAATGCAATAAAGACTGTGGACTATGGGAAATCTATTGTAGCTGAACACTTATGGGAGGAGAACCACCAAATTTCCCAGGCAGTGCTGTCATCATTGATTGTTCGCATAGGTATTGGAACCGCAAATGGATCGAGAGCTTGCAGATTTCTTCTTTGGAACATAATTAGGGAGTCTGTATTTATCCCCAATTTTGAAACTAATTCTTGGACGGGATGAATTCCACTTGGCACGCTCCTGAGTCATTTCTTGGTTTCCACGCACATATTGAGATTAATGACAATGCCCATGCTCCTATGGTAACATGCAGCAGGATCCTTAAATAACATCAGCAGGATCACGGCTGTGAGCAGTGATCCTGCTGATGTTATTTAAGGATGTGCGATGATGGTTAAGTTTTACTGTTGATAAAGGAGGCAGGTGCCACTGAAAGCTAAAGTTGTTTTTATCACTTTTAATTTCGCATAGTTTAATTTCGCATATTTTAACTTTACAGTGTATTTTATTTTATTTTTACAACAAATTTTGTCCTGTCTTATTTTATTATTATTTTAATAAAGTTTCAGACATAGACGGTTGGTGACTTTCATTGCAATTATTATTAGTCAGAACTTTCCCAACCCCAGAGGCCTATTTGAAGAAATGACTGTACACTTTTAGCAGACGGGGCTCAGCATTTGCCCAGATTACTAATGCGGACAATATAGTCAAAGAATTCAAAACGGGATGGACTGCATCTCCCCAGATTGCTATGCTAATGATTATTATTGATTTAGAAAGTGACACTATGCCTATCACTGGCCCAATGCTTTCCACATTTGCAATGTCCTGCTTATCATTAACTAAGATATAAGCATCGACATACACCCAAGTCTTTGAGGTTCTGACAGTGCAGAATAAATTTTTATTTGGGGTGGAGAGAAGAGGGAGTGCTTTTCACAACAGCTTGGCATGTGAATTCCCTCATATTGTTCCTAGTAGGTTCTTCCCTACAACAGGAAGGCCAGCACAACAGTTATTACTCTCATGCCTGGCAATTGTAATCAGGAAGATAACTGTCATATATATAAGGTAAGATCAAAAAGTTTCAGGACTGGAATATAATACTTACAGATAATTACATGTAGGTAAGGAAACTACCCTGTATGGCCTTGACCATACAAGGTAGTTTCCTTAACTGCTACTTGTTATATACACTGAGTGATCACTGAATTATGATCACCTACCTAATACTTCGTAGGTCCTCTTTTTGCCCTCAGTACAGCAGCTATCCGACGTGGCATTGATTCAACAAGATGTCAGAAGCGTTTGGGAGGTATGGCCAACCAAGCTGCATGTAATGTGGTCAGCAATCCAGGTATGGAGGCGATTGGTGTATCCAGACGCCTGATATGCCTTTCCATAGTGTCCCACAAGTGCTCTATGGGATTGATATCGGGGGAGTGCGGAGGCCAATCGATATGCTGGAAGTCAGAACTCAGAATGTTCCTCAAACCATTCCTGCACAAGTGCCCGATGGCTCGCCACATTGTCATCTTGGAAGACACCATCGCCATTTGGGAAAAAGTGGAACATAGTGGGGTGTACATAGTCAGCAAGCAGTTGATGATAGCGGAGACCACTGATACGTTGTTCCACATGCACTAGGTTCCTGCCAAGTTCCTGCCAGTGAAACATGCTCCACACCATATAACTGCCTCCACTGGCCTACACTTTTGATACCATGCATGATGGATCAAGAGCCTCATGTTGTTGACGCCAAATCCGTACACGACCATCCATGCTGTGGAGTAAATAACGTGACTCATCCGACCAGTACACCTTCTTCCAGTCTTCTAACATCCAACTTGCATGCTCTTTGCACCAGGTGAGTCTTTTATGCAGATGAATCTTGGTTAGGAGAGGATGCCACAGGGGTCATCTGCTGGTATAGCCCATACGTGCAATACACGGTCATGCAGTGGTGAGCTGTGAATATTTTAACAATGGGCTCACAGTTTTTCCAACTTTCTACCAAGTAAATTTGATCGTTCACAGAAGTGACGTCATCCGCGGCTTCCCACGCTCGGACTACTAGTAGTATGATTAGAGAATGTGACACATTTTCGTGACTGTTATGATATCTGGAGTCAGGGGCGGATTTAGGGGTGGACAGATGTGGCTGATTACCCCTTTAACCATGCGTATAAGTGAATGTGTAAAATGTTCCTGGGTCTATCTAAAAAAAAAAAAACATCTTCAAAACCAGGTCGTCATGCCTCGCCTTACGATGATAACTGGATACAACAGTGTCTGGAGTTCTAACTTTTTAGAATTTTTGAATAGTATGATGTCACAATCATGCTTCCTGAAGTTACTACTGCAATAAGTATGATTGCAACAATACAAATATTTGTCAACAATTTATTTTTTCGTCTCGCATTTTTGTTACATTCCATTGTTAGGTTCCCCTAACAGCTGCGTATGTCGCTTCAACTACAAGATCGGTACAGCAATTAGTGCTGTTTTACAGAGATATTTAGATACATTTCACTCGCAAGTATACATCTCTTACTTTAGTTATCATAAATCCATTGTATCTTGTCTTCCAGAAATTATGAAAATCTGTGAACGATCAATAAAATATTTACAATAAAAAATCTCTTTTATTTCGTAATCGATATATACAAATCAAATACCTAAAAGAAATACGAAGGATGTCTCGCATAAATCATCTACCGCGTGTGCCGAGCACATGCGAAACTTTTTTATGTCTTTTTTTTTAACAACTAAGGAAATATAATAGATACATTTTTTTTCATGATAAAATTTTAATATTGCGAATAAAAAAAAACATGAAATATTTCCCATGTCACAAAAAACATAAAATAACTTTACCAATCACAAAACATTCCACAATATAAAAACAAATATTACATAAAAAACAAACTTTCTAGAAAAAGTACGCAGATTACATGAAAAAAAATTATTTTACAAATATTCAAGAAAAATTTATTCTAAAAATTGCCATATAAAATTTACTTCTTTATTAATATTTGTTGTCGATCTTCTGCTTTGCTCAATAGCTGAGCGATGATTACAGAGGAATGATTTGACGTAATGATCCAGATCAAATTGAAGCAATGGTTTTCCATACAACCCCAGGGGAGCTGGGCTCACATCTGGTGAGTATGGGCTTGGCACACCCAGGGTCCTGAGCTGGATATCATCATTCTTCTCTTTCCTGGTGATTCCCCTTCTACTTTTGCCTCTCTCTTTCTCTCTCTCACAGGGTAACTTGGAATTTTTTTTTTTTTTTTTTTTGGCTGGTGCAGCATAAGCCTCAGGCTTCCTTACACCATATAGATGATAATAATAATTTAGATGTATGGTCATCATAATCTGCAACGTGTTTAATTGTCATAATATTATTCATTAAGCTGAAATCAGCTTCAGCACTGCTAATCGCAATGGTTTCAGAGATATTTTCTGGCTTTCTTAATTGAAAAGGGAATTTCACTCGATTTTAAAGATAAACTGTCTTCGAGACAAAATCTCTAAAATCATTAATTTTTATTTCATATTTTATCAGAAAACTTAAATTTCTTATTTGGCTTTCACCGTCTTGTAACAGAAATGAAAGTTTTTTCACATTCCACGATTTCAGGTAGCATATGTTTAAAATTTCTTTCAATGGTATCGTTATTTTCTTTATTTAATTTAAAATCACCCTGTTGCATTAATAACTTATCCTTTAAGGATAAAACAATGCATTTAATAACTTGTCACGAGGTAATTTTTTTACTTTTGATTCCTTCAAATTCTTTCCACTTCAACATGCTCTCAATTTTACTTTAGTAAAATTTAGCATAATTTTCTTCAGAATTTTTCAAATTAGCAATAGCATTGATAGTTCGAATAATTAATTTATATGCTTTTACCACTGTGATTCTGTAAAGCTTCTGAAAGGTAAGAGAGCTCCTACAGGATGTCGATCATTAGTGCTAAATGGTTAAGAAATTCCAAATTTAAAAGTCGATTTAATAATCTGGAATATTTAATTCAAAATGATTTAATAATCTGGAATATTTAATAATCTGGAATATTTAATTCTGATTCAAAATGTTTGCACAAAGCGGGATAATTCCTCCAATCCACAACTGCCGCCCGCAAGCTACAAGCTACTCATTGTGGCCCAAACACCCGATCGATCTTTATAGTTTCCACATCAAGTTCTTTAGCAATCATCCTTAATTCTCGCTAGTTTTTTGGAGATTGATGATATAATGCTAATTATTGCCTGTATGCCATTTCATCTTCGTAAAGTTTATATAATATCTTCGTTGCCTCAATCCCCCCTTTACATTGCTACCCTCACTAGTTCTTTGAATACAGTGCAAAATGTCAGAATCACACGGATATTCAGCTACCGTGACCATGTAAATATAGACAGCAGAAATTTACTGGAAGGCATAGATCACTCACTTCTCCGAAAAACATATGCCCGTTTGTCAGAGTAAAGGGGAACCACATCACAGGTTGACCAGAGGCTATAATCCGTGTCGAGAATCCTCTTAATCTTCTGACTGGATATGGAAAAAATACTGACTAGTGCAACTTCTCGGTATGTGACTGCATGGGTTTTACGGACACCATTAACATTGTGAAAAGGTAATCCCTTCACCCTTAATTCACACTTTCTAATTACCTAAATGCCTAAAGCCCAGGGGTGAGAACAATGCATACAAAGTTGTCTCTCCTAACCCGTTCGTTAGAATGAAATTTTCTTTGTTCAACGGAAACCATTTTAAATGTAATTACCAAGGGGAATCAAAAAAATTTGTATAAAAAGAAGTTCGTTAAACAGAGGTCTGACTGTAATTAAATCAAAAATGAAGCAGTTTTAAAATATATAACTGATCGATTGTGCCATTAAAATGCTGGGAATGGGGCCCCGCTCGCCCCGCCGTAGTTTCGGCTCTGGATACTCAATAATTGCATTCAGGATTTTATTTGTAAAATAAATGATCATCTCAACAATGGGCTCACAAATTTTCAAAAAAAAAATAACAATGGGCTCTCGCGAGCCCATTATAGCTCACCACTGTGTTCATGCCAGATATTGTTCCAGGTTGGCCCATGTTGTATTGGATAGTCAACTTTTCAACAGTGCTGTGCCTGTTCACCTGTATGAGTCATTGGACGGGCACTCACCTCTAACGTCAACCTTTAGCTGATCTTTGTAGTTTTGCTGTTGGATCGTTGTTTGACCATTTTTACGCCAATCCAGGTACATTTTAAGTAACGCAGCTCTCTAACAGCCCACCAGTTCAGCCATTTGGGAAATTGAGGCACCAACTCATTGAGCACCCACAATCTGTCCTTTATCAAAGTCAGATAAATCCTTCCTTTTACCCATCACGCTCAGAAATTTAGTACCTATTGAACCACTGACACCTTATCTATGCTAAATAGGCCAACTAACTCAGCACTCTCATACCTCACGTAGTCAATGGGTCGCATTCAGTTTTTACAGGGGTGGTCATAATTCAGTGATCACTCAGTGTATGTTAATGTGAAACTAATAAACTTTTAATATTTATTTATAATGCTTTAACATGCGAGACAAGTTTGTTACTTGCTAGCATGCAATGTCTCCCACATTTTACGCTACTGTCAACTATACGTTTAAAGCATTTGTGTCTGAATATCCTGCCTCTTGATAAAACATTTTCACCATCCGCTTCAACAATCATTCGTATAGTCTATAAGACAAATTGGTGCATAATATTAAGTGTGTAAAATAAAGCCATTTGTCACAGTATCATGTTTGAAAGAGTGTTTCCTATTATTGACAATAAATATCCCATCTTGTGGGATATTTATGGGCTATGTCAAAGTCATACAAGGATTTAATAATTCAGAGAAAGAAAACTTTTGACTCACTTCATTCTTATAATTTTCATCTTTAATTCCTTCAACATTAATAGTCACATTCCAGTAAGCACCCCACACACCAGTCTCTAAACAACGTGCACCAACCTAAAAATGAAATGTAAATAATTCCTTAATAAGGAAATTTATTTCCGTAAAATAATTAAATTAAAAATAATTAAACTTTTATTTCACAAATATTTTTTATGGTTTTTACTTTATAATACAGAAGACTTTCAGAATAACTGCACATAAAAACATAAACACGTTGATGATCCAATGTTATATTCTGCCATTAATACACTCCTGGTTATGCCCAGTTCTGTTTTCTTTATTATATCAAGTTTAGTCTGAGTGTGTAGCACACCGGGTGGAAAAGGCCCAGGTTCAAATCCCCAACTTTCCAGGTGATCCTAATGTAATAATTTGGATTATATCAAGTTTGTCACTAAGCTTTAATGCTGTTCTTCTTTTCTTCTCTGTATGAGGTTTATTAACTTTAGGAGCCATAGTGAGGGGTTTTTAATTTAAAATAAATCACACATGTATTTATAAAATGACAACTCAAAAATCATAATTTTTGAGTTATCATCATAAAGGATGATCAGTAAACATTCATCTATCAATCATCAAAAGTGCACTAACTTAGCTTCATATTCCGTCTGCCAGATGGCACTTGTGTCACTCAACTTTTCAAATGAGATCATACTACCTTCTACAAGAGTGACTCGTTATCAGTTGTGGCCTAAACCGTATGGCAAACTTGTGTGCTGATCGAAGTTCAAAACTGCAGTATTTTGAGTTGTGTTATTTATATGGTTGAAACGTGGAGTGTATATGTGTAATATTTAGAGTTAAGACAGTTTTGTTGGTCAAAATTTGAAGAAAAAACTGTTTTATTTTGAGTTGTGTCACTTTAGCCAATCAAGGTAAATATAAACAGTTAGGTCACTAACTGTTTATATTTAGAGTTAGGTCACTAACTCTAAATATAGCCAACAAAGAATAATTTTATTACATTTTGGGTTATATCACTTTTGATGAATTCACATGATTTTTCCTTTTTTGTGCTTCAGTGAAGACAAAATTGTTTTATTTTTAATTGAGTCATTTCAGCCAATCATGGTGAACATTTCTTGTTGATTACATTTCAAGATATATCACTTTTGATGGATTTTTTTTATTATACTTCGAGTTATGTCACTTTTGATGAAATAATACAAATAATTTCCTTTTCAGTGTTTGGCGCAGCATAATTATGTATTCGAGTCACGCAAGTATTATGGTGCAAATGGCAACCACAATGTTTAGAAAGGAAGAACATTTAACGAATCCAACAACAGGTGGTGTTACAGAGAAAAAACATACAAGACATAATCTGACTACAGGTGGTGATAAAGAGGAGGAACATTTGAATAATCCGACGGCAAGTGATGATATGACGCCAAATAAAGAAGATCAGCATCCTGATCTTGGAAGTTCATCTGCAATTCAAGAGTTTACCGATTCACCTGTTACCATGTCTGAACCTGAAGGAAGTAATGTTTATGCAGTGTCATTTAATTCTGAGTGTCCAACCATGATGCATTTGACTAAAGTAAAACAAAACAATTACTGTGTATTTCCCATATACAGCAATGAAAGTGACATTGATAATTCAGACGCAAATCTAAATTTCACTCATAATTCCTCCGACAGTGCAAATGAACATGATGTTCAGGCTGAAGTTGGAATCAAGGAAAGAGAGAAAAAACAAAGAAAAAGGGAACAAAAACCTGAAAATTCGTTAAATAAAAAAGTGAAATTGTTAAGAAATTCTGGAAAAGCCTACACATCGTCTTCAAAATCTAAGAAAAAAATTTTCTGAGAGGAAAATATGCCCACCTTGTGGAGAAGAATGTAGATTGGGTTGCAGTGGGATAATAAACGACAGTCGGAGAAGAAATTTTTGCTAGTTACTGGAACCTTGCTGATTTACAAAGGCAAAGGGAATTCATTGTTAGGCATTTTTCAAGGCTACCCGTGACATAAATGATAGACCTATTCAGACAGCATTGTTAAAGAAAAGTGATACTGGATTCCTTCAGTGGGATATGAGAGGAAAACATGGAAAGCAACCCACTGTTGATCCTGAAATCAAAGAGAGTGTAAGAAAATTTATTAATGCTATTCCTAGAATAGAGTCATTATTTAAGAGCTCAATCTACACGAGTTTATTGAGAGAGGTAAGTCTTGCAGATCTTTACTTTGATTATAAAGAAGATCATGAGAAACAGCAACTACCATTTGCAAACTTAGCCATGTTCAATCATATATTTCAAGGCGAGTTTAACATCTCGTTTTATGTACCAAAGGGCCAGTGTGATCTCTGCAAACCATTCCAAAATGAAGATGAAGAGGGGAAAAAAAAAAAATCATTGCTTGAATCTTATAACCTGCACCAAAAAGAGAAAGAACTGTCTTGTAAGGAAAGGATAATGATAAGAAAAACCTGAATGGTGCATACGTTACTGTACATGATTTACAGGCGGTAATGCCATTACCCAGAGGCCTAGTTTCATCATTTTATTATAAAAGTAAAATGAACTGTTTTAATTTCACTATAAGTGATTTGAATGCAAAGAATGTTGAGTGTTACTTCTGGAATGAAACAGAAGGGAAACATGGTGCAATGGAAATTGGAAGCTGTGTACTTCATTACATCAACACGTTGTTGGAAAGGTCAACAATACAGATATGGATGTTTTTTACTTAAATAACTTGTGGGCAGCAGAAGAACAAATATTTACTTTCTGCCTACTGATATGCAGTAAATAAATTCAAAGTTTGAAGTATTACCCATAAATTCCTCATATGTGGACACTTAAAACGAGGGCGATAATGTGCATAGCATCATAGAAAAACAGGTTGAAACACTTCAAATCTAGTCAAATCTATGTACCACAGCAGTATCTTACCTTGATTCGAATGGCAAAAAAAAGAACAGTCCCCCATATCACGTTCATGAGTTAACTTATGAAGATTTTTATGATTTGAAAAAGCTGCAAGAAGAATGGGGAAATAATTTTACAGTAGACACTGATAGTTAAGTGGCATGATATTAAGGTACTTTGAGTTGAAAAGGGACACCCTCATGCCTTCTTCTATAAAACATTGTATGAAGACAATGTACAAGAAGGTCAATGTGGGGAATGTGACGAAAATCTCCAGAAGAGTTGAATTACTCTCTCAGGTTGGTTCACACTTACTCAAAGAAAATGCCACTAGCTGAGAATAAAAAGAAAGATATTCAAGATCTTATTAATAAAAATATAATCGCAAAAACTTATTATGATTCATTTTTTAAAAATGTTCTAGATTTAGGAAAAAGTTGTTTTTGTATTTTTGATGAATACATTTTATAAATAAAGAAAATGATTTGTTCATGAAGGTAATATTGTTGATTTGATAATTGTTGGAAAGGTTGAGCAGATGGGTTGAGAGGTGGCAAATGAAGTTTAACATTGACAAATGTAAAGTACTACATATGGGAAACAGCAATCCCAGAGCAACGTATCAACTCTGTGGTACTACACTGACAGTGGTAGAGAATGAAAAGGACCTGGGGATAATTGTGCAGGTAGATATGAAGTTCTCTGAGCAGTGCAGACGGGCTGCAAGAGTAGCTCATGGTGTCTTGTCAATGATATACAGGAATTTTTCTATCAGGGATAAGGAGGTGATTATTCCCTTGTATAAGGCAATGGTCAGGCCACACCTTGAGTACTGTATACAGGTCTGGAGGCCTCATTTCAAGAAGGATGTAGAGCTGCTGGAACGAGTACAGAGAAGGGCGCAACAAGATTAGTGAATGGAACAAAGGGTTGCTCTTACAAAGAAAGGCTTAAGTTTTGCAAATTACAGTGTCTGGAGACTAGGCACTGGTGAGGTGATCTGATAGAGGTGTATAAAGCCTTGAATGGTTTGGGCATGCTCAATGCTGATGGGATTCTTCCTCTTGCTCAGAATAATCACCTGAGAGGGCATAAATTCAAATTGAGGAAAGACAGATGTAGGATAGATGTGTAGAAATTTGCCTTTAGCCAGCGGGTAGTTGATTGGTGGAACAGACTTCCATCCCTTGTTGTGGAAGTTGATAGCCTAAATAAATTTAAGGCTCAGCTGGACAGGTATTTCGAACGAACGGAGGGGTGAAGTGGCAGTTTTTTTTTTTTTTTTTTTGGCTGATGCTGCATAAGCTTGCTTTCTTGCATCATATGCCTCTACTAATGCTAATTTATTATCCATTTACATATTTTTCTCCAAGTTCCTGAAATTAAGGGTAAAAACCCAAAAATTACAAATTGTTATAACTCCAAACTACGTTTTTGCTAATACAAACAAAACATCAAAATTGTCACAACAGTAAACATTTTATACAAATACAAATCAAAAGTGTCAGAACTCAAAATAATTCAGTCCCGTGTGAGACGAACACCAAAATCGTCACAACTCAAAAATGATGGGTTTTCAAGGTTGAAGTATCAAAAATGACATTTGATTGATGTTTCTTTGAGTCTATTCTTTTTGCCAATATTACTTGATTAGTAATTAAATTTCTGCTAAGTTCACAAATAGTTTTTGCCTTTTCTGAAAAACTTACTTTTTTGAGTTGTGTCACTTTAGAAATACATGTGTGAAATGTAACACAGCAGTGTAATCCGTGATATCAGTACAGAATTCACTTTCAAAATGGCAAATGTAAACAAATATAGTAATCACATGACTTGCCATTTTCCTTTTCGACACTGCAAAACACCTGCACTGTATGTAAACATCCGATCTCAATGATGCAAGAAAGCAAGGTTATGCAGCATCAGCCAAAAAAAAAAAAAAAAAAACTTGGCTATCAACTTCCACAACAAAAGATGGAAGCCTGTTCCACCAACCAACTACCTGCTGGCTAAAGGCAAATTTCTGCACAGTTGTAGAATAGATGTGCGGAAATTTGCCTTTAGCCAGCGGGTAGCTAATTCATTTTTTTTTTTTTTTTTTTGATTTGGTAGTTGTTGGCGCATCGGCTTCTGTGGCCATATTGCACCTCCCAAGGTTTTTGCAGTACTTTGATCCAAGCCCGAGGCGGGAATCGAACCCGCGACCTTTGGGTTGCCGGGCAGGTACTTTACCCACTCGGCTAGCTAATTCATGGCAGACTTCCATCTTTTGTTGTGGAAGTTGATAGCCTAAATAAATTTAAGGTTGAGCTGGACAGGCATTTGGAATGAATGGAGGGGTGAAATGGGAGTTTTTTTTTTTTTGGCTGATGCTGCATAAGCTTGCTTTCTTGCATCGTATGCCTCTAATAATGCTAATGTGCTATTAGCTCTAATGTTCTGTTATTTGGGTTGCCATTATTTCGACAGTCTACTGTATGTCTTGAATACAAAAAAAAAAAAAAAACCGAGTACGAATTAAGTGAGACAATAATTCAATACATGGATACTATCTACTGAATATGAGAAGTAATAATTGTTAATAATTACACTTGAACAGTAAATAAAATAAAATAATTTTAATTAATTTTAAATTTAATTAAACTCCAGATCTTGTAATAGAAGTTCATACCAAAAGGAAATATAGGGGTCTTACGTGTGAATAATATTCCTATACCTACCATTTTAGAAATCAAAATATGGAAAACTTTTAATACAGATCCATCTTTCAATCAGAACGTGCTGAAAATCATCTCAAAATGGTTTTTAGAAATTAGTAACAGTTACTAATTTGATGCATACCATATGATACAATAGAAAAGTTGTTATGAAATACAATAAACCATATTAGACTACGTACAAGTTAGTGCAAATGCATCATATTAGTACACAGCTAAACTCTGAATTAGCAAATTCAGAGTTTAGCTGTATGCTCTAAATTTAACAAATTCTTTGGGAAAGGCGTTACTTATTCGAAGTAGTGCAATATCACGGCAACTCATTTTGAAGGTATTTACAATATGAGATATAATTTAAACAATGTCACCTTTGCAAAAATTTGCTAATTTAGAGTTTAGCTGTGTACTAATATGATGCCTTTGCACTAACTTATACGTAGTCTAATTCTCTTGCAGCCTGAGGCATAAGCCCTTAATGCATCTTAGTCTTAATTTATCTTATACACCATCAGGCATCTCTCATATTGTGGAGTTATACTTCATAACCATTTTGTCATCATTGCATGGCACCTCCGTAGCCAGGTGGGAAGAAGCAGCAGTGAGTAGCAATTCTTGAAATAACCAGTGAGAACTATAGGTATATGATCCACTGGCTCTTCCAATAATTTTGGACCTTCAATGGAATACGGCATCAAATTCTTGTTTATGAATTTTTCAATTATATCTAACGGATATAATCCATATACACCACTCCAACCCTGGAGTGGTGTATATGGCAACTATGAAAATAGATTCACTATCGAATCTGCACAAAGATCACAAATGTCTCCAATTTCATCTGATACCGCTGTCACATTGCTGCTATTATGTTGTGCAAAGATATGTGGTGCACTGATGATAGTTCAACCTTCACGTTGATATATTGCAACACCACCACTACAAACATCCGACCTTTTAAATCAAGTCACACACTGGAATGGTTTAAGTAATATATGTTCATCATTATCCAACCAAGTTTCACTTAATATCAATATTTTTGATTGCTGTAAGATTGTGTCCATTTTGATATCTCGAACATGGGCCCATAAACTTTGTACGTTCATTGATGATATAGATATACCACTTTGTATGAAATCTTTCAGTTCATCCTGTAGAGACGGTAGGTAGCTTATTATTTTTCAAACGAAGTTCTATATTACTAGTAGCTTTGCCATGGTGAAATGTGAAATCGTCACATGGATTTGTAATATATAAATCTTGCAATGAGGTCACTCGAGATAAGGCCATGTATACAAGTTGCTGTTGATGATATTTCTCATAATTATATAAAACTTTGTCCAGGTCCCACCTTGAGATTTATGTATAATCAAAGCACAGGCACATACTAAAGGAAACTGTGTACGTCTACATGTTAATTTCCTATTGTTCTTGAATAGAATCGTAGTTGACCGTTTTATAATAGGTACGGATTGACTAGATAAATGTTTATCTTTCACATATTGTTTATAACGAGATTGAAGGTTATGCCCTATTTTTGACTCAGGAAATTTCATCCATACTCATTTAACTGTTTCTTCATCCTCAAATTCAAAATATACTAAAGTACCTATTGCACCATTTACCACATCTATATTTATAGTAATCTTTACAGTTTTCCTTTCAATAATGGTAGGATGTATGAAAGTCCTGCAGGTTCAGTTACTGACATTTTATGAATTTTATTTCCCATACTTGTTAACTGTTCTTCAGAATGATATCTGTGGTATAAATCGTGTGCAACCACTTCATGGGTTTCATCTGCAACTAAAGCATTTGTATTATAGGCATTTACATCACTATTTCTTGAAAATGGTCGAATCGCTTGTGGACATAAATTAGTAACATCTTCTTTGGTAACAAATATCGATTCTATAATTTTAAGTTCATCTGGTAATAATGCTTCTCCATTGCCTATTTTTGTAAGAATTTTAGAAAATGTACTATCGGACTGTCAAACAACTTGTACTAATTCATTAAATTGTAGTGAATGCCATAATTCTGGAGCAATCTCTAATGACTTGTTTATAAATTCTTTCGATTCCAATATAGAATGAGTAATGTTAGCTGATTTAAATGCAATTTGCAAATTTTATGCAGTATGCATTCACATAATTTTCATTGGCATATACAGCAAATGTTTGGGAGTTATTCCATGATGATCAGATTTTGAAGAAATTCATTTTGAAGTAATCCATATGAAATTGTTGGAAATAGTTTCAAATCTAATTGAAACCAAAAATGATCACAAACATTACAACTAGATCCAAATAGGTTTTTCTACACTAGTTTTTCAAACTCACTGTCATCTCATGTAGACACTATAGGGATGTAATCAGAAATCCCATTATTAGCAATTTCTAATTTCACTTTTTTTCGTGCACGATATTCCTTCATTCTGCTGGAGTTTTAGATTCCTGATAAGTATCAGGCATAGTAGAACTCTGTAGTTAAATTTCGTTATTATTTGGAATAGTTTGAATTTCTAATTTTCTTTTGTTCAATTCATGATATTCCTTCATTATTTCAGCTAGAGTTTTTTTGGGTGCAGTTTGAGAACTGCCAGGCATAACGAAAGACTCTTGTTGAATTTCATCTGGATTCACATTTCTGTCCAACTTCCCTTCCTTTCTTTCACGATATTCCTTTGAATGCCGGATTGTAGATTTTGGCACACTTGCATATTAATCATTATACTGATATAATGGAATAACGTAGCACATCACAGCTCAATTGTACTTGTTGTGTCACTGCAGTAACAAGTACAATGTATGCGCATCAAGTTTCATGATGATTTCCAGGTAAGGTAATGGTTTTTTCCAAATAACGCCGGGAAAAAAAAAAAAAATTTTCACACATTCATTCCTTCTAAAAGTTTGTCCAGTTCCTCCTTGAATTTATTTATGGTATCAACTTCCACAGTGACAGATGGAAGTTTGTTCTGGCATTTAACCACCCACTGGCTAAATGCAAATTCCCACACATCTATTCTAGAACTGTCTTTCCTCAATTTGAATTTATGTTCCCTCAGGTTCAGGTTCGTAATCTGAACAAGTGGAAGGATCCCATCAGAATTCAGCAGGCTCAATCCATTCAAGGCCTTATACACCTCAATCAGATCACCTCTCAGGTGCTCAGTCTCCAGCCACTGAAATTTGCAGAACTTAAGCCTCTCTTGGTACAAGGACCCTTCTGTTCCCCTCACCAATCTTGCCCTTCTCTGTACAAGCTCAAGCAACTCTACATTCTTCCTAAAATGAGGCCTCCAAACCTGTATGCAGTACTCAAGATGTAGCCTGACCATTCCCTTATATAAAGGGATAATCACCTCCTTTTCCCTATTAGCAAAATTCCTGTATATCAGTGACAATACCCCATGACCTGCTCAGACAGCCTGTTGAATTGCTCAGAAAATTTCATATCTGACTAAACAATTACTGCCAGGTCTTCATTTTCTACCACCCTAAGTGTAGTACCACACAGTTTGTACTTTTCTCTGGGGGTTTACTTCTACCCATATGCAGTACTTTGCATTTGAAAAGTTCAACTTCAGCGCTTCTCAGCCCATCTGCCCAAATTTTTTTGATCCTGTTGCAGTAGCACACTGCCATTACTGTCATTAACAATCCTTCCAACCTTTGTATCATCTGAAAATTTCAACGTTAAGCCTGATATACCTTCATCAATATCATTGATAAATATACAAAACAAGAGTGGGCCCAAAACCGAACCCTGGGAGACTCCACTAATAACATTGGTGCAGCATCCATTGATTACCACTCTGTTTTCTCCCACTCAACCACCCTTTTATCCATTGTAGTAACTTACCCATAATACCATACTGCTCTAATTTGTACAATAGCCTTCCATGTACAACAGTGTCAAAACCTTTTCTGAAATCCAAGCATATGATATCAAAATTATTTTTTGCATCCAGTTCCTTTGTAATCACATCATAGTATCCAATTAAATTTGTCAGACAAGACCTTCCCTTAACAAACCCACACTGTCTGAATTATTACTGCAGTCTTGTCCAGATGATCCTGCAATGCATCTTTAACCAGCGACTTCATTATTTTCAGCGGAACAGAAATTAAATTAACTGGTCTGTAATTACTCGTGTCACCCTTAGACACCCCCTTTGTGAATTGGGGATATATTTGCACATCTCCAGTCTGTGGGGATTTCCCTGAGTCCAAGGATGCTCTCATAATAATGGCTAAGGGTTTGCTTACTTCCTTTGCCGCCTCCTTTAATATAACTGGATAGATACCATCCACCCCAGGTGCCTTCCTTACGTTTAACTTCAACAATTTCTCCTGAAATTTGCTCTTCGTTATTACAAAATCAATTAGCTCCCTGTTACAGTTTGATAAACTTCTGGCATTACCCTCATTGAATAACTCCTCATGTGTGAATGTAGATGCAAAATACTCACTGAGATTATCAGCTATCTGAGCAGGATCAACAGTCAAACTATTGATATCAAGTGGACCAATCTGATTAATTCTCTTCCTTCTTGAGTTTATATAAGTAGAGAAGTCCTTGCTGTTTTTCTTAGCATCTTTTGCCAAAGATTTCTCGTAATCTGCCTTTGCTTGCCTAATCTCCTTTGTGACTTGATTATAGACCAGGTTATATTTGCCATAGGCTTCTGTGTCGCCTTATAATTTATATGCATCCCATGCATTTTTCTTCTCTGCCATGAGTCTCATTAGTTCATCTGACATTAATTTATGCCTAAACCTTGAACAATATTTCTTAATCGGTATGAAATGCCTAGTAGCTTCCACGATTAGTTCCTTGAATGCTTCCCACTTAGAATTTGCTGTTGGGAACATCTATCAGTTGGTCACACTGTACAGAATTTAAAAACTGTCTGAGACCCCTGTAGTCACCTTTACGAAAACAAAAGCCTTCCCTTTAGCCTTGATGGTAGTTACATCTTTAAGTAAATCTCTCATCAGTACACTGATCCATCCACCTATTGGTTCCTTTATCAGCAAATTCTTAATGCACGAATAATCACTGCTGATAAACAGATCAAGAGTATTACACTCTCTGGTTTCCCCTCGAACACGGTGCTGCAGAAAACAATCATCCAAGAAATCCACAAAAATCTTGCTAGTGCACAAGTAACCAACTCACAAGTTTCAGTCAATATCTGGGAAGTTAAAATCCCCCATTATAACACAAATCTGATTTACTAGCCCATTCTATTTCTCTGTACAATTGTTCATTGTACTCATTAAAGTCATTAGGCCTATAACACACTCCTCCTCTCATTTTTGCTTTCCCAGTGCTTATGTCATAGTAAACTGATTCAACATAGCACTGTCCATCTATGTCAATTGGATGCATTTCCTTATATTTTATGTTTTTCTTAATTAACAGCATAACCCCCTCCTCCCTTCCTATCCTGTCTATCATTTCTGTACACATTGTACTCCCCAAATTTTAATTCTGGATTCCTAATATCTGTGTGACATCATGTCTCTGATATCCCAACAATATTATCCTTTGATGTCTTGACCAGCACTTCAAATTCATAAAATCTATTTACTGTACGTCTAGCATTGGTGTACATGCAAGTAATACATGCACCTATTCCTATTCTTAGTTACCTTAACACAGCCCATGTATTTATTAGTTTCATGATGATTTGCTCCAATCCATGAAACCCCCAGTACCCTGCCCTCTTGGTCACTACTCATTCTAATAGAAGTGCAAGAATCATTTTCACCTCTGCCTGTAGCTACTTTTAACCTTTAGTCTGTGTATCCCCCCCCCAAGCTAGCAGTTTTCTTACCCACCTAATGCTGCCTTGATAGCATCCGCAAACACTCTTGCACCCTTTCTATTTAAGTGTATCCCATCCCTGTAGAAGCAGTCTCTCCTGTTAACAAACACAGACCACGTTGAGAAAAATTCTACCCCCATGAGCCTTGCACAATCCTTTCAGGGCCAAATTAATTGACAAGGCTCTCAGTCTTATACTCCTTCCCATCATGTCTGAGCATAATTTACTAATTTATTTAGCAAATTAATAAAAAATCAACTATAACACTTCAGATAGCAGCAGCTGTACCAATATATATGCAGTGTATAAATCAGGGATTTCTCTTCTTTTTTAATACATCTGTCATATTGCCCATTCATTCCTCCAATCAAAACATTGTCAAAAACAATTTCAAGCAATTAAGCTAATTACATAAGGACTACTGAAGATAATTAAGAAATAAAATGAACAAATTTCTAATTTTAATAAAACTATCAATGCCTGATTTTAATCAAATTTGAAATCGCCTGACAAATCTTTTTAAAAAGAGCCAAATATAAAAGTTCATGAAAATGTATTCATTGGAACTCAAGTTATTACAGGCAAGGGAACAAATGTCAGACAGACATGCCAAAACTTAATAATGATGTAAATTCAACAACAGTTTTACATTAATGGAAAGATTTTACATATTTGAAGAAATCTGTATTATTCAATCCACAAATCTACTGCCAATTTTTTTTGCAAATTAAGAGAAACAAATAATTATGAAAGTAATTTTGAAATAAAAAATTCCATTTGACTGAATACCTGAAGATCTGATTTGGTTCCTATGTTTGCTGTAGTAGCCAGTTCTCTTGCAGTATCCCAAATCTTGCTAACAGCACGTGCCATACTCATTGGAACAGAAATGGCTTTTTTCAAACCTGCTTCCATTGCTGCCTCCCTTCTGTACATTTAAAAAATATAAATAAATAATAAGCAGAAGATACTATATCACAAAGATTCATTCAGTTATCACATTTATTTTTTGATGCTTGTAAATCATGCTATTCTATTTTTCCCTTTATCTTTCATTAATGAGGAGATAACAAAGGTTAAAAATAAGTTAAAAGTTAAAAGTTAAAAATATTAATAACTTAAGTTAAAAATATTTCTGCACATACACAAAACATATTTTTGGAAAATTTTTCAAACTATCCAAAGCATTATTTAATGCAAATCTTTAATCAACCTGCTACTGTGATTTTAAGGAAGTTTTAGGAGTGTGCAATCTATGCTGCACATATTCATAAAAACACATACAGTGGATTCCGGTTATTTGGGCAACCGGTTAATCGGGGCAGCCGTTTATTTGGGGCAAATCTTAAAAAACAGCCAGGGTTTACTTCGCTTAATTGGGACAGCATGCTGTTTGATCGGGGCAGGAGACCGCAGCACTGGAGATTACCCTACGATTGTCTCCGACAGTACCACGTGGTTCAGTCGAAATTCTAGAGGTCAAAGCCATAAAACAATTAGCAGTCACCTGTTTATTGGGCTTTTCTGTTAGTGAAATCTATCATAAACGGACAGTAAACTCGATCTTACTGAATTTGTGATAATACCGACAGCTGGAATTCTGTGGGTTATTATGGTGAAATGTGTTTACACTTCCATGAAATCTTCTTCTTCTTCTTCTTTAATGCTGCCGAATGGCGTTTGCTACTTAAAGAAGAAGAAGATTTGAAATCTTCAATCATATAAAAAAATTAATTTTCAGATCTTCTCTTCATTCCTATTTTTAAAGCTTTGTAACTTGTTACTCCGTTCTCACTTGCGCATATCGTGTTTGTGTGTGCTGTGTCCTTTGTTATTGATTGCTTATCTTTTTACTGTTTTAAATTTTAACCTCCAACCACAAATGTCAGTGAATAGAAATGTCAACTAGTTAGTATGTCCATATTACAGTACATATTAATTATTCCAATTATCACTTATATTCTTCCGATTTTCACATATCATTTAATTTTTTAATTGGTAAGGTAATAAAGGGTAAATTTGTGCTTAATATATCTTTACTTTTATAGCCTGTGGATAACATTCCTCCTATTTTCTCTAATTAGAATCGCTGTTTAATAGAATTAAAATTCAATTCACAAACGTGATCACAATGACCAGCGCTTACTACACATCGTATAGTGAACGGTATTTTACTATGGTGAGTTCGTCGTAACGTGATTTGATTGTACAGTGAACTAATTGTAAAGGGAGGGGTACATTGTATTTTTAACTATTTACGTGAAACTTCGGATAATTGGGGCAGCCGCTTAATCGGGCCAAAATGCACTAGTCCCAATGTGTCCCAAATAACCAGAATGGACTGTGTATTTAGAATTACATGTTTATGCACAATTTTAAGTTAGAAAATGCTGCCCACCAAAATGCATTCATACAATTATTGTGATGGACCACACATAGGCAGAATAGCCTGCATATTCTCAGATTCTGAAATCAGCAGAGTTTGACCACTGTGGAGTATATGTGCACTGTGATTTTATCATCTCATTTTTAATTTTATTGCCTCCCTTATATAATCATGAGTTTTACATACAACAATTGTTATAACCTAACAGTTAAAACAGTTCTGATAGACAAAAGTACACTTATAATTATTGTTTTTGCACAATGAGATCATTATTGTATTTAATAAATACAGCACATACATAACACATTAAATGATTTTGTATTTAATTATAATCCTATTGTAACTAACAATGCTTATAAAACATTATTATGAAAAGTACATCTATGAAAAAAAGCCAGACAGTCTGATCCAGAACAATCCAACCTCATTCCATTATTTGCTATGGGAAAACAATTTGAGACACATTCTTGTCTTATGCCATGTTTTCATGCAATGTAATTAATTATGTAATTTGAGAGATACCTGTAATGCTTTACTTTGGTAGTTATTCTTATATGATTATCTTGATACTATTATATGTTTTTATTCTGTGAAAATATCAACTCCAATGCTAGTAGTTCCGAGTTCATTAGTGATTAATAAACGAGGTTACGGCAATAACAAGAGATACACCTTGACATATACAAAAGTTCATTCACAAAGTTCACATGCATACAACTGTACATTCCAAAATCAATCAAGAAAAAATATGAAATTAGCGTATATTATTGAATACCTATGCTAACAGATTATTATACTTTAGGCTAAAATGAACAAAGGTAGCATTTTATGTGATATAATAGTGTGTGGCCTAAATTTTTATATTAGTTAAAAGACAGATCTTCAAAAAAAAAAAAAAAATTAATATTGATTATCCAATCATATTCTGAACAATGATTTTTATCTTTTTATTGCAAATATGCTGTTAAATGTCCTTTTGCTTCTGATACTGAATTTTTCAATTTTATCCACAACACAAAAATGTGAGCAACAACTTTAAAAAGTAATTTTTTCTTATACTATTTTATTTAAATACTCTAATATTACTGTGATAAAACTGTACTTTATTTTAAATGCAGAACAATTTAGACTGAAAAGCACGTTATTAAGTAAGCTTACACTGTTTCTTCTTCAGGTGTGTTCTTAGGAAGTTTAAGAGCTGCCTGAAAAAAAAATAATAAATAATAAATAAATAAATAAAACAAAATAAAAATTAATAAATAAATAACTAACAATGCTTATGAAACATTAATATGAAAAAGTACATCTGTGAAAAAAAGTCAGACTGTCTGATGCAGAACATAATCCAACCTCATTCCATTATTTGCCATGTGAAAACAATATGAGATACATTCTTGCCTTATGCCACGTTTTCATGGAATGTAAATATGTAATTTCAGGCATAAAATTAAAGGCTTGCAAATTTTTTTTTTAAAATAATCATCCCTTATTTTCAAAGATATACTGACTTCTCAATAATAAAGAGTGTGGGGTTATATTTCAGTGCTAGCTTCAAAATGATTTTAAAATTCTACAGTTCTGCTGTAAGTATCCCTCAAAGTATCCCTCAAAGATTGAAAAAATTTTCAATCTTTGAGGGATACTTTGCTTTCTGAATGAAGGTAGCAGAAAGTCTGTTATCAAAACTAAACCTTATGTTCCTGTTACAGATGGCATCACTGACACAAGTTCACTAAAACTTGCAAATATCTTTAGAAATAAATGGACTTATTGAAAGATGATTCTGCAATTTTACCTTTTTTAAATAAATGGCAGACTCGCCTTTTGGTGAAGCCATTATCCGCTCGTTAATTTGAGGTGAGGTTTTACTTTCAAACTGAAGTTTTCAGGAATTATATAATGTAGGGTCTTAAAGTGGTGAGGGTTAGGTTCCTGATCTTCCTGCTTATGTGATATTGGTGCAAGTTGGGGTTTCCTCCATAGAGTATGTACTAAGGCCAAACTCCTATTAACCAAATATGCACGTATATGCTGATTTTAAAATTTTTAGTTTGTACAGGAAGATTAAAAAAAAAAAAAAAAAAAAAAACAGCTTTTTGTACGTTACAAAAATTAAAGATGTGATATATGTAGTGCTTTCAAAAAGTTCTCAAAATGATATTTTCAGCAACAGCAAGATTTTTTTTTTTCCAGTGATTGTCAATGAAAATAATTCAGGATGCCATTTTGTATAATCACTAATTTGAGAACCTTTTTACCAAACAACTTGTAATTCAATTGCATCTTTGAAATGACAGCCTTTCAGCAGTTATGCTACCACTTTAGATTTGTTACAAGCAAAATTATAATCTCCATTGTGTCAAGAAAGCTTCCTTTACCAAATGTTTCATCCAAGTGCAAATGTTGTCACATTCTCAAAGAGGTACAAAATGAGATATATACACTGTGCATAAAATCATTAGCACAGAAATACAGAAGCATTTCTTATTCTATTTTATAATACTTGCTATTTTATTATTCAAAGGAAAAATTTGCCCCCCCCCTTGTTTTTTTAAGTAAATGCTTATAAATTTTTTAAATATATTTTTAATAAAGTTTTTGGTAATTAAATGGTTTCTCAAATTGCTTCACAGATAGAAAGAAAAAAGAAACTTGAGTTGTTTTTGAAGTAGTAGCCTTCTCCTCTCAATAGCATTTATAATTACCTGATTAGTTAAACCATGTTGAATAATGATGCTTAGTGAATTTTAAACTGAAATTTTACTTTTGAAATAAAATAAAGCAGTACACACTGATAAACCAGTAACTAATAATGAAATTCCTTTCATAAACCACTCAACAAAGGTTGGATGTCTTTGTGAGAATTTTGGAATCCTTTCCTAGAGCTAATTTTAAAAAAATTCAATTGGACTGGGTTCCTCTTGAGTTTGCTCATTTGAGTTTACTTATGGCAGTTAAAACAGTGTATTATTAACAGTAGCCATATAGTGCAAGGAAATCCCACACTACTGCTGCACTAGCCAAAAAATAAAATACCTATGTGGTTCCCTTTTTACACAGATACCTATGACAGCTGACCTCTGAATTTCCCAAAGCTGTCAGCCTCAACACACACAGAGGTAACTTATGCTAATGATTAACAACCCATTGGCTAAAAGAAAACTTCCTACAATCCAGTCTAAACCTTATTAAGGACATAACCCTCAGAATAAAATAAGAAATAAGCACACTAAGAAACAGTCTAAGGAATAACCTGTACGTTGAGATTTATAAACAAGGTTATAAGGAGCAGTTGATAACTTTTCAATAATCTATCATCCCCACAGATAATAACCAGAATACCCACAATCCATCTTCCACAGATAATAACCAGAATACCCACATTCCACCCAGGAATAGGAGACACCATGAATTGGATCAAATGCTATAATGTAGGTGTCTAAGCTTACTGGAACTAAACATCAAAGGTACCATGATGTATCCATTTCCCGACCCCCCATCCACAAGTCTTGATTGCAAGTGTGACAAGTACCATGTAGGGCAGATAAGCTTCAGCAGAGGATCAACGAACATGTCTGCTGCACCAGTAGGAGGCATACAACAGAGTGACATCACCATCATCAGCCATTTTCAATCCACTGCAGTATGAAGCAACTTTCCAGTTCCTTCTGTTTTGTGCAATGGCCATCCATTTATTGCCCACGAACTATTGAATTTCATCTGTCCATCTCCTGTTGTCTTCCAGGGTTTCTTTTAGCTCCTCTTGAGTACCATTCTGTTATTTTCTTAGTCCATCTGTCATCATTTTTTCGAGCTATGTGTCCTGCCCATGCCCATTTCAGTTGTTTAGTTTTGATAAGAATGTCCTTTACTTGAGTTTCATGCTTAATCCATGTGTTTCTCTTCTTATCCCACAGTCTCATTCCCAACATAATTCGTTCCATTCTTCACTATGTAGTTTTCAGCTTCTCTTCCATTATTTTGGTGAGTGCTCAAGTTTCACTTCCATAAGTCATGGTGGATGTATTATACATTGTGGTTCATTATTTTACGTTTCAGACAAATTGGGATATTGCTCTTCAGTATGCAACTATATTTCCTGAATGCTATCCATCCGAAATTTATTCTTCTCTTGACTTCCTGCCACTTATCATTATTACAGCTAATGACTTGTCCAAGATAAGTATATGAAACCACCTTTTCAATTTCTGCTCCATCAATGATTATAACCCTTCCTGTGCATACTTGTTCATCATTTCTTTTGTTTTAACTATATTCATCTTTAGTCCGAAATCCTTACTAACTCTGCATAACTGATTAAGATTTTCCTCTAATTTTTTGGGATCATAGTTAATGATTACAATGTCATCTGCAAATTGCAAATGGTTTAGGTACTCTCCATTCACATTGATTCCTTTCTGCGACAAGTCCATCTTCTGAAAGCTTCTTCAAGGGATGCAGTAAACAACTTCGGAGATATTGTCTCCTTTCTCAATTTTAAATTTGCTACTGTCTTTGTCTAGTCTAATAAAGGAGGTAGCATTCTCATATATTTTCTTAAAATATCATAATGTATGGGATGTCTATGCCTTGTCTTTCCAGTGCCCAAAACACTGCCTTATGCTGCATGCAGTCAAATGCAGGCATAATAGCATTTTATATTCATTTGCTTTCTCCATTAGCTGTGATATTATTTGAAGGTGATCCATAGTTGAGAATCCTGTCCTAAAGCCAGCTTGCTTTTTCGGTTGATTCTCAAGTATTCTTTCTAATCTGTTAGTAATGACCCTTGTGAACAACTTATACATGTGGAACAACAAGCTAACTGGTCTATAATTTCCAATTTATGATTTATCTCCTTTCTTATGCAGCAAAATTATGATTGCATTATTCCACTCCTTAGGCATCACATGTTTCCTAATGTATTTTGTGAAGGGTCTTGCCAGTTTCTGCATCATGTCTTGTCCATCTAATTTTAACAACTCTACAGTAACTTCATCTGGTGCTTTTTGATTCTTCATTTTCTTTAATGCATGTTCTACCTCATAAGGAAGGATATCAGGTAAGTGATATCCTTCGTATGTGTTGCTAATTTGTGATCCATCTTTCCCACTATTGACATCGTTCCCTTGCTCCTTACATAATACTTTATAGTAGTCTTCTGCTATTTGAATTATGCTTTATAAGTACACCATAACTGTTCTTCAGATTCAGCATCATTTGTCTTTCTGTATTACTGCTGATTTAAGTCCTTTGTTTTCCCTTAATGCTTGTTCTACTTTTATTGTGTTAAATCTTCTTATGTCCTCTCCGAATCTCTAATGGTTTTGCATAACCAGTACACTCAATTTTGTCCTTGTCAGTGTTTATCTTGCTCTTCATTTATCATCTTTGGTTCATCATGACAAGTGTTTTTTTGACTAATTTTTTCTTCTTTTGATTTCTTTTTACCTATAGGTTTCTTGGCCTTTATCACAGAGTGACATAACTACCCATGAAATCAATGAAATCATGGCTCCAATACAGGAGAAACCAAAATTCTCAGTGTGCCTTATCACCAAAAAGAAGAGATTCTGCAGAAACATCCCACGTGCATAAAAATTTCAGGAATATTGTTAAGAGAAATATAAAGAGGGTAACCATTCCTCACCCACCCCAAAATGGCTTATCCTATTCTAGAGGTAGATAAAATACCTCAACAATAAGATTACCATATACTCAGCCCAATATCAATGGGAACAGAAACAATCAAGATAATCGCCAAAGGAGAGAACAGAGAATATCACCAGACAACAGCAGCAGATGGCAATCAACATCCCCGTGAATACAGCAGAACCATAAGACCTTCCTCCCCCACCAGATGATCAGCACAACCATCAACAAAGCAACAGCTTCAGCCCACTGACCTTCAGGCAAATCACAAGTAGTACAACAGACCTGAATACTTGTTCCTCTCCTCACAAGACCAAAGTTCCCAGGATACTGAGCATTGCACCTTCCTTCAGTTCACTGTGTGTGTGTGTGTGTGTGTGTGTGTGTGTGTGTGTGTGTGTGTGTGTGTGTGTGTGTGTGTGTGTGTGTGTGTGTGTGTGTGCGCGCTAGAATAGAAAGAAGATACAGTGCCTTTAGTTACCTCACATAATGATTATTATTTGTTAGTATATTAATAATTTTTACCATGAAAGGAGATGCAGACCTTCAAAATGTATGGCTATTGTTAACATTTCATTAAATTAATTAAATTAGTCAAATTATGGAAAACAGCAGTGTACTATGATCATTTATCAATGACTTATCAGAAGCCCACTCTGATTTGCTGTCATACCTTGATGTAGCCTCAATGTAATGAAATCCTTTTTTATTGCATTAACCATAATCTTTCATTAAAAGTTTGAGAAATCTAATTTTGGTAGTTTACCTTCCTAAATTCAAATGCTTGCAAATAATTTGTTTTAATTCTTTACTTTTCTTCAAATTCCTTTTAAACCTTAATCATAGAACTGTTATGAACATGTTACTAGAAAACTAATTTTGTTAAGGGGGGGAAAATTTATAAATACCATATAATCACTGAAGGCTGTTGTATCAGCATCTATAACTGCTATTAACTCTTTCATTGTGTAATGCATAACTGGAATGATTCTTCTCATCTGTGTGTCATATGACTCCCACTGCCTCTTGCCATATGTCATTTGACCTACCATAGCAGCTAATGCAGATCCCTGAAATTTCATACACATAGAAACATTAAGTCTTGTTTCAAAGTAGTGAAAAACTTTAGAGCAAAAAGATGAGACTTTTAAAGATTGATTCAAAAGTTAAATCTAGAAATCAGCATCCATCAAACTGTGAGGAGACATTATAAATAAATAAATAAATAAAAAAAAAAAGTGCAATTACTTAGAGGGCAAAAACTGTTAGAATAAAAGAAATAAAACAAATTTTTATTATAAAATTGCTAAGTAAAACACAGTATTTTATAATTAAACACACAAGCATACACACACTTTTACTCATACATTTAAATATGGTAACCTAAATTTTATGTTTACATAAAATTTAGGTTACATTTCCACATTTACATAAAAAATTATACATTTAGTAACTATAAACAGGGTGCTAAGCAAATATATATATAATATAAGGAGGTTATAAAAGAGGAAAGTTTGAGAAATACTGCCATGAATTAATAGAAAAATCATGGAAACTAGCCATTTTTGTATATTTAAATTGCAAAAGCATGCTTTATATAAGACATAGATAAACATCACTAGGTAATTAATTTAAATTCTCTTTTTTTTTTTGTTTATTTATAATAAAACTGTATGAGTACTTTGCACTTTCATTACCACATTATCCAAGTAGATATACTTAAAATCAATTTACATACTATTTACTTGTAAAGTGATTATTCTTCATATTTTTCTCTGCTTTATATACCTAATAAAGATATAATAAAGTATAATAATAAAGATATAATAAATATAATATTCCTTGTTTCCCATTTTTCATGAATCAATGTGTATTGCATAACGATTAAGGTAAAAACTCGCTCTCTCCATCTCTCTCTCTCTCTCAATTCCTATCATTTCTCAGAAATTTTCCATCAGCAAATGCTAACTCCCAGTTCTTCTTTTCTTAATTTAAAATTCTTAAAGTGGAAGCTAGTGGTAGTGGGAAGCACAGTGGCTTGAAGACTATGCAACTGTCAAATCCAGTTAACTTGCTCTCTAAATTTCAAGTTTGTATTTTATAATTCTGACAAAATTTATTATCAAGAAGTTTTGAATCATATGCTGCATATACACTTGACATTGGACCTTTCCCACTTTTCTGTAGATAGCTCTTGTACTCCTTTTCCAGAGTATGTTAATTTACAAATCAATCAATTGATTATGCATGTAAACACTTTACAACTCAAAATCATAATATAATGTAAAACTGAACATTAAAAAATGACTTCATTAATTTCAAGTTATTACAGTATAAATTTTTAAGCAACATTTTATACTGACATATCAAAAATAATTTGGTGTGTATGTACAGAATATACCTGTATATGCAGCATATTTTAAATATTTATAACAAGTACAGTATATCAAAAAAGTAATTAACAGTATTTAATGAAAATATAAGAAAAAGAGTACTAATATTTGAATCATTGATTTTTTTTTTATCTCAGCTCATCAAATAATTTACTAAACATCTATTCAATGAAGTAACACTAAGTAAAACACAGTTCACAATAGTGAAACTGAAGATAAGCAAAGGTACTATTAATGAGAGTCATAATTAGCAACTGATATTTGTGCTCTTTTCCCACTGAAGTTTTAGCACCAACTGCCTCATATCATCTGCAATGTTTCTGCTCCATGTTTCCATGTCATACCAAATTAGGTTGCTGTTGTTATTTGGTTTTTAGGAGCATTAGCAACTAAGGCCATATTGCTCCGGGGATATGCGGTGGTCATTCCCTGACCTTTCCGCATCCTCCATATTTGGTGGTCATGGGCTCGAACCCCGGTCTAACCAAGAAGCGTGTGCTACGCACTGCTGCTCCTGCCCACCTGGCTATGGAGGTGCCTACCAAATTAGGTGGCACATCTTCATTCTGTGTTTCATGCTTCCATTTTGTCAGTATAACATTTTAAGTTGCAATATTATTTCTTGATGTACCAAGAAATAACATAAAAATTGAATCAGTCTTACCATGTCCACAACAAAACAATGAATTTTTT
Organism: Mastigoproctus giganteus; assembly: GCF_048544385.1. Classification (NCBI taxonomy): domain Eukaryota; kingdom Metazoa; phylum Arthropoda; class Arachnida; order Uropygi; family Thelyphonidae; genus Mastigoproctus; species Mastigoproctus giganteus. Next base: position 225,776,808 of record NC_143576.1, on the reverse strand, counting down.
TCCATTTCAATAGTAACAAACAAGATTTATTTTTATTATTAATTTCCAATCAACAAAAAAATTGAGGTGAACTTTGTTTTCATAATTTAAACTGTATGGGATGATTATGGTAATATTATTACATACATGATAGTTTTATGTTCAAACTACTACTTAACATCTAGGCACACTATAGCCAGTGTAGCTTATGTGCCAATAAACACCCATAACACACACTTAACATCTCATGAGGATTTGAATAATAAATTATGAAGTATCTCATAGCTTTTGTTAATTTTGGTATATAAAATATTTAATAAATAAACTTAGTTTCACACTAACATATGCAGAAGAAACAAACATTACCATTGCAGCTACTGCAGCAGCAACAGATCCCCCACCTGGGGCTGGTGTACGTGCAGCAACAGTGTGAATGAAGCTCAAAAGAGTCTTGTTTACTAAAGTTGTACCTGGCTGATCAGGAAGCATATATTCAATAATTCGTTCTTTAGGGTTAAATGGAACTATTGAATTTAGACCAAGCCTATTGATTACCTATTAAAATAAAAAAATACATAAAAATAATTTTTCTACATATGCAGATAATTAAGTATGAAAATTAGCACAGTCTTACATATTCTACTATATATCACTTTTTTTTAAGTAAATCATGGAATCCAGCTTCATTTTAAACTAATACTAAGTAAAAATCCTTATAATCAGACTGATGCTTATAATCTGACTAGTTATGATAAAGGAGTGACTGTCACCCATTCATGTATGGAAAAATAATTACTAAAACAGATTTCAGGGCAAAATTAAAATAATTAGTGCATGATATTCAAGTAAATTGCAAAAAAATAAAATACCACTGGAAATAGGATAAAGTAAAAGAGGCTGCATAATTTAATCTCACATTATCTCTTACAAAAAACAAATACTTGTCAAAAATTAATAGCAGTAAATTCCTCTAACCTATGTGGTTGTGCTGGAGTATAAATATGACATTTTTTTACTGTGTAAGAGATAATTTGAGATAAGATATAATATCTTCAAATTCCAAAACTGTCATTTTAAACTTAAAAAAAAAAAAAAAAAAAAAAAAAAAACTGTGCATTTAGACTTACTGTTATATTATTTACATTGTCATCATTTTATAGATCTTATATCATTAATTACATTACTGGACAAAAAAAAAGTTTATATTTAATAGTAGTAGCATGTGATGCAAGAAAGCAAGTGTATGAGCTTATGAAGCAACAGTCTTAAAAAAAAAAAAAAATCACACCATTCTCTCCAAATGCCTGTCCAGTTCCTCTTTAAATTTATTTAAACTATCAACTTCCACAACGACAGATCGAAGTTTGTTTCCAGCAATTAACCACCCGCTGGTTAAAGGCAAATTTCCACACATCTATTCTACATGTCTTTTCTTAATTTTAATTTATGCCCCCTTAGGTTCGTAATCTGAACAAGTGGAAGGATCCAATCAGAATTCAGCATGCTCAATCCATTCAAGGCCTTATACACCTCAATCAAATCATCGTGCAGGTGCCTAGTCTCCAGCCACTGCAATTTGCAGAACTTAAGCCTCTCTTGGTAAGAGGATCCCTTCATTCCCCTCACCAATCTTGTTACCCTTCTCTATACCTCAAGCAAATCTACATCCTTCCTAAAATGAGGCCTCCAGACCTGTATGCAGTACTCAAGGCGTGGCCTGACCATTGCCTTATACAGAGGGACAATCACCTCCTTTTCCCTGCTAGCAAAATTCCTATATATCATTGACAAAACCCCATGACCTACCCTGGCAGCCTGTCTGCATTGCTTAGAAAACTTCATATCTGCCTGCACAATTACCCCGAGGTCTTTTCGTTCTCTTCCACTGTCAGTGTAGTACCACAGAGTTGATACGTTACTCTTCGGCACATCTGCTCAACTTTTCTAGATCCTGTTGCAGCAGCATACTGTCATTAGTGTCCTTAACAACCCTGCCAACCTTCGTATTGCCTGCAAACTTGGACATTAAGCTTGATATACCATCATCAATATCATTTATAAATAGAGAAAACAACAACAGACCCAACACCGAACCCTGGGACTCCACTAATAACATTAGTCCACGATGAGCAGTGACCACTGATTACCACTCTCTGTTTTTCTAAGAAAAGCCTTTCTAAGATCTGAATATATGATATTAAAGTTATTCTCTGCATCCGGTTCCTTTGTGACCACATCATAGTATCCAATCAAATTGATCAGGCAATACTTTCCCTTAACAAAACCATGCAGTGTCCAACCTTTAACTGAAGTCTTGTCTAGATGATCCCACAGTGCTTCTTTTACCAGTGCCTCCATTAATTTTCCTGGAACAGAAGTTAAACTAACAGGTCTATAATTACTTGTGTTGCCCTTTGATCCTCCTTTGTGAATTGTGTTGCCCTTTGATCCTCCTTTGTGAATTGTGTTGCCCTTTGATCCTCCTTTGTGAATTGGGGTCACATTTGCACATCTCCAGTCCATGGGTACCTCCTCTGAGTCCAAAGAAGCTCTCATAATTATGGCTAAGGGTTTGCTTACTTCCTTTGCTGCCTCCTTTAATATATCTGGATAGATGCCATCCACTCCAGGTGCCTTTTTTATGTTTATCTTCAACAATTTCTCCTCCACTTTCCTCTCAGTTATTACAAAGTCATCTAGCTCACTGCCAGAGTTCAATTCACCTCTGGCATTACCCTTTCTGAATAACTCCTCATGTGTGAATGTAGATGCAAAATACTCATTTAGTTTGTTAGCCACCTGAGCAGGATCATCAACAGTTGAACCATCAATATTCAGTGGACTAATCTGATTCATCCCTTTTCTTCTAGAGTTTACATAGGTAAAGAACTCTTTGCTGTTTTATTTTGCATCCTTTGCCAAAGATTTCTCATAATCTGCCTTTTCCTGCCTAATCTCCTTTTTTACCTCTGGACCAGCAGAGGCAATAGATCACCACTACAGGAGAAAAGAATAATCTACCACAATTGAGTTGCAGCCTGGCACACAAAATGTAATACTCAATCTCTTGATTACAAGAAAAGTCATGCTTCCACCACTCCATATCAAATCAAGCTGGAATGAGTCAAACAATTTGTTAAAGCACTGAATCTTCAAGTGACACCTTAAAGCATATACAATCTATGTTTCCAAAATTGTCTGATACAAAGCAGGTGGTATATTTATTGGTCCATAAGTTAAGCAGATGTTGATCTCAGAAGCGTGGAAGACATGACTGATGCCGAGCAATCATTTTTTCTTATAACAAATAGTTTTCCTGGTAACATTAAGAGTGCAATTACAAAGAACTATTTGACAAGAGGATTGAAAACTACAAAAAATGGTATGCAAAATGTCAATCAATCTATATTACTTGCAATCTCACCTGGATTTTTTAGAAGAGTATATAGAGAGATTCCACAAGGACATAGTCAATGGAGAATAGTTATTGTTGTAATAGAAATTTAATGATGGAAGGACTATTGTGTCATGCTGCAGCTGTAACTTTGAAATGATTATCAGCATGGAAAAGAAAAAGACTTAAAAGTAGTTACAATGCAACCTTGATATACTGCTTTGGATATAATGTAAGTGTGATCACGTCACCCAAGAGAGAGAAAATGCAGTTTATGGAAAAACACAAATTTCACAATGGACACTAGTAGAAGCAAACTCCCTAACTCACAGAGCAGAACTAACTACTGCAATGGTTTTGAAAGTGTGACTACTGAGCTATTGTAATCTCTTCTGTTATATATTTCCTCAATTAGACAATTAAATTTTTATTATCCAGCTTTTAATTAAAGTATTATCCAGCAGTAATTGCTGTATGTGTTCAGTTTCTCTCCTGTCTCGCCTCAATTAGAGATGCAATCAGGTGGTAGATGACTTTCATCAACCGGTGAAATACCACCACTTTGCTTATTGGAGGCTTGAAGTGGTGAAGCCCATGTTTAGTCTCTAGAGCAAAGTTTCCGGCATCCCCCTCCCCTCTCCCCATACTCCTCCTTTAACCCATGCACGGTACTAAGTACTATAGGTTTTGATACCTTTCGTGTTTGGGGTTCTCATAAAAAAAAAAATAAATAAATAAAAAATACATCAATGAGACTGCATATTGGACACTCACAAAAGCAAAACTCACAATAGCTGGTTTTCCTCTGGGAGCAAAACCAGCTACTATATTTGTCAGTCATGATATATTCAGTTATAAATTTTTGTAAACAACAGCTGTGACATTCTTTTCAAGGATGAAATTATTCTTAAAAAGGCAAAAGTGTTAAAGGCATAATGTAAAGTGCACATGAATCTATGAACAGTTTATATATTTTTATAAGTTACTGCTATTGATGGAAGTTAGTGTTCTGATAATTATACTACAGTATTGTAAAATTCACTGGTGTTGTTTATAAACTAAAGTAGTACATCCTTGAAATGTGAAGGGAATCTCTCTCCATAGTCTGATCCAAATGTAACCCAGCCATATTACACTATTTTCTATGGAAAATTATTTCTGAAATGTTGGTTTTTCTTTTTTTTAATACCCTACATATGACCACTGAACTAAGGTGGAAATTCATATGTGGTTAACTTGTTCCTTATTTCCTATTTATGCACTATACCAGCGGTTCTCAAACTGTGCACTTTGGTGCCCCAGGCTGTGAGATATTTAAAATTTTCAAGGAAAACGCAGCGATACTCTACATCTGTTGGACATCGCACGAACTACTAGCTCGAGGGAGTTCACAGTTTCAACATTACTTATTAAGTTGTTTGGACCTAACTACTTAATAAACAGAACTGTTAGGTATTTCTTTTAGTCTAGGGGTACCCTGAAAAAATTACTGAGACACTAAGGGAGTGTACATTATAGCCTAAGTCGCTGATGAACCAACAAATCTAACAAAAACAACAACTAAAGGTGCTGTGAACTGAGAAAGTTGGGCAACACCCTGCACTATACCATAAACTGAATTCCCTATTAACATACCTCATTTGGAAGTGCGAGATTCTTATAAGAAATTGACAATTTTGAAATTATTTTTTTAAGTATATGAAGCAATACTTCATATACTTAAAAATTAACATAAAAATGTTAAATATACTTTGTATATTTAACATTTTAATTTTAAACTACAGAATTATTAAAAAAAAAAAAAAAAAAAAACAACACACTGTAATGGTGTATTTGCCATTTAAAACATTTAACCTATTTCTTCCACTAATATAAAAATAATAAAACAAAAAGGAAAAAAAAAAAAAAAAACGTGCAAAATGAAATTTGCTAGAATGATTAGATTCTTTTAATCATTGTGTATTCATGTTAAAAAACTGGGAAAAAAAATGGTTATATTTTATTTTGGCCATAAAATGCTTCACTTATAAAGCAAGTATTAAAGTTGTCCCTAACACCTGCATTATATCAGTTGCACTATTCACTGGTCCATAAAAATACTCCATTTTTTTTGCTTCCTGTTAAAATTCAGGGTGTTTCTTGTAGATTTGATATTGCTGAATTCAAATGTGGCAACCATATTGCCGTAACACCCACCAATTTTAAGGGAGAAGGGATTAAAGTCAAAAACTAAGTTTCTAGTAAAAAAAAATTGCATACATTTTAAGAAAATGTACAAAATATTGAATACAGTACAAAATATTGAACAATGGCCTATTAACCTTATTCTATTTACAAAAATGTTTATCTGATAACAAAACACTTATTTTGTCATTTTTTGCCTTTTATAATCATCCATTGGTGTCCCCCGTATGAGATTCCAACAGTAGCCTGCCAACATATTTGGACTCCATTATCCCTGGAATCCTTTTTCCATTTGAGAAATATCTTGGTGAAACTTTTCACCCTATTTATTGGAGACCGCTCCGAAGTTTTCAGGAAAAAAAGTCTAAACGGGAATGTAGTTTAACATGTTACATCCCAACTTTCTGCAAATTAAATCATCCACAATTTCACTGTAATTTTGTAATTTCTCATTGCCTAAAATTTTCTGGCATACATTTTAGAATGCCTTCCAGGCTCTTATTTCTACAGCATTTAATTTTTTAGTGAATTCCTCATTTTGGAATAGCAGTTTGATTTGAGGATCCACAAAAATTCCCTCTTTTATCTTGGCCTCACTGATTCGAAGAAACTTTTACCTGAAACATAAAAATCCTTCTCCTTTTTTGTCCATATAATATTTTTATCAAAAATATGATAAAAATATCATATTGACAAAATTTTTTTATCAAACCTATATAGCTTGATGTGCAATGGAGGTAAATAGACTTTTTGACTTATCCACTTTTAAGGGAGAAGGGATTAAAGTCAAAAGCTAAGTTTCTAGTAAAAAAAAATTGCATACATTTTAAGAAAATGTACAAAATATTGAATACAGTACAAAATATTGAACAATAGACTTTTTGATGATGCATTAAATTTTTAAATAGGTTATATTTTTCTGGCCTGGTGTATTTTCTGAACAGCCTGGCCATTTTTTTAACCTGTAGTGGCAATCCTTCACTCAGCTGTCCCACTCGCATAGCAGAAGTATTTAGTGTATCCACCTTACAACCCAGTCAGCAATGCTACCACTTTTAGGTCAGCAGAGATAATCCATTTGTTTTCTTGACGGCATATTTTTTTGCAAAAGAACCTGCAGGTTCTTGTACATTTCCTTCATGTGAACTGCACGGGCAAATGGTATAGATAGATACTTATTTCCATTATGGAGTAAAACTGCTTTCAAACTGACCTTGGATGAATAAATGAAAAGCCTCCACAGCTTGGGGACGTATTCCAGATGTAACTCTAATTCCTGGATATTGTTACAATAAAACAAAGAAACATCCATGGAGTAATAAGTCATTATGTTAGATTGCCTCTTCCTATAAAAAGGCACCTTGACACCCTTTTCAAGGAGATTCCACTGCTGAAGCCGTGATCCTAGTAACTGAGCCTTGGTTTTGAAGAGGTTCTAATCGCTCAATTTTGCCTGAGTGATTAGATGCAGCTTTGCCGTATCAAGAGTTGAAAGCCTGGATCTGTATTCATTCTGGGTTCCATCTTCTGGTGACTTCTTTACCAATCCTGAATCAGAGTCAAGTCCATAAGTTTCTGGTGGCTTTGGCACTGCCATTTTGCATCATTGTGAGAAACCGGCCTTAGAGCAGAAGGTACGTTGGGATACTCTACTTTATGCTTATATTTCCCAGAATTCCCAGGTCATGCAAAAGTAACTATCATTTATGTGGTCTCAAGGTTCCTACCATATTACCAGAACAGCAAAAGGCATTGATTTATGACTACCTCTAAACCAGCCTGTTAATGTCCTTGAACGTGAGCTACAGGAAATCTTTGGTGCCCATACTTCATCTTCTACTGCAATTTTAATACCACTTCACTGCAAATGTAGCAAAAGCTATCAGATTTATTTCGCCAAGGATGCAACATATTTCATGTATGGTTGAGGTATATCCACATAAACACAATTAAGAAATTGTAGATTTTTATTTCTAATTTAAATACAGTTTACGATTTACACTTACGCACATAACACTTGTTTACAAACACTAATTCACTAAACACTTGTTCACTTTGTTCACCACTCGCTCTCTGAAACGTGCACTTTTTGAAATACGAAAATGCTTGCTTGGTGCAGAACCTGCTTGTATATATACTGGTACAGAAGTTTCCAGAAGGTTTACAATGTTTCTAGAGAACTCCACTGAAGGTTCTAAAACCTTCCAGAAGCATCCCGACCTTTCTTCCACAGGTAACGACATTCTAGAATGTTGTATAAAGCTCCTGAATGCTCTAGAAATCTCCAAAATATTGGAGATTTTGGGCATGGCTTTCAGTCATTAACCTATCTATATATTTAATACGGAAGGCAATTTCTTTTGTCAGTCAGTGTGAACGATAGGCTGGAAGTGGTCTCAAATTGAAGCTATTTCTTCCTAGGTGTGTACAAAGTTGTTAAAATTTAAAAATTCCAAATAGTTTTATTTTACGGAATGGGCCAATTTTATACTACAAATGAGAATAGTTCAACATTCACTTCATAGATGGAGCCACATGAAGATGTTAACTGTTAAACAAACAGTTGTCTACGTTGATAAGGCATTTTTTTCTGATTAAAAATTTGCACTTTAACTATTTAAATGATTAACAATTTACACGTTTGCACAATCATGTCCGTTGTTCCAAAAAAAAAAATAAATAAATAAAATAATAATAATTCTCCATTAGTGCTGCCTACCTTAAAATAAAGAACAAACCATTAAGATTTCATTGCACTGCTTGCTCACTATATGTCCCCACATTGCACACGTGAGCTCATAAAATCATTGCTATTCGTTACGCTTAATACGTTTTAAAATATTCAGACCTCATCATTTTATTATTATTAATTTCGAGTTTGTTTTTTAAGGTGAGTAATAATTTAAGCATTTAGAATTATATCACAGTCAGGAAGACGTCTGCTGCCAATGTTCTATAATTGGTCGTGTTGAACGTACCTTGCAGTGAAGATTTGCAGATACACGACTTTTCGTGTATCTGCAAATGTGTTCAGGATCGGTCTGAAATGGTGAAATCAAAGAAAATTTATAAGTTTCCTCAGATACAAGAAATGACGAAGGATTTGATGCATACTAGCTTACGACAAAACATGCACTACATTTCTTTAGAACAGCTAGAGAAAACTTTAAACTTGCATACTAATGAGGGAACGAAATTTAAAAGAGAAATTCAGGTATGCATTAGTTTCAGGTCTGTGGTTGAGAATTTTTTTAGAGAACAAAGATCCGAACTACCAAGACTAGAGTTGAAAATATTTTGGCAAACTTGAAGAAGTTGAGCCGCAACATTATTGTCACATGGTACATTTTTACACTTTCACATTTGGAAGTGTAAGGGAAGAACAGGGTGAAAGGTTTAAACAGGACATTAAACATATGGAGATGAGGTACCAGGAGAGTTAAAATGTCAATAATCAGGGCTGATATTTGCTGGATACTGAAGAAGTACTGTACAGTAGAAGCATCTGCAAGAAAACGAAAGAAACAAAACACTAATAATGAAAGTTTGACTGAGTTTTTAAAGTGAAAGGTGAGTTTTTAGTGTACTTTTTAATATTCTTCCCTTTTCAGTAGTATTTTATAGAGATGACAATGAATTGTCCAAAACTTTTCGGGAAAATATCAGGCAATAAAAACTGTGCTACCAATTACAAAATTTTGCCAAATGCGCTAAGGTAGCCTTACCACGTGTAGATTTGACTCCATCCAATTTGACTTTGCCATTCTCATTTGACGGTCTGCAAGATTAGCCCATGGTGTCTTATCAATGATACACAGTAATTTTCTAGCAGGGATAAAGAGGTGATTATCCCCTCGTATACGGCAATGGTCAGGCCACACCTAGAGTACTGTATACAGGTCTGGAGGCCTCATTTCAAGAAGGATGTAGAGCTGTTGGAACGAGTACAGAGAAGGGCAACAAGATTAGTGAATGGAACAAAGGGTTGCTCTTATGAAGAAAGGCTTACATTTTCCAAATTACAGTGTCTGGAGACTAGGCACCTGCGAGGTGATCTGATTGAGGTGTATAAAGCCTTGAATGGTTTGAGCATGCTCAATTCTGATGGGATTCTTTCTCTTGCTCAGAATAATCGCCTCAGAGGGCATAAATTCAAATTGAGGAAAGACAGATGTAGGATAGATGTGCGGAAGTTTGCCTTTAGCCAGCATGTGGTTGATTGCTGGAACAAACTTCCATCTGTCGTAGAAGTTGAACTTAAATAGATTTAAGGCAGAACTAGACAAACATTTGGAGCGAGTAGATGAGTGAAATTAGAATATATATATATTTTTTGTTTTGGCTGATGCTATATAAGCTTGCTTTCTTGCATCATATGGCCTTGCTAAAATGCTAAGAGACGGTAGTTTTCTATTCTGCTGGCTATAAATAAAAGTCAAGGGCAAATGTTTGCATACTAACCCTGTATTTAGTTATGCCAATTTTATGTAGCAACGTCTCAGGTCAGATCATTCCAGCATGTTAAGATAAGGTTATCAGAAGGGCAGAAGAATATAAAAAAATGTCGTTTTCAAAGAAGTATTATAGAGACTGTACTACATTTTGTATGTGCAAAATTGTTATGCGACATGCACATTTTGAATAATTGGAAAGATGTTGAAACAAAAGAAAATTTATAAGTTTCCTCAGATACAAGAAATGAGAAAGGATTCGATGTATACTGGCTTACCTGCTCATGACAAAACACGGACTATACTTCTTTAGGACAGCTAGAGGAAAAACTCTGCTACCAATTGCAAAATTTTTGCAATGGGTACTGCTAGAGATATTTGAAAACTGAGGGTGATGAAAACTTTCTAAGCACATATGAGTTTTTGAACACATTTCCTATGAGAATCCGTCAATTATTTCAGGGAGGAAATCAATGCTGACCAGTGTTATTTATAGATATGTGTGAATAGCTTATTTAAATTGGCACCATTTCCAACATCTTAGATGTTGAAAATGGTGCCAATAACATCTTAGATTTAGATGTTATTTAGCTGTTAGATTTCGATGCCATTAAAGTTGCAAAAGTGTTTGTACAGTTCACCCATAAAATCACTGCATTCACATGGTAGCAAGATTGTGACAGTAGATGACAGAATGACCACTGCAGATACACAGCTGTGTAGTTTTTAAAGACTAACCTGCTTGGGGATGTTTACCACACCATTTCCCAAAAGCAATCATACTGAAATTATCATTAATTGAGTATATGAAATGTATGTTAAAGGTTTAATCCATTCCTAGTCCATAAGAAGTTGAACTTTTTCACATAAAAATTGGACTTTATTAAAAAGTATCGCACAGTATGTAAATACAGTAAGTGCTGGTTATAGCGATCACTAGTTATTAGAATCGGCCACTCAATAAAATCAAATGTCAAAGAACGATACAAATCAATAAAATGCACTATACTTTCATTGTTTACTAGAATCACATTTTCGGTTATAAGAATCAATTTTGAACGCCTCTGTGATATTTTTCCAAAGCACATTTCTGGAGGTCACAACCATAAAACAATAAAAACAATTTGCAGTTTCCGGTTTATTGGGCTTTTCTGTTAGTGCAATAAATGGGTAGTAAACTCTATCTTATTCATTTGCGATAATACTAATAGCTGGAATTTGTGTTTTCGCATTATTATGGTGAAATGTGTTTCCCCTTCACTGAAATCTGCTCTTCATTTCTATATCTAAACTTCATCTCACTTATGTGTTTCGTGTTAATTCCAATTTGTGTGTAACGTGTGCTTTGTTATTGATTGACACTTATCTTTTTTACTATGTTTTAAATTTTACTACCAAAAAAAAAAAAATGTCAGTGAACAGAAAGAGAGTGAATTTGAGTGTAAAAGATAAGTTACAAATTATAGAAATGTACAATAAATTAAACTTAGGCAATGTCTCAAAGGGAAGTGGCAGTAAAATTAGAAGTGCCTCAGTCATCTTTATCAAAATTGTTAAAATCACGTCACATATTAAACACTAATGTGATTAGTGAAACCAGAAAAAGGAAGCTTGAAAGGAAATGCCAAACAGTAGATGAAGCTCTGTTTGTTTGGTTCAAACAGGCCAGCTCATTTAATGCGCCAATCAATCGTAGCATTCTTCTTCAAAAAGTTAATGATTTTGCTGAAAAACTACAAAAAGAGGTTAAGGCGACGGATGGAGAGCTGACAAGATGGAAGAAGAGGCATGATATTGTTTACAAAAAAACTTCACGGAGAAAAACAGAATTCCGATAGTTCTGCAGCTGACACTTGGTTGAAAACCTCTTGGCAAACTGTGTTAAGCACCTATAATCCTGAAGACATTTTTAATACAGATGAAACCAGGGTTGTACTACAGGGCTACCCCAGACCACTGCATGATTTTTAAAAATTCCTCTGCATCTGCAGGAAAGAAGATTAAGGACAGGATTACAGTTCTTTTAACATGCAACATGATGGGAACAATCAGGATGAAGCCGTTAGTTATTGGCAAGAATAAATCACCTAGATGTATTAAAGGAGTAAAACAGATGCCTGTTGAATATATCAATAATACCAATGCCTGGATGACAGCTTCTTTATTTGAAGATTATCTTCGTAAATGGGATTTGAAATTGGATAAGAAAACAAAAATATTGCATTGGTTTTGGACAACTGCCCAGCTCATCCAAAGTTGACTTTCAAAAACACTGAATCAGTTTTTCTACCTTCAAATACCACATCACTGATTCAACCTCTTGACCAGGGAATAATAAAAACCTTTAAGACCTTTTATAGATCGGATATGAGGCGAAGAATCATCCAGTCTATAGATGAAGGTTTGGGAACTTCATTCGATATCGCAAAGCAGATAACTGTTCTAGATGCACTTCATATGACAATGAATGCCTGGAATGAAGTTTCGAAAACCTGCATTAGCAACTGTTTCAAAAAATGTGGATTAATTATTCATGAGGGGCAACTAAGTCACGATACTGATTACGTTGAAAAGCCTAAAGACGGGTGAACAGGAGTTTAATGATTGGGTGGACATAGATGGTGATCTACAAGTTACTACAGCTTTAACAGATGAAGAAATTTCCCAGTCTATTACTGACAATTTCGTCGAGGAGGAGGAAAATGAAGATGAACCCAAACAAATTCCAGTTACAAAACGGAAAACTCGTGAAGCTATAGCCGTCCTGAGGAGAGTGTTGGAAGAAACTGGTGCAAGCAATCATGAATATAGACAGTTATACAATATTGAAAAATCTATAAATAGACTTTGTATTGATTTAAAACAATATAAATTAAGTGACTATTTTAAATTATAATCATATTACAAAGTGTTATGTTTAATTAATTAAGTATATTGATTAGTTAAGTATATATAAAGTATATTAATTAAGTATATATAAAGTATAATAATTAAGTATATTAATTAGTATATTAATTAAGCTATGTACGTAAGTATAAATTTATTTTTATTTTGCTAACCTCTGGATAAATTTATTTTTATTTTGTTCGGAACGTAAAAATCGGAAGAATATTCCGATTTTTATGTATCTTTTAATTGGTAATAAAGTGTAAATTTGTGCTTTATATCTTTATTTTTCTAGCCTCTGGATAATATTTGTCAATTTTTGCTTATTAGAATCAAAATTCAATTTGCAAACGTGATCACTATAACCGGTGCTTACTGTATTTGTAAAAAGTGTACAGTACGTATATATTTGTAAAATATATATAAAAACTTAATTGGTAAATAAGTATGCTAACACCATTAAAAAATTGTAAATATTTATGCTAACAATGTAATTAATACAGTAAATTGACAAAAAAATTAATTTAAAAATTTTAAAAATTCACTGCATAACTTTACTACATAACAATTGCATAACTTTAATGCTATCTTCACATTTTGATATAATTTCTTGCTTCGTTCACACGGCAACTGATTTTCTGCTTTAATTTTAAACTCACATTTGGGGACCTAACTTCTGGTAAACTTGAATTGGGTATTTAGTAAAATTACAGTCAGTCCTCATATAACACGTGTTTACACTACACGAATTCGATCATACACGATTTATAAATAGGGGAACAATATCTTATATAACACGAACCGAATTCGCTTATGCACGATCCGCCTTTGTGTTTACAAGAGATGGCAGTCAAACGCAGAATCACCCCAACCGAATGCAACACAATAGGAATGAAGAGAAGATTCTGAAAATGTATTTATGTTTTTTTTATAACAGTGAAGGGGAAACACATTTCACCATAATAACGTAAAAACCCACACAATTCCAGCTATCGGTATTATCGCAAATGCAATTAGATCGAGTTTACTACCAGTTTATAATAGATTCCACTAGCAGAAACCAACTGGAAATTGTTTTTATTGTTTTATGGTAGTAACCCCCAGAAATGTGCTTTAGTAAAATGTGAGGTGTTAATAGTGTACCTCTGCCTTTACGATGTTGTTTATTCAGTTGCTACATGCACGCAGCTTTGTTTATGTGTATCAAGCGTGCCTCCTTGTTTTGTAATTGTGCTTTATTCCCTAAAAATGAGTAAAATACTTAATTAAAAAAGGTGAAATGGAAGTGTCCTGGTGAAGACACTGCAGATTCAGAGAGAAAAAGAAAAGCAATATCGATAAACAGAGGCGGACTGAGTCAAAAATTCTTACCCCGGAAAATTTATAGCAGCCTCATACTAGCGTTTATGGCCAAAATCACACCGGCCTCCGGCCCACCGGAGTTTCCCCGGCAAGGCTTATGGTCAGTCCGCCTTTGTCGATAGAGAAAAAAATATGAAATTGTGAAACGCTTTGAGCGAAATTAAAGACCATGTGATATTGCACATGCTACAGGCCTAAATGAGGCAACACCGAGAATTAGAAAGATGCATAAAAACAACTTTCATAGCAGGAACACTTAAAGTGTGATTAAAATTCATTAGATCAAGACACAAAGAATTGTAAGAGATGGAACGGCTATCGTCTGTTTCGAGAGAAAATCAAACAAAAAACAAGTCTGCTTACGACAGAAGCAAAAGAATTAGCAATATTTTTTACGTAATAGTCGTAATAAAATATTTACGTATTTTATTACGATAATTTATTGTGTTTGGTAATGTTTTGGTTACAAATGTGTGTGTTCAATCTTGGGTGGACGGCACCTAACCCTATTTTTCCCATAGGGCCTGTTGTTTATATTGCACGATTTTGCATTACACGAGGGTTTCTAGGAACACAACTATCGTGCTATACGAGGACTGACTGTACAACATATCGAAAATCAAATACAAAAATCAGAGAGAGAGAGAGAGATTTGCAATGAATTACAACAAAATTATGAAAAGAGAGAGATGTCTACACTGAAAAGGCTGAATACATAAGGAGAGATGACTAAGCACTGATAAATGTGAATGCATTACTGCAGACTGCTGTGATTGACTGAAAATAACACCCAAATATGATTATTCCAATATCATTAATCTTTATATCTGAATGGATTTCACTGTTGCTTGGCTTAGCTGAATTAAAACTTCTCTCACAAAAGAGTGCAGGATGTAATGTGCACCCATAGCATATTTGAGATACACAGTTAATAGCATGAAGTAAAAAAAAAGGGGGAGGGGGGGATGGAGTTGAAGGTAGAATAAGTTAACACAGTTTTCCTGCTAAAATTAGAGGTCAAACGAAAATAATTGAAATTGCCTATTGGTAAAGGTAAAGTGCAGCCATTATCAACCCACTGCAGGATGGAAGCCTCCTCAATAATTCATGCTGAGGGAAATGGACATAATCTGCCACACTGGTCCAGTGTGGGTTGGCAGATCGACCAAATTTAGCAGCCAGGGGCTTGAACCCCAGTTTACTCAAAGAGCGTGTGCTACTGCACTCCTGCTCCTGACCACTTGGCTATGGAGGCCTATAGGTATACACTTATTAACATAGATATTTTAACCCCATTTAGGAACACTGGAATACTACACTCTCTCCACATTGTCAGAATAAACTGAATGCATATAACTGATTTTAGTCTTGTACGTTTATGGAAGTATGTTCTTTTGGAAGCACTACATTGGCCACTGCTGATGAATAGCTAAAGGTATTAATTAAAGTTTCTTGCTAGATACAAGAAAAAAAAAATTCAAATCAAAAGTGAGATATAAATATGGGATTATATTTAGCTGCCTGATGAACGTCTGTGAGATGGAAATGCATATTGTGAAAGATGGCTAATCTAACTAACATAACAGTAATATATTTTGTGTGAAATTTCGAATTCTAAATGCATTGATGAAACATTTGACTTTGTTGAGAGAGTGACTGTTGCTTAATTCTGAGTATATGTTATTACCAGTTAAAGTATTTCTGAAAGTATTTTTAGCAGTCAGGGGCTTGAACCCCAGTTTACTCAGCGCTTGTGCTACTGCACAAGCGCTGAGTAAACTGGGTAAACTCCTGACCACTTGGCTATGGAGGCCTATAGGCATACACTTATTAACATAGGTATTTTAACCTCATTTAGGAACACATTGCATGTCAAGTTTTTCAGCATAAATAATTATACGTTTTAAAACTAATGTGTGTGTGAACTATATTCCTTTTCTTGCTGCAGTTAGATAAGAATCATCTCTAACCTGAACCAGTGCATTTGGAAAATAAGATAAAAGGGGAAACCATGAACATATTTATTAAGTTACGGCTATTTATTTTTTGTTACTTGGCATAGAAGGAAAAGATCAAAAATTTTTTTTGTTACTTGTCCTTGAGAAGTGCTAATACTAAATCAAAGGGATGACACATTAATCAGTGACAGGCTGCAGATACAGATAACTACAATGTCACACACGGTTAAAAATGCTGTTAACAGGCAAAAAAAAAAAAAACCCGCACTGTATAGCAATTTATGGATAGCAGCCACCAACAACTGCTCCAATAGCATCAGCAAATATTCTTGCATCCCTTCTATTTAAATATATCCCATCCCTGTAAAAATAATCTCTCCTGTTAACAAGCACAGACCACACTGAGAAAAATCTACCTCATGTGCCTTTCACAGAATCTCCAGGATTGAAATGATTGACAAGGCTCTCATCATGTTCTCCCTCCTATCATGTCTGGTCAGAATTGCAGACACTCAACTTTTATCCTAACTCATGACTTTTTTTGATATTTCCCTGTACTTGTTAAGTAAATCCTTATATCACCTACTCTTAATATCATTAGCATCAATGCATACAAAATAGCACCTTTTGTTCCAGCTAACACATCCTATTCCACCTATTCTTTTTACAAAACATTTCTCTGCCAATAAGAGCCACTGACAACAGCTACCTTCTGAGGGACCAGCACACCATGGAGAATCTCACTGTCTTGTGTTGCATGAGTGCAGTGTCCAGTATTGTGCTTGGTAGCTGAGTGCTAATTTCTTTGAGGGCATCAACCCTGTTCCTCAATCCCTCACATAAGCCTATCAGAACATGACTTGGCGCCTAAGTTCCTCACAGTCTCTGCAATAAATATATGAAAAGACATCCTTCTTGGCTGCATCACGTCCCACTACAGATAACGTTGCATAAAAGCCCACAATTAGCACAAAATGTAGCTGTGATTCAAAGAAAATTGTCATTGACAGTTCTTTCCTGAGCCAAAGCATACATACTATTTTGAGCTTTTTGTTTTGCTGCTGTTGTTCAAGGCACGATTCTAGTTTAAATTTAATTTAAAATTACTAGATAAACTAAGAGGCAAGAGTATAACAACCCGTGATATTACTAGATATCCCTTGTCGTGGAAGTTGATAGCCTAAATAAGTTTAAGGCTCAGCTGGACAGGTATTTTGAATGAACAGAGGGGTGAAGTGGAAGTGGTTTCTTTTTTTTTTTTTTCTTTTTTTGGCTGATGCTGCATAAGCTTGCTTTCTTGCATCAAATGCCTCTACTAATGCTAATGCTAGATTTTTTATGTGGTATGTGCTATGCTATTATGTTTCTAAATAACACTACCGACTTTCTAATTTCTTAGCTAAAAATAAACAAAAAAATGCTAATTTATGCGATTAACATTTTTATTTACTGCAATTAAAACACTACAATTACAACTATAAGCCACTGCTCTACAAGTTAATAATTATGAGATACAATATTTGTGCCAAAATCACCGATAACAAAGGCTCTAATTTACTAAATCCTTAGCTAAATTTAAAAATAAGCTAAAAATGTGACTAGGACTATTAAAATTATTCATTGAACACAATTTAGAATGTTAAGTAAAAAAGAAAAAAAAAAAAGAAAAAAAAAAAAAGGCAAAATTTTCCAATCCAGCACTGAATTTTCCAACTTCACTGGTTGTAAAATTTAACTAATTTAACGAAGCATTAGATACTACTGTAAGGAACATAAAAATAATAATAATAAAACTAGGGAGACAGTTTATTTTATTTATGTTTTATTTTTTAACAGCTTTGTTTCCTTGCATCACTCTGCAATTTTAATAATAACATTTACTCAATTAAAATAAATTAGTTAATCTAAATGCTACATAAAAAAGTACCTATTTCAAAATAAAAATAAAACATATTCGGTAAGTAACCAGTAATACAAATAAAAATACTCAAAAATTAAGAAACAGAAATACAGCAGATACATACATACATACCAAATGTATTTTCTGGTCATCTTCTAGAATGAAAAGATTTTCCTTTTGAATAAAATGTTCAGCTGCCTGTAACATGGCACGTAATGGAACAAGTCCTACAATCTGGGAGCCTGTTACTGCCAATTTCAAGTCTTTAGAATCTTTACAAACCTATAACAGATTGAAAACTGTTATTATAACAATAACTTAATTCTTTACCTGGGTCAAAATTTTAAATACTAAAAATGGTACTCCACCTATTAATAATCAATAACATGCTTTATAAATAGATAGTATTATAGTATTAGTAATGGCTGCATGGTGCAAGAAAGCCTATGGCTTATGCTGCACCAGCCAAATAAAAAAATAAATAAATTAAAAAAAATAATAAAAAACCCCGAATAAAACAATGATAAAAAAATAATAAAAAATAATAATAATTAATAAAAGAAAAGGAAATTAAACCTATCATCCTATGCGCTTCCCTAACCCGAAGGTCCTATCCAGATGACCTTTGAATTTCTCCAAACTGTCAGCCTCTACCACCCACGTAGGCAACTTATTCCAATAATTTATAACTCGCTGGCTAAAATAAAACTTCCTGCAGTCCAATCTAAACATTTCCCCCCATAACTTGAATTTATATCCCCTAGTTCTAGCATCTTTTATAATCTTGAAAATTTCACCCTCATTCATTTTACTGATGCCTCTCAGAGCCTTAAACACCTCAATCAAATCTCCTCTAAGGTGTCTAGTTTCCAAACTCTGCAACTCACATATTCAAAGTCTTCCTTCATAAGGATGCCCTTTTGCCGATCTCACCAGGCGAGTTACCCGTCTTTGCACCCTTTCAAGAAGCTCTATGTCTTTCTTTAGGTGGGTCTCCATACTTGAACACAGTATTACAATTGTGGTCTAGCAAAAGCCTTATATAATGGGATTATCACGTCCCTATCTCTACTTGCAAAAGTTCGATAGATCATCGATAGGACACCATGGGCCTTCCTTGCAACCTTGCTCAGAGAATTTCATGTCTGACCGTATCGTAACACCCAAGTCCCTTTCCTCCAGTACTGGGTTTAGTTGAACTCCACCAAGTGAATACGTTATTTTGGGATTACTGTTTCCCAAGTGTAATACCTTACTTTGTTGGATTAAAGCATGGCTACCATTTTTCTGACCATTCCTGAAGTCTATCTAGGTCTCTCTGAAGAAGCTAGGCTTGACAGTGATCATTAACTACTCTACCAATTTTAACATCTGCAAATTTAGACATCATGCCCTCTATCCCTTCATCGATGTCGTTTATGGAAATTAAAAACAACAGTGGTCCTAATACTGATCCTTGGGGAACCCCACTTCTTACATCAACACAATCTGAGGAATAGCCATTTATCACAACCTCTGCCTAATGCCCTGAAGCCATCCTGCTATCCAGCTAAGGATTTTCCCAGTGATTCCAACCTGTTCCAGCTTATAAAGCAACTGCTCATGTGGGACTGAGTCAAAAGCTTTGCTGAAATCAAAATAAACAATGTGGAAATTATTCCCTAAATCCAGTTCGTGAGTGACCCTTTCAAAATAGCAAACCAGATTTGTTAAACATGATTTTCCTTTTACAAAACCGTGCTGAGTATCCTTGAGAATTTCAATTCGATCCAAATGATCCTGAATTCCACCCTTGATCATTGCCTCCATGATTTTCCCTACCACTGAAGTCAGACTGACAGGTCGATAATTTCCCACTTCACTCTTGGAGCCACCCTTATGTATGGGAGATACATTGGCACTTTTCCAATCCAAGGGAATCTCCCCAGAGTCTAGTGATGCTTGCATAATTAGCCTCAATGGTTCAATGCACTCACTTGCCACCTCCCTTAAGATTATAGGGTATATTCCATCAACTCCAGGAGCCGTACTGGCCTGTAGGCTCGGAAGTTTTTTCATTAAATAATCTTGCGAAATTTCAATATCATTAATTACATATTTTTCAACTTCGCTCCCACAATTTCCCATTGCCACAAAAGGTTTTTCATTTGTAAATATCGATGCAAAATAACTGTTGAGTTCATCTGCAATGGCAGCTGGTGTATTTAATACTATCCCCTTTCCCTTACGTAAAGGTCCGATCTGGTTTGTCCTGCCTGCTCTTCTTGGTATTTATATATGTGAAGAATTCCTTATCCCCCCCCACCTATTTGCTCTGTTTGCTAGTGATTTCTCATAAACTGCCTTGGCCTGTCAAACCTTTATACAGCAAGCCCATCACAGCACATGGCTAGGGGCAGGTAAAAATACAAAGGAAATGACATAAAATAATCGAGTATATGTACATAGCAGATTTTATATAGATATTAACAATGACTAGGAATTTTAGTTATGAATTTAAAAAAAAATTGCAGAACAGGACATTTGGCTTTCAGTTGCAATTACTGGGTTGGATTATTTTTCTTCATTTCATCGGAGATCTGACTTCTGTAGGCTTAAGTGTTGATTAACCTGTTGCAATCAATGTTGTGATGATTTATGAGGTGAATGGATGCATTGGGAAACATTCTGTCTATTTGTTTGAGCCTGGAGAGGTTGGATTTGAATCGCTGGTTTCTTGAATTTTCCCTGTTAGGGGCAGCTATTATATTGGTTAAGTTTGGTGAATCGCATGCAGAGATGATTAACTTTGCAAGGAGCATGACTCCAGACTCGTTGATCATCTGTTGCAGAGGCTTTATTTTTAGGTTTTTATAAAGCTGTTGCCTGGATATTGTATGAGGAAAACGAAGCTTACTATTGAGCCATCTAAGAACCCAATATTCTTGGGCAAGGAATTTCTTGACGGTTACTTGAGGAGCATGAGACCAGATTTCAGAAGCATAGGACAGAATGGGAAAGATGCATCTTTGAACATTCTTAATGACTGTTTTTCTGTCTTGAATCGCTGCTATTACAAATGTATATCAAAATAACATTACATTAAAGGATTTGGACTAACATGCTAAAATTATTGTCTATTATAACATATTAATATATATATATATATATATATATATATATACACACAGTGGAACTTCTCTATTGGGAACTTCTATTTAACAAATTTCGCTATATTACGAATTTTTTTGCAAAACACTGCACCTTGAAATGAAATTACATGTAAAATTAACCCCATATAGAGAAGTGTTAATCTCTCTATAACGAATTTTTAAAAAAAATTAGCAAAAGAATTTTTTAAAGATTTTCAAGCATTTACCACTAAACAGCCGCTCAAATATAATATGGCCTTCTTCCCTCCGAAATTGCCCATTAGCATCTAGAATTAACCATCCTTTTAGTGAACACTTTTTTTTTTTTTTTTAGGAGCATTAGCAACTAAGGCCATATTGCTCCAGGATATGCGGTGGTCATTCCCTGACCTTTCCGCATCCTCCGTATTTGGTGGTTCACTTGTGGCCACTGATGCCCATAGGGGGGGTTGTTTCATTTTTGTTACAGTTACAAAACCAAATGGGTTTTCTTAAAAGTGGTCATGAACTTTGCAATAAACAGGGCAGATTTGTAAATTGATGCTGGCTAAGGGGAAAACAAAATTTTCTGCGGGCAAACCTTTAGCGCACTGCGGCGGCAATACATAGAATGGTTCGATAGTTTGTTTCTAGTAACGCCTATTGAGTGACATTCGCTTCTCACCTCAAGCGTACCACGTGACCTTAATGTCAATCATTATATGATAGTTTTTGTATGTCCCTTCTCATTTAACTGGACTCACAGTAGATGGTTTTCATGAAATGTTTTTCAATTTTGCTCTTTTAGAATGATTTGTCATCAATTACATAGCCTATATGCTCATTTTTAAAAATGTTTTTTTTCTGAAAAGCAACATACATTAACCATAAATTTTCTTTTATGTATATATGAATGAAAGCAGAATAAAAGGAATTCACAGTCATTTATTTCTTCAAAGTGATCGATAGGAAAGGTCACATAATACTGTTGAACTGACAATCGAATGTCATTAAGTATGCGAGTACTAGCAATTCACCATATGGCCAGCACAGCGAAGTTTGTGGTGGTGGCTACGTGGTGTATGTAACGGCAGTGAACTGCAGTCGAGTAATTTTTACAGTTGCGGAAACAATATCGAAGAGAAAGTGTTTAAGTATTAATGATAAGGTCAAGATTCTTCATGATATTGACCAGGGTTTTAAGAAAAAAGATATTGCAGAGAAATATAGCATACCTGCAAGCAGTTTATCTACGATTTTAAAAAATCGAGAATCAATTTTAAAAGCAATTGAAGGAGGAGCAAGAAGCGAATTAAGTTATGTATATACAATGTTGATAAAGCTGTTCTAAAATTTATGCAAATGATACATGAAAAGAATATACCAATATCAGGTCCAATAATTAAGCAACAAGCTCTGAAATTTGCAAAGTCCCTTGGACATACAGAATTTAATGCAAGCACTGGGTGGTTAGATAAATTTAAGAAGTGCCACAGAATTGTGGAAAAGGTTATTTGTGGAGAAAGTGTTAATGTAGGTGAAAAAGATTGCAACAGTTGGAGAAGCAACAGCTTAAAGATGATTTTGGAAGAATATGAACCTAAGATGTTTTTAATGCTGACAAAATGGATTTATTCTTTAAATGTTTACCTAATAGAACACTTGCTTTTAAGGATGATAAATGTTTTGGCAGAAAACAAAGAAAGAATCACTGTGCTAGTTGGAGCCAATATGACAGGAAGTGAAAAATTAAGACTTTTAGTCATCGGAAAATCAAAAACCCTAAGATGTTTTAGAGGCACAAAAATCACTGGAAGTTTACTACACCTTTAATAAAAAAGCGTGAATGACAAGTGATATTTTCGAAGAATGGATATTAAAACTAGACAAATGTATAACAAAATAAAAATCGTGTTAAGTACTGACAACTGTCCAGCACATCCTGCCAGTATTTCTGCCAAACTTAAAAAAGTGTGAAGTTGTTTTTACCACCAAACGTAATGTTAAAACTCCGGCCAATGGACCAAGGCATTATTAAAAATTTTAAATTTCATTTTTGAAAGAGAAGAATAATAAAGATTGTCAATGTGTTACAAGAAAATAAAAACTTGGAGGTTACAATTAACCTTAGAGATTGCATCTCTGAACTGGCAAAAGTTCAGTCAATGTCAGCAAATACGCTATTCAAAATTGTTTTTCGAAAGCGGGATTTGCATTGAATACAGAAGTCGGAGGACAGCCGGACGAACAAGATGAACTGCAGCTTTCACAACTGAAAAACTTTTGGACATTATTACAATTGTCCAGAAACATCGAAAATGATATAACACTGGATGGCTATATTTATGTAGATCAAGATCTGACTACAACAGAACATCCAAACGAAGATGAAATACTGCTGAACAGTGTTAGATGTGACCATGATTACAAAGACATTAATGATGTCGCTGAAGACTCATCAGAACAACCCATAGAAAAGCCAATTTGCGAAGAAATGATTCCCGCTTTTAAAACAGTTCGTCTGAGTCTACCATTTTGTGAAAATGTTCCTAATAATGTTTTTAATGCTCTGAATAAATGTGAGGTTCTATTTGGGAATCAGACATTTTTTAATTGTACTGTGCAAATGAAAATTACTAATTTTTTTTAATTTGATGCTTACCGGAAAAAATTGTGTAAATGTAATTTAAATAAGTATGTTTTTTAAATAAAATACATTAAAAACAAAATGTATGTTCATTTTCATATTCTAATTAGATAATAATTTCCAATAAAAAAAGATATTCTCTGTATAACAAAATTTCTCTATAAAAATTTTTTCGCTGGATTTATCAAATTCGTTATAGGGAAGTTTAGCTGTATGTATGTATGTATGTGTGTGTGTGTGTGTGTGTGTGTATATATATATATATAGTAGGTTTATATAACAGTTAAGAAGCAAAATAAGCAGAAAAAGGGAAATAACAAAAGTTATAGTATGTCTAATGCTCCAAAACGTGCAGTGCAGCAGTAGAGGAAGCAAAAGGGTATAAATAATGTGTGGTTTGTAGAATAAATAAAGTGTCTGTGAAAATGGAAATGAAAAGTACACAAGGTGCCAGAACTAAGAGAAGTTTAGGGGATAGTAGAAATGAATGCTCCGTCTATCCTTAATCCTATCGCTATTTTCTCCTTCTTTTGAACATCTTTTCTCCTATACCATATACCATTTTGTTGTTTCCACAACAAAAGATGGAAGTCTGTTCCACCAAACACCCACCCGCTGGCTAAAGGCAAAATTTCTGCACATCTATTCTAAAACTGCCTTTCCTCAATTTGAATCTAGGGCCACCTCAGGTTCTTAATCTGAGCAAGAGGAAGAATCTCATCAGCATTCAGCTTACTCATTCCATTCAAGACCTTACACACCTCAATCATAACACCTCGAAAGTGCCTACTCTCCAGGTGCTTCAATTTGCAGAATTTAAGCCTTTCTTCGTAACAGCACCCCTTCGTTCCCTTCACCAATCTAGTTGCCCTTCTTTGCACTTCTAGCAAATCTACATCTTTCCTAAAATGATGCCTCCAGACCTGTACACAGTACTCTAGATGTGGCCTGACCACTGCCTTGTATAACGGGATAATCAACTCCCTGTCCTTGCTAGCAAAATTCCTATATATCATTGACAAGACTCCATGACCTGCCTTGGCAGCCCATCTGCACTGCTCAGCGAACTTCATGTTTGACTGCACAATTACCCCAAGGCCTTTTTCACTTTCCACTTCCCTGAGTGTAGCACCACACAGCTGGTATGTTTCTCTTGGTTATTGCTACCCATATGCAGTACTTTGCATTTCTCAATGTTAAACTTCAGTTGCCACTTCTCAGCCTATTTTCCCAACTTATCTAGATCCAGTTGGAGTAGCATACTGTCTTTACTGTCGTTAACAACCCTGCCAACCTTTGTATCACCTGTAAACTTGTACATTAAGCCTGATATACCTTCATCAATATCATTGATAAATATACAAAACAATAATGGGCCCAGCACCAAACTCTGGGGAACTCCACTAATAACATTTGTCCATGAAGAGCAGTGTCCATTGATCACTACTCTGTCTTCTCCCATCTCGACCATCCCTTTATCCATTGTAGCCACTTACCCTTAATGCCATACCTCTCCAATTTGTACAGCAGTCTTCCATGTGCAACAGTATCAAAAGCTTTCCTGAAATCCAAGTATGTGATATCAAAATTATTTTTGGCATTCAGTTCCTTTATGACCACATCATAGTATCCAATCAACTTGGTCAGACAAGACCTCCCTTTAACAAACCCATGCTGTGTGTTAACTATTACTGCAGTCTTGTCTAGATGATCCAGCAATGCTTCTTTAACCAGTGATTCCATTATTTTCCCTGGAAGTTAAACTAATTACTTGTGTCTATAATTACTTGTGTCACCTTTTGAAACCCCTTTGTGAATTGCTGATATATCTGCACACCACCAGTCCATGGGGACCTCCCCTGAGTCTAAAGAAGTTCTCATAATTATGGCTAAGGGTTTGCTTACTTCCTTTGCTGCCTCCATTAATATAACTGGATAAATCCCGTCGACCCCAGGTGCCTTTTTTATGTTTAACTTCAACAATTTCTCCTCCACTTTGCTCTCAGTTATTACAAAATCACTTAGCTTCCTGTTAGAGTTTGATAAACTTCTGGCACTCCTCTCATTGAATAACTCCTCATGTGTGAATGTAGAAGCAAAATACTCATTCATTTTATCAGCTACCTTAGCATTAGTAGAGGCATATGATGCAAGAAAGCAAGCTTATGCAGCATCAGCCAAAAAAAAAAACTCCCATTTCACTCTTCCGTTCGTTCGAAATACCTGTTCAGCTGAGCCTTAAATTTATTTAGGCTATCAACTTCCACAACAAGGGATGGGAGCCTGTTCCACCAACCAACCACCCACTGGCTAAAGGCAAATTTCCACACGTCTATCCTACATCTGTCTTTCCTCAATTTGAATTTATGCCCTCTCAGGTGATTATTCTGAGCAAGATTAAAAATCCTATCAGCATTGAGCATGCTCAAACCATTCACGGCTTTATACACCTCAATCAGATCACTTCACCGGTGCCTAGTCTCCAGATACTGTAATTTGCAAAACTTAAGCCTTTCTTTGTAAGAGCAACCCTTTGTTTCATTCACTAATCTTGTTGCCCTTCTCTGTACTCGTTCCAGCAGCTCTACATCCTTCTTGAAATGAGGTCTCCAGACCTGTATACCGTACTCAAGGTGTGGCCTGACCATTGCCTTATACAAGGGAATAATCACCTCCTTATCCCTGCTAGAAAAATTCCTGTATATCATTGACAAGACACCAAGATAACTGGATAAATCCCGTATATCTGCCTGACCAATTAACCCCAGGTCCTTTTCATTCTCTACCACTGTCAGTGTAGCACCACAGAGTTGATACATTGCTCTGGGGTTACTGTTTTCCATATGTAGTACTTTACATTTGTCAATGTTAAACTTCATTTGCCACCTCTCAGCCCATCTGCTCAACCTTTGCAGATCCTGTTGCAGCAGCATACTGTTAGTAGTGTCCTTAACAACCCTGTCAACCTTTATATCATCTGCAAACTTGGACATTAAGCTTGATATACCATCATCAATATCATTTATAAATACAGAAAACAACAATGGACCCAACACTGAACCCTGAGGGACTCCACTATATAACATTAGTCCACGATGAGCAGTGTCCATTGATTACCACTCTGTCTTCTGCCCCTCAACCATCCCTTTATCCATAGCAGCAATTTGCCTCCAATTGTGCAGCAGTCTTCCATTTGCAACAGTATCAAAAGCCTTTCTGAGATCCAAATAAATAATATCAAAGTTATTCCCTGCATCCAGTTCTTTTGTGACTGCATCACAGTATCCAATCAAATTAGGCTAGACTTTCCCTTAACAAAACCATGCTGTGTCCGAGATTTAACAGAAGTCTTGTCTAGATGATCGTGCAGTGCTTCTTTAACCAATGCCTCCATTAATTTTCCTGGAACAGAAATTAAACTCACAGGTCTATAATTACTTGTGTCAGCCTTTGATCCTGCTTTTTTTTTTTTTGGTAGTTGTTGGCGCATCGGCTTCTGTGGCCATAATGCACCTCTCAAGGTTTTTGCAGTACTTTCATCCAAGCCCAAGGCAGGATTCGAACCCAACCCACGACCTTTGGGTTGCCAGGCAGGCACTGTACCCACCCGGCTAACCCGGTCGGCACCTCCTTTGTGAACTGGGATCACATTTGCACATTTCCAGTCTATGGGTACCTCCCCTGAGTTCAAAGAAGCTCTCATAATTATGGCTAAGGGTTTGCTTACTTCCTTTGCTGCCTCCTTTAATATAACTGGATAGATCCCGCCCACCCTAGGTGCCTTTTTTATGTTTATCCTCAACAATTTCTCCTCCACTTTCTTCTCAGTTATTACAAAATCATCTAGCTCACTGCCATAGTTTACTTCACCTCTGGCATTCCCCTTCCTGAATAACTCCTCATGTGTGAATGTAGATGCAAAACACTTGTTTAGTTTGTTAACCACCTCAGCAGGATCATCACCAGTTGAACCGGTCAATATCCAGTGGATCAATCTCATTCATCAATTTACTTCTAGAGTTTACATAGGTAAAGAACTCTTTTCTGTTTTTCTTTGCATCCTTTGCCAAGGATTTCTCATAATCTGCCTTTGCCTGCCTAATCTCCTTTGTGATTTGGTTACAGACCAGCTTATATCTATCATAGGCTTCCATGTCACCCATCAATTTATATGTATCCCATGCATTTTTCTTCTCTGCCATATGTCTCATTAGTTCATCTGACATCCATTTAGGCCTAAACCTTGAACAATATTTCTTAGATGGTATGTAAAGCCTAGTAGCTTCCAAGATAAATTCTTTGAATGCTTCCCATTTTGAATTTGCTGTTGGTAACATCATCAGTTGGTCCCACTGTATAGAATTTAAATACTGTCTCAGACCATCATAGTCACCTTTACGAAACAAAAACCCTTCCCTTTACCCCTGATGGTAGTTACCTCTTTGAGTAAATCCCACTTCAGCACACTGTGATCACTGCCACCTAGTGGTTCATTTATCTGCAGATTCTTAATGCATGAAGAATCACTACTGATAATCAGATCAAGAGTATTACTCCCTCTAGTTGCCTCCCGAACATGCTGATGTAGAAAGCAATCATCCAATAAATCCACAAAAGCCTTGCTAGTGTGTGTGAGTGACCAACACACAAATTCCAGTCAATATCCTACATTATAAGACTCTCTCATTTACTGGCCCACTCTATTTCTCTGTACAGTTTCTTATTATACTCATCAGAGTTATTAGGCCTATAGAACACTCTACTCTCAATTTTGATCTTCCAATGCTTATGTCACACCAAACTGACTTGACACTGCACTGTCCAGCGATGTCGACCAGCTTCACTTCCTTGGATTTTATGTGTTTCTTAACTAATAGCATAACCCCTCCTCCCTTTCTATCCTGTCCATCCTTTCTGTACATATTTTAATCCCCACATTCCAGTTCTGCATTCCTTATATCTGTGTGACACCATGTCTCTGATATCCCAACAATATCTGCCTTTGATGTTTTGAGCAATACCTCAAATTCACCAAATTTATTTACCAAACTCCTAACATTGGTGTACACGCAAGTATACATGCACCTGTTCCTATTCTTAGCTACCCTAACACAACCCATATGTTTACTCGTACCGCAATGACTCCCAGCAGTCTCAGAAATACTCTGCATCTTGTTTTCCAGGCTGCTGCTCATTCCAATAGAAGCAGTGCAAGAATCACTTTCACCTCTTCCAGTGGCTACTGTTAATCTATTAGTCCTTGTATCCCCCCCAAGCTAGCAGTTTTCCGACGCACCTAACACTTCCTCGATAGCATTAGCAAATATTCTTGCACTCTTTTTATTTAAGTGTATCGCAACCCTGTAGAAGAAGTCTCTCCTGTTAACAAGTACAGACCAGGCTGAAAAAAAAATTCTACTCCTTGAGCCTTGCACAATCTTTCCAGGGCCGAATTGATCGACAAGGCTCTCATCATATACTCCCTCCTATCATGTCTGGGCAGAATTGCAGACACTTTCAAATTAACCCCTAATTCACGGCTTTTTTTCAACAGTGACCTATACTTGTTAATTCCTCCGGTCTCCTAGTCTTATGATCAGCTATAGTCAACATCAACCCATCTATGTTAAGTGGACCAATCTCATTTATCCCTTTCCTTCTAGAGTTTACATAAGTAAAGAACTCTTTGCTGTGCATCCTTTGCCAAAGATTTCTCGTATAATCTGCCTTTGCCTGCCTAACCTTTTTTTTGGTAGTTGTTGGCGCATCGGCTTTTGTGGCCATAATGCACCTCCCAAGGTTTTTGCAGTACTTCCATCCAAGCCCAAGGCGGGATTCGAACCCAACCCGCGACCTTTGGGTTGCCAGGCAGGCACTGTACTCTCCCGGCTAGCCCGGTCGGCTCCTCCTTTGTGAATTGGGGTCACATTTGCACATTTCCAGTCTATGGGTACCTCCCCTGAGTTCAAAGAAGCTCTCACAATTATGGCTAAGGGTTTGCTTACTTCCTTTGCTGCCTCCTTTACCCACCCGGCTAGCCCGGTCAGCCTGCCTAACCTAATTTGTGACTTGATTACAGACTAGCTTATATCTGCCACAGGCTTCGGTGTCACCTGCTAATTTATATGCATCCCATACATTTTTCTTTTCTTCCACGAGCCTCATCAATTCATCTGACGTGCATTTAGGCCTAAACAGTATTTCTTAGTTGGAATGAAAAGCCTAGTAGCCTCTATAATTAAGTCCCTGAAGGTCCCCATTTAGAATTCAACATTGGCAACATCTTCAGTTGATCCCACTGTACAGAATTTAAAAACTGTCTCAGACCCTTGTAGTCACATTTACGGTGAGCAAAATTCCTTCCCTTTAGCCTTGATGGTAGTTACATCTTTAAGTAATTCCCACATCAGTACATTGTGATCACTGTTACCAGTGGTTCCT
This sequence comes from Mastigoproctus giganteus, assembly GCF_048544385.1. Lineage (NCBI taxonomy): Eukaryota > Metazoa > Arthropoda > Arachnida > Uropygi > Thelyphonidae > Mastigoproctus > Mastigoproctus giganteus. The sequence goes on along the minus strand of NC_143576.1, from coordinate 225,746,496 downwards.
TTATCTGCAAATTCTTAATGCATGAATAATCACTGCTGATAATCAGATCAAGAGTATTACTCCCTCTGGTTGCCTCTCAAACATGTTACTGTAGAAAACAGTCATCCAATAAATCCACAAAAGTCTTGCTAGTGTGCGAGTGACCAATCCACAAGTTCCAGTCAATATCTGTAAAGTTAAAATCCCCCATTATAAGACATTCTGATTTATTGGACCACTATTTCTCTGCACAATTGCTCATTATATTAATCAGATTCATTAGGCCTATCATCATCAGTCATTTTCAATCCACTGCAGGATGAAGGCCTCTCCAGCAACTTTCCAGTTCCTTCTGTTTTGAGCACTGGCCATCCACTTACTAAGGAACTGGATGCAAAAAATAATTTTGATATCATATACTTGGATTTCAAGAAAGCTTTTGACACTGTTGCGCATGGAAGACTACTGTACAAATTGGAGCAGAATGGTATTAAGGGTAAGTTGCTACAATGGATAAAAGGATGGTAAGTGGGAGAAGACAGAGGGTGGTAATCAATGGGTGCTGCTCTTCGTGGACTAATGTTATTAGTGGAGTCCCACAGGGTTCGGTGTTGGGTCCACTGTTGTTTTGTGTATTTATCAATGATATTGATGAAGGTATATCAGGCTTAATGTCGAAGTTTGCAGATGACACAAAGGTTGGCAGGGTTGTTAATGACAGTAATGGCAGTGTGCTACTGCAACAGGATCTAGATAATTTGGGCAGATGGGCTAAGAAGTGGCAACTGAAGTTCAACCTTGACAAATGCAAAGTACTGCATATGGGTAGAAGTAACCCCAGAGAAACGTACCAACTGTGTGGTACTACACTTAAGGTGGTAGAAAATGAAAAAGACCTGGGAGTAATTGTGCAGTCAGATATGAAGTTTTCTGAGCAGTGCAGACAGGCTGCTAGGGCGGGTCATGGGGTTTTGTCAATGATATATAGGAATTTTGCTAGCAGGGAAAAGGAGGTGATTGTCCCTCTGTATAAGGCAATGGTCAGGCCACGCCTTGAGTACTGCGTACAGGTCTGGAGGCCTCATTTTAGGAAGGATGTAGATTTGCTTGAGCGTGTACAGAGAAGAGCAACACGATTGGTGAGGGGAATGAAGGGATTCTCTTACCAAGAGAGGCTTAAGTTCTGCAAATTGCAGTGGCTGGAGACTAGGCACCTGCGCGGTGATCTGATTGAGGTCTATAAGGCCTTGATTGAGGTCTATAATGGGTTGAGCACGCTGAATTCTGATGGGATCCTTCCACTTGTTCAGATTACCAACCTACGGGGACATAAGTTCAAATTAAGAAAGGACAGATGTAGAATAGATGTGAGGAAATTTGCCTTTAGCCAGCGGGTGGTTAATTGCTGGAACAAACTTCCATCTGTCGTTGTGGAAGTTGATAGGTTAAATAAATTTAAGGAGGAACTGGACAGGCATTTGGAGGGAATGGTGTGATTTTTTTTTTGGCTGATGCTGCATAAGCTCCTACACTTGCTTTCTTGCATCATGTGCCACTACTACTACTACCCAAAAACTCATGAATTTCATCTATCCATCTCTGCCTTTGTCTTCCAGGTTTTCTTCTAGCTCCTCTTGGGTACCATTCTGTTATTTTCTTAGTCCATCTGTCATCATGTCTTTGAGCTATGTGTCCTGCCCAAGACCATTTTAGTTCTTTAGTTTTGATAAGAATGTCCTTTACTTGAGTTTGCTGCCTAATCCATGTGTTTCTCATCTTATCTAACAGTCTGATTCCCAATATAATTCGTTCCATTCTTCGCTTAGTTCTCAGCTTCTCTTCCATTCTTTTGGTGAGTGCCCAAGTTTCATTTCCATAAGTCATGGTGGGGAGTATACATTGGTTCATTATTTTACGTTTCAGACAAACTGGGATATTGCTCTTCAGTATGTGACTATATTTCCTGAATGCTATCCATCCAAAATTTATTCTTCTCTTGACTTCCAGCCATTTATCATTATTACAGCTAATAACTTGTCCCAGATAAGTATATGACTCCACCTTTTCAATTACTGCTCCTTCAATCATTATTTCCCTTTCCCTGGCATACTTGTTCATCATTACTTTTGTTTTAGCCATATTCATCTTTAGTCCAAAATCCTTACTAACTGTGCATAACTGATTAAGATTTTCCTCTAATTCTTTGGGATCGTGGTTTATGACCATAATGTCATCTGCAAATCATAAATGGTTTAGGTACTCTCCGTTCACAGTGACTCTTTTCTGCGACCAGTCTAATCTTCTGAAAGCTTCCTTAAGGGCAGCAGTAAACAGCTTCGGAGATATTGTGTCTCCTTGTCGCACTCCTTTCTCGATTTTAAATTTCCTACTGTCTAATAAAGGAGGTAGCACTCTCATATATTTTCTTCAAAATCATAACATATGGGGTACCTATGCCTTGTCTTTCCAGTGCCCGAAACATTGCCTTATGCTGTATGGAGTCAAATGCCTTTTCATAATACACAAATGCTAGGCATAATGGTGTTTTATATTCATTTGCTTTCTCCATTAGCTATGATATTACGTGAAGGTGATCCATAGTTGAGAATCCTGTCCTAAAGCCAGCTTGCTCTTTCGGTTGATTCTCATCAAGTATTCTTTCTAATCTGTTAGTAATGACCTTTGTGAACAACTTGTAGATGTGGGATAACAAGCTAAATGGTCTATAATTTCCAATTTCTGATTTATCTCCTTTCTTATGCAGAAAAACTATGATTGCATTATTCCACTGCTTAGGCGTCTTTTCTAATGCAATTGTGAAGAGCCTTGCCACTTTTTGTGTTATGTCTCTTCCTCCCAATTTTAACAACTCTACAGTAACTTCATCTTCCCTTGGGGCTTTCTGATTCTTCATTTTCTTCAATGCATGTTCTACCTCATCAGGAAGAATATCGGGTATGTCGTATGTGTTGCTACTTTGCAATCCATCTTTCCCACTGCTGGTATCATTCCCTCGCTCCTTGTATAATTCTCTATAGTAGTCTTCTGCTATTTGAATTATGCCTTCTCTGCTGTTTATAAGTACATCATCACTATTCTTCAGTTTCAGTATCATTTGTCTTTCTGTATTACTGCTCATGGCTGCTGATTTAAATCCTTTGTTTTCCCTTAATGCTTGTTCTACTTTTCTTGTGTTAAATCTTCTTATGTCCTCTTCGAGTCTCTTTCTAATAGCTTTGCATAACTCAGTATACTCAATTTTTTCCCTGTCAGTGTTTTTTTGCTCTTCATTTGTCATCTTCGGTTCATCATGACAAGTGTTTATTGACTAATTTTTTCTTCTTTGGATTTCTTTTTCCCTATAGGTTTCTTGGGCTTTATCACTTTCAGAAAGTTGTAATATTCCTCATCGATATCTTGGTCCTGAGCAGTCTGCAGAAGCTCAAACTTGTTCTTAAGTTACAGTACATACTGCTTTTTCTCCTTCTCTGTTATCTCAGAGACCTTTGTATTATTTACTCGAGTCAGTTTTTTCCTTTCCTACATCTATATCAAGTGTACATCTCACCATTCTGTGATCACTTCCAACATTTACCTTATTCAGGACGGTAACATCATTCACAATATATCTTCTGTTAGTTTAGGATGAAGTCGATTTCATTAGTTGTTAATCCATTTGGACTCTTCCATGTCCACTTTCTGTTCACCCTTTTCTTGAAAAAAAGTGTTCATTACTGACAGTCCTTGAGATTCTGCAAATTCCACAAGTCTTTCACCTCTTTTATTTCTTTCACCAATTCCAAAATTTCCTATAGTTCCTCTTTATGCGCTATTTTGCCTTTTTCCAACCTTAGCATTGAAGTCCCCCATAATAATAATGTAGTGGGTTTTCTGCTCATCTAGAAGACTCTCAATTTCGGTGTACATTTCTTCAACCTCTTCATCATCATGGCTCGATGTTGGCGCATAAATCATTATGATCTTTAGCTTGTACCTCTTAGAAATCTTGAGTATTAGTCTTGACACCTTTGGTGATGTACAAATTTGTACTTTTGAATTCCAAAATGTTATTTTTAAAATCTTTATGGACCAGAAACTCAACTCCACCTTCACTCTTTTCACTGTTTCCATTGGTGTACAGCAAATTTCCACTTGATAAACTTATAAGTGATTCATTTCTTCTTCTTGTTTCAGCCAAACCGATGATATTCCAATTCACATTTTCTAATTCCTTTTCCAGCTCTAATATCCTGTCTTCACTGATGAAGTTTTTTCCTTTCCTTTCCTACATCTATAAGGCCTATAATGCACACCTACTCTTAATTTTCCTTTCCCAGTGCTTAATGTCACACCAAACAAACTCAACATTGCATTGTCCACCAACATTAATTGGATGCACTTCCTTAGATTTTGTGTTTTTTAACTAATAGCATAACCCCTCCTCCCTTCCTGCCTGTCTAATTTACTTGTTCCACTATGACTCCCAGCAGTCCTGGAAATCCCCATTGCCTTGCTTTCCAGGCTGCTGCTCATTCTAATAGAAGCAGTGCAAGAATCACTTTTGTCTCTGCCTGCAACGACTGTTAACCTTTTAGTCTGTTTATCCCCCCCCCAAGCTAGCAGTTTTCCGACTTACCTAACACTGTCTCATAGCATCAGCAAATATTCTTGCACCCTTTCTATTTAAGTGGTCCCTATCCCTGTAGAAGCAGTCTTTCCTGTCAACAAGCACAGACCAGTCTGAAAAAAATTCTACCCCTTGGGCCTTGCACAATCTCTCCAGGGCCGAACTAATCAACAAGGCTCTCATCATATACTCCCTCCTATCGTGTCTGGGCAGAATTGCAGACACCTTCACATTCAACCCTAACTCACAACTTTTTTTCAACATTGACCTGTACTTGTTGAGTAAATCTACAGATCTCTTAGTTCTGCATTGAGGAGGGAGTCCTGTACACGGTGGGGCCAATGTCTCAGTGCTTCAGGTACTTTTAATTGTTATTCCAAAAGTATATCAAATGTAGATCATTTGATATACAGCAGACTCTCGATTTACCAGGATCGGATTAACCGGGACACTTCAAGACTCCAAAGTAAAAAAAAAAAAAAAATCAACTAGAAATAAAATTCAAGTAATAACTAGAATAGGTATAAACATATTTTGCAAGTCGTAAATAAGCAACAAGAAGTGCCGTTATGAGTCATCATTGGGAGATTAGTGTACCTATTATCTTGCAACCCCCACTGTCTTCACATCCGCCACTCAAAAAAGAAAACAGAGAGACCAAATGTTTAGTTTGTTTTAGCGTGTCACGTTGATTGTTGTGTTGTGTTCAATCAGCACAATAAAAGGCAAATTTTGTTTCGTTATTTATGTCAGGGATATCGGAATTTTTATTATTATTTATTTTTTTTTTTTTGTTCAGAAATTGCAAAAATGATGGGCAAATGCAAGAGTTGTTCTTTCAATTAAAAAAAAACTTTAAATTATTCAAAAGTTTGAAAACAATGCATCCATTTTGATGAATGGATGCACCAAATGATGTTGGTGACCAAACCATATGCGACACTGTAAAAAATAAAGGGAAGCATTGTATCGGACACGCGAGTAAATATGTGGTAAGTTTTTCATTTTTTTTTTATCTATCGCCATACTTTTTACATAGTTTGCTGAACATTTTTCAATACAGCAAGTCCCAGACTTACGTTATTTATATTTTTTTTTATATGACTGAAGATTTCAGTGAAGGGGACACACATTTCACTATAATACTGTAACTTAAAAACCCATAGAATTCCAGCTATCGGTATTATCACAAATGCAATAAAATCGAGTTTACTTCCCGTTTATAATGAATTGCAGTAACAGAAAAGCCCAGTAACCTGGAAAGTGCAAATTGTTTTTATTGTTTTATGGTAGTCTTCTTCTTCAAGAGGAGTATTTCCATTTACAATGGATTTCCTCAGCCTACAAGTTATTTTTTAGTAGGAATTTTTTCCCGCCATAAAGTGCAGTTCAAGAAGTCTTGGTTGGTCAAGCCTCCGGCTGTCATGCACTCCTGTATTCCATCCATCCATGTCCTCCTAGGTCTTTCTCTTCTCCTAGGAGGTATCCATTCCAGGATGGCCTTTGGATGGTAGTGACCTTCAGAAATGTGATTTAGTGAAATGTGAGCTCGCATGGGGTGATAGTGAGTTTTCACCTTAACCCTGTGAAGTTCTTTTCAGAAAATTTAATTTTGACTGTTATTGTGGTGTCAACTAAGAGAATAAGTGACAGCGGTACTAGTAAATCTATCAACAAAAGGAAAGCGATCGAGTTGGATCAGAAAATTAAAATAATAAGGATGTATGAAAATGGCCAAACATTAACAAGTATCGCGAGGAATTCAGATTTGTCAGTGGCAATGGTGAACATGATAATAAAGGAGAAAGACAGAATACGAGAAGCAGTGAAGTGATCGGTACCAATGAAGTCAACTATAACAACCAAAGCTGCGAAACACATATCAGTTTTTACAAAAAAAACAAAAAAAAACCAAACTATTATATTCAGGCCACCCAAATAACTAAATTCATCTGCCATGCTGTCTTATGTCTGTTAATTGCATGTGTTCTATGGTCGATTTGTCTGTTTGCTGGATGGAAAAACCCCAGTTTCTGGGGAAAAACCTTGCTATCTATGCCTGAGACCGACTAACTCAGCCATGGAGTGAAAAAAACCCATTAAAGTTCCTCGCGTCATTGACAGGATTCAAACCCGGGCCTTTTCCACACAGTGTGGGGAGGACGGTGATGATACCACTGTGCTACCCGTGCAGACTATCAGTTTTTACAGTACGAACATGCACTTTTTCTTCCTTTTATGTTTTCTTTTCTTATGCTACTTCTCACTCAGGCTACTCAGTGCCACTCAGGCTACTTCTCAGATAGCCTGAATGGCACCGCAGTCCCCAGATAAAGTTTTTAATTGAACTAGTTAAAAATATATCACTATTTTTCCCCATTCTTCTAAGGATATTATGTGGTTTTTGTAATTTTGTCGTATCAGTGATATAGTAGCAATATTTTATCAGTCATTCCTGAGTTACGTAAGAAGTCCTGGAAAATACCTCTTACGTATGTCAGGGACTTGCTGTATTTTTGGATTAACTGGGAAATCGATTATTCAGAAATTTATTTTTACCATCTATCCCAGAAAATAGGCCTGACGTAGCCGAGTGGTCAGGAGCAAGAGTGCATAGCACGCATTCCTTGAGTGGACCGGAATTCAAGTCCGTGACTACTAAATATGATAAATATTGTATTAACGATTGATTGTAAACTCTACCGACTTGGTTGTCGTGTTGGAGTATAAACAGAAAATTTATTTACCCCTAACACTGTTGCTGTTGTGGGTATTATTGCATCAGGCAATCATGTAACCAATCACTGCCTGCAATAAAAATATTAAGGTATTTAAAATCGAGAGTCTACTGTATTTCCATTTGAATGACCATATATAATGATAGTATACATCTCTATTGTGCACTTATTGTATATTCTCATCACCTTTAGTTATGACGGTGACATAATACTTCCACCATACATGCATCAAAATGCAATGCTTGCATACAAGACTAAAAATATTCACACTGTTGGAACTCAGAGTTAGAAAAAAAAAAAAAAAAAAAAAAAAAAAATGGTTCTCTCAGGTCTTGAGAGTCTATATATAATTCTGAAAGCATTCCTCAGATTCACTGAGAGCTGCACCAACAGCTTTAGTTAGAAAAATAAGTGAAGTAAATTATTAAAAAGACTTATGTAATGTAATCTATAGTTGTGAAAGGTTGGCAGTGTTGTTAATGATAGTAAAGACAGTATGCTACTGCAACAGGATCTTGAAAAGTTAGGTAGATGGGCTGAGCAGTGGCAACTGAAGTTTAATATTCACAAATGCAAAGTACTGCATACGGGTAGCAATAACCCAAGAGAAATGTACCAACTGTGTGGTCCTACACTCAGGGAGGTGGAAAATGAAAAAGGCCTGGGGGTAATTGTGCAGTCGGATATGAAGTTCTCTGAGCAGAGCAGACAGGCTGCCAGAGCAGGTCATGGAGTTTTGTCAATGATATATAGGAATTTTGCTAGCAGAGACAAGGAGGTGATTATACCTTTGTATAAGGCAATGGTCAGACCACACCTTGAGTACTGCATACAGGTCTGGAGGCCTCATTTTTGGAAGGATGTAGAGTTGCTAGAATGAGTACAGAGAAGGGCAACAAGATTGGTGAGAGGAACAAAGGGGTTCCCTTACAAGGAGAGGCTTTAATTCTATCAGTTGCAGCATCTGTAAACTAGGTTGGTTGTTTTAGGATTTTATGGCACATTAGCATCTAAGGCTATAATGTGCCATGGAGACTAGGCACCTGCAAGGTGATCTGATTGAGGTGTACAAGGCCTTGAATGTTTTGAGCAGGCCCAATGCTGATGGGATACTTCCATTTGCTGAGATTAAGAACCTGAGGTGGCATAGATTCAAACTGAGGAAAGACAGTTGTAGAATAGATGTGCGGAAGTTTGCCTTTAGTCAGCAGGTAGCTGATTACTAGAACAGACTTCCATCTGTTGTTGTGGAAATTGATCACTTAAATAAATTTAAGGCTGAACTAGACAAACATTTGGAGTGACTGGATGGGTGAAATGGGAAGGTTTTTTTTTTGGCCAATGCTCTATAAGCTTGCTTTCTTGCATCATATGCCTCAATTAATGCAGTCCCATTTTCTGCTGACTTGCACTCAGAAAAAAATAGGGACCATATCACAGCTATTGATTACATAACTTCAGTCCTTTCTTCAGTAGCTTTAGGGAAAACTAAAAGCTTAAATTATCGCATTAAAAGGCTCAAAAGTAGTAAAGGACTTTATTACTTCGCTATAAACTATACTTTTTCACACTAGTCTTGAAAAAAATAAAGAAAGAAAGAAAGGACTGCCTCATCACTTCTTACTGACGACCTATCCTGGTTCATAGAAACAAAAAGGAATGAGAGATCTGTGTAATGAGGCCTGTCTCTAGTTCCCTGCTTGTTTTGACTGGCTTGGAGATAAGGGTTATGAAAATGATATTTTGGTCTTGAAGCAGTGTTTGTTATAAGTTACTGCATCTCTGCAAGTAAAGGAAAGTCTATATTTGCTACATTGTTACTTGTTGTTACTGCTGGTCATCAGCTACAGGTATTTTTTTCGAAGGTGCTCTTGAAGTGAATGGGTGCTTTGTGAAGTTTACATTGTGAAAGGCTGCTGGATCATGGTTTTTGCTTTATTGCTGTAACCCTGGTACAGATCGGTGTAGGGGAAACCCTGGAGGATGCAACAAAGTACAAAAATAAATAAATAAATACTGCTTCAGGACTGTGAAGGTTTCTGATTGGTGTGAATCCTCCAGAGGAGTGTGGAAGACTTTCTGTAGCTGCACGACAGGTGGGCTGGTGACTAGATCGGGATCTGTGAAAGGTCACTAGAACATCATCACATCTCTTGTTCACAGACCCAAACTCACCAGTACTACAGCTACAGAAAGCCTTTTCCAGTCCTTGGGATGGCAACCACAAACCAAGAACTCTGTGAGCCTGAGAGGATCTGCAAGAATATAAGTTTCTCCTTACCTCTGGAGACTAATCATCTCCAGAAGTTACATTTCAAGGTATAGTTTAAGATCGTTTCCACAACTTACCCAAGACCCCAACAACCCTTTGCTCCAAGCCAATCAGAAGATAAGAAAGGAACTAGAGTTCTCTTTGTATAGTCAGTCTAGAATGGCAATCAGTAAGAATAATTATGTTGCAATCTTTTAAGTATGTTTTGACCCTTGAATGTGATAATTTAAGTGTTAGTTTTCCTTGAAGAAGGAAATGTAGTAAGTTCCATAACCAAAGGAATGACAAAGGGATTAATTCTGATCCTTCCCAAATTATAAATAAATTTTCACTAGTTCAGAATATAGTGCTGTGTCTTCATCCATTAAGTCTTGCATTGAAAAATGCCATTAAGCATGCACATTACACCATTTTTTTTAAGACCATACTCGTTAAAATGAGATGAGTGGGAACCTCTGAGTCTTGTGATTCAGATCTCTTATCATTTTTTGTATTGGATCTCCTTTCAGAGAGCTCACCCAACAGATACCAAGACACTTCCTCAAACAGGCTATACTCATAGTCTGATGAGACAGGAGTACTATATTTCAGTCAGAAGCTATTCTGTAACCATTTTCCCAGAATAGCATTTTGTATTACATATTAAGTATGTTCTAGTACAGTCATTACATCCATGTCATGCTGATCTATGAAATCATGTTGCTGATTACACACAAAAAGTAACATCATTATTTGTCATATAAAGTGCATTTAATCCAACTTCAGACTTTCTAGCAGTTTCTATTTAGCAACCATCTCACTGGATTACCACAGCATTGTAACTATCTGAAAGCGTTCCCCATTCAGAAACTGTATAGCTATCACAAAAATTTTGTGGTACCTTCCTGTATATAACTTAATTCAATATATTTAAAATTTTCGTGGTACTGTTCTGTCTATTTAAAATATAAATAGCTTAATTAAAATGACATATTTTAATGTTTAAAAACCCTGTGTAGGTTTTAATATTATTACACAGTGTATAGTAGTAATACAATACCAAATTTTCACATTTTCACTTTTAAACAATATAATGCCTTTAAAAACAATTTTTCAATTGTACTGTTTCAACTATTTCAATTTATGTCATACCAAATAACGTGTTAAATAAATTCTAGAGCAGTTGTTCCCAACCAGTGTGCCTTGGCAAATTGGTATGCAGCAACCCTTTTCAAGTATGCTGTGAGTTTAGGAAAAATTCCAATGAGTTCAATGGCAATCACTATTATCGTGGTTTTTTTTTTTTTTTTTTATGAAAACCCCAAACATGAGAGGTATTAGAACTTATAGCACTTAGTACCATGCTTGGGTTGGAGGTTGAGAAGACGAGAGAAGACATTTGTTGACATTAGACTTGAACTTCTGAAGACACTTAATTTTCAGGAAAGACACAAGAAGGAAGGTTGTTTGTTTGTTATTTGGTTTTTAGGAGCATTAGCAACAAAGGCCATATTGCTCCAGGAATATGCCGTGGTCATTCCCTGACCTTTCCGCATCCTCCGTATTTGGTGGTGACAGGATCGAACCCCAGTCTAATCAAGAAGCGTGTGTTACGCACTGCTGCTCCTTCCCACCTGGCTACGGAGACGCCATGAAGAAAGGTTGTTCCAGAAAACAGCAGTTGAATGAATAAACGAGGAGATGAAAAGTTGGTTCTGTGAGTTTGAAGTTGGACAGTAAATGGATGTTGGCTGGTGGAGGCAAGTGTTCAGACTGTTTCGAAAGAGAGAGCGGGAATTATAGAAGCCAATTCAGAAGAACAGTGCCCATGGAAGTATCTGTAGAAGAGGCATGCAGCAGAAACAGTACGTCTATGAGAAAGCAAGTGGAGAGACTCTGTTAGAGACGAGTCATTAATTAACCTAACTGCCCTCTTCTGAATGGAATCTAGAAGCCTGAGAGAGGTTTTGGGGGCACCGCCCCAGATGTGGGAACAATATTCCATGGTAGGGCAGATTTCAGATTTGTACAGAGTGAACAGCTGTTTGGAAGAAAAGTAACACTGAGAGCGAAAGAGAAAACCAAGTTTTTTAGATGCACAGGAAGCAATTAAGGCCTGACGTAGCCGAGTGGTCAGGAGCGAGAGTGCATAGCACGCGTTCCTTGAGTGACCAGGGTTCAAGCCCTTGACTACTAAATATGATAAATATTTGTATTGACGATTTATTGTAAACTCTACTGACTTGGTTGTCGTACAGGAGTATAAACAGAAAAAAAAAAAAAATTTATTTTAAATATTTGTAATGTGTTTGTGCCAAGAGAGATTAGAAGTCAGGGAAATCCCCAAAAGAGAGATATAATCTTGCCTAGAAATCGGAGTGTCACCAAAGCATAGGAGCAGAAGAATCCTTTTTGCGAGATATAAGACAAGACTGAGTTTTAGAAGGATTGAAATCAACTAAGTTGTCATTGCCCCACTGGAGAATTACCTGGAGATCGGCATTTAAGGAATTGGTAGAGGATATTCAAGACATTGAAGCTGATTGAGCAGGGCAAAGTTTCTCAAAATGGAAAGAGGAATGCAATGTGCTATCATCGGCAAAAATGTGTATAGGATTTCCAGTCAATGAAAGGTCATTAATATACAAGAGGAAAAGAGTGAGGGAAAGAACTGAATCTTGGGGAACACCAGCATTAGTGGAGAAGTTACAAGACAGAGAGCAATCTACCATCACCCTCAGTGAGCGATCAGAGAGAAAACTGGATAACCAATTACAAAAAACAGTTGGAAAACCATAAGATGGAAGCTTGTTTAGGAGACCTTTATGCCAAACAAGATTGAAAGCCTTGGAGATGTCAAGGGCCATTGCTTGTGATTCCCCGAACGTTTCCATTGAATTTGTCCATAAATGGGTAACACAAGCCTGAATATCACCAGTGGATCAACACTGATGGAATCCATACTGGCGATCGTTGATCAGACAACGGTTCCTAGGTAGCTTAAGAGTTGGCAGTTAACCGATTTTTCCATTACTTTAGTTAATTAGTTAGTTATTTGGTCTTTAGGAGCATTAGCAACTAAGGCCATATTGCTCTGGGATATGCGGTGGTCATTCCCTGACCTTTCTGCATCCTCTGTATTTGGTGGGAATGGGCTCCAACCCCGATCTAATCAAGAAGCGTGTGCTATGCACTGCTGCTCCTTCCCACCTGGCTACGGAGGCGCCTCCATTACTTTAGAAAGAGTACAAGTAACTGCAATGGGACGATAATTGGATGGGAGGGATTTGTCACACTTTTTAGGAACTGGCTGGATATGAGCAAATTTCCAAGCAGAAGGAAATACACCTTTGAAATAAGAAAGTGAAAAAAGCAGCAACGAACAAGAGTAAGTTCAGGAGCACAGGTTTTGAGAACAAGTGGAGAAATACTATCGACCTGGATTTTTTTTAGCATCAAGATTTGTCAAAATCCTTCTGACATCCTTTTGACGGAAGACCACAGGATGCATTGAATGGAGCATGTTGGGAATGGTGGGAGGTGTTTTTCCAAGATCATTAATACATAAGTCGGAAGAAAAATGGGATGCTAGCAGGTCAGCTTTATCCTTGGCCGAAGTGACAACAGAACCATCTGTATTTGACAGAGGTGGGAGCAGAGATGGGCAAAAGTTGCGGCCAATAGCTTTGGCAAGAGACCAGAATGCTTGGCTACCATTAGGGCAAGAAGCAAGTTTTCTACTCTTAGACTGTTCAAAGTCTAGTTTGGACTGATTAATAACTGCTTTACAATTGTTGCAAGCTTTGGTGTAGGCAGAAAATGAAACTAAAGAACTGGAAAGAAGCCAATTACGATATGCAACATTCTTCTTCTGAATGGCCTTAGCACATTTATTGGAAAACCAAGGTTTAGATAAAGGAAGAGATTTTAAAGTAGAGTGTGGGATCAAGGATTCCATTCCTACAAGAATAATTTCACTTACACGATCTGAGGAAACGTTGACATCAGAAGTTTTGAAACAGTAGTCCGACCAAGGAAAAGAAGAAAAGAAATCTTGCAGGTCATCCCATTTTGCATTCTTGCAATGTCAAACAACACGTGGTTGAGAATAGCCACGAGATAAAGGCTCCATTGGTGAAGAGGCAATCACCAAGTAATGATCTGAGGTGCCTAAAGGACCATTCACTTTGACTGTGTACTTAAAAGGGCTGTGTACTTAAAAGGTTTGTGAGAAAAAGATCAAGCGTGTTGGCTGTACGGTTGGGATTGTCTGGTATTCTTGTAGGTAAATGAACAATCTGTGCAAGGTCATTAGTAATTTTTTTTTTTTTTATGAGAACCCCAAACTAGAGAGGTATTATAACCTATAGTACTTAGTACTGTGCTTGGGTTGGAGGTTGAGAACACGAAAGAAGATATTTGTTGATATTGGACTTGAACTTCTGTAGATTGTAATTTTCAGGAAATACGTATGAAGGAAGGTTGTTCCAGAAAACGGCAGTTGAATGAATAAATGAGGAAGATGAAAAGTTGGTTCTGTGGGTTTGAAGTTGGACAGTAAATGGATGTTGGCTGGTGGCGGCACGTGTTCGGACTGTTTTGAAAGAGAGAGAGAGGGAATTATAGAAGCCAATTCAGAAGAACAGTGCCCATGGAAGTATCTGTAGAAGAGGCATGCAGCAGAAACAGTGCGTCTATGAGAAAGCGAGTGGAGAGACTCTGTTAGAGATGAATCATTAATTAACCTAACTGCCCTCTTCTGAATGGAATCAAGAAGCCTGAGAGAGGTTTTGGGGGCACCACCCCAGATGTGGGAACAATATTCCATGGCAGGGCGGATTTGCGATTTATACAGAGTGAGCAGCTGTTTGGAAGAAAAGTAACGCCGAGAGCGAAAGAGAAAACAAAGTTTTTTAGATGCAGAGGAAGCAATATTTGTAATGTGCTTGTGCCAAGAGAGATTAGAAGTCAGGGTAATCCCCAAAAGAGATATATCATTTTGCCTAGAAATCGGAGTGTCACTAAAGATAAGTATAGGAGCAGAAGAATCCTTTTTGCGAGATATAAGACAAGATTGAGTTTTAGAAGGGTTGAAATCAACTAAGTTGTCTTTGCCCCACTGGAGAATTACCTGAAGATCGGCATTTAAGGAATTGGCAGCAGATTTTCGAGAACTTGAAGCTGATTGAGCTGGACAAGGTTTCTCAAAATGGAAAGTTGAATGCAATGTGCTATCATCGGCAAAACTATGGATAGGATTTCCAGTCAATGGAAGAAGGTCATTGATATACAAGAGGAAAAGAGTGGGGGAAAGAACTGAACCTTGGGGGACACCGGCATTAGTGGAGAAGTTAGAAGACAGAGAGCCATCTACCATCACCCTCAGTGAGCGATCAGAGAGAAAACTGGATAACCAATTACTAAAAACAGTTGGCAAACCATAAGATGGAAGCTTGTTTAGAAGACCTTTATGCCAAACACGATCAAAAGCCTTTGAGATGTCAAGAGCAACTAATTGTGTTTCACCAAACCTTTCCATTGAATTAGTCCATAAATGGGTAACATAAGCCAGAATATCACCAGTGGATCGACACTGACGGAATCCATACTGGCGATCGTTGATCAGACGGAAGGTTTCTAAGTAGTTTAAGAGTTGGCGGTTAATTGATTTCTCCATTACTTTAGAAAGAGTAGAAGTAATTGCAATGGGACGATAATTGGATGGGAGGGATTTGTCACCCTTTTTAGGAACTGGCTGGATATGAGCAAATTTCCAAGCAGAAGGAAAAACACCTTTGGAATAAGAAAGTGAAAAAAGGTGGCAAAGAATAGGAGTAAGTTCAGGAGAACAGGTTTTGAGAACAAGTGGAGAAATACCATCAGGACCTGGAGCTTTCTTAGCATCAAGATTCATCAAAATCCTTCTGATATCCTTTTGACGGAAGACCACAGGAGGCATTGAATGGAGCGTGTTAGGAATGGTGGGAGGTGTTTTACCAAGATCATTAATACATGAGCTCAAAGAAAAATGGGATGCTAGCAGGTCAGCTTTATCCTTGGCTGAAGTGACAACAGAACCATCTGGTTTGGACAGAGGTGGGAGCAGAGATGGGCAAAAATTGTGGCCAATAGTTTTGGCAAGAGACCAGAATGCTCGGCTACCATTACGCAAAAAGCAAGTTTTCTACTCTTAGCCTGTTCAAACTCTAGTTTGGACTGATTAATAACTGCTTTACAATTGTTGCGAGCTTTGGTGTAGGCAGAAAATGAAACTGAAGAATTAGAAACAAGCCAATTACGATATGCAACGTTCTTCTCTTGGACAGCCTTAGCACATTTATTGGAAAACCAAGGTTTAGATAAAGGATGAGATTTTAAAGTGGAGTGTGGGATAAAGGATTCCATTCCTGCAAGAATAATTTCACTGACACGATCTGAGCAAACGTTGACATCAGAAGTTTTGAAACAGTAATCAGACCAAGGAAAAGAAGAAAAGAAGTCTCGCAGGTCATCCCATTTTGCATTCTTGTAATGCCAAACAATACGAGGTTGGGAATAGCCATGAGATAAAGGTTCCATTTGAGAAGAGGCAATCACCAAGTTGTGATCTGAAGTGCCTAAAGGACCTCTCACTTCAACCTTGTACTTAGAAGGGTTGTTTGTGAGAAAAAGATCAAGCGTATCGGCTGTATGATTAGGATTGTCCGGTATTCTTGTAGGTAAATGAACAATCTATGCTAGGTCATTAGTAATTGCAAAAGCCTCAGCATCTCGGCCTGCTGGGTCGGTGTGACTAGAAAACGGAAGCCAGCTGGAGTTGTGAACGTTAAAATCACCAAGGAAAATTACCTCACTGTTAGGAAAGTTGGACTGGAGAAAGTCAAGTTGCAAAGAGAGGAAGTCAAAGAGCTCCAAGTGATTAGTGGAGTTGGGAGAACGGTAGAGACAACAGATGAATTTTACACAATGAGGTAGAGAGATTTTAAGCCAGAGAAGATCAAAGAGAGGAGATTCCAAATTGCCAAGTCTCTGACAGGGAATATCAGAACGGACATATGCACAAGTACCACCTTTGAGGTGAAAGGAATCATACAGCAAATAATTTGGACATCTGAGATGAGCAGTAGTTGAATCAACTGATAACTGAGATTCAGTCCGAAAAAGTACATGGGGTTTGGAAGACTGCAAGTGGAAATGGACATCGTTGAGATTAGAATTGAGACCACGTATATTTGTGAAATGAATTAGGAAGTCCTTGGGAGGTTTAGATCTTTTCGCAGATAAGCTTGCTCTATTATTTTGACAATTCATGGTGTATTCAATAGTAAGAAAAAGTGGGTGGGACATGCTGCATTAAGTAATGAAATTTTTGGATATGACGTACACATGGTAAGAATATACCCAGATCCTTGACATAACGTGGCCTCGACAATGCTCCCCGCATACACACTACTCGGACTCCCTCCAGTCACTATCTGGCAGAGTAGAGGTAGCAAGATTATACACTAGCTGATCCGGAAGCTTCCTAGAGAGTTACCAATAGGTTCAGTCCGGTATACTAACTAGCGGCCGGCCTGCGAACACCGTTTTAGAGCTGTACCCTCGAAATGTAAGGAATATTGGATCTCGCCACGACATTCATCATAACCTCAAAAATCATCAATCATACTGCATGACGGAAGAGATAGGGAAGGGTTGGCCGGAACTTAGCTCTAGAGACTAAACATGGGTTCCACCACTTCAAGCCTCCAATAAGCAAAGTGGTGGTATTTCACCGGTTGATGAGAGTCATCTACCACCTAGTACTGCCTGGTAACATAGAGGGGTGGCGTTCCTCCATGTGGTGTGGGCGCCACACCTCGACCCCTGCTTACGTTGGTTCATACCTGGGTGGTCACCCACCATGTACTTGTGCATGAAGGTTATACCCAGGATTACTAACAGTCCCACCATCGTGAAGGTGCAAGCAGAGGATTTGGCTGTCATAGACTGTCCGGACTTCGCCGAAATTGGGTCCACTTTGACTTGAGTGTCACCCAAATATCAGTTCCATCAGCGTTTTAGACTCCCAGGTAGCAAGAACAGCTTGTCTGTAATTACAAAGTCTCAGCATCTCGACCAGCTGGGTCAGTGTGACTAGAAAATGGAAGCCTGCTGGAGTTGTGAACATTAAAATCACCAAAGAAAATTGTCTCACTGTTAGGAAAGTTGGACTGGAGAAAGTCAAGTTGCAAAGAGAGGAAGTCAAAGAGCTCCAAGTGATTATTGGAGTTGGGAGAACAGTAGAGACAACAGATGAATTTGACATAATGAGGTAGAGAGATTTTAAGCCAAATTTGGAATCTCCTTGAAAAGAGGAGATTCCAAATTACAAAGTCTCTGACAGAGAATATCGGAACGGACATATGCACAAGTACCACCTTTGAGGCGAAAGGAATTATACAGCAAATAATTTGGGTAATTGAGATGAGCAGTAGTTGAATCAACTGATAATTGAGATTCTGTCAGAAAAAGTACATGGGGTTTGGCAGACTGCAAGTAGAAATGGACAACGCTGAGATTAGAATTGAGACCACGTATACTTGTGAAGTATTTAGATCTTTTCACAGATAAGCTTATGTTATTAGTTTGACAATTCACGGTGTATTCAATAGTAAGAAAAAGTGGGGAGGGACATGCTGTGTGAATTAATGAAATTTTTGGATACAGCGTACACATCGTAAGAATATACCCAGATCCATGACATAACATGGCCCCGACAATGGCTCCCGCATACACACAACTCGGACTCCCTCCAGTCACTATCTGGCAAAGTAGAGGTAGCAAGATTATACACTAGCTGATCCAGAAGCCTCCTAAAGATTTACCAATAGATTCAGTCCGTTGTACTGACTAACGGCCAGCCTGCGAACACCGTTTTAGAGCTATACCCTTGAAATGTAAGGAAGATTGGATCTCGCCATGATGTCCATCATAAACTGAAAAGTCATCAGTCACACTGCATGATGGAAGAGATTGGGAAGGGTTGACCGGAACTTAGCTTTGGAGACTAAACATGGGTTCCACCACTTTGAGCCTCCAATAAGCAAAGTGGTGGTATTGCACCGGTTGATGAGAGTCATCTTCCTCCTAGAAAGCTTAGTGTGCCGTTAATATTCATCTTTTAACTTAAAGTGTGACTTCAGTAACAAAAGATTGGGAACCACTGTTCTAGAGGATGGGCAGTGACTATAAATAATAGCTTGTTATAAATGCCTGGTTTATAAACACTAAAAAAAGTTATGAAAAGGTATAAAGGACGGGTTATTCTTTACCAAAATTTGTCTCTCCTGAAAAGAGCAGTGTTTCAGAAGAATTCATAGGTGCCTATTTTGTAGAGAGAAAAAGAGTACTTAAAATGAATTCATTTTTACAGCATGAAGTTAAAATCACTATTAAAATTTTCACTGCTAACACAATGAATGACAGATGACTCATTGTCAGTTTCATCTTCACTGCCATTTATAGAAAATAAGTGGTTTCACCATTCTCCCTTCAGTCATATATTCTTTGGTCCAATAATTATTTTCCAAATTGCTTGCATGACATACATAAATGATTTATATGATAATATGATTTTGCCTAAGCCCAACAAAGTTTGATAGGATTGAGATCACATGGTATGGCAGAAACCTTAAAACTAAAGGCCATGCTCTTCTAAAAGTTCAGCATTTTGTTATATTGTTTGAGGATGTTTGTTTGTTATTTGGTTTTTAGGAGCATTAGCAACTAAGGCCATATTGCTCCGGGGATATGCGGTGGTTATTCCCTGACCTTTCCACATCCTCCGTATTTGGTGGTCACGGGCTCGAACCCCAGTCTAATCAAGAAGCGTGTGCTATGCACTGCTGCTCCTGCCCACCTGGCTACAGAGGCACCATTGTTTGAGGAACAAAGGCAGGCTTATCACAACCATCCCATCAGGATCTTTCTTATAACAATTTCATTTCAAAATGAAAAGTATATATAATTTAGCTGACCAAGTTGTCTTCAAAACAACTTTGTGTATTTCAAAATATATGAAATCCAGACTTTAATGCTATCTTTTTAATGTCAGTCCCACAATTCCTACTGTAATGCAAAAGTACTTTCTGCAGAAGG
This sequence comes from Mastigoproctus giganteus, assembly GCF_048544385.1. Lineage (NCBI taxonomy): Eukaryota > Metazoa > Arthropoda > Arachnida > Uropygi > Thelyphonidae > Mastigoproctus > Mastigoproctus giganteus. The sequence continues at coordinate 225,726,761 of NC_143576.1, read as the reverse complement.
ATCATCAAATGTTAACTGAGATGGACTATATGTATAAAAACAGTTCAATTTAAAATTAATATTTTCCTTAATGTTTTTTTTATGACACCTAATTATTATTTTCTTATGCCTTATAAAACAATTAGGTTTAATTTATGATTTTTTATGATTTACATTACACAATGCATCTTTTTAATGAAATCTAAGATAGCACAGAACATGAGCAGTCAGATAAGTCTCAAGATAACCTGAAGAGCCAAATTAAAATTAGTTGTGGAAGACAAGAATTTGAGGGTCATAATAGGCAAAGATAAGTTCTGATACAGTGCAGACAAGCAGAAAGAAGGACCTGTGGTGTCTTGTTGATAGTTTAATTGACCAATTTCTTATAGAGATAGGAAGTTATAATTCCACTGTATATGTAAATTATGAAAGTTCACTAAGAATGCTATGTCTGTGTATGGAAGCTACAATTAAAAAAAAAAGACAGGTTTCTGGGAAAGATCCAAATGTGGGTAATACACCTGGTGAGATCAGCAAAAGGGTACCCACATGAGGAGTGACTTTGAATACATAGGATATAGAGCTTAGAAGCTAGGTACTTTACGGGGAATCTGAATGACATTTAAGGCTCTACGGGAGCAAATGAAAAAAAGCGAGATATTCGTGGCATTAAGCGACATTAGAATATGAGGACATAAATTTAAAACTAAAGGGGAAGATAAGAGTTGTTCAAGGGCATACTTGGAGTTTAAATTGAAAAAGGATAGTTGAGGAGTAGATGTGCAGAAATTTGCTTTCAGTCAGCAGGTAGCTGATTGGAGGAACAAGACAAATTATTATAGGGATCAGATAGGTGATGTATGTGCACGTGTTTTTTTTTTTTTTTTTTGGCTAATGCTGCATAAGCTTGTTTTCTTCTATCAGTTTCCACTACTAATTGACTTGATACCAATACACAGGTTACCAAATAGTAAATGAGAAAATACACAACTGTTTATAGCAGCATTAGAATGTTTATTATATAAATTTATAGCTAAAAATAAAATATTTTAATTAATATTGAGTCAAAGCTGATGTTTTCAAAGGCCAGCCACTTTGTCTCCTTCTTCTAGACTAAAATTTATAAATAAACAAAATAAATTTATTTAAAAAGCATAAGAGATTACCTCAATATTTTGCGTAGAATGCTTCTAATCAATGCTCTCCAAATGTAAATGAATAAGATAAACAGATAAAATAATTTAATGAATTCTTTCACTCACAGAGCCAGGAATGATCCAATGCACAATGGAACGTGATTTTAATTATTCTGACACAATGTCTTCTCGCACTCATAGTTTTGTTGGGTTGGTTTGATGTGTTTCAGGGTCGGGTTGGGGCCGTACTCTTCATTCATCTCTTTAACTGTTTACGATGCATTTAAGTCCAGTCTGACAAAATAACAAATCATATATCACTGTTCAAATTCTGTATGTCCGACTTGATACTTGCTTCAAAACAATTATCAGCGACACATAGCTAAAAAAAAAAACTCTTCAAGTAAGTAACACTAGCTCGACAAGTACTAGCATGCGCACACAGAGCCTGCTCAGTAGCGACGAGAGAGAGTGCCTCTAGCGGCAGTTATGGAAAGTTTGTGCGGTTAACAAAATCTTGCGCCACCAGTCTGCAAATTAAATGATCACCCCTCATATATGTAATTTATAGCAGGGCTCTCTTAGATAAATATCCCTTTTAGTCCAAGAGATGCGATATACTATATTATTTTACATTCTTCAATATTTTGACATTCCAACTGCCATTTTATTTTGTTTATTTATAAACTTTAGACCAGAAGAAGGGAGGGCAGAATCTGAAACACTGGCTTTAACTTAATATCGCTCTTTACCTACAAAATTCCATAACATTCTTATAACATATGAAGTAATGTGTTTTCTCACTTACTTAGGGGAAGAATTATAGAATATTTTCCTTTAGTCAGTGAGTTGTTAATCACTAAAATTTATAATACTTTCAGGGGCAGTTGAAGCTGATAGTTTGAGAAATTAAAGACCTGCTCAACCAGCACTTACAGGAAAATGCAAACACAATTTCTGAGCAATGCAGACAGACAACTCATGCAGTTTTATCAATGTTATACATGAAATTTGCTAACAGGGGTAAGGAGGTTCCCATTGTATAAGGCAATAGTTAGGCCGCATCTTAGGTATTTCATACATGTCTGGAAACTTCATTTTAGGAAGGATGTTGATCTGCTGAAATGGGTGCAGAGATGGTCAATGAAATTGGTGAAGGGAACAAAAGGTTGATCTTATCAAGAAATACTTCAGGTCTGCAAATTAGTGTCTGGAGACTAGGCACCTATAAAGTGATCTAACTGAGGTGTTTAAGGCTTTGAATGGATTGAGCAGGCTCAATGCTGATGACAATCTTCCTCTCGCTCAGACTACACACATGAGGGAGCATAAATTCAAATTGAGGAAGGATGGTTGCAGAATAGATGTGCAGAGGTTTGCCTTCAGCCAGTGGGTGGTTGATTGTTGCACACTTACCATTTTATTCAAACTATCCACTTCCACAACAAGTGATGGAAGAGGACAGTTGTGAGATTTAGACTAGATTGTAGAAGTTTTCTTTTAGCCTGTGATTTGTTGATTGCTGGAACAGTTGCCTTCAAGGTAGTTGACGCTGACAGTTTGAATATATTCAAAGAGCAACTGGATAGTTACCTATGTGGGAAGCAAATAATTTTTATTTTCTTATCTATTCGCTTTATTATTATTTTTTTTTTTGACAGTGCAGCAAATGCCTGTGGCTTCCTTGCACTACATGGTTATTAGTGAGAAAGAAGAATTTTGACACTGTGGGAATGGATAAGTTATTTGGAAATTTTTACAGTCTTTTTGATTAATTAACATATTAAATTGTGTTTGACAAATAGTTTACTAGTCTTAGTCATATCTGTTAGATTAATTTTAAATTTAGCTAATAATTTCATATGCCATGACTTATTATTGTACTGCTATTGTATCTGATTTTCCATGAATTTTGTAACACATAACTAGTAGTGCAATAGAACAGTAGGGTTCTAATTGTGGTAAGTAGCTCAAAAAGGTTCACATCACTTGTCAAGCATTTTTTTGTTTTTAGCAAAGAAATTTTACTTTTAGTGAGGATATAACCAATTTAAAACTCTGCAATCATAATGGTATAGAATAACGTATATCTTGAACTTGATAGCACAAGGTATAATGCAAACATTAATAGAGTATTACGTATCACTGCATTTAGAAATCTATTAGCTTAGAGTCAATTAATCAATTAAGTTTATTAATCTTATTAATTTTCATTGTTAATCAATTAAATTGTATTTAAATGGAAATCATGCCCCAGACTAGAGCAGCAAAGCAATATGCGCAAAATAGTGGAGTGCTGAGCTCGAAGAGAATCGAAGAACCATGGCCTAACAAAATGTGCAATTCTCCCAAGAACCATGGCCTAACAAAATGTGCAACTTATGCAACGTTCGTGGACTTTCTGAGAAAGAACATGATACAGCCAAGGGGGAATGTCTGTGTGTTTGGTGCAGAGAGTGTGAAGAAATTAGGCACCAACCCAGTGTTCTGATAGGTGTTTATGAGAGTTTGAAGATTTGGGTAGATGCCCTCGAAGGAATTAAAATGGGGCCCCATCAAGCACTCAGCTACCCAACTCAAAGTCAGAGCTTACACTTTTGTATCAGGCAACACAGCAGCAATCTCCAAGGCAGAATGCACTGGTCCCACAGGAGATAGTTATTGTCAGTGACTCTATTGTCATGGAAACAGGAAATATGCCATGCAAGGATAGGAGGAATAGGACCAGGTTATGCTTGCCAGGGGCAAAGGTAGATGACAATGCAGAGCAGATATCATCTTTTAAGGGCACAAAAGGTGATACTGTTGTACACATTGGCACTAATGATGTTAAGAATAGCAGATCTGAGGACTTACTTAACAAGTACAGGACAAAGTTGGGAAAAAGTTGAAGTTAGGATTGAATTTGAAAGTGTCTGCAATTATGCCCAGACACGACAAGAGGGATTACATGTGGAATCATATTGGGCCACTTGATGCCAATGGATTAACTGTTGATGACCCTGCTGACAAATTGCAATAGATATTTTGCATATCCCTTCACAGATAAGGAATTCTTTATGGGAGGGGAAGTCAGAGGTTTGTCTAAATCTAACAGAGCTAAATGACTTTTTGATAACTGAAAGGAAAGTAGAAGAGAAATTGTTGTAGCTAAACATAAAATAAGGCACCTGGGATAGATGGAATCTATTCAATTATATTAAGGGAGGCAGCAAAGGAGGCAAGCAAATCCTTATCTATAATTATGAGAGCATCACTGGATTCAGGAGATGTGCAAATGTAGCTTAATTGTGTTCCAGGGAAAATAATGGAATCACTGGTTAAAGAAGTAATGCAGATCCATCTAGAAAGGAGTGCTGTTATACTTTAATCATAGCATTGGTTTGTTAAGGTGAGATCTTGTCTGACCAATTTGTTTGGATACTGTGATGCAGTGACAAAGGAAATAGATTCAAAAAATAATTTTGATATCATATACTTGGATTTCACATGGAAGACTATTGTACAAATTAGAGCAGAATGGTATTAAGGTAAGTTGCTACAATGGATAAAAGGATGGTTGAGTGGGAGAAGACAGAGGGTGGTAATCAATGGGTGCTGCTCTTCGTGGACTAATATTATTAGTGGAGTCCCACAGGGTTCGGTGTTGGCTCCACTGTAGTTTTGTATATTTATCAATGATATTGATGAAGGTATATCAGACTTAACGTTGAAATTTGCAGATGATACAAAGGTTGGCAGGGTGGATAATAACAGTAATGATAGTATGCTGTTGCAAAAAAAAAAAATCTAGAAAAATTAAGTAGATGGGCTGAGAAATGGCAATTGAAGTTTAACATTGACAAATGCTATGGTACTGCACATGGGTAGGAGTAATCCCAGAGTAATGTATGAACTGTGTGGTACTACAATCGGAGAAGTGGAAAACGAAAAGAACCTGGAGGTAACTGTGTAGTCTAACATGAAGTTATCTGGACAATGCAGACAGACTGCCAGTACAACTCATGAGGTTTTGTCAATAAGATACAGGAATTTTGATAGCAGGGATATGGAGGTGATTATTCCATTGTATAAGGCAGTGGTCAGGCCACATCTTGAATACTGCATACAGGTGGGGGGCTCAATTTAAGATGGATGTAGAGCTGCTGGAAAGAATACAGAGAAGTGCAATGAGATTGATGAGGGGAACAAAGGGGTACTCTTACCAAGAAAGGCTTAATAAGTTCTGCAAAGTTTAGCCCCCGGAGACTAGGTACCTGCAAGAAAATCTGACTGAGGTATTTAAGGCCTTGAATGGATTGAGTAAGTTAAAAGTTCATAGCATTCTTCTTCTTGCTAAGATTACACACATGAGGTGGCATAAATTCATGTTGAGGAAGGATAGTTCCGGGATAGATGTGCAGAAGCTTGCCTTCAGCCAGTTGGGGGTTGACTGTTGAAACAGGCTTCCATATGTGTGGTGGAAGTGGTTGGTTTGAATAAATTCAAGGAATTATTAGACAAACTCTTGGAGGGTATGGAAGGGTGAAGTGCGTGGTTTTTTTTTTTTTTTGGCTAATGCTATATAAGCTTTCTTTCTTGCATTATTTGTCACTACTACAATGCCATTTCTTAGATGCAGCATATTCAGTAAACATCCCTTCATTTCATTACTGCCCAGATTAACGTGCAATTCCTTGCCCTTGTACGAATAAACCAACTTGTAGTATTATATAAAACAAAATGTTTTATATAATACTACACAATTCAGTAATGATTTATTTTCATTACTGGGTATTTTACAGTGTTTAGTAAAATGTAAATAATTTGTTAATATTTACTCATATTTAATTCTGTTTTGTATGATTTGTTAAAATTTTATCATCATCTTCATCCATTGTCAATCCACTGCAGAATGAAGGCCTCATCAACACATTTCCAGCAACTGTAGTCTTGTGCTTTCTGTTACCATTGTAAACCTGGAAATTTCACAATTTCATCAATCCACCTGGTCTTTTTCTTGAGTTTAGAGTCAAGCAGTATCCATTCCAAAATCTGTTTGGTCTATTTAACATCAGTTCTTCTTGATATGTGACCTGCCCATTTCCATTGTAAGCACTTTGTCCTTTCAATGGTGTCACAGACCTTTGGTTTGTTGTTGAATCCATGCATATGTTTTTCAGTCTCTTGTGGTTATGTTTAAAATTCAGCACTCCATACTTCTCTGTGTGATCCTTCACCTTTGTAAGTCTTTAGCATTCAATGTCCATGTTTCACAACCATATGTTAGGTGGAGGGAGGATACATCAATCAAAAACTTTTCGCTTGAGACAGAGTGGCAAGTTTGTCTTGAAAGACTATATTAAGCTTTCCAAATGCTTACCATCCCAATTTTATGTGCCATTCAACTTCCTTCATGATGTTTCCATCTGTTTGAAATTTCTTGTGCAGGGTAAACATTCCTTTCCACTTCTTCTAGTTTTTGTCCATCAGCCATGATTTTCTTTGGTCTGGTAAATGTGTTGATCATAACCTGTGCTTTCTTGATACATCTTCAAATGAAACGTCTTGCTTTTGTGCTGCAGTTCTTCCAGAATGATATCATCTGCAAATCATAAGTGATTCAGGTAATCTTCATTTATCTTGAGTCCTTTATTATCCCAATTTAGCTTGAAAAAATTTTTATTCTAAACAGGCAAAAATTAGTTTTGGGGAGATTGGCTCTCCTTGTTGGATGCCTTTTTCTATGTTAATCTGAATATTCTATGTTGATCTGAATAATTAAACTACATAAATTAGTATATAACAAATTAAAAGCAAATCATTAACACTTACCTCCTCATATGCAACATGTATAGGTGTTACATCATGGTCTGTAAGATTAATTGATACTTGTGCTATATTAAATTCATCGAGCCACCACCCTATAGCTTGGCAGTGTTTAAGTCTACCTAGCTGTAAAGAATGTTCAATTCAAATCCTACTGTATCATTTAAACTAAATATTTTTATAAACAAAAAGATCAATAACATAATGAGCTATACATAAATAGTAACTTTTATTATTTTTTTTTAAATTTATATCAATAAAGTTTCAGTTGGTTTCTTTTTGGCAATGTTCAGCATTTTTGGTTTTTTTATTCATTAATCTGTTAGGTTAATGAATGAAAAAAGTCTCTGAATACTTCCAATTCAGAATTTGCTGTTGGTAACGTCATCAATTGGTCCGACTGTAATCACCCTTACAAAAGCTTTTCCCATTACCCTTATTCATGTCTTTAATTAAATTTCACATTAGTAATCATTATGATGGTAATCATTGCTTCCCCTTGTTGCCTCTCTAACATGCTGCTGTAGAAAACAGTCATCCAAGAAATCTACAAAAGTCTTGATAATGTGTGTGACCAACCCACAAATTCCAGTCAATATCTTGAAAGTTAAAATCCCTCATTATGAGACATTCTGATGCTTTGGCCCACTATTTCTCTGTATAGCTGTTTGGTATACTCATCACAGCCATTAGGCCTATAACACACTCCTACTCTCAATTTTGTTTTCCCACCACTGCTTATATCACACCAAACTGACTGAACACTGCCCTCGTTACCCATGTCAACTGGATGCTCTGCTTTAGATTTAATGTTTTTTAAATAAGAACATAACCCCTCCACCTCTCCTGTCCTGTCCTTCCTGTTCGTCCTTCCTGTATAACTTGTACTCCTCATATTCAAATTCAGCATCATTTATGTCTCAGTGAAACTGTGTTTCCGCTATTCCTACAATGTCTGTATTTGAGGCCTTAATCAGTACTTCATATTAATCAAATTTAATTACAATGCTCCTAGTATTAGTGTACATGCAAGTATACATGCACATATTCTTACTCTTAGTTAACCTAACACAGCCCATGTATTTAGTTGTTCCATGATGACCAACAACAGGTCCTGAAGTCCCTGGCACCATGCTTTCCAGGCTGTTGCATGTACCAATAGAAGTGCTGGTCAATTCATCTTATGCAGACATCATGGGGATATCAGAGAAGTGATGTCACTCAGACATAAGGAATTCAGAATTTGAATATGGAGAGTAAAATGTATATAGAAAGGACAGTGGCATAGTGTTCAGGGTAAGGTGCCACTGGTGGTTTCCCATAACCCTTTTTCCACATCAATGTCATAGAACCATCAGGCTTGATACACAAAGGATATTGTTATTGTGTCACTGTGTACTGGTTGTGAAATCCAGGGTTCACCCTATCTGTTGTTGAGTCATATGTACTGGCATAAACCATATGCCAACCATAAACAGAGAAAGGCAACAAGATTAGTGAATGGAACAAAGGGTTGTTCTTACGAAGAAAGGCTTAAGGTTTGCAAATTACAGTGTCTGGAGACTAGGCACCTGCGAGGTGATCTGATTGGTTTGAGCATGCTCAAACCTTGAATGGTTTGAGCATGCTCAATGCAGATGGGATTCTTCCTCTTGCTCAGAGTAATCGCCTGAGAGGGCATAAATTCAAATTGAGGAAAGACGGTTGTAGGATAGATGTACAGAAGTTTGCCTTTAGTCAGCGGGTGGTTGATTGGTGAAACAAACTTCCATCTGTCGTTGTAGAAGTTGATAGCTTAAATAGATTCAAGGCAGAACTTGACAAACATTTGGAGCGAGTGGATGGGTGAAATAGGGTTTGTTGTTTTTTTTGGCTAATGCTATATAAGCTTGCTTTCTTGCATCATGTGCCTTTGCTAATGTGAGTGTAGTATAGGGTGTGTCCATGTAATGTATTGTTTTTTGTTGTAATGTAATGGGCCAGCAACTGGTTTTTTGCAGCCAGGGAGCAACAAACAAAAGGTCATTTGTCCCCTGACTCCCATCCTTAGCTAACCACTAGGAGGCATGCCAGAGAGTTCTGTTAATAAGGCCCTTTTCTGGTCCTTCCCAAAGAGGCTAAAGAGGATTGTGGTGTCATGAATGGAAATAGAAAGATAGCGGGTGAAGACTAAGGGAAAGGTGGGAGAGATCAGAGATAGTACAGAATCTTCTAATCTCCTTGGAATTAGAAGATAGAACAAAAGTGGGAGAGGGATTATGCACTTAATTAAGAAGCACAAAATATGTCAGGGAATCCAGTTGACACAGGTGGCTAGTGAAATGTTTAATCAGTTAAGTGTGACATAAGCACTGGAAAAATAAAAAATGAGATTAGGAGTATATTACAGGCCGAAAGACTGTGATGAGCACAACAAACAACTGTACAGAGAAATAGAGTGGACCAGTAAACCAGAATGTCTTACAATGGCAGATTTTAACTTTCCAGATATTTGGCTGGAACTTGTAGATTGGTCACTCACACATAAGCAAAAGACTTTCGTGGATTTATTGGATGACTGTTTTCAACAGCAGCATGTTAGAGAAGAAACAAGAGAGCAATACTCTTGACCTGATTATCAGCAGTGATTCTTCATGAATTAAGAATTTTAAGATAAAAGAGCCACTAGAAGGCAGTGATCGCAGTGTACTGATGTGGGATTTACTTAGAGATATATCTACCAATCAAGGGTAAAGTGAAGCGATTTTGCTTTTGTCAAGGATTTCTAAAGGTTTTTGCATTTGTATAGTGGTCTCAGACAGTTTTTATATTCTATACAGTGGTACCAACTAATGATATTTCCATCACAAAATTGCAAATATGAAGCATTCAGGGAAATGTACTGGCATAAACCATATGCAGCCATGTGAGTGTAGTATAGAATGTATCCATCTAATGTATTGTTTTTTGTTTTAATGTGGTGGGCCAGCAACTGGTGTTTTGCAGACAGGGGGCAATGAACAAAAGGTCATTTCCCCCTAAAAGATTAACAGTAGCCGCAGGCAGGGGCGAAAGTGATTCTTGCACTACTTCTATTGTAACAAGCAGCAGCCTAGAGAGCAAGTTGCTGGGGACTTCAAGAGCTGCTGGGAGTCATCGTGGAACAAGTAAATACATGGGCTGTGTTAGGATAACTAAGAGTAAAAACAAGTGCATGTATACTTGCATATACACTAATGCTAGAAGTATAGTATATAAAATTGATAAATTTGAAGTGCTGCACATTACATCAAAGGCATATATTGTTGGGATATCAGAGACATGGTGTCACACAGATATAAGCAGTGCAGAATTGGAATTTGGGGAGTACAATGTGCACAGAAAGGACAGACAGGGTAGGAAGGGAGGAGGATTATGCTTAGGGCTTACAATACCGGAATCCTGCTCATTTTTTTCCAGTATTGAAATACCGATATTGATATAAAAAATACCAGTTTTTCGGTACTAATTTTAAAAAAAATTGTTTATAATTTAATCACATAAAGGTTATAAAATCACCTTTATATGATTATGATGCCGTTATCTCTACTAGCAAATTTTCGATAAATCATCGACAGGACACCATGCAACATTGCAACCTGTCCACAATTCTCGGACAACTTCATGTCTGACTGTATCATAACTCCCAAGTCCCGTTCCTCCACTACTGACTTTAGTTCAACTCCACCAAGTATATAAATTATTTTGGGGTTGCTGTTCTCCAGGTGTAAGACCTTGCATTTTGCTGAATTAAAGCATAGCTGCCACTTTTCTGACCATCCCGGAAGTCTATCTAGGTCACTCTGAAGAAGCTTTGATTGGCGGCGATCATTTACTGCTCTACTGACCTTTACATCATCTGCAAGTTTAGACCTCATGCCCTCCATCCCTTCTTAGATGTCATTTAAGATAATCAAAAACAACAGTCGTCCCAATACTGATCCTTGGGGAACCCCAATTCTTACATTAACCCAATCTGAGGAATAACCATTTATCACAACCCTCTGCCTGGTGCCCTCAGGCCATCGTGCTATCCATCTAAGGATTTTCCCTATGATTACAGCCTGCTTCAACTTATAAAGTAACCACTCACATGGGATTGAGTCAAAGCTTTGGTGAAATCCAAACAAACAATGTTGAAATTATTCTCTAAATCGAGCTCACGAGTGACTTGTCAAAATGGCTAACCAGATTTGTTAAACATGATTTTCTCTTTACAAAACCATGCTGTGTGTCCTACAGAATTCCATTTCCATCTAAATGATCCTGAATTCCACCCCTGAGCATTGCCTCCATGATTTTCCCTACTACTGAAGTTAGCCTGGCCAATTGGTAATTTCCCATTACACTCCGAACCACCTTTATATTCCAATTTACACCAATCCAACGGAATCTCTCCTGAGTCCAGTGATGCTCTCATAACTAGCCTTAATGGTTCAATGCACTCACTTGCCACCTCCTTTAAGATTATAGGTATGTGCCATCAACCACAGGGGTCTTACTCGCCTGTAGGCGTGAAAGTTCTCATTAAATAATCATTTGAAATTTCAACATCATTAATTACATTTTTTTAAACTTCACTTCCATAATATCCCATTGACACAAGGTTTTTTTTTTTTTTTATGTAAATATCAATGTAAAGTAACTGTTAAGTTCATCTGCAACTTCAGCTGTGGTATCTTATACTGCCCCACGTCCATTACATAAGGATCCAATCTGATTTGTCCTGCTGTTCTTTGCATTTATATATGTGAAGAATTCCTTAACTGCACTCTTTGCCCTCTTCTTTATTCCTTATCCCCACTCATTGCTCTCTCCCAGACTCAGTAAAAATACTATAGTGAAAATTATACTTCGCTTAATAAAATGTCTTTCTCCTTCAGAAAATGATGCACATAATTCAACCATGGAAGACAAACATGGAACAGAACATCAGTGTTCTGCAAATTCTTTCCAAAATAACAAATTGCCTGACTCCAATGAGATTTGAAAAGATGAACTTGAGTCGGAAATTAATGAAATACTTTTAACTATTTTTGCTAAAAACGTTCAAAGCCTAGAAAATATGGACTGAGATCGTCTACGATTATCTCAGTACCATAGTACCAGAATAGAATCTGAAAGGGCGTTTTCTGCCGCTAATCAAATACTGTATGTACTAAAATTAGATCCATTTTAAACAATCATACTATTGATTGCTTATGTTTCTTAAGAGCTCACTTTATTCGGACAGGTAGTGTGGATGCTTAAACATAACTAAACTTTGCAGTAACAATATGTATTTTTTTGTTTTTAGAATAAATATTTTTAATGATTTTTTTCAGAATATTTATTATTGCAATAAAAGTTTATTTAAAACATGAATTCAAGTAAATCCAGTACTTGTTTTTTCCTTACTTTATTGCACATAATTGTCATCGAAATTTATTGAGAAAAACGTTTGTTTTTGGAATACCCGCATCCCAGTTTCATAAATTAAAAATACCGAAATACCGGTATTAAGATTTTCACAGGTATTGTAAGCCCTACTTATGCCGTTAGTTAAGAAACACAAAATCTAAGGAAGTGCATCCAGTTGACACGGGTGGACAGTGCAATGTTGAGTCTGTTTGGTGTGACATAAACTGGAAAAGGAAAATGAGAGTAGGAGTATGTTATAGGCCTAATGACTCTGATGAGTACAATGAACAGTTGTGCAGAGAAATTGAATGGGCCATTAAATCAGAATGTTTTGTAATGGGGAATTCTAACTTTCCAGATACTGACTGGAACTTATGGATTGGTCACTTGCACGATAGCAAGACTTTTGTGGATTTATTGGAGGATTGTTTTCTACAGTAACATGTTCAAGGGGCAACCAAAGGGAATAATATCCTTGATCTGATTATCCGCAGTGATAACGCAAGCATTAGAAATTTGAAGATAAAGGAACCACTAGGTGACAGTGATCACAGGGTACTGATGTGGGATTTACTTAAAGATTGTAACTACTATCAAGGGTAAAGGGAAGGGTTTTTGTTTTTGTAAAGGTGACTACAGTGGTCTCAGACAGTTTTCAAATTCTATTCAGTGGAAACAACTGATGAAGTTACCAACGGTGAATTCGCAGAAATGGGAAGCCTTCAGGGACTTAATCTTGGAGACTGCTAGGCTTTTCATACCAAAAAATAAATAGTGTTCAAGGTTCAGGCCTAAATGGATGTCACATGAATTAATGAGGCATGTGGCAGAAAAGAAAAATGCATGGGATGCATATAAATTATCAGGCAACACAGAAGCCTGTGGCAGATATAAGCTAGTAGTCTGTAATCAAGTCACAAAGGAAATTAGGCAGGCGAAGGCAGATTACGAGAAATCTTTGGCAAAGGACGCAAAGAAAAACAGCAAAGGGCTCTTTACTTTGTAAACTCTAGGAGAAAGGGGATGAATCAGATTGGTCCACGTAACATAGATGGTTTGACTATTGATGATCCTGCTCAAGTAGCTGATAAACTGAATGAGTATATTTGCATCTACATTCACACATGAGGAATTATTCAAGGAGGGGAATGCCAGAAGTTTATCAAACTAACAGGGAGATAAGTAATTTTGTAATAACTGAGAACAAAGTGGAGGAGAAATTGTTGAAGTTAAACATAAAAAAGGCACCTGGGGCAGATGGAATCTATCCAGTTATAATAAAGAAGGCAGCAAGGGAAGTAAGCAAACCCTTACCCATAATTATGAGAACATCCTTAGAGTCAAGGGAGGTCCCCATTGACTCGAGATGTGCAATTCACAAAGGGGGTTCAAAGGGTGACAAATAATTATAGACCTGTTAGTTCAACTTCTGTTCTGATGAAAATAATGGAGTCACTGGTTAAAGAGGTGATACATGATCACTTAGATAAGGCAGCAGTAATAGTTCAGTCACAGCATATGTTTATTAAGGGAAAGTCTTGTCTGACCAATATGATTGGATACTACGATGTGGTCACAAAGGAATTGGATGAAAAAAATAATGTTAATATCATATACTTGGATTTCAGGAAAGCTTTTGATACTGTTGCACATGGAAGACTGCTGTACAAATTGGAGCGATATGGCATTAAGGGCAAATTAATGTAATGGATAAATGGATGGTTGAGTGGGAGACAGCAAAGAGTGGTAATAAATGGACACTGCTGCTCTATGTGGACTAATGTTATTAGCGGAGTCCCCCGGGTTCGATGCTGGGCCCATTGTTGTTTTGTGTATTTATCAATGATATCGATGAAGGTATATCAGGCTTAATGTCCAAGTTTGCAGATGATACAAATGTTGATAGGGTTGTTAATGACAGTAAAGACAGTATGTTACTGCAACAGGATCTAGAAAAGTTAGGCAGATGAGCTGAGAAGTGGCAACTGAAATTTAACATTGACAAATGCAAGGTACTCCGTATGGGTAACAGTAACCCAAGAGAAACTTGCCAACAGTGTGGTACTACACTCGGGGAGGTGGAGAATGAAAACGACTTGGGGGTAATTGTGCAGTCAGATATGAAGTTCTCTGAGCAGTGCAGATGGGCGGCCAGAGCGGGCCATGGAGTTTTGTCAATGATATATAGAAATTTTGCCAGCAGAGGCAAGCAGTTGATTATTCCTTTGTATAAGGCAAGGATGGCCAACAAGTCGATTGCAGCTTTAATTTTTGGTCGATCACGACGAATTTTAAATATATACAGGGTGATTCACTACCAGTGCGACAAACTTGCAGGAGGTGTAGGGGGGCACAAAGACGAATCGGAATCACATAGCATTGCAGGGTCCGAAATACCTTCGTCATGCGGTAGAGGATGTTGAACAGGAGGTCACGTGAACAGCGATCCCGCTGTGTCAGTATTTGCAAACCGGTTCCTGAGGCAATAGGATGGACGAGTATTCAAATGTTGAACTGGCCGACATGCACCTCGCGTATGGAGCTGCAGACGCGACACTCTGCGCTCGTGCCAGGAATGTTTCCTGCACAGGCGTGCTCCTCATCGTATGATTTTCACACGTGTGCACAAAAAGTTATGTGAGACTGGTTGTTTCACGAGAGGTACCATGAATCGAGAGCAAACGACGAGGGCGCCAGAAAATGAGGAGAATGTCCTACGTCTTGCAGAAGGCAACCCGAGTACGAGTACTTGAGCGATAGGCCAACGATTGGGTATTTCCCAATCCATTGTATGGAGGATACCGTCAACAAACCAAATGAGTTCATACCATCTGCAACGCGTCCAATCATTGGAGCCTGCGGATTATCCACTCAGGAGGACTTTTGCTACTTGGTTTCTTCAACAGAAACGGTTCGCAAATGCTGACTTCCAGTGGGATCGCTGTTCACACGACCTCCCGTTCAACATCCTCTACCGCATGACGAAGGCATTTCGGACCCTGCAATGCTATGTGATTCCAATTCGTCTTTGTGCCCCTACACCTCCTGCAAGTTTGTCGCACTGGTAGTGAATCACCCTGTATATAAAATAGATTAGTCAAAATCTAAATTTTATTATGCGCCCTACTGCGTACGCTTATTAAAATCCATTGAACCACATGACTACCCTTGTCGCCACACAGCTGCTAGGCTTGTGTAGTGAAAATCCGTGCATTTATGTTGTGGAGAGCATAGTGTATGCATTGAATTCTTATTTAACTTACTTAATATTAATAACTGGACAGTACTTATACATTAATTTAATACCCTTTGATTCAAAATGAATACTAAGAAAAAGAGTAAAAAGCAAAAAATTACAAAGAGTAAAAAGTATCATTTAATGATAAAAGAAACATGTTGTTTGATTTGCAATGCTTCCGTGGCTATGCCCAAAAAAGGAAATTTAGAAAGGCATTTCAATGCACGCCATAGTAAATACCAATCCAATTTTCCACCTAATAGTGACCTTAGAAAAAATAAATTAAAAGAACTTAAATCCAGATTATTTGCACAACAAAATTTATTTGTGACACCTAATTTACAATCTACTGTAGTAACTGTAGCATCATTTAGAGTGATTCATCTTCTTGCAAAAAAATGCAAACCATTTTCTGATGGTCAATTCATCAAAGATGAATTTTTAGAAATAACAGATTCCCTTTTTGAAAATTTTAAGAACGAAAATGAAATTAAAAGTGCTCTTCAAGATCTGCAATTATCTCGAAATACTGTGATGCAATGCATCGAAAAAATGAGTAAAAATGTGAGCGAATAATTCATATTCCTAATATTCCTAATTGTGTCATTTTCTTTTCAACTGGATAAATCTAAAAACATCAGTGATACAGCTCAATTGCTCATATGGTTTTTGATGATTCTGCCACTAGAGAAGAATTGCTGGGTATGGTTTCGTTAAAAGAAAGAACTAGAGGTCTTGATATATTTAGCGCATTCAAAAATTTTATTAAAAAAAATTAAATTACCACTATTTAAGCTCGTATCAATAACAATAGATGAAACTAAAGCAATGACAGGGAATCTTAATGGATTCATCGCATTGTGCCAAAAGGATGATGAATTCCCAGATTTTTAGAGTTCCCACTGTATTCATCCACCAACAAGTGTTAGCCAGAAAAAGATTAAATACTAAAAGTGTTATGGACATAGCTTTGAAAACCGTGAATTCCATCAGAGGACAATCTCTTCAAAGGAGACTTTTCAAAATGCAACTGGATGAAAATGAACCAGATAGGATATTACACACAGATGTGAGAGATGGCTGAGTCGGAGTAAGTTTCTATAGAGATTTCGAAATTTGCTGAATGAAATTAAAAACTTTGTTGATCAAAAGGGAGATGATTATCAGTAGCTTCAAGATACGAAGTGGTTGTGTGATCTGACTTTTTTGGCACATTTTACCAGTAAATTAAGTGATCTGAATTTGGAATTACAAGGAAAAAATAAAAATGTGGGTGACATGATTAGTAGTATTTCTGCATATAAATATCAATTTTTGGCAAAGGCTAAGGATCTAAAAGAAAAAAAATTCGATCATTTTGCAAATATGCAAGACCATTTGCAAAAATATCCTGTTTTTGAATTTAATGGTGAGAAATATGTTTCTGAAATTGAGAAAGTTGTGGATGATTTTGAAACCAGATTTAGCGATTTTAAAACGATTGAAGACGTTGTTCAATATATTTCTTATTCAGAAATTGCAGAAAAATTGCCAAAATTTTTCACATAGAGAAAATATTACTTGAAAATGAAATTATTACATTGCGAAACGATATCTTCCTAAAAGCCAGGTGACTTTTGTAAATATGTTTGCCGAGAAAAGTACCCAAATGTAAAAAAATGCAGTGAACTTTTAAATTCCTATTTTGGTTCCACAGATCTATGTGAATCGGCCTTTTCGTATTTGAAACAAACGAAGAATCGCTCTACTCTTACAGACTTGCATACAGAAGATTCTTTACTGTTTGCCTTATCACAGTATATCCCCGATTTTGAAAGCTTGGCAGATGACATTAAGACAAAAACTTCACATAAATTAAAAATTTAAATACGTATGAATTTAAAATAAGAATTCTGAATTGTATTTAATTTTAAAATTTATAAACATTTTTCAATATGTGTTGATTAACTTTTTTAACCATTGTGCAATATTCTTGAGATGGTAGATTGCAGCACATTTTGAATTAAAAAAGTAGATCACATCACAAATTAAATTGGCCAGCCCTGGTATAAGGCAACGGTCAGGCCTTATACCAGGCCTGACCGTTGCCTGAGTACTGTGTACAGGTCTGGAGGCCTCATTTTAGGAAGGATGTAGAGTTGCTAGAAAGAGTACAGAGAAGGGCAACAAGATTGGTATTGGTGAGAGGAACAAACGGGTGCGCTTAGGAAGAAAAGCTTAAGTTCTGCAAGTTGCAGCATCTGGAGACTAGGCAACTGCGAGGTGATCTGATTGAGGTGTATAAGGCCTTGAATGGTTTGAACAGGCTCAATGCTGACAGGATACTTCCGCTTGCTCAGATTAAGAGCCTGAGGGGCATAGATTTAAATTGAGGAAAGACAATTGTAGAATAGATGTGCTGAAGTTTGCCTCTAGCCAGTGGGTAGTTGATTGCTGGAACAGACTTTCATCTGTTGTTGTGGAAGTTGATAATTTAAGGCTGAATTAGACAAACATTTGGAATGATCAGATGGGTGAAATGGGATTTTTTTTTATAGTTTGCTTTTTGTTGCATCATATGCCTCAGCTAAAGTAAATAATCATGGAAGCCACTAGACTTGTGTAGTCTGATATGAAGTTATCTGAGCAGTTCAGATAGGCTGCAAGTACAGTTCATGGAGTTTTGTCAATGATATATAAGAATTTTGCCAACAGTGATAAGGAGGTAATTATTGTATTGCATAAGGCAGTGGTCAGATCACATCTTTGAGTACTGCATACAGGCCTGGAGCCTTTTTAAGAAGGATGTAGACTGCTGGAATGGGTACACAGATATGCAATGAGATTAGTGAGGGGAACAAAGGGGTGCTCTTACTAATAAAGGCTTCAGTTTTGCAAATTACAGCCACTGGAGACTGCAGTGTGAGGTGATCTGATTGAGGTGTTTAAGCTTTGAATGGCTTGAGCAAACTCAAATTCTGTTGGAATTTTTCCTCTTGCTCAGAATGCAAATGAGGGAGCATAAATTGAAAGTGAGGAAGGACGGTTGCAGAATAGAAGTGCGGAAGTTTGCTTTTGCCAAAGGGTGGTTGATTGCTGGAACAAGCTTCCATCCATGGTTATGGAAGTGCATAGTTTGAATTAATTCAAGGAAGAACTAGACAAACTATTGGAGCAAATGGATAGGTGAAATGGCAATTTTTTTTGGCTGATGCCATAGAAGCTTGCTTTCTTGCATCAATTACCACGATTAATACTAATTCCTCCCATCCAATTATCATCTCATTGCACTTACATCTACTCTTTCCAAAGTAATGGAGATATCCATTAACTGTAACCAACTCCTAAACTATTTTGAAACCTCCCATTTGTCAAATAATTACCAATATGAATTCCATCAGTGTCAACCAACTGGTGATATAGTGGCTTATGCTACCTGTGGACAAATTCAATGGAAAAGTTTGGTGAAACTCAAGCAGTTGCTCTTAACATTTCTAAGGCTACTGATCATGTTTAGCATAAAGGTCTTCTAAACAAGCTCTCATCTTATAGACTGTTAACTGTGTTTTTGCAATTGGGTATCCAGTCTTCTTTCTGATCTCTTGCTGCAGGCAATGGCAAATAGCCCTCTGTCTTCTAACTTCTCTACTAATGCTGGTGTTCCCAAGGTTCAGTTCTTTCTATCACTGTCTTCCTCTTGTATATTAATAATTTTCTTCCACTTATTGTAAATTCTATCCATAATTTTGCCGATGACAACACACTGCATATCAACTTCCAGTTTGAGAAACTTTTTCCTGCACGAACAGCTTCAACTCATTGAATATACATCACCATTTGCTTAAATGCTGATCTTCAGGTAATTCTTCAATGAGGCAAAGATAACCTAGTTAATTTCAATCCTAAAACCCATTTTTGTCATATTTTGCAAAAAAGAGTTTACTGCTCTTATGCTTATCTTTGATGACACTCATTTCTACACAAGATCTTATATCTCTATTAGGGATTACCCAACTTCTAATCTCCCACGGCATAAGTGTATCACAAATATTGCTTCATCTGGATCTACAAAACTGTTTCCTTTTTCACTCTTGCCATTACTTCTCTTCTAAACTACTACTTACTCTGTACAAATCTGAAATCCACCCTACCATGGAATATTATTCCTACATCTCAGGCAGTGTGTTCCCCAAACCTCTCTCAGACTTCTAGACTACATTCAAAATGGGTAGCCAGGTTAATCAATGACCTGTCTGTTGCAATGTCTCCCCACTCTGTCTCATAGATGTTTAGTTTCTGCCTCACGTCTTTTCTATAGATACTTCCATTGGCACCTGTAAATATGCCCAATCTCTTAAAAACCAGTCCAAACACATATTGCAACCAGTTGGCATGCATTTATTCTCCAACTTCAAACTCACAGAACCAACTTTTCTTCTTTCTCATTTATCCCTTCAACCTGTGTTTTCTGGAACAAACTTCCTTTACATATATTTCCTGAGAATTACAATCTACAGAAATTCATGTCATCTACAGATATTCATATCATCAGTATACTCAACCTTCAACTCTTTCACAGTACTAAATGCTATAAGTTTTAATATCTTTTGTATTTGGGGTTTTCATAAAAATAAGAAAAAAAAATATTACCCCAACGTATTTTTACTTATCAACTACCCTGAGTTTAATGCTACCCAAACAGTATGCTATTCTGGTATTACTGCTACACAAATATAGTACCTTGCATTTATCAAGTTGTCACTTTGTGTTCCATAGTACTCCAATGATACCTTTTTAAAAACAGGTAGTGATTTTCAAATTACCCTGTACATCTATTAAGGCATGAAATATGTTGTTTAAAAAAAATAAATGATAATAATAATAAAATAATAATATCTTATGTCAAATGGTTCTGACAACTTAATGCTTGTCTCCTGATTTGACTTTTTAACAAATTTTGAAAGATCTAATAGTAATGTGCAATTTAAGCACATCAGTGCATCATAGGTATGCAAAGATGTTTCTTGATTAAATAATCACTTTCCATTCAAATTTTAAAATGACTGTGGATGATAATCCATAAGGCTCCCATTCAGATTACTGGTTTTTAAATGCTTTTGGATTTTCCAATTTTATTATTATTTAAGAACCAATATGGAAAAGTATTTATGTTCTCCAAGGGGAATGAACTTACCAGTTTAATATTTTAATTCCTTCTTCATTTTAAATGAATGTTCCAAATCATTAAAACAAATGAAATTCAGCAGAATTTTAAATAAACAAAAAAAAAAAAAAAGAGGGAAGCATTTAGACCATCGCAGCTGAGTGGTCAGGAGTGAGAGTGCATAAGTTTATGTGCCTTGAGTGACTGGGGTTCAAGACCATGACTACTAAATACAATGTTGTTTCTTGTACTCTCTTTATCTTGTGAACTTCTCTGACCATGTGGTTGTCCCGGAGTACAAAGAAAAAATTTATTTATTTGCTAATTATCTAGTCTCATGCTCAACTCTTCGCAGCACTGATTTCAGTATGAAAATAACAAAGGTCATCAAAAATAAACTTAAATTCTTGGATTCAATTATTAAGTTAAACTTTCTGTTATTTACTTCATCACTTACAACTCTATCTTCTACTAAAACGTGAGATTAGAAATTATTTTTAAACATCACAAATTTTACCAAAGCATATTTAATTAAAAATATTACAATTTTTCATACTTAAACCAAATAAAAATGACAGCTCTGAAAGGGACAAGCTAATAATAACCTTACCTCCTCCTTATTTCTGCCTTGCTCACGAATATTCAAAGCAATACGATGAGCCTGTTCCTTTGTGCCTAATAAGTTAACATTGTAAGCAATAAGAAATTTTCTAGCTCCTGACATTGTAGCTCCCCAGTGAGGTACAAACTCAGATGGACCATAGTCTGGTTTCCATTCTGATTGAGTAAGCTATTTAAACAGAAAAAAACTAAGAAAATGAGTTAGAATTTATCAAACATATCTGGAATTATGAAAAATATAAACCTATAGAATATGGACTATTCCCAATATTCAGCTAAGATATCAATGGTAAAACTAAAACTGCTTCTGCAAACTAAACTCATGAAATGTCTTTTAAATTGCAGTCAGATATTTGCTGTAAGCTGATTGCAAAGCCAAAAATATAAATATTGTTGACTAAGACGTAGAGTCATAGCTTAAAGACGTAGAGTTTCATAGCTTAAGACATGAAACGTCTTAAGCTACGAAAAAGCTTTGTTTTATATTTTCTTTCTACACTCACTCCCTTCAACTCAATTTAAATCAAGATGTTCAGCTTCATAGTTTGAAAGACATAAGGTAAGTTTAGAATGTAGAAACAACTTACTCAATTACATCACTGAAAATATAATGCAGTATATTACAATTATCAATATCATAACTATTCAATAATGAATAGTTATAACTTCAAGTAAAAGCAGCAACACTTTCTTTTATGGTAATTCAACAAAGATATTAAAGGTATTAAAGGTAATTGAAACCTTACCTTTAATACACTAGTAACATGGGCATAATATACAAATAATTCTTATATATAATAGATCTAACTATATTGACTGAGATATGAAATATCACTCAATCTGTTTCATAAATAACTGCAAAGGACTTTTTGTATAAAAATGCAAAATTACATTATAACATTCAAGTCTTTACATGGAAATCAGTTGCACCTGGATGATTTATAAAAAAAAGTGAATTTGGTTAGTTGCCTACAATGCACAATAAGAAACCAGATTTTATGTCTAACCATGCAACCCTTACCAAAGATCAAGTAATTTGTGTAAAAAAAAAATGCTCTTCCATTCAGTGAAACAGGATTTCAACCCAATCCTTTTCCAACAATTATAGCCATGAGGGTGCACCTTTGTTGTAATTAGATACATGCAAAAACAGAATGGAAGATGCATTTCTACCACTTTTTTTTTTCCCAGACAAAACTACTTTTTTCTAGTAATGAATCTTAATATGGATGAAGATTGTAGTAAAACAAGATCTTTGGTCAATAAGTGGGTTTATTGTAGTATCACTGTATGGCTCCAACAAGAGAATCACCTCAACATTTGTTCATTCTCTCTCTCTCTCTCTCTCTCTCTCTCTCTCTCTCTCTCTCTCTCTCTCTCTCTCTCTCTCTCTCTCTCTCTCTCTCTCTCTCTCTTCCCCCCCCCCCATGAGATATCTTACAAGGAATATTTTCCTGATTAAGTAGCTTAGCCAAGGAAGGTTTGTTTCCAAGTCACTATGCTTGTCAGATATCATCCCACTTGACTTATTTCTTATAAGGTTTTACTAAAATTAAATCATGTAAATAGTTCCTTGACTTATTTCTTATAAGGTTTTATTAAAATTAAATCATGTAAATAGTTCCTATGACACTTCAAGACATGCAAGAAAGAAATAAAAAGACAAAATGTCTGTGCTGTCCTGACACCTAAAATGTAGTATGGTGACTATTTCACAAAAAGGTCAATAAAAATATTCTACATATTTTTTTTATTTTAACTTAACCGAAGTCTTTGATACTATAACTTGGCAGTGGTAAAGGCATTTTTCACCACAGGATTGCTATTCAGTGAGTAGTTTCACTGGAAGAGAAACTACTCTCTGAATGGCAATTCTGCGGTGACAATACTATGACAGAGTAACATCACATAAGATATGATTTTATAAAAGTCATAGAAGATATGATTCTATAAAAATCATAAAATATATGATTTTAAATGATACAAAGACACCGTTTCATCATTTAAAAGTAAGTAGTTGTCCTTGTTATCTAAAAGGACCTGGAGATTCCCATGGGCATAAAATTAAAGTTTAGTTTATGCCAAAATACTTCCTCCACCCTACCCAAAAAAAAAAAAAAAAAAAAGTAAGATATAACACAATTATAAAAAACTACATATAACTTGTTACTCTATTCACTCAGTACAGTCAAGTCTTTGTAATATCATGCAAAGATGTAACTATACTTTACACAGAATTCAAAAAATCAAGTTTTGATGTCAAAGTTTTGGTTAAGCATTTTTCAACTTTATTTTAAATTTTTACTGCTATAAGTCAAGTCTATAAATGCATAACAGTTAATCAAATAGTAAAATGATGACAAATACAAATAATAAGAATAAATTACTTTCTTTGGCAAACCTTCATACTCATCAGCTCTTATTTGTGGAACTGTCTTCCTGTAATCTTGTTGTGCTGCATATCCATAGAGGTAAACTAAAATACAACAGGGATTTAAACAAAAGATGAAAATGATAGTAATATCATTAAGTTTTTGCAATTTAAAAAAAAAATTAAATTAGAATTTAAATAAGACGTTTTCAGTAGTAAAATAGTTTATAACTTCTCATAATAAATGTAACAGATCTTGACCTTTGTAGATATGAAATTCTTATTTACAATATAAAGTAAAGGTTATCATGATTAGTTTATAAAGCCAAGGTTATCTACACATTTGACACTTCTAACACCTCATGAGTGTTGATATATAATGTCTACTAATTGCACAAGTCCTAAAGGTTGCTCTATTGATCTAAACAGTGATAGCCAAATATTTCTCACCTCCAAGAGATAAGAGATCTACATGCCTACCCTGATATAATTCCAAACTGAACCAATACATGTCAGAGTTAGTATTATTAGTGACAAATGATGCAAGAACGCAATCTTATATAGACTCAACCAAAAAAAAAAAAAAAAAAATTTCCCATATCACCTGTCTAATAATTTGAATACTTCCTCCTTAAATTTATTCAAACTACCCACTTTCACAGCACCAGATGGAAGTATGTTACAACAGTCAACTACCTTCTGGCTGAAAGCAAATTTCCGCACATCTATTGTGCAACTGTCCTTCCTTAATTTAAATTTACACCCCTTACATGTTTTGTCTAAGCAGGAGTAAGGATGCTATCCACATTTAGTTTACCACATTTAGTCAACCAATTCAAAGCCTTAAAAAACTCAATGAGATCTAGTTTCCTGATGCCGCAATTTACAGAACTGAAATGAAACTTTTCTTAGCAAGATTACCCTTTTGTTCCCTTCACTTAAAGCTCTTCAAACAGAGAAGTTTTTCCTGATTTATTTTCTGCTTTATTAGTTTAAATTGTCATATTAACTTATTTTCTAGAGTAGCTTTATATTCCTAGTTACGATACTTAGTTTAAAGTTTAAATTAGACAGAGATTTCGTAGATATTACTTAGTATCGGTAACGGTATCAAATCCACGTGTCACAAATTGAACGAGAGGTCTTTTAACCAAATTTAGTCGATTTATTAACCAATTGTTATATCAAATTATCTTCTATAAGTAGATTATAGACCTAGTCAGGATCCTTAGTTTATTCTAAATTGAGATAGCGAGATTTCGAAGCTAATCAATACTTACGAGTCCGTAGAAATACCGTTCGTGAATTCCCGCCATTTTTACACGATAGCATAAGCTTAGTGTAGTATACTGCATAATATAATATTGTCAATTAATCAGTAAATCTATTAATCTTGATAAACTTTATTGTCAGTTAAATTGTATTTTTAACTCTATATATATATAACGACTTAATCGTAACAAATAAGTAATACATAACTATAGTGGTACACGTGATACGGAAGTTGTATAAAGGGAACACTAGATACCGAAAAAAAAAAAAAATATATATATATATATATATAACATAAGGATTTAATTTTTGTTTTAAATTTTATTGAATTAAATTGGAATCATGACTCTGACCAGAGCAGCAAAGCAAAAGGCTCAAGCTAATGGGAGTGCTGTGGTTCAGGGGAGAACTGAGGGGGGCAGTTGCCCTCTGAATCACAGTCTATTAAAATGCACTGTTTGCTTGATGTTTGCGGAGCAGTCGGGTACGGGACATGATACTGCCAAGGGGGATGTCTTTGTGTGTGCACGATGTAAGGAGTGCAAGGAAATCAGGCGACAACTCAGCGTTGTTATGGGCCTTTATGAGACCTTGAAGGACAGGGTGGATGCCCTCGAAGGAAATAAATTGAGGGGCCCATCAGGCTCTCAGCTGCCCACGTCAACGCCAGAGCTTGCACTTGGTCATCACGCAACACAGCGGCAACCCCTAAGGCAGAATGCGCTGGTCCCACAGGAACTAGTAGTTGTTGGTGACTCTATTGTCAGGGAAACGGGGAACATGCTTTGTAAAAAGGATAGGTGGAATAGGACCAGGGTATGTCTGCCAGGGGCAAAGGTTGATGACGTTGTAGAGCGGATATCATCTTTTAAGGGCACAAAAGGTGATATAGTTGTACACGTTGGCACTAATGATATTAAGAGTAGGAGACCGGCGGAATTACTTAGCAAGTACAGGTCACTGTTGAAAAAAAGCCGTGAATTAGGGTTGAACTTGAAAGTGTCTGCAATTCTGCCCAGACACGATAGGAGGGAGTATATGATGAGAGCCTTGTCGATCAATTCGGCCCTGGAGGGATTGTGCAAGGCTCAAGGGGTAGAATTTTTTTCAGCCTGGACTGTACTTGTTAACAGGAGAGATTGCTTCTACAGGGATGGGATACACTTAAATAGAAAGGGTGCAAGAATATTTGCTGATGCTGTCGAGGCAGTGTTAGGTGGGTCGGAAAACTGCTAGTTGGGGGGGATACAAGGACTAATAGATTAACAGTAGCCACTGGCAGAGGTGGAAGTGATTCTTGCACTGCTTCTATTCAAATGAGCAGAAGTCTGAAAAACAAGATGCAGGATATTTCAGAGACTGCTGGTAGTCATTGCGTTACAAGTAAACACATGGGTTGTGTTAGGGTAGCTAAGAATAGAAACAGGTGCATGTATACCTGCGTGTACACCAATGCTAGGAGTTTGGTAAATAAATTTGATGAATTTGAGGTATTGCTCAAAACATCAAAGGCAGATATTGTTGGGATATCAGAGACGTGGTGTCACACAGATATAAGTAATGCGGAACTGGAATTTGGGGAATACAATGTATATAGAAAGGGTAGACAGGACAGGAGGGGAGGAGGGGTTATGCTATTAATTAAGAAACACATAAAGTCAAAGGAAGTGAAGCCAGTTGACATCGCTGGACAGGGCAGTGTCGAGTCAGTTTGGTGTGACATAAGCATAGGGAAATCAAAATTGAGAGTAGGAGTGTGCTATAGGCCTAATGACTCTGATGAGTATAATAATATATTGTACAGGGAAATAGAGTGGGCCAGTAAATCAGAGAGTCTTATAATGGGGGATTTTAATTTCCCAGATATTGACTGGAATTTGTGGGTTGGTCACTCGCACACTAGCAAGGCTTTTGTGGATTTATTGGATGATTGTTTTCTACATCAGCATGTTCGTGAGGCAACAAGAGGGAGCAATACTCTTGATCTGATTATCAGTAGTGATTCTTCATGCATTAAGAACCTGCAGATAAACGAACCACTAGGTGGCAGTGATCACAGTGTGTTGAAGTGGGATTTACTCAAGGAGGTAACTACCATCAGAGGTAAAGGGAAGGGTTTTTGTTTTCGTAAAGGCGACTATGATGGTCTGAGACAGTATTTAAATTCTATACAGTGGGACCAACTGATGATGTTACCAACAGCAAACTCAAAATGGGAAGCATTCAAGGAACTAATCTTGGTGGCTACCAGGCTTTACATACCAACTAAGAAATATTGTTCAAGGTTTAGGCCTAAATGGTTGTCAGATGGACTAATGAGACATGTGGCAGAGAAGAAAAATGCATGGGATACATACAAATTAATGGGTGACATGGAAGCCTATGATAGATATAAGTTGGTCTGTAACCAAGTCACAAAGGAGATTAGGCAGGCAAAGGCAGACTACGAAAAATCCTTGGCAAAGGATGCAAAGAAAAACAGAAAGGAGTTCTTTACATACTTGAACTCGAGAAGGAAAGGGATGAATCAGATTGGTCCACTGGATATTGATGGTTCAACAGTTGAGGATCCTGCTCAGGTGGCTAACAATCTAAACGAGTATTTTGCATCTACATTCACGCATGAGGAGTTATTCAGGAAGGAGAATGATGTAGGTAAAGTAAACATTGGCAGTGAGCTGGATGATTTTGTAATAACTGAGAGGAAAGTGGAGGAGAGATTGTTGAGGATAAACATAAAAAAGGCACCTGGGGTGGATGGGATCTATCCAGTTATATTAAAGGAGGCAGCAAAGGAAGTATGCAAACCCCTAGCCATAATTATGAGAGCTTCTTTGGACTCAGGGGAGGTACCCATAGACTGGAGATGTGCAAATGTAACCCCAATTCACAAAGGAGGATCAAAGGCTGACACAAGTAATTATAGACCTGTTAGTTTAACTTCTGTTCCAGGTAAATTAATGGAGGCACTGGTTAAAGAAGCACTGCAGGATCATCTAGACAAGAATTCCGTTATAGCTCAGACGCAGCATGGTTTTGTTAAGGGCAGGTCTTGCCTGACCAATTTGATTGGATACTATGATGTAGTCACAAAAGAACTGGATGCAGGGAATAACTTTGATATTATATATTTGGATCTTAGAAAGGCTTTTGATACTGTTGCACATGGAAGACTGCTGCACAAATTGGAGCAGTGTGGCATTGGAGGCAAATTGCTGCTATGGATAAGGGGATGGTTGAGTGGCAGAAGACAGAGAGTGGTAATCAATGGACACTGCTCAACGTGGACTAATGTTATTAGTGGAGTTCCTCAAGGTTCAGTGTTGGGTCCATTGTTGTTTTCGGTGTTTATGAATGATATTGATGATGGGATATCAAGTTTAATGTCTAAGTTTGCAGATGATACAAAGGTTGGCAGGGTCGTTAAGGACACTACTGACGCTATGCTGCTGCAACAGGATCTGGAAAGGTTGAACAGATGGGCTGAGAGGTGGCAAATGAAGTTTAACATTGACAAATGTAAAGTACTACATATGGGTAACAGTAACCCCAGAGCAATGTATCAACTCTGCGGTACTACACTGACAGTAGTGGAGAATGAAAAGGACCTGGGGGTAATTGTGCAGGCAGATATGAAGTTCTCTGAGCAGTGCAGACGAGCTGCAAGAGTAGCTCATGGTGTCTTGTCAATGATATACAGGAATTTTTCTAGCAGGGATAAGGAGGTGATTATTCCCTTGTATAAGGCAATGGTTAGGCCACATCTTGAGTACTGTATACAGGTCTGGAGGCCTCATTTCAAGAAGGATGTAGAGCTGCTGGAACGGGTACAGAGAAGGGCAACAAGATTAGTAAATGGAACAAAGGGTTGCTCTTACGAAGAAAGGCTTAAGTTTTGCAAATTACAGAGTCTGGAGACTAGGCACCGGCGAGGTGATCTGATAGAGGTGTATAAGGCTTTGAATGGTTTGAGCATGCTCAATGCCAATGGGATTCTTCATCTTTCTCAGAATAATCACCTCAGAGGGCATAAATTCAAATTGAGGAAGGACGGATGTCGGATAGATGTGCGGAAATTTGCCTTTGGCCAGCGGGTGGTTGGTTGGTGGAACCGACTTCCATCACTTGTTGTTGAAGTTGATAGCCTAAACAAATTTAAAGCTCAACTGGACAGGTATTTCGAACGAACGGAGGGGTGAAATGGGAGAGGGTTTTTTTTTTTTTTTTTTGGCTGATGCTGAATAAGCTTGCTTTCTTGCATCATATGCCTCTACTAATGCTAATAATGCTAATGCTAATGCTAATCTCATTTCCCTTCTCTGCACCCTTTCCAACAGCTCAACATCCTTCCTAAAATGAGGCTTCCAGACTGTAGCCTAACCATTCACTTATACAATGGGATAATCACCTCTTATCCCTGCTGGCAAAATTCTTGTATATCATTGTCAAAACCCTATGAGCTGCCCTGGAAGCCTGCCTGCACTACTCAGAAACTTTATGTCTGACTGCACAATTGCTCCCAGGTCTTTTTTGTTCTTCACTACCTTCAGTGCTGTACTACACTTTCATGTATGTTATTTTTGGGATTGCTGCTACCCATAAGCAGAACCTCCCATTTGTCAAAATTAAACTTCAATTGCCACTTCTCAGCACATTTGCCTAATTTTTCCTAACCTTGTTGTGGCATACCTGATTACTGTTATTAACTAAATGCCAACATCTGACATTAAGCTCAGACATTAAGCCTCATATGCCTTCATCAATATCATTAATAAATACCGAAAACAACAATGGGCCCAACACTGAACCCTGCTGGACTCCACTAATAACATCAATCCAAGAAGAGCAGTGCCCACTGATAACCACTCTTTGTCTTCTCCTGCTCAACCATGAATTTATCACTTTAACTTACCCCTAATACCACATTGCTCCAATTTGTATAGTAGTCTTATGTGCAACAGTATCAAAAGCTTTACTGAAATCCAAGTACAAGATGTAAAAATTATTTTTTTGTGTTCAGTTCCTATGTTACTCTGTCACAGTATTCAATCAGATTGGTCAGACAAGATCATCCATTAACAAATCCATGCTGTAACTGCCATATAAAACATTCCTGTCTGGACACCCCCCTCCCCTCTGTTAACAGTTGGTCATGTCTAGGGCTTACAATACCGGTCAAAATCTTAATACCGGTATTTCGGTATTTTTAATTTATGAAAACGGGATACCGGTATTCCAAAAACAAATGCTTTTCTCAATAAATTTTGATGATAATTAGGTGCAACAAAGTAAGGAAAAACACAAGTACTGCAATTACTTGAATTCATGTTTTAAATAAACTTTTATTGCAATAATAAATATTCTGAAAAAAATCATTAAAAATATTTATTCTAAAAACAAAAAAATACATATTGTTACTGCAAATTTTAGTTATGTTTAAGCATCCACACTACCTATCCGAATACAGTGAGCTCTTAAGAAACATAAGCAATCAATAATATGATCGTTTAAAATGGATCTAATTTTAGTACATACAGTATTTGATTAGCGGCAGAAAACGCCCTTTTGGATTCTATTCTGGTACTATGATACTGAGATAATCGTAGAGGATCTCAGTCCATATTTTCTAGGCTTTCAACTTTTTTAGCAAAAATAGTTAAAAGTATTTCATTAATTTCCCACTCAAGTTCATCTTTTAAAATCTCATTGGAGTCAGGCAATTTCTTATTTTGGAAAGAATTTGCAGAACACTGATGTTCTGTTCCATGTTGGTCTTCCATGGTTGAATTATGTGCATCATTTTCTGAAGGAGAAAGACATTTTATTAAGCGAAGTATAATTTTCACTGAGTCTGGGAGAGAGCAAAGAGTGGGGATAAGGAATAAAGACGAGGGCAAAGAGTGCAGTTAAGGAATTCTTCACATGCAAAGAACAGAAGGACAAATCAGATTGGATCCTTATGTAATGGATGTTTGACAGTATTAGATACCATAGCTGAAGTTGCAGATGAACTCAACAGTTACTTTGCATCGATATTTACATAAAAAAAAAAACCTTGTGTCAATGAGATATTATGGAAGTGAAGTTTAAAAAAATGTAATTAATTATGTTGAAATTTCAAACGATTATTTAATGAGAACTTTCGTGCCTACAGGCGAGTAAGGCTCATGTGGTTGATGGTATATACCCTATAATCTTAAAGGAGGTGGCAAGTGAGTGCAATGAACCATTAAGGCTAGTTATGAGAGCATCACTGGACTCAGGAGAGATTCCGTTGGATTGGTGTAAATTGGAACAAAGGCGGTTCTAGGAGTGTAATGGGAAATTACCGACTGGCCAGTCTAACTTCAGTAGTAGGGAAAATCATGGAGGCAATGATCAAGTGTGGAATTCAGGATCATTTTAGATGGAAATGGAATTCTGTAGGATACACAGCATGGTTTTGTAAAGGGTTTAATAAATCTGGTTAGCCATTTTGACAGGTCACTTGTGAGCTGGATTTAGGGAATAATTTCAACATTGTTTATTTGGATTTCAGCAAAGTATTTGACTCAGTCCCACATGAGTGGTTACTTTATAAGTTGGAGCAGGCTGGAATCATAGGGAAAATCCTTAGATGGATAGCACAATAGCTTGAGGGCACCAGGCAGAAGGTTGTGATAAATGGTATTCCTTAGATTAGGTTAATGTAAGAAGTGGGGTTCCCCAAGGATCAGTATTGGGACGACTGTTGTTTTTGATTATCTTAAATGACATCTATGAAGGGATGGAGGACGTGAGGTCTAAACGTGCAGATGATGTAAAGATCAGTAGAGTAGTTAATGATCGCCACCAAGTAGAGCTTCTTCAGAGTGACCTAGATAGACTTCCAGGATGGTCAGAAAAGTGGCAGCTATGCTTTAATTCAGCAAAATGCAAGGTCTTACACCTGGAGAACAGCAACCCCAAAATAACTTACACACTTGGTGGAGTTGAACTAAAGTCAGTAGTGGTGGAACGGGACTTGGGAGTTATGATACGGTCAGACATGAAGTTGTCCGAGAATTGTGGACAGGTTGCAATGTTGCATGGTGTCCTATCTATGATTTATTGAACATTTGCTAGTAGAGATAACGACGTCATAATCACATAAAGGTGATTTTACAACCTTTATGTGATTAAATTATAAACAATAATTTTTTATAAAATTAGTACCAAAAAACCGGTATTTTCTGTATCAATATCAGTATTTCAATACTGGAAAAAAATGACCGGGATCCCAGTATTGTAAGCCCTAGTCATGTCCTATCCAAGCAAGTCAGACACAACTACATATTTGTTTGTAGACCTTTGAGGAGAGAGTAGTAACAATTGTCAGTGCAAGAAGCAATGATCAATGGAGTTAACAGAATTCTAGTACAGAATGATAATAGGGTGCCACATAAGCAATCAGTCTGTATGCGACATTTCAATGGCACTGAAGATCCCAAAGTCAATGATTGGTGATGAGATCTACAAAAGGAATCTGGTGCTGGAACCATAACAAAATGACTTTGAAAACCTCTGAGGATGACAGAATGTGACAGTAGAGTCCTGCAAGGAATTATCCGCTCAAAATGCAGGTTGATGTCCGAGTACACACAGGCACGTGTGTACTCTGACATGACTGGGTAACATGATTGTAACTCATGTCAGCATCAGTACTTTAATCGGTGACTGCATTATTTTCCTTGGAACAGAAGTCAAACCTACAAGTCTATAATTACTTACTTCAACCTTTGATTTCCCCTCTTCCCTTTGTGAATTGGGATATATCTCCCTATCTCCAGTCCATAGGGACTGCCCCTAAATCCAACAATGCTCTCATGACTAACATGGATATGCTGACCTCTTTTGCTGCCTCTCTCAATATAACTGGATAGATCCCATGCACCCCAAGTGTCTTATTTACATTTAGCTTCAACAATTTCTCTTCCTCTTTCCTCTACATTATCACAAAATCATTTAGTTCCCTGTAATTTGATATATTTCTGACATCTCCATCCATAAAAAAAAATGCATAGTGTGAACATATAGGCAAAATATCTATTCAGCTTGTGAGCAACCCGAGCAGGATCATTACCAGTTATACCATTCATATCTAGTGGACCAATATGATTCATTCCGTTCCTTCTAGTGCTTACTACTTTTCTTTGCATTCTTTCCCAGAGACTTCTCATAATCCACCTTAGCTTGCCTAACCTACTTTGTGACTTGATTGCAGACTAGTTTATACCCATGTTTCTTTATCTCCTGATAATTTATAAACATCCCAAGCAACTTTCTTCTTCTTTTCCATTAGTCTCATTAGGTGATCTGACATCTGGTTAGGTCTAAACCCTGAATAGTATCCCTTAGTTGAAACTTCTAGAAACTTCTACAATTACATCCCTGAATGCTTCCCATCAGTGTTGGCAACATCATCAGTTGGTTCCACTGAATAGATTTTAAAAGCTATCGTAGATCAACACAGTCACCTTTACAAAAGCAAAGGCCCTTCCCTTTGCCTCGACAGTAGTTACATCTTTAAATAATTCCCACTTCACTACACTGCAGTAGTTCTTTTCTCTGAAGATTCTTAATGCATGAAAAGTTGCTGCTGACAGGTTTTGGCAGGTTACTTTAGATTGTCTGAAAAGGCTACGTCATGTGTTTCAATAAACTACATCTACTAATTATATAACTACTAAAGGAATTCAAATGTCACATCTCATTCAGCAGGCAAACTCAAGGATGAATAAGACTGTCAAATTTCCAGTTTCTGAAATTAAACGAATTAAATGTGAGTATCTTGAAAACTGTAGCGATACAGATTAAAAAAAAAAAAAAAAAAATGTACTCATGCCTCTGCAGTTTTAAACAATAATTTTAAAGTGCAAAATACCAAATAAATGAATTTATCAAGGGAATAGCAACAAGGATCTTGTCTGGTGGTTCTTGCAAAAAAGATGAATGGTACACTCCATCTTCCGAGAGCATTCCATATATACTTGACACCATTTCATAATTTGAAGCTGAGGGGTTAAGGTATAGGGCCCTTAGGGATACGCAAACAATGGATGATAAGAAATTCATTGCCTTACAGAAAGTTGTATATATTTTTTAAATATGTGTACACAAATAAAAAGACTGTAAATCAATTTGGCATGCAAGTTATGTTTTATGAAGTCTTCAACAAAAAATAGCACTAAAATTAAATGGTAACCAATATCTTAGACCAACTCTCTCCACTAACACCTGCAACACTTAAAACATTTGCAAGTTTTATTATTTGCATCTTTGGAGTTCATCTATATATTAAATTAAATGTCCTTGAGAGCATTCATGTGCAATCTTGAATTGTAATATGCATGGAAAAAAGCAACAAAATACACACCCAAATCTCAACACGTCTGACTGTCTACAATTTATTACTGTTTACT
The DNA here is from genome assembly GCF_048544385.1 of Mastigoproctus giganteus. NCBI lineage: Eukaryota > Metazoa > Arthropoda > Arachnida > Uropygi > Thelyphonidae > Mastigoproctus > Mastigoproctus giganteus. The sequence goes on along the minus strand of NC_143576.1, from coordinate 225,692,332 downwards.
CCCCTGACAAGGTAATACTTCTCAGGATTACTATGAAGTAGTAAAATACATAATTCAATCTGTCTATATAATAATGCCATGAATGTTGTAACAAAATGAATGTATTTGAGCCTCATTAATTTCAATTTAATATCGGAATCAGTTCAATTATTTCCAATATTGTACGGCTCATTGAAACATGGTGCCACTCCAATGAGGGATAAAAAGCTGACTGAAAGTAACCACATCATTTCTAGAATCTTATCAATCCTGATGAATATTAAGTCTGTCTGGCATGAAATAACTAATGGTAAATATATAAAAAAAAATGACATGAGCATATTACAGACTAAATACTTGCAAAGTGTATGATAAAAATCTCTTCAGGTAACTAAGAGCAAGCAAATATGACTGCATAATTATGGGCAAATTTAACTTAGTGTTATACAGTGGAAGTCAAGGATCACTAACACACTAAGTCAGCTCATATTTTTGAATAAACTGGGCAACTTATGTATTCAGAGAAGGTTCAAGAGATACAAATGTCCTTGATCTGGTTCTTTCTGGGAATTTGGAATAGTAGCAAATATACAACACAGTACAGGAACCAGCAGGTAGTAACCATAAAAAATGGGTATACTCCAAAGACATTTCAGTGTTCAAAGGAAAGGGTAAAGGGGAGAGGAAATATAGTGGACCAAAATATTTCGTGGCCTCCATTAACTGGAGAGAACTATATGCTGAAGAATATGAATGCATTATGGGAAGTGTTTAATGGAAGACACTTCACATTCATTCCAGTGGAGAAGTACTGTAAAAGAAAGATGCTAAAATGCATGATATGGAAGCTGAGGAAAAGAAAAAAATTATCGCAAGACACTGACTTATATGACAATTATAAATATACTCATAACAAAATTGTTGATGGAATAAGACAGGCAAAAACTGAATATGAGATTTAACTTACAACTAGAGTTGTGGTGAATACAAGAAAGAGTAATTCAGATAATCTCTCCTTAGAGGATGACAATCAACCTGCTGTAAAATAAGTGAAATAATCTCTGGGAAGCATTTATCAAAAAAGCTACTGACACTAAGGAAAGGAAATGCCCCTGCAGTATATGTTAAACATCCAGTTGTACTAAACAAGTTGAATTTATCAAAATATTAGTAATTAATGAGATCACCATTAGATTCTGGGTTGATTCCTTTAGACTGGAGAAGCAAAAAAAAAATTTTCTCCATTTCAATGGAGAGGATTTGAAGAGGTGATGGGAAAGTATAGACTGGTAAGTTTGACTTCTGTAGTAGACAAAATAATGGAGTCTATGGTTAAGGACACAGGGCAACCTCATTAAAAAGAATGGAATCCTAATGGAATCACAGCATTGGTTCATGATGGTTAGTGATCTTGCCTGACCATCTGGTTTACTACTACGATAAGGTTCAAAAACTGATGGACAAAAAAAAAAAAAAAAAACACTTTGACATATATCCATACTTCGGTAAAGCCTATGACATTGGCCCCCACAAAGAGAGAGTTACTGCAACTGAGTGATTTTGTAAATTTAACAATGGCCAATGGCTGTTACAAGATCCACACTGAATACTTCGTCCAAGGATATGTAATTCAGAGAGAAATGGGCTTATTTGAAGGAGTGTACCAAGCTCAAATTGAAAATTGGTGCATTACTATAGGAAACTGAATCACTGAAGAAACAGGTGCCTTCCTTTGAGAGAAATATAACTGGGAGCCTATCAGAGACTTGAGATTCTCATAACCCACCAGGAGATGCATCCCTAATTCTGGCCCCCAGAACAGAATAATAAAGTGCATACCTCTGGTTCAAGAGGATTTAATTTTATTGGGAAACTCCATTGTCAGGGAAATGGGTAACATTTTTTTGCAATAAGATACATGGACTAGAACCAGAGTGGGTCTGCTGAGAACAACAATTAATGATATCACCAACAGATTTTCAAATTTTAAGGGCTTATGGGAGAAAAGAGAATTATTCTTCATGTGGAGAATAATGACATTAAGTACACATGAATTTTCTGGATAAACATAGGGCCATGATGAAAAAATGCAAGTTAGGTCAAAATATGTATGTCTGCAATTCTGCAGAATCATGACAAGTAGGATTATGCTGAAAGCCTTGTGGATTAGCTTGAAGGACTATGCAAGGCTTCTGAGGGGGAGGGGGAATTATTTTTATCAGTGAGGCCAACACCTGTAGTATTGTCCCTTAGTATCCCTAGTAAATACTAGGGATACTAAGGTATCCCTATTATCACCGAGGATACCTTAGGGATTCGAAGGAACTGCTAACTGAGGGAACAGGGCGTAATATCGATGTGTACATCTAATGATATGGGTCAAAGTAGCTGCTGCACACATCAAGAGTTCTTTTGTTGCCACAACAGCAGATACTAAAAAAGTATTCTGAGGGTAAAAATGTCTCAAATGAGCAGGAAGATAATGCTAGGGAAACTGGCTAAAATAACTTCAATGGTGTGTCAACAGTAAACTATACAAAAAACTATATTTTTAACTACATATAAAGTATTATCAGGAGTGTCATCAACAATATGAATGAATTTGAACTGCTGGTTAGGAAAACTAACCAGCAGTTCAAATAACTTTATCGTTCCAAAACAATGTATTTAGGAAGAATAAGGGAGTAGAAGGGGTGGAGAGATGCTTCTTATCAAAAGCATGTCTGAATATGACAAAAGCTTTCCCAGATTCAGAAGTTATGCATGCTAGTATAGAATCTGCGTCGTGTGAGAGCATTTTTAAATTTGTAATGTGAAAAATTTATTTAACTAGTTCTGATAACATGCAATTTTGTTCAAATAATTTTCATTGTTTTCACAATAATCAAATATTTCATTATCATTACACCTGCTTTATATATATTTGCTTTATGTTTGTCTATCAAATAATTATAATCAAGATTTCTAATAAAACAACTGGTATACAATATCTGTTCCTTCCTGAATGAACTTGGATTTACTTAAAATCCTAGGCGGCCACAAAATACAGGAGTCATTCGCTTTCATGATCCTTTGCAACAACAAAGAAGATATCCAATATATTTTGTATGAAATGTTGGTAAGCTGTCAGTATATGAAACAACACAAAAGTCAGTGACGTGTCAATTATTCAAAATGTTTCCCACTGTGGTTCATCGTGAGCATTTTGAGCATCACCATTAATTCGAAAAATAAAAATTAAATATTTTAGGAAAAGATAATTTTTCCTGTGTCAAAGTGGTCATTTTTATTTCAGAAATATATTTAATAATGATATGACTTAAAATGTTTAGCTATATTTACCTGGAACCTTAAGTTCAGCACTTAACTTTTCTGCAAATTTCCTTGCACAGTATATACATTCTTCCATTTCAACTCCCTGAACAGGAATAAATGGGCATACATCTAATGTTCCCAGGCGAGGATGCTCACCTAAAAATCAGAAATTTTTAATATCAACTGCTTTTTTAATTAGTTTTCTTTCTAGCAAGCCTCCACTTATTTTTCAAATGAGCAGTAATTGCTTATTATACATGATTTGAAACAAAGCCATTCAGTCTGGATTTCATGACAAAAGTTATAAAAATTAAAATAAATCAAAAAATTCTTTCAAGCTTTCTGTACATAACCAGTTTCCATATTAATATCTTGAAGAGCAATAAACAGGTATACATTCAATATCCTTGCATCCACAGCAAAAATTTATAAATATTTAATTTAAAATATTTTATGTTCCACTGCTAAATAAAGAAGGTATTTCCTTTAGGAAGAATTTTCTTTACTACTTCTCTTAATGGAAAGTGGTAAAGAAAATTCAAAACAATGATGATAACACACATGTGGGTTTCACAGCTGATAAAGTGATATTTAGTTGTTGTACCTTAAATTAATTCTAATATTTCTTATGTAAATATTCATTCTATAAAACAGCATTTTACAACTTTTGCCATTACACCTCCTCTAAATTAAATGGATACCTTCTAGTTGTCTCCCGCATTTATAGGTATTATGCACACAATTTTGTTTTTTTAAATACTGGAAGAATTTTTCACAGAAGTATTTTTAGCATGAACTACAAAAAGTAGTTGTGTACTGCTTTGGTTCTTCATTAAAACCTATGTGAAATTTAATTTATTTCCAGTAGATTCAAAAACACAAAATAGAAATTGCAAGTAGACACTAAATTTGGGACTTAATCTGCAGAAGTGATTCAATGCTTATCAAATTCAAAATTATTAATTTAAAATGCCATTTTTTTTGTTTTATTAAATGCAAACTTATAAAACGCAGATTGGAGAAATAAACAGGTTAATTATAATAAAACATGATATGCCATTGCGCAAAAAATATAATTTATATGCACAGTGTATAAAAATATAATTTATATGCACATATGAAACAGACATATTATAGAGAGAAACCTGATGTGTTAAACTTGAATGCACATAAATTATATTTTTACAGCCGAGTGATGTTTTTTACTATAAATTATAAAATTTGTTTCCTATATACAAATACTGATATTGTTTGTGTATTACTTAAAATCAAGAAAGTTGTTTGTTTTACATAAAAAAAAAAAAGTTTATAATAAAAATTCCAATTAATGAGGTTTTATTTCATTTACTCTTTTGTTTTATGATAGCAGTTGATACATTTATATAAATAATTACTCATATCTTCCAAGCAAGGGAGGGGGAATACATAACAATTTAGGAAACCCTGCCATAAAGAATGTTAATGTAGACTCTGATGTAACTCCAGTACAGGTTTCAAACACCTCATTTGGTGGAGACAATGCAAGTCAATGAACATAGCATTACAGTGCCAAGCATGTTTTGTTCAGAGGTATTCATATTCCCTTTTATCTGTGGACTTGCACAGCAGAGCCTACTTTAACATCAATATTGGTCCAGGATATTTCATCATAGTGATTCTCCATTTCCCAATAATGAAAATTTTCAGCAGAATAGTGCATCATGCAAGAACAGTTCCAGGAGCTTGATATGAACTATTCATACTGCCTTGGCTTACGTTGTGATGATATCCAATTGCTGGATATCATCGCAACATAGTACTTAGAAGACAAGATAAACGGTTTATCAGGCCATCCAAGACCAACTTCCATTATAAAATTTATGCATGCTACTCAAGTAAGCATGGCTAATATACCAGAGGTACGCTGCCATCATCTCATGGAGTTCAAGTAAAGATGAACTGTTATTCTTCTGAGGAAAATGACAGCCCCACAAAATATTACTCTGGCATTCAAAGTAAACTGTTTGGTTTGGTTTTTTTTTTTTTTAGGAGCATTAGCAACTAAGGCCATATTGCTCCGGGAGATGTGGTGGTCATTCCCTGATCTTTCCGCATCCTCCGTATTTGGTGGTGACGGGCTTGAACCCCGGTCTAATCAAGAAGCATGTGCTACACACTGCTGCTCCTTCCCACCTGGCTACGGAGGCGCCAAAGTAAACTGTACAGTGTGTGTGTGTGTGATATGTGTGGTTTGTAAAATAGTAGTAGTAGTAGTAGTAGTGGCACATGATGCAAGAAAGCAAGTGCCTGAGCTAAGAGAGGTTTAAGGGATAGTTGAAAGTGGAAGTGAAGTAATGGTTAAACAGGTGAAAGAATTTGAAAAACCTAGTACAAAAATGAACTGGGACTGAGGGAAAAAAAAAAATTTTTTTAAATTATCAAAAACAAAGAAATAAATAAGTAATAAACAAGTAATAAGGAAACAAATAAGTAAATAACACTATATTCAGATATGGGAGGGCAATTTTAGCAAGAGGTTGAATCAGGGGATGGCAAATATGCAAAATCTGAATATAGAAGATGAAAAAATGATACATAGTCAGGAAATTCATCAGGGGGACTACTCCTGACCATGTATCAGGCACTGCATTTCCAAACTTGTCTGTAGTATTAGAAAAAGTGGGGAAGCAAATATGCAGCCTTTATTGTAATACTAGTAAACAAGGTAGTCCCTACGCAGTGTAAAAATAAAGTTAATAATGTAAATAAAATAATTACGAATTTACAAAAATGTAATGTGAAATATAATACAAATGTGCAGTACGTAAGGGGTGAAGGGTAATTAAATTAATGTGGATGAAAATTAAAATTCAAATATAAAGCAGAGAAATTTGAATGAAAAAGTGTGGACAAGCAAATGGTATAGGGAATGATAGAATTCTTGGGGAGGGGAGGGGAAGAAAAAGATGGTCAAATGAAAGCAAAAACAGCGATAGGATTGAGGATAGATGGAGCATTCATATCACTATTTTAACGTATCAATACAATAACAATATCGTATTCGTATTGATACGTGTTCATATCAATACAATAATTTTGGTTATTTTCCTTTTTCTGCTTATTTTGCATTTTAACAGTTGTATATTACTACTATATATATATATATAGTAAAATCTCGTTAATACAAACTCGGTTTATACAAAGTACTCGTTTATATGAAGCACACACTATTCCCCTGTGAAAGGATGACTTTTCTATGTAAACATATTCGTTTATTACAAAATTCAGTTAATATGTATTACAAAGTTCTTTTTCACCCCGTGAGAAATAAATATTGTCATTTTGTATGTTTAATACAAACTTTGGCAGAGCGATCCGATTATTGCCCCCAGCCACCTGGCTCCTTACTTCCCGAAGGATGGCACTGACTTGTTAGAAATTAGCTTTGTGTAAACAAAAGCAGTTTATGGCAGCTACAATGTCAAGTGCACTCTGAGAAACATCTTTCTGAAGGACAAGTTGTTAAATTAACAAAACAATGAAAAGTTTTTCTAAGTTGTTTACATGTACTCCCTTGCTCTCCATGGGAATAAGGTCAATTGCAATTGTTACCCCAGTTCAAAGAGTCTTTTGCTATCGTATACAGCAATCTATTTTTTGTGCCATTTTATCTGAGCTGATGTCGTTTGCAGAATTTGTCTTTTGTTTATATTAAATCTTATCTAACAGTGTTATGGTGACAAAACATAGATGGACTATGTTAGATAGAATAAGCCTGTAAATTAATTAAAGTAAAAATTATACAAGAGGCTGATAGGATGGAAAGAAGAAAAATGGACATTGCAAAGGAATGCAACATCCCTTTACCTACTTTATCTACAATACTGAAAAACTGAAAATGACTTGAAGTGTGTGTCACTGTTGTGGAGATGGAAAACAGGAAACGAATTCGTGGTGCAAAACATGAGGAGCTTGAAACCAAACTTTACAAGTGGTATCAAAAAATGCGTGCATCTAATTTGCCAATATTGGGTCAAATTTTGCAAGAAAAGGCAAATTATCTAGCTCAGCAACATAGGATTAGTGACTTCAAATGCAGCAGTGGCTGGCTCCAAAGATTTAAAGATAGGAATAACTTGGTTTCGTGAAATGTTTGCAGTGAGTCTGGATTAGTCGACAAAGAAAAGGCTATAGATTGGTTGTGTTCCATACGGTCCATCCTCGAAAAATATGAGGCAAAGGATATTTTTAATCTTGATGAGACAGATTTATTTTATAATTTCCTGTCAAACAAAACATTTGCTGTTCGAAGAGAATCTTGTCATGGTGGAAAATTAAGTAAACAAAGACTCACTACACCCACTTGTGATCGGTAAGTTTTCCAAGCCAAGATGTTTTAAAGCAGTTAACCAACTTCCCTGTTGAGGCCAATAGAAGTGCTTGGCTTATAGTCAAAATTTTTCAGTCTTGGTTATCAAAATTGGTATCAGAAAAAAAGGAACATTTTAATGATTCTAGACCGTTGTACAGCACATTCTGCCAAGACACTTAAGTTGACAAATATACGGCTGTTGTTTTTAACTCCCCAGTACCACCAGCTTAATGCAACCACTGGATCAAGGCATTATTTATAACCTCAAGAGAGCATATAGAGCCTGCCTGATAAGGTACTTGATCTGCAACATAGGAGAAAGGAACAATTTTCAGCCAAATTGGAATGTCTTGGATGCTATCCGTAATCTTGTTATTGCTTCGGAAAGTATTACATCAAGTGTAATAATCAACTGTTTCAGAAAGAGTGGCTTTGGAGAGAACATCATTGAAAAACATGGTCCAGCAGACGGATGTGATAGCAACAGTGAGGAATGGAGGAATTTGAAGGAGCATATGGATTTTGTTGGCGAATTTGAGGAGTTTGTGAAGGTGGATGATGAAGTTGCTACCACAGCAACGCCAACAACAGAAGAGCTGCTGGGTACCAAACAAAATGATGATGGTTTTGTTACCAGCAATAGAAAAAGTGAAGAAGAGCGCACACTGCCATCCAAAAAAGATGCCCAAAATGCATTAAACATAATAGATAATGTGTTGGCCTGCAGTAACATTGATAAAGAAACAACTATTGCATTTGATAATGTCTGTGCTGTAGTTAAAAATGCATGTAGGACAACAACTGTGCAAACAACATTGGATTGTTTTTTTTAAATTAGATTAAGTTATTAAAAAGTTAATGGTTTGTATGTCTCCTTTTATATTAAGATTGTAATTCTTTTTACTAAAATATTGTATACATCAAAATATATACTGTACAATATTTTTATTTCTGTTAATACTGCTTTTCTCTTAGTTTATCTTACAAATAAAATAAAATATGTTATTCCTATTACTGTATTGTTAGACAAGGCTTTTGTTTTTATTTTATTTAATTAATTTATTTTTGATATTATTATTATTTTTCTTAGATATACAGTAGGTACCAAAAAAAAAAAAAAAAGGTAAAATTTTGACACTTTTGGGCAACCTCGTTACTACAAACCTCGTTATTACAAAACGTAAAAATTTAGGTCCCTTGAACATTGTATTAACAAGATTTCACTGTATATTAAAATAATGAAGTAGTTGAGAAAAATAGCAAAAATTATAATACAAAAATTAAGAAAATAAATATAAAGCTATCATTAGAGGCAGCAAAATGCACAATCCTCCACATGATGCCCAATGTATAACTAATATAAAATCAAAACTAATGCCAGTAGCATGGCAAAACTGTTGAGCGAAAATAATAAATTAAACATAATGATTAAATCAACAGGGAGGGAGAAGAAAGGGTAACAAGGCAAAAAGGTAACTGTAGATTAAATTTACCTCTAGATTAAAAAATCTAGAGGTAAATATTAGCAAGATTAATTTTATGGACATGTTTCTAATTTTTTTCTTACCGAATGAAGTGCATAGCACACGCTTCTTGATTAGACCGGGGTTCGGGCCCATGAGCCACCAAATATGGAGGATGCGGAAAGGTCAGGGAATGACCACCGCATATCCCCGGAGCAATATGGCCTTAGTTGCTAATGCTGCTAAAAACCAAATAACAACATGTCATATAAACTATGTTTTGCATTACATGGATTTAGACTGTGTGGCATTTTCCAGGAAGGCAACCCCCAGGCAAATGGAGAGATGACTGTATTTGCTTTATTGTATCATATTAGTGATATTTTGTACTTTTTTTGGCCTCGGCATGTCAGGTGCCACTGGTCTAAATTTATTATTTATTGAATTATAACTTTGGCTGTTTTTGTCCCATACTTAATATTTTCTAAAATTTTTAGATACACATTCCTTCCACTCTCCTTCCATTACTATTTCAATCTTCATTATTTATTGTTTCTATGCTCGTTTTCCACTTTTTTTTTTAATATTGCTTTTATATATATATTTATTATATATTATAAATATAGCTATGTGGGATTTTATATATATACATATATATATATATATATATATATATAAAATCCCATATAGGTACATTTACTATTTAACTGAGATCTGATTACTGAATTATTTATTCAGTAATCAGGTGACATCAGATCTGTATCCCTTTATACATAAACTTCTTAGTATTCATAAACTTCTCAGTATTTATTCAATAATCAGATGACATCAGATCTGTATTCCTCTATTCATAAACGTCTAACTGCTCCTCAAAATGAAATTCTTTTCTGAGAGGGGTTATTTTATTTGCTCTGTAACATTTCAGTGTAATGTACATCTCTGAAATTAGTCTCTAACCTGGTTTGCTAACAATTTTAATGAAAAAAGCACAATTTACGATGGACTAACAAATCCAACTAAAACATCATTATGCATTACGTTACCATGCAACTCAATATAAAAATTTAGTCAGCCATGACAATGTTTGTGCTTTAAAAAAACTAAAAGTAAATTGTTTCCTGTAATTTCATTATAAGTAAGAAGGGGATAGGAAGAATTGGCAAACTTTCTTCCAGCAGAGATAAGTGATCTAATGTAATCTAACCATGAGTTGCAATATTCACATTCATACAGTTTTCCCAATCTCTCATTATGAAATTTATAAGTAATTTAAATAACAAACAAGACTTAATGAAATAAGACCAATGGGAGGTATAAATAAAGTGAATAAATTAAACTTTTTTTTTTTACAAAATACATTTAAGGCCAAAATATTATCTACAATAAAATAGGATACATACTCACTCCAGACTGGAGTGAAAGAAAAACATGTCTACTCTCCCCTAGCAGGTAGAATGTATTCTATTTTATATCACATTTGGCTTTAGATATATTTTTTGCAGTAAAAAGTTTAACTTAGTTCATTTTATTTCCACCTCTCAAAAAGGAAATGAAGTAGTTGCCATTCATGTTAGGCTATCAAAATTATATTCTTTGAATTATAAATATGTTCTGTACAGACAGAAAGCACAGTTATCTTTAATGCTCAGTTTTGGAGTCTATTATCTCAGAAAAATGTCCCTTAACCATTACATAAGCTAATGCACTATGGTTTCAGCATAACTTACATCTAGAATCAAGAAGAAAATGAACAGACTTTCCGTGGCAACCAAAACATAACAAACTACTCAACATTATTAAAAATTAAAATTTGTGTAGTTTCTTTAAAATTAAAAAAATATTTTAATTCTACCTTTATGTTTAGTCATATCAATCAACTTATATGCTTTTCGGGCAGCATTTAAAGCTCCTTCAATTACAGCATCTGGTGAACCTACAAAAGTATACACAGTACGGTTGGTTGATGGTCCTGCATCAATATCTAAAAGGGAAACTCCTTGTGTTGTGGAAATAGCTTCTGCTATAGCATCTATTATCTACAAAAAAAAAAAAACATTTTTATAAAATTTTAAAAGTCATTTGGCAAATCAACAAAAACAACTGATATCCTATGTCATAAGTCTAGAAGATATGTATATTGTAAAAAATTTCCTTTTACATATTGTACAGTTACAATGGCCTGAGGCATTAATAAAAAATTCTACAACATAATTTTACAATTAATATTTATGATTGTAGAATTAATTTGTTTGTTAATTGTAAATTTTACAAAAACCATAAAGTAATGTCATAGAGAATATAAAAAATCCTGTAGAAAAAAAAATCTTTTGCAAAAAAAAAAAAAAAAAAAAAAAAACACTTGTGTTTATATATATTTATTTACTCTTGTTTTTCTGTATTTTCTTTCTTCAGTTCAATGATAATAATTATTAGACTAAGGCGCATTTAGGGCTAGAGCCTCAAGCTGCGAACAAATTTAGACTATGTATATAAAGTGCTTAGCATCATAATACACAGCCATTTCTGTATAAACAGAAAATTTTTAAGGTGGCATCATTTTAGGTTATATCTCATATTGTGAATACCTTCACAACGAGTTGCCATGATATTGCATCACTTCGAATAAGTAACGCTTCACCTAAGGAGAAGACTAGTGTTACTTATTCTCAGATAGGTACCACCACCCAGACAGCACTGTTTCAGGGCTATTTGGCCCTTCGTCAGTGAGTGGGTATGTACCCAAGTGATGCAATGATGGCAAAAACAGTTATGAAGTATAACTCCACAATATGAGAGATGCCTGATGGTGTATGATGTATTTAGACTAAGGCACATTTAGGGCTAGAGCCTCAAGCTGCGAACAAATTTAGACTATGTATATAAAGTGCTTAGCATCATAATACACAGCCATTTCTGTATAAACAGAAAATTTTTAAGGTGGCATCGTTTTAGGTTATATCTCATATTGTGAATACCTTCACAACGAGTTGCCATGATATTGCACCACTTCGAATAAGTAACGCTTCACCTAAGGAGAAGACTAGTGTTACTTATTCTCAGATAGGTACCACCACCACCCAGACAGCACTGTTTCAGGGCTATTTGGCCCTTCGTCAGTGAGTGGGTAGGTACCCAAGTGATGCAATGATGGCAAAAACAGTTATGAAGTATAACTCCACAATATGAGAGATGCCTGATGGTGTATGATGTATTTAGACTAAGGCGCATTTAGGGCTAGAGCCTCAAGCTGCGAACAAATTTAGACTATGTATATAAAGTGCTTAGCATCATAATACACAGCCATTTCTGTATAAACAGAAAATTTTTAAGGTGGTATCGTTTTAGGTTATATCTCATATTGTGAATACCTTCATAACGAGTTGCCATGATATTGCACCACTTCGAATAAGTAACGCTTCACCTAAGGAGAAGACTAGTGTTACTTATTCTCAGATAGGTACCACCACCCAGACAGCACTGTTTCAGGGCTATTTGGCCCTTCGTCAGTGAGTGGGTAGGTACCCAAGTGATGCAATGATGGCAAAAACAGTTATGAAGTATAACTCCACAATATGAGAGATGCCTGATGGTGTATGATGTATTTAGACTAAGGCGCATTTAGGGCTAGAGCCTCAAGCTGCGAACAAATTTAGACTATGTATATAAAGTGCTTAGCATCATAATACACAGCCATTTCTGTATAAACAGAAAATTTTTAAGGTGGCATCGTTTTAGGTTATATCTCATATTGTGAATACCTTCACAACGAGTTGCCATGATATTGCACCACTTCGAATAAGTAACGCTTCACCTAAGGAGAAGACTAGTGTTAGAGAATATCTGAGAATAAGTAACACTAGTCTTCTCCTTAGGTGAAGCGTTACTTATTCGAAGTGGTGCAATATCATGGCAACTCGTTGTGAAGGTATTCACAATATGAGATATAACCTAAAACGATGCCACCTTAAAAATTTTCTGTTTATACAGAAATGGCTGTGTATTATGATGCTAAGCACTTTATATACATAGTCTAAATTTGTTCGCAGCTTGAGGCTCTAGCCCTAAATGCGCCTTAGTCTAAATACATCATACACCATCAGGCATCTCTCATATTGTGGAGTTATACTTCATAACTGTTTTTGCCATCATTGCATCACTTGGGTACCTACCCACTCACTGATGAAGGGCCAAATAGCCCTGAAACAGTGCTGTCTGGGTGGTGGTACCTATCTGAGAATAAGTAACACTAGTCTTCTCCTTAGGTGAAGCGTTACTTATTCGAAGTGGTGCAATATCATGGCAACTCGTTGTGAAGGTATTCACAATATGAGATATAACCTAAAACGATACCACCTTAAAAATTTTCTGTTTATACAGAAATGGCTGTGTATTATGATGCTAAGCACTTTATATACATAGTCTAAATTTGTTCGCAGCTTGAGGCTCTAGCCCTAAATGCGTCTTAGTCTAAATACATCATACACCATCAGGCATCTCTCATATTGTGGAGTTATACTTCATAACTGTTTTTGCCATCATTGCATCACTTGGGTACCTACCCACTCACTGACGAAGGGCCAAATAGCCCTGAAACAGTGCTGTCTGGGTGGTGGTACCTATCTGAGAATAAGTAACACTAGTCTCCTCCTTAGGTGAAGCGTTACTTATTCGAAGTGGTGCAATATCATGGCAACTCGTTGTGAAGGTATTCACAATATGAGATATAACCTAAAACGATGCCACCTTAAAAATTTTCTGTTTATACAGAAATGGCTGTGTATTATGATGCTAAGCACTTTATGTACATAGTCTAAATTTGTTCGCAGCTTGAGGCTCTAGCCCTAAATGCGCCTTAGTCTAAATACATCATACACCATGAGGCATCTCTCATATTGTGGAGTTATACTTCATAACTGTTTTTGCCATCATTGCATCACTTGGGTACCTACCCACTCACTGACGAAGGGCCAAATAGCCCTGAAACAGTGCTGTCTGGGTGGTGGTACCTATCTGAGAATAAGTAATACTAGTCTTCTCCTTAGGTGAAGCGTTACTTATTCGAAGTGGTGCAATATCATGGCAACTCGTTGTGAAGGTATTCACAATATGAGATATAACCTAAAACGATGCCACCTTAAAAATTTTCTGTTTATACAGAAATGGCTGTGTATTATGATGCTAAGCACTTTATATACATAGTCTAAATTTGTTCGCAGCTTGAGGCTCTAGCCCTAAATGCGCCTTAGTCTAAATACATCATACACCATCAGGCATCTCTCATATTGTGGAGTTATACTTCATAACTGTTTTTGCCATCATTGCATCACTTGGGTACCTACCCACTCACTGACGAAGGGCCAAATAGCCCTGAAACAGTGCTGTCTGGGTGGTGGTACCTATCTGAGAATAAGTAACACTAGTCTTCTCCTTATTGCATCACTTGGGTACCTACCCACTCACTGACGAAGGGCCAAATAGCCCTGAAACAGTGCTGTCTGGGTGGTGGTACCTATCTGAGAATAAGTAACACTAGTCTTCTCCTTAGGTGAAGCGTTACTTATTCGAAGTGGTGCAATATCATGGCAACTCGTTGTGAAGGTATTCACAATATGAGATATAACCTAAAACGATGCCACCTTAAAAATTTTCTGTTTATACAGAAATGGCTGTGTATTATGATGCTAAGCACTTTATATACATAGTCTAAATTTGTTCGCAGCTTGAGGCTCTAGCCCTAAATGCGCCTTAGTCTAAATACATCATACACCATCAGGCATCTCTCATATTGTGGAGTTATACTTCATAACTGTTTTTGCCATCATTGCATCACTTGGGTACCTACCCACTCACTGACGAAGGGCCAAATAGCCCTGAAACAGTGCTGTCTGGGTGGTGGTACCTATCTGAGAATAAGTAACACTAGTCTTCTCCTTAGGTGAAGCGTTACTTATTCGAAGTGGTGCAATATCATGGCAACTCGTTGTGAAGGTATTCACAATATGAGATATAACCTAAAACGATGCCACCTTAAAAATTTTCTGTTTATACAGAAATGGCTGTGTATTATGATGCTAAGCACTTTATATACATAATAATTATTATTAATAAGAATGTACATGGTGTGTATAAGTAATAAAAAAAATTGTCAACAGGTGGTAACTATGTTAATATCAGTGTTTTTCATTATCAATGAACCTTTCCTAAATTATTTTACTGACACACAACTGTTCAACTAACAACAAATCTGGGCAAGGAGTGATTTGGCATACAAATGCTTGCAGCATTCAGGTGTGATGAACCTGTCAGTGATGGCACAAAATAGTTAAACAACTGTTGGGAAAGAAAATCCATCCTGTCTTAAAATGCTTATAGCATGATCACAGCTATGGATATTTTTTTGTCGATTTTTTTTCTTCAATACAATGATTTTTACCCATTCTTTAATTTCATAATCTAAGTGTATGAAAATACTGACTTATTTCTATTTTTTTTTCCTATGATTAGTAATATTATAACTACCTTAAATATAAATAACCCACTCATAATCACTTTCCTACAATAATAGCTTTCAAATAAAATCTGCAGCACAACTAGACAACTTTCTCTAACAAAAACAAAACAAATTTTAAATTTAGTACTCCACTATCTCGAGAAAAATGAAATCTTTATGACTTTGTTTTCTTTCACCCCTGCAAGTGAGTTCTGTTGCTGCAGGAGTCATGTGCAAATAGGTCACTAGACTATTGGAAGTATTTTGCCAAAAAAATTAAGCAAGTATGAAGACAGAGTGGAAATATATTCAGAATGCATTTTAAACTGTAGCTCTGTCAACAGCTGCTGAACATAAACGGAGTTCACTGTTAACGTATCATTTGGAATTTACTAGAAAACTGTTAAAGAGGATGGCAAGATCAAAATTTTTTTATTTTTATAATATACAAAATATATTTTTAGGGGATGGGGTAGAAATTCCATCTTATGCCATTCACTGACCAGTTAATAACATTTCTTGTTGTACCAAAGTCAGGCACTGTGGGAAATTTCATGTACATTTTGTATTTCAAGCACTCCCAAAACTAGAAGCCATTTGAAAACAAAACTAGAGGGCAAGGCAACCAACTCTAATTATGGCTGAGATGTCTGACCAATTTGATTGGATACTATGATGCAGTCACAAAGGAACTGAATGCAAAAATAATTTTGATATTATATACTTGGATTTTAGGAAAGCTTTTGATACTTTTGCACATCGAAGACTACTGTACAAAGTGGAGCAGTATGGCATTAAGAGCAAGTTGCTGTTATGGATAAAGCGATTTTGAGTGAGAGAAG
This sequence comes from Mastigoproctus giganteus, assembly GCF_048544385.1. NCBI lineage: Eukaryota > Metazoa > Arthropoda > Arachnida > Uropygi > Thelyphonidae > Mastigoproctus > Mastigoproctus giganteus. The sequence continues at coordinate 225,675,892 of NC_143576.1, read as the reverse complement.
ACAGAGTGGTAATCAATGGACATTGTTCTTTGTGGACTAATGTCATTAGTCGAATTCCCCAGGGTTTTGTGTTGTGCCCATTGTTGTTTTCTTTCTGTATTTATCAATAGTAATCGTGGCATGTGATACTAGAAAGCCAGCATATGTAGCATCAACCAAAAAAAAAATTCACACAACCATTCACTCTAAACGTTTGTACAGTTCCTCCTTAAATTTATTTAACCTATCAACTTCCACAACGACAGATAGAAGTTTGTTCCAGCAATTAACCACCTGCTGGCTAAAGGAAACCACACATATATTCTACAGTTGTCTTTTCTTAATTTGAAGTTATGCCCCCTTAGGTTTGTAATCTGAACAAGTGGAAGAATCCCATCAGAATTCAGAGTGCTCAACCCATTCAAGGCCTTATACACCTTAATCAGATCACCTCACAGGTACTTCGTCTCCAGCCGCTGCAATTTGCAGAAATTAAGCCTCTCTTAGTAAGAGGATCTCTTCATTCACCTCACCAACCTTGTTGCCCTTCTCTGTACACGCTCAAACAAATCTACATTTTTCCTAAAATGAGGCCTCCAGACCTGTACGCAGAACTCAAGGTGTGCCCTGACCATTGCCTTATACAGAGGGACAATCACCTCCTTTTCCTTGCTAACAAAATTCCTGTATATCATTGACAAAACCCCATGACCTGCTCTTGCAGCCTGCCTGCATTGATCAGAAAACTTCATATCTGACTGCACAATTACACCCAGGTCTTTATCATTTTCTACGAACCTAAGTGTAGTACCACACAGTTGGTACGTTCCTCTGAGGTTACTTCTACCCATATGCAATACTTTGCATTTGTCAATGTTACACTTCAGTTGCCACTTCTCAGCCCATCTTCCCAAATTTTCTAGATCCTGTTGCAGTAGCACACTGCCATCCATTACTGTCATTAACAACCCTGCCAACCTTTGTATCATCTGCAAACGACACTAAGCCTGGTACACCTTCATCAATATCATTGATAAATATACAAAACAACAGTGGACCCAACACCTGTGAGACTCCACTAATAACATTAGTCCACGAAGAACAGCATCCATTGATTACCACCCTCTGTCTTCTCCCACTCAACCATCCTTTTGTCCATTGTAGCAACTTACCCTTAATGCCATTCTGCTCTAATTTGTACAGTAGTCTTCCATGCACAACTGTGTCAAAAGCTTTCCTGAAATCCAAGTATATGATATCAAAATTATTTTTTGTATCCAGTTTCTTTGTAACCACATCATAATATCCAATAAAATTTGTCAGACAAGACTTTCCCTTAACAAACCCATGCTGTGTCTAAATTATTGCTGCAGTCTTGTCTAGATGATCCTGCAATGCATCTTTAACCAGTGAGTCCATTATTTTACCTGGAACAGAAGTTAAACTAACTGATCTGTAATTACTCGTGTCACCCTTCGATCCCCCTTTGTGAATTGGGAATACATTTGCGCATCTCCAGTCTGTGGGGACTTCCCCTGAGTCCAAGGATGCTCTCATAATTATGGCTAAGGGTTTTCTTAGTTCCTTTGCCGCCTCCTTAAATATAACTGGATAGATTCCATCCACCCCAGGTGCCTTTCTTATGTTTAACTTCAAGAATTTCTTCTCCACTTTGCTCTCCATTATTACAAAATCATTAAGCACCCTGCTACAATTTGATAACCTTCTGGCATTTTCAATCCTTAATAACTCCTCATGTGTGAATGTAGATGTAAAATACCCACTCATCAATGTTATTGATGAAAGTACATCAGGCTTAATGTTGAAGTTTGCAGATGATATGAAGTTGGCAGGGTTGTTAATGACAGTAATGACAATATGCTACTGCAACAGGATCTAGAAAAGTTGAGCAGATGGGCTGATAGGTGGCAATTGAAGTTTAACATTGACAAGTGCAAAGTACTGCATATGGGTAGCAGTAACCTCAGAGTAATGTACAAACTGTGCAGTACTACACTTGGGGAAGTGGAGAATGAAAAATACATGAGGGTAATTGTGCAGTCAGATATCAAGTTTTCTGAGCAGTGCAGACAGGCTGCAAGAGTAGCTCAAGGGGGTGGGTCTTGTCAGTGATATACAGGAATTTTGCTAGCAGAGATAAGGAGGTGGTTACTCCTTTGTATTAGGCAATGGTCAGGCTACACCTTGAGTACTGCATACAGGTCTGTAGGCCTCATTTTTGGAAGGATGTAGAGCTGCTGAAATGAGTACAAAGAAGGGCAATGAGTGGTGAGGGGAACAAATGAATAGCGAGCTTTCTACAACATCATGTTAGAGAAGCAACAAGAGAAGGCAATACTCTTTTAGCATTAGTAGAGGCATACGATGCAAGAAAGAAAGCTTATGCAGCATCAGCCAAAAAAAAAAAAAAAAAAAACTCTCCCATTTTACCCCTCCATTCGTTCCAAATGCCTATCCAGCTCAGGCTTAAATTTATTTAGGCTATTAGCTTCCACAACAAAAGATGGAAGCCTGTTCCACCAATCAACTACCTGCTGGCTAAAGGCAAATATCCGCACATCTATTCTACAACTATCTTTCCCAATTTGAAACTGTGTCCCCTCAGGTTCTTAGTCTGAGCAAGAGGAAGAATTCAATCAGCATTCAGCTTTCTCAACCCATTCAAGGCCTTATACACCTCAATCAGATCACCTCACAGATGCCTACTCTCCAGGCGCTGCAATTTGCAGAATTTAAGCCTTTCTTGGTACGAGCACCCATTTGTTCCCTCACCATCTTATCCCTGCTAGCAGGGATAAGAAGGTGATTATTCCTTTGTATAAGGCAGGAGTTGGCAACCTTTTGTGAGTGAAGAGCCATATTTGAACAAATTCAAAAAAAAAAAAACAATCCAAAGAGCCGCACCTCAGCTCTAGCTGGGGGGGGGGGGAGTTTTTTAAGAAATGCAATAGAGTGGAAAGGTATTTTAATATATATTAAAAAATATATTTTTTTGAAATATTTATTAATTATTAATTAATGATTATTTATTAATAAATAATAAAATTTATTAATGCTCATGATGTGCAGGCAAACTAAACTGAGCAATAATAATATAAATAATATTATTATTATTTATATGGTGTTAGCGAGCAGTGTTTGCAGCTTGCACTGCTTTGATCTGATTTGATTTAAGAGTTCTTGGCGCAAGAGCTACTGTGGCTAAAATGCGCCTGTAAGATTTAATTTATCGGTTTTGTTCTAATTGGTATATTGCTGCTAATAATTTCCAAGAGTAATAGATAATACTTAGTTTTATATTTGATTATAGTAATTTATTTTCTTGAGGAACTGAAAAACATCTGCTATATTTTTTCTATCTTCCAGTATGGTTTTGAGAGTGAGAGGGTGATGTTTGTTTAGCTCTTTGAAGGAGTTTCGGCGATCATCTGCAAAAGCTGGACAGCAGCTTGCACTGAAACTAATGTTATATTCACATAGGTACCCGCTGCGCACCACTCTTGTTGTACAGGTAGGCAAAAACTTAGAGCCACAGTCACATGTTCAAAGAACCGCTGGTTGCCGACCCCTGGTATATAGCAATGGTCAGGCCACACCTTGACTACTGCATATAGGTCTGGAGGCCTCATTTTATGAAGGATGTAGAGCTGCTGGGATGAGTACAAAAAAAGGAACTGAGAATGGTGAGGGGGAACAAAGGGGATGCCTCTCACCAAGAAAGGCTTCATTCAGTAAATTACAGTGTCTGGAGATTATGCACCTGCAAGGTGATCTAATTTAGGTGTTTTAAGGTTTTGAATGGATTGAGCACGCTTAATGCTGATTAGAATTCTTCCTCTTGCTCAGACTACACACATGTGGGTGAACAAAGTCGAATTGAAAGAGGACTGTTGCAGAAGAAATGTATGGAAGTTTGCCTTTAGCCACCAGATGATTGATTGCTAGAACAAACTTGCATCTGTTATTGTGGAAGTTGATAGCTTAAATAAATTCAAGGAAGAACTAAAAGTATTGGAGGAAATGAATAAGTGAAATGGGAGGTGTTGTTTTTTTTTTTTTTTTGCCAATGATGTATAAGTTTGCTTTCATACATCATTTTCCACAATTAATGCTAAGATTGCTTCCTGCATCATTTTGCAACTATCAATACTGAACCTAAACCTTTCCAAATGGGTGACAAGTAACATAACTACCGCAGCTGTTTCGATTTGCATAACTTTTGTTATGCAAATCGAAACAACTGCAGATGAACTACAGCGTGTGTGTGAATCGGGACACAGTATAAAAAAACACCCGATACTGAGCTCCGTTAATCAGTGTTACTCTTGTTCTTCAGATGGGAAAGGCAGCAGACTTAAGCGAGTTTGACAATGGCCAAATTGTAATGGCCAGACGACTGGGTCAGAGCATATCTGAAATGGCACGGCTGGTGGAGTGTTCACGGTCAGCCATGGTTAGTACCTACTGAAAGTGGTCCGAGGGAAACCCACGAACCGCCGGAGAGGTGTTGGATGACCATGGCTCATTGATGCTCGAGGTGAGCGAAGGCTCTCCTGGTTGGTACGTGGCAACAGAAGGGTCGACTGTGATGCAACTTGCCAGTAATTGAAATGCTGGTGACGGGAGTAATGTGTCACGACACACAGTACATGGAAACCTGCTGAAAATGGGGCTGCATTGCCACAAGCCACTCCGAGTGCCCATGCTAACCACGGTTCATTGGCGACAGCACCTACAATGGGCATGCGAACATCAAAACTGGACCTTGAATGATTGTGATTGCACCATGTGGACGGCCGTGTATGTGTGCGCCGTTTACCTGGGGAAGTGATGGCACCTGGATGCACCGTGGGATGAAAACAAGCCGGTGGTGTCATGCTTTGGGCGATATTCTGCTGGGATACCCTGGGTCCACTCATCCATGTGCCGGGCCCTCTGACGTCTACCACCTACCTAAACATCATTGCTGACCAGGTACACCCTTTCACAGCAACGGTCTTCTCCTCTGGTGGTGCTGTCTTTCGGCACCACCAGAGGAGAAGACATCAATCCCATCGAACATCTGTGGTTTGTGTTGGAACAGCAACTCCGATCTGCGGCATCTCAACCAAGGACCTTACAGGAGTTAAATGATCTGCTGGTTATGTGTTGGTACCAGACACCACAAGACACATTTAGAAATCTTGTAGCATCCATGCCTCGCTGGGTATGAGCCATTTTGGCTGCACGTGGAGGACCAACATCATATTAGGTAGGTGGTCACAATGTTTTGGCTCATCAGTGTAGCTTCTTACATGGAGAGCCAAATAAAAATTCAATATCTGGATGATCATTAGAATAAGTTCTATAAATTTTCATGCTCAAGGACATCAGTATTATAAACTTCTGTTACACTATCCTCTTCCCACCATCCACCCATTTCAAAGAGAAGTGCTCTAGATTTTCTTATCCATGCTAAGGACATACATGCTTATAAATATGTATTTAAGCTAAAAGAACATACAATTTTAAAGAAATGGAAAGTATTCCATATGATCACTATGAAAAAAATTCCTTATTTTATTCCAGTACTGCCAGCTAATGGCAGCCGTTATATTGGTATGTATGCTGCACGATGCCACGTAAACGTTAACAGACAACATACATACCAGTGACCAAACATGCTTTCCATTTCAGTATGATTTACTGAAACAGTTTATGGTTGGACATTCTCATTGACATCAATAACATAAGTTTTAAATTAACCTAACTCTATCTGCATTTTTAGAATGTATACTGCATAAGGTCTATAGCAGGGATCAGCAACCATGACACAAGTGCCAAAAGCACAGCATAATTTCATTTGAACATCCTAACATGACAATTTAAATATAAAGTACAACACCCCTAATTACCCTACATACACTTGCTTTTTCAAGTTAGCCCCAATGGCACCAGGAATCCTAGACTGCAGTAAAGATAGTGAAGACTTCTGACAACTTGGTCTATAGAGCAATTTGTTTAAAAAAGAAAAAATTCACAAGAAATTATGAAGCATGAAGAAGAGACTAACTCAATGGTTAAAATAAAAAGTGCAAGAAAAAAAAAAAATCAACATAAGCATGATAAGAAAGTCTCACCCACAAAAAGATATATTAAACATGAAAACAAGCATAAAGCATACAGTGCATGAAGAATAAGTGATTATAAGTAAACGTTTAGAAATCAAAATTCAGAAAATTTTATAAAGCTCCATCTCCAATGATAGAACACAATGGAACAACATTCAGAAACATTTCTTCTCAATTAACAACAATAATTGATAATACATAAAATATGCAAGTCAATATGATTCACAACAGAAAAATTATGCATATAATAAAATGAATAAGCTGTATTTTAAAGTTAACTTCGCAATTTACATATGCTATAAAATCTAAAAGTACTCTATTTATTTTATATTTTAATTTAATTTAATTATACAGTGTATATGGGCTACTGAAAATTTTTATGTTCTTGAACCCCCTTTTGTTGGGAGGAAGAGAGAAGACTTAAAATTTTATAAAAAGAAATACAAGATAAATATGCAACACGCCTATCAAACTGCAAAATATTAGCATTAGTGGTGACATATTATGCAAGAAGGCAAACTTACACAGCATTGGCAAAAAAAACCCTTCCCATTTCACCTATCCATTCCCTGCAAAAGTTTGTCTAGTTCTCCATTGAATTTATTTAAGCTATCAACTTCGGCAACAACAGATGAAAGTTTGTTCCAGCAATCAACTACCCACTGGCTAAAGGCACATTTCTGCACATCTATTGTGCAACCGTATTTCCTCAATTTCAATTTATGCCCCCTCAAGTCTGAGCAAGGGGAAGAATTCCATCAGCATTACGCTTGCTCAATCCATTCAGAACCTTAAAACACCTCATAGGTATGTAACTCCAGACACTGCAATTTGCTGAACTGAAGCCTTTTTTGGTAAAAGAACCCCTTTGTTCTCTTCAGCACTCTCCTTGCCCTTCTCTATACTCGTTCCAACAGCTCTACATCCTTCCTAAAATGAGGCTTCCAGACCTGTATGCAGTACTCAAGGTGCGGCCTGACCATTGCCTTATACAAGAGAATTATCACCTCCTTATTCCTGCTAGCAAAATTCCTGTATATCATTGACAAAACTCATGAGCTGTCCTGTCTGCACTGTTCAGAGAACTTCATATCTGACTGCGCAATTACACCCAGGTCTTTTTCATTCTCCACTACCTTGAATGTAGTACCACACAGTTGGTATGTTACTCTGGGATTACTGCTATCCATATGCAGTACTTTGCATTTGTCAACGTTAAACTTCAGTTGCCACTTCTCAACCCATCTGTCTGTTGCAGTAGTATACTGTCATTAACAACCTTTGTATCATCTGAAAACTTCAACGTTAAGCCTGATATACCTTCATTAATATCATCGATAAATATAGAAAACAACAATAGGCCCAACACCGAACCCTGGAAGACTCCACTAAGTAACCCCAGGGGATCACATCTGGTGAGTATGGGCTTGGCACACCCAGGGTCCTCAGCTGGATATCATCATTCTTCTCTTTCTTGGTGATTTCCTTCTACTTCTCTTTCTCACACACACACACACACACACACAGGGTAACTCGAAAATTTTTTTGGCTGGTGCTGCATAAGCCTCGGGCTTCCTTGCACCATAGGGCTAATAATAATAATAACATTAATCCAAGAAGAGCAGTGTCCATTGATGACCACTGTCTTTGATCACTCAACCATCCCTGCATCCATAGCAATATCTTTAACTTAATGCCACACTGCTCCAATTTGTACAGCAGCCTTCCATGTGCAACATATCAAAATCTTTCCTGAAATCCAAGTCTATGATATTGAAATTATTTTTTGCATCCAGTTCCTTTGTGACCAAATCGCAGTATCCAATCAAACTCCTCAGACAAGATTACTCCTTAACAAACGCATGGTGTGTATGAACTACAACTACAGTCTTGTCTATATGATCCTGCATTGATAGCTCTTTGTGAATTGGGGATACATTCACACTTCTCCAGTCCATGGGGACCACCCCTGAATCCAAGGATTCTCTCATAATTATGGCTAAGGGTTTGCTTACTTCCTTTGCTGCCTCCCTTAATATAATTGGATAGATTGCATCCACCCCAGGTGCCTTTCTTATGTTTAACTTTAATTTCTCTTTCACTTTCATTTCAGTTATTACAAAATCATTTAGCTCCCTATTAGAGTTTGATAAACTTCTGGCCTCCACTTCCCTAGAGAATTCCTCATGTATTAATGTAGATGTAAAATACTCATTCAGTTTGTCAGCTAGCTGAGCAGAATCATCAACAGTCAAACCATCAAGATCAAGTGGACTAATCTGATTCATCCCCTTCTTTCTAAAGTTTACATAAGTAAAGAAGTATTCACTGTTTTTCTTTGCATTCTTTGCCAAAATTTTCTTGTAATCTGCCTTTGATTGCCTAGCCTCCTTTGTGACTTGATTACAGACTAGCTTATATCTGCCATATGCTTGTGTTGCCTGATAATTTATATGCATCCCATGCATTTTATTTCCCTGCCACAAATCTCATTAGTTCATCTGACATCCACTTAGACCTAAACTTTTAACAGTATTTCTTAGCTGGTATGAAAAGCCTAGTAGCTTCCATGATTAATTCCTTGAATGCTTGCTATTTAGAATTTGCTGTTGATATTAAGTGACCAGACATCTCGGATTATGCAGGACAGTCCCAGATTTCAGTCATTTGTTCCCCACTGCAAACTGTCCCAGACTGCACATGTAGCCTCCATACTTAATGGCATATATAATGCGAATCATTTGCATTATGTTTGCCGGGAACCAATGGTACAACAAAATGAGTTTTTTTGATAGTAAATAAGCTGTGGACGTCAATAAAAACACGGCTGACCATAGAAACGCTGAAAGTAATACTACAAGTAAGTGCAATTTTGCTAATTCGTGTGAAGAATTTTACGAAGAAATAGCAAATAATGAAGAATTATTAAGAAGAAATAGCAAATAATGAAGAATTATTAAGAAGAAATAGCAAATAATGAAGAACTATTAAGAAGAAATAGCAAATAATGAAGAATTATTACGTAGATAACATAGTAAATGACATAAAACGGTATCAGAAAAAATGGATCAGCCACCTAGAAAGAATGAACCCAGACCGGATCCCAAAATTAGCCTTAAACTACAAACCTACAGACAAGAGAGATGCGGGCCGACAAAGGCAACAATGGCAAGATCAAGACCACCTCCATGAGCTACAAAGGAACAGGTCTTAAAAGACCTAAGCTGGACCAAGTGTATGATGATGATGAAAAATGAAAATCCATTAAAAGCATGATGCCTCTAATAAGTGATTTTTTTTTCCTTCTAATTTCAATTATTTTTCTCAGTTTATATCCTTCATGCAACCTTCTGTTCATTACGTATCATAACACAAGGGGTACTGTATACTGAATTTCAGCCTTTATGTAAAAAAAAAAATAAAAATAAAATATATATATAAATATACGCTAAGTATTTTTAAGAAGTTTGATATTTTACTTTATAAGTTTAGTTCAAAGAAGTCAATGTACTTAATTTATATTTTATATGTAAATATTTTTTTTTATCTATAAAAAATTTTTAAAAATGTGTATATTGTTTCTATGGGGGTTGAAAAATCCCCCCACACAGATTTCCCAGATAGGAATGCTAAGGATCTGTTCACTTTAGCAACACTACAAGTTAAGTGCAATTTTGCTAATTCTTGTGAAGAATTTTATGAAGAAATAGCAAAAAATAAGAATTATTAAGAAAAATTCACTCAGCAGAAAAATATATTTAATAATATTATTTAATTTCTCGTTTTTGTTGTTAATAGATGTATGTATTTTTATTATTATTTCTCAGAAAAAACCTAACCTTTTTTTCACTAAACAAAAATGAAAATCGATTAAAAATATGACCCCTCTAATAAAGTGTTTTTTTTTCCTTCTAATTACAATTATTTTTCTCAGTTCACATCCTTCACAAAACCTTCTGTTTGTTATGTAGCATAACATGAGAGATACCGTATACTTAATTCAACCTTTCTGTGAAAAAAAAAAAAAAAAATATATATATATATATAATTTTTTTTTTTAAGAAGTTTATATTTTATTTTAAGTTTAGTTCCAAGTCAATATATTTCACATTTATATTTTGTATGTGAATAGTTTTATATATAAAAAATTTTTAAAAATGTGTATATTGTTTCTGGGGGACTGAAACCCCCCAAGACGTCCTGCATTAGAATGCTAAGGACCTTGTCACTTTATGTTGGTAACATCATCAGTTGGTTCCATTGTATAAAGTTAGCTTTCATTGTGCACCACCTAAACAATGAATGCTAACTCATTAATTCACTAAGTCATTCTGGTATACTGAGTCTAAAGGATGCAATGAGGGATCTCTATCTGTCCTAAGGTAAGGCAAACTAAAATTGAAACCAATAACACACTGGTTTTCAACCAGGGTGCCACAACAACATTCCAGGGTTGTCATGTAATTTGGGTTTAAGTTAATTAAACTTATTATTTTTTAAATTTATATGTTTATTTCATTATAAAAAGGTGTACAGTATCTTTTTAATTTTGTGGTGATCTATAATTGATGTTTACTGGGTACCTCTATATAAAGAATAAAATTATATACTGTATATATATAATTTGTATTATGAAATGTAATTTTTATAATTATATTATTGTAATAACTATCATATAACATATATATCTTTCAATATTTTATATATATATATATATATATATATATATATATACACACACACACACACACACACAGAGAATGGGATCTAACAGGCAAAATATTGAGTAGGGTTGCCGCAAAACAAAATAAATTACTTAGGGGTGCCATTATTAAAAAAAGGTTGAAAACCACTGCAATAACATATACAAGTTTCAGTATGCAGTATACATTTGTGAACTATGTGTGTATTAAAATCTAGCTCATCAATCCACTAAGTAATCCTGGTGTTCCACTCCAGAGTGGAACACCAGGATTACTTATAACATTATTTGAACCAGGAACACCAGGTTCAAATAATGTTATAAGGGCTGTTTCCCTTGGCACCCACACATGCCCAAAGATGTTTACATCAGGAAGTTTGCTTAATAATAAAAACCAACTACCCACCCTGGAAGTTCATAAACCCATTTAGAGCTAATTCAAGATTCACTATTTAAATGCCACTCTCATTATGAATGTTTTAATTTGCATTGAATTTTGGGGAGAGGATTCTATTTAGTTCTAACTTGAAACCAAATATTACTGAAAAGATATGTGGTTGTGACAATTTTCTCATGAAGGGGTGGAAGGCTTCCTTTTTAACTTTAATAATAGTTATGTTATTACTGTTGGATAATAAATGGTTCTGCTATTTATTATGTAAGTATTGTATCATTTTTGCATAGCTTTACACGGTTTTCTAGGTGATTTTTTTATAAAATTTTATTGGTGCGAAGTTTTAATAAAACTTAACATTACCTTTCAAAATAGTCTCCTTTTTTATTTGAACACGTCATTTTTCCACCCTTCCAAATGTTTTTTTTTTTTTTTTGGTCGGTTTTGTGAACCGTTTTAATGATCCAAATTAATAACAACCAGCCGCCAAGATCGGATTATTTGGGGGAAAGGGCCCCTAGAATCACACCACAAGTGGACATCTTTGCCCCAGCTCACGGTCAGCCTTGAGCAGCTTAGAACTAGATTCAAAACTGCCGAAAGAATCGACTTCAAAGCCAGCCCAAGCTGGGCAATACAGCTTTTATGTTGATATTCAGCCACGCCGATTGATTGATTGATTTTGTGTTTATTGGCGCAAAAACAACTAAGGTTATACTGCGCCAAGAAACTCAGCCACGCCGGAATGATTTGGTGAATTAAAGCCGTGTTTATCTCCACCTTTCCTTCAACTCCCTAAAAGCTGTGCATAGAGTCAGAATTTATAGGAGCGTCTGTATATACATATAAAAGACGATTAAAAGTCCAGATAATCCTGTAATATTACCTCCTTATTCTGTCCTTCAGAGAAATTGGGTACACATTCAACAATTTTCGTTTTCATCTTATGCTCCTGATGATATCAAAATTACTTTCCCTGCAGCTTGAGGCCTTACAAACCACCTTAAAACACACGTCCCAAAAACGAGCCACGACAGCTAGTACTATAACTAAACGCAATGACTCATAATACACTAACCCCAACTGTTTACATGTCAAAATCTGAAACACTCGCAACACTCATGATTGTAACAGCGCGCCATCTAAACAGTTTTAATTAATATTAAAAAAATGCGAATGTCGACCTCGATCCTGGAGAGACTTTGGGCTCTCAATGCTTGATCATTATGTTCAACTTAGCAACAAATACCGATATCCATAGATCTGCATAAGTTGCTAATATCTTTTCGAATCATACAACTTAAAACATCACCAATTGGTATTTCTTTAAGGGTTAAATTGTATCATCATAAATCGATTATGATACAATTTCATCACCAATCGGCGGATCCTCTATACATTAAAAATTTAAAACACTGCCAGAACAGTAGTTTCAATTTTTGTATAACAATTAATCTCCAAATCTCATAAGACCTCTGAGTGAGTGACAGGAATAATAATAAAAAAAAGTTTGAAAACAGGAAAGAAGCGACAGACATGACACAAAGTGTCATTTTAGAGCCACCCGAAAACTAATTCATCTGCCTATGTGTATTATATCTGTAAATTGCGTATGTTCTCCAGTCGATTTGCTGGTTATGCTGGAAAAAACCAGAGTTTCCGTAGGGAAACTCAGGTTTTTCATCACCAAGTTTGAAACCGACTAACTCAGTCACTGAGTGGAAAAAAAGGCCATAAAAGTTCCTTGCGATATTGAAGGGATTCGAATACGGGCCTTTTCCACACAGTGTGGGGAGGCGGTGATTATAGCCGCCCCGACGACAGGCATGAGACAATAAATAATTGTATGAAACACTCTCACAAACCCAGCTTGTTTCAAAGCTCACTGGCTTTTTATCAGCAGGCGAGCGGCCTCTGTTTGCAAACTGTGAATAATGATTTTGTCTAAGTGAATTGTCAAGGGGTGTATGGAAGTAAAACTTCCCTTTTAAACACAGTAATGTTTAGCTGTAACCCCCTATCGTTGGGCCGCATTTTCCCTACGCAGTATACTACTGTACTTCTGCAGGGGTATTTCGACGTAGTAGCAGTGGAAATAAAATCAAAATATCGAACGCATTACCTGCGTTCGATATCGATCACAGAGAAACGTTCTGCTCTCACTAAAGATCGATCACTGACTGCTCGGCGCTAGGGATTGGGCATATTTATACAGAAAAAAATATTACCCAGGGTTCTATATAAGTTTCTAACATCTTTTAATCCTATAATATTATTTTTTGAAAGGTAAACACAACAGTTGTTATGTTTTCTGTCTATTGTCAATCAGCGAGTTTTTCAGATTTGGAATTCTTTTTTTAATCAAAATTAAGGAAATGGTCAGGCCACACCTTGAGTACTGCATACAGGTCTGTAGGCCCCATTTTAGGAAGGATGTAGAGCTGCTGAAACGAATACAGAGAAAGGCAGCGAGATTGGTGAGGGGAACGAAGAGTTTCTCTTACCAAGAAAGGCTTACGTTCTAAAAATAGCAACATCTGGAGACTAGGCACCTGCGAGGTGATCTGATTGAGTCCTATAAAGCTTTGAATGGTCTGAGCAAGCTCAATGCTGATGGGATTCTTCCTCTTGCCCAGATTAATCGCATGAGGGGTTTTAAATTCAAATTGAGAAAAGACAGTTGTAGAACAGTTGTGCGGAAATTTGCCTATAGCCAGCGGGTGGGTGATTGCTGGAACAAACTTCCATCTGTCATTGTGGAAGTTGACAGCTTAAATAAATTCAAAGAAATACTGGACAAAGTTTTGGAGTAAATGGGTAGGTGAAATGGAAAGTTTTTTGGCTAATGCAGTCTTTCTTGCATTATATGTCTCTTCTAATGCTAATGATAATATGGTAAGATCACGCAATTTCATCATTGTCCTTGAATTAAAACAATAATGAGAGAATTTAAGAAAGGAAAAACATGGGATATAAAAAAATATAACAATGGAAGAACTAGAGTTAATATTACAAAAATCAAAAAAAATCAAATCAAAAAGCCCAGTCATAGACAATTTGAATGTAGAACTATTTAGATATGGGGGAACCTTACTAAAAAACGCACTACTAAAATTATTTAACATCATATGGCATAAACAACAGATACCCAAAGATTGGGAAACAGGAATAGTAATCAATTTACACAAAAAAGGCTCCAGAAATAACCCTAACACCTACAGAGGGATAACATTGTTGTCAACTGCTGCAAAGCTATACTCTAATATACTAAAGAATAAACTTAATAAATACAGTGAACAATTCTTAGAAGAAGAACAATGTGGGGTCAGAAAAGGGAGAAGCACAATAGATGCCATTTTCTCACTACAACAAATTTTGGAGAAAAGAAGAGAATTCAATCTACCAACATTTCTGCTCTTTATTGATTATGAAAAAGCATATGACAATGTAAACCGGGAAAAACTTTGCAGATTCTACGTGAAGAAGATATCCCAACCCAACTCCGGAAAGCGATCCAAAGCCTATACAAAAACTCAAAAGTCTGTATAAAACATTCTAATGGCCAACTATCAGACCCAATTAACACCAATAAAGGAGTGAAACAAGGATGTGAACTATCACCAAATTTATTTAATATCTACATCAATAAAATTCTTAAAGAATGGAAACAAACAATTAACAACGGAATACAGTTGAACAACAGGAATAAAATCCAAACTATATTATATGCTGATGATCAAGTTATAATTGCAAAATCCGAAGATGAACTACAGATAGCAGCAAATGAACTTAATAAAATAGCTAAAAAGTACGAGATGAAAATCTTTACCTCAAAAACAAAATCAATGGGATTATGTGGAAAAAACATACAAAGAGTCAAAAATATTATTGATGATAAAATAATAGAACTAATATATGACTTCACCTATTCGGGAAATTTAATATCAAATGAAGGGAAAGAGATCCACACTAAACTACAAAAATATAATAAAATGAATGGAACGATTAAACGCCAAACAAATGACAACTGAAACAAAATTACGACTGCACAACATCACTTCAAAACCAGCCCTCTTCTACAGCTGTGAAACTTGGGTCATAAATAAGAAATATGCACACAAACTAGAAGCAGCACAAATGAGATTTTTAAGACCATTATTAGGCTTTACAAGACTAGACCACCAAAGAAATTTAGATATCCGCGAGAAATTAAAAGTAGATAACATAGTAAATGACATGAAACGGTATCAGGAAAAATGGATCAGCCACATAGAAAGAATGAACCCAGACCGGATCCCAAAATTAGCCTTTAACTATAAACCTACAGGCAAGAGAGATGTTGGTCGACCAAGACAACGATGGCGAGATCAAGACCACCTCCAAGAGTTACAACGGAACAGCTCTTAAAAGACCTAAGCTGGATCATGTTCATGATGATGATGATGAAAAACATCAGGACCAAATTAACTGCTAATTGAATTTTATAAAAATTCCCTGGACATATTTCTATATTAAAGATGTTTACAATGATTTTTTCAAGAGGCTGTACATTATTAAGTGAAGGGAGAATTCAGGCTATGCAAACTAGCAGGGATTTTGTAGAACGGTTCATTGCACTTTTGAGAAGACCTGGAAAGTTGGATGGAGACCGATCACGTTGAAGAGCGCTGATTATAAACTATGCAAAGTTATTAAACAAGCATCTGTGTTTTTATTTATTAGACTTTATTAAAAGCTCACAAATTTATATAATTACGGAGCCAACTATCAACTTTAACTTACGATTTTTTAAGGGATTTATATTGGTATGTAAAGGCAGTACAAAGTGGGATTGACGTTAATAGATTTTAAACAAGCTTTTGAGAGTATCTTGCAAATATCTGATTAGCTTTCTGCAGCACTTCGAGGTTGGGAATTGTAGCGTAAAAAAAAAAATAACAAGACAAAAATTTGCGAGGGAAACTGGCAAAAACTGCTCTGTAGTATTTCAATAACTGAAGGCGAAACAAATTTACTAAGAGCTCCATTTTACAATAGTTCAGAAGTAAAAAGGATACCATTGCACTGTCCTGTACCTCTCCATATAACAGCCATAGCAACTGCGAATTTTTCCTAACCGCTCAGTTCTTGCTCTGTAGAAATGGTGATTGATTCTGTGCATCATCTAGTGGCCCTTAGCTAACAGATCAGCAAAACGTCAGAATTTTTTTTCTTCAAACTGCTCTTCCAGCAGTCCAAACAGACAGACGTAACTAGACGCAAGGTCCAAGACTCTGGATTATGGATAAAACAGTCCCAGAAGATTTGAATGGGAGTTATTCTAGAGAAGGATCTTGCATTATGAGCAAGAAAAATCATTTCTTCCGTATAACTTCAATTATCACTGTGTTGTGCAGTAGCAATTTGCATTCAGTTTCTCTACAGTAGAGAAACTCACAATAGAATATATATATATATATATATCCCAAAATATCATCATCTCATTTCCTACAAATGGCGGTCTTTGACTTCTTTCTCACGAGAGAATCGTTATGCTTGCACACCATCAACATTGCCTTCGATGTCTGACCTGCTTTTCATAGCCAATATGGAATTTGTAACCGTTCACACATTTTAAATTAGCGTTTCAAATGCTTGAAATCGATTAATGCAATATTAATTAATGCCACATGCTCTGCACTAATTTTCTTTGACAACCATCTTGTGTACCAGCCAGTACATCGTGAACAAAATGGTATACTGTGTCTACGGAGGTATTTTAGCTTGCAGTAGTGCGATGTACAGTCACTCGTCTGTCTCATTGTACCAGTTCACATTCACATATGTCATGTTCTTTTGTGTGTTTTAACAGTTGGTAGGCTACTATTGTGCTATTATCAGTCAGCAGGTTCATCCAACTCAGCATTCTCCTCGTGCAATATTTTCTTCATGATACATATAAGTTCAAGGATTCTGTGATTACTGCTTTGATGGCATTCCATGATTCTAATAATTATATTGGCCCTCCCTCTATAATCTGCTCAATTAATAGATGTCATGTAGCTCCTTAAACTGTCATAGTCCCATTTTCTGAATTTAAAGCCTGTGCCTTTTCCTTTAACTGCTATAACAGCGTTTCACCTTCAAACTAACGACTCTGTCTTCACTACCTACCAATGATTCCTGTAATATAAAACCTGTAATGTCATTTGATCCGTAACTAGTGTCAAGAATATTTTTACCCCTAGTATTTTCACCAACATTCTAATACAAATGATCACCTAGTTTATTTAAAAATTTATTCCAAATAGTGTTTCCCTTCCACTTATTCCAATCAATTAGGAGTAGATTGAAGTCGCCCATAATAAGACATTCACACTTGCTTGCCGTTTCATTATTGTGTAAAGTCTCTCGTCATATTCTTCACAATCTTCTGGTCTATAGATTACTCCCACTTTCATTATACCTTTGCCTCCAAATAACTCACATCACACAGATTTTATTCTAGCAGATGTAACTTCTGACTGAGCAAAAGTTCTTTTTCGGCTCAGACTAATTTTGATAACAAGCATGACCCGTCAACCCCGTCTGCCTTCCCTATCTTACTTAAATAAGTCACGCATGCTATAGTGGAAATCGTCGTCCCCAGTTTCCGCGTGGCACCACGTTTTTGTTAGTCCTATTATGTCAGCATTAATTGTTCTAACTAGGAGTTTGAATTCACCCACTTTATTGACAATTAGCAGTGGTGTATTCGGGCCGGAACGACGTTCCGGTACTTTTTTATAAATGTCATAATAGAAAATCAATTAATTTATACACCTAATATTATGAAACAATGGGAAATCAAAGGGGAGGGAGAAATATCTATTTTAACCATTGCTACTAAAGATATATATTAATAGTAATCTTTAAAATTAATAGATTTCTTTAAAAATTTATTTAAAAACAAAAATATAAATTTCGCAATGAAACTTGAACGTTTCTTACTAAAGTACAATATGTTAGATAAAGAGATCCAACGAACGAGATATACTGTGATGCGTGCGAACACTGCATTTTGATTTGCCATGAGCTGAACGCTAGAACTGGTTGTTCTATGAACCGTGAGTCTGTAGTCTGATTCAGTCACTGTACAGTCGATGTGGCGTTATCATACAGTCTTCTGAAGAACGAGCGTTCCGGTACTATTTTTTTCGCAATATACCTCTGACAATAAGATGCAGTTAAGCCTAAGTATTCTTCTATAGTATAACACCCTGACAAACCCCTTTTTTTTTTTTTTTAAACTTGTTTCCCTACCTTTATCTTCCTGCTCACTTGAAACGTTGCTACTCTCAAAACATATTGCTAACATCGGCTGTTGCGGCAACAAACAAGAATTCTTTAGAGGTGGGCAACATTACTTTTATTCAAATCATTAGATGAACGCGGGTTTATATTACCCTTCTCCCTCTAACTAGTAGTTTCTCTGAACACTTAAGGTATCTTCAGTGATACTAGCAAAATCTTTGCACCACCTTTGTTGAAATGAATACCGTCTCTCCGAAATAAATTGTTTATACCTCCAAGTGTGGGCAACACTGATAAAAAGTTCCTTCCTAGAGATTTCTTCAAATCTTGAGTTAATCCACCAGGAATACAGCATATAATCTCTCCAGTTACATCTAGGCACAATTTCAAACACATACGCGTTCTGGCATAAATCGCGACATTTTTTTCAGAAAAGTCCTTTATTTATCTAACAGATGGTTAGGTCGTGTTCTTTAATATCGTTTGTACCCACATGAATTACAGGAGAAACTGGCAGCGTAAGGTTGGTCGGGAAACTGCTAGCTTGAGGGATTCACAGTCTAATAGATTAGCTGTAGCTGCAGACAAAAGTGGAAGTGATTCTTGCGCTGCATCTATTGGAATGAGTAGCAGGCTGGAAATTAAGTTGCTGGGATTTCAAGAACAGTTGGAAGTCATCATGAAACAGCTAGATACATGGGCTGTGTAAGGGTAACTAAGAATAAAAACAGGTGCACGTATACTTGCATGTACACCAACGCTAGGAGTTTAGTAAATAAATTTCATGAATTTGAAGTGCGGGTCAAGACATCAAAGGCGGTTATATTGTTGGAATATAAAAGACTTGGCGTCACAGAAATAAAAGGAATACAGAACTGGAATTTGGAAAATACAATATGTACAGAAAGAATAGACAGGATAGGAAAGGAGGGAGGAGGGATTATGCTGTTAGTTAAGCAACACGTAAAATCTAAGGCAAAAAAATGAAAGTACGAGTGTGTTATAGGCCTAATGACTCTGATAAGTACAATGAACAACCGTACAGAGAAACAGAGTGGGCGAGTAAATCAGAATGTTTTATAATGAGGGGTTTTAATTTCACAGATATTGACTGGAAGTTGTGTTGGTCACTCGCACACTAGCAAAACTTTTGTGGTTTTATTGGATGACTGTTTTCGACAGCAGCATGTTCGAGAGGCAACCAGAAGGAGTAATATTCTTGATCTAATTATCAGCAGTGATTATTCATACATTAAGAATTTGCAGATAAAACAACCACTACGTGGCAGCGATCAGGGTGTATTAATGCGGAATTTATTTAAAGATGTAACTACCATCAGAGGTAAAGGGAAAGGTTTTTGCTTTCGTAAAGGTGACTGCTGTGGTCTGAGACAGTTTTTAAATTCTATACAGTGGGACCAACTAATGATGTTACCAACACCAAATTCTAAACGGGAGGATTCAAGGAATTAATCTTGGAAGCTGCACGGCTTTTCATACCAATTAAGAGATACTGTTCAAGGATTAGGCCTAAATGGATGTCAGATGAACTAATGAGACTGCTGGCAGAGAATAAAAATGCATGGGGCGTATATAAATTGTATATACAGGAGCCTATACAGATATAAACTAATCTGCAATCAGGTCACAAAGGAGATTAGACAGCCAATTCAAATTATGAGAAGTTTCTGGGAAAGAATTTCAAGAAAAGCAAAACAGACTTCTTCACTTATATAAACTCTAGAAGGAAGGGGATGAATCGGCATGGTCCACTTGATATTGATGATTCAACTGCTGCTGATCCTGCTCCGAAAACTGACAAAATGAATGAATATTTGGAAACTACATTCAAACTTAAGGAATATTGTTGGAAAGTGGAGCACAGAAGCTTATTAAACTTAACATGGAGCTAAATGAATTTGTAATAACTGAGAGAATGTGGAATATAAACTGTTCAAGTTAAACATAAGAAGGGTAACAGGGGATGATGGGATCTATCCAGTTATATTAAAAGAGATGGCAAAGGAAGTAAGCAACACCCCATTAACCATAATTATGGGAGCATCCTTGGATCATCTAAAGAAGACTGTAGTAATAATTCAGAAACAGTATGGGTTTGTTAAGGGGAAGTCTTGTCTGACCAATTTGATTGGATACTATGAAGTGGTCACAAAGGAACTAGATGCAAATAATAATTATGATATCAGATACTTGGATTTCAGGAAAGCTTTTGATACTGTTGCACATGGAAGACGACTGTACAAATTGGAGCAGTATGGCATTAAGGGCAAGCTGCTAAAATGGAAAGAAGGGTGGTTGAATGGGAGAAGACAGAGAGTGGTAATCGATGTATGCTGCTCTTCGTCGATTAATGTTATTAGTGGAATCCCCGAGGGTTCGGTGTTGGATCTATTGTTATTTTGTACACTTATCGATGATATTGATGAAAGTATATCAGGCTTAATGTCCAAATGCAGATGAACAAAGTTTGGCAAGGTTGTTAATGACAGTAACGATGTACGTTGCTGTAAGAGGATCTAGAAAAGTTGGGCAGATGGGCTGAGAGGTGGCAACTGAAGTTTAACGTTGACAAATGCAAAGTACCGCATACGGGTAGCAGTAACCCCAGAGTAACATACCAACTGTGTGGTACTACATTCAGGGTACTGGGAGAATGAAAAAGACCTGGGGTTAATTGTGCCGTCAGATATGAAGTTTTCTGAGAAGTGCAGAAAAGGTTCCAGAGAAGGTCATGGGGTCTTATAATGATTTATACGGACATATAAATATGGATGGCCGTGATTTAATAGTTTGAGTTTTTTTCGAGTTTGAGCAGGAATGAGTTGATTATCCCTTTGTATAAGGTCAGGCCACACCTTTAGTACTGCGTACAGGTCTGGAGGCCTCATTTTAGGAAGGTTATAGAGTTTCTAGAACGAGTACAGAGAAGGGCAACAAGATTTGTGAGGGGAATAAAAGGTTGCTCTCCAAGGAAGGCTCAAGTTCTGCAAATTGCAGGTCTGGAGACTAGGCACCTGCGAGGTGGTCTGAATGAGGTAGATTTGAGAAATTTGACTTTAGTTAGCGGGTAGTTGATTGCCGTGCAAACTTCCATCTGTTGTTGCGGAAGTTGATAACTTAAATAAAGTCGAGGAAGAAGTGGACAAACTTTCGTAGCGAATGGATTGGTGATATGAGAAGTTTTTTTTTTTTTTTGGTTTTTGGTTGATGCTGTATAAGCTTGCTTTCTTGCATCATATGCTGCAAGAAAAACTACACTACTAATACTAATGCTAATAATAATAACGCTGTTTTTATCCCCCTTAAAATCTGACAGTCTGTGACATCAGCAACTGTTGGTTGGCGCGGTAGTACAATGGTATCGTCACCGTCCTCCCCACACCAGATGGAAAAGGCCCCGGTTCGAATCCCGTCGATAACGCAAGTTACTTTAATGGGCTATTTTCACTCCGTGGCTGAGTTAGTTGGTCTCAGGCATAGACAGCAAGATTTTCCCCCAGAACTGGGTTTTTTCGTCCAGCAAAACAGGCAAATCGACCAGAGAACACATGCAATTTACAGACACAGTACATATGTAATCAATTACAGGTCACCCTAATATAATAATAATAAACTAGAGGGTTTCGTCCCCTGCCCGCTTTGCTCGCCCCGTCCGCGCACGCTTTTCTATGTAAAATGTAGAGGTATGACAGAGTAAGCCAAATCTTTTTTTTTTGTAAAAGACACACCTGTCGAAACGCGCTGGTCGATATCTAATCAGGAAATGACCTACGTAATTATTTACCTATGCATTTGTAGTGACGTAATTTCCCCGCCCACTTGTACCATATGACCCGCATCCATGAGGAATATTGTTGCATCTGAAAGAGCAGGACTAAAATATTTACAAACTATACAAATATTTAAAATATGTATTTACAAAACACTAAACTATTTACACATATACAGACTATATCGGGTCCCTTCATCAGCTGATATTACAATGGAACATCAAATGATGCCCAGTGTGGTCATGTATTAAAGTGAAGCACGTGCACGAGGTTGGTGAACGTTATGGAGGAAGTTGTCTTTCAATGGAAGACAACAATTTAATTATTTACCTACGCATTTGTAGTGACTTAATTGCCCCACCTTCTTCTCCCATTGCTTCGAATAAATATCACTAGAGGAGGAAAGCTTTTTTAACGTGTAGATAGATAGATATTGGAGGCAATCGATAGGTGAAATGGGTGAAAGCGGTTTTTTTTTTTTTTTTTTTTGCTGATACTGTATAGGCTTGTTTTCTTGGGTCATATGCCCTACTAATGCTAATGATATACAGGAATTTTGCTAGCAAGGATAAGGAGGTGATTATCCTCCCGTTGTATTAGGCAATGATTAGGTTACATCTTGATACTGCATAGGGTGTAAAAGTCTCATTTTGGGAAGGATGCTGATCTGTTGGAATGAGTGCAGAGAAGAGCAATGAGATTAGATAGGGGAACAAAATGTTGCTCTTATGAATAAAGACCAGTTGTGCAAATTTCAACTTCTGGAAACTAAGCACCTGCGTGGAGATCTGACTGAGGTGTTTAAGGCTTTGAACAGATTGAGTAAGCAAAATACCCGATGGCATTCTTCTTCTTTGCTCAGAAAACACATTTGAAGAGACATAAATTTAAATTGAGGAAGGATGGTTGCAGGATAGGTATGCGGGAATTTTCTTCCAGCCAGTTTGTGGGAACAAAATTCCATTTGGTGGTGTTTTGTTGTAGAAGGAAGTACTTTGAATAAATTTAATGAAGAACTGGATTATTAGAGAGGATGGACTGGCAATGTGGAAAAAAAAAAAATTTTTTTTTTTTCTTCCTTGTATCCTTTGCCACTATCAATGGAACAATTCTGTAGTATGTAGAATACTCATTTCTATGGAAATGAGCCTTTTTGTGATCCTCTACGATGATACTTCATCCTATAAAACCACTCTTGTACGTAGATTGTCTTTATGGGACCTCTATTTTCGTTAAATTAGGTTTTATGAAAACAAGGACCCACAAATAGCCTGGCTGTCTCAGAGTCCTAATCCATAGAAAAGCTTTTCGATGAATTGGAAAAATGGAACAAGGTCGGTATAATTCATTTTAATATTTAAGGACATTTCCCGTTGGCTGTTATCTTGAACTGACCACCAATATTCCACGAAGCTATAATTCAAGCTAAAAGGGGGCTCACAAGTTATATTTTTTTAAATAAAATTGCATCTTCTTCAATTTCACTGATGTTCGAATATTTTTGAGAGGAAGTGTACATATTCGAAGTCTCTCTCTCTCTCTCTCTGGAAAAGAAATGTGTGAGAAGGATACGCTGACATTCCGTATACAAAATTCATTTGAATAAATATAATGTCATTTTTAATATTGCATTTTAATGCCATTGAAGAGAAATTATCAAATATAAAAATTCCACCTATACCTCTACAATGTACTATTCTCAGGGTTTTCTTTAATGCGCAGTTTTACACAGAATATGCAGTTGTAAAATTATATTTCAGATGACTTCTACATCTTTAAAAATTCCTTTAAACCTGATTTAATAACATGATTATTCTTGATAGTAATAGATTGGAAACAGAGAGAATGTTTACTTTGAAGTGTGGATTGGCTAATAAACAAAGATATTTCATGATGAGTGAGATGTCATTGAGGGAACATGCGAGCGACGTTTAATTAGAGATATTGAGAAATATGCTACTTTTTTGTTTTCTCGCAAGCAATTTCAAGGACGATATTCTTTTGATAAATTTATCTGGCAGATCCCATCCAGCAAAGGTCGCCGTAGCCTAGTGGTCAGGCGCGCGGGTGCATAAGTACACGTGCCTTGAGTGACCGGGGTTCAAGCCCGTGACTGCTGAATACGGTGCTGTTTCTTGTATTCTGTCTATCTCGTGAACTCCTCTGATCATTTGGTCGTCCCGGAGTACAAACAGAAAATTTATTTATTTTATATAAAGATTTGTGATGATAGCGTCGATCAAAGGCCAACTTTGGTGAATTCGGGGAGAAAAATTCAGCCTAATTAATGCGATTATATTAAATTTAATATACACTTATATGCAAAAGCTAGGGAAGTTACATTTCCACTATTTGAGACAAAATGCACGTATAAAACTATAAAAGATAAAAAAAAAATTTCGCGTGCTCTTTCAAGCACCCAGGATTTTTCTTTTAGGGGTGAAGCTCAGGATTAAGAGCCGCTGCTTTGACATCATAAAAGAAATTACTCATTTTCCCCCCTTTTGTTGGATTATCTGGAAGGGGGAGACTGGAGTCAGGAAGAAGAGCCCTTGGAGGAAGTTCACCCCTGATTTCGGGTTCTGCACTTAAAATTCGAGTGAAAAGTTGGTTGATTGGCTGACTGATGAGTTCTGGGTTAAAGATGTCCTCATTAATTCGTTTGTATGTGATGATGTCTTCTGCAGCTATCTGCTCTCTGCGAGTTTCTTCATGGCACTGGACTTGATGTCATGAATACCTTTTTTATTTCCTTGAATTGGACTTTTCCCGTTTGAAGAACTTTCATTGTACAAAGTGTGTTATTCTACTATTTATTTTTATGTTTTGTACTACTTTGTTCTGTTAGCTTTTTTCTGCTCTATTATACACTTTAACTGGGCGCATGACGGTTGCGTATATTATATGTTAAAAATAAAAAAAAGGCCATCCCTCCTATAAATAGATTTTAATGATATTTTTTACTTTTATTCTGGCACATGAGAAAACTATCATGGGAGATAGTTTTTCGACCTAGTGTTAGCTTCCCCAGAGCGCGTGGAAAGGCCTGGATTACAAACCCGACCATGATTAATGATGAGGTTAACGGTGTGTGGTCTAGCAAAACAGGCAAATCAATCCGAGACCACACACAATTTGCCAGTATTTATCTGCCCATATTACACGTGGCAGATGAGCTCGTTCTCGGATGGCCTTAACATAATTTTTTTTTTCAGTGTTATAAGCCTATAGCGGTGGTCTCAGGTCAGCATTCATTGCACTGCGGAGGATCGCCCTCAGCCAATAAGAGCACGTTTCCGCATCTGACCCTTATGAAAATATGCCCTTTGTGCTGTCAGTCCTTTGCATGATCTGTGTTCGTGAGAATTGCTTACCATTTCATCATCTTGTTTTGTGCTTGTTTTCTTCTTAAAACTCATGCATGTTATTCATTTTATATTCTATACCACTGAGGAAAGTATTCACAGAGTGGGACCGTAATGTATAGTAAGGTCCCACTAGGGGTGTGCTGCCAATCTGTTCAAAGAGTTTTTGAGAAGAATTTCAGCTAAGGGTCATCCCTGGTTAAAATTGTTAAGTTTTATCAGACTAATTTTTTAAACAAAGGACTCGGATAATCCAGAAAAAAAATTAACTAGGGGCTTATGCGAGCCCTTTTCGTCCCGATACCCATCCAGTTCATTCCTGTGTACCAATTCCCGAATGAAAATTCCTTATCTTTTCTCCCTCAATGCCGTTCTTATATTAAGTATTATAACACTCGGTGAGTTCAGTGGTCAAGATTATTTCACAGAGCATATTATCACTAAAATAGGAAAAATTTATTTTCAATAACTTGAAGAATACGTACAGTTCATTTTCCTTGTGTAGGCCAGCACCTGGGACATAAAAATACGTCAGAGAAAATGCTTCTCGAGTAATTAGAGTTTATTATTTTGGTATTATAAAAGAATCAGGCAGAGGGGGTGGAGAAACTATATCGCCACCTAAGACAAGGTAGCTTAAATTTCTAGAGCGAATAAGTTCGTCATCCATGCTCTCATCAGATTCAACAGTTGGTATCAACTGAGACGATGATAACTTTTGTGATTCTTTAACTAAAGGATAATGGTATGTCCAAGGAAGTTTTAGTCGAAGTTTAGCAAAATTTTGAGGAGAAATGCTTGCATTCTGACCAACAGCCAGCGAAGTTTCGCCCATTAAAATATCTTCTGGAAGAGTATATTTTACAGAGGCTATGTATGACTGCTGCACATTCTGAGGCGTAAATTTTTCTGATTTCTTTTGTTTCAGTTCAAATGAAAATGTGTTTTTATGAGGATATTGATCTGTGGGCATCAGGTATTCCATGGAAATGGATCGATCGTTATGTATTGTTCCTTTGGCAGTGTGATGAGCTGCTGCTTTTTGTTGGATAACAGACTCAGAGGTTCCTCGAATTCTCTCTCCATATGGTTTAATATCCCCTGATAAGTTTGTTGCTTGGACAGTAGTCCGAGATGTCACTTTGCTCTTTGCTGAGTAATTAACTAATGTATTGCTTTTTAATTTTTTTTCCATGTCAGGATAGATATTTGCATTATTGCTGACTGTTTCCAGATCGATATCTGAGGGTCGAAGTTTTTCAGTTGAATCTATCCTCTCCTTTTCACTTTGTGGTGAAGGAGTATTATTGCTGTCTCCAAAATTATTCAATTCATTGAAACCATCTGGTAAGATAAATTTATGAGTATAATCATGACGAATGGAATCTGACTCATTTCTTTTTACAGTTATTGCACTTTTGATGTCAGGAACGGATCGAACATTTCTTGTATTATGTTCGGAAATTTTTTCTAATGGTTGCACTTTCGTTGGATTTGGAGTTGTATACTTAGCGAGAGGTACATTCTGTGGAGGAAGCGGTGGAGGCGGAAGTGGAGGTGCAGGTGGAATGTTTTTGGAAATCAGTTTTTCAGCTTCACCTGTAGGCATTTTCTGTAAAAAAAAAAAAAAAAGAAAGAAAGAATCAATATTAATTAGTTTAACTATTGATAAATTCGTGGTTATTTACTGAAATATCTGCTCGATTGATCATGTATTGTTATTTCAATGCAATATTGTTTCAGTTAACGAGGCCAGCGATGGTGAACCTTTCCTAGCTTGCATGACGAACGTTAACTGAAATAAATATATAAGATTTTTGCATGTCATAGAATAAATAACAATACTTGAAAAATGAGAACTTTCTTGCTATATAATTTTGCGTACAATTAAACTGACGGTTGTCGTCTAGGATGGAGAGACAATAAAACAAAATTGTCTTCAAAAAAATAAAATAAATTTCTTATAAGATAAACTATTTATAAATGACCGCGTACCAGTATATTTTCCTATGCGTGTCATCGATTGTCATGGTTGAGCATGACTATTGCAACAAGAAACTAAACAGTGAAATTCCCCCTGAATCAAGCATGCATCTATAAAAAAATGTATAAATATAAATAAAAAAGTATATATATATATTTGTATATATATACTGGGTATGGTAAAAAAAGTGCCCCGACTGGTGAAATAAGAAGAACACAAAGTGAAGGAGCTCAAAAATGGTTTATTTTTAATCAAAGTAATCACCGCCTGAGTGAATGCATTTATTACATCGATATAAAAGTTTTTGAAGAGTCAGCGAAGGGTTTAAAGAGATTATATTCAGTTTGGCAGTTACGTTTTTCTCCCTATCTTCAACATCCTGAAATCTAACGTATTCTTGAGCAGCATGGTGCTTAGGTAAATGTGTTGTTTGAAGATAATAAAGCACTCAAAACTTATATTGGTATTATTATGTTTATTTCCGAATTGTAAATGTGTACATAATGGAGTCAAACGCTTCGTGGCATTTTCTTACCACTTCTTCAGTGACAGCTGTCTTTGCAATATCACAGTCACAAATAGATCACTTCGATCAGAAGAACTTGTTCCTTGTAACCAAGGTGATCTTTAGTGACGGTGATATTGCAAAGACAGCTGTCGTTGAAGAGGGTTATGAGTGTTTATTATCTTCAAACAGTCTTAAAATCTCTTTCCTTTGATTTGAGTTCTTTATTATCATCAAACAATCCTGAAATCTCCTTTCTTTGAGGGCAGGTTTCATTTTGGAATAGAGGAAGTCCGCTGGTGTTAGTTCGGAAGAGTAGGGTGGATGGTTGATCTGCAATGCCACGTTTCGTCAGAAATGTCTTCACAACAATGCGGAATGGGCGAGGGTATTGTCGTGCAGAAAGAACCAGCTGCCTTTCTCTCGAAATTGTGGCCTCAGGAAATGCGCTGTAGTAGTCTTTGAAGCATCTATAAGTAGAACGCAGCACTGACTTTCTTCCCTTCAGGTATAAATTCCTAGTGAAACACACTCTGTTTGTCAAAAAACATGACCAGCATAGCCTTAATCTTGGACTTCTGACTTCTGTAAACGAAACTTTTTTTGGGCTTTGGTGATGATTTTGAAGTCCGTTGTCTGATATTTCTTCGCTGGGTGTTACACCCAGCGGAAAACACCCAACGCTCATCTCCAGTGACAAATACAGCCAAAATATTAGGACTGTCTTAATAATCTGGATGAAATCCCTTCATGATGACACTCTTCTTTGCTTCTTCTCATCCGTGAGAATGAGCGGCACAAATTTTGTATAGACCTTCCTTTTTCCTAAATCTGCATGCAGAATTTGAGGAATCGTCTCCTTATTCGTATCCAACTTATCAGCCACCCTTCTGAAGGTCAAGCGATGATCTCTTGCCACAATTTCCCCAACTTTCGCAGACGCCCGCGAACATCCTCACATCGGTCTTTGAACTGCTTGTACCATTCAAGCACGCTGGTACTACTTAACGTTTTATGGACATAAAAACAGTTTTTAACATTTCATACGTTTCTGTTACAGATTTTGTCAGCTTAAAGCAAAAGTTGATATTCGTTCGTTGCTCCATTGCAAAATCGTGATATGGATCGTTAACGCCACTAATGAAACTGGCTGTTGATTGCAATCAGTCTACTGGATAATCTCTGTACCGCCATCTGTTGGAGAAGTGAACTACAACTTACCACTTCTGTTTATTTTCAAACTCATCGAACGTGACTGCAACAGCACCAGTCTGGGTACTTTATTGCCACACATCATATATATATACAGACAGATTAAATTGCAAAAAAAAATGGTGCGTATGCCGAGCATGCGCGGTGGATGTTTTTATGTGAAACATCCTTAGTGTTTCTTTTAGGTATTTTGGTTTACGAAAAAAAAGAGTTTTTGTATTGTAAATATTTTATTTATCGTTACACAAATTTCCATAAATGCAGCTGGATTATAAGATACAACGGATTTATAAGTAAGAGACTGCCTCACGTAGCCCAGTAGTCAGGAGCGAGAGTGCATACCACGCGTTCCTTTCAAGCCCGTGACTACTAAATACGATAAACATTTGTATTGACGATTTATTGTAAACTCGACTGACTTGGTTGTCGTGCCGAAGTATAAACAGAAAATTTAATTTAATTGTTATTCATATTATTTCTCCCTGATTGGAGGATTCCACTCCGTGACGGGTACTGCTACCAAGTACACAGGGTGGTTGTAATGTCTGGAGTTACAGTTGGTCGAGGAACTTTCTGACTGTCCAACAGGTGTTCAGGATTGCAACTTTCTGGAGTTCCTTGTAGGTGTTCTCTGAGAGACCTATTTCTGCTAGGCTGCTATGTAGGGTCTTTGGAACCATACTTCTGGTTGACACGATGATCGAGATGGTCGTTACTTCTTGCATATGCCACATCTCCTTGACCTCATGTCCCAGGTTCGTGTACTTCCTAATTTTTTCCTCATGGGTTTTCTGGACATCGCTAGTGTTCAGCACCGCTATTCAATCAGGTAGGTAGCCTTTTCCATCTTGTCCACAATGGTTATGTCTGGTCTGTTGTGCAGGACCGTTATTATGGCGCTGTCCCAGTACAGCTTGTGGGTTGGGGTCTCTTCCTAGGGTTGGTACTTGTAGTACGGTACACTTTCTTCGATCAACTGGTATTTCCTTGCTATCTTCGATGTATTATCCTGGCTATCTGTTCGTGTCTATGAGTGTACTCAGTCTGGGTGATCACCTTGCATCCCGCGGTGATGTGATGGATCATTTCTGAGGCCAGGTGGCATCATTGACGTGTGTCATCTGATATTCCGGTCTGCTTTGCGATGTATTTTCTTTATTATTATTATTATTATTATTATTATATCAACAACCACTCTGTGTACTTGATAGAAATACAAGTCACGAGGTGGAACCCCCAATTTATTATTATTATTATTATTATTATTATTGCTCTTATATTATTTCTACCTGATTGGGGATTCCACCTCGTGACAGGTATTGCTACCAAGTACACAGGGTGGTTGTTGTTATGTCTGGTGTTACTGTTGGTCGAGGAACTCTCTGACTATCCTACAGGTGTATAGGATTGCGACTTTCTAGAGTTCCTTGTAGGTGTTCTCTGGGAAACCTATTGCTGCTAGGCAATAGGTCTGCACCATACCTGTAGTTGACACGATGATCGGGCTGGTCGTTACATGTTGCATATGCCACATCTCTTTGATCTCCTGTCTGAAATTCGTGTACTTCCTAATTTTTTCCTCATCGGTTTTCTGGACATTGCTAGCGTTGGGCACCGCTATGTCAATCAGATAGGTAGCCTTTTCCTTCTTGTCCACTTATGTCCGGTCTGTTGTGCGGGATTGTCCTATCCATTATTATGGCGCAGTCCCCGTACAGCTTGTGGGTTGGGGTTTCTAGTACTGCCAGGGGTTCGTACTTGTTGTCCGATACACTTTCTTCGATCAACTGGTATTTCCTTGCTAGCTTCTGATGTATTATTATTATTATTATTGCTCTTATATTATTTCTACCTGATTGAGGTTCTACCTCGTGACAGGTATTGCTACCAAGTACACAGGGTGGGTGTATTATCCTGGCTACCTGGTCGTGTCTATGAGTGTACTAAGTCTGGGTGATCACCTTCCATCCCGCAGTGATGAGTTGGATCGTTTCTGGTGGCATCATCGAACACTCCGGGCTATTTGGTGACGTACTTTCCATAGTTCCTGGTGTTGATTACCTGATCTTGGATGGCGAGCATGAATCCTTCAGTCTCGGGGAAGAGTGTCCCACTTGTGAGCCATGCATTGGAAGCAATGTTATCGATGTGATCTTGATGAAAGTCGTCGTAGTGTCTGCCATGGAGTGTCTTCTTTGCCCATAAGGTCGTCGTAGTGTCTACCATGGAGTGTCTTCTTTGCCCATCTTTCTAGCTTCGTTTGTGTCTCCTGGTTGGGGAGGGGACTCCTCGCTTAGATTAAATGGGATATATCGCTTGTCAATCTTCCGTATGGCCTGCTGGAGTGCTGCTGTGTTTTCTGGAAGTAATCCTTCAGGTTAATTATCGCTGTCTTCTGTTGCTCAATGAGGTCTCTCAGGTCCCTTCCTCCTTCTTTCCGGCAATTGTCAGTCTCTCCACGGCAGATTTGGGGTGCTGTTGGCGGCTCTTGGTCATCATTGTCTTTGTCTTTCTCATGATATCCTCCAGCTTGGTGTTAGTCCAATCTATGACCCCGAAGGAGTATGTTAGTAGTGGGACTGCATAGGTGTTTATGGCTTTAACTGTGTTCCCTCCGTTCTGCTTTGCCTTCAGCAGGTTTCTGGGTCTCTGATGGTATTTTGCGGTCTGGCAGGCCTTACTTTCCTGGTGCTTCTCGGCTCCCGTGCTGAGCATGCATCATCCCCAAGTATTTGTAGGCCTCTCCCTCTGCCATGGCTTCGATCTTTTTTTCCAGCTTGCAGCTGGTAGTTTCGGTTGACTGATATTCCCTGGTGCGATCCATGGGTCTTGCATTTGTCTAGACCAAATTCCATTGCTGAATTTGGTCTAGACAAACTGCATCCTAATAGCATTGCTGAATTCTTCGGTGATCTGGAGTAGTTGCTGGAGGTGCTTCTCTGTTCCCGCGTAGAGCTTGATGTCATCCCTATACTGTACATCAGGTGGGTGACGGTGTACAGGTTCTTTCTTCCTTCCTTCTTTGAGGTTATATCCGTATTATTATTATTATTATTATTATTATTATTGTTGTTGTTTTTTGAATTATTTCTCCCTGATTGGGGGTTCCACCTCGTGACGGGTATTGGGAGACCCATTGCTGCTAGGCTGTTATGTAGGGTTTTTGGCACCATATCTGTGATTGACACGATGATCGGGATGGTCGTTACTTGTTGCATATTTATTATTATTATTAGCCATATGGAGAGAGAGAGAGAGAGAGAGAGAGAGAGAGAGAGAGAGAGAGAGAGAGAGAGAGAGAGAGAGAGAGGGTTTAGACGAATTTGTCGACTTGAAAGACGATAGGTGCGACAGATGAATTCGACAGAATGCAGCAAAAGAGATTTTAAGATAGAGGAGAACAAAAAAGATCAGTTTATTTAACAAGTATGTGACTAAGTGAGACCTGAACAGCAGCTCCAATCACCGTTTGTACTTCCAAGTACTGAGCTCAGTTATCTTCACTGGTAAAATTTCCACGACAGACCACGGGGCTATGTCGCTTCGGTTCAGTGCCATAATTTTACTTTTGGCACAGAAAAGAATGTTATCACATTGGGTTATAATAAAAGAACGCTATATGCCATAACATGTTTATTATATTATATTACCATCAAAATACTACTATCTCCTACCAAAAGTCTTGGGACCCTTCTTCTCTGATTGTGGGAAATTGTGGTTAACTACAAAATGGTGAATGGCGGTTGAACGATAAGCACATGTAACAAGTAGTAGGATTTCAAAGGGAATGATAGTTGGATACCATAAGGAGAAAATATCTATGCGTGATATTGCTCAAGAATTAAAGATATCCAAAAATCCTGGCAGTGTGAAACAATTAAAATCCAGAGATAACATAGAACTCAAAAAATTATCAGGGGTCGCGTAAGATACTTATTGAGAAGAGCCACTGCGCCTTGAGACGGCTCGTTACCACCTCAAACCGTCAGATAATAGAGAATCTGAGTTTGGAGCTGCGACTGACCACAGACAAGCTTGTAAGTTTTTTCCTGACAAAAGTTCCATAAATTTTCACCGTAAAGCCGTAGCCTACAAGCTGACAGTATTGCACACTGTCGAATAGCATGATATAAGACATATTGAACCTGAACTGTGCATCAATGGATATCTGTCTTGTGGAGCAACTAACCACACTACATCAGCCTGCTCTTTCATCCTCATAGCCATGTTTGACGATGCCTGGAGAAACCTCAATACGGACTAAGCCACTGATTGCAGTGCATGGAATCATGAATGCTGCATCCTGCATTGATGTTCTGGATAATTCTACATCCTACAATGAGGCAATTTTCCAACACAACGCTTCATGTCACGAAAATTTGAGGTGGAGGGTATGTGATAGCACAAGGCCTCGTCCTCAAACCAATTTTGAGACGAATTTGGATGCAGAATCAGGACAAGGCTTAGATAGCCCTCTTTTTTGGTGACGCTCATAAATGCATTAAAGGAGGACTGGAGTACAATAAGCCACTAGTAATAGAAAGTCTTCAATGAAGAGGTCATTATAGCCAAGTGCGGCCTAAACCACTATTCATTTTTAAAATAAATATGCATTGTACATAATTACAAGGGTCTCCTGGATTTTGATCAGTGCGTATAATTACATGGCTATGATTGGCTTTAATAAACATTGGCAGTTATACCACAATATATCATTTCGTAACTCTCCTAAGGATTAGTGAAAAGGCGATGTTTTTTTAGCGTAATTAACGATTATCTGTTTATGTTATCTATATACAAAAAAAAAAAAAAAATTGTCATATTAGGGCCACCTGTGAACATACTCATCTAACCATGTGTAACATGTTCATAAATTTGCTTGCATTTGCTCGATTTGCTTGCATTTGCTGAACAAAAAACCCTAGTTTCCGGACGGAAGTGGGTGGGGGAAGCTTGGCAATCTACGCTGGAGACCGACTAATTCAACCACGGAGTGAAAAAAGCCTATAAAAGTTCCTGGTGTCATTGATAGGATTCGAACCCGGCTCTTTTCCACCTGGTGTGGAGAGGTATCTATATACCAGCTAATGTCTGGTATATGGATAGCAGAAAGATTTTTTTTAGACAACTTACCCGTACTCTCTTCCTTCCACAGTTGCTTTTTCTGCCAAACAACTCACGGAATTTTATGACGATTGGGGGTCTGAAATAAAGCAAAATTGATGTGCCAGGTCAATTCTCATATGTGATCTCTGAAGTCTTAAATGAATTTATTAGCAAAATATTTAAATTGTAACTGACTTAAAGAAAACGTTTAATATTTCATCATCAAGTGATATAATGTAATTTTGTAAGTTTAAAAGTGAAGATTATAAATACAGGGTGTCTCAAAAATATTGGTACAAACGTTTAGGGGAGGTAGGTAACATCTAAAGGAATGTGAATCGCATAGGAACCCATAACCGGAAACGTCACTGTAAGTCGGTAGACGACTGCTTAGTCGGCCCATACCTCTTGCCATCCCGCATGAACTCCACTAAATATCGGATCTTTCTTGAACAACTTCTACCAGGGTTACTTGATGATGTTCCAGCAAATGTGAGATGCAACATTTGGTTTCAACGTGACGGGGCGCCTGCCCATTACGGAAGGTGCGTTCGTGACCATTTGAACAGGCGTTTTGGGCGTCGATGGATTGGCCGCGGTGGACCAGTTGCCTGGCTCCCACGCTCACCTGATTTATCGAGCCTTGATTTCTTTCTGTGGGGAAGCCCCTCAAATCTATCGTGTATGAATCGCCTGTGGAGACGAAAATGGATCTCGTGGCGAGACTCGTCTGCGCTGCTGCTGCTACTGTCAATGAAACTCCAGGTGTGTTCGACCGTGTCCGCCAATTCATGCTGCGTCAGTGTCATGCATGCATCACGTGTCATGGTGGAACCTTCGAGCATCTGTTGTAACATCATGAAATGCATCCATCTCGTACTTCATTGTTAATATTATGTCAAATAAATGTTGGCCACTAATTACTGTGTTATGTCATTTCTGCTTCTTGTGCCTCTGCTACTACTTTCCCGTGACGTTTCCGGTTATGGGTTCCTATGCAATTCACATTCCTTTAGATGTTACCTACCTCCCCTAAACGTTTGTACCAATATTTTTGAGACACCCTGTATAATATAACCTTTACACGTAGGTTAGTGCAAAAGCATCATTTTAACGTAGCCATCTACCAAAGTAGTTAAATTAATTAATTAATTTAGCATCGGTTTGGTTATATCTCATATTGTGAATGCCTTCACAATATGAGATATAATTAATTAATATAACTAAATTAATTAATTAATTTGTACTTTGGTAGATGGCTACGTTAAAATGATGCTTTTGCACTAACCTACATGTTAGTCATTCTACCTCGTAGCATGAGGCCTTTGCCCTTAAAAATTTTATAATATAACCTTTATTATTTTGCATAATTAAAATTCAGTGGCGAAATTAAAAAAGAAAAAATCACATGTTGCTGTTACAAATCAAAAATATTTCGAGCTTGTAATGCACAGTTTTCGAAACGAAGTGTCAAATATTTTTCAACATTTTTAATAAAATGACTCAACTGAAATTTTCTGCGACCGACCCACCCTGCAAACTAAAAACGAGGTTATGAGGTTATTTACATATACTGTACGTTTTAACCATTAAACACCACAAACGTATACTTACATACAACCCAAAAGTCCTAAGAGAAAGCCTATTCCAGCTATTATCCAGCAGACTATCAGAGAATTCGATGTCGGTTGCTGATCTGTACTAGAACCTGGTTTTCCCTTGAGATCTGCAAGGTCTGTAGAAAAATAAAAATATAATTAAGCAGTGGGAAAACTAGGATTACCATTTTCTCTGTCAAATCCATGGACAAAATGGCTTGAACATAAAAGAATATGGTATCGTTGGTATGGTATGGATATTTACCATACCGTACTTCTGGGAACAGAATTAAATAATAATAAATAAATAAATGAAATTATGAATTTTTTTAATAATTAAACAAATGAAATTCTAGTTGTATTATAGTATTAACGCATTTTAATATTAAATCGTAATTGCAGACAATATATACTAACGCTCCACACTCTTGGTTGCTTGGCGCTTAACAAAACCACTACCATAACATTAAATAAATGATAAAATAAAATAATTATTAAATTATATGGAGTTAGAGGACGGTCTTATCCTCCCGTCCTCTGTTACCGCATTCAAAGGAATCCACATAATCAAGAGTCCTCCCTGCTGCTCGATGAAAACACATACAGTGCACTAACTGTGTATGCGCAGGAAATCTTCGCACTGAGGCTAGCCAAGATTGCTGAAATGAGAACAACATTGGATCATGCTGCCCAAGGCCTGAAACAAGATTAGTGAATGGAACAAAGGGGTACTCTTACGAAGAAAGGCTTAAGTTTTGCAAATTACAGTGTCTGAAGACTAGGCACCAGCGAGGTGATCTGATAGAGGTGTATAAAGCCTTGAATGGTTTGAGCATGCTCAATGCTGATGGGATTCTTCCTCTTGCTCAGAATAATCACCTGAGAGGGCATAAATTCAAATTGAGGAAAGACAGATGTAGGATGGACGTGCAGAAATTTGCCTTTAGCCAGCATTTTTATCATCGACAAGGGAGGGAACAGACTTCCATCCCTTGTCGTGGAAGTTGATAGCCTAAATAAATTTAAGGCTCAGCTGGACAGGTATTTCGAACGAACGGAGGGGTGAAGTGGAAGGTTTTTTTTTTTTTTTTTTTTTTTGCTGAAGCTGCATAAACTTGCTTTCTTGCATCATATGCCTCTAATGCTAATCAGACTGGCGTGGGTTAGCTCCTTCTCTGCTAGAGGACACTGCCCTGACAACTTGTTAATCCTTTAAGGGTAGGAACACCGCTGGCACCATTCTGGTGCGGGACTGCGGCACTCATTGAGTGCGGGATACTGCTGCAAGCCCCTTATAGGGTAGGATCAGCCGGCACCGTTCTAGTGCGGGATTGCTGGCACTCTGGAGAACTCCTGAGTGTGGGATACAGGGCAGAGTCCACTGGCCTCTGGTGATCATGCAGAGGCACCTGACCCTTGCTACTTTAACTCCCACTCCCAGATCCTATTTTCACCTCACAAAGAGCGGACTGCTCCTCAACTTCAGTCCGTCCTCCTTTTCCCTCTCTCTGTTCCTTCTAACTCGTACCCCTGTTCTATGTTTCTTCCCCCCCCCCTTTTTTTTTCCA
Source organism: Mastigoproctus giganteus (assembly GCF_048544385.1). Lineage (NCBI taxonomy): Eukaryota > Metazoa > Arthropoda > Arachnida > Uropygi > Thelyphonidae > Mastigoproctus > Mastigoproctus giganteus. The sequence continues at coordinate 225,638,285 of NC_143576.1, read as the reverse complement.
CTTGGCCTTTTTCAGGAAGCTCAGGCGACCCTGGCAAAGGCCAGCCAGAGTGTAATGGGCAGCCTAGTTCACTTCCCACTGGTGGTGGCGGGCAACGTGGAGTCCCATTAGGGGCTCTGCGGCCAAGCAGCCAGAGACACAACAACAAAACATAACACTACTCTGACAGAAACCAGACATTACACTTTTTCTGACTTTTACAGAGATTCTGTACTTCTTCACAAAGTACTATGGTGCAGATGTGGGAAACCACAGGTGGCGCCTTTCACAAAACACTATGCCACTATGCCTCCCGTCCTCTGTACACAAATGTGGGAAACCACCGTTGGCGCCCTCCGCAAAACACTAACACTATGCTTCCTATCTTCTGTTATGTCTGGTCCATTGTCTTGGACAAGTTCCTAAAGATGGACCTCGAGCCCTCGTAGGTAGCACCGTTGGTAGGTTTGCTGTCCTCCCCACACCGGTTGGAAAAGATTTGAGATCGAGTCCCGTCGATGAAGGAAGGAATTTTTATGGGTATTTTTCAGAACGTGGCTGAGTTAGTCGGTCTCAGGCGAGGAAAGCATGGTTTTTTTCCCTCCCGGAAACTTGGGATTTTCGTCCAGCAAATAGAAAATCGGCCACAGAACACACAGTAACAGAGAAATATGGCCTTAATGGCTGATGCTCCTAAACCCCTACAACGACAACAACAACTTAACTAAGAGCATAACCATCCCCCCTTCTGTCCTCTCTGTATGCATTGTATTTTCCATATTCAAATTCTTCATCCCTTATTATCCGAGGGTCCCCAAATTTCTAATATCCATACAATGTCTGCATTGATGACTTGACCAACACTAGATAAGTTGGACAAATGGGCTGAGAAGTGGCAACTGAAGTTTAACATTGACAAATGCAAAGTACATTAACCTGTATTTGTGTCTGTAAATTGCGTGTGTTCTCTGGTCGATTTGCCTGTTTTGATGCCTGAGACCGACTAACTCAGCCATGGAGTGAAAAAAAGCCCACTAATGTTCCTCGCGTCACAATTATTATTATTATTAGCTAAATGGTGCAAGGAAGCCTGAGGCTTATGCTTCACCAGCCAAAAAAAAAAATTCCCGAGTTACCCTGAGAGAGAGAGAGAGATAAGTAGAAAAGAATCACCAAGAAAGAGAAGAATGATGATGTCTAGCTAAGGATCCTGGATGTGCCAAGCCATACTCACGAGATGTGAGCCCTGGGTCATCGACGGGATTTGAACCCGGGCCTTTTCCAGCCGGTGTGGTGAGTACAGTGACGATACCGCTGTCCAACGCGCACAGACTGCTGCTGTGGTCTGTGGTATGATTGCCATTTAAATTCAATTTAATTGAGAATACTACACTAAAGTAATATACTTAATTGGAATAATAACACTATTCGCCGGTTATGCAGTAAAAATATGTATTATACTAGAAAGTTTATGTTATTAACTATATATATATTACGTTATCTATTTTATGCTATACCCAAATCCTCCAGCACATGACAGCACAACGAAACAAATGGCCCTCAGTCCCCAACGTATTTCACTCCCCCTCTTACGGCAGCGAGAGCAGAGTGGAAGCAGAGGGTGCTAAGAATCTCTGGGTACGATCAGGCTGCCATGCACGGAAACTGAACTTGGCCTATTACAACGTAAGATCGCTCATCGGTGAAGACAGGATACTAGAGCTGGAAAAGGAATTAGAAAATGTATATTGGAACATCATCGGTTTGACTGAAAGAAGAAGAAATTAATCTCTTATAAGTTTATCAAGTGGAAATCTGCTGTACACCAATGGAAACAGTGAAAGGAGTCAAGGTGGAGTTGGCTTTCTGGTCCATAAAGATATAAAAAACAACATTTTGGAATTCAAAAGTACATCACCAAGGGTGTCAAGACTACTACTCAAGATTTCTAAGAGGTATAAACTAAAGGTTATAATGATTTATGCACCAACATCGAGCCATGATGATGAAGAGGTTGAAGAAATGTACACCGAAATTGAGAGTCTTCTAGATGAGCAGAAAACCCACTACACTATTATTATGGGGGACTTCAATGCTAAGGTTGGAAAAAGACAAAACAGCGCAGAAAGGGGAACTATAGGAAATTTTGGAATTGGTGAAAAAAATGAAAGAGGTGAAAGACTTGTGGAATTTGCAGAATCTCAAGGAATGTCAGTAATGAACACTTTTTTCAAGAAAAGGGTGAACAGAAAGTGGACATGGAAAAGCCCAAATGGATTAACAACTAATGAAATCGATTTCACCCTCATTAACAGAAGATATATCGTGAATGATGTTTCTGTCCTGGACAAGGTAAATGTTGGAAGTGATCACAGAATGGTAAAATGCACACTTGATATAAATGTAAGAAAATAAAGGAAAAAACTGACTCGAGTAAATAATACAAAGGTGTTTGAGATAACAGAAGAGGACAAAAAGCAGTATGTACTGGAACTTAAGAACAAGTTTGACCTTCTGCAGACTGTTCAGGACCAAGATATCGACGAGGAATATTGCAACTTTCTGGAATTGATAAAGCCGAAGAAATCTATAGGTAAAAAGAAATCCAAAGAAGAAAAAATCGGTCAGGAAACACTTGTCATGATGAACCGAAGAAGACAAATGAAGAGCAAGAAAAACACTGACAGGGAGAAAATTGAGTAACTGAGTTATGCAAAGCCATTAGAAAAAGACTCAGAGAGGACATAAGAAAATTTAACACAGAAAAGTAGAACAAGCATTAAGGAAAAACAAAGGATTTAAATCAGCAGTCATGAGCAGTAATATAGAAAGACAAATGATACTGAAACTGAAGAATAGCGATGGTGTACTTATAAACAGCAGAGAAGGCATAATTCAAATACCAGAAGACTACTATAAAGAGTTATACAAGGAGCGAGGGAATGATGCCAGTAGTGGGGAAGATGGATCGCAAATTAGTAACACATAAAACATACGTGATATTCTTCCTGATGAGGTAGAACATGCGTTGAAGAAAATGAAGAATTAGAAAGCTCCGGGAAAAGATGAAGTTACTATAGAGTTGTTAAAATTGGGAGGAAGAGACATGACACAAAAACTGGCAAGACTCTTCACAAAATAAATTAGAAAAGGTGTGATGCCTAAGGAGTGGAATAATGCAATCATAGTTTTGCTGCAAAAGAAAGGAAATAAATCATAAATTGAAAATTATAGACCAATTAGCTTGTTATCCCACAACTACAACTTGTTCACAAGGGTCATTACTAACAGATTAGAAAGAATACCTGATGAGTATCAACCGAAAGAGCAAGCTGGCTTTAGGACAGGATTCTCAACTATGGATCACCTTCACGTAATGTCACAGCCATATGCCATATGCTGTATGGATGACTCCACACAGCATAAGGCAATGTTTCGGGCATTGGAAAGACAAGGCATAGATACCCCATATATTATGATTTTGAAGAAAATATATGAGAGTGCTACCTCCTTTATTATACTAGATAAAGACAGTAACAAATTGAAAATTGAGAAAGGAGTTCAACAAGGAGACACAATATCTCTCAAGTTGTTTACTGCTGCCCTACCTGGAGGAAGTTTTCAGAAGATTAGACTGGTCGCAGAAAGGAGTCAATGTGAATGGAGAGTACCTAAACCATTTAAGATTTGCAATGACATTGTGGCCCATAAGCCACGATCCCAAAGAATTAGAGGAAAATCTTAATCAGTTATGCAGAGTTAGTAAGGATTTTGGACTAAAGATGAATAGGGCTAAAACAAAAGTAATGATGAACAAACATGCCACAGAAAGGGATATAATGATTGAAGAGCAGTAATTGAAAAGGTGGAGTCATATACTTATCTGGGACAAGTCATTAACTGTAATAATGATAAATGGATGGAAGTCAAGAGAAGAATAAATTTTGAATGAGGAATGAGGAGTAATATCCCAATTTGTCTGAAACGTGAAATAATGAACCAATGTATACTCCCCACCATGACTTATGGAAGTGAAACTTGTGCACTCACCAAAAGAATGGAAGAGAAGCTGAGAACTACACAGCGAAGAATGGAACGAATTATATTGGGAATCAGACTGTTAGATAAGAAGAGAAACACATGGATTAGGCAGCAAACTCAAGTAAAGGACGTTCTTATCAAAACTAAAGAACTAAAATGGTCTTGGGCAGGACACATAGCTCGAAGACATGATGACAGATGGACTAAGAAAATAACAGAATGATACCCAAGAGGAGCTAAGAGAAAACCTGGAAGACAACAACGGAGATGGACAGATGAAATTCATGAGTTTGTGGGTAGTAAATGGATGGCCATTGCACAAAACAGTAGGAACTGGAAAGTTGCTAGAGAGGCCTTCATCCTGTAGTGGATTGAAAATGGCTGATGATGATGATGACGTGATTTGAACTTTTCAGATATCTATTTACCACTGCACTACAAAGTTACGATGCTATATTCACGCCAAATCATCGATACGAAGGTTTTACGTATATTAAGTAGCAAACTACAAAATCTCTTGCTAAATTTAAAAGTAAATTAACGAATGTGACTAGGACTATAAAGCTATATACAGTATATGTAATACGATTTAATATGGTAATTAGGTCAATAAAACCGCAAAATTTTTCAAAAACCTATCCTCTCCTGGGCGTTGAAAATTATTTGACTATCACGTTGATACTCTGGTACCAAATGAAAATCCAACCACTGGTAGTTCAGTTATTACATGCGGACGAACGGACACTGAAATAATAAATGTCTGTTTCTATTGGTCCAATTTAAATGAAATTTGGGCTGGCTCTACAACCCTTCCTAGAAAGCCCAAATTTAATATTTCTTGGGAGTAGAAGGGGGAAAAAAATAAATAAAATAAATAATTTGCCCGATTTCTATTGGTCTGATTTCAATTAAATTTAGAATGGCTCGACAAATCTTAAAATGCCCACATATAAAATTTCATGAAGGTCCTCTGGGAGTTGGATTTTTACATGTGGAGGAGGAAAGATGGACGAACAGACTGATGGACGTACGTGGTGAAGAGAAGAGGCGCATTATTCATGTATGCTAACTTACAAATCAGTGTTATGACTCTTCAATACATACCTTTACATTCAGCTTCTTCTACTGTTCCACTGGCAGCAGTACCTTTCCCTGGCGGGCACGGCCAGCAATCTCCAGATGCCTCAGTGGGCTGGTAAAAATTGGGAGCACATGGATGGCACACCGTTTCATCTCCAAGGCCAAATGTTCCTGGACCGCAAGCAACTATAGAAGAAAGACAAATGTCTCAATGTGTTTCTTAGAAATATAAAAAAGTGTATTTAAAAAAGATATTCTTATTTTAAGTTTTCAAGTCCGATTTAAAAATTAACAAACTTTGATATACAAATTAAACTTAAATTAATAGATAATTAAAGTATTAATTTAATTTAATAATTAAGACTAATAAAACAAAATTGAATAATGTTATTATTAAGTTAATGTAATTATCGCTTTGATTTATATAATTAAACAAAGTTATAATGGGAAACCAAAGATCCCTGTCACAAACCGGTGTAATTCATTTTAATGGATATTTTCCCCAGATAGATCTGTATTTACATGGTATTAAAAATTGTACAATTGCACAGATGAAGTTGTACACTGAAAGGACAGAATTTATGAGATACCTGGTTCCTGAGCAACGCGATGCTGCACCCCCCTCTCTCAAGTGGACGAACTCACCGCTAGGCAGATATATAGGTACACTGCATCGCTGCATTCACGTAGACGGTAATTCGATGACAGTATGGATAAACGTCGCAAGTTAATCGACTTTGAAAGAGGGATGATAGTGGGTGCCGGACGCATGGATCACTCAATCGCGGAGGTGGTACAGAAATTGCACTATCATCGTTCGACATGTCTGCAAGGGTAGCACAGTAATATCGTCACCGTCCTCCCCACACCGGGTGGAAAAGGCCCGGATTCAAATCCCGTCGATAACGCGAGGAACATTAATGGGCTTTTTTTACTCTGTGGCTGAGTTAGTCGTCTCAGGCACAGATAGCACGGTTTTTTTCGTCCAGCAAAACAGGCAAATCGACCAGAGAACACAATTTACAGACAAAATAAATATATGGGTAGATGTTATCATTTACGGGTGACCCTAATATCATAATTTGGGGTTTTTTTTTTTTTTTTTTCTCTTCCCGTTGGACAGTATCGAGAGTGTGTCGGGAATACGCCATTTCCGGAATAACATTTCATCGTGAACAGCGCTGTGGGCAGAGAAAGGTGGTGAATGAATATGGTTCGCGACGCCTGTCTTCAGCCAACCGGTGAGCGACAGTGGCACAAATCACCGCCGACTTCAACTAGGGAGGTGCCAGAAACGTCTCTATCAAGACCAGCAGGCGATCATTAACACCGCAATAGGTTATGGGAGCAGCCGACCCACCAGAGTCACTAACACAACTACACAGGGCTCTACCTTAACTGGGAGAAAGAACATCGGCAATGGACCTTGGATGATGGGAGACGGGTCTCCTGCTCCGATGAGTCCCGTTTCCAGTTTACTCTGAATGGTCTAGGTTACGTGTCCATTCTTACAGACCATCTGCATCCCTTCATGGTCATCGTGCATCCACAGAGCAATGGCCTCTTCCAGCAGGAAAATGCGCCTCTCCACAGAGCTGTGGTGACTAGAACATGGTTCAAAGAGCATTCCGCAGATTTTACCACCATGGAATGGCCTCCTTGTTCACCGAACATGAACCCTGTAGAGCATCTTTGGGATGTTGTAGAAAGATCAATTCGAGATTTGAATCTTCCACCCAGGAATGCGGCGCCTCCGTAGCCAGGTGGGAAGGAGCAGCAGTGCGTAACACACGGTTCTTGATTAGACCGGGATTCGAGCCCGTCACCACCAAATACGGAGGATGCGGAAAGGTCAGGGAATGACCACCGCATATTCCCGGAGCAATATGACCTTAGTTGCTAATGCTCCTAAAAACCAAATAACAAAACAACAACAACAACCCAGGAATGCGACGGAATTATGGACAAAAGTGCAGCAAGAATGGATGGAAATACCTGTGGGACGCTTTTGTGAACTAGTGGACTCAATGTCTCGCCGTGTGACTGCCCTTATCTGAGCGAAAGGTAGGCCTACCCATTACTAGGTAGGTATCCCATGATTTCTATCCACTAAGTGTATACATCTTTCTATACATTAAAATAATTTTCCTCCTGGTGATATTTATTCAGCCAATGGGAGAAGAGAGATGCAGGCTATGTGGTAATACGTAACAGAAGCTTGTTTTACTGTGGTAAAACAAGCTTCTGTTTAAGCGGGGGTCACGCTATGTTTATTTCACGTGAACACCCGGTGCCATGCTTGATTTCCATATGTAACATATTTAGGTATTCACAAGCAGAGGAAGAGAAACACACACAGTGTTGAAAGCTTCTGTAAGTATTTTATTTTACTTTATCAAACTAAGCGAGCAGCGGGCGAAGCTTAGTTTGATAAAGATTTGATGAAGCCTCAGGACCCTGGGTGTACCAAGCCCATACTCACAAGATTTGAGTCCCCGGGGTAGATCATTATCGGGTTCTGCCAAGGGCAGGCCCACCCATATACTCAACTACGGCTCCATAAACCCATCTTCAGCCCTCCTCTTAATCACCTAATATCCACGAACCTTTCTTAATTCGTTGAAAGGAGATGGACTATAATTTAGCATCATCAAAAGAAATAAAAATTTTGTTCCCACCGCCATCTAGGGACAGAAAAACCAGTAATTAAAAATCAGTAACCCATGGCTGCGTACAGGTCGAAATAATCACAGTACTACAAATAAGAACAAAGGCCAGAAAGAGATTGTCGTAAATTAGAAACCTAAAACTTTTAAAGTTTAAAATCACATTTTCATCTATTTTAAAGAATTTCAAGTTTATTCCTTTAATTGAACACTTAATCTTATTGTATATATTTAGAATCAAGATAGTTAGAAAAGAATATTACAATATACTGAAAATTTTAATTTTAAATTTTAAAAATTTATTCATTTACTTAATTATGTACCTTTTGCCCTTAAGCAATTTTTATGCACTGCCCTACTCAGTGCCGGCCCCAAAATTTGTGGGATCCTGTTTAAGAATTACTTGAGAGGCCCTGGGGTCTTATGCAAAACTTATACGGCGTGTTTTTGTAATAGTGATTTTCATTTAATTTTTCAGATTTTATAGTAACTAGGGGCTCACATCTGGTGAGTATAGGCTGCACACCGAGGGTCCTGAGCTGGATATCATCATTCTTCTGTTTCTTGGTGATTATCTTCTGCCTCTCTCTCTCTCTCTCTCAGTGTAACTTAGATTTTTTTTTTTTTTTTGACGGGTGCAGCAAAAGCCTCAGGCTTCTTGCACCATTCCGATCATCGTGTCAACCACCGGTATGGTACCAAAGACTCTACATATATCAGCTAATGTATACTCTTGCTACCTCTACTCTACAAGATAGTGACTGTTGGGAGTCCGAGTAGCAAGTCTATTCGGGGACATTGTGGAGGCCAAGTTATGTTAAGGATCTGGATATATTTTTACTATGTGTACGCCATATCCTAAAATTGCACTGCTTCATACAGCATGCCCCCCCCCCCACTTTTCCTTACTATTGAATACACCATGAACTGTCAACCTAATAGAGTAAGCTTATCTGCGAAAAGATCTAAACCTCCCAAACACTTCCTAGTTCATTTCACAAATATACATGGTCTCAATTCTAATCTCAACGATGTCCATTTTCCAATTGCAGTCTGCAAAATCCCAAGTATTTTTCCTGACAGAATCTCAGTTATCGGTTGATTCAACTACTGCTCATCTCAGTTGCCCAAATTATTCGCTGTACGATTCCTTTCGTATCTCAAAGGTGGTACTTGTGCATATGCTCATTCCGATATTCCCTGTCAGAGACTTGTTAATTTGGAATCTCTTCTTTTCGATCTTCTCTGGCTTAAAATCTCTCTCTACTCATTATGTTAAATTCATCTGTTGTCTCTACCGTCCTCTCAACTCCACTAATCACTTCACCTAATTCCTGTTAGGAAGGTTAGACTGGAGAAAGTCAAGTTGTAAAGAGAGGATCTCTTTGACTTCCTCTCTTTACAACTTGACTTTCTCCAGTCTAACCTTCCTAACAGTGAGGTAATTTTCCTTGGTGATTTTAATGTTCACAGCTCCAGCTGACTTCCGTTTTCTGGTCACACCTACACAGCTGGTCGAGATGCTGAGGCTTGTGCAATTACTAATGACCTTGCACAAATTGTTCATTTACCTACAAGAATACCGGACAATCCTAACCATACAGAGAACACGCTTGATCTTTTACCACAAACAACCCTTTAAGTACACGATCGAAGTGAATGGTCCTTTAGTCACTTCAGATCACAACCTGGTGATTGTCTCATCTCCAATGGAGCTTTTATCTCATGGCTATTCCCAACCTCGTGTTGTTTAGCATTACAAGAATGCAAAATGGGATGATCTGTGAGATTGCTTTTCTTCTTTTCCTTGGCCGGACTACTGTTTCAAAACTTCTGATGTCAACGTTTGCTCAGATCGTGTCAGTGCAATTATTCTTGGAGGAATGGAATCCTTTATCCCACACACCACTTTAAAATCTCGTCCTTCATCTAAACCTTGGTTTTCCAATAAATGTGCTAAGGCTGTTCAAGAAAAGAATGTTGCATATCGTAATTTGCTTGTTTCCAATTCTTCAGTTTAATTTTCTGCCTACACCAAAGCTCGCAACAATTGTAAAGCAGTTATTAATCAGTCCAAACTAGATTTTGAACAGGATAAGAGTAGAAAACTTGCTTCTTGCCCTAATGGTAGCCGAGCAGTCTGGTCTCTTGCCAGAGCTATTGGCCGCAACTTTTGTCCATCTCTGTTCCCACCTCTGTCCAAACCAGATGGTTCTGTTGTCACTTCAGCCACGGATAAAGCTGACCTACTAGCATCCCATTTTTCTTCCAACTCGTGTATTAATGATCTTGGTAAAACACCTCCCACCATTCCCAACACGCTCCATTCAATGCCTCCTGTGGTCTTCTCTCAAAAGGAAGTCAGAAGGATTTTGACGAATCTTGATGATAAGAAAGCTCCAGCTCCTGGTGGTATTTCTCCACTTGTTCTGAAAACCTGTGATCCTGAACTTACTCTTATTCTTTTCGGCCTTTTTTTACTTTCTTATTCCAAAGGTACTTTTCCTTCTGGTTGGAAATTTGCTCATATCCAGCCAGTTCTTAAAAAGGATGACAAATACCTCCCATCCAATTATCGTCCCAATGCAATTTTTTCTACTCTTTCTAAAGTAATGGAGAAATCAATTAATCGCCAACTCTTAAACCACCTAGAAACTTTCCGCCTGATCAACGATCCCCAGTATAGATTCCGTCAGTGTCAGTCCATTGGTGATATTCTGTCTTATGTTACCCATTTACGGACTAATTCAATGGAAAAGTTCTGTGAAACACAAGCAGTTGCTCTTGACATCTCAATGGCTTTCGATCGTGCTTGGCATAAAGGTCTTCTACACAAGCTTCCATCTTATGGTTTGCCAACTGTTTTTTGTAATTGGTTATCCAGTTTTCTCTCTGATCGCTCACAAAGGTTGATGGTAGATGGCTCTGTCTTCTAACTTCTCCACTCATGCTGTTGTCCCACAAGGTTCAGTTCTTTCCCCCACTCTTTTCCTCTTGTATATTAATGACCTTCTTCTATTGACTGGAAATCATATCCATAGTTTTGCTTTAGGATTGTCGTCCAAACAGTAGGGGTGTAAAACAGTAGGGGTGTAGAAACAGTAGGGGTGTAAAAAAGGGCGAGTTACAGAAGATACAATATGGAATTTAATAACTTATGTTGATGAAGAATCTCGGCGACATATCTTCAGTTTGTTTGTGGACTTTAGGGACGTTCGATGGTCTGTGGTGGGGCAGTATCTTACACAGAGCTATAGCGGCCTTCTGCCCGGGGATATTTATAACAATCTTGGGGACTAGTTTTCAGGCCTTAGGGTAGTTATCCAATCTGCATTGGAAGAAGAAGTGTATGAGGTTGAACGTATGAGGCTGCCCTCAGGAGTAAATCCTAGGGCCGTTTATGTGGAATATGGTCCTCGACGAGTTCTTGTGCGAAGTGATATGATGTCTCCTGTGCCATTGTATAAACAGATAACCTCGTGTTTTTAATTCCCAGGTGTTCTAGAAGAGTTATTGAGGAAGAAGCAAACGCTTTGTCGCAAACGCTTTGTCAAGACTTGGAGTTTTATACACAAGCTTGAGATTTCTAAGGGAAAAACTGTTACTATGCTCCTAAAGGGTAAGTTGAGTCGAATGACACCTCTTTTTTTTTGTTTTATAAACTTTGACGTGAAGATTATGATGTTTTATATTAAAGAGTTTTAGAATCTCGCCATGGCGTGGTACTTGGGCTTATGGCCCAGGTACACGTCATGGTTAGAATAAATAAATGAAACACACCTGAATGTGCAGTCCATCCTTATTTGGAATATTGTTGTTGCATTCCCCATATTGTATTGCGATGTCATCTGTCGCTCAGTGATTTTCTGTTGCCCCAGTTCAAGACGCTGCACCTTTTGCTTACCACGAACATCCGTGCGTAATCCTTTATAGTTCTGTTTGCGAGAGGTGGTTTAACTCGTTCAACGCCTTCTTTCTACACCTTAATCACAGTGAGCTGTGAACAACAGGCAAACAGCCAACGCACGATCTCCCACAATCATGACCTTTTGAAACTACGTGGTATCTTTACTATATCCCTTAACTGCTTCTTTTTCACTTTGACTTGCAGAAACAGATGCAATACCACTGCTCTAATACGAAGTTGTTCTGGTTTTTGTCTGCAAGCTATGCGTACAGTCCATCACAGATAGGATGGTCATAATTCAGTGATCACTGAGTTTATATCTATGATAATATTATTAAAAGCGTTTAAATTTTTCGATAATTAATATTTTTAAATAAATCAGACTTACGACATTGTTTATTTTGTACTCGATATCCTGGTGGACAGTTACCATTTGGAGTTACTGAAAGTATGAAAAACATATTACAAAGACGATTTAATATTTTATATAAATTTATATAGAATAGATCTCTAAGCGCAATTTCAATTTTTCTTTGAAAACCTATTATGCTAAGGGATTTCAACATTTTTTAAAATAATTGAATCCCCTTTGGTGCAGTTTCAGCTAATGTGCTCCTTTATGTTATTTACGTTGTTAATAATATCAGTTATTCGATATAATAAAAACGAATTGCATATCAAGTTAAATTTTTTTATGAAAACCCCAAACGTGAGAGGTATTAGAACCTACAGTGCATAGTGCCATGCATGGGTTGGAAGTTGAGAAGACGAGAGAAGATATTTGTTGATATTAGACTTAAACTTCTGTAGACTATAATTTTCAGGAAATACGTACGAAGGAAAGTTGTCCAAGAAAACGGCAGTTGAATGAATAAACGAGGAAGATGAAAAATTGGTTCTGTGAGTTTGAATTTGGACAGTAAATGGATCTTGGCTGTTGAGAGCATGTGTTCGGACTGTTTTTAATGAGAGAGCGGGAATTATTGAAGCCAATTCAGAAGAACAGTGCCAATAGACGTATCTGTAGAAAGGCATGCAGCAGAAACAGTACTCAGTGAGTGGAGAGACTGTGTTAGAGATGAACCATTAATTATTCTAACTGCCCTCTTCAAAATGGAATCTACAAGCCTGAAAAGGGTTTTTCGGGGCACTGCCCCAGATGTGGGAACAATATTCCATGGTGGCGCGGATTTGCGATTTGTACAGAGTGAACAGCTGTTTGGAAGAAAAGTAACGCCGAGAGCGAAAGAGTTTTTAGATGCAGAGGAAGCAATATTTGTAATGTTCTTTTGCAAAGAGATATTAGAAGTCGGGGTAATCCCCAGAAGAGATGTATCAACTAGCGTAGAAATCGGAGTGTAACCAAAGATAAGCACAGGAGCAGAAGAATCATTTTTGCGAGATATAAGACAAGATTGAGTTTTAGAAGGATTGAAATCAACTAAGTTGTCTTTGCCCCACTGAAGAATTACCTGGAGATCGACATTTAAGGAATTGGTAGCGGATATTCGAGAAGTTGAAGCTGATTGAGTAGGGCAAGGTTTCTCAAAAATGGAAAGTGGAATGCAATGTGCTATCATTTCCAGTCAATAGAAGAAGGTCATTAAGGAGAAAAAGAGTGAGAGGAAAGAACTGAACCTTGCGGAACACCAGCATTAGTAGAGAAGTTAGAAGTCAGAGAGCCATCTACCATCACCTTCAGTGAACGATCAGAGAGAAAACTGGATAACCAATTACAAAACACAGTTGGCAAACCATAAGATGGAAGCTTTTTTAGAAGACCTTTATGCCAAACACGATCGAAAGCCTTTGAGATGTGAAGCGGAAGAACTGCTTGTGTTTCACCGAACTTTTCCATTGAATTTGTCCATAAATGGGTAATATAAGCCAGAATATCACAAGTAGATCGACACTGACGGAATCCATACTGGCGATCGTTGATCAGACGGAAGGTTTTTAGGTAGTTTAAGAGTTGGCGGTTAATTGAGTTCTCCATTACTTTAGAAAGAGTAGAAGTAATTGCAATGGAACGATAATTGGATGGGAGGGATTTCTCACCCTTTTTAGGAACTAGCCGGATATGAGCAAATTGCCGAGCAGAAGGAAAAACACCTTTGGAATAAGAAAGTGAAAAATGCAGCAAAGAACAAGAGTAAGTTCAGGAGTGCAGGTTATAAGAACAAGTGGAGAGATACCATCAGGACTTGGAGCTTTCTTAGCATCAAGATTCACCAAAATCATTCTGATATCCTTTTGTGGAAGACCACAGGGGGCATTGAATGGAGCAAGCTGGAAATGGTGAGAGGTGTTTTACCAAGATCATTAATACATGAGTTGGAAGAAAAAAGGGATGCTAGCAGTCAGCTTTATCCTTGGCCGAAGTGAGAACAGAACCATCTGGATTTGACAGATGTGGGAGCAGAGATGGTGAAAAGTTGCGGCCAATAGCTTGGCAAGAGACCAGAATGCTCGGCTACCATTAGGGCAAGAAGCAAGTTTTCTATTCTTATCCTGTTCAAAATCTAGTTTGGACTGATTAATAACTGATTTTCAATTGTTGCGAGCTTTGGTGTAGGCAGAAAATGAAACTGAACAATTGGAAACAAGCAAATTACGATATGCAACATTCTTTTCTTGAACAGCCTTAGCACATTTATTGGAAAACCAAGGTTTAGATGAAGCAAGATATTTTAAAGTGGTGTGTGGGATAAAGGATTCCATTCCTCCAAGAATAATTTCACTGACACGATCTGAGCAACCGTTGACATCAGAAGTTTTGAAACAGTAGTCCGGCCAAGGAAAAGAAGAAAAGCAATCTCGTAGATCATCCCATTTTGCATTCTTGTAATGCCAAACAACACGAAGTTGGGAATAGTCATAAGTTAAAGGCTCCATTGGAGAAGAGACAATCAACAAGTTATGACCTGAGGTGCCTAAAGGACGACTTACTTCGAACCTATACTTAGAAGTGTTGTTTGTGAGAAAAAGCTCAAGCGTTTGGCTGTATGGTTAGGATTGTCCAGTATTCTTGTAGGTAAATGAACAATCTGTGCAAGGTCATTAGTAATTGCAAATGCCTCTGAATCTCGTCCAGCTGGTTCGGTGTGACTAGAAAACGGAAGTCAGCTGGAGTTGTGAACATTAAAATCACCAAGGAACATTACCTGACTGTTAGGAAGGTTGGGCTGGAGAAAGTCAAGTTGCAAAGAGAAGTCAACGAGCTCCAAGTGATTAGTGGGGTTGGGGGAAGTGTAGAGACAACAGATGAATTTGACATAATGAGGTAGAGAAATTTTAAGCCAGAGAAGATCGAAAAGAGGAGATTCCAAATTACCAAATATCTAATAGGGGATATCGGAACGGGCCTATGCACAAGTACCACCTTTGAGGAGAAAGGAATCATACAGGGAACAATTTGGGAAACTGAGATGAGCAGTAGTTGAACCAACCGATAATTGAAATTTTGTCAAAAAAAGTTCATGGGGTTTTCAGACTGCAAGTGGAAAATTGATATCGTTGAGATTAGAATTTATACGACGTATATTTGTGAAATGAACTAGGAAGTGTTTGGGAGGTTTGGATCTTTTCGCAGATAAGCTTACTTTATAAGTTTGACAATTCCTGGTGTATTGAATTGTAAGAAAAAGTGGAAGGTGTATTCAATAGTAAGAAAAAGATTCATGACATAACGTGGCATCGCAATGTCCCCTGCATACACACTACTCGGACTTCCTCCAGTCACTATCTGGCAGACTAAAGTTAGCAAAATTATACACTAGCTGATCCGGAAGCCTTCTAAAGAATTACCAATATGTTCGGTCCGGTGTACTAAATAGCGGCGCCCTGCGAACAACATTTTAGAGCTGTACCCTCGAAATGTATGGAAGATTGGATTTCGCCATGATGTCTATCATAACCTCAAAAGTCATAAGTCATACACATGATGGAAGAGATTCGGAAAGGTTGACCGGAACTTAGCTCTGGAGACTAAACATGGGTTCCACCACTTCAAGCCTCCAATAAGCAAAGTAGTGGTATTTCACTGGTTGATGAGAATCGAGTACCACCTAGTATTGTCTGGTAACACAAAGGGGGCGGCATTCTTCCATGTGGTGTGGGCGCCACACCTCGACCCCTGCTTACGTTGAATCACACATGGGTGGTCACGCACAGTGTCCACGTGCATTGGGGTTATACCCAGGATCCTACTTAAATCCTACGAACAAATTCTTAAATGATTATGTTCTTTGCAGAATTTGATTAACCAATCTGAGCAGCGATAGACCAAAACTTTAATAACGTTTTCTTAAGTTTCTTTCTTTGATTTTTATTTATTTTTTTATTTTCTATTGAATTGAAGGCAAGGGCCGGTACGCCTTTATTTTTCTGAGGATTTTCTCCCCAAAAACACGATGCTCTTAGTACCGGAGACTATACTGAGGGCTCCAACTCTATGAGCAGAGCAGAGGATCAAAACTGCAGCCGCCTGTTTTGGAAATCCCAGAAATTCCATGGTTCTGAATGCACGAACAATGAAGTACACCAAAAAATTAGTGATACGCGATTTTCGCCAAGAAGATATTCCGACGACTACGGTCCTCTTGAACTCCTTAGAGTATCGCAAGAATGTACAAAGTGATTACGAAAAGTCTTAACAAACGAACAAGCCCAGGTATTCTTGAAAAGGGGTTCAACCAGTGTCAGCACAAGCTACAGACAATGATGATCTGGGGCGTGTTTCTCGAAGAGCATGTTTCACATGAGTCCCAGTATTTATTGCTGGATTTCCTGCAGAGCTCTTTAATACAGGTAATTTTTTTTGTTTTTTTTTTTTAATTTCTAAACTGAAACATATCTAAATAGTATTCGCGAGTAGCACATTGGTATTAAGAGTTATAAACTTGTCTCTAATCAAGTCACAAAGGAGGTTAGCAAGCTAAGACAAAGAATGCAAAGAAAAACAGCAGGAACATTTTTACTTATATTAACAGTAAAAAGAAAGAATTGAATCACATTAGCACAATTGATGTCGATGGTTTAAATGTTGATGATCCTACTCAGGTTACTGACAAACTGAATAGATATTTTTTAACTCCATTCACGCATTAGTGAATGGAGACTACAAAACAACTCTGTCTCTCAAAATTATTGATGTAAATTTTAGCTACAAGGTTCCTCCATTGGCCCGAAGAATTGACTTTGAATAGATCTGAAACATATCCATAAATACAAGCAATTGATAATGTAATTCAAATATAATTCAATAAGACTGAAATTAAATTAAATACAATAAGACTGAAATTAAATTAAATACAATAAGACTGAAATTAAATTAAATACAATAAGACTGAAATTAAATTAAATACAATAAGACTGAAATTAAATTAAATACAATAAGACTGAAATTTCTAAAAGTCTCATGTGTAATGTGTTCTTTAGTAACTACAAGCAATTAGGTTAAAACAGAAAGAAAACGATATATAATCTCACATTCCGCTTGTGTTGCCTGTGGTGCTTGACGACGAAATCTGCGCTTCAGTCCCTTCATTGATCTTTTTGATTTGTCACTGCTGTTGTTAATTCTCTCCTTTACTTTCCTAACATCTCTAAGTATTGGGTTGCTGTTTACTAGGTTCGGTGTTTCTCCATTCAATGATTCACCTGTTCGGTTTGACAAGCGTCCTATATTCTTAGTGTTATTTTCAATAGATTCTAAACTGCCTGGCACCGTAAGGTTATGGGAAGGCAGTTCCAATCTTATTGCGGTTCCTTTTGCTGTAAAACACATTAACACAAAGGATATAGTTACTACATCAAACGAACACGCCTGATATATCATGGCATGGACATGATTCTCAGGAAACCTGAAACGAAATTTTCTTCTATTTCAACAAACAGAAGGTTAACATTTGCTATTATTCCATAATATCTGTTGCATGTTTATTGTTAACAATAAATATTTGATATTATTTCTTGTTAACAATGCTACTCTCGTAATGATGCTATTATTTTATTTTTTTTTTTTTTAAGAAATACTGCACACGAAAAATATTCTTTGTTGTATGTGATTGCACTTTGGAGTTGAATAAAAGACGTTAATGCATAATCCTTACTCATTATAATGCTGACACCACTGGCGAAACTACCATACTGCCAGGTCGCAAGGGACCAGTCCTCGTGAGTAATAATTTTGAAATAATCACCATCCTCCCCAAGTCGGGTGGAAAAGACCAGAGTTCGAATCCGTCAATGACGCAAAGAATTTTTATTGGTCGTTTTCAAAAGGCTCATAAATTTTCTTGATTTTCGAGAAATTTTTATGGGTCTTTTGGCCTCTTGAAATTCCTGCATTGTGGATGGGTATGGGTTTTAAATGCTAAAGCCACTAAGGCTCTGAGGCAACAGTGCATTGCGTGTAATCTGTAACTGAGTGTAAACTGCAATCGGTTTGCTGTTTGTTGGACGAAAAACCCCAGTTGCTGAGAGAAGAATCGTACAACTCTTCATATGAGACCAAATGCCTAAGCCATGTGAAAAAGACTATAAAAATTCCCGTTGTCGATAACAGATTCGAACTCGGACCCTTTCCATCCGGTGTGAGAGAGCAATGATAATCATAACTGCTGTGCTACCAAGAGGGCTGTAGAATGGACGGAAATGGTTCTCTATGCTCGATAACCCATTTGAGGCCATCTCACACTGTTGTATACAAATGAGATCCGGACTGTGGGAACAATTGAAAATGGAAGGAGTCTCTAGTGGATTCCTCAAAGCAGTTTAACAAGATTTTAGCATAGTGGCGCGATAAATTACCTGGGAGTAAGCAATGGACCTGAGAATAATTAAAGATAATAATCAATAGAAGTAATTAAAGGATGGGTGAACAGTCAAAGTTGGGGTACAAGTGGTCACAAAAGTAGTACAAATGGTGTTTTCTACATTAATGATGCATCCTTAGCTTCACGTTGTTGTTGTTGTTGTTGCCATATCTTAATTCTGCAATCAGCATGATGTAGTTGAAAAAAGAATTAATCAAATTAATCTACGACTTAATGGTCATCACAAGATCATCTATATCTGCCTGTATTATATGAAGGACGATTCACGAATGTGGCTTTTATTCAGGACGACCAAAGGTGTTTTTATCCTTGCCGCCACAGGAGAGGGTGCTTGAATTGGTATAAATAGCATGAAGGCACTGCAAGGTTTGAGACCGATCAGTCTCAATTAGAAAAAGCAATGGAATAATGTTGACCATACATTCGTCCACAGTGACTGGAGAAATTTTAGAGTTACGGACTGATATCAGAAGACTGAGTGGAATAGGAATACTCAAGACAATAGTTTGCTAAAAGAAACAAGTTGACAATGCCATCTCGAATGAATTTAGAATTTATGGCTTTACAGTGCCATCTCGAATGAATTTAGAATTTATGGCTTTACAGTGCCATCTCGAATGAATTTAGAATTTATGGCTTTACAGTGCCATCTCGAATGAATTTAGAATTTATGGCTTTACAGGAACGCATGTTTGCATGTACCATACAAAGGAAGCGTACATGGAAGACCACCAATGGTGTGTGTGTGTGTGTGTGTGTGTGTGTGTGTGTGTGTGTGTGTGTGTGTGTGTGTGTGTGTCATACACGCTCAAAACTGGCTAAATAAGTTATTCCCTTTAGTATTTCACCATCTGTGTTAATTGTTGTTGATTGACGAATTGTACCTAGAAAGTCACTTCAACTACCCATGTGTATTGTTATGTCTGTAAATTTCGTGCGTTCTCTGGTCGATTTGTTTGCTTTGATGGACGTAAAACCCCTGCTTCTGTGGAGAAAAATCTTGCTATCCACGCCTGAGACCGACAAACTCAGCGACGGAGTGAAAAAAGCCCATTAAAGTTCCTCGCGTGACTGACGGGATTCGAACCTGTGCCTTTTCCACCTGGTGTGGGAAGGACGGTGACAATACCACTGTGCTACCCTGCAGATATTTGCTACAGACACACAAAAAAAAACTATTATATTAGGGTCACCCTGTAAGTTTTTACATATATCCATTTGTATGTGTCTGTAAACTGCATGTATTCTCTAGTTGATTTGCCTGTTTTGCTGGATGAAAAACCCCAGTTTTTGGTTGGATAACCTTGCTATCTATGCCTGAGACCGACCTACTCAGCCACAGAGTCAAAACTTGCTACAGATCACAAAAAATCCAAAGTATTATATTAGGATCACTGGGTAATTTCTTACATATACAGTGCTGTTTTTGGGACGGTGCGCAACGGTACGGCGTACCGGCACCTTTATTAACAGTGAAGTGTGACATTTGGATGCAGTGCACTTCGAAATTTGTAATATTCCGTAAATTTTTCTTCATATGTTTACCTTACTATTCAAATAAGCTTAAAATTATTTAACTAAATTTGCATTTTTCACTGTCTATTATTAAGATATTTCTATATAAAACTGTATAACCATTTTTATAATTCTAAATTACTCAGTCGGACCTCTGTTTAACGAAGTCCTTTTATAGCGAATTATTTTGACTTTCCCTTGGAAGTTACATTTAAAATACTTTCCGTTGAGCAAAGAAAATTTTCATATAGCAAACGGATTAGAAGAGAATTAACTCGGTACGCGCTGTTCGCATTTCTGACCTTCAGGCAATTAGTCCTGCTGCGCGAATTAAGGGAGCTAAAGCATTCTACAACTTAGTGGTACCTGGTAAAATCTATCCGACCACCTGTCCCGCATACGGAGGAGTCGCGGTAGTCACAGAGAAGTATGATATGTAAGATAAGTAAGATATGTTACTACTCTATGGCGCTAGTCAAGAGTGAGCAGATCAATGTGTATTCCCCATGGGCTCTGGTCCACCTTCTACTGCACTGGTATCCAACTTTTTCCCGTACAGTGGCCATATTCAAAAAAATTCAAAGTTAGATTTCTTTAGTGTGTTACATTTTCCATATCTTGTTGCATGTAAAAGTAAAATTGAAAATATTCGAAAATTTTATTAAGTACAATACACAATTACATTTACTGAAAAAAACATTTAATGAGAATTTTTTTGATAATTAACAAAATTCAAAATGCTGTTTTAGTTCACCTTCCTCGCTGGCCGTAGGTTGGACACTTCTGTGAATCAACTCTAAGTGCCCGTTCGAGAATTAGGAGGGAGTGATTTTCTTTTACCCCGACAAATAATCATCTGTTGTTTCGCGGAATTGCGTTATCCACATTTTTCCGTAAATTTTCCCTATCTCTGTTTACATGTTCACAGTACCTGTATATCCGAATGACACCGACATTTTGGACAGTTTCAAAAAAAAAAAAAAAGAAAAAATTCGAATTTAAGTACTAGTGACAATACCGATGACGAGAGACCAAAAATGAGGACAACGAAGGTATTATCCTTCTAAACATGAATTGTTGGCATTTGGTGAAAGCGAAGTTAGAAAATTGTCAATTAGGTTACAGTTAAATGAAAGAGATGCAATTTGTGGATTTCAGGGATGCCCAATTGACAAGAAGGTTTCGGAAGAATTGAAGAATTTGATGAACGCTCTGAGTACGACACCAATTTCATCGAGTGAATGTGAACGAGGATTTTCGCAAACGAATCTGATCGCCAGCGCTTAGTTGATGACAAAAACAGTTTCTTCATTACTGTTTCTTAAAATTGTAGACCCGCCACTGACCCGCTTCGATCCAGCAAAATATGTCGATTGATGGCTGCTTCGGAAACGTCATTCAGCAACCGACACACAAAGAGGAAGAAAAGAAGTCGGCATAGGACAAGAGTCGGCAACCTGCGGCTGGCGAGCCGCATGCAGCTCTTTTAACACGTAACTGCGGTTCTTTAATTTTACAGCTCACATGAAGCACAATTTGAAATGGAGTTAAGAGGACTTAAAAATCAAGGACATGTGGAGTGCAACACTAAAATGTCTTAAAACTGAAATTGAGGATTTGGAGAGGCAAAACGCTGTCTTTGAAATTCTACACAAATGGACGGCGATAGATGAGTTTAAAATGCAGACCAAATTGTGTTCGATGTGCGCGGAGTAACTTACCTGACCCATATATAAACATTTGAAAATATTTGCGTTTGGACTTCTCTCAGTTTTTGGTTCGACTTTTTTCTGAGAGCAAATATTTTTGAACATGAACTATAGTAAAAATAAATCAAGAAACCGTCGTCTGAACAATGCTGGCATGTTTAAAGCTCAGCGTGTTTAATTACGACATACTCGCATGATGTTGAGAGACTCGCTCAAGAAGTTCATCAGCAAAAGTCATTAATTTATACCTATTTGGATATTTGTTACGTTTTTTCAGTATTAATAAATAATATTTCAAAAAATATATATTTTTAATAAACACCTTCCCACTCTATTCCATTTCTTAAAAAACTCACCCCCCCCCCCTCCTTCCAGCTTGAGCTGAGGTGCAGCTCTTCGGATTCTCTCTCTCTCTCTCTCTCTCTCTCTCTCTCTTTTTTAATTAGATCAAAAATGGCTCTTCACTCAAAAAAGGTTGCCTACCCCTAGCATAGGATGTCGGATGAGAACTTAATAAAAATTTGGAATATTCTACAAATACTTTATTATGAAATTATTTTTACTTATGTTATTATTTTTTACTTATTTTACTCACATTTTACTTATTTTTTTTATTAGTAAAATAATAAGAGGAGTTTACCTCAATATACTGCGTAGAACACTTCCGTATGATACCCTCCAGAAATTAAAACGGGATCGAAATCTACGCAGCATATTGAGGTAAACTCCTCTTATTATTTTACTAATATTATTATCAACGTAGAACATATTGAGTAGTACAGCTCTGATTCATACTATCTAATTATTTTTTTTATATAAGAAGAAGAACTCTTTATTATATACTTGAATAATATTGAATATTATATACTTGAATAATAAATTTATGCTTAATAAACTGTGTTAATATACTTAATTTGTTATTCTTATTCTAAAAACATTACTACTAAAGTAACAATATCAGAAAAAAAATTTGTAGAGTACTTTTCATATCCTTTTAATTTTCAATTTTTTCTGATAGCAAAAAATGAGTACTGGCACCTGTTATTTTACAAAACAAGCATTGCATATACCCATGTGCATTGTGTCTGTAAATTGCATGTGTTCTCTGATCGATTTGCCTGTTTCTCTAGACGGGAAAAAACCCCGTTTCTGAGGGATAAAAACTTGCCATCTACTCATGAGACCGACTAACTCAGCCACGGATTAAAAAAAGCCCATCAAAGTTCCTCACTTCACCAACGGAATTCAAACCCGGGCCTTTTCCGCCCTGTGTGGGGAGGATGATTTTAGGGGCATTTTTTCCTCATAAAATTCCTTTTGGCCAATTAGAGAGCATTACTCATCTTCGAATCGAATATTTAGTCTAGCCCTTTTCCATCAGTCCCATACTATCTGAAGCAGTGACACTAACGAACAATGTCCTCACGAAGGCGATGATGATGACTGATTATTATTATTATTATTATTATTATTATTATTAGCCACACAGTACAAGGAAGCCCGAGGCTTATGTTGCACCAGCCGAAAAAAAAAAAAAAAAAAAAATCCCGAGTTACCCTGAGAGAGAGAGAGAGAGAGAAGTAGACAGGAATCACCAAGAAAGAGAAGAATGATGATATCCAGCTCAGGACCCTGGGTTTGCCAAGCCCATACTCACCAGATGTGAGCCCCCGAGGTTTAATGATAAAAAAAAATCATCGTCGATGGAACTTGCAAATGGATAACAACTCACAAAGAGATAACCGAATTCAGCCCACTTGCACATACTCGCGCGTATGTTTATATTAGAAGATGAAACTGTGAAAACCAAAAATCGTATATAAATCGGCACGAAACTGCAGACTAAATAATTCAAATTTAATAAATAAAATTAAATGCTAAAAAATCGCGCCATCTATATAATGACACGCAAAATGTTCTGCTGTGTTTTCAACTTCGTACATAAACAAACGTATATGGGGGTGTGTGTGTTTTGTACTGAAACCAGCTAGTTATGAGTATTGAGATAGATGTATATGTTGAATGTGTTGACATTTCGCATTAAAGGTTCTTTCCAATAGTATTTTGGATTTGTAAACTTTTGTACGATTGTATTGCAGTGAAATGACTGTGCATGAAGTTAATTTTGAAAGGGATTCAGAATGTCAACTTCTACCTTAAAGAAAAGTAAGATTAATATAGATAATTTTATATGAATGTTTATTGTTGTGTTAAAAAAAATGTAGTAAATTCTGGCTTGGTAAGGCAGTAAATAACGCGATTTACAGAACTCTTAGTCAGATCAGATTTATATATATATATTTATTTATTTGATGT
The DNA here is from genome assembly GCF_048544385.1 of Mastigoproctus giganteus. Lineage (NCBI taxonomy): Eukaryota > Metazoa > Arthropoda > Arachnida > Uropygi > Thelyphonidae > Mastigoproctus > Mastigoproctus giganteus. Next base: position 225,614,233 of record NC_143576.1, on the reverse strand, counting down.
AAATAACCTCTAATTCTGACACGCACGTTCATTACGGTTTGGAAGACAAGCTGAAGTATGTGATCTCCCTACTTGAAGATTGTTCTTTACGGGAATGTTGAATGCTGAACTTACCTAGTTCGTCAGCGGATGTGTCGAACTAGCATTGCCCTGAGATAACTTCCCTTTCCTTCATTTTATGACTTAAATAACAGGTAAGATCCTAACTCCAAGCTCTAGCTTTGGGCCAATGGAAGCTTTAACCCCTGTTTTGCTTCCCGATGCCACTGATCGTCGACGCATATGTTCGCGATACTAGGATGAAACTGGCGCTTAATTAAATAATTAAAAATACTTTATATTTAAAGTGTTTGCATATTTGATGTTTGCTGGCAAATGATTTCGTTTGCCACAAGACGCAATGTAGTGATATCATACCTTTAAATAACTGCAGCAGTCTTCTGCTTTATTGGGTAAAATACCAGAAAGAGAAGGCATTTTACCCAATAAAGTTAAAATATATCTAGGCAAATTACTTTTGTTTAGGTATTTGTTTGTTTCGGTATAATCTTATTTTAAAAATGTAGTAATAAAAATATTATTTTTGCATATATATATTATTTAGATAATAGAATGGTAATACTTTAGAACATTGTACCCCTGGGTATGGTCGAAATGAATGACCTGCTGCTTCTTTTGCTTGAATCTGGCCCAAAGTCGCATAAAAACCTAACCTTTTTTCTCTCTAAACAAAAATGAAAATCAATTAAAAACATGACCCTTCCTATTAGTGTTTTTTCTTTCTAATTACAACTATTATCCCAGTTCTTGTCTTTCACATCACATAGCCTTTCCCTGTAATATCATGTAAGGGAGGAACAATCATATCCTTCAGTTTATAAGCCATGCACACTGGCTAGCAATCATTTCCTTCACTTTGACAGAACCAATCATATCCACCACTTCAACTGTTCGTCTGCCATGCCCAGGGTTACCGGATGCTAAATTCAGCCAAAGAATAGCCATCACTTATATACATACGCAGCTGATTGAGGTGTATAAGGCCTTGAATGGGTTGAGCAGTCTTGATTCTGATGGGATTCTTCCTCTTGCCCAGATTACAAACCGGAGGGGACATAAATCAAATTAACAAAAGGCAGTTGTAGAATAGACGTGTGGAAATTTGCTTTTAGCCAGCGGGTAGTTGATTGCTGGAACAAACTTTCATCTGTCATTGTGGAAGTTGATAGCTTAAATTCAAGGAGGAACTGGACAAACTTTTAGAGGGAATGCATGTGTGAAATGTTTTTTTTTTTTTTGTTTGTTTTTTTTTTTTTGGCCGATGCTACATAAGCTTGCTTTCTTGCATCACATGCCTCTACTACAGTAAATTTCTGTTATAACACTGTTGCTTATAGTAGTGCTTCTGTATAAACACTTTCCTGCTTATTAGGGAAAGCTTTTGCACAGTATTAGCACTATAGCTGGGAAAAGCATTTGTTTGTTTGTTTGTTTGTTATTTGGTTTTTAGGAGCATTAGCAACTAAGGCCATATTGCTCCGGGATATGCGGTGGTCATTCCTTGACCTTTCCGCATCCTCCGTATTTGGTGGTGACGGGCTCGAACCTCGGTCTAATCAAGAAGCGTGTACTACGCACTGCTACTCCTTCCCACCCACCTGGCTACAAAGGCGCCGGAAAAGCATTTAAACTATTTTAAGCTGCCAAGAGGGATTAAACTTGGATTTAACTTTCCTTCCCCTTGATTTTTGGCTCTGGGAAAGTGACAATAAAAGCTGAATTTTAGGAATCATTATTCGTGCAGTTTGTTTACTTCATAGAAATCATTCTCAGGGCAGGTAACATTTATTTCATGTTTAACTCATCCTTTGAAGGTAGATTGGCTGCTCTTTACAACTCATTGTTTATCTGTTCATCATTGCATTTGCATGCTCTCCTTGCCTTTTTTTTTTTATTTTTTTAAATTCAACATTATTCATTTGCTTTCTTTGCTGGTACAGTGATTAGTGTCTTTGTGTGTATAGATGTTCGACATGGTATCAGTAAATTTCATTAATGACAGCATTATTATTATTATTAATATGCTAATGCTAATAAGCCTCAGGCTTCCTTGAACCATATGGCTAATAATATAACATTTATCCCATACAGTAATATACTCAAGGTGTTTAGTTTAATTTAATAAAATATTTTAAAAATTTTCATTCTTTTTGCACAAAAAATGCATTAAAGGTGCCAAAAAAAGCAAGCATAGTACATAAGTGTATAGGTTTTCAACTTGCATAAAAAAATTTTTTTTGCAAAAAAAAGCTAAAGAAAAATAAAATTGGTGTTAAATTAAGGTTTAGTGGCATCTACCAAAATTTTGATCAAAAATGAAAAATAGCCTGCAGAAAGGAGAGTGGGTGTGGAAACACCCATTTATGTTTTTCTGCTTATAATGCTCTTTGTGGCCAGGCTCTTCAAAAGTGCTACAATGAGAATATAGTGTGTGCGTGTGTGTCTGCACTCACGAGTATATATATATATATATAATTATGAATAAAAATTAAAATTAAGTAAAGAAAGAAAATGGATTTGAATTTGAATAGAGATAAAATGGAATATCAATAATATGAATTATGGATCAGGGACACTGCAAGAGCAAAGGTACCCTACAACCATAATGTATATATAGAAAATTATTTTAATGTTATGTGCAAATCTTTAATTTAACTTATGCTAATAATGAAAATACCGTGTACCCTGGGAGCGATGTATGTTGAATAAAGGGGGGGAAGAACGGAAAAGAGTAACGTTATAAACAAAGTGCGAATTTTGAAAAATGTAAAATTTGAAAAGAACGAAAATAGAAATAGCAGATTATTGAAAAGAACGACCAAAGTAGAAATAGCATTGCAGTATCTTTCATAATTTCTGTGTCATCTTCAGAGGTCATCCACCTAAATTATGAAAAAGAACAGCAATACTCTTACTTCTGTTTCTGACATGTTCTGTATGTCAAAAAAAAAAAAAAAAAAAAAAAAAACACGTGTACGCGGACACGTTGTAAAAAATAATTTAGAATATAAATTTTGAAAAAATAAAATACAAGTTAAGCAAAAATATTATTCCAAAGTATAACATACAGAACATGGATGACCTTACAGAAGTAAGTAACCCGCCAAAAAGAGAAGACAAAGGAAGCGAGTGTCCGATTGACAAGAATGACAAGAATGTCAATAACTTACTTACTAAAGTTAGTTATTGACATTCTTGTCATTCTTGTCAATCGGACACTCGCTTCCTTTGTCTTCTCTTTTTGGCGGGTTACTTACTTCTGTAAGGTCATCCATGTTCTGTATGTTATACTTTGGAATAATATTTTTGCTTAACTTGTATTTTATTTTTTCAAAATTTATATTCTAAATTATTTTTTACAACGTGTCCGCGTACACGTGTTTTTTTTTTTTTTTTTGACATACAGAACATGTCAGAAACAGAAGTAAGAGTATTGCTGTTCTTTTTCATAATTTAGGTGGATGACCTCTGAAGATGACACAGAAATTATGAAAGATACTGCAATGCTATTTCTACTTTGGTCGTTCTTTTCAATAATCTGCTATTTCTATTTTCGTTCTTTTCAAATTTTACATTTTTCAAAATTCGCACTTTGTTTATAACGTTACTCTTTTCCGTTCTTCCCCCCCTTTATTCAACATACATCGCTCCCAGGGTACACGGTATTTTCATTATTAGCATAAGTTAAATTAAAGATTTGCACATAACATTAAAATAATTTTCTATATATATATATATATATATATATATATATATAGACACAAACACACATATATTATAACCATAAATGCTTTGGAGTTACAAATACAGCAAAAATATGTACAATATACATATATATTGAGGGTTTAGTGTTAACTACAAAATCATTTTGTAGTAAACATTTTTGTAATTAACCAAGAAAAAGTCATTTGACATTTTCTTGGTTTACTGGAAATATAACCCAAGCTAACTTGTAAAGTACTAGAGAGATAGAGCTGTATGATGATATGATATGCATCGTTATTTGTACTAAGTAAGTAAGAGCTTCCATAGGCTCAATTTATCCTATGTTATATTAATATATATATATATATATATATATATATATATATATATATATATATATATTTTTTTATGAAAACCCCAAACACAAAAGGTATTAGAACCTATAGTACTTAGTACCTTGCTTGGGTATGAGGTTATGAAGATGAAAGAAGATATTTGTTGACATTATACTTGAATTTCTGTAGACTGTAATTTTCAGGAAATACGTATGAAGGAAGGTTGTTCCAGAAAATGGCAGTTGAATGAATAAACGAGGAAGATCAAAAGTTGGTTCTGTGAGTTTGAAGTTGGACAGTAAATGGCTGTTGGGGGCATGTGTTCGGACTGTTTTGAAAGAGAGAGCTGGAATTATAGAAGCCAATTCAGAAGAACAGTGCTCATGGAAGTATCTGTAGAAAAGGCATGCAGCAAAAACAGTACGTCTATGAGACAGAGTGGAGAGACTCTGTTAGAGAGGAGTCATTAATTAACCTAACTGCCCTCTTCTGAATGGAATCTGGAAACCTCAGAGAAGTTTTGGGGGCACTACCCCAGATGTGGGAACAATATTCCATGGTAGGGCGGATTTGTGATTTGTACAGAGTGAACGGCTGTTTGGAAGAAAAGTAACGCTGAGAGTGAAAGAGAAAACCAAGTTTTTTAGATGCACAGGAAACAATATTTGTAATGTGCTTGTGCCATTACAAATATTGTAATGGCACATGATTAGATTGAGATTACAAGATTTCTAATGACCCGATTTCTAATCTCAAGCACAAGATTAGCTTGAGATTAGAAGTCAGGGTAATTTCCAAAAGAGATATATCATTTTGCTTAGAAATTGGAGTATCACCAAAGGTGAGCAGAAGAATCCTTTTTGTGAGACATAAGACAAGACTGAGTTTTAAAAGGATTGAAATCGACTAAGTTGTCTTTGCCCCACTGAAGAATTACCTGGAGATCGGCATTTAAGTAATTGGTAGCAGATATTCGAGAAGTTGAAGCTGATTGAGCATGGCAAGGTTTTTCAAAATGGAAAGTGGAATGCAATGTGCTATCATCAGCAAAACTATGGATAGGATTTCCAGTCAATGGAAGAAGGTCATTAATATACAAGAGGAAAAGAGTGGGGGAAAGAACTGAACCTTGGGGGACACCAGCATGAGTGGAGAAGTTAGAAGACAGAGAGCCATCTACCATCACCCTCAGTGAGCGATCAGAGAGAAAACTGGATAGCCAGTTACAAAAAACAGTTGGCAAACCATAAGATGGAAGCTTGTTTAGAAGACCTTTATGTCAAACACGATCGAAAGCCTTTGAGATGTCAAGAGCAACTGCTTGTGTTTCACCAAACTTTTCCATTGAATTTGTCCATAAATGGGTAACATAAGCCAGACTATCACCAGTGGATTGACACAGACGGAATCCATACTGGTGATCGTTGATCAGACGGAGGGTTTCTAGGTAGTTTAAGAGTTGGCGGTTAATTGATTTCTCCATTACTTTAGAAAGAGAAGAAGTAATTGCAATGGGACGATAATTGGATGGGAGGGATTTGTCACCCTTTTTAGGAACTGGCTGGATATGAGCAAATTTCCAACCAGAAGGAAAAACACCTTTGGAATAAGAAAGTGAAAAAAGGCAGTAAAGAATAGGAGTAAGTTCAGGAGCACAGGTTTTGAGAACAAGTGGAGAAATACCATCGGGACCTGGAGCTTTCTTAGCATCAAAATTCGTCAAAATCCTTCTGACATCCTTTTGACAGAAGATCACAGGAGGCATTGAATGGAGCGTGTTGGGAATGGTGGGAGGTGTTTTACCAAGATCATTAATACATGAGTAGGAAGAAAAATGGGATGCTAGCAGGTCAGCTTTATCCTTGGCTGAAGTGACAACAGGTTTTGACAGAGGTGGGAGCAGAGATGTGCAGAAGTTGCAGCGAATAGCTTTGACAAAAGAGCAGAATGCTTGGCTACCATTAGGGGCAAGAAGCAAGTTTTCTACTCTTAACCCATTCAAAATCTAGTTTGGACTGATTAATGACTGCTTTACAATTGTTGCACGCTTTGGTGTAGGCAGAAAATGAAACTGGAGAATTGGAAACAAGCCAATTACGATATGCAATATTGTTCTCTTGAACAGCCTTAGCACATTTATTGGAAAACCAAGGTTTAGATAAAGGAGGAGATTTTAAAGTGGAGTGCGGAATAAATGATTCTATTCCTACCAGAATAATTTCACCGATACAATCAGAGCAAACGTTGACATCAGAAGTTTTGAAACAGTAGTCCGACCAAGGAAAAGAAGAAAAGAAATCTCGTAGGTCATCCCATTTTGCATTCTTGTAAGGCCAAACAATAAGAGGTCCGGAATAGCCATGAGATACAGGCCCCATTGGAGAAAAGACAATTACAAAGTTGTGATATATTGTGTTGTACAAAGTTGTGATCTAAAGTTGTGTACTAATCTGAAGTACCTAAAGGCCCACTCACTTCGACCGTGTACTTTGAAGGGTTGTTTGTGAGAAAAAGATCAAGCGTGTTGGCTGTATGGTTAGGATTGTCCGGTATTCTTGTAGGTAAATGTGCAATCTGTGCAAGGTCATTAGAAATTGCAAAAGCCTCAGCATCTTGACCAGCTTGGTCGGTGTGACTAGAAAACGGAAGCCAGCTGGAGTTGTGAACATTAAAATAACCAAGAAAAATTACCTCACTGTTAGGAAAGTTCAACTGGAGAAAGTCAAGTTGCAAAAAGAGGAAGTCAAAGAGCTCCAAGTGCTTAGTGGAGTTGAGAGAACGGTAGAGACAGCAGATAATTTTACACAATGAGGTAGAGAGATTTTAAGCCAGAGAAGATCGAAGAGAGGAGATTCAAAATTACCAATTCTCTGACAAGGAATATCGGAATGGACATATGCACAAGTACCACATTTGAGGCGAAAGGAATCATACAGCGAATAATTTGGGCAATTGAGATGAGCAGTATATGAATCAACCTATAACCGAGCTTCTGTCAGAAAAAGTACATGGGGTTTGGCAGACTGCAAGTGGAAATGGACATCGTTGAGATTAGAATTGAGACCACATATATTTGTGAAATGAACTAGGAAGTGTTTGTAAGGTTTAGATCTTTTCGCAATTAAACTTACTCTATTAGTTTGACAATTCATGGTGTATTCAACAGTAAGAAAAAGTGAGGGGGACATGCTGTATGAAGTAATGAAATTTTTGGATATGGTGTATATATGGTAAGAATATACCCAGATCCTTGACATAATGTGGCCTCGGCAATGCCCCTCCCACGTACACACTACTCGGACTCCCTCCAGTCACTAGCCAACTCTACTCGGCCAGCTAGTGACTACTCGGACTCCTTCCAGTCACTAGCTGGCCGAGTAGAGGTAGCAAGATTATACACTAGCTGATCCGGAAGCCTCCTAAAGGGTTACCAATAGGTTTGGTCCGTTGTACTAACTAGCGGCCGGCCTGCTAACACCGTTTTAGAGCTATACCCTCGAAGTGGAAGGACGATTGGATTCAAGAATATACGAAGGTATTACCTTTATTCCGTCTACTAGTGGACTTCTTATCCAACTCTCTTCAAATGTCGCTAATTTATGAATGATAATATAAAATAATTTTAAAACTAAAAATATGTTCCTCACCATCAGCCCACGAGTAATTCAATACCCCAGGTTCGTAGTCATAGACTCCAGGAATATCAAACCCCATGTAACCTCTAGTGATGGAAGACATTAAGTCAGAAAAAACATGGGTTAAAAATATAAGTTAGAATACAATTAAAAATACGAATAAAGTCCACTAAAAAGTTTCCTTCCTGAAGTGGGCCAAAACTTTTCAACATGTGTCGTGCTCACAGGTTGAAATAAAACTGACAAACATAATGCATGTGTGTTATTAATAGGAGATTAATCTTTAGCGCGCATGCATTTGCAAGACCATAATTCAGATATGAGAAATGGTTGGCGGATGTTTATAGAATTACTTTGTAGTTTCATCTCTAAAGTTTTGGCAATTAATAATTTAGTATAATTATGCCGAATACTGGAGATTTTAGCTTCATTAAAAAGAAACATGTGGTTTTCGTTTATCGCATGAAATGCTAGTTCCAAAGGATTGGCATGCGATGCATGAACAGATGCTTCATGCTGTTTAACCTAAAAATTTAAAATGCATGTGGTTAATCCAATGTAAGCATTGTCATAATCTCTACAAGAATTGTTGTAAACTAGGTCATGTGACTGTTCGGAAGAAGATAATACTGAGTGATTCCTTAATATCAAATGTAATTTATGTGTCGGTTTAGCCACTATTTTCATTTGAATACCTATAAAAAATGCATGCACGCTAAAGATTAATCTCCTATTAATAATGTAACACACATGCATTATGTTCATCAGTTTTATTCCAACTTGTGAGCATGACACTTGTCAATTTTTGGTCCACTTCAGGGAGAGAAATTTTTTATTGGATTTTATTCATCGTATTTTAATTGTATTCTAACTTATATTTTAACCTGCGTTTTTTCTGAAGTAATGTCTTCTATTACTAGAGGTTTCATGGGGTTTGATATTTCTAGGGTAGGGTTGGGGTCTATGGTTGCAATCCTGGGGTATTGAATTACTCGTGGGCTGATGGTGAGGAACACATTTTGAGTTTTAAAATTATTTTAAATTATCATTCATAATTTATCGACATTTGAGGAGATTTGGATAAGAAGTCCTATAGACAGAATAAAGATAATTCCTTTTGTTTATTGAATTGTTTTTTTTGTATAAAGTAAAACTAAAGTTATCTCAAAACAAAAATGCAGTTTTGTAGTTCACTTTGTTTGATACTAAACCCTCGATATGTACATACACGTACGTACTGCACCTGTTCTATAACAAATGTGGTAGTGTTTATATTTTAATTTTTAATTATAAAAATGAAAAATGTCTAATTGGAAATTAGTGTTAAAATTTTGAAAATTTTTATATTTTTCATTGCATGTTGTGCAGGTCTTTCTTATATGAAGAAAGTTGCTTAAAGTCTTCTCTTTTTGTGGTTTTTTGCATATGAAATGTGTTTGGCAACTTCTCATTCAGAACCACGAATTTGTCTTAATACTAAAATGATGTACTTAAACCTACCATATTTGAATACCAAAAACAGGAACAAACAGTCCATGTAAGTTATTGCATGCCATCATCAGATAGAAAAGTAGGAATTTCATTATTACCATTTTTGTTGTTAAACCTTTTTAACCCACAGACAGGTGTACTAATATCGTGCTTTTGAGCAAATGCTCCCTTGTATAAAGCATGCCTAATTTATAAACTAAAAATGGGCAATCAAAATTGCCCTTTATTTTAACATTATAGAGGACACAGTTATGGATAATGAATTTTTTTATATTGAAATCCTGTATTTTTAAATAATTTTTTTAAATTTAGACACAAACCAACATACTTTATATTTAGCATAATCCTGTATTTTTTTTTTTTTTTTTTACATAAACGAGAACTACATAGATGGAATCTATCCAGTTATATTAAGGGAGGCAGCAAAGGAGGTGAGCAAACCCTTAGCCATAATTATGGGAACATCCTTGGATTCAGGGGAGGGCCCTATGGACTGGAGAATTGTGAATATATCCCCAATTCATTAAGGGGGGGGGGACTATGTATATATTAAGTGCAATAGCATCATTAATACACAGCCATTTCTGAATAAACAGAATATTTGTAAGGCAGCATCGTTTTAAGTTATATCTCATATTGTGAATACCTTCACAATGAAGGTATTTTCTTTACCTTCATTAAGGGGGGATCAGAAGGCAATGTGAGTAATTATAGACTTATTAGCTTAACGTCTGTTCCAGTATAAATAATGGAATCACTGGTTAAAGAAGTAATACAGGACCATTTAGACAAGCAAACAGTTATAATGCAATCACAGCGTGGATTTGTTAAATGGTGGTCTTGTCTAACCAATCTGATAGGTTACTACGATGCAGTGACCAAGGAACTGGATGAAAAAAATAATTTTGACATCATATAGATTTCAGGAAGGCTTTTGATACTGTTGTACATAAAAGACTGCTGTACAATGTGGAGCAATGTGGCATTAAAGACAAGTTAATGCTATGGCTAAAGGGATGGTTAAGAAGAAGAAGACAGAGTGGCTATGAGTGGGCACTGTTCTTTGTGGACTAATGTTATTAGTGCAGTTAGTATATTGGCAAATATATTAGTGGAGTTACCCAGGGTTCAGTGCTGGGTCCATTGTTGTTTTCAATATTTATCAGTGATATTGATGAAGGTAGATCAGGCTTAATATATAACTTTGCAGATGATACAAGGGTTGTCAGGGTGATTAACAACAGTCATCAGGGTGAGCTACTGCAACAAGATTTAGGAAAATTGGGTGATGAGCTGAGAAATGGCAGTTGAAGTTTATATTTACAGATGCAAGGTACTGCACATAGGTAGCAGTAACTTATCAACTGTGTGGTACCACACTTAGGGTAGTGGAGAATGAAAACGACCTGGGGGTAATTGTGCAGTCAGACATGAAATTCTCTGAGCAGTGCGGACACATAAAGAACAGCTCATGAACTTTTGTCAATGATATACAGAAACTTTGCTGGTAGAGATAAGGAGGTGATTATCCCTTTGTATAAGGCCATGGTTAGGCTGCATCTTGAGTACTGTATACAGTTCTGGAGGCTTCACTTTAGGAAGGATGTAGATCTGCTAGAACAGGTGCAGAGAAGGGCAGCCAGATTGTTGAATGGAACAAAAGGATACTTTTTTCTAGAAAGGCTTCAGTTCTGCAAATTGCAGAATCTCAAGACCAGGTACTTGTGGGGAGATCTGATTGAAGTGTTTAAAGCTTTGAATGGATTGAGTAAGCTGAATATTAATAGCATTCTTCCACTTGCTGAGATTACACACATGAGGGGATCATAAATTCAAGTTGGAGGAATATGGTTAGACTTAAAAAATTCTAATAATGTTTCTCACAAAGAATTAGATATGTTTATAATAATTTTAATTTAATAAATCACAGCATGTTCATATGTTAATCAAATGAATTATATGTATGTAATTTGAAATTATAAACATAATATTGTTTAAATAAGAGAAGATACAAATTTTGGCAGTGCTGTACTAACTCCACATGCACTATCAAAACTGAAAATGAGCAGTCTATAGTGGGAGGGACGTTGATCATGGGGTTCTGCTGTTTTTTAAAACTGCAGAGCAGAAAACTCGTGAACTCTTTTGTAATCTTTAGATTACAGAAGAGTTCCGTGTGCAAATTAAATTGAGAAACACTTATTATTGAGTAGATAACTGGGAAAAGTCTTCTTTGGTATGAAAAGTATGATCTGTCTGCTTACATTCCAGGATAGACATAGAAAAACAGTTAATAAGTTAATTGTTATGGAATAACTTCATTGTTATACATGCACTTTGTTAATAATGGACTTCCCATTTTTTTGTCTTTCGTGCAAATTTGAACATATAAAATACATGACTGGGAACTTATAACCCAAGCTTCAGGCTGTGGCTGATGCCAAAGCTATTCACTTTACTACAATATTCCATCCTGTGATAGTTTTAGGATTTTTTGAATTGGCAAGTTTGCATGAAATGAAAATAAAATTTTCTTTCAAGTTATCACTTTTCAATGTTTATATTTCAGGAGCCAAAGAATGTAAAAAACTTTCACGGGATGTCTGATCCTCGTTGTTTTCACTACAATGGAAGCTGTAGTTGCTGTGGCAATAGGTGTTTTAGCTGTTGTTTTCCTTGGATCACTGGTTGCTCTAATCGTTGTATGTCATCATAAGTACTGCAGACAAATGGATTTACTTTCCCCACAGTTAGTAGATAACAGGTAAAAGAACATTTCTCTCAGAATACTATAATTTATGCATACAAAGTTCATGTATTTATTAACAAAAACTATTGTTTGACTGGTTTTAAATAATATGTACCATATTTTTTGAATTTTTTTTTTTTTTTTTTGAAAACAAATCCCTGATTTTGTCCTATATATGAAAGTTGCCATCTCCACTGACATCAAAACAAATGTTTTTTTTTTTTAAATATTTTTCAGGATGTAGCCTTGACAGTCCATGCTATTAGTTTCAGAACAACTAGCTTTCTGCAAACACATATTACATATTTTCTATCTTTAAATGGGTTCAAATCCTGGCAGGGACTCTAGGAATCCTTAAACCATGACTGTAGTTAGCTCCTCTCAGGTAAAGGGACAGGTGCCCCCTTTCTTGTTGTCTGCCTGAGTTTTGCTCCTTGTACAACATGAAAATAAACCTGTGAACATCTACTTGTAAAGATATACTATGGCCTAATATGCTGATGCCCTGTGAAACTAATTCCTTAATATAGCTGTGTTGAACAACAGTTCTGTTTGTCTGCCTCTGCTATAAGCATTATAGATTAATCAAGAATAAGTTCTTAATCTCCTTGATTAAGTTTTGATTAACTTCCTTTCCACATGCTAGATTTCCATTTAGTTGCATGTGATTTGAAACTTTGTACAATAATTTGCTGTAGTCTTTTATGTAGATGTATTGTGGTTAAAAGATTAGCTCTGAAAAGAAGCAGTTTCCTGTCTGTATTGATGAAACTGGAAATTATAAAAAAAAAGAGAGCACGAAAAGTAAGTAGTTCAACAATTACAGCTCCATATTGCATTTATAATGGACTTCATTTCTGCATTTATTCCATAAGCATTAGAAACTTAACGTTTGAAGTTATTTACAATTAACTATATTTTTCCTCAGTTTTGCTTTTCAAAATTATGGAACATCTTGTATTCCAAAAAAATATGGTGGTATGTTGTTAAACATGGATTCATACTAGGTTTTTGACACATTAACCATTGTAATGTTAAAGAATAAATTGATACATACAGCTATCTAGTTAGCTTCTTCTTTTTTTTTCTTTTTTTTTTGTTATTATTAAAAATATACTGAGTTGAAACATATCTTAGCTTGGTTTGAATAAGGTGCTGAATAAAACAAATGGGACATCTGATTATTCACCTCTTTTGCTCAACATCAAAAATAATAAAAAAATTGTTATGGGGTTTTGATGTAGCATCTATTATCAATTTTTTTATTATTCACCCAACTGTTGGATTTCACATCAGTTAAATATTTATTCTCCGTACACAGGAGTAGGAAGAATTTGTAGTTACTGCTGCTGCCCCAAGATTTTGTCTTGTTTCCTCATTTGTGATTGCGGTCTTTTTGCTGCTTCCATCTGTTAGTTTCCTTTATCTTTTTTAAAACTCATTTTTGAAGATTCTAATTTTTTAAAATCAATTTCTTTATTTCTTACCCAGCTCTCATCTCTGTAGGTCAAAACCTACAGAGATCAGAGCTGGATAATAGGCTTAAATACTTGAAAGCAAACTGTATTTTAATATAAAATGTGTTGGCAGTGAAATTTTATTTGAAGTCCAAAGTCTGTATTTAAAAATATCCCCTACTCTTTACAAAAAAGATAGTTTCCTCCTTTTTTTTTTTTTTTTTTTCAAAAAAAAAAATTCTATTTTCCCTTTGCTTATGGTTACCCGATAGCCATCCTTTCAGAAGTCAGCAGGTATGTAGTACCGTTAATGTTTGGTACCATGGGAAGAGGAAAGAAAAGCTCATAGATACATACAATTGCTGACTTATTTTGGTTCCGTAGTCTACACTAAAATTTTCCTTATCTCTCCCAATTTTCATAATTTTTAGGGTCCATAGTCTAACGAGGAACCCTTATAATGTCACTCTGTTGCCTGTCTGTCCGTCCATCTATCACAGCATTGTACCTCTGGAACCACTCAACCTATTGACTTGAAATTTTGCATGGGCTTGTACATCATGTGGGCCAACATAATGCTATATTGATCGTTGTTGACAAAAATTTGTCTGAGAAATGGGGGGGGGACAAAAAAAGGTTGTCGACAACCTATAGCTTATTATACACTGCTGGAAAGAGCTCAACGAGTAAGTTTAAAATATAATTAACATATTTTTAAAATTCAAAACGGTGGCGCCAGACAGGAAAATATGAGAAATTTTCGTGTCCCCCCCTCCATTTCCGTCTCTAATGGAACTAAAAATTTAAAAATCACATTAGCTATTGTATGTGGAGCGTATGCCTACAGCATATAATTTTGGACTTTATCATCCTGAGCGAGTTCCCCCTTGTTCAGCTGGCACTGTTCATAGACTGATTTCCCAATGCAATATGCTGATATGAAAATTAATACTTGCTTGTTATCTCTGTCATTGATTTGCCAAACTGTATACGGTAATTTAAAATTTTCCTAGGTACATTCGCAGGAACACCTTGCACAACAAAGCGGGTCCCCCTTTGTTCTGCCGTCACTGCCACATGCTTAAAACTCAGTTAAATCTGGCTGTGAGTTTGTGTATGCAGCCTTAACCAATATTAAATGCCCAAATTTACAATAATTATAGATACACCAATAAGAGTGAGCATTTTATCATCCTCTTCACTTGGTATGAATGCTATGTTAGCACCACGTGGTCATAACTCGCGTCAGGCCAGCGATCTTGACTGGCATTTGACAAATTTTCTGAACTTTGGTTCTCAGCTCCGCTAGATCGGAAACTTGCATGGAGCACACAAAACATAGAGAAAGGCCCCCTCTATTAAGAAAGAGTTTACCCTATTTGCACTAACAGCTTATGACCAAACCGAAATCACTGAAAATGACTGAATTCTGGCCACATAGTCAATTTGTGACTGGGTCTGCCATTAAAAGTGCCTTGTTCTAGAATTGGAGTGTGGCCACGAGAACCTTTCAGCCACCACATCCAAACTTCACTTATTGACTGGGGATTGACCACAGGGCACAACGCCCTGTGGTCCCAAATCATCGCAACTTCTTGCAGCGACCACCAAATATCAACTACAAGGATAAATCAAACAAGTCCCGATAATCCAGAACCTCTTTCTTCCAAACTTTATGAAAATGCCTTCACAAGACTCAAACCGCTCAAAAGTAAGCATGGAAAACGCTAAAAGAAAACGCTCAAAAGTAAGCATGGAA
This sequence comes from Mastigoproctus giganteus, assembly GCF_048544385.1. Lineage (NCBI taxonomy): Eukaryota > Metazoa > Arthropoda > Arachnida > Uropygi > Thelyphonidae > Mastigoproctus > Mastigoproctus giganteus. The sequence continues at coordinate 225,599,042 of NC_143576.1, read as the reverse complement.
AACGCCAGTTCCAAAAAAGCACAACAAGAAGTTAAACTAGATCGCAATCTGGATCCAAAGAACAAACTGAACAAAGGAGCCAGCAGTGCGACTGCATGGAGGAGGAGCATGCTCTGGACCTCCGCACTGCCAGTGGGCCTGTCCTGCAACAGGTGCTCACCTGTTGCAGGACAGGGTGAGCACCTGTCTCCAACTCCCTACCTAACTCCTTGTTCAAAGAGCAAACAAACAGGGTTACAACAAATCTCCGTGCCGAAATCGTCTCCTTATGGAGCAAATTGGAGACTATCCTCCTCTACACAATCGGAATATGACAAAGCAACTGCCAAGTTGGAGGCCATCCTTTCAGAATTTGATTTGCCCTTTCAGAGGGAAGGGCAAATCAAATGCCACAGCGTGCCCCTTCCTACACACAAGTGCTGAGGACCACACATTACCAGATGCAGACAGCAGACCTCTAGTGCACAATCTGCCAAACGAAAAACGCTCCTAAAGCAACCACATCTGGTCGTTCTATGCCCTGCGACACTGGACGAAATGCAATCCAGCAAAGAGCTCAAGACACAAGTAATCGCCAATCTAAGCAATTACTTCAAGACAACGAGGATAAAAGTGGTCAGGAAGACCAGAAACACCGGCATACTAATAAAGACAGAGACAGAGGAAGAAGCAGAAAAGATCATCAATAACCCAAAAATCCCAGAACTAGTCCTTACCGCGACCTTGCCCAAGCGAAAAGGACCGTCCATAACAATATATGACTTAGAAAATGACCTGGCACCAAACGAGTTGGCAGACGAAATCTACCAGAGAAATTTCTTCAACTCTCCACCTAACTCTGACCCCCCAAAACCTGCTCATCCCAAAGTACTCCTACAAATCTAAAGATGCTAGATCCACCAACTGGATTGTGGAATTTACCCCTGTGGCCTGGCAGGCCCTAAAAGGACAGACAAGGATCTTTGTAAACCGGCGCAGCCACCGCTTCCGCGAGCACATGGGTGTGCTCAAATGCTTCCGTTGTTGCAGATATGGCCACACTACACATACTTGCACACAAACGGCACCAATGTGTGGTCGCTGTTCTGAAAAAGGCCATTATTATAACAACTGCCCAAATAAAAGAACATAACCAGTTTGTACAAACTGTAAAGGCCTAAAAATGGACTCTGCACATGCCAAAAGAGACGGCAAATGCCCAGTGTACATTAAGGCTAAGAGTTTATACCAAGAAAGACTCTATTATGGGGACATGCCTTAAGGAGTACAAAACCACTCAGGTTAAGTTCATACAAATAAACGCACAGAGGGCCAGGGCAGTGGCCGATCAGTTACGACTTAAAACTGAAGAGGAGAACGTTGATGTCTTAATTTTGCAAGAACCATATGCCCACATGAAAATGGTCCAGAAGTATCCCCTGAAATAAAAGATCATTCAGGCAGAGAATGAGACTTCCTGGGCAGCCATTGTCATCCGGACTCCAGACATCACAGCTACTAGAATTACACACCTCTGCGCTGCTTGGGCCGCATGTGCTCACATTGTTACCGCCATAGGAGCCCTTTATGTGGTGGCCCTGTACTGCCGCCCAGGTGAGTACATCACCTTCGCCATAAATTACCTTCACACGGCAATCAACACCTTTCCAAACTCGAGAATAATCATCGGCGCAGACGCCAACTGCAGGTCCCCAGTGTGGCACAGTCATACACCTGATCAACCGGGCACAAGGAATGGGCAAAAACTGGAGGAGTTCCTGGCAAATGCACCAATAACGGTATTAAACATCCCACACAACCTGCCGACCTTCTGCAATACGTTGTGGGAGGCAACTGTAGATGTCACCATCAGCAATATTACTGGGTGGTCGGTCCAAGATGCCTGGACCACCTCCAACCACCGTGCCATAACCTTCCAGCTTACCCGCTCACTAACTAGGAACCCAGTACCAAGACAAATACAGCACAGGTATGCTATTCAGAAAGCAAATTGGGACACCTTCCAGACTGAAATCTCAGCTGCCTTACAGGAACATAATGCCGAATTCCAGACTACTAGCAACCCAGAACTCCTTCAGCGGAAGACAACAGCCCTCATCACTCAGGCCTGTGAAGCTGCAATACCTAGGAAACACCCAGTCCCTGGTGCAGTGCCATGGTGGAACCGGGACCTGCAGCACTTTAGAAAGGAGACTCTGATACGACACAGGGCATTTCAAAGGGCCAGAAGATCTTGGCCAGCTGCAGAAGTGAAGGCCTTACAGCAGCAGTACAGAGAAGTGAGAAATGCCTACACCGCACAAATACGTTACTGCAAACAGGAGACTTGGCAGCGATTGGTCACAACTACTGGCAATAACAACCCCTGGGGTGGTCTACAAGATCACCACAAACAAGTTCCCTCGGGGGGGGGAGTTGTCGCTACTACTAGAACTCCACAAGGTGCCATGACTACAAACTGGGAAAGCACCATAAACAATATTCTTGACGTGGGCTTTCGACCACCGGCCGAACCACAGACTGACAATCAGAGGAAAATGTGCCAGGATAACATGACCTACAATAACCAAGCAATGGAACTGCCTTTCACCAGGGAAGAGCTAATTGCCGCAGCATCAACTATCAGAGGAAATAAATGCCCAAGGCCAGACCTGCTAGAACCAGAAATTGTTAAAAAGACAGTGGAACATGCCCCTGACCTGATGCTAAATCTTTACAACAAATGCCTCCATGCAGGAGCCTTTCCAATATCATGGAAGGTCGCCAATGTCAAACTTATCCTAAAAAATCCTTCCAAGTCGCCTATCCTCCCAGACTCTTACAGGCCTATAGCCTTGCTCTCCGTGGTCAGCAAGCTCTTTGAGTGTCTATTACATGCTCGTCTCCAACATCACTACAATACTGCAGGAATAACAACGCCAACCAGTTCGGCTTTCGACAGGGTCATTCTGCCATAAATGCCCATCAGCACCTCCTGGGGAAGGTGGAGAACTGCAACAGAAAATACTTCTTGGCGATCTCTGTGGACTTCGCTGGGGCGTTCGACACACTTTGGTGGCCGAGCGTCCTGGCCAGACTTAGAGCAGCAAATCTTCCCAGCAACCTCTATCAGACCTTACAGAACTACCTATCCAACAGTAGTAGTGAATAGTAGTTATAGTAGTGAATGTGCCCTATCAACCCCTCTCTAGAACATCCACCAGGGCTGCCCACAGGGTTCGGTCCTGGGACCATTCCTATGGAACGTGGTCTTGGACAGCTTCCTCGTCTCGGACCTCAGAGAATGGATGCTCAGATATTTGCCGACGATCTCATTCTCTCTGTCTCAGCAAACTCAAGGGCAAAACTGGAAGAATCTGCGAACCTGGCCTTGGAGCTACTGCAGAACTGGGCAAAACAGAATCACCCGAGAATGTCACCAGAAAAAAAAACCAACTCAGCCTTTCTGAGAGGGAACCTGGACCTACAACGGCTGCCTTAAATTAAGATAAACCAGACAACAATAAAATTCTCCAAACAACTCAGGTATCTAGGATCATCCTAGACCACAACCTATCCTTCAAAGACCACCTACAATACATCTGAACCAAGATTAGGAAATATGCTGCCCTCGTTGCTAGGGTGGCTTGAAGGGACTGGGGCCTTGGCCGGCGTACGCTACATATCTTCTACAAAGCCATATTCATACCATCATTACATATGCCTCTGCCGCACGGTATCACAAGGCTACTACCGTAGTTAACCGACATATCATCAACTTAACCCAAAGATCGATTCTACTATTTACTTCTCGTGCCTGCAGCACAGTGAGCACCCATGCTTTACAGGTCCTGACCGGAGTTCTTCCCCTTGACCTGTAGATTGTGGGCAAAGGATTACTTTACCACCTGGCAAAGGGCACCTCAAGGACTTGTCTTGGACATACAACTGACCCAACAAATAACTGCACTGCTGAAAAGAAGAGGCTCTACGCTCACCTTCTGCAGGTGTGGCAAGAGAGATGGACAAACTCCCACACAGGGGAGATAACCAGAAAGTTTATACCTGACGTCGGCAGGGTCTACCCTAAGTTCCCAACATGGTTCTCCCCTGGACTCCATGCGGCATACCATCTCACCGGACATGGTGCCATCAATGCCAAACTTTTCCTTTTGGGAATTGAAGGCAGTCTGGAGAGCTGGCAACATCTAATGTATGATTTCCATCTTTATGACGACCTCCGCAACATCCTAATAACAAAGATCCTAGAGGATGGGAGCACAACATACTGGATACAAAACAAGAGTACCTGGCTTTCTCCTGCTACGCCCAAGAGCTCTTTGCAAGAAGACGAATGCTCGCTGCAATAGAGCACAACTGAACATACTTAACAAATGACAAGAACTGACTTGACTAAACAGGACAGGACCTGATCCCATGAGTAATATCCCGAATGGGAACACCAATACCACTGAGGACCAACTGCAGCTTGCTGCTGGCCATCTTGGCTCTCAAACCATGCTCCCTTGCATGGTCCTATATTTTCCCCTCTCCTCCGGCAGGGGGAGGGAACGGTCTTTTCCGTACCCTCACCTCCTTGTCACTCCTCTCTTTGCCTGGTGGGCATGGGCCTGCCCCACTGATTATCTGGGATCACCTTCTCTATTGTCCCCATATTTCTGTCTTTTCCCCAACCTTCTGTCTCCCCCACTCTACCTAATACACTAACATATACCCCACATAACTTGAAAAATTTAATGACTAAATTTAATTGCGTTCACACTAAACTCATTTGGCCTTTCTAGTCAGTTTTCTTAATCCCTACCGAGCAAGAAAGGTGGCAGGACCTGCCAGAGTAAATATATCTAAATACTAGTGTACCTGGTCTGCCTCCACGAGGCATAGTGTGGACAATGTTGGGCCCCAGCAGGGATCTAGCGGCTAAATGGCCAGAAGAACAACGATACACAACACAACACTACACTCATACAATATTCATACACTTTTAAATCTCTGGCCTTTACAGGAACTGTTACACCCACAATGAAAGCAACGCAGAGATAGGGGAAACCCCTGGTGCCATTAGACATGAACGCACTATACACTAGCTTTGCGTTATTCGATGCTTATCAAGGGAAAACTATTCCGATTGAAATCTATCATTTACTTTTTGTGTTAATATTAAAAAAACAATTTTTTATTGCACTTCGATAGCACGCTACTTTGTACTAAGTAAGTCTCCTTTTGGTGACAGAAAGAGTTGTTAAATAGTTGGTTAATAATTCTGTAAAGGTCATTTATAAATTTTGTGACGAGAAGTATTTTTTAACCCGACAAGGCTGTACTCAGAAACCCAGTGTTGAGGTGGTGGTGGGGAGGCACCTGCGTGGAGTCTTGCACAGCCCTCACTCTTCTCCCCCAAGACTTTAATTGCTTCTCCAGGAAGAAGTCGGAGTCACTTCTCCCACCCTTGTCATTCACAACAACTGGAAAGACTCAGCTAGACAACTTTTTCATTAGTTCCTCAGTTTTAGGCAAGCCGGGGTTCTAGAAACTTTTTTTCAGTTACCATATAGCTCTCTATTTTTCAATTACCATAAAGCCCGCATTCGTGACTGCAGACCCTTCATCCTGAATGCCCGGCATTCAGTAGTTGACCAATTTATTTATAACTAATTTTTGTTCTTTGTGGCCAATTTTCATGTTGAATTGTTTATTCAATGATTCTTAAAGACTTTAGGAATACCATTGGCAACTGATGCAAGAAAACAAGCTTATACAGTATCAGACAAAAAAAAAAAAAAAAAAAATCAAAGCCAACACTTCCTATTTCACTTGTCCATCCCTCTAACAGTTCATCAGTTTATTCAAACTACCCACCTGGCAAAGGAAGGATGGATGTAACCACCTCTGGCTAAAGCCAGAGGTGGTTGCATCCATCCTTCCTCGATTTCAATTTATGCTCCCTTGTAGTCTGAGTAGGAGGAAGGATTCCATCAGCATTGAGCATACTCAATGCAGTCAAGGTCTTAAACACCTCAATCAGATGCTGCAGTTTGAAAAACTGAAGCCTTTCCTGATAAGAGCACCCTTTTGCTCCCCTTATCAATCTTGTCGCTCTTTACTGCACCCATTCCAACAGCTGCACATCCTTCCTAAAAGCAAGCTTCCAGACCTGTATGCAGTACTCAAAATGTGGTCTAGTCATTGCCTTACATAATGGAATAATCACCACCTCATCCCTGCTGACAAAATTCCTATATATCATTGACAAAACCCCATGAGCTTGTCCTTGCAACCCATCTGCACTGTTCAGGGAAGTTCGTATATGGCTGCACAATTATCCCCCAGGTCTTTTTATTCTTCACTGCCTTGAGTGTGGTATGACTCAGTTTTTCAGTTCTTCCTTCAGTCATTGCAGATTTGCCATTTGTACAAGAGCATTTTTATAGGTACTTTGCCATATGATTTGTCATGGTCAATAAATCCTAAATGCAGGTTCTTGTGATGTTTCTGTGATTCTTCTTATAATTGTTGTCCTATTGCAAATTGATCTAGGCATCCCCTGTTTGGCCTAAAACCTCACTTTTCTTCCTCAAGGTTACATTCATTATTTCAAACCCTCTTCTTGAAAGATTTGAATAATTTTTTTCTGTTATACTGAGAAGTGAAATTCCTTTGTAATTTCTCATTCAACTTTATTTTCCTTTTTATAAGTTGTGGAGTTAATATTCTGCTCCAGTTTTCTAGAACTTGTTCTTTGGAAATTTTTATCTGAATAATGTGATATAACCACTATGACACTTTTATTCTTCTGGCTTTCGGCATTTTAGGTATAATTTCATCTACACATTATCTTTCCTCACTTATTTTCCATGACTTTTTCTATCCGAGCAATATAGATGGTAAGTATCCAAAATTTTCCCCACTCTGCTCCTTTCTTTTTCTTCAGTGATATCTCTTCAGCTCCTTCATTTAGAAAATCATCTTATTAAAATATTTTCTCTTCTATTTTACCATTTTTGATTACTTGAGCTATTTTCCCTCCTAATTGTTTAACTGAATGCCTAAACATTTTTTCAATTTTATGATACAGCAGTCCCTCACCATCAGTGGGGGGAGGTTTTACTCCCAAGAAATGTCGCAAATAACAAGGTTTGGTGCCCATATGAAACCAGGAGTTTCATTCTAAAATATGAAAGAGGAATACTATCCTAGATTTGAGTCTTTTTTATATATATATATTATATTGAAGTATAGTGAAATATGGATCTAAATATGTGTAGTTTCTGATAAAAACAAAAAATTTTTAAATCAAATATATTTTATTGAAATTATCAAAAGTATTCCATTGGTTACTAGTGCCTGGTGTTAAAGAGACTAAAACTTTTGATGGATAATTGTTTCTTTTTCTTTACAAGTTCTTTGTGACTGTTTTTATAAGATGCAAGCAAGTGATCGATGTTTCTCTTAAACTTGATGCTTCACTCCATATTTGGATTGAACAACTATTTTCACAAAGTTATTTGGATAGTGTGAAAATTTCATTTAAAGATTTGATGTTAAATTCTGGTCTAACAGCATCAAACACAGGATCATTTTGGTTCTCACTGGACATTGCAACCATTTCATCCAACTCTTCTATGGTGAGCTCTTCAGCATGAGTCTTAATTAGTTCCTCAATGTCTGCTGTCTCTGTCTTCAGATCCCTCACCTTCTATTACTTTGCATTTGAATTTCTGTTACCACATCATCCATATTGGAGATTTGTCTCTCATTAACCACTTCTGGCCATAATTTCTGCCAACACACATTAATAGTAGATTCCTTTGCCTCTTCAACTGACTCTTTATGTTGATCGGGCATTCAGGAATATTATATAATTTTTCCTACTTTGGCTTACGGATAAGCTTGAATCCTTCTCCATTTTAGTTAACAAGCCAGTGAACGTTCTTCTCACATAATAGGTTTTAAAAGCCACAATCACAACTTGGTCTAGTAGTTGCAAAAGTGATATTGTATTTGGTGGCAAGAATAAAATTTCAGCTGCCAGATGTTAAAACATTAGATTCTCTGGATGTCCTTGAGCATTATCAATTATAAGAACTTTAAATGGCAATGATTTCGAAGTTAAGTAAAGTTTTACCTCATACAGAAAGCAATCTCAGAACCATCCTGTATAAAGAGAAGCTGTTATCCATGCCTTTTGATTTACTTTCCAATAAATTGGGAGCTGTTATTTATTCTTCCCCTTTAATCTGCATGGATACAGTGATTTGTAAACAATAATCGGTTTGATTGGGTTGCCTTGTGTTAACACAAAACAACAGAGTAAGCCTGTCCTTGGCAACCTTAAATCCAGGAACAGATTTTTCATGTTTTTCTAGGTAAGTTCTGGAAGGCATTGTCTTCCAAAACAAGCCACTTTCATCCACATTAGTAGTAGTAATGGAGGCATGTGATGCAAGAAAGCAAGCGTATGAGCTTATGTAGCATCAGCCCAAAAAAAAAAAAAAACAATTTCACATATCCATTCCCTCTAAAAGTTTGTCCAATTCCTCCTTGAATTTATTTAAGCTATCAACTTCACACAATGACAGATGGAAGTTTGTTCCAGCAATTAACCACCTGCTGGCTAAAGGCAAATTTCTGCACATCTAGTCTACAACTGTCTTTCCTCAATCTGAAGTTATGCCCCCTCAGGTTCATAATCTGAGCAAGCGGAAGAAGTCCCATCAGAATTCAGCATGCTCAACCCATTCAAGGCTTTGTACACCTCAGTCAGATCACCATGTAGGTGCCTAGTCTCTAGCTGCTACAGTTTGCAGAACTTAAACCTTTCTTGGTAAGAGGACCCCTTCGTTCCCCTCACCAATCTTGTTGCCCTTCTCTGTACATGCTCAAGCAACTCTACATCTTTCCTAAAATGAGGCCTCCAGACCTGTATGCAGTACTCAAGGCATGGCCTGACCATTGCCTTATACACAGGGATAATCACCTCCTTTTTCCTACTAGCAAAATTCCTGTATATCATTGACAATACCCCATGACCTGCTCTGGCAGCCTGTCTGCATTGCTCAGAAAACTCATATCTGACTGCACAATTACTCCCAGATCTTTTTCATTTTCTACCACCCTAAGTGTAGTACGACACAGTTGGTACATTTCTCTGGGGTTATTTCTACCCATATGCAGTACTCTGCATTTGTCAATGTTAAATGTCAGTTGCCACTTCTCAGCCCATCTGACCAAATTTTTTAGATCCTGTTGCAGTAGCACACTGCCATTATTGTCATTAACAACCCTGCCAAACTTTGTATCATCTGCAAACTTCGACATTAAGCCTGATATACCTTCATCAATATCATTGATAAATATACAAAACAACAGTGGACCCAACACCGTGTGCAGTGTCCCACTCTCTGTCTTCTCCCACTCAACCACCCTTTTATCCATTGTAGTAACTTACCCTTAATACCATACTGCTCCAATTTGTACAGTAGTCTTCCATGTACAACAGTGTCAAAAGCTTTCCTGAAATCCAAGTAAATGATATCAAAATTAAACATTAAACCATTGCTTGGGCAGATATCCTTTATCCACAATTAACTTTTTTAATTTGTCCCGAAAACCTTTTTGCAACCATAAAATCTGCTGATGCAGATTCACCCATGAGCTTCACATTGTGGTGGTTTATGATACGCGAGCTTAACAGAACTTTTTGTTTCTGCATTTGATCTTCAGTCCAAATATTTAATGCCTTTACATTTTTTTTCAATTTTAATGTTGCGTATTATGGTACACTTTTTCTGCAATAGATGCACTCTCAGAAACACTGTTGTATCTTTTCTTCCATTTTTTTAATGGATCAGATATTGGATTCATTGATTTTATAATGTTTGCAACTGAAACTAAGCTCCCTCTCCTTTTGAAAGTTTATCTAACGACTCAATTTTACTCGTTAAAGTCATCACCTTCTTCAGTCTTTTAACAATTCCTTTTTGCTAAAACTCATATGTTCATAGAAAATTAAGCTGTCAAACAGTAAAAACGAGATAGATGCACACTCCTGCTACAAATGCATAATGCAAACTGATAATTTCACACTTGATCAACATTAGGTGTGTTCACATTTGGTCGTGACTATAGGCCACAGCACATTAACATTGACATTTTAAGCTTATAGAATGCAACTGTGGATAAGTTAAACTGCGAATAAAAAATCTGCAAATAGTGAGGAGTGGCTGTACTTGTCCTTTCCAAAATCTTTCCAAGATTTTTATTTAATCTCTTTCACACATATCTTAGCCATTATATGCTTTTCTGTACATTCCAATAATTACTAGTTAGAGGGGAAAACAAATCTTTTATTTTTCCCTCTTACTGCCTCTTTAACTTCTTGGATTTACCATGACATTCTGGATATTCATGCCTGTACACAGCCTTATCCACACATTTCTTTTTGCAGCTTCCACCTTTCCAAGTTCACTCAAAATTTGCCATCATTTACCTTAATGTTATCATCAGAAATGTTTTATAATTTTTGGATAAGATTTCTTTCCATACTTAATATTGTTGGCAATTCTGAAAGTTTTTAAATTTTTGTCTGTACTGCCAGTAATAAAAAAAAAAATAGTGATTTAATAGTGCAATTTAATTGGTTAGTTAAAAAGCTTAGAAACATACATCATGGCAATATCCTTAATATTTTTAATTGTACCCAGGCCAGATATTCATCTGATCAGTGGTCATGAAGATAGTCCTGACATGGAACTTGATGATGTTAGACTCCATCCAAATATTGAAAAGATATTAGCAGATGAACAATGGGTTGATGATGCAACGTATGTATCTTGTGTAACTTTATAGCATGATTTTGAAGTAATAATTTATTATATAAAAAATATTCTTCATGTTACTGATAAATGAGTTATATTTACTGTTTGTTTTATAATTAAGTGATTTTTTTTATTATGTTTTCCCACAATTAATGCTTAGATATGAACTTTCATCCAGCAAGTGAAGGAAAATAAGTTGTCAGTGGATAGGTGTGTGTGTTTCCTAACAAATCGAGAAAAAAAAAAAAAAAGAGGAGGAGGGGAGTATTGTCAATAAAGCCTATATTGTCAATAAAGTCATGCTTAACATCTCTTATAGTGACATTTCTATGTCAATGAGTAATAAACAGAAGAAAAGATCATTAAAAAAAAAGAAAATGTAGTCCCTGAAATATATGAAATTTATTAGTTTAACACCATTTAGAGGTTATCAATTCCTGCTATCAGCACAAGTACTAAAATGAAATAGTTGGCCACATTTATTGATTTTTATTGAATCCTTTCATCAAGCCAAAAATGGAGTAAATAATACATACTATATGAGGTTGTTGGATCTTTCGTATCAAACAATACTGAACTAAAATTTATATATATATATATATTGTATGCGCCGACCAGGGTGGGTAAAGTGCCTGCCTGGCAACCCAAAGGTCGCAGGTTTGAATTCCGCCTCGGGCTTGGATCAGAGTAAATGCAAAAACTTTGGGAGGTGCATTATGGCCACAGAAGTCGATGTGCCAACAACTAACAAAATATATATATATATATTGTATGTGTTATTTAGTATATACCATATAAATTGATGTCTTCTTTTTTTTTTTTTTAATTCAAACTAAATTTATTCTTTCAAGAATTTTCAACACATTAATAAGCATTACATTACAGGATCTATGAGGGGTGATCAAAAGTTTGGGGAATGAACTATTATTTGGGAAGTGGTGAGCTTGCCAGCTATCTCTGATTCCAATGCTTTTGTGACTTTTGGAAACATTCCTGATTAGTTTCTTTTAGAATTAGTAATAGTTCCCGTGTTACATTCTGAAATTTTCCTCAGTCATTGCAAGTCTGTCTTACTAAATCCAGTAAATATGGTAGACCACAGTGATGGGGTGCTTTGTGAGAAATTCTTGATTTAAGGTGTCATGTTTACAGGAGGCATTGTCATGATGCAATTTCCAATTCCCTGAAGTTCACTTTTCTGGCCATTTTCTCTGAACAGCACTGTGCAATCACTGTAGAGCCATTTATAGTGTCCCTGGTTCACTGTGTGACTATGCAAAAAAAATTCATAATGAACAGTGCCCCATGAATCAAAAAATAAAGTAAGCGGAGTCTTTACCTTTGATCAAGACTGGCTTGATTTTATGGGCCATACATATGGATCACAGCAATACACAAAGCAGGTCAGCAGCAGCCCATTGGTGAGGATCATGATGCGTGAGAATATGCCACTCTGTGATCATCATTGAGGATAAGGCACAAACTTGCTTGAAATATGTCACATTCCCAAATCATGTATTAAAATTGACTTGCCCGATAAAAATACCAGTTTAACTAGCAACTTCATGGATAGTTAAACATAGGTCATTCCTGATCAAATCATGGACACAAGCGATTAAATCATTGGTTTTTTATGTTGAAGAATGGTCAGAGCAAGTATGATCTTTGATGGATAAGTGGCCCTCTTTAACATGTTCACTACTGCTTATATTTGTGAGTGTCCTTTATTTGTGCCTTGGAATTGCTTCTCTGGGATTTAAGGAGGAACTGGACAGGCATTTGGAGGGAATGGTGTGTTTTTTTTTTTTTTTTACAAGTAGGCAATGCTTTTTAGTAAATGAATTTCATCTATGAAGATCACCCCATATAATGCTGACATCTGTTTGTAACATTCTAACATCAACAGATGCATTTGAATAAGATTCAGAATTTGTATCACTTGAATAGAATTCTATTTCAGTATCAGCTGACATATTATAAACAGCTGATTGAATATCATCAGCTTCAACATACTGTCCAACCCCTTTCCTTTTCAGTCCTGATAGCCCAGGCTGTGGATCTATTATAACAATCCTTTAGGGTAAAATTTTATAGGAAAACACTTTTTACATAAAGTTTTATCAGTAGACATGCACTAAGGATGATGTTTTGTTTTTCACAAAATAAAGAATTAAAATTCAGCAAGCATAATCTTCAAAAAAGTTTACATTTTCTTCTTGTGGAAAATGCTAAACTAGATAAAATAACTTCAACATAAGCAAAGAACATATGAAATTTGTGAACCAAGTATACAGCTTTTATAGCACTCTCTAGACAGTGCGATAAATGCTAAGCAAAATCCTAGCCGTAATGCAATAGCCCATGGTTCAATCAGTGCACTGATTTTGCTGAGTCATTCATTTCATCTGCTTTTCTCTTCTACGGCACTCATTTATTGACTGCAATTCAATGGATGCATATTTTCTTTAAAGCATAAAAATTTCAGTTTATTTGAATTCAAGTTTGCATTTTGACAGCAAATATGTTAAACTTTGTGAACTACTGAAAAGTCTTTGAAAGATGCATATCTCTTATCTGAAAGCTGTTTTTAACATTTCATGGGTTTCTTTTGCAGTTTTCACTAATTTGAAACAAAATTTGATGCAACTTTGCTGCTCAGTAAAAAGAAGGTTAATATGAAACAAAACACCTTTTATTCAGCATGTGCTAATTCAGACATTGCAGATAAGTGGGCGATTCATGTGGTATCATTTCTAGATGAGTCACTGAACTTTCTGTGACAAGTCACACCTTACTTTGATGCCACAAGTTCAAGATAAAGTCAGTCTCTGTTTTGATTACCTCATATACTAGTCCCTCAATTACATGCAACTTTACTCATAGTTAGTACAACAGGTAGAAATTAGTGCTAACTGCAATTAATATATACTAAATCTTTAACATATATATGGCAATATCATTATCAGAGGTTAATGCTTACAAGATTACCTTAGAATAAATTTGTTATTTAAATTAAATGTTTTTGTGGAACAGTTTTGCCCAATTTTGTGTACTTTTTCTAACTGAATTGCTGAAGTTAAACATAAGGCACCTGAGTTGGATGGGATCAATCCAGTTATATTAAAGGAGGCAGCAAGCCCTTAGCCATGATTATGAGGACATCCCCACGGACTGAAGATATGCAAATCTATCCCCAATTCACAAAGGGAGATCGAAAGGTGACACAAGTAATTACAGACCTGTTAGTTTAACTTCTGTTACAGGGAAAATAATGGAGTCACTGATTAAAGCACTGCAGGATCATCTAGATAAGACTGCAGTTGTAGTTCAGACACAGCCTGAACTACAATTTTCCTGACTAATTTGATTGAATACTATGATGTGGTCACAAAGGAACTGAATGCAAATAATAATTTTGATATCATATACTTGGATTTTAGGAAAGCTTTTGATACTAATTCATAATAACTGCAATAATGCTACACTAGCCATAAAACTGATACTTTATTAAAATAAAAGTGGTATAGTGAAAACTGGATTAAAATTAAACTGGTAATAAAATAAAATACACTATTTATACAATAAAATCATAAAAATAAAGCATATAAAATGAAATAAAACACAATATAAATCACAGAATAAAAGTGAAAATAACTGTAGCTTTTAAAGGCATCCACCTCCTTTATCAACAGTAATACTTAACGTGCTATAATACATCCTTAAATATCTGCAGGATCACGGTTCACAGCATGTGTTTTCGCAGGAACAAGGGCAGTATCTTCCATACATTGGAACCGGACATGGCTCGGGAGAGTGCCAGGCAGAACCGTTCATCCTGTCCAAGAATCACAGTTTCAAAGAGGGGATGAATACGGATTCCACTGTCTGTATTAATAGTGTTACGTTCAGAAGAGCAAATCTGCAAACTCTCAAGCCATTTGCAGTTCCAAAATCTATGCTAACGGTCAATAACAACAGCTTTGTCTATAGAGATTTGGTGGTTCTTCTCCCAGAAATGTTTGGCCACAGCAGATTTTCCATAATCTGCTGTCTTTATCGCATTAATATGTTTCCCCATACAGGGTGTCTCAAAAATATTGGTACAAACGTTTAGGGGAGGTAGGTAACATCTAAAGGAATGTGAAACGCTTAGGAACCCATAACCGGAAACGTCACTGTAAGTCGGTAGACAGCGCTGTTCATCAGTTCGTGAGAGGGAAAATTTCAATGTTTTGTTCACGGATGAGGCTTATTTCACTCGAGAAGACTTATTCAATCAGCACAATCCTCATGTGTGGGCTCACGACAAGCGACACGGTGTGCGCCCCCATGCGGCACAACATCGCTTCGCAATAAATGTGTAGGTAGGTATGGTCGGTGACTGCTTAGTAGACCCATACCTGTTACCATCCTGCATGAACTCCACTAAATATCGGATCTTTCTTGAACAAGTTCTACCAGGGTTACTTGACAATGTTCCAGCAAATGTGAGATGCAACATTTGGTTTCAACATGACGGGGCACCTGCCCATTATGGAAGGTGTGTTCGTGACCATTTGAACAGGTGTTTTGGGCGTCGATGTATTGGCCATGGCGGACCCGTTGCCTGGCTCCCATGCTCACCTGATTTATCGAGCCTTGATTTCTTTCTGTGGGGGGGCCTCAAATCTATCGTGTATGAATCGCCTGTGGAGACTGAAATGGATCTCGTGGCGAGACTCATCTGCGCTGCTGCTGCTACTTTCAAAGAAACTCCAGGTGTGTTCGACCGTGTCCGTCAATTCATGCTGCGTCAGTGTGATGCATGCATCGCGTGTCATGGTGGAACCTTAGAGCATCTGTTGTAACATCATGAAATGCATCCATCTCGTACTTCATTGTTAATATTATGTCAAATAAATGTTTGCCACTAATTACTGTCTTTTGTCATTTCTGCTTCTTGTGCCTCTGCTACTACTTTCCCATGACGTTTCCGGTTATGGGTTCCTTTGCGATTCACATTCCTTTAGATGTTACCTACCTCCCCTAAACGTTTGTACGAATATTTTTGAGACACCCTGTATAATCTTTGAAATGGCATTTTGTGGTAACGCATACTGTGAACCATGATCCTGCACATATTTAAGGATGTACTATAGCATGTTAAGTATTGCTGTTGATAAAGGAGGTGGATGCCTTTGAAGGCTACGGTTGTTTTTATCACTTTTATTCCGTGATTTATATTGTGTTTTATTTCATTTTATATGCTTTATTTTTATGGTTAAATTGTATAAATAGTTTATTTTATTTTATTTTAATTTTTTTAATTTTAATCTGGTTTTCACCATACCATTTTTTATTTTAATAAAGTATCAATTTTACAGTTGGTGTAGTATTATTGCAGTTGTTATGAATTTGAACATTCCAAACCCAAGAGGCCTGTTCAAAGAAATAGCTTTTGATACTGTTGCACGTGGAAGACTACTGTACAAGTTGGAGCAGTATGGCATTAAGAGCAAGTTGCTACAATGGATAAAAGGATGGTTGAGTGGGGAAGACAGAGAGTGGTAATCAGTGGACACTGCTCTTTGTGGACTAATGATATTAGTGGAGTCCATGTTGGGCCCATTGTTGTTTTCTGTATTTAACAATAACAATGATATTGATAAAGGTATATCAGGCTTAATGTCCAAGTTTGCAGACGATATGAAGGTTGGTAGGGTTGTAATGACAGTAAGGACGGTACGTACTGCAACAGGATCTAGAAAAGTTTAGCAGATGGGCTGAGAGGTGGCAACTGAAGTTTAACATTGACAAATACAAAATACGGCATATGGGTAGCAGTAACCCCAGAGTAACATACCAACTGTGTGGTACTACACTCAGGGTAGTGGAGAATGAAAAAGACCTGGGGGTAATTGTGCAGACAGGCTGCAAGAGTAGCTCATGGAGTCTTGTTTTTTTTTGCTGATACTATATAAGCTTGCTTTCTTGCATCATACAAGGGAGTATCAAAAAGTGCATACCCTTACCTAGAAATAATTGCCTGGTGAAACTTCACAGGAACTTTAATCCTTTTCTGTGTACTAATAAATTCAAGGATGAACTAGACAAACTTTTGGAGTGAATGGATGGGTGAAACAGGAAGGGGTTTTTTTTTTTTTTTTTTTTTTTGCTGATGCTATATAAGCTTGCTTTCTTGCATCATACAAGGGGGTATCAAAAAGTGCGTACCCTTACCTAGAAATAATTGCCTGGTGAAACTTCACAGGAACTTTAATCCTTTTCTGTTTACTCCCCATGTATAGTAACACATTTCTCCCATCTATGGATCAGTTGTTTGATGCCTCGATCATAGAAGTCCACACATTTTTTTCCTGAAACCACAGTTTCACTTCATTGATGACTTTCTGAGATGAATCAAAGCGGTGTGCTTTCACTGCTTTGACATGTCTTTAGTCTCTCTCTGGTACACCCAGCATTCATCATTTGTTACCAACCGATCAAAAAAGTTGTCAACATTGCTTCTGCAAAGCCATCAGCAATCTTGGAACCCATCATGTAGAGACCTTAGACATGTGCAGATGGTCGTGTAAAATGCTGTGAACAGACCCATAACTAATTCCCACTGCATTTGTGATGAAATTAATTGTCACACGTCTGTCACTGAGCACCAACTACTCAATCTTTGCATCTCACTGTGTGTGGATGTTGATGGCCTTCCTTCTCTTGTCTCGTCAAAGACACTTGTACGACCACACTGGAACTCCCATTTCCAATTTTTTACAATGTCATAGGATAGAAAATTCTGTCCACACACAAAGCTTTCATTTCCTGAGCTTTTTTTGCCCTGCAAATTCAGGAACTTGATTACTGCTCGAACCTCCACTTTGTCAACCATAGCATCCTTCCTCAGATTGCGGGCTCCACCTCTGGTGTACGATCACCTACGGGGAATGAAATTTCACATGTTAGTTACTGAATATATAGACAACTTATATTAAAACGGCATCTTCCTACTGACGTTTTATCTAGGTCAGGGTATGAACGTTTATGCCTCTGCTAATTTGCTAATTTTATATCTGTTTCTACTGACATATTTATGTGCATTTTTATATTAGATCCAATATTAAAGTTATGGATTTAAGTCTGTTGTTCAGTGACCACATCAAATGAGTGACTCTTTATTGCTATATTCCCAAACTAAATAAACTTTATGCCAAAATATAAAAATTAAGTGATTAATAGAAACAACTGGTAGAAATTAAATAATAATAGTTTTTTTTTAAAAAAGTTGTTATTACAGGGGGTCCTTGTTATTCAATGATAATTGGTTCCAGAAAATTCCACTTAAAACAGAGACCAAATTTTTGTAATGTGTATTTGTACATTGTAAAAAATGGATTGAAGGAACTGAAAAATGAGACTATTTTATTATACATTTTTTATTATATGTTGATCAATGTAAGGTTAAGTAAAGTTCATTGAAGTTATACTATTTTTCAGTTTTACAAATAAAGAGTGAATCCAGAGTTCAGAGTTATGTGGGTTTTTTTTTTTTTTTTTTTTTTTGCCAAATTTTTTCTGATAAAATTGTGTCATAATATTTAGTTATGTCCTTAACTTTTGCTGTAAAATCATGAAGAGGCTCACTCTCACAAAATATTCAAGTGTTTGGTCAACTTTCTCAAGGGCTTCCTTTAATTCTTTAATTTTCAAATCCTCATAACTGTGGGGACTCACAAATATACTCAGATACCGGGGACACCATATTTAATTTTGAGGCGATGTCAAACTTAGTGTAGTACAACCACTAAGGAGGACCTAGACAAATAGACTAAGATTTAATCCTTTCATCAAGATAATTTATTTACATACTTTAAGCCGACCGGGCTAGCCGAGTGGGTAAAAGTACCTGCCTGGCAACCCAAAGGTCGCGGGTTCGATTCCCGCCTCGGGCTTGGATCAAAGTACTGCAAAAACCTTGGGAGGTGCAATATGGCCACAGAAGCCGATGCGCCAACAACTACCAAATCAAAAAAAAAAAAAAAAACATACTTTAATCAGGATAATTCATTTGCAACTTTGTCAGGGATATGATGTGTTATGCATTTGATTCTTTCTTTCTTTCTTAGTTGTAGTTACTGCATTTTATGTCAGTTGTAAATGGGGTTGCATATGATGATAGGATTGGCATGGATCTTTTTTTTTTTTTTTTTTTTATGAAAACCCCAAACACGAAAGGTATCAAAACCTATAGTACTTAGTACCGTGCATGGGTTGAAGGAGAAGTATGGGGAGAGGGGGATGCCGGAAACTTTGCTCTAGAGACTAAACATGGGTTTCACCACTTCAAGCCTCCAATAAGCAAAGTGGTGGTATTTCACCGGTTGATGAAAGTCATCTACCACCTTATAGGACACAGATAGGATCTGTGTCCTATAATTCAATCTAGTATCAGATACAGCTAGTATGCTTAAAAAATTTCACTATGATAAGTGTTTTTATTGTATTTTGAAATATATTTGATTGTGTTATTAACACTGTAAAAATTCTGCTGAAATAAAGATATTTTCAAATGAAATAAAAATTTTAATGTGATTATTTTTGTTAATATTTCAAGAAATTAAGTATTCTGTATAAAATTAATTTTCTTACATTTTTCATTTTAGAGGCCTTATTCCTCATTGCCTGGCAATTTTAAAAAAGTGTCACCATCTTACTGAAAGACTTGTAGCAATGACTATGAGTAATGTATCCCAGCATTCCCAGAAACAACTGGGAGAAATTATTGATGTTGCTAAAAAAATAAGTCCTCGTGTTGATGATGTTGTCAGATCAATGTATCCTCCATTAGATCCAAGACTGTTGGAAGCACGGTTAGTTTTTTATTATTATCTAAACAAAAAAAAAATTTTTTAATTCTGATTGAATTTTTGAGAAGCGTACATATTATTGTCCTAGTTTTTGTCCTATTATATGTATAGACAAGGTGTTGCAATAAAGTTATAAAGTTCCCTGACTAGTGAAATAAAAAAAACACATGGTTGAAGGAGGTTAAAAATATATTTTTTTTTTATTCAAAGTAATCACCACCTGATTGAATGCACTTATTAAACCAATCAAAAAGTTTCTGTTTAGGCAGATACATTTTTCTTTGTCTTCAGCACTGTGCAATCTCTTTCCTTTGAGGAGAGTTTTTACCTTGGGAAAAAGGAAGAAGTCTGCTGATGCTAGATCAGGAGAGTAGGGTGGATGGTTTATCTATACAGTGCCATGTTTTGTCAGAAATGTCTTCACAACAAGGTTGGGGCATTGTCGTGCAACAAGAACCAGTTGCCTTTCTCTTGAAATTGCAGCCTCACCCAGGAAATATACATCCATAGTCTTTGAAACTAAAGTCCACCATATGCTCTGATATTCTGTCTCTGGATCTTACTGAAACACCCAACACTCATTTCTAGTGACAATACAGTCAAGGAAATTATGATTGTCCTAACAAGTATGAGTGAAGACACTCTTTGTTGCTTCAGCTCATCCATGAGGCTGTGCAGCACAAATTTTGCACAGACCTTCCTTTTCCCTAAATCTTGATGTAAAATTTGAGTCTCCTTATTCATATCCAACATATCAGCCATCATTCTGAGGGTCAAACAGTGATCTCTTGCCACATTTCCTGAATTTTGAAAATCTGTCTCTCATTTTGAGAGAACCATTTCTTGGGTCATCACAACCATCCTCATGTCTGTCTTTGAACTGCTTATACCATTCAAATACACTGATATGACTTAATGTCTGTTCGAGGAAGTTTGAAGTACAACATACCACTTCTATTTATTTTCAGATTCATCGAAAATGACCACATGACTACTAGGAAAACAAAATTGAGAGTTTGGTTTTTTTTTTTTTTTTTTTTTAGGAGCATTAGCAGCTAAGGCCATATTGCTCTGGGGATATGCGGTGGTCATTCCCTAACCTTTCCGCATCCTCCGTATTTGGTGGTCACGGGCTCGAACCCCTGTCTAATCAAGAAGCATGTACTACGCACTGCTGCTCCTGCCCACCTGGCTACGGAGGCACCAACATTGAGAGTAGGAGTGTGTTATAGGCCTAATGACTGTGATGAGCATACCAAACAGCTATACAGAGAAATAGTGGTCCAGAAAGTTAGAATATCTCATAATGGAGAATTTTAACCTTCCAGATGTTAACTGGCATTTGTGGATTGGTCACTCACACACTAGCAAATTTTTTGTGATTTCTTGGATGACTGTTTTCTACAGCAGTGTGTTAGAGAGGCAAGAAGAAACAATAGTCTTAATCTGGTTATCAGTAGTGATTCTACATGCATTAAGAATCTGCATGTAAAAGACCCACTGGGTGGCAGTGATTACAGTGTACTAATGTGTAATTTAATTAAAGACATAACTACTGTCAAGGGTAAAGGGAAAGGCTTTTGCTATCATAAGGTTGAATAACGAAGTTGCATTCTAGTAGGGTTTTCACAATTATCATGTAGTATTTAACTACTTATACACATTTATTTTGACAGTTGGAATGTTCTTAGTTCTAATAGTCAGCTGATTGTTTGCCTATGCTACAGCATAGCTTAAATACTTAACATTTTATCTGGCTATAATTTATTCATTAGGGATAAGCCTGCATTGCATGAGCCAACATGAAAATATGTTTAAGAAAATTCAAAAATCATTAATATATCGGACATTAGCTAGACATTGAGAGAGGAAGAGGGATAATAGCATCACCTCACTGAAGATAAAAAAGAAAAATAAAATAGTGCAAAACTAATTGAATAATTCATATGTATATATATATTCCATTTTTATATATATATATATATAAATGGGACATGGAAACAAATGCAAAACTACCCTGTAAAGAAAGCATATCCCAAGTAATCCTATGATGAGCAAGCTAGAGATGTCTGAAAGATCTGGCAGCGACGAAATCATTGCAGCACAGCAGAATGCTGATGGTGATGTCGGGCCCGGCAGGGAAAGTGTCAGGGCTTCCCAGGTTGTCAACTTGCAAAATATTTCTGATTTTCTGATAATATTGGTCAATGTAACTCTTGCACATACCTTAAGAGTTCTTATCTGTTACCCCAACTGGACGTATTATCTAGATGTTCTGGGGGAAAAGACGTTTCACGTGAGCAGGTAGCTAATATCAGGGAAGAGAGCCTAAATAACTTCAAGGGTTGTGTTAGGGTTGTTAAATATACAAGAACAGTAAATCTTAATTGTTTATACAGTAATGTTAGAAGTGTCGTCAATAAAATGAGCGAATTCGAACTGCTGGTTAAAACAAGTAACGCGGACATAATAGGGCTTACGGAGACGTGGTGCCACCCGGAAATTGGGGATGATGAGTTTCAGTACGGCTTGTATAATGTATTTAGGAAGGATAGAGTAGATAGAAGGGGTGGTGGGGTAATGCTTCTTATCAGAAGCAGCCTGAGTGCGACGATAGCTTTCCCAGATTCAGACATTTCACATGCTAGTATAGAGTCTGTATGGTGTGAGATAGTTGGAAACAAAGGTACAATGCGAGTAGGCGTAATCTACAGACCAGGTGATTGTGAAGACTATGACAAAAGCCTCTACATGCAAATGGAATGGGCAAGTAAGCGTCAATGCCTTATTATGGGTGATTTCAATTTGCCTCTAATTGATTGGAGTAAATGGGAAGGAAACTCGACATGGGGAACAAAATTTTTAAATCAACTAGATGACTGTTATTTGTATCAACATGTCAGGGAAAGTACTAGAGAAAAGAATATCCTAGACCTCATCATCACACATGAATCAGATGACATAACAGGGCTGACAGTAGAGGAACCAGTAGCAGGAAGTGATCACGGAGTTCTACGGTGGATGATGACGAGAGAGGTAGCAGAAGTAAAAGGCAAAGGAATGGGGTTTAATTTCAGAAAAGGAAATTACGATGCCTTAAGGTACTACATGGCCTCTATTAACTGGGTAGATATCGCGCAGAGAATGAATACAATTGAACTGTGGTACGCTTTTAAAACATTAATCACAGATGCCTTGAATGCGTATATACCATTAAAAAAATACTCCACGAGAAGGGTTCCAAGTTGGATGAATAGTGAAGTTGCCACATTACTTGAGCAGAAAAAGGTGGCATGGAAACGTTACAGAGCAATAAAAAGTACTGAAGCATATAACAGCTACAAGGTGGTGTGTAATAGAGCCACAGAAAAGGTTCGACAGGCAAAGGCAGTTTATGAGAAATCACTAGCAAACAGAGCAAAGAGGGGGGATAAGGAATTCTTCACATATATAAATGCCAAGAAGAGCAGGACAAACCAGATCGGACCTTTACGTAAGGGAAAGGGGATAGTAATAAATACACCAGCTGCCGTTGCAGATGAACTCAACAGTTATTTTGCATCGATATTTACAAATGAAAAGCCTTTTGTGGCAATGGGAAATTGTGGGAGCAAAGTTAAAAAATATGTAATTAATGATATTGAAATTTCGCCAGATTATTTAATGAAAAAACTTTCAAGCCTACAGACTAGTAAGGCTCCTGGAGTTGATGGAATATACCCTATAATCTTGAGAGAGGCGGCAAGCGAGTGCATTGAACCACTGAGGCTGGTTATGCGAGCATCACTAGACTCTGGGGAGATTCCCTTGGATTGGAAAAGTGCAAATGTATCTCCCATACATAAGGGTGGCTCTAAAAGTGAAGTGGGAAATTATCGACCTGTCAGTCTGACTTCAGTAGTAGGGAAAATCATGGAGGCATTGATCAAGGGTGGAATTCAGGATCATTTGGATAGAATTGAAATTCTCAAGGATACTCAGCATGGTTTTGTAAAGGGAAAATCATGTTTAACAAATCTGGTTCGCTATTTCGAAAGGGTCACTCACGAGCTGGATTTAGGGAATAATTTCGACATTGTTTATTTAGATTTCAGCAAAGCTTTTGACTCAGTCCCACATGAGCGGTTGCTTTATAAGCTGGAACAGGTCGGAATCACTGGGAAAATCCTTAGATGGATAGAAGGATGGCTTCAGGGCAGGAGGCAGAGGGTTGTGATAAATGGCTATTCCTCAGATTGGGTTGATGTAAGAAGTGGGGTTCCCCAAGGATCAGTATTAGGACCACTGTTGTTTTTAATTTTCATAAACGACATTGATGAAGGGATAGAGGGCGTGATGTCTAAATTTGCAGATGATGTTAAAATTGGTAGAGTAGTTAATGATCACTGTCAAGCTGAGCTTCTTCAGAGAGACCTAGATAGACTTCAAGAATGGTCAGAAAAATGGCAGCTGTGTTTTAATCCAACAAAGTGTAAGGTATTACACCTGGGAAACAGTAATCCCAAAATAACTTATTCACTTGGTGGAGTTCAACTAAACCCAGTACTGGAGGAAAGGGACTTGGGTGTTACGATACGGTCAGACATGAAATTCTCTGAGCATTGTAAACAGGTTGCAAGGAAGGCCCATGGTGTCCTATCGATGATCTATCGAACTTTTGCAAGTAGAGATAGGGACGTGATAATCCCATTATATAAGGCCTATGTTAGACCACACTTGGAATACTGTGTTCAAGTATGGAGACCGCACCTAAAGAAAGACATCGAGCTTCTTGAAAGGGTGCAAAGAAGGGTAACTCGCCTGGTGAGATCGGCAAAAGGGCGTCCTTATGAAGAAAGACTTCGAATATGTGGGTTGCAGAGTTTGGAAACTAGACACCTTAGAGGAGATTTGATTGAGGTGTTTAAGGCTCTGAGAGGCATCAGTAAACTGAATGAGGACAAAATTTTCAAGATTATAAATGATGCTAGAACTAGGGGACATAAATTCAAGTTACGCGGGGAAATGTTTAGATTGGACTGCAGGAAGTTTTATTTTAGCCAGCGAGTTATAAATTACTGGAATAAGTTGCCTTCATGGGTGGTAGAGGCCGACAGTTTGGGGAAATTCAAAGGTCATCTGGATAGTACTTTCGGGTAAGGGAAGCGCATAGGATGATAGGATTAATTTCCTTTTTATTTAATTTTTAATTTCATTTTATTATTTTTATTTCTTTATTAATTATTATTATTTATTTATTTAATTTTTGTTTTTATCATTGTTTTGTTCGGATTTTTTTTTTTTTTTTTTTTTTTTTTTTTGGCTGGTGCAGCATAAGCCATAGGCTTTCTTGCACCATACGGCCGTTACTAATACTAATACTAATACTAAAAATCCATGTTGTGGAATCGGGACAAGGAACTTACGAACAATGCTGAAATGTGGAAAGCTGGAGAGTGACAAAAGAGAAATGCACAGGAATAGTACTGATGTGCTTGGAGTGGCGGAGATAAGATGGAGTGAAGTAGGCAAATTT
The DNA here is from genome assembly GCF_048544385.1 of Mastigoproctus giganteus. NCBI lineage: Eukaryota > Metazoa > Arthropoda > Arachnida > Uropygi > Thelyphonidae > Mastigoproctus > Mastigoproctus giganteus. The sequence goes on along the minus strand of NC_143576.1, from coordinate 225,573,855 downwards.
GTAAGTGGAGACTATAAAGTTGTGCATTCTGGAAGTAGTGGTGGTTGGGGGGGGTGGCAATAATTATGACAAGAAGATTCATGAGAGCACTAGTTATTTTTGTTATTTTGGTTTTTTTTTTTTTTTTTAGGAGCATTAGCAACTAAGGCCATATTGCTCCAATGATATGCGGTGGTCATTCCCTGACCTTTTCGCATCCTCCGTATTTGGTGGGTACGGCCTGGAACCCCGGTCTAATCAAGAAGCATGTGCTACGCACTGCTGCTCCTGCCCACCTGGCTACGGAGGTGCCGAGAACACTAGTAGATGTGGAATCATTGATTCCACATCTACCAGATTTGTGGCAAATCCGGTTGACATGGTAATTATGCCAACCTCAAATAGTGCTGATGAATTAGTTGAGGATACATATGAACAGTTGGAGGAATTAATATGGTAAATCAGATCAAGAGACAATGTGATAATTATGGGGGATTGGAATCCTGTGATTGGAGAGAGAGAGAAGGGAAGAAAGCACTGTGGAGAACTTTGGTCTGGGTGTGAGAAACACAAGAGGTCAACGCTTACTGGAGATTTGTACAGAAGAAAGTCTAATGGTAGAAATACGTGGTTTAAGGCACCACTCCGCAGAAGATATACATGGAAGAATCTGGCAACTCACGAAGGTACCAAATTGATTACATCTTAGTTAAACAGAGATACCATAATCAAGTGAAGAAAGCAATGTCCTCTCCAGGAGTGGACGGAGATTCAGACCACTCACTCGTGAAGATGAATATGGAACTAAAATTGAAGTGCCTGAATAAAAGGAAATTATTCATGGGATGGAATGTTGAGAAATTTAGACAGCAGAGTATAAAAAATGTGTTTCAAGATCTGACCAATATTATCACTGCTGAGAAGACTACGAACTATCTGGAGAAAAATTGGTCTTTAATCAAGGAGATGGTTTGTAAAGCTGCATCAGTGGCTGTGACTAAGAGTGAAAAAATTAGGAGGAAGCCTTGGATGACAGATATTTTACTGCAGAAAATGGATGAGGAGGGGACTGAAAGGCCAAAAAGATGATATCATATATTGAAGAATTAAATTGATAGGAAGACTAAAGAACAGTGGTGGGCAGAGAACTGTCAAGAGATTGAAACACTCAAACAACAAGGTTGGGTGGACTTGGCGCATAGAAAAATCATAGAGTTAATGAGAAAGAGTAGCAGAATCCAAATGAGAGCAATGTGAGATGAAATGGAAATGAGTACTGAACTTCGAAGAACAAAAGGAAAGATGGGAGAGGTATATTGAAGAACTTTATGATGATCCAAGCATGTGCACATGGAGGAATATGGCACTAGAAGAACAAGAAAACATGGAGGAGGAAATATCTAAAGATGAATTCAACACAGCCTTAAAGTCCCTTAGCAATAACAAAGCACCAGGAATCGACAACATACCTGCAGAGCTTTTAAAATACAGTGGAGAAAATCTGAAGAAAGCCTTATTTGAACTGATGAAGATGATATACAGGGATGAGCGTTGGCCAGATGAATTCTGCACATCAATCATAATCCCCATACCCAAGAAGATGACACCAACAGTATGCCACAACTACAGAACTGTCTTATTACCCATGCATCCAAGATTCTGCTGAAAGTTATCAAAGTTCATATGGAGAGTCATATTGAACAATTTCTGGATGACTCACAGTGCGGTTTTTGCAGAGGCAGGTCAACGAGAGATGCTATTGGAATGTTGAGAGTGTTAGGAGAGAAAATGTATAACATGGAAAGAAACTTCTGTGTGTTTTTTGGATTACGAGAAGGCATTTGATAGGGTAATCTGGAGAGGACTGTTCCCATTGCTTGAGAAAATCGGATGCAAAAAGATTATTGAACTGATCTATGACTTATACAGAAGACAAAATACGGTGATAAGATGAGGGGAGAACTGACAGAAAAAGCTAAAGTTAAAAAGGGAGTAAGACAGGGATGCTTGCTTTCACCTGGTTTGTTCGCTGCTTTTGCTGAAGTGATAATTAAGGAGGCACTTGGGAATAAGTAGTGGGGGGTTAAAATAGGTGATAAGTATGTATGGGCTATTAAGTTTGCAGACAATCAGTCCATACTATCAAGTTGCCCTGCTATGCTGCAAAAAAATTATCAAAAGACTAAATAAGAAAGCACTGAAGTATGCAATGAAGGTAAACGTATGGTTAAGTGGAAGAAGACAGAGTTGTTATCAATGGGCACTGTTCTTTGTGGACTAATGTTATTAATGGAGTTCCCCAGGGTTCAGTTCAATGCTGAGCCCATTGTTGATTTAAATATTTATCAATGATATTGATATATCAGGCTTAATGTCTACGGAGGGTTGATTCAGCCTTTTGATAACAATTTTGACACTCCTTTAAAATTATGAAATTCCGTGCTGCCACCACCAGTTGTGTTCTGTTTGTTTTCCCTGCTCATGGACTATTGCACAACATTGCAATTTCCATTGATGTAAAGCATGCTGCAAAACTGCCAAGTCGATCTTGTCCCATTTCTGCTGGCAGACTTTCCACAAACTTTCAATAGTTCTGGGGCAGCGGTTTCTGAGAGCTCTTTTCAAAAGTCCGAATGCATAAAAATCCATGGGTGCGGCATCTGGTGATTTAACAGGTATATCTTCAAACAGGATCGAAGGAATACCTGTTGCCACTTCCATTCTCTGCAAAAAAAGTGCGGGTAGAACGTGACGTGTGGCTGGACGCTTTATCCTGGTGCATACAGACCTTTTCAGCGTCAGAACCGTACAATGTGGGTATTTCGCGTTCAAACAACGGCTGTAGAACTTCAGTCTAGTAATACACTGAGTTGACTTTCACATTTTTAGCAACTCTACGCAACTCAAATTTTCCATTATAACAAAAAAATGGCCAAACTTTCCTTGCACCGACGTGCCCATGTTGGAAAGACCTGTTCACCCTGTGGACGGTAATAAATTGTCCGAATTTTGTTGCAATGGAGAGGTATACCCATGCTTCGTCCACTCTTGCTACGAATTTCCGCCTTTCAGCTGCCAGGTATTTTTCATAGAGTTTTCGAGCATTGACCTGCCACTCTGCAATGTGCCTTGCTCCTAGGTGGTGTACATGGGCCTTGTGCTTCTTTTCCAGTTGCAAATTTTCGTTGATTATGCAACAAACGGTTGGCTGGGAGGTTCCCACATGTGATGCTATAGCTCTTTGGGTTTTTGGACTTTCACCGACAACGAGCGACTGCATTTTTCGTACTACCTCCCTCGTTCGACTTGGAGCAGGTTGCAGTTTCTGCAGTGTTTTCTGCCCACTTGCAGCAGCTTCACAGAATTTTCCTTTGCCATTCAAAACCTTATGGTTACCAAACTTTGATACACTAAAATTTTTCAACCAGACTGTGAAGGGAACCAACAAGTGCTCTACCTAGAAAGGCTTCAGTTCTGCAGATAGTAGGCACTGCAATTTGCAGTGCTTAGTCTCATGCTTAATCAGCAGGAGATCTGATTGAAGTGTTTAAAACCTTGAATGGATTGAGTAAACTGAATATTAATAGCATTCTTTCACTTGCTGAGACTGCAGCAGCAGTGGCGGTGGTGGAAAATGATGCAAGAAAGCAATCTTATATAGCATTAGGGAAAAAAAAAAAACTACACAGCTAACCCATCTGTGTCCACCAAGAATTTGTCTAGTTCTTCCTTGAATTTATTCAACCCATTCACTTCCACAACAACGGATAGAAGCCTGTTCCTATGATCAACCACCTGCTGTCTGAAGGCAAACTTCCACACATCTATCCTGCAACCATCCTTCTTCAACTTGAACTTATGCCCCCTCATGTGTGTAATCTCAGAAAGTGGAAGAATGCCATTAACATTCAGCTTATTCAATCCATTCAAGGCTTTAAATACCTCAATCAGATCTCTCCACTGATTAAGCATGAGACTAAGTGCTGCAGATCGCACTGCCTACTCCCAAGACACTGCAGTCTGTAGAACTGAAGCCTTTCTAGATAAAGCACCCTTTGATTCCCTTCACCAGTCTGGTTGCCCTTCTCTCTACCCATTCCAGCAGATCAACATCACTTCCTAAAGTGAAGCCTGCTGCAACAGCAGCACCACCACCACCACCAGTCCGGAAACTATATTGCCACATTTCTTATATATAAAATGTTAATTGTGTATTTTTTTAGAATTTTGGGAAATAAAGGTGGCAGTTATTTTAGTATTTTTAATTGCATTTAGGCATTCATTTTTTAAATTTATTCTTTCTCTGGTGTATTCAGCTTGGGTTTGCTATATTGGTTCCCATAATTTGGATTCCTATGCATTTTATTGTTTAAATTTGTGATTTTAATACTAAAACAACAGTATAACTCTCTGCAGTATAAATTTCTCTTGGATTTAAGATTTCTCTTGGATTTATCTCTTAAGGTTTTTAAAATATTTTTGGTTATTGCCATCTCATGCTTGAAATTTTATTATTTCTCTAATACATTTTCTCTAACTTCTGTTTTATATTATTTCCACTAGTACAACTAATGTTTTGTACTAGTTTCCGTTTAGTATTTAGTTTCCGTTTAGTATTTAGTTGTACTAGTTTCCACTAGTACAACTAAATATTTTGCTTTAACCTTTCTGTTTCTTTCGCGTGCACATGTGTGTGTTATTATTTTTTATTTTGAGGAAAAGTAAGATGCTGTTAGGCTAATTTTAAAAGACAGCTTCAGAATAAAAGTTTTGGAAGTACAGTTGCATAAATGTTGCAGCAGCTAATAGCATTGGCAAGGGACTAGAAGGTCTAAATTTCAAGAAGAAAGTTTCACAGTTCTGGACTTTTTAAAATTGGTTTGAATTTTTGTAATAGCTGCTCCAGAACTATTTTCAGTTTTAGTGGGCAGAGTGAAACTGGAGATTCTATGGAAAACCAGTTATGATATGCTTTATTCTTGCCCAGTATAACCCTAGAATATTTGTTGGAAAACCAAAGTTTAGATACAGGACAAGGTGGAATAGAGGATTTCATCCATACTAGAATGACTTCATTAGCATGATCAGAACAAGAAGAGAGGAACAGAAATCATGTAGAGCATTTCATACTATACTGCTATAATATCAGACAGCACAAGGCTGAGAATACTATGAAAGAGATGCACTATAACGAATAGAACATTGCCATGTTGTGATATTAGTAGAGACATTTGATGCAAGAAAGCAAGCTTATGCAGCATCAGCCAAAAAAAAAAAAAATAATAAATAAATAAATAAATAAAAAATAACCACTTCACGCCTCTGTTCGTTTGAAATACCTGTCCAGCTGAGCCTTAAACTTATTTAGGCTATCAACTTCCACAAGGGATGGAAATCTGTTCCACCAACCAACCACCCGCTGGCTAAAGGCAAATTTCCTCACGTCTATCCTACATCTGTCTTTCCTCAATTTGAATTTATGCCCTCTCAGGTGATTATTCTGAGCAAGAGGAAGAATCCCATCATCATTGAGCATGCTCAAACCATTCAAGGCTTTATACACCTCTATCAGATCACCTCGCTGGTGCCTAGTCTTCAGACACTGTAATTTGCAAAACTTAAGCCTTTCTTCGTAAGAGCACCCCTTTGTTCCATTCACCAATCTTGTTGCCCTTCTCTGTACTCGTTCCAGCAGCTCTACATCCTTCTTGAAATGAGGCCTCCAGATCTGTATACAGTACTCTAGGTGTGGCCTGACCATTGCCTTATACAAGGGAATAATCACCTCCTTATCCCTGCTAGAAAAATTCCTATATATCATCGACAATACACCATGAGCTACTCTTGCATCCCGTCTGCACTGCTCAGAAAACTTCATATCTGCCTGCACAACCACTCCCAGGTCCCTTTCATTCTCTACCACTGTCAGTGTAGTACCACAGAGTTGATACGTTGCTCTGAGGTTGCTGTTTCCCATATGTAGTACTTTACGTTTGTCAATGTTAAACTTCATTTGCCACCTCTCAGCCCATCTGCTCAACCTTTCTAGATCCTGTTGCAGTAGCAGTGTCAGTAGTATCCTTGACAACCCTGCCAACCTTCGTATCGTCTGCAAACTTGGACATTAAGCTTGATATACCATCATCAATATCATTTATAAATACAGAAAACAGTAATGGACCCAATACTGAACCCTGAGGGACTCCACTAATAACATTATTTTTTTAATAATTTTTCCACTAATAATTTTTTTAATTGAGGTAGCTAGGTAGCTCTAACGCATAATTATATAGTAATACGCTTCACTGTTTCTATTTAATAGTTTCTATTCAAATACTATTGACATTTAATTTATTGATTTTATTAATTTAAACTACCATGCCCCAGACTAGAGCAGCAAAGCAACGGGCACAAAGTGGCAGGAGTGCTGTGACTCCTCAGACTAGAGCAGCAATGCAACGGGCACAAAGTGGCAGGAGTGCTGTGACTCGGGGGAGAACTGAGGGGGGCAATTCTCCAACGCGTCACAGCCTAAAAAAATGTGCAACTTGTGAAATGTTTGCCGAAACTCTCTGGAACGGAACATGATATTGCCATGGGGGATGTCTTTGTGTGTGCGCGATGTAAGGAGTGTAAGGATATCAGGCGACAACTCAGCGTTGTTATGGGCCTATATGAGAGTTTGAAGGACAGGGTGGATGCCCTCGAAAGATCTAAATTGAGGGCCCCATCAGGCTCTCAGCTGCCCACGTCAACGCCAGAGCTTGCACTTGGTCATCACGCAACACAGCGGCAACCCCTAAGGCAGAATGCGCTGGTCCCACAGGAACTAGTAGTTGTTGGTGACTCTATTGTCAGGGAAACGGGGAACATCCTTTGTAAAAAGGATAGGTGGAACAGGACCAGGGTATGTCTGCCTGGGGCAAAGGTTGATGACGTTGTAGAGCGGATATCATCTTTCAAGGGTACAAAAGGTGATATAGTTGTACACGTTGGCACTAATGATATTAAGAGTAGGAGACCGGCGGAATTACTCAACAAGTACAGGTCACTGTTGAAAAAAAGCCGTGAAATAGGGTTGAATTTGAAAGTGTCTGCAATTCTGCCCAGACACGATAGGAGGGAGTACATGATGAGAGCCTTGTCGATCAATTCGGCCCTGGAAAGATTGTGCAAGGCTCAAGGGGTAGAATTTTTTTCAGCCTGGACTGTACTTGTTAACAGGAGAGATTGCTTCTACAGGGATGGGATACACTTAAATAGAAAGGGTGCAAGAATATTTGCTGATGCTATCGAGGCAGTGTTAGGTGGGTCGGAAAACTGCTAGTTTGGGGGGATACAAAGACTAATAGTTTAACAGTAACCGCAGGCAGAGGTGAAGGTGATTCTTGCACAACTTCTATTAGAATAAGAAGTGACCTGGAGCGAGGGGTGTTGGGGGTTTCATGGACGGATGGCAGTCATCATGGAATAGTTGGGTATATGGGATGTGTTAGGGTAACAAGGAATAGGCATAGGAGCATGTATGCTTGCATGTATACCAATGCTAGAAGTATAGTAAATAAATTTGATGAATTTGAAGTGTTGGTCAAGACATTAAAGGCGGATATTGTTGGGATAGCAGAGACGTGGTGTCACAAAGATATAAGAAATGCAGAACTGGAATTTGGGGAGTACAATGTGGACAGAAAGGGAGGGGGTGTTATGCTGTTAATTAAGAAAAACATAAAATCAAAGGAAGTGCACCCAGTTAATATAGATGAACAGTGCTCTGTTGAGTCAGTTTGGTGTGAGATAAGCACTGCGAAAGGAAAAATAAGAGTAGGAGTGTGTTATAGGCCTAATGACTTGAATGAGTACAATGAACAATTGTACAGAGAAATAGAGTGGGCCAGTAAATCAGAATGTCTTATAATGGGGGATTTTAACTTCCCAGATATTGACTGGAACTTGTGGGTTGGTCACTCACACACTAGTCAGACTTTTGTGGATTTATTGGATGATTGTTTTCTGCAGCAGCATGTTCGAGAGGCAACCAGAGAAAGTAACACTCTTGATCTGGTTATCAGCAGTGATCATTCGTGTATTAAGAATTTGCAGATAAAGGAACCACTAGGTGGCAGTGATCACAGTGTGCTGAAGTGGGATTTACTCAAAGGGGTAACTACCGTCAGGGGTAAAGGAAAGGGTTTTTGCTTCCGTAAAGGGGAGTACAGTGGTCTCAGACAGTTTTTAAATTCTGTACAGTGGGATCAACTGACGATGTTACAAACAGTAAATTCTAAGTGGGAAGCATTCAAAGAATTAATCGTGGAAGCTACTAGACTTTATATACCGATTAAGAAATATCGTTCAAGGTTTAGGCCTAAATGGTTATCAAATGAACTAATGAGACTCGTGACAGAGAAGAAAAATGCATGGGATACATATAAATTATCAGGTGACGCAGAAGCCTGTGGCAGATATAAGCTAGTCTGTAATCAGGTCACAAAGGAGGTTCGGCAGGCGAAGGCGGATTACGAGAAATCTTTGGCAAAAGATGCTAAGAAAAACAGCAAGGATTTCTTTACTTATATAAACTCTAAAAGGAAGGGGATGAATATGATTGGTCCACTTGACATCGATGGTTCGACTGTTGATGATCCTGCTCAGATAGCAAACAAACTGAATGAGTATTTTGCATCTACATTCACACGTGAGGAATTATTACAATTTGAAAATGGAAGAAGGTTATCAAATTGTATCAGTGTGCTTAATGATTTTGTAATAACTGAGAGCAAAGTGGAGGAGAAATTGTTGAAGTTAAACATAAGAAAGGCACCTGGGGTGGATGGGATCTATCCAGTTATTTTAAAGGAGGCGGCAAACCCTTAGCCATAATTATGAGAGCATCCTTGGACTCAGGGGAGGTTCCCACGGACTGGAGATGTGCAAATGTGTCCCCAATTCACAAAGGTGGATCGAAGGGTGACACGAGTAATTACAGACCAGTTAGTTTAACTTCTGTTCCGGGTAAAATAATGGAATCGCTGGTTAAAGATGCATTGCAGGATCATCTAGACAAGACTGCAGCAATAATTCAAACACAGCATGGGTTTGTTAAGGGAAAGTCTTGTCTGACAAATTTGATTGGATTCCATGATGTGGTCACAAAGGAACTGGATGCAAAAAATAATTTTGATATCATATACTTGGATTTCAGGAAAGCTTTTGACACTGTTGCGCATGGAAGACTACTGTACAAATTGGAGCAGAATGGTATTAAGGGTAAGTTGCTACAATGGATAAAAGGATGGTTAAGTGGGAGAAGACAGGGGTGGTAATCAATGGGTGCTGCTCTTCGTGGACTAATGTTATTAGTGGAGTCCCACAGGGTTTGGTGTTGGGTCCACTGTTGTTTTGTGTATTTATCAATGATATTGATGAAGGTATATCAGGCTTAATGTCGAAGTTTGCAGATGACACAAAGGTTGGCAGGGTTGTTAATGACAGTAATGGCAGTGTGCTACTGCAACAGGATCTAGATAATTTGGGCAGATGGGCTAAGAAGTGGCAACTGAAGTTCAACCTTGACAAATGCAAAGTACTGCATATGGGTAGAAGTAACCCCAGAGAAATGTACCAACTGTGTGGTACTACACTTAAGGTGGTAGAAAATGAAAAAGACCTGGGAGTAATTGTGCAGGGAGTTTCTGAGCAGTGCAGACAGGCTGCTAGGGCGGGTCATGGGGTTGTGTCAATGATATATAGGAATTTTGCTAGCAGGGAAAAGGAGGTGATTGTCCCTATGTATAAGGCAATGGTCAGGCCACGCCTTGAGTACTGCGTACAGGTCTGGAGGCCTCATTTTAGGAAGGATGTAGATTTGCTTGAGCGTGTACAGAGAAGAGCAACACGATTGGTGAGGGGAATGAAGGGATTCTCTTACCAAGAGAGGCTTAAGTTCTGCAAATTGCAGTGGCTGGAGACTAGGCACCTGCGCGGTGATCTGATTGAGGTCTATAAGGCCTTGAATGGGTTGAGCACGCTGAATTCTGATGGGATCCTTCCACTTGTTCAGATTACCAACCTACGGGGACATAAGTTCAAATTAAGAAAGGACAGATGTAGAATAGATGTGCGGAAATTTGCCTTTAGCCAGAGGGTGGTTAATTGCTGGAACAAACTTCCATCTGTCGTTGTGGAAGTTGATAGGTTAAATAAATTTAAGGAGGAACTGGACAGGCATTTGGAGGGAATGGTGTGATTTTTTTTTTTTTTTTGGCTGATGCTGCATAAGCTCCTACACTTGCTTTCTTGCATCATGTGCTACTACTACTACTACTACTACTACTACTACTATTAGTCCACGATCAGCAGTGTCCATTGATTACCACTCTCTGTCTTCTCCCCCTCAACCACCCCTTTCTTTATCCACAGCAGCAATTTGCCCCCAATGTCACACTGCTCCAATTTGTGCAGCAGTCTTCCATGTGCAACAGTATCAAAAGCCTTTCTACGATACAAGTATATAATATCAAAGTTATTCCCTGCATCCAGTTCTTTTGTGACTGCATCATAGTATCCAATCAAATTGGTCAGGCAACACTTCCCCTTAACAAAACTATGCTGTGTCTGAGCTATAACTGAAGTCTTGTATAGATGATCCTGCAGTGCTTCTTTAACCAGTGCCTCCATTAATTTTCCGGGAACAGAAGTTAAACTAACAGGTCTATAATTACTTGTGTCGCCCTTTGATCCTCCTTTGTGAATTGGAGCCACATTTGCACATCTCCAGTCCATGGGTACCTCCCCTGAGTCCAAGGAAGCTCTCATAATTATGGCTAAGGGTTTGCTTACTTCCTTTGCTGCCTCCTTTAATATAACTGGATAGATCCCATTCACCCCAGGTACCTTTCTTGTATTTATCTTCAACAATTTCTCCTCCACTTTACTCTCAGTTATTACAAGATTCTGTAGCTTACTGCCAGAGTTGAATACACCTCTGGCATTCCCCTCGCTGAATAACTCCTCATGTGTGAATGTCGATGCAAAATATTCATTTAGTTTGTTAGCTACCTGAGCAGGATCATCAACAGTTGACCCATCGATATCAAGTGGACCAATCTGATTTATTCCCTTCCTTGTAGAGTTTACATAAGTAAAGAAATCTTTGCAGTTTTTCTTTACATCTCTTGCCAAAGATTTCTCGTAATCTGCCTTCGCCTGCCTAACCTCCTTTGTAACTTGGTTACGGATCAACTTGTATCTATCATAGGCTTCTGTGTCATGTGTTAATTTGTATGTATCCCATGCATTTTTCTTCTCTGCCATATGTCTCATTAGTTCATCTGACATCCACTTAGGCCTACCTTGAACAATATTTTTTAGTTGGTATGTAAAGCCTAGAAGCTTCCAAGATAAGTTCTTTGAATGCTTCCCATTTTGAATTTGCTGTTGGTAACATCATCAGTTGGTCCCACTGTATAGAATTTAAATACTGTCTCAGTCCATCGTAGTCGCCTTTACGAAAGCAATAACCCTTCCCTTTACCCCTAATGGTAGTTACCTCTTTGAGTAAATCCCACTTCAGCACACTGTGATCACTGCCACCTAGTGGTTCATTTACCTGCAGATTCTTAATGCATGAAGAATCACTACTGATAATCAAATCAAGAGTATTACTCCCTCTAGTTGCCTCCCGAACATGCTGATGTAGAAAACAATCATCCAATAAATCCACAAAAGCCTTGCTAGTGTGTGAGTGACCAGCCCCTAAATTCCAGTCAGTATCTGGGAAATTAAAATCCCCCATTATAAGACTCTGATTTACTGGCCCACTCTATTTCCCTGTACAATTTCTTATTATACTCATCAGAGTCATTAGGCCTATAGCACACTCCTACTCTCAATTTTGATCTCCCAATGCTTATGTCACACCAAACTGACTCGACACTGCACTGTCCAGCAATGTCGACTGGCTTCACTTCCTTGGATTTTATGTATTTCTTAACTAACAGCATAACCCCTCCTCCCTTTCCAATCCTGTCTATCCCTTCTGTAGACATTGTACTCCCCAAATTCCAGTTCTGCATTCCTTATATCTGTGTGACACCACGTCTCTGAAATCCCCACAATATCTGCCTTTAATGTTTTGAGCAATACCTCAAATTCATCAAATTTATTTACTAAACTCCTAGCATTGGTGTACACGCAAGTATACATGCACCTGTTCTTTTTCTTAGCTACCCTAACACAACCCATGTGTTTACTTGTACCCAATGATTCCCAGCAGTCTCTGAAATATCCTGCATCTTATTTTCCAGGCTGCGGCTCATTCCAATAGAAGCAGTGTAAGAATCACTTTCACCTCTGCAAGTGGCTACTGTTAATCTATTAGTCATTGTATCCCCCCAATCTAGCAGTTTTCCGACCCACCTAACTGCCTCGATAGCATCAGCAAACTTTCTTGCACCCTTTCTATTTAAGTGTATCCTATCCCTGTAGAAGCAGTCTCTCCTGTTAACAAATACAGACCAGGCTGAAAAAAATTCTACCCCTTGAGCCTTGCACAATCTTTCCATATGAGGTACCTGGAGGAGAGCTAACATTAACTGCATGTGTTAAAGGATTGTTGATAATTTACAGATCAATAGTTCTGATTTTGTGAAGGGTGTGGTTATATGCAGGTAGACTATAATTACAAAGAAACCTCTTAATTTTTTTTTTTTTTACCTCTATACAGTGAAGTGTTGTTTCTTCCTAATTAGAGTTAGATAATTGAGGATTGTTATTTTAGTAATTAAATTAACATTTTTTGTCATGTTTCTAATGATAGCAAAATTCTCTAAAACCATACCAGCTGAGTCAGTTAAACTGGTGAATGGGAGCCATCTGGAGTTATGAACATTGAATTAATTTTTCTTGGCAACTGTTAGGAAAATTAGAAGAAAGTTGTTTTCTTCTTTTTGTAATATTTACTGATCTGTGTAATTTTTGGAATTTTCCCTTTGTGTATTATTTAGTATTATCTTGTTTCAGGTCAATAGCACTCATTTTATCTGTCAATCATCTTGCTTTGGTAACAAGATCAGTATGTCACATCACCTCATCATCTCCTTGGATAGATATTGCATTAGCTGATATGGAAGAACATGTTCAGGTAAGCATTTTTTTTTTTTTTTTTTTTTTTATATATGTATGGAGGGATTGGAGTGTTAAAAGTTATGGAGTTTTAAAATTCTCTTATTAAAACTTAACCAGCACACTGAGAACTGAGGGCGCTTCCGTAGCCAGGTGGGAAGGAGCAGCAGTGCGTAGCACACGCTTCTTGATTAGACCGGGGTTCGAGCCCATCACCACCAAATACGGAGGATGCGGAAAGGTCAGGGAATGACCACCGCATATCCCCGGAGCAATATGGCCTTAGTTGCTAATGCTCCTAAAAACCAAATAAATAACAATAACAAGCTTCCACCATTTCTGCTTTAGTTCACAGGCTGCTATTCTGATAAGTACATATGATAAAAAAAACTCCTGTGGAATCAATGCAATTAATTAAGGAGGTTAAAATTAAACTTCACATCAGCTGAATTTCTCTGTTCTTCCCCATTTTTTTTTCATTGGTTAATTATCTTTGGCATTATCTGTATGCGTCCTAAAAATTAAACTCAAATAATCTTATATTTTAATAGTGTTGACAAAATTTCAAATTCTAGGTGATTTTTTTTATAGATATTGCAGAAATAGCAAATCGTAAAAAATATAAACTTTTGTCATCCAAATCTGTTATACCTAGTGGATGCACAAAAAAAAAAAAAAAAAAAGCTGTCATATTAGAGCCACACAAGAACCAACTTATCTGTCCATGTGTAATATTTCCATAAATTGCATGTTTGTTTGTTGGTCAATTCTGCTCAGTTACGGATTGAAAAAAGTCCATAAAATTCCTCATATCATTGGCAGGATTCAAACCCAGTGTAGGGAAAGATGGCAATTATATAATCACTGTGCTACCCATGCAGACACATTTCATCAGTCAATTACCCTCTGGTTGATAGCAAATTTCCACACATCTCTCCTACAACCATCCTTCTTCAACTTAAATTTATGTCCCCTTACGTGTGTTGTCTGAGCAAAAGGAAGGATGCCATTAACATTTAGCTTACTTAATCTATTCAAAGCTTAAATACTTCAAGTAGATCTCCTTGCAGGTTCCTCTTTCCAGACATCACAATTTGTAGAACTGAAGTTTTTCTTGGTAAGGGTATCCTTTTATCCTCTTACTAATCTCATTGCTCTGCTCTTTATTAAAGAGTTCCCATTCCTGTGCAGTACTCGAAATGTGGTATAACCATTGCCTTATACAATGGAATAATTACTTCCTCGTGGCACTCTTGGGAATTCTTCATTTAATAAATCCTTGAAATACCTTCTCCATCATCCTTTGATATTCTCCTCTCTATTCAGACATTTCCCTAGTGACATTTTCTAATATTCTCCTGAATTTAGACCTTCCCCTAGTGACAAGCTGTTAACAGGTAACAGTCATTTTGTCTTTGTTAATAGCTTGAATATGGAGCAAGAGGTGCCAGATTAAAACTGAATGCTGCATTTTAGTATACTTATCATTAAATTGCCTTTATTAGTCATCAAATGAGAATTTATTTGTCCATATAAGACTACATCTCTGATCAGACCTGTATATTGAATGGCTATAGAATTTTATAAAAATCAGTTTCACATTTTTGTATTTGTTTTTGTGAAGGTTTTAAAAGAAGCTGGACTAGCTCTTGAAACAAGTTCCCGAACGCAGACAGCAAATGGAATGGCTCATAGCGTAGAAGAAAACCAGCAGCCTACTACTTGTGATGGAATTCTTGTTGGCTTCCAGTCATATGAAACAAAATGCAACCAACCAGAAGTTTTGGAACATCACACTTGTTGAGCAAGGAATATTTTATGTTACTTATTATAAGTAAAGTATAAAAATAATAATATCATAATTATTATTATTATAAACTTCATTTAACCATGTAATTAATGACTAAAAATCATATATTTAGCTTCAGGAGTTAAATGGGTATATTTTGACAGACTAAACTCGGTAAATGAAGTTACACCTGTATAGTGTCCAATACATATTTGAGAAATGTATACACTTTTTCATAGTCCAAAAAATATATACATCATATATTTTGTGAATCTTACAGAATAGCACTGGAAAGGTTTCAGAACTTATTGACTTCTTGCTCTTATATTTGCATCACAATAACCAAGAGATAACAAAGGACTGTATAGATACCCAGGTCTCTTTTATATACAAGTTGGGATCCTAATGACATCACCTTGACCAGGTGCATGCTTATTTGTTGTGCGTTAATGAGTGGAATCTGATCTTACCCTTGTGCTTAGACTTTATACCAAGTATAATGTAAATAAGCAGTGCTCTGATTGCAATAATTCAGAACAATCAGAGAGGATGTCTAGTCTTAATCAACAGTATACAAATTAAAAAAAAGTGAATACCACAACATGTTGGAATTGTTTTTTATATTCACTTTGTTAATACCATAATAATTTTAAGTCTTCACATAAAGGGATTGTGATAAACTCAAAAGAATTGCAAAAAAAAAAAAAAAAAAAACCTCAGTAAAATAAATAATTTAAAAAAAAAATAGATCCTTTGGATAAAACAAATACCATTTATTAACTCACTTCTGTGATATTATCACTCACTTCTATGATAATATTTATATTGACCAAAGCAAAAAAGACAATAGAAAAAGAGAATCAATAAATCTTAATGTCAAATTTGCAAGAATGCATAAATCAAAGATCACTCATCACTTTCAAAAAGTGGGTCACTCTATTAATAGTTCCACTTTCAACATTACTAAATATGATTCCAATCACATAAACAGAGAGATTAGTACTTTTGCTGCTCACTTCTTTTCTGATTACCTTTTTGATCTGGGATTGAGTCAATGTGGATTGAAAAGAGCAGAGACATGCCCTTTTGCTCACCATTCACATTGGCTGTCTTTGGGCCCTTTTAAGAAGCACTATCTTTTTTTAAGTCCAGACTCCATACTTGAATACAGTATTCCAATTGCAGTCTTACAACTGCTTTATACAGTGGAATTATGACCTCCCACCCTACCTCTATGAGCAAATTTTTGATAAATCATTGATAGAACACTACAGGCCTTCTTAGTCTCCTATTTATGCTGCTCACTGAACTTGGTGTCTGACCTTATCATAACTCCCTTTCTTCCTCTACTTGTTTTTTTTTTTTTTTTTGCCCTATTTTGCAGCAGAAAACACTGCTTGGCTCTGAACTTTAACTACTCTCGATCTTGACATCATGTTGCGCATCCATCTACCGATCTCATTTAAGAAAATCAGAAACAATAGTGGGCTCAGTACTTATCTTTGGGAAACCCCACTTCTTACATTAGCCCAATCTGAAGGTAACCACTAATCACAACCCTCTATCTCCTACCTTACAGCCACTTTGTGATCTGTGTATCTGTCCTTCCTTGTAATTCCAGAATGTTCTAGCTTATACATTACCTCTCATGTGGGACAGTCAAATGTTTTGCTGAAATCCAAGTAAACAATATCAAAATTATTTCCTACATTCAGCTCATCAGTGACATCAAAATTGCTAATGAGATTGGTTAAACATGATTCTCCCTTTACAAAACTATGCTGTGTTTCTTTCGGAATTCTATTTCTATCCAAATGATCCAGTATTGCACTCTTAATCATTGCCTCCTTGATTTTTTCCTACCCCCTGAAGTCACTGGTGGTGAAAATAGATATGCCACTTGAATGCTGCTCAAAGCCAGCCACTTTGACTCCTTGCATGCCTTGTAAGTATTATTATAGTCAACTGTACCCTGATTCCTGTATTATTTCTTTTGCTAATTAAAATTGCATTCCTTAACCACATAAATGTTTTATGTTGACCTTTACCCATTATGATTATAGCTTTAGAATCTATATAATAACATTTATAAAGTACATTAAAAACTGATTATACTTATACAGTTGAGTAACATATAACTGCACTGAGAATTTGAGTCAAACATAGAGAATATACAAGAAAATCCCACTTACTGGCAATTTAATAGAAATTTAATTGTGAAAATTTAAATTCTTTAAATCAGTTAGATTAAACAAGGCAAAGGAAGTGTAATAAAGTTAACCTCATGTACAACAAATAATCTTTACCTTGCTTTGGATGTTAGTTTGTACATAGATGTGAGCCGACTGGGCTAGCCAGGTGGGTAAAGTGCCTGCCTGGCAACCCAAAGGTCGCGGGTTCGAATCCCGCCTCGGGCTTGGATCAGAGTAAAATGCAAAAACTTTGGGAGGTGCATTATGGCCACAGAAGCCGATGCGCCAACAACTAACAAAAAAAAAAAAAAAAAAAAACATAGATGTGATATGGATATCTATTCAGGCTAACAATTTTGTTCTCTCAGTTTTTGTTATAAGGAAGAAATGGAAAAGTTTTGAAACATCATTGCTCTGTAAATGTAACAGAGTACATGGTTTTTCTTTTTTTATAACGTGGCAAAAGGTGTGTTATATCTCGAGATATGTCTTCTAGACTCGAGTTTTAAATTTCTCCACACTTAAACTCAAAAGTTCAAGTGTCATTTGTATTTGTAGATAGTAATCCTGCAGTAATAAATAATTAGCATATATAAATTTTCTAACTTATTATTGCTATTAGATGTATCACATTATTGTTGATTGTTCAGTTATTTTATTTTTGTTTTTCCCTGTTTACTCAAGGTGTATATTTACTCTCACTGGTTAGAGAAAGGTATCTAAGGTTTCCATAATTTCTGTTATGTAAATTAAAGGGCATTTTTTAACACAGGTTTGCAAAAATTGGAATTTAAATGCTGCTCTGTGTTATTGGCTGATTAAAAATTTATTGCTAATTTCATAGGCAATGTGGCATATAATCTACTAGTTATTATAGTTTTTAATTTAATTGCATTGTTAACCAGCCACTGAGGAAAAGCACAAAGTAGGTACTGCAAAGTTCGACAGTCATAAATTGTAATTTTGTACTGTGAAGTTTTTTCAAAATTAGCATTAAATTTTTATTCATCAATAATGCAGAGTACTGTTTCCATTCCAGTTTTACTGTGATCTTGGAACAGATTTGTTTGATATTTTGGAGGCTATATTTATATATATAAAACCTCATAATTTTGTCTAATCTGCTTGAAGATCATTCATAAATGGAATTTAGAATTAGTAGTTAGAATAACCATCTGTTAATATCATATCTCTCATTAATGCATTTTATGCTAAAAATTGAGACTCAGTTAAATATATATGTTTTATTATATAGGATGAACATTATTGAACTAGTTACTTAGATATGTTAGCATCTCAAGAAATTTATTTGGTCAGCCAAATGGCATGGTTGTCTCAAACCATTCTTAAATGACAGGTCTTTTATGTTTTATGGTATTTTTTTTTTTTTTTTTTTTTTTTTTTTATAACAGTAGCAGTAAGATAGGTTATGAAAATTGGGAAGCTCTCTCAAAGTTTAAGTAAAATGCATTTATAAATGTCATAAGAATTGCAAATCTGTTTCAGATATGAATATTCGTATCTGAAACAAAAGCCAATGTTCTTTGGCAGTTTTAGTTATATCTCTAAAAGTTCATACAGTTTGTGTATACTGAAAGATTTTTAACACATTCCAAACTGTAGACAGCTATGATAGTTTGGCATAGCTTGGGGTATTAGCCTCTGCAGTTAAACTATAGTTTACTGATCTAATTTCTAATAAGATGTCATATAACTGTGATAAACATAAATTCATCTCTACTTTTTTTTTTTCTTTCTTTCTTAATTGTAGTTTCTAGGTGTGTGTGTGTATTTTTTTTTGTTTTTTTTCAAGATTGCAGTGCTTGTATCATATACAGTCGAAGTTCTATATAATGACCTCCCAGGGGACTGAGGAAAAACAGTTGTTATATTGGAAGGACATTATATTGATTGTTCATAAAATCAGCAACAAAACAAGTAAAAGTTTGAACATTTAATGCATTTCTACTAATACAGTATAGTATAATCTTATTTATGTTATATACTATTGTAATAAACAAGAAAAGTTAAGATTGTATAGTGCAGTAAAATTACAATTATTAAATTGTGAATTTCACTGCATAGACTACATACCTATTTTAACAAGAGAATTGTTTCATACTTTAATATAATCTGTCAAAACACACTGTTTTTCAATGGTAGAGCATGTTTTAAAAGAGAATTATGAAGATGCACAATAGCAGCTATTTCAATTTTGTAGTTAGGCTGTGCTTGAAAAAAAATCAACACACAAGTTCTAACCTTGATGAGTATCTTTCACTGAAACTTCTTGTTCAACCACAGTAGGTTCTTCATCTTCATCACTACAAATTTCAGATTTCAGAAGATTCCATTGCATCTGCAATGAGTTCCTCTTCATTCATGCATATTCTGAAACATTTAATATCCACTTCTGCGTAATCTTTGAAAAGTTTTCCTCTAAGTTTAGGTGATGATGTGCATGCTCAAAAAATATTTCTTCCCTATTATTGCACTTTTCTTTGCATTAATAGAGGAAGAAGCAT
Source organism: Mastigoproctus giganteus (assembly GCF_048544385.1). Taxonomy (NCBI): domain Eukaryota; kingdom Metazoa; phylum Arthropoda; class Arachnida; order Uropygi; family Thelyphonidae; genus Mastigoproctus; species Mastigoproctus giganteus. Next base: position 225,554,248 of record NC_143576.1, on the reverse strand, counting down.
GCAAAACTTCACACATTGAATCATTCAAGGTGGTAAATACAGCATGTCTGAAGCAGTTGCTGATTGGTTTTTCATAAACTTCATCCCATGCTGAAACGCATAAATACATTGCCTGCAGGATGTCAATTTCACATTGAATTTTGCTTTCAAGACATAGCTATTTTGCTATGTCTTGAATTTGCTATTTTGTTTAATAGCATTTTTCGGTAGTTTTTCTTAAAACACTGGATTACACCTTGATCAAGTGGCTGAAGAACTGACATCATATTTGGTGGTAGGTACTTGACAGTGATTGCACGTAGATCATTTACTTGACAATGAGGGGTGCAGTTATCCACAAACGGCAAAATTTTTCTATTCTTCTCACTCATCCTGTGACCTAAGTCTCTGATACATTTTTTGTAGATTTGTGATGTCATCCATGACTTTTGGTGTGCTCGATACGTAGTCAGTAATGTCTTTAAACCTTTAAAGCATCAAGGTTTTTGAGCTTTCCTAATAATTAGAGTCCAGTTTCATCAGCATTGAAGATGTAATTGTGGTCGTATATCAGCAAAACATTTTTTAAACGATTTTCCTTCCATTCCTTTGTAGCATGCACTTTCGCCACACACTTTTTTTTTGAAAGATAGGCTTAAATTTCTGGAACCATCCATCTGAACTTTTAAATTCTTCAATATCCATTCAATGTGCAGATGATTCAGCCTTAGTTTTTAAAAGATTACCATCTAGGGGAACGTTTTTTGCACACATCATCATTAGCCATTCCAAACATACATTTTCAGGATCCAGATACTTTGCCTTTCCTTTCATGTTCAAATCCTACCTGGTGCAGCAGATTTCTCTAAACTTTCAATTTTTTTTTTTCCAATCTTTCAGAATAGCGAACAGAGTACTCTTAGGAACACCAAACTGGTTTGCAATGTCAGTCTTAGAATGCCCACCATTATCTACAACTTGCAAAATCCAAATTTTATATCTGTAATTGGCAAAGCTATCTGCATTTTCAAGCCGTACCAATAAACATACTTGCTAACTAATGAAATGAACTTCTAGCTGATGTTCATTTCATTACCGCTCTAGCCGATGGTCATTTCATTATCCCATTTGCAAGTGTGGAAAATCTTAACAAATGATTTCTCATGGTCAGGCTGCAAGCTCACCAATTACTTCAATATATTTGAAGCGTTCTGTCATTTTCAAATGCAAATATAATATTGTAATAAAAAATTTAAAAAAAAGGGTAGATATTTGTGGTCGTTATAGAGAAATCTTTTTTTATTTTCAAAGTTGTTATACTGAATGTAAAATAGCATTAGGTTAATGAGAAATTAGCCAGGACCGACTGTGCATAGGACATTATAACGTGTTGGGACGTTAAAAAGAAGGTCGCTATAAAGAGCTTCGACTGTAGAAAGAAAGAGTTCACATTACTCTGTGATTTCATGAAGACTGCATTTAAAAATACAGCATGTGCTTATTTCATTCATTATTTGTTTACCTATATAACCACTTAGAACTTTTATTATTTATTTATGTTTTCCTTGGTAAAGTTCATTTGATTTTTTTTTTTTTTTTTTTTTTGTTGAGTGTCATTTACAAGTAGATTAGAACACTTTGTTAGAATTTGCTTAACTTACTGAAATAAATTTAGTTTTAATTGTTAAATTTAATTATCCCAGACTTTGGAATAATTAAATGTAATTATTGAAATTATTTCAATTATTTTAATGAATAGTTTCTCTGAATAATGAAAAACATTGTAGCTTTTCAAGTAGAAAAAATAAGTGTGCTTATTTATATTCAAGTTTGGACCCTTGCTTATACTAGATTCATTGGAGGGTCAAAGCTTTGCCTTCTAAAGTTTTATTAATATGTTGTTATATTTTATATAAAGGAGTAGTGGTTTTTCAATGATTTAAAATTCTGTAGCTCAAAACTTAGTGTGCCATCACTTTGCCATAAAAACAACTACAAGTGATATATTGTAAGTGCTACTTTTCAGAATTATGTTGAAAATTGCTACTGTCAGGAAAACACTGGCAGATATTAAAAAAATTTCTTCACTAAAAGAGTTTCAACATACAATGCTAAATAATGTTTTTCAGTACTACCAGTCACTGTTGCTTCCATGGAGAGAATATTTTTAAGATTCAAACAAATCAAAACCTTTTCCATCTAAATTTTCCATTCCTCAGGAGATAAACTTTATCAGAAGGGTAGATATTTGTTCCTTACCCATACAGGGCCTTTCTATTTCAGTTAACTTTTCCTTTCGAATGGTACATTTTCTAAATGAAGATAACACTATTAACTCTAGCAGAGGTGAGCTTTAGACAAAATCTTTTGAAGCTTTTGGGTTTAATTAATTGATATGTAAATTAAAACATGATTTTATTTTCCACTGATCATTATCACATGTTCACTAGTACATGTATTTTGTATTGTCCTTTGTTTCAAAGTATAGTTACATTTAGAGATGTTTTGGTACACTCCATTACACATATGCAGCATTTTAAGTCACTTATACAGAATAACTGCTAACATTATGGAAACCACTGAACTTTATATTTTACAGCAGTATAATGCACACAGTCTGTCATGGCCATTATAGAAATTTAAACAACCAACCCAGATTGTTCTTTACAAATTTGATCATTGAGGTTTATTTAGTGTTATATTTATTAATTTAAAAAAATTAAACGTTTATTGTAAGTTTAGAAATTTGATTTATGAAATTGAGTTCCATGTGATGTGAACAAGTGTTCTGCGAAAAATCATAATTAATAATTAAAAAAAAATTATAAATAAATAAAATAAACAAACTTTGCTTATTTGTAGCGTACACCACTTTTGTATCATTATAATATTTAACATAATTTTTGTTTTTGGTTATTAATATACTAGAATAGACCACGGAACACTTCATTTTGGCTGGCTTTGCATAGAGAAATATGCGTACAGGTAATGACATCTACGAAAAGGTAGCAATGTGGTGATCTAGTATGGCAAGTATGCCATTCATATGTGATTTAGCCTAGAGTACATGGGTTGAAGGAGAGGAGAAAGCGTATAAATTTTTTTTTATAATTATTACTATTTCGAAATATTATTATTAAAATAAATGACCATGGATTTGTGGTCGAAAAAAGGAACTTTAAAACGAGACGCAAAGTACTTCTAGTAGTGCAACTGTCGTTGAAAATGAACACAATATTGTCACACTTCAAAGTGAGGATGAACAATCACAGCCTTTTGTTCCCCAAAAATCTGAAGTGAAAAAACAGGAACCAACTAAAAAAAAGACCAAAATGAAAGTATAATGACAGTTATTTGAATTTCAGTTTTACATGTGTTGGAAATAAAGATGCTTCTGATGCACAGTGCACCATATGTAATAAAATATTAGTAACAGTTCTTTGGCTCTCGCTAAACTTGTGTTTCGTAAGTGTTCTATGACTATGTTGTGAGATGAAAAGTGTTCCGTGACTAAAAAAAAGTTTGGGAAATGCTGTTGTAGACAGTCCTTTCCTGGCTAGGAAAATTGTAACACCATGTGCAATTCAAAAGATTACCCATAAGTTTTACTTACCTCTTTTGTGTTTTATGCACAAAATTATTGCACTTAAGCATTTTTAAAAAATCTTCTTTACACAGGGAAACTGTCAAAGTTACATTAGAAGAATGCATGCCTGTTTTTTCCTATTTAATGCTACAGCTCACCTTCTGTAGCTGAGAAATCACTTTTAATCCTTGCAGCCTATATTGTTTCAGTTTCATCAATTAATATCATCTAAGGCTGGCAGCTGACTCTGTGCAGGGCATACTTCAGTGACTCAATAACTGTATGCCAATTCCATTAAATTTATGCTGATACATATAATGGTTAATGGAAACTAAGTGAATTTCATTCTGGATTTGTAATGTATTCACTGACATCTTAATATATTTGAATTAAACAAAAATTTATGAGGCTGCTGAAACTGTGCTGGTTTACAAGGTGTGACTCAAAAAAAAAATGTGGTGGACTGAACTAATTATTTGGGAAGTGGAGAAGCTTACTGGCTATTCAGATGGATCTCCTTTGAAGTAATCTTCTTGACACCAATTCTAATGCTTCTGCAACTGGAGCCATTTCTGATAAGCTTCTTTTGGATTTGCTGATAGTTTCTGTGTCGCATTCTGAAAAATTCAACAACCATTTCCTTGGTTGTTGGAAATCTGTGACCTTTCAAGAATATTTTAAGCTTGGGATAGGGGGAACAAACAAGTACACAGGGAGCTAAATCTGATGAGGATGGATGGGGTGCCATGGTAATGGAGTGCTCTGCAAGAAATTTGTGCAAGGAAAGTGTTGAGTGTACGGGGCATTGTTCATGATGCAAGTGCCAATGAAGCTCACTTTTCCAGCAGTTTTCTCTGAACAGTATTGCACAACTGCTATAGAACTATTAGCATTAGTAGAGGGATATGATGCAAGAAAGCAAGCTTATGCAGAATCAGCCAAAAAAAAAAAAAACACTCACATTTCACCCATCCGTTCGTTCGAAATACATGTCCAGGTGAGCAATAAATTTATTTAGGCTATCAACTTCCACAACAAGGGATGGAAGCCTGTTCCACCAATCAACTACCCGCCGGCTAAAGGCAAATTTCCACACATCTATCCTACATCTGTCTTTCCTAAATTTGAAATTATGCCCTCTCAGGTGATTTTCTGAGCAAGAGGAAGAATCCCATTGGCATTGAGCATGGTCAAACCATTCAAGGCTTTATACACCTCTATCAAATCACCTCGCAGGTGCCTAGTCTCCAGACACTGTAATTTGCAAAACTTAAGCCTTTCTTCGTAAGAGCAACCCTTTGTTCCATTCACTAATCTTGTTGCCCTTCTCTGTACTCGTTCCAGCAGCTCTACATCCTTCTTGAAATGAAGCCTCCAGACCTGTATACAGTACTCAAGGTGTGGCCTGACCATTGCCTTATACAAGGGAATAATCACCTCCTTATTCCTGCAAGAAAAGTTCCTGTATATCATTGACAAGACACCATGAGCTACTCTTGCCACCCGTCTGCACTGCTCAGAAACTTCATATCTGCCTGCACAATTACCCCCAGGTCCTTTTCATTCACTACCACTGTCAGTGTAGTACCACAGAGTTGATACGTTGCTCTGGGGTTACTGTTTCCCATATGTAGTACTTTACATTTGTCAATGTTAAACTTCATTTGCCACCTCTCAGGCCATCTGCTCAACCTTTCCAGATCCTGTTGCAGTAGCATAACATCAGTAGTGTCCTTAAGACACTACTGAGAGAGAGCAAGAGCGTGCATCTACATCAAACAATACTAAGGGTCATTTTCATTAATTTTCACTTCTTTCACCCTGGAAATAAGGTCCTGGTTGTTCTTCAAGGTATGTTGGTTCTTCAGTATTATTTGAGAGCAGAGTTGTACAAACTATTTGAAGACCTTCTGTCTGGGGTGAAGCTTGCCACTAATGGTTGTTCTGGCTGAGAAACCTTGTTTATGGACTTTAATGTTTGCAAAGAGATAGTGCTTCTGAGCTGTTGGAATTCAGTTTCTTATGAAATTTTTTATCTATTTCCTTGTGGTGGAGTGTATATTTTAGTTGCTATTTTACTTTCTTTTGTATCCAATTAGTAGGGCCAGTTTTCAATTCTCTGTAGGTGTTGGAGTCTTTCAGCAGTCCTTGAACTTTATCAATGTAATTCTTCGTGTCCATGGGTTCCAGCAGGGTTACAGAAATATTACCTTAATGTATATGGATTTAGCTAGTAACCAAATAAAATATCTAATATTGACATGGTATAAGAGTGGTCATTATATAAAAACTAGATTTCATGGAAAACAACTACATAATGCCCTTCTCCAACTACATTTGTTGTCTTTCAAGAAATTTGGAATCAGCAATGTCCTTGATGGCACTGAAGATGTTTATATTCTGAAGAACACAATTATCTGGACACATATTAGTAACAAATGTGTGACATTAGCAATGATGAGATTTTGGTGTTCTGTGATGAATAAAAGCTTCGTTCTATGCTGATTTCGTTTGGTAAGAACTTGAGTGTTCATTTCAAATATATGCGATAAAATTTGCCTTCTAAAATGTGGATGCATCTTATGGTCTGTTACATATTATCTGAAAATACAGTATTTTATTATTTAAGATTTTATTTTAAATAAAATTTGTTATGGTAGCAAATATACTAAATTGCTGTATAATTACATTTTATAAAAATTTCTCTATTTATATTGTATTTAAAGTGTATTTATATTACATTTAATGTATAACATTAAACAGATAGTGCCACAGAAGAAATTACTGAAGGTACTGATGAAGAACTACTGAAGCATAGCAGCTGTAATCTGCATTTTTCAGTTTTGCCTTAAAAAAAAAAAAAAAACCCTTATTTTTCACATTTATCCAATTAATTTTATTTCAGTGAGACTGAAACTTCGAAATAATTCCAAAAAATTTTCCATATATTAAGTTTTATATTTTTGTTTGCTCATCATAAGTGTAGTTTGATATTTCTGTATAATACTTAGTTTAACATTATTGTTAATGTGCTGTTACAGTTGTGTTGCTATTTTAATTTTGTCTATTTGGCTTCAATGTTTGGTTGCTATGGTATGCATACATACAATAGCAACTAAACACTGTAGGATTATACATTATGTGTAGGATTTACTTACTAAGACAGATGAATTACTTTAAGGAATGCATTCATATAAATGCAAAAAAAAGTATCTTAACATGACTACTACCACCACCACTACTACTTGCTTGCTATGTCAAATTAAGTACCAGATGATTGACATCATTGTTTTCTCCCATTTATGTTTTCATATTTAACATTTTTTGAGAATTGGTAGAAAGTATCCACTTACTATTTATGGAACATGTCGCAACAAAACCATAACTGGAAAAATAATTTTCCTTTAATTCCATAATGTTATATTTAAAAGTATGTTGCAATTGATGATTTTAGAAGGAACATTAACACATGATTAATTTTCAAATGTGAACTCTTCTTTCAGATGGGAACTTTATAATATTGAAAATGTAAACTAAATAGGCTTTCAAAAACAAAGTTAAAATTCATAAACATAATTAAATATCAAAAACAAAAGGGCAGTGGTTTGAAATCTAACAGTGGTTTGAAAGCAGGGGTGGGCAACTTTTTTCATCAGCGGGCCGAATGAAATTTTCGCATTGTGATGCGGGCCGGAATAGATTGAACGATTTAATTAAAAAAATCAGAACCTAAAAAATGTTATATTACTTGAATTACCAAATTATTAATGTATTTTTAAAAAAAATATCTGAATGTCCAATTATCATTGAAAATTCGGCATCAATTTTTCTTTTTTTTTTAATTGGCTCATTTTATGGGCTATAAATTATATTAAATTAAAAATTGTAATAATTAGAAAAGGCATAAAACATAAAATATCTCGCACCAATATTATTTTTTTCAATAAGAAGTCAAACCCAAAGGAACTTCGTTCGATCGATGCTACAATAATAATTAGGAAATAACTCTTTGATGCTGCGTAGAATCACTTGGTTACTGTTGTACTGGCCGCGATTCCCGATTGAACCGAATTAAGCCGAACGTTTACGGCGAGTGTATTCAGGTATGGATTTTCTATATTTATGCATTTACCGAGGGGGCCGGATTCAACATCGTCGCGAGCCGGATGTGGCCCGTGGGCCAGCTGTTGCCCACCCCTGCTCTAGAGCATTGCTGTCCACCAAACTGTACATAAAGTGCATATCCGCTTGCTCCTGATTTGATTACATGGTTGGAATGGAAAACCACCAGATTCTGTCAGTACCTTGTGATGAAGGAAATCACCTGCCGGAGATAAGACATTTCGGTTAATAACTCGGGAACCAAGCATTTCCGGAACTATGTTGATATAAAATATTTTTATTGTCTACATATGAGGAACTCATTTCTGAAGTTATGCCGTGTATTTTTGAGACACCGCGCGCATGTGTGTGTGTTTTTTACCCTTTTAGTTTTATTGGATAAATGGGTTTAGACTATTATTGGATTTTAAATTTTTGAGGATGAATCTGTAAATGTTAAAAAACTGATAAATGATGTAACATTTTTAATTAATTAGACAGCAAATCTAAAAACAAATGCACATGCCTTTGTTTTTGTGGGCTTATGATAAATTTTTTATAAATTGATTTTTTTTCCCTTAAGCATTAAATTAAATTGTCGGATAGATGTGTGGTAGTTTGCCTTTAGCCAGCGGATGGTTGATTGCTGGAACAAACTTCCATCTGTCGTAGAAGTTGATAGCTTAAACAGATTCAAGGCAGAACTAGACAAACATTTGGAGCGAGTGGATGGGTGAAATGAGAAGTGTGTGGTTTTTTTTTTTTTTTGGCTGATGCTATATAAGCTTGCTTTCTTGCACATGTGCCCTGCTACTGCTAACCAAAAATTTTTAAACCATTTATTCCATTTCTGTTAATAAGTAGATGCCTTTAGTTTTATCTAGTTTTCATTTGAACTAGATAACAGTGAATTTCTTCTTTAGAAGAATTCCAGTTTAAAATTGTGATTTAATGTTCCTTCTAAAAGTGGCAGCATTCTTTCAGGACAACAGCATTGAATTAAAGGCAAGCCAATTCATCTACACAAATAATTTTTTTCCCAGCTAAAGTGTGTTGCTGTTATGTTCTGTGGTATATCTTCTACTATTATTTAAAAATAAATACTCAGTGGCATGGGATATAGGTATATAAACCTTTTTAAGTTATTACTTTATTGTCTAGAAATATCAAGATTCCACATAAGAATTGTTACAGATGTAGTTAACTACATTTCACCATTAATCATGCAAAGCTTCCATTGAATTAGGTATCCTTTGAATTTTCAGATAAAAATATCATCTTGTGAAAATAGTGTTTTATATTTTTACCATTAAGTTTGACAGTATGGGAAAGATTTACCTTTTAACATTTTATAAAACTTTAGATTGTTTGTGGTAAAAGTTCATTAATATAGTTCTCATTACATTTTTCTGCTCAACACATAATATATTAATTTCTATCCAACTCTTTGATTTTGTACAAAAAAAATTAAGAATTTTACAAAAAAAGGAAACCCTGTTAATTCCAATGTTCAGGGAACTAAAAATATGATCTTCAAATTAAACAGATCTCATTTATCTAATGAGATCTGTTTTATGAGATCATTTATCTAAAAAAAATTATGGCTAAATACAAGAGGGAAAACAAACTTCTGTAGCACAGTGATGAGCTCACTGCCGATGCATTGTCGTGTAGTTACCGCAGTGCTTTACAGACTTTGCTGCAGTAGTGAGTTTTTTTTTTTTTCCCCCTCTTCTTGTATTTAGCCAAAATTATAATATTTAGATCTGCCTACATAGCTGTGGGCTGGACATATGATGAAATGATGTGACAGTGCAACCCGAAATCAGAAAATGTCAGCTGCAACATTCCTTTTGATTTATGTGAAGTATTTCTTAGAATGAAAACAAATATAGTTCATCTGTGAAGACTTCTGTTGAGAGAATTTTTCATATTTCCCTGTTCTCTGTGACCATACTTTGTTAGTGGCAGAAGAATGCTATAGACAGCTGAAAGTCATGAGATTTACTTGATATAGAGTTTAATAGTGTAGAGTAAATTTTTAATTTAATAATCACTTAGAGCTTTTTTTTTTTTTTTTACATGTGAAAAGATGTGATATTTTTCATGCAGCATGTATTGTTGAAATTTTTTAAAACTTTTGAAGATTTCCATTCAGTGTTGAAGAAACCATTCAAATGACAGAATTCAATAAACCTCGCATTTGAAGTTTGCATATTTTTGAATACCAACTTTTACAGATTTGAGAACGATTTACCACTTAGCACATTTTAGAGAATTCTATTTCTAAGAAAAGATTTCTTATTTATGGAGTTTGTATATTTTTGGAACTTCTTTATAAAAAAATAAATAAAAATAAATATTTTCTGCTGTTATATGATGAAGCATAATACTCACCCAGTCATGTTCAAGTAGTGCCTTTGCTTTCTGAGTTAAGCAAGTATTGTCATATGTAGCAGCTGTTCTCTGCTGCTATGATTGATATAATTTATAATAATTGCAACATAGGTGTGTTTGCAAATTAAAAATACCCAGGTCAATTCTGCTTGTTTTAAAATTTAGGAGATTTTTCCTGTAGAAATAATGAATTTGATGTTAAAATTGAATTCAATATTACCATTTTGATTTTACAATTTCTGACTGACTTTTGCTTATCGACTCCTGTTTTTGTCAGTGGGAAAGTTGTTCGTTATCATCAGTTTAGTCTAAAAACATCGGTATATTTGTACAGCAAACCAATTTTATATGCAAATAAAAAATATTATGTTTGGCTTTGGTAAAAAGTGCAAGGTATGAACTTTAAATATGTGAAGGTTAGAGACATCAGCATATTCATATGATCTTTCATTATGAGATGATAAAATTCCTGTTGACAAAAAGAAAAAAAAAAAAAAGCAGTTTATTTGCACATATTTCAGTTATAAATTATAAAATGGAAACAGTAATATACAGGCCAATTTTAACACCATATTTAGTACTTTCGAAAAAAAGTTTAGATAACAATTCTTGTAAATCTAAAAATAAGTTACAGCAAGCCACCTTTAAATTCCAACATCTTGTGCTCATATCCAAGGTATTTCATAACACATAAGCCATTCTTTATATCTATGTGCATGCATACATGCACACTCACACATTACAAAACATGCATTAACATTTCGCAGTGTATGTATAGTCATTCCCTTTTTAAGGGAATGCAACAGAGAAGCTACAACAACAAAAATTAATGTTTTGTTGAACTCTAGCCTTTGCAGGAGTAATAGTTATTGTTTGTTCTTAGCCCCTCTTTGATATGATAACAGGATTTCAAAGAGGCTCCAAAGTGTAACCTAACAATAAGTTAAAGCAGTTATTTATACCAGGTAGTTGGGGAGGGGATCAGTAACCTTTTTTTTTTTTATTAGTATGTGATAAAACTTAAAAGCATGGTAAAACAGTAGTATCATTTTATTTAAACATAAATTGATTTTTAGAAACAAAATAGCAAATTTCATATCACATTTTCCGAATTATCACAGTTTATTTCTGTTTCCTGAAAAATGTACTAAAAAGTCTTCCCGGTGTATTTTTAAACCACCTTTTTATATTTTTATTTCAAACAGTGTATGAAACATTGATACTAATTGTCCAATTGAAATATTATTCTACTTGATGGGAAAGAGATGCTAGTTTTTATTAGACTAAAATAATCTTTAATTCTGTCAGTGTTATGTTAATTGTGAATAATGTTTTGTGTACAATATTTGAATCATTCCTGTGCAAAGATGTTAAGGATGAATTTTTTTTATGTCTAGCATCTAATGTATTGTAAAGGTTTGTACTGAGCATGATTCTCATGATAAAGTAGTGGATAAAGTAATTCTTTTCACACTGCTGATCACCTCTTTCTTACTCATCTTGTAGATTATACAAATGGACTTCTCAGCAAGAACTGAACTCATAATTATTGGCATTAGTGGTGTAAGTGCATTTAATCACTTGCCAATGTCTCTTGTATAATGAATTTTTTGTAATAAAAAATGTTGTTTTTAATTTGTACTTTGATTTAAAATTATTAGATAAAAAATTGCAAAACATAAAATGCATATCTTATTTTGCAGTATTCAACTTTTTTATTCTTACACACCCACAGGAATCTAGCAACGTCACTGTAAATATACTCTAAACAACGTTGCCTCAGTGAACTTCATTTAATGTAAATTATATTATTATATTTGTTCTACAGTTGGAAAAAATACTGTTGACATTTTTAATTAGTATTCTTTATTCAATGCAGGAGTTCTTAACCAGGGATTCTCACTACCCAAGGTGATGCGACACAAGACCTGCTAAAATACACCAAAAATCCTTTTTGCTTTAGCAGTTTTTTTTTTTTTTGTTTTTTTGTTGTTGTTGTTTGTTTGTTTTAGCTCTTCATTTTCAAGTTACAATGAATAGAATGTGGCTTTAAACAAGGTCTTTTCAAAATTCAGTGCTCTCACCATGTATTTCATTTCCAGTTTTAAAAGGAAAGTGAAAAGCAGGGCAAAATTGAAAGAGGTAACTGCACAAAAAGATTAATAACTCCAGGTTTTAATACATTATTTATTCACTGTTATATAACAGTGAAGCCAAACCTGTGAGGTGTACCACAATGGTGAAAATGGCAGAAGTGCTATGTAATAGTGATGACTAAGGAAAACTTTTCCTTTTATATATAAAGCAGTTATAATTTTTTGCATAAAAAATTTTAAAATATAGTCTTGTGTAAATGTAGGGTAGGGGTCGGTAACCTGCGGCTCTTTGAGCATGTAACTACAGCTCTTTATCTTTTAGCCCACATGAAACAAAGTTTGAAATGGAGTTAGAGTACTTAAAAATCAAGGACATATGGAGTGCAAGACTAAAATGCCTTAAAACAAATTGAGTATTTGGAGAGGCAAAAGGCTGCCCTTGCAATTCTACATAAATGGATGCCGATGGATGAGTTGAAAAAGCAAGACCAAATTGTGTTCGATGAGTGTTGTAGCTTACCATACACACACAAATTTGAAAATATCTGTGTTTAGACTTCTCTCAGTTTTTGGCTCAACGAATTTCTGCGGGCAAATGTTTTCGAACATGAACTATATTAAAAATAAATCAAGAAACCGTCTGAACAATGCCAGTCTCTCAGCATGCTTAAAGATTAAAATTACGGCATACTTCCCTGATGTTGAGAGACTTGTTCAAGAAGTTCAGCAGCAAAAGTCACATTAATTAGAAATATTATTAATTAATAATATTTCAAAATGTATATTTTTTTAATAAAACACCTTCCCACTCTATTCCATTTCTTAAAAAACTCCCTCCCCCAGCTTGAGCTGAAGTGTGGCTCTTCGGATTCTCTTTTTTTTTTTTTTTTTTTAATTAGATCAAAAATGGCTTTTTGCTCAAAAAGGTTGCCGTCCCTTGATGTAGGGTTTTACCACAGTATGGTGGGTAGGGTCAAGTTACTTCACCTTTATGACATTCTTAATTATTTTAATATTATATTTCTGTACCAAGACCTAACAAAAAATTTCTGCATGAACTAACTGGTTAATCTACGGGGTTTTTTTTGGTTTTTTTTTATGATTTAGCAAAAGCAAAAACTTTTTAATTAATTTCATTAACATGAACCTCAAATATTCTGTTATCTATAAAATTAACTTTAATTAACATTGTATTTGGTATAACCAAAATAAAGGATAATGGAATTTATCATCAAGAGAATGTTATCATTATTACCTGTAAGGCAATTGTAAGACCACACTTGAAATGCTGTGTCTAAGTATGGAGACTGCCTTAGAAAAAACATCAAGGTTCAACTGGCAGCCCACTTGATGAGACCTGCAAAAGGATACCCATATGGCAAAATACTTAATGTGTGGACTACAAAGCTTGCATCTATGCACCTTAGAGCATATTTGCTCATGATCTATAAAGCTGCAAGAAGTGCTATTAAAATGAATGGTTAAATTTTTGTGGTTATAAACAATTCCAGAACTAGGGGCCAAAAATTCAAATTAGGAGAAATGGTTCAGACTGGATTATAGAAGCTTTCCTATAACTAATGAGTTGATTACTGGAATAAATTACCTCTGTCGGTAGTTGAGATTTGACATCTTGGAGAAACAGAGGCCATCTGGATATGTACCTGCAAGCAGGAAAATACATAGGTAGTTTATTTATTTACTATAATAAATAGACCTGATGTAACGGAGTGGTCAAGAGCGCGAGTGCAGTAGCACACGCTCTTTGGGTGGACCGGGGTTCAAGCCCGTGACTATTAAATACGATTAACATTTGTATTGATTGTAAACTCCACTGACCTGGTGGTCGTGCCAGAGTATCAACAAGAACATTTTTAGGCTTGACATAGCCGAGTGGTCAGGAACGAGAGTGCATAGCACTCGTTCCTTGAGTGGACCAGGGTTCAAGCCCTTGACTACTAAATACAATAAATATTTGTATTGACATGTAAACTCTACTGATTGGTTGTCGTGCCGAATATAAACAGAAAATTTAACCCCTAGCATTTTTGCTGTTATAGGCATTGCATCAGGCATACATTGTAAAATTTACTTATTTTCACTGATTGTAATAAAGATGTTATACTATTTTATGCTTTTTTTTTTTTTTTTTTTTGTTTTTGTTTGTTTTTTTGGGGAGGGGCTGGTGCAGCAAAAGTCTTTAGCTTCCTTGCACATATATACTATTTTGTTTTTTTTTTGGGGAGAGGCTGGTGCAACAAAAACCTTGAGCTTCCTTGCACATATATAGCTAATATAATACACCGTCCTGCAGAAAGGGGAGGTGTAGAAATGTCTAAAATGCAAATGTAAAATAATACCTTCCATATAAACTATTACTGATGAACAGTAAGAAGTGTTTAAATTTGTTTTTGGTCATCCAGTAATGCCAAAAGTCAACCAATGAGAATCCTTACTCCAAGGTATATGTATTAATGATTTCTTTAAGAATCAACAATAGATAATAGTAAAACTTTGCTAATTCGATACTGGATAATGAAGCACTGATAATTGGTCAGTGGCCTCAACTGTATAAATCTCTTCTGCAATTCACACAGTACTTTGTGATATTAAAGGATATTGAATTTATTGTTGAGAGCAAAGCAATTTTTAAGAGATTGCTTTCTCAAATATTAGAGCTGTTAATGGATGTGAAATAATTTACTAGGAACGTGCTTAAGGCAAAAGGCATTTTAGAATTTTCTTATTTACATGACACAACAGGACATATGACCACAATCCCACTTTAACTAAAAAAAAAAGATATACTTTTATGTAAATACACTTTAGCATTAGCAAAAGCACATGATGCAAGAAAGCAAGTTTATATAGCATCAGCCAAAAAAAAAAAAAAAAAACATTTCACCCATCCACTCGCTCCAAATTTTTGTCAAGTTCTGCCTTGAATCTATTTAAGCTATCAACTTCTACGACAGGTGGAAGTTTGTTCCGGCAATCAACCACCCGCTGGCTAAAGGCAAACTTCCGCACATCTATCCTACAACAGTCTTTCCTCAATTTGAATTTATGCCCTCTCAGGTGATTATTCTGAGCAAGAGGAAGAATCCCATCAGCATTGAGCATGCTCAAACCATTCAAGGCTTTATACACCTCAAATTGGATTACCTCGCAGATGCCTAGTCTCCAGACACTGTAATTTGCAAAACTTAACCTTTCTTTGTAAGAGCAACCCTTTGTTCCATTCACTAATCTTGTTGCCCTTCTCTGTACTCGTTCCAGCAGTTCTACATCCTTCTTAAAATGAGGCCTCCAGACCTGTATACAGTACTCAAGGTGTGGCCTGACCATTGCCTTATACAAGAGGATAATCACCTCCTTATCCCGGCTAGAAAAATTCCTGTTTATCATTGACAAGACACCATGAGCTACTCTTGCAGACCATCTGCACTGCTCAGAAAACTTCATATCTGCCTGCACAATTACCCCCAGGTCCCTTTCATTCTCTACCACTGTTTAGTGTGGTACCACAGAGTTCAGACGTTACTCTGGGATTACTGCTTCCCATATGTAGTACTTTACATTTGTCAATGTTAAACTTCATTTTTCACCTCTCAGCCCATCTGCTCAACTTTTCTAGATCATGTTGCAGCAGTGTACTGTCATTAACAACTCTGCAAACCTTATCGTCTGCAAACTTGGACATTAAGCCTGATATACCATCATCAATATCATTTATAAATACAGAAAACAACAATGGACCCAACACTGAAACCTGAGGGACTCCACTAATAAGATTCTAATTTACTGGCCCACTATTTCTCTGCACAATTGCTCATCAGATTCATTAGGCCTCTAACACACACCTACTCTCATTTTTCCTTTCCCAGTGCTTATGTCACACCAATTTACTTATTGTTAAAAGCAATTGCAATTCATTCTTTTTTTTTCCATGTTATACACAGATATATTTGAGGAACACCCAAATTGTGAATTCATGCAGTGTCACCACATAGTGCACTGTCTGTGTATAAGGGCAGAGCCAGGCACTAGAGCATTCATTAAACATCTGTGCGAAGAGGAGTCAACCAGAGATGATTTAACAGCTACAAGGAGCATGATCATTGGGGCAGATTAGCAGGAGCAAGTACCTTGAACACATCAGCCTTTGTCCTGTTTTTCTTGTACACTCATGTCTATCATGGGTGGACCAGCCAGAGTCGCTACATAAGCCACTGTGTATTGTGATTAAAGCAGCGAGAGAAGTATCCAATTTGCTGTTCGGCAGAACAAACGTGACACCATTAAGCAACTGCCATACAAATATAAAATGGGTAGCATAACCCATTTTATTATGGACCATGTATTAGACACGCATGGTTCAGCTGTCATAGCCACCAGCCAACCCAAATTCCCCTGCTAATTACCTCTCACAGACAAATAGGCCACAGGAACAGAGCTATTGGACAGTGGATTACTGGAAACAGGTTGCCTGGTCCATGAATCACATTTTACACTGTACCATGCAAATTGGACAGTTTCAGCAGTGATATACTCAACATGAGATGAATATTTGTATGGGAAATCTGGGTGCCCTGGTACCTGTCAGTCAGTTCACAGTCAGTATGGTGGTTAGCTTGATGGGCATGTTGACAAATGAAAAATCTAATTCTTGAATTTAGACAGGGAGATGGATGTGGGGGATTAAGTGCCAAAGCAACTAAGACTATAGGGCATAACTTTTTTGTCTAGTTTGCATGAGTTCTTTGGTTGATTTACCTGTTTACTGGATGAAAATCCAGAGTTTCTTGGGAAATAAAGCCAAACAATCCTTTTCCAAGACGAACTCGGCCATGCAGTGAAAAAAAGCCCCATTAAAATTCCTTGCATTATTGGTGGTTTTAACTCCAGCCTTTTCCTCCTAGTGTGAGGAGGACAGTGATTATATCCACTGTACCACAATGGAAAGTCTCGGTTACAATCCTGTCAATGATGCTAAAACAGTTTTATGGGCTGTTTTTTATAATGTCGTTCAGTTGGTGTCAGGCAATTGTTACATGGTTTTTCATCCAGAAACATGACCAATGAATATACGCTATTACAGACAATATAATCTGATAATCTGTCATATACTGATGTCTGATAATTACGTGTGTGTGTGTGTGTGTTAATTGGCAATTAGCACACACATGAGTAACGTTCTCGAGTAGGCAGAAAATCTATCGTAAAAATAGTAGTCATGGGTTTTTTTTTTTTTGAAGAATAGACTTCAGGTTTGATAAATATAGGCTTTTGAGAAGGCTATTTCTGAGGTGGTATGGGCTTGACATTGTTATTACTTGATGCAGTTATTTGCAGGGGAACACAAACTCATTTTCGGTGCTTCTTGCACAAACCTTAATGTTTATTCATTACAGAGGAAAATAAATGGCCTTTTTCAATATTTTGCTATTACAAACAGGTGTAACTAGGATCCAGTGAGTAGGTCTGTTAACACTGCAGTTTGACCGGTGGGGGGGTTACACATGCACAGTTCACATTAATTGGGAAAGGAAGGGTGCACTTCTAAAACTTGTCCCTGTCTCTAGCAGATGCATACCTAGAGACAGGGACAAGTTTTAATAAGTCACCTCTTCATTTTTTTAATTCAACAAATTTTAAACCTCCGAATCTGACTGCTAACTTCTTCATTGCCTCTTTATGTGATAATGCAACTTGAATTGGCATACAAACTACTATACAAACAAGTTAATGTACACAGTGGGTTAGAAAATAGTAAGGAATCATGATTTTTAATTTTAAAAAATAAGCAAAAAGCAAAGCCTTTTATGCGCAAACTGAAACCATTTCGTTGCTGTGACTCCGCCACATTACCCATTCATTTCTCCAATTAGTGCATAGCAACAAGCTGAATATCCAGTGCTTTGGCCACAATATATGATGTATGGATAGTAGGAAATAAAGTGTGATATGTAGGAAAAATAAATAAAGAATAATTGCCGGATTTCTATTGGTCCGATTTTAATGAAATTTGGGATGGCTCGACAAATCGTTCTAAAATATAAAATTTAATGAAAATCCATCCACTAGAAGTAGAGTTATTACATGCAGATGGATGGAGAAATAAATAATAATCGCCAGCTTTCTACTAGTCCAATTTTAATGATTGGGACGGCTCGGCAAATCATTGTATAAAGCCCAAATATAAACTTACATGAAAACCTATTCTCAAGGGGCAGAGTTATTACATGTGGACAGACGGACATGGTGAAGACAATAGGTGCATTATGCTAATATGCTAACAGGTCTAAAAATATCGGAATACAATTTGGGGAACCACTTAATGAACAAGCTAATAACTTGCAGGCAGACCTTAAACTTCAGTGACAAAATCATTCTATTGTGGAACATACCCAAAGTAAAATGCATTATTTTGAAAATTTTGCTTTCCATTTCCAGGGATTGTTGATGAGATAAAGATAATTTCTAATGATGTAAAGATATTAGACTATGGTGCTAGTATAACGTATGCAGAAATGGTGATGCCATTAAGAGATTGGCCCAACAGCTGCCAGGAAATATTCTCAGTCCATTAACTATTGGGCTGGCACATAGACAGCACTGAAATACTTACAATAAAGTTTTAGACTTCTCTTCGCTGTCGCTGAACAGAAAATGTCTATTATACACCATCAAAATCGTTCTTGAATGCGTTTGTTCGCGATATTGGTTTCGAGTTTAGTATCCACAAAGATATATATCAATCGAAAAGTTTCAACCGGTCATCGAGTTTAAAAATTCGATTCCTTGTGGAAAACGTATGTGTTTGAATCCCATCAATAACGCGAAGAATTTCTATGGGCGTTTTTCACAACGTGGCTCAGTTGGTCTCAGACGAGGGTTATGTTTTTCTTCCCGGAAACATAGGTTTTTGGTCCCCCAAACAGCAGAGAATACACGCAATTGCACGCAATTTGGTGGTTGTGGGTGTAATTGCATTGGCGCTTAGCACCCATAATCATAACGATGACAGTTGAACCAGTAATGTAATGAATATAAGTTTGATGTGCGTTTTTTATTACTTCGAGTAAAGTCTCGATCAAATCCGGATGTAACCGGGTTTTTTTTTTTTTTTTTTTTTCCTAACTGTTCCCTGAGTCTTTTCACAGAAAAATTGAACAACAGAGTGTTGTTAATCCTGTAGAGAATTAACTTATTAAAAAAACCAACCACTGAACGTTAAACTGGAACATTATTTTTGACCATTATAGCACTCATATCTTTAATTTGATAAAATATTTTTGAAAATTTTACTTATTGAAAGAACGAAAATAGGAGTTAGTGCTATACTTATAAGTTCAGTATTTTTTTTAAAAAAATCCATATGTAAAGCACTACCTTACTTCTGGTAAGATTTAACATCGTCACTAGACAAAAAAAAAAAAAAAAAAAAAACGGTGGTGCAGTGAAACAACATCTACAGGGAAATAGTTCTATAACAGCTGTCATCATTTAATGCAGCGTTTCTCAAACTGTTCCGCGGAACTTCCGCGAAAAATCGTAATAATTTTTTAAAAAATAAAATAAATAAATTTTGTATATTTGTATAATATTTAACATGATTTTTTTTTTCGGTTATTAACATTCTGTAGAGATAGTGACATCTACGAAAAAGTAGCAATATGGTGAATTTAGTATGCCATTCGTATGCGATTTAGCCTGGAGTACATGGGATGAAGGAGAGGAGGAAGCGATATATTTTTTTTTTGATAATTAGTAGTATTTCGAAATATTATTATTAAAATGTGACCATGGATTTGTGGTTGAAAAAAGGAACTTTAAAACGAGAAGCAAAGTACTTCTAGTAGTGCAACTGTGGTCGATGAAAACACAATATTGTCACAGTTCAAAGTGAGGATGAACAATCGCAGCCTTTTGTTCACCAGAAATCCGAAGTGAAAAACCAAAACGAAAGTATAATAACAATTATTTAAATTTCGGCTTTACGTGTGTTTGAAATAAAGATGCTCCTGATGCACAGTGCGTCATAGGTAAAAAAATATTAGCAACAGTTCTTTGGCTCCAGCTAAACTTGTGTTTCGTAAGTGTTCGGTGAATATGTTGTGAGATGAAAAGTGTTTCGTGATTAAAAAAGTTTGGGAAACGCTGATTTAATGTATTGTCAGTTTATTTTCAAAATCTCTGTCAGTCGTTTCACAAAAGGAAGAAGACAGACACGAAACCCCAACAACGAAGTTTAACATTGACAAATGCAATGTACTGCATATGGGTAGCAGTAACCACAGAGAAATTTACCAACTGTGTGGTGTTACATTCAGGGTAGTGGGAGAATGAAAGAGACCTGGGGGTAATTGTGCAATCAGATATGAAGTTTTCATGGGGTCTTGTCAATGATATATAGGAATTTTGCTAGGCGGTGATTGCCCCCTTGTATAAGACAGTGGTCAGGCCACACCTTGAGTGCGTACAAGTCTGGAGGCCTCATTTTAGGAAGAATGTACAGTTGCTAGAACGAGTACAGGGAAGGGAAACAAGACTGGTGAGGAGAACAAAGGGGTGCTCCAACGAAAAAGGCTTAAGTTCTGCAAATTGCAGCGTCTGGAGACTAGGCACCTGTGAGGTGATCTGATTGAGGTGTATAAGGCCTTGAATGGTTTCAGGAGGCTCAATGCTGATGGAATTCTTCCTCTTGCTCAGAATACAAAATCTGAAGAGGTATAAACTCAAATTGAGGAAAGACAGTTGTCGAATAGATGTGCGGAAATTAGCCTTTAGCCAGTTGATAGCTGGAACAAACTTCCATCTATCGTTGTGGAAGTTAATAATAGCTTAAATAAATTCAAGGAAGAAGTGGACAAATTTTAAAGCGAATGTATGGGTGAAATTGGATTTTTTTTTTTTGGCTGATGCTTGTTTTCTTGCATCATGTGCTTCTTCTGATGCTAATCTTGGTTATAAACACCGCCCTCCCGCACCGGGTGGAAAAGGCTTAAGTTCGAATTCCGTCAACGACGATAATTATTATGGGCTTTTTTCATAACGTGGTTTTCCCCTCAGTTTCTGGGGGGAAAACCTTGGTATCTACGCCTGAGACCGACTAACTCAGCCACGGAGCGAAAAACTTTCGTGCGTACAGAGTACACACGCTGCTTTTTATTACGTTCAGCTTCAACAATTTCTTCTCCCCTTTCCTCTCAGTTATCACAAAATCATTCAGCACGGTTCATTCACTGCAAGATCATTCAAAATTTGACTCAGTTATGGCATATCCGTCCCTAAAAAAGTTTCTCATATGTGACCATAGATGCAAAAATACCCATTCAGTTTGTCAACAACTTGAGCAGGAACATCAACGGTTAATCTATTCATATTAGTGGGCCAATGTGATTCAACCTCTTCCTTTTACTGTTTACAGAAGTAAAGAAGTCATTGCTGCTTTTCTTTGCCAGTAACGTGTCGTAATTTACTTTAGCTTGCCGAACCTCCTTTATGACTGGATTTTGCAGTCTATGTCTGCTATAGGCTTCTGTATCACCTGATAATTTATATGTATCCCATTATTCTCCACAGCCACAAGTCTCATCAGTTCATCTGATATCCATTCAGGTCTATGTCTTGAACTGTATCTTTTAATTGATATAAATAGGCTAGTTGCTTCTACGATAACTTCCCTGAATGCTTCCCATTTAGAATTTTCTGTTGGTAACTTCATACCAAAAGCAAATTCTATTCAGTCCCACGGGCCGACTCCTAACGCATAGAATTTAAAAACTGTCAGAGATCACTGTAATCACCTTTGCGAAAGCAAAAGCCCTTTCCGATGCCCGTGACCATAGTTACATCTTTAAGTAAATCCGACGTTAGTACATTGTGATTACTGCCACCCTAATGAGTCTTAACAACACTTTTGGTCTGAGGCGATGGTTGCATGGTTTTCCCTTGCAGAAATTCTAGTTTTTCGTCAGCAAAACAGCAAACTGGCCAAAGAATATACGCAATTACAGCCAATATATTGACACTTCATAACCTAAGTTGCTTTGGCGCTTAACATTCACTCAACACAACATAATGCATTCCATCCCCTTCTGTCCATCTCCTGCCTGTGCAGCAAACCGACGGTTGACCCGGACGCGCAGAATATTCTTCGTGGGTTGCCTTGAACTTTTCTCCCCAGGCTTTTTTTTTGCGTTGATCCCGCTCCTACTGTTATCTCCAGGATTTCTCTAATGTCTCCACTCTCAACTTACAGTCCCCTCCCCTTTTTTCCGGGCTGTCCATTCTTCCAGTCTTCACGTGTGGCACAGTTGTTATAATCACTGTCTTTCCCATTGGGTAGAAAAGGCTCGGGTTCGAATCCTGTTAATGATGCGAGGATAGACAGGTTCCCCCCACCTCCACAACAAAATTAACAAACCGACGAGAGAACGCACGCAATTTATAGACGTAAGACACATGGGTATAAGCAGATACATGTTGTGATACCATAAATGGAATCACAACATTCCATTTATGATCTATTGTATTACTCTTAGGACTTACGAGTAGTGATGCAAAGATAAAAGAGTAAGTGGTCCACAATTCAAGGTATTGGAAAAAAAGGGTTCTTTTGAAGACATCCTCTATTTACGTGGAAAAGTCTTCATGGAATACCTTCAAGGCACTTTGCCAAACTCTTTAGGAAATCAGAGATCAGCAAACTATGAGATGCTCGTTGACCAATTCCTCGAAATGTGTTCAAGAACTGTATTGTAATATGAGCTCAAAAATTCATTTCCTTATAACAAGATCCCTATGATGATGTTTGCAATGAATATGGGCAAAGATTATACCAGGACATTTCTTGCATAGAAAAATGTATTAAGGCAAGAGGTCTCCGAACACGCCTGCCGATTACTGTTGGACACTAGAGGGGAGTACAAGGGAAGGGGGATGGATAATACAGAATTCAGTGCTAACAACATTTTAAGCTCATAAATATTCAAGTTTTATTAGCGCTTGTTAAATGATTTGTTAATAAACTAATAAAATAAAAATGTTAATTTTCCTCAAAAATCAGACATGGTAACAAAATTCTACTGTCAAATTCGTATTTAGTTGAGCACAACGAAAAATATGTGGATAATATTTCATTATGAGGAAAAACAAAAAAGTTTAAATTTGTTGGCCACACAGTTTCTTATTGCTGCTAACACAGTGCGCGAGCGCTTGTATGTCAGTAAGAACCACAGCAACTAAGGCTATGAAGTGCCAGTATATTGTGTCTGTAAACTGCACGTATTCTGTGGTCGATTTGCCTGTTTGCTGGACGAAAAGCCCCAGTTTCTGGGAGAAGAAACCATGCCTCACCTGAGACCAACTAACTCAGCCACGTTGTGAGAGGAATCCACGTTATTGATGAGATTCGAACCCAAGCCTTTTCCCAATGCGTGTGTGCTGCCCGCGGAGGTACGTGTGCCAGTGTTATTTTACATAGTTTTCCTGGACAGTATTCATTAACTGCCTTAAAGCAATCAAGGCCATTAATGAATTTAAATAAACTTAATTATAAAATTTTTCCTGATTTAAACAAAAGCTGCTTTTGTTAACTATACCCCTAATCACATTATCGGTAAAAATATCTTAACCCATTGATTCTGCCCTCATGGGTAGCACAGTTGGTAGAATAGCCGTCCTCCTCACACCGGGTGGAAAAGACACGAGTTCAAGTCCCGTCGATACCGTGAGGAATTTTTATGGGCCTTTTTCACAACATGGCTGGGTTAGTCGGGCTCAGGCGAGGGTAGATGGTTTTCCCTCCCGGAAACTCCGGTTTCTCGTCCAGAAAACGCAATTTACACATAGTATACATGGAGTACCTTAGTCGCTAATGTTCCTAATAAAAACAACAACTGTTGATTATTGTACTAAGGCAGGTTTATTCATAAAGGAAATGTAGATCTGTCCTCTACACAAGTTAACCATAGAGCTCTTCTCCTGTACCTAAAGATTCCGGAAGCGACAATAATCTTAAAGTTATAGGCCAATGAATTAGAGACAGCTCGCTCCTAAACGCTGGATTTCACTCATTAACTTCTTTCTCCTAGAAGTTCCGGCATCTTTATAGTCTTCAAGCAATTTATCTTGCTTTAACCGAAGTCCAAATTTTGTATACTTTTAAGTATAGCTTAGACTTGACACCTCTCCAGGTTTAGCCAAAGTCTTCGGGTTTTAGGTGGTGTGTACCATAGCCAAAGCTGCTTTATCATTAGAGATAAAGAAAGTCACGAGAGAGTGAAAGAACGAGAGAGAGAGAGAGAGAGAGAGAGAGAGAGAGAGAGAGAGAGAGAGAGAGAAGAACGTGAAAAGGGAGAATAGGGAGAAAGTGAGAAAGAGGGAATAGGGTTTAAGAGAGAGAGAGAGAAGAGGGGAAAAAAGTGTGTGAGACACACAAAAAGAGCGAGAAAGAGAAGAAACAGAAAGAAAGAGCGAGGGAGAGAAGAGAGAGAAAAAGAAAGAAAGAGCGAGGGAGAGAAGAGAGAGAAAAAGAAAGAAAGAGCGAGGGAGAGAAGAGAGAGAAAAAGAAAGAAAGAGCGAGGGAGAGAAGAGAGAGAAAAAGAAAGAAAGAGCGAGGGAGAGAAGAGAGAGAAAAAGAAAGAAAAGAGAGAGGAGAGAAAAAGAAAGAAAAGAGCAAGAGAAAAGAACAAGAGAGAAAGAAAGAAAAGCGAGAGAGGGGAAGAAAAGAACAGGAGAGAGTGAAAGAAAGAAAAAGCGAAAGAGGGAGAGAAAACAAGCGAGATTGAAAGAAAATAATAAGAGAGAGAGGGGGGGGGATAACGAGAGAGTGAGAGAGGGAAAATAACGAGAGAGAGAGAGAGAGAAACGACAAGCGACAGACAGAAAGAAAGAGCGAGTGAGAGAGAAAAGAGGAAGAAAGTGAAAGCGAGACATAAAAAGAATGAGCAAGGGGGAGAGGAAACAAAGAGACCTATACAAAAATTGGCAGTAAACCACTGAGTTTTGTAGTAGGGTGGTATGACTAAGGCCATATTGCTCCTGTATTCTGCCCTGTGGTCGACTTCCTGTTTGCTAGACGAAAAACCCAATTTTCAGGGAGAGAAAAACCATACCTCGTCTGAGACCGACTAACTCAGCCATGTTGTGAAAAAGGCCCATAAAAATTCCTCACGTCATCGACGGGACTCGAGCGCAGATCTTTTCCACCCGGTGTGGGGAGGACGGTAATTTTAAGAACTGTGCTACCCAAGAGGGTAACCATTGAGTAAGAAATATAAATGTAGGAAAAAAAAAAAAAAAAGTTATTATACACATTTCTTCCGAATAATCCACTTAAATTCTCGTTGGGGAATTCATATGGATTATTCGGAAATATTTAGCAACCGTGCAGCAGCAATTACAGTAGCATCTTTGCCAATTTAGCTGTCCACACTGATTTTTGAAAAAGAAATTAATAATAAATAGACTCGAACACATCTCACTAACCTTTCATGCATAAAACGCTTTGCATATGCAACACTGCTATGATTCTCGATTTGTAACAAACTCAAATTGAACAAGAAAAATCCAAAGGAGAATCTACTAATCACAACTCACAGTAAAAGTCTTGTCTTGCGTAACAGTACGTTAGCACCTCCAGCGAAGTCAAGTAAAGCACCTACTCCTTGCCCAACCCATTTACCCAATGAGGGAATATTTCACTTATGCCCAAGAAACTTGAATCTTGAAAAGCGAAGATTCAGAACATCTGGTTATGTCAGCAGTGACACAAACAGCTGTCGGTCATCACCATCGGACCCTGTAAAAAAAAAGAAAAGAAATCGAGTTGTGGTCAAGCTTAACGGATGAAATCCTTATAAATTAATTAATAATAAATAAATAATGAATTTATTTAATTCATAAGTAAACAAATGAAATTATTATTATATAATAATTTCAATTAATAATATAAAAATAACTATTGAATGTATATGGCGCTAGGAGGAGTATTTTTTTTTTTTTTTTTTTTGTGCCCATTAGGATTTAAGCTGCCTAGTTAATACAATGGTATCGATGCTCACTGCAGAACAAACTGTGCCTTCACAATGAGTTGCCCCAGTATTACACTTTCAAACAAATACGTCACAGAAAGTTTAGGCTATCATTTTATTTAGAAAAAGGAGGATGATTAAACGACAGATTAACCTTTTTTGTAATGTAATGACATCGCCAATTGCACTACATCCAAAAACATGTTTTAAAATTGTGCAATTCCGGGACAACTCGTTGCGAAGGAAAAGTTTATTCTGTAGTGAACATTAAGACTATTGCATAATAGGCAGTTTAAATCCAATTAAAAAAAAAAATCGGGGGGAGATAGGATATCTACCAGACTTTAACTCGTTTTAAAATAAATTTTAAATTCTGTTATCCTGTGTCTTTTCTTTAACTCCAATCAGCACCTATGTTAAAGACCACTTTAACAGTGGTCTTTAACATAGGTGCTCTATTAACTTTTAAGAATCGTTCACTGTCAGGATCCATTTTCTCGAACCGCGCCATTGCCGATGCAATTTCACGAAAAGCCATTGCCATTTCTCTGGCGATGAAGCGTCTCGGCTACTGATTTGGTTCATCTTGAGCTTCGTCAGCATTTTCTTGTTTTACTATTGCTGCCTGCAAGTCAATATGTTATTCGGTAGATAATTCCTTCTCTTCTTCCTATATTAACTCCTCCATGTCTTTGGCATCACCCTCCAACTGAAGTAACTCTGCAACCTTTACAATCTTATCTGTAACCTCTTCATATGATTCGTCTTTTTCAAATCCTTCGTAGCCTTTTACGTGCCGTTGGCATATTCACTTAGAAGATATCAAACCACTTAGAGAGTCAGAACATAATAGCCGAACAGCAGAAAGGATACAAGCGGAGGAGCAAAGGATGCAAGGAGCAATTAACCGTAGATACCGCAGTTACGGAACAAGCCTAGAAGAAGTACCGAAACCTATACACGGCCCTACATCGATAACTGCAAGGACTTCGACTCCGTACCTCATAGCTGACCAATAGAGACCCTGAAGATTTACAAGGTCAATCCGAAGTGACAAACTTTCTAGGAGCAACAATGACGAAATGGAGTAACACCATTAAGGTCGAGAACATCACAACCACACTAATCCCCATCAGAGGATGAATCTTTTAGGGAGATGCTCTGAGCCCACTGTGATTCTGTCTAGCACTCAACCCGCTATCCGCCATGTTTAACGGCAGCAAGTATGGATATAACCTTAAAGAAGGAAGAAAGAACCTGTACACCTTCACCCACCTGATGTACATGGATGAGATCAAACTCTACGCGGCAACAGAGAAACAACTCCAGCAACTACTCCGGATCATCGAAGAATTCAGCAAGGACATCAGGATGGAATTTGGTCTAGACAAATGCAAGACCCACGCACTGAACCAGGGAAAATTAGTCGGCCGAAACTACCAGCTGCTGATTGGTAAAGAGATCGAAGCTATGATAGGAGAGGCCTACAAATACTTAGGGATAATGCAGGCTCAGCAGTTAGAGTACAAGGAAATCAAGAAGTGCCTGACCGAAAAATATCATCAGAGACTCAGAAGCCTGCTGAAAGCAAAATTGAACGGAGGATGCACAGTTGTAGCCATAAACACCTATACAGTTCCAGTACTAACATACTCCTTTAGGGTCATAGATTGGACTAACACTGAGCTGGAGGATATCATGCGAAAGACAAGGACAATGATGACCAAGAGCCGCCAACACCACCCGAAGTCAGCAGTGGAGTGACTAACAATAGCTCGGAAAGAGGGAGGAAGGGTCCTGATAGAGCAACAGAAAACAGCGATAGTTAACCTGAAGGATTACTTCGAGAACAACACAGCACCACTCCACAGGGCCATAAGGAAGATAGATAAATGGTATACTCCACTCACCCTAAGCGAGGAGCCCCCTCCCGCCCAGACGGCACAAGAAACGAAGCTAGAAAGATGGGCAAAGGAGACACTCCAGGGCAGACACTACAATGACCTCCATCAAGATCACATAGATAACATTGCTTCCAATGCATGGCTCACAAGCGGGACGCTCTTCCCTGAGACTGAAGGATTCATGCTGGCCTTCCAAGACCAGGCAAGCAATACCAGAAACTACAAAAAATACATCGCAAAGGAGCCCGGAATGTCAGATGACACATGTCGACGATTCCACCTAGCCTCAGAAACGATCTAACACATCACCGCGGGGTACAAGGTGATCGACCAGGTAGCCAGGATAATAAATCATCAGAAGCTAGTGAGGAAATACCAGTTGATCAAAGAAAGTGTACCATACTAAACCAAACTATTATTTTTAGGCCACCCGAATAATTAAATTCATCTGCCGTGCTGTGTGTC
The DNA here is from genome assembly GCF_048544385.1 of Mastigoproctus giganteus. Classification (NCBI taxonomy): domain Eukaryota; kingdom Metazoa; phylum Arthropoda; class Arachnida; order Uropygi; family Thelyphonidae; genus Mastigoproctus; species Mastigoproctus giganteus. The sequence continues at coordinate 225,525,678 of NC_143576.1, read as the reverse complement.
ATATGTTCGTTAATTGCATGTGTTCTATGATCGATTTTTCTGTTTTGCTGGACGAAAAACCCCAGATTCTAGGGGAAAACCTTGCTATCTACGCCTGAGACCGACCAACTCAGCCACGGAGTGAAAAAAAAACCATCAAATTTCCTCGCGTCATCGACGGGATTCGAATCCGGGACTTTTCCACCCGGTGTGAGGACGGTGACGATACCACTGTGGTAGCTGCGCAGACTGACTGAATGAATGACTGTTGTCATTCATTATTTTAGGAGTGGCATTTAATGACCCAGGCGAAAATCATGAGAAACAACACACAGTAGGTGTAAGCACCTCCATCAAACTTCAGAGTTAGGTAGCACACACTAGTAAATAATGTTTTCCGAGTATCCTCCACACTGAAATATGGCCATCAGATCGGAAAACCGTGTACCATGATCCCATATCACTTCTAAAGCTCCATGGACCAATTACGATGGGTTGTGACCCAGGCAAGTCGACGCTGTACATTACGTGCTGCAGCTCTTTAGTAAAATCCGACAGCTTTCAGTTCCCTACGTATTGTCCTCTAGATAGATCCAAAAAAATGATGGATATTCTTCCGATCTTTTCAGCACGCAGATCGGATCGTATCCTTCAATTCCTAGGTGGTGGACAGAAGCAGTTCATATGCCTGATGATGCTTGCAAATACTCTATTTTGTGGAGATCTATCGACTGTGCCTAACCCAAAGAAATAGAGAAGGCTCGCCCAATTCTGAAGCCAATTGTGGCCCCAATATTCCCTATTCTGAGGGAAGTAATTATCACTTGATAAAGCGAGTAATGATGACAGGAGGAAATTGCGGGCTTTTTTCATTCTGTGGACAAGTCATATTACATGGCTTGTCCACAGAATGTTTCAGGATGGTTACATGGACTGTCCACAGTCCATGTAACCATCCTGAAACCCAAATTTTAAAACAGGCAAACTAATCATTGTATACATGCAATTTACATGCTGTAAAAAATTCGCAATCTGATGGACTCTTTTACTAATGCACAATCTGAATCGTGCAAACAGCCACTTCAATCTAAAGATTTAGTATTAGTATTATTAACCATGTGGTGCAAGGAAGCCTGAGGCTTATGCTGCAACAGTCAAAAAAAAAAAAAAAAAAAATTCTCAAGTTACCCTGAGAGAGAGAGAAAGGAATCACCAAGAAAAAGAAGAATGATGATATCCAGCTTAGGACCCTGGGTGTGCATATTGATTACGAAATAAAAGAGCTTTTGTATTGTAAATATTTTATTGAACATTCGCAAATTTTCATAATTTCTGGAAGACAATATACAATGGATTTATGATAACTAAAGTAAGAGATGTATACTTGCAATTGCAAGTATACATCTCTTACTTTAGTATACAAACCCCATCTGTCCACCCACTCTGAATCCGCTCCTGACTCGAGATATCATATCGGTAAGTCATGAATAATGCGTCACGTGCACTAATCACATTACTAGTAAGTAAGAGATGTATACTTGCAAGTATACATCTAAATGTCTCTAGAAAACAGCGTCGATTGAAGTACCAATCTTGTAGTTAAAAAGGACATAAGCAGCTGTTAGGAGAAACTAGCAATGGAATGTAACAAAAATGCGAGACGAAAAAAAGAAATTGTTGACAAATATTTATATTGTTACGATCATATCACAAATACTTGTATTGTCGTAGTCATATGATAAACACTTGTATTCTCGCAGTCATATGACAAATACTTTTATTGTTGCAATCATACTTACTGCAGTAGTAACTTCAGGAATGATTATGATGTCATACTATTCAAAAATTCTAAAAAGAACTCCAGACACTATCATATTGAGGTATCATTGAAAGGGGAGGCATGATGACGAGGTTTTATGTTTTTTTTTTTTTTAGATAGACCTTATACACATACGCTTATATGCATGGTTAAGAGGGTAACAAACCCCATCTGTCCACCCACTCTGAATCCGCTCCTGAGTCGAGATATCATATCGGTAAGTCATGAATAATGCGTCACGTGCACTAATCACATTACTAGTAGTGCGAGTGTAGGAAGCGCCTCTGGTGGAAATCGTGGATGACACCACTTCCGTGACCGATCAAATTACTCAGCAGAAATTCGGAAAAATTGCGAGCCCATTGTTAAAATATTTACAGCTCACACTGTTGACAACTCAAAACAAATTTAACATAAATGATGAGATGTGCTCGTTGTCATACATGTAAGAAATTAATTTAAAAGAAACAAAAAGAAAAGTCAAGATGAGCTCTCTGCTTATCTATAGTAGAATTAATCAAATTCAAAAGAGTTAAGTCCATTTTTCAAAGAACAAGCTGAAGATCTGATTTCAAGTAACTTACATTTGTTCTCAATACTGAAAGAGTACCTTTGAGGATGGAAATTTCTGATGAGCAGAACTTGACATCTACTGTGAATAACTGGTCGTCGTACCAAGACAGAGAAGTCTTTTTCGAAGTAAAAACCAAACATTGGAACCCAGTGCATTCAGTTTTTTGGAGACTACGTTTAAATTTTTTTGAAAAATCATTTCGATAGATGTAATCTTGTAGTAACCAAAATACGAAATTTTTGATGGATTGTCATATTAATTATGAAAATGGTTGTCCGTTTCTCTTATGGTTTCGAGATAATTGCATTCAGTGCTTCAATTTTCAATTTTGAAAACCAGTGTATTATCTGTTTAACCTTTCTTAGTACTGGCTAATGTATTTTAGTTTTACAAGTGTTTCTGATTGATAAAAGACAATTAGAAATTCCAAATGCAACAGTATGGAAACAACGTTTTGCTTTGTCTGCAAAATGAAGTAGGCGTCAGTAGGTGGACTTAACCAAAATCTGTAACAGCTGTCATCTTTGTTGAAAAATCCTTTAGCGGATCCCGCAAGGTTCAAGGAAGTATGCAGCCTCCGGGAGATTTGTAGGTAAAAATAATAAAAAAAAAAAAACAGAAAAGAAAACGTGAAGGTCACGAATGTTTAGAAATTTCCACGTGCAGATAGCATTGTTTTCTCGGTCTACTTCTTTTCTGCTTATCTCACGCTGAGTTACAGCAGCTGTTTCCACCATACTCCTCTTTATGGGTGACCAGTGGTCTCGAATGGACTGTCCCAGACGTCTTTCCCCACCCATGGCGATCACGTTTCGCGAATCTCTTTCCCAACATAAAGGACTGTATAAAAGCACGAGAGAAGATGCCCATGGCACCATTATATTCCTCATTACAGTAGCGCAAGAACGTACTTCCAGGTAAGCTTTAACTTTAATATTTTCACTGTAAGATGATTTTGTTACATTTTTAAAGGAACTGAGTTCCATACTAAAATTTGCTGTTTACTTCGCATAGCTTTTAAAGAAACATTAATAAATTGTAAGATAAAAAAATAACGGTGCTATTTTCTTAAATTATTCTAAACAGCATAACAATAACTTGATAATGCGTATATGTTACATAGTAAGCATTAATTATTAAGAGTAAGGTCTAAGACTACAATTTAAGATAGTTAGTTTAATAGTATTAAATATAAGAATTGCCACAGAAATTAATAAATGAATGATGTATAGCTATGGAAAGTTTTCGCTATAGCGAGTGATTTATATTGCAATTATAATTTTTTTCGTATATAATTTAAAGCGAAGAAAACCTAATTAGTATCACAATATGAATTTATACTCTGTTCACTCTACATAAACAGAGTATAGTTAATTTTGATGCATACTTTCAGAAAGGTTAAAAATTAACTAACACTCAGTACAATCTATAGGCTGACTAAACCTCAGGCTGGTGCAGCATAAGCCTCAGGCTTTCTTGCACCATATGGCCAATAATAATAATAATAATAATAATAATAATAATAAATAGACAGGTGACGTTTTTTCCTCCTTAAGTCTCTGATAGGTAGGCCATCATAAAGACATTATGTTGGGCATCATAATGTCTTTATCAACTGATATTTGAAGCACAGCTCATGTGTTTAAGGGACAGTTGCTTGCAAATAACGTCATCGTCATGAAATCTAGATTCCTATAATGAACAATCATACCACGTGAATATTAAGATAGTTTATTTAGCTATTCGCGAATTTTAAAATCTTAGCGTTAAAATAATCAAACTAAAATGTAAACAGAAATTTTTCGTCACATATCGCGAACAAAAACTCATCTCGGCCAGTTTAAATATAAAACACCTAATTAAAATCAATTTTTTTGATAAATTCATTTACATGACTAGAATAAAACTATTAGTAATGCTATTAGACAAAGTGGTACTTAAATTTAACAAAAATTTACAGATTTAAGTTCAATCCTCAGAGAAAGCGATTTTTCTAACATGAATTGATTAATAACTGTTAAATTTACTAAAACACACACATAGACTTAACAAATCATCCAAATGGTAAAATTTAAAATCTTACATCCCATAATTGCCGTTCAAGTAATGACTGGAATCAGACTTCGAGAAGTTGTTTCCCTGGCACCCCACTCTATGATAGCACTCACTCACTCTAGCAATAATCCTAAACTTCCCAATCATATCATTAACTTAATTCTAGAACCCTCACTATATCGGAAGTAAATATACTAAGTAAAGGTTTAAATTTCAAACACCACAGTTATCATAGACAAGAAGGACTACATCTATAAAGTTCAAAAACTACTGAAACATTCCAAAACCTATAAAAAATTCATTTAGTGATTTAGGTAAGAGCTAAATAAACTAACTTAATATTCACGTGGTATGAGAGTGGTCATTATAGAAATCAGAGTTCCGTCTTCCTTCTTATTTACTGTTGCTCTTCTGCCGTCTATCGGATTAAACTATAACTATGCAAAAAAAAAAAAAAAAAAAAAAAATGATAGTAAATATTGTTTTGTTTACTTTAGGAATTTATTAGCCATGGTAACTCAATGGTATCGCATGCTGATTTTGACTGGACTACTGTGTCTGTTTGGAAGCCTGATGTTTCAGGTCGCAACAGCCTGCAAAATTATGATACCCAACTTAAACCCAGAAAATGGTAATACAGTGAACGAAACGGTAAGTGGAGGAAATAAAATTAATTTAGAGAAATAAATTAACATAACTTTAAAGAAAGCTAAAATATATATATTAAATGATTAAATGACTTAAGCTTTATTTTTGTTTCAAATTAACAGAGATAATTGAAGAGGCAATTAATTAAAAAGAATGATGTAACTGCAGTTATATCACTCTTTTGAATTGTCTTACAAATGTAAATGAAAATTAAATTACCAGGAGGTGGATTGAATTCGCTTTTCAATCCACCTTCTTGTCTTTTTGTAATCACACAGGATGTCTTTAGGAAACATGTAATGAACCATATAATTATGAATGTTTCTTAATGTGATTGTACTAGCAGTTATTATTTCTTTTTTTTTTTTTTTTTTTTTTTCTTACATATCACGTAGGCTATCCATATAATGTACGTTGTAGCCACAGAATAGTATCTTACCACTCTGTGATCGTAGCTGAAGCACTGGATATGTAGGCGCACTATAGCCATAGCAGCTAATGCGCCAATAAACAACCATACCATACCATACTGGATATGTTTGTTGCCTTGTGCTGATTGGAGGAATGATTGGGCAAATTTGGCGGACGTTCAGACACGAAGTATTCTCGGTTGGCATAAAAATCGTTGCTTTTGCTATTTATTTATTAGTTTCTTCTTTTTTGTTATTACTATTTGCTAATGCGCCTAAAGTATAACACATTGCGTACATTAACTGACTTGTTTTCTTATGTTTCCTTCAAATAGTTCTTTAAATAATGTAAAATTAATGTTATAAAAGTTTATTTAATGCAAAATTTAGAATTTAATTAATTATAAAATCGTTGTTAATATTTATTTAACTTTTACATAAAGTATGCTTTTTACAGTTAATTTTACATCAACCAGAACTGCAGCAATTATTTCCTGTTGGAAGGGTTAAAAATTGGGTTTCGTGGAGTGAGAAATCTAATGACGGAGTCTAATTGGAAATTTTATTTAAAAGAAAAGTTTCACCATAGCAAAAAGATGAGAACCACTGATTTAGATAACTTATGACAAAAATACACACAGTATACACTACATTTCCAAATTTATCCAGATTCCCTTTGTTTTCAGAAAAAATGAACAATGCCCACTATCTTTATAGATGTAGTCCTTCTTGTGTCAGAAATAGATATAAAAACAACCGGGTTCACGCCAGAAGCAAACTGATCAACGAAATACGGTAGATGGGACCACGCATTCTCCGACACGACGGAGAACCATCCTATTTATTTATTTATTTATTGTATATTGATGTCGCTAGGTGGCTCCCAGGCACGTCTATCTCTACCTGTGTACTCTGTTGGCAAAAGAAACTCAGTATTCTGACCTGAAAAGTGTAAATGTGTATGTTTAGGTGTAGAGTAGTGTATTATGGAGTTAGGTCACTTTTCCACCAAGTAGCAGCCACCACGTGGGCAAATGCAACCCAGCGGTCATCCCTGTCACGTAAAGCCGAACCTGGGTCTAATAAATCTATCAGTGCAATCGAGCACTATAATCCCGCACCCAACAGCAGTAGTGCAAGGCTGGTGGATGCCAGCAATCCCGCTCCCAGGCGACCCAGATCCGGCAGCCAGCAAAAAATTAAAATGCTTTAGGTTCCGTTACCTCGCGGTCCGCAAAAAAAAAAAAAAAAAATTCGCGGTCTGCTAATTGGTGACCCCTGACCTAGTTCAATGGTGGCCGACGTAATCACCAGATGGAAAAGTCATGGAGCTAAAACGGCTGGAAAACACAATAGAAATTGCCGGAAACAGACCGGAGGAAGAGAAAATACGTAGATTAAATATTGCCAATCAGAAGCTTAGAGAGATCATAGATTTACCACTAGCCGAGTGGTCAAGGCAAGGGTGCCTAAGTACACGTGCTTTGAGTAACCGTGATTGAAGCCCGCATAACTGCTTAAACGGTGCTGTTTCTTATATTCTCTCTATCTTGTGAACTCCTCTGATCTTGTCCAGGAATGTTTTTTATTATTTTGGACTGCACAATATGTAACGACTTAGTTTTAAGAGATGGGAATGCAAAAGCATTATCGGCCTGTTCAGAACATCCACGTTAACCTCGCTGAACACCTTTAGGATGAACTGGAACGTCCGCGACCAAGACAATACGCTCGCACTCTCGAGTTGAATTTCCTTACTTAAAAGGAAATATGGACAATACAACCGCCTTCCTATTATCAAAAATTGGTTCAGAATCTGCCAATGCAGATACGGTGCGTAATTAAGGCCAATGGTGGGCCACGTTACTAAATATTTTATCAATGAAAGGTTCTTTGATTTGAAACGTTGAGGTTGTCTAGTTACTTTTAGCGATATGTCAGTTGGCAAGTTGATCGGTATAAAAAAAAAAGAAATGCATATGTATTTAGTTTAAATTTGTATTATTATAATCTATCAGAGCGCTATTACAGGAAAATTTAAGACATTTACACAAACGATAATTAGCAACAGCCACATCAGACTGTACTGCCAATGAATGAACTAATAAATTTTCGAATAGGATTTTCAGTTTTAATCATTCAACGATGAACAATCCTCCATTATACCTCAAGGTCATTGTATGAATTAATATTCAATCAGAATGAATAATATTTTATGCATATACTTTTCTGTTAATCTTATTCAGTATTAATAAATTCCGCTTCAATACATATCCCATAAGTCAATTCTCGGTTGCAGACTTTATGCGCATAACAACAACCAAATTAATCAAAGTATTTTTTTACCTTTATGCGATATTTATGGTATATTGGGATAAGGAAACAAAACTCTATGTATGTGCATCCTTAAAACTGAATTAAATTAAATTTAATTACCTCACCTATTCCAAACTTCTCTCTAGCAGGATCATACACGAATTGTTTGAAATAATTATGGTTATAACCTAATAAACCTTTCTACCAATCTGGTTCTAGCCAGCCTTCAGCCATGCCACCCTCTGGCGAGTAATTCAAAGTGGTATTCGACAAATTCAAATATTCGAGTAATTCAAAGTGCTATTCGACAAATTTTTAATTTGTAGAATTTTAATTGAATTGAAATAAATTAGGCGTTTTTAGTTAAATATATTCAAATAAAAATTGATAAGGGAAACTAACAGCAGTGAAATTAATAAAAGCGAAATTAATAAAATTATTATCTAGAAAGTATACTGCTCAGATAATACTAGTTACATATAGGACATATCCGATGTATGATGAAATACGATAAGTGTAAATTCAGTAAATATCTTTAATTATGAATACTTTGGAGCTTTCGAGACAATCGTGTCTTTCTTCAACAGAGTTTAAACTTAACGGATACTTCTCCACCGCTTGTCGAGGTATAAAACGGTTGTCTCCAAGATGGGGTGCAGTTTTATGCCCTTGCAGCTGTTCATGGCTATCGAATTGCTCAATATATTGAGTGACTCCAACCATAGGCGGTGGCGGAAGTGCCTGGAGTGGTCTATTATTTCGTAGTCTCGTTTGGGATTGAGGTCGTGGTGCCCAGAAGTGCTCTGCAATTACGGACTGGTTGGTCTCAGCAAGGCGGATTGGATTGCTCTGTCGTGTTAAGCAAGGCGGTCTTGAAGACGTCTCGAAGTCTCTCCTACGTAGCAGCTGTCACAGTCTCTACAGGTTATGCGGTATATTATGATGTGTATGATGTATGATGTGCCAAGGGTCAGTTAGGCATAAAAAACAAAACGAAAAAAACCTAATTGATAGAACTGGCATATTCTTGAAGAACGTGGTGAAGGTGAACCGAGAAGATTCCTTCGAAAACGTTACTTTTGAGCTTGTCCACACAGGAGCGTTCATCACGGTGTACACAATCCGTTGGGAATTGCACAGTATAGTTTTCGTGGTAGAGTTGTTTCATCCAAACCCCGCATCTCAACAACGAGCGTCTAGCACCGTTTGCAGTAGTGTTTAGTGCCTAGTCTCCTGAATCAGCAGGACCTTCGTAGCCGAGTTGTCATGAGCGGGGAGTGCAGAACCCCGGTCTACTCTTTGAGTAGACCGGGGTTCAAGCCCCTGACTGCTAAATACGGTCGATCTGCCAACCCGCACTGGGCCAGCGTGGCAGATTATTATGGTAGACACAATATTCCCCATTTCCCTCAGCATGAATTGTTGAGGAGGCTTCCATCCTGCAGTGGGTTGATAATGGCTGCAGTTTACTTTTTTTTACTCCTGAATCCGAACGAGGGTTGAAGAGCTGAATGTTTTTTTTTCCGTAAACTCGGATTTTTTTTTAGCAAACAGCAGACCAACCGAACAAAAAAACAAATTATGATATTAGGGTACTCCGTAAATGATTACATTTACCCATATATTTATTTTGTATGTAAATTGCGTGTGCTCTCTGGTCGATTTGCCTGTTTGCTTGACAAAATTAGCAAGGTCTTCCCCAGAAACTGGGGGAGACCTTGCTATCTACGCCTAAGACCGACTAACTCAGCCATGGAGTGAAAAAAAGTCCACTAAAGCTCCTCGCGTCATCGACGGGATTCGAACCCGGGCCTTTTCCACCCGGTGTGAGGAGGACGGTGACGATACCACTGTGCTACTGCGCGGAGACCAAACCAACAAAAAAAAAAAAAAAAAAAAAAAATACTATATTAGGGTTACCCGTAAATGATTACATTAACCCGTATTCGTGTCTGTAAATTGCGTGTGTTCTCTGGTCGATTTGCCTGTTTTGCTGGACGGAAAAAACCCCAGTTTCTGAGGGGAAAAACCTTGCTATCTACGCTTGAGACCGCCTAACTCAGCCACAGAGTGAAAAAAGCCCACTAAAGTTCCTCGCGTCATCGACGGGATTCGAACCCGGGCCTTTTCCACCCGGTGTGGGGAGGACGGTGACGATACCACTGTGCTACACACGCAGACAGACCAAACCAACAATACAAACATTTACAGACACAATGTACTGAATCCTAATGGATTTAGTTATTTTGACGCTCAACCCACTCCTATCCTAAATAAACCGTCTCAACGTACAGCCATTATTCCTCTCTTCTACAGCTGAACTGGTGACTGCACTGGAGAAGAAATGCTAACGAATTCCTACGGAAAGAAACTGGTCAGAAGAGTTCCACAACGGGTCCAACGGTAGATGTAGTATAAATTATAGAGAGTTAAAAATGTATGAATTGCATTGCAGTGGGAAACCTAATGAGCTTGATATAAAGGCAGATGTGTGTGTTAAACACCAAAGCAATTAAGGCTACTAAGCGACAGTGTATTGTGCCTGTAATTGTGTCTATTTTTTAGTCAATTTACCGTTTGCTGAACGAATAACCCAACTTTCCGAGAGAAATGCAACCTCGCTTGAGACCGACTAATTCGGCAACGCTGTGAAAAAAAACCTCTGGCCGTTAACGGGTTTCAAACCCCAACTTTTCTGTCTGGTTTGGAAGGACGGTGATTTTCAATTACAGTGCTACCTGCGAGGGCCATACAAGTCAGAAATAAGTTTCTATTATTCTGTGCTTGTGCTTAATAGCATTGAGTATAGCATTGCAAAAATTCAAAGGGCATGGCTAATCACTTGCGCTTTTGAATAAATAATGCTGTTTGAATTTGTTATTCTACTTTTCCACAAGTATACTGTATTTGCAGTTTGTTTCTAACTTCTAACATTTCATGATGACTTAGACTCTGTAAAGCAAAGTCCCACTGCTCTTAGTTTGTATTTCCCTTAATTAAAAAGATGCTAATATTAAATTAATACTACTAACTATTAAAATGTAAAATTCTAATAACATTTTGTTTTTCCGTAGTGTGTTACAGAGATGATTAAGTCTATATTTCGGATTTTTGAAAAGCTGCCATTGCTGAAAAGAAATTCCGAACTTATCAACAACATTCTAGGGATTCCTCGAGTCTTAAAAGATGTTGGGAAATGAAGATTCTACAAGGGCATGAACTACCTTTGTATGATCACTATCAGTGATGATGTTCTGTGAAATACTCCAGCTGTTAATATTGCAGTTTGTTTTGTATGATCACTTTCAGTGATGATGATGTGATATAAAATACTCCAGCTGTTAACATTACAGTTTGTTCGAAGTATATAGATATATTTCTGAGAGAGAGAGAGAGAGAGAGAGAGAGAGAGAGAGAGAGAGAGAGAGAGAAAGAGAGAGAGAGAGTGGGTGAGTGAGAGAAAGAGATATCGAGAACATCAAACAGTGAATGAAAATAAGAAAGCATTATAAATACCTTGTTTATATTAAATGTTAATTTTAGTTAAAACTTTCCTTTGAACATTTAACTAATCCTTGGGTAAATTTCTTACAACAAGGAGCAGTTTTTAATCTGAAATATCTTAAGCATTGGTTTTAGCATTAGTCTGAAAAGTCAAATATAATCTTAGCAATAATAATAATTATTATATATTAAATCATTATTATTAGGCTTTCACAGTTTAAATCAATAGTTTTTAACATCATAAACAACTACATAAGTATGTAGTGCCGGTAGGCATTTTCATGTCATATGGAGACATAACAAATCGCAAAACATGTCTTCACAAAGATGTATGTCATGGTTATAAATTATAATTTAAATAATTAAAATTAACTTAAAGAGAAGTATGAAAAATCCTTAGCTAAGAGTGCAAAGAATAGTAGCATGGAATTCTTTGCTTATGTTAGTCGAAGAAGAAAAGGAATCAACCATATTGGCCGGCCTCTTAGTGTATCATAAAAATATCGGTATCTTGAACTAGCTGCTGATAAGTTGAATAAATATATAGCATCCACATTTACATGGGAGAGTTTTTAAATCTGATGATAGAGCGGCCTAATAACAGTAATTATTAGGATAGGTTGAGGTATAAAACTAAAAAAATTCAAGGTCTTGCATCTGGACAGCAGTAGTAATCACCGTTTGGGTAATGCCAAACTTAGGACAGTTGATAATGAGGAGGATTTGGGAATAACTATATAATGTGATATGACTCTCTCTGAACAGTTGACAGGCTGTTAGAGGACAGCTCATAAGGTTCAGTCAATGATATACAAGAACATTGAGAGTGGAGAAAAAGATATGATTATTAATTAAAAAGTTAGGTTAAACTTTAAAGTTTTAAAAATCAACTATAAAGTTAGACCACATATTGGATATTATATAGCTTCGAAACTTCTGAAATGAGGAAAGATGTGGACATGTTGAAGAGAGTGCAGAAAAAAGCGAGAAAATAGTTAAAAGCATACGTGGATATTGTTATGAAAAGAGGTTGAGTTCTGTACGTTGGAGAGCTTGGAAAGCATTCTTCGGTTTCCAAACGTGTTTAAGTATTTAAAATGGTTGAGATGATATTAAATGTCGAAGATAACCTTAGTCATGTGGCTGACACAAGCGGGTATGAATTAAAATTCAGATGGCCTTGTTGAGATACCCAAATTTTTTCCTTTAGTCAAAAGATGATTGACTGTTGAAATAAACGCTCGCTCACTTTTGTGGAGGTTGGTAGCTTATCTAAATTTAAAGAGCCATTGGACGAATACTCTAAAGAAATGAAATGAAGTGAAGTGAGGAAGACTATTCGTTTATTCTTTTTAACGGCTAGGCTTGCATCATTTTGCCAATATTAGTACTAATATTGGCAAAATGATGTACCAGTATTGGCAAAAAAGCAATTGGTTTATGAATGGGCGCTCACTTTATGAAGGCCGAAAAGGTACACTTGGTGCGCTGTTTTCGTACTATATGTTAGAATATGTAGTACAAATTTCGACAGTTTGAACAAGCAAACATCAATGTTTGCTTGAAAAGCCTTGTAAAAAATCCTTTCCCAGACGCACACAAAACTTGATGTTTGTTCATAAATTTAAACTGACAGCACGCATGCTTTAGGCATAGGTGCTGAGCTGACTAGATCTGTACACGTCTCAGCATTTGAAAACATGAAAATGCCTAGAGGTACTGCTGTATCTGAAAGGTTTTTCACTCTTTGCATATAGAATTTTCTTTTCCGTAGAAAGCATTTGAACCATAAAAATTAATATAAATCAAAATACCAATAAAAAGTTTTAATGAATGACCTCCGATATGTTTCAAAATAATGCTAAGAACCTATGTTTTCAGATTAAGGTAATAGCAGTGATTAATGTTATTACTATTGCCATTTGCAACTTGTAAATAGCCATCGTTTTCAAGTTAATTCTATCTATGTGAAACTCATAGCATTTATTAATAAATTATGATGAAATTACTTTGTGCATATCAATTTTGTTCATGTTCTTTATATTATATTATTTAAAAGAAAAACTCCCTTCTCCTAATTACGCTGCACGTTTCACTTTTGAATTTTATTTTAACTGAAAATTCCATTCTCAGAAATAAACTTCTGAACAAACTTCATACACAGATTCAATTTTCGGAATATCTGGTTTATAAGACAGAATTTTATTTACACTGAGCATTCTGTCCATAATTAATATCAATGAATAAATAAACTATAACCATTTATTAGCAGAGTGCGGCAAAAAGTAATCAGACCGAGTTCAAATAAGGCAATATATGGATAAGGAAAATATTTTCATACTTCTGGATATCATAAAAATTATCAAATCGGAGTCCTTTCAGTTTCAATTTCAACTTGGAAAACAGAAGTCTGCTGGAACTGGAAGTTCATTACTAGAAGGGATGGATAATTGATCATAATCATCATATCAAACTTAAGCGTTGTGTGAGCATTAAGTTCATCAATGCAAAACACATAATTTAAACTCACATTAACTTAAAACATATCAAAAAACACATTTAAAAAAAAAACAGACCACTTAGTCCTCTTTACCGGCTGAAACGGAGCCTTTGTGGAGAAGTTACCGCCCCTCTGCCACGGGGAGGTGAGTCTTTTACTCTCTAACAACTTATAATTTTATACTCATATGCTTTTGTCTCACGCGTCTATAACTCTATTTCCACGCTATAAATAAGCTTCACATACACTTGATTTAAATTCTATACACAACTTACTACACGAACACATATACACTATTTACATTACTTACAATGCACGATATAAACTGTTGCACATAAAAGACTGCTGTACGAATTGCAACATTATGGCATTAAGGACAATTTGCTGGTTGAGTGGGAGAAGATTGAGAGTGGAAATCAATGGACACTGCTCTTCATTGACTAATGTTATTAATGGAGTCACCTAGGGTTCTGTGTTGGGCCCATTCTTATTTCTATATTTATCAATGATGCTGATGAAGGTACATCAGGCTTAATGTCCAGGTTTGCAGATGATATAAAGGTTAGCAGAATTGTAAATTAATTAAAATAATGGACAATAATGCTGCTGCAACAGGATCTAGAAAAGTTGGACAGATGGGCTGAGAGTGGCAACTGAATTTTAAAATTGACTAATGCAAAGTACTCCTTATGGGTAGCAGTAACCTCAGAGTAACGTACCAACTGTTGGGTACTACACTCAGGGTAGTGGAGAATGAAAAAGACCTGGAGGTAATTGTGCAGCAGATATGAAGTTTTCAGAGCAGTTCATGGGGTCATGGGAATGATATAAAGAACTTTGCTAGCAGAAATAAGTAGGTGATTATCTCTCTGTATAAGGCACGCCTTGAGTACTGCATGCAGGTCTGGAGGCCTCATTTTAGGAAAGATGCAGAGCTGTTGGAATGAGTACAGAGAAAGACAACAAGATTGGTAAAGTGAACAAAGGGGTGCTCTTAACAAAAAAAAAAAAAAAAGCTTAAGTCCTGCAAATTGCAGCATCTGGAGACTAGGCACCTGCGAGGTGATCTGATTGAGGTATAAGGTTTTGAATGGTTTGAGCAAGCTCAGTACTGATGGGATTTTTTCTCTTGCTCAGATTACACACCTGAGGAGGCATAAATTCAAATTGAGGAAAGATTTGCCTTTAGATTTGCCAGTGAGTGGTTTATTGGTGGAACAAACTTCTGTTTGTCGTTGTGGAAGTTGATATCTTAAAAAATTTCAGGGAAGAACTTGAACTAGACAATCTTTTTGAGGAAATGAATAGGTGACATAGGAAGGTGGGTTTTTTTTGTTTTTTTTTTTGACTGACTGTATAAGCTGGCTTTCTTGCATCATACGCTACTACTAATGATAACTAAGTACAATTAAAACACCATACACATTAAATCTCACATATATATGAACTCTCCATAAAAATATATAAACTCACACATTTCAAATTTCTAAAAATCTCATTTATAAAATTAGCGAAAGCCACATAAAATTCATACAATTCAAAAAGCCTCTGCAATTCAACCACGGATCAATTTCCAAATTTCCTATATAACTCAGTTCTAGGTCTATCATATAGAAAGCAACTGAGAATAATATATTCACTCGTCTCTAGTGTACCAAAATTGAAACTTACGTCTTCAATCAGGCCCAACTGCTGTAAATGTACTGTAAGATCTGGTCTTACAAAATTACAGCTTTCCTTGGGAAAGGGATTTAAAGCTTGTTAATTGTGTTTTAATAGACAATTGAAATGCAAAAATTAGAATCCAGAAACATTTGAAAGAGACTGCGTAGCCCACCACAGGTCACGATGAAACACTTTAGGTCAGTTAGGACGCTATTAAAAACCGTAAAGCTAGTTTTGAAAAGAAGAATGGAAAACTTTAATTTGTATGATTCCAAGAAAAGCAGTATCTTTATCGGGGGGAGGGGGGGAGGAATAAGAAAGATTGCGAGAAAAACATGGGAAGTTTTGAGGGTTGAAAAGTAGGGAAAGAACACATGATGGTCGGACCTTGGAATGAGGCATAATATGAGAACTTTGATTGGCTTGGTGGAGACAGTAGTAGTAATAGTAATAGAGGCATGTGATGCAAGAAAGCAAGCGTATGAGCTCATGCAGCATCAACCGAAAAAAAAAAAAAAAAAATTCACACAACCATTCCCTCTAAATGTTTGTCCAGTTCCTCCTTGAATTTATTTAAGCTATCAACTTCCACAACGACAGATGGAAGTTTGTTCCAGCAATTAAGCACCCGCTGGCTAAAGGCAAATTTCAGCACATCTGTTCTACAACTGTCTTTCCTCAATTTGAATTTATGCCCCTTAGATTCATAATCTGAGCATGTGGAAGAATCCCATCAGAATTCAGCGTGCTCAACCCATTCAAGGCCTTATACACCTCGATCAGATCACCTCGCAGGTGCCTAGTCTCCAGCCGCTGCAATTTGCAGAACTTAAGCCTCTCTCTTGGTAAGAGGATCCGTTCATTCCCCTCACCAATCTTGTTACCCTTCTCTGTACACGCTCAAGCAAAGCTATGTCCTTTCTAAAATGAGGCCTCCAGACCTGTACGCAGTACTCAAGATGTGGCCTGACCATTGCCTTATACAAAGAGACAATCACCTCCTTTTCCCTGCTAACAAAATTCCTGTATATCATTGACAAAACCCCATGACCTGCTCTTGCAGCCTGTCTGCATTGCTCAGAAAACTTCATATCTGACTGCACAATTACTCCCAGGTCTTTTTCATTTTCTACCACCCTATGTGTAGTACCACACAGTTGGTACGTTCCTCTGGGGTTACTTCTACCCATATGTAGTACTTTGCATTTGTTAATGTTAACCTTCAGTTGCCGCTTCTCAGCCCATCTGCCCAAATTTTCTAGATCCTGTTGCAGTAGCACACTGTCATTACTGTCATTAAGAACCCTGCCAACTTTGTATCATCTGCAAACTTCGACACTAAGCCTGATATACCTTCATCAATATCACTGATAAATATACAAAACAACAGTGGGCCCAACACAGAAACCTGTGGGACTCCACTAATAACATTAGTCCACGAAAAGTAGAGTCCATTGATTACCACCCTCCTCTCCCACTAAACCACCCTTTTATCCATTGTAGCAACTTATCCTTAATACCATTCTGCTCCAATTTTTACAGTAGTCTTCCATGTGCAACAGTGTCAGAAGCTATCCTGAAATCCAAGTATATGATATCAAAATTATTTTTTGCATCCAGTTCCTTTGTAACCACATCATAGTATCCAATCAAATTTGTCAGACAAGACTTTCTCTTAAAAAGCCCATGCTGTGTCTGAATTATCGCTGCAGTCTTGTCTAGATGATCCTGCAATGCATCTTTAACCAGTGAGTCCATTATTTTACCTGGAACAGAAGTTAAACTAACTGATCTGTAATTACTCGTGTTACTCTTCGATTTCCCTTTGTGAATTGGGGATACATTTGCACATCTCCAGTCCGTGGGGACCTCCCCTGAGTCCAAGGAGATATAAGAGAACATTTTGGGGCGGGAAAACAGAGAGAAGAAGGAGAGAGGAGTGTGCAGTATATAACAGGTTATGTAATGTATTGGAAGGTAACGCGGTGTAATGGGTACAGACAATTACATTTTAGAATCACCCAGAATTCCTCCCATATACCCATATATGTATTGTGTCTGTAAATAGCGTATGTTCTCTGGTCGATTTGTCTGTTTTGTTGGACGAAAAACACCATTCAAAGGAAACAAAAAACCTTCCTATCTACGTCTGAGACCGACAAACTCAGCCACGGAGTTAAAAAAAGCCCATTAAAGTTCCTCCCGTCATCGACGGGATTCGAACCCGAGCCTTTTCCACCCGGTGTGGGGAGGACGGTGACGATACCACTGTGCTACTGCGCAGACTGTAATGGGTACAAAGTATTTTTTTTTTTTTTACTTTGTACCCATTTCAATCTGCAGACTGTAATGGATACAAGGTCATATACGGGTAATTCGAAAAACGTGGTAGGAAACTGATGTCCGAAAAAAGGGATAAATAGAAAAGTTATGAACTGCGGTAGCGAACTATTTGAAGGTGATCTTCCCCAAAAATGCATAGAGACAGCAGGGCAGGAATTCTAAGCAGGACATTAACCCCAGGGGCTCACACCTGGTGAGTATGGGCTTGGCACACCCAGAGTCCTGAGCTGGATATCATCATTCTTCTCTTTCTTGGTGATTCCCTTCTACTTCTCTCTCTCTGGGTAATTCAGAAATTTTTATTTTGGCTGGTGCAGCATAAGCCTCAGGCTTCCTTGCACCATATGGCTAATAATAATAATAATAATAATAATAATAAGCGCTTCCGCCATGAAAAGGAAAGGAAAGGTCCAGCTAGTACCAACCCCTTCCCAAAGGAACGAATAGTGCTGTTAAAAGAAAAACAGAGAAAGGTGTGTATGACAGTTTGGAAATCAGTTAAACTCATATTATCATACATTCTTATCATACAAGTGTGAAACTTGTATGATAAGAATAATTAATAACTTAAGAAAAGAAAATGAAATATCACAGTGTTGTTTTCTTAGTAAGTAAGAAGATGAATGTTAATTATGTATAGCCAGAAACTTTATATAGAAAATGTATATAAAGCTGGATGTATAGCCAGAAACTTCATATAGAAAAATTTCATGTAATAAGTTTGGTTTAAAAATAGTATGTGAAACAACTTACTAATTGCAATGTGAATACATCTATAGAGCTTTCTAATTGGCTGTAAAGAAATGGAACTGGATTTTATGATTAACAGAACAAGCGGCAGTATTTAATTAAGAGTTTTCATTGGTGGTTATGGAGATTAATTAACTAGTAAACATTTGAAATGAAGAAATTAATGATTTGTAGTAATAGTTCATTATGTACAAATGTAGATACTTTGTCTTAATAAATGTTTTGTTAGTTATTTTCTGTTCTCTAAATTGCTCATAAGTGACAAATCCATTTTTCTCAAAAAAGCAAATTTATTTAAAGCTACGTAACCATCGTACCTACAACTTTCTGATAAATATATATGCAAGCAGTCAGATAACTTGTAGGTAGAGTTGTTATGATTGCAAAAATACAAAATTTAAGTAGAAAACAACTATATAATAATAGTAATAAAGAAAAAAAAAACACATTCCCTGCAGTACCTTCAACCTATGTCCTGTAACAATCATAGTTTGATATAAATCTAAATCTGGCAGGTTCTATTTCCATGGTAGTAAGTAACATCTGGTGTCATTAGCTAAGCCATTCGAACCAAATCCCAACGAACTTGTCAAATCTTACCCCTTCCTGTTTGACATCATTTTTATCATATGTTTTACTTATTAAAGGACAAGATCTAATCCGTATAACTCCATTGACTGGTTTGTTTTTGTCATATACAGCAGATATCTGTGCAGTATGATCAAGTCAATGGGTTGCTTACCTGATATAATCTGCAAAGAATCGTTGAAGACAGTCCCACAGGCTCTTATAACTCCCAAGAGAGCTACTCTTTGAGCAACTTGAAAATGCCTTCTCACAAACACTTGATTAATTGCTGGAGCTGGAGATTCACATGATGTTGGTTTTTTTTTTTTTTTTTTTTGGCTGATGCTGTATAAGCTTCCTTTCTTGCATCAGTTTCCACTATTAATACTAAGTCCCTAAAAAGCTATTACATTATGTTCACCCGGATATTAATTACAATAATTAATAACCACTCTTATACCACATGAAATTAATGATATAGTTTATTAAGTTTATAGCCCAAACCACTATACACTTAAGGTGACGTTTCAGGCATCTTACTGATACCCATCATCAGACCATGCTGTTAGGGATAGAAAATAGAAAGGGTTACAATAAATATTAATTGCGAATTTTAAGTCTAAAGGATTTTTGGTTAAATTTAAATTTAATAAAGGATTTAATCAACAATCCTTTAGATTTAAAATTCACAATTAATATTTATTGAAATAAAATTAATTACAATTATTCCTAAATTGTAACCTTTTCTAATTTCTACCACTAAAAACAGCATCGTCTGATGGTGGGCATCGGTAAGATGCCTGAAACGTCACCTTAAGTGTAAAGTGGTTTGGGCTATAAGCTTAATAAACTATATTATTAATTTCACGTGTATAAGAGTGGTTATTAATTATAGTAATTCATTTTCATGGAAAACAACCACGTAACGTCCTTCCCTAACTATATTAAATCACTCGGAAAGCTATTTCATCTACCCATATGTATTGTACCTTTAAATTGTATGTGTTCTCTGGTCGATTTGCCTGTTTTATTGGTCGAAAAGCGTGTATCCAAAAGGGGATACCTTGCTATCTGCATCTGAGACGGACTTAACTCAGCCGCGGAGTGAAAAAAAAGTCCATAAAAGTTCATGTGCATATCATCTGAGAATGAATAAAAATGTCATTAGAATTTAGTTTACTTTAATGCCTTGTACCCTTCAGTTATGTCACCACGTATATGCCTAGTTTCCAGAGACTTCAATTTACACAACCCCAGTTTTTGTTAATAAGAATATTTTTTTGTGGCCCAACTAATCTTGTTGCTCTTCTCTGCATCGTTTTTAGGTGTGGTCTAACCACTGCTTAATTATGGAACAATGGAACAATCAACTTTTGTCCCTGCTGCTTCCTGTATGTCACTGACAGAACCCTATGAGCTCTTCTAGCAGCCTGCTTGCAATACTCGTACATTCGAAACGTTTCTGGACCCCCACCATGCGAAATCTCTTGCAACGTTACCTTCTAAGCCTTTTGATTCTCCACTACCTGATTGCGGTGAGTCTTTCAGCTGGTCCCATATACCAAAAGAGATAAAAGTCGTACAGGACTGAATTTATGCTGAGACAAGTTATCTAATTGTCTGGAATCAGTAATTTTATTAGGGTAGGGGACTCGTGCCTAAGGGATGTTGAATTAAACAATCTTCTGAAATTAAGCGCGTAAGTGATTACTTCAGAGCACAGTACAAAGGGTGATTAAATTACTAGATTCATTAGGAAAACTTCAATATCACAATGTATAAAAAAGTTAATTTTATATAATGACTCTAATCATTTTGCCACTCTTTGTACATGCCATTAGGGAACATACCAGTTAAAAATAAAAATAGCTCCAAGTAATCAGTTATATGAAGAATGTAAGAAGTAGAGTCTCAAACTGGTGGTCTGGGCATATGATTTGAAAATTCCCTCTCCCAACCACAGCAGGTTCTCTTCATAGCGTTTATATATGAATAATTTGTCTGGAAGCCCGTCTATTACTATATTGTCTAGCGCCCACAAAATTGTAAATGCATTCCTGGTGGGAGATCACCACAAACTATGATTGGTGAGTTGATAATTGACAGCTGTTGCATGAGCAGCTAATAATTATCACATAGAGGCACCCATTGGTCCACATTTCAAGATACTTCAAGTGAATTATCTCCTCTTGATGGGGTTAACCACATCCTTGTTTACTATAGAACCCTCAGTCGTGATGTAGCACGCGCCATAACAGTTGAAAAAGACCTCTAACGTTGTCTTCCCTTTCGCATAGTCTTGCTGCAACTTCTCGTCCATCGGCAGTGATGGCAACTTCCGCACAGACTTTACGATTGAAAAAAGCACTATCATTCGTTTCGGAAAAAAATCAAGATTTCGGTGCACTGCGTTCTCTTCTAGAAGTTATTGCGTCCGCTAATTTAAGGGTAACTGAATATTTCCACTCGCTATGGTCTCAGTAGTCGTTTCGACAAATATTTCTTTATTTACACTTAACAGGTTCAGCCACCCATTTACAAAATGCATACTATTTTTTCCTGACAATATGTATGACACATTATTTTCCCCCGGGAAATATTGCTTAAATTCCACTGCGTGCCACGCACAGCTGGTTAGGGATACACTTACCAATGTGAAAAGTAAAATAAAAAATAAATAATAGTAATTAGCAAAAGCATTAGTAGTGGCAAAGATGCAAGAAAGCAAAATTATATATCATCAACCAAAAAAAAAAATTCCCATTTCACCTACACATTCCTTTCTAAAGTTTGTCCAGCTCTTCCTTGAATATTTATTTAAGCTATCAACTTCCATGACAGATGGAAATTTGTTCCAGAAATCAATCACAAGCTGGCTAAAATACAAGCTTGCAAAATAGATGTGCGAAGATGTGTGACAAGAAGAAAGACAGTTGCAAAACAGATGTGCGAAATTTTTCCTAAAGGAAAAATTTCGCACATCTATTTTGCAACTGTCTTTCCTCAATTTGAAGTTATGCCCCCTCAAGTGGAGGAATCCCATCAGTATTGAACTTGCTCAAACCATTCAAAGTCTTATACGACTCAATCAGATCACCTCGCAAATGTCTAGTCTCCAGACGCTGAAATTTGCAAAACTTAAGCCTTTCTTGGTAAGAGCACTCCTTTGTTCTCCTGACCAATCTCATTGCCCTTCTCTGTACTCGTTCCAGCAGCTCTACATCCTTCCTAAAATGAGGCCTCCAGACCGACAGTCGCGGACAAAAAAACTGCATCACCTTAAAAAAATTAACATTTGTAGTGAAACGTATAAGATATTAGTATTAGTATTAGCATTGGTATTAGCCGCATGGTTCAAGAAAGCCTATGGCTTATGCTGCACCAGCCAAAAAAACAAACAAAAAACAGAATAAAACAATGATAAAAAAATAATAAAAATAAATAAATAATAATAATTAATAAAAGAAAAGGAAATTAAACACATCATCCTATGCGCTTCCCTCACCCGAATGTATTATCCAGATGACCTTTGAATTTCCCCAAACTGCCAGCCTCTACCACCCATGTAGGCAACTTATTCCACTAATTTATAACTCGCTGGCTAAAATAAAACTTCCCGCAGTTCAATCTAAACATTTCCCCCCGTAACTTGAATTTATGTCCCCTAGTTCTAGCATCATTTATAATCTTCAAAATTTCGTCCTCATTCATTTTACTGATGCCTCTCAGAGCCTTAAACACCTCAATCAAATCTCCTCTAAGGTGTCTAGTTTCCAAACTCTGCAACCCACATATTCGAAGTCTTTCTTCATAAGGACGCCCTTTTGCCGATCTCACCAGGCGAGTTACCCGTCTTTGCACCCTTTCAAGAAGCTCGATGTCTTTCTTTAGGTGCGGTCTTCATACTTGAACACAGTATTCCAAGTGAGGTCTAACATAAGCCTTATATAATGGGATTATCACGTCCCTATCTCTACTTGCAAAAGTTCGATAGATCATCGATAGGACACCATGGGCCTTCCTTGCAACCTGTTTACAGTGCTAAGAGAATTGCATGTCTGACCATATCGTAACACCCAAGTCCCATTCCTCCAGTACTGGGTTTAGTTGAACTCCACCAAGTGAATAAGTTATTTTGGGATTACTGTTTCCCTTTAATCCAACAAAGTGTAACTTTACAACCTTACACTTTGTTGGATTAAAGCATAGCTGCCATTTTTCTGACCATTCCTGAAGTCTATCTAGGTCTCTCTGAAGAAGCTCAGCTTGACAGTGATCATTAACCACTCTACCAATTTTAACATCATCTGCAAATTTAGACATCACGCCCTCTATCCCTTCATCGATGTCGTTTAGACAGTTGCATCGATGTCGTTCACTCCTAGAGAACTTTAGGAGGGCTCAAGGTAGAGGAAGGAGGCGGGCAGGTCTAAGGGAAGATTTTCCTTAGATAGAAGAAATAAATGTTAAGCAAGTAGAAAGATTTCTCCACTCAGGATGGTGGGGGAGTAGGGGAAAGGTCAGTTTTGATGTTGTCCTCGCTTAATTATTGTGCATGAATTGGCGATTGTCATGTCCAGTTCGGGCGTCCTCTCTTCTAATAACCTCTCTTCTTCTGAAGGCCTTGGTGGCAAATGTGTTAAAGGCCTTGAAGTTACTTTCTGTTGCAATCAGGTTTTCTTTATTCATTGGCAGTATGGCATCCACCAAGGAGGAGAGCTCCTGTCTGAGGTCATGATAGTAATAACATTCGTCGAGGATGTGGTCAGCTGTTTCTATTTCACCGCAATGGCAGTGCGGTGCTTGAGCCAGTCCTAGTTGATGCAGTTTGGCATTTATGCTACCATGTCCCGTCATAAGGAATGTTTCATGTAGGCCTGGTACCATCCACAGCTTTTCTTTCTTGGTCAATTCTCTTGCTTCCGGAATGTAGTGCCTAGCCATGTCCCCCACTTCAGCCGTGGACCAGATTTCCTGCCATCTCTCCTTCAGTTTATTTTTTACCCTCGTTAGTTCCTCTTTCTTTTCTGCTTGTAGGTTGATGGTGATGGTAAATTCTTTCTTAGCCTGTATTTAAGATACCGATATTGTATTTCAGATGGGCTGGCATCTTCCAAGCAGTGCCTGTAGGGCCATAGTAGAAGTTGTCGGGCAGGCTCTGGACATGGTTAGTAGAGCTAGCCATTGCGCTTGATTCAGCTGCTTAATCAGAGCCAGCTTGTTCGCTCTATGACCCCAAGCCCCGGTGCTGTAGGAGAGAGAGTTGTGAGAAAAATGCAGTTGTAATAGAGCCTTAGTGTGTGAGCTTTAAGGCCCCACTCTCGTCTGGTTATCTGTTTTATAGCACACAAGAAAGTTTTGGTTTTTTCTTTTATATATTTGACATGAAGGAGGAAGCTGAGTGTCTCATCTACTATTATTCCCAAGTATCTGTTTGTTTGGGTATACTTGATCCTTTCATCCATATATGTAATTGCTGGCGGTCGCTCCCTGTCAAGCTTTCCTTTGATGAGCATTTGTGCTGTCTTCTTTGTGGACACCATTAGTTTGTTGTTTTTTGTCCATGTAGGGCGTTCGTGAGAATTAAGTTTGTCCTGTTCGCAATTTCTCTCCTAGAGTTACCAGCCGTGAGTATGGTGAGATCATCTGCATAGGCAAAGATGATTGAAAGGTTTTCCCCAGCCAGGAGTCGAACACCAGGTTCCAGCATAAGGGGCCCAAAATCGAACCCTGTGGGCAGCCTCTTGTGACTTTCCTCCTGATTTCATGAACTCCACTTCTCACCATAACTTCGCAGTCTTTAAAGTAGTCAGACAGCAGGGAATAGAGGGGCACAGAGATCTCGGCCTCCCTGAACCTAGCGAGGGCACTTTGCTACCATAGTGTGTCAAACGTCCCCGCGAAGTCCACAAAGAGAGCAAGAAGGTATTTGCTGTCGGTGTTGTCTTTGGTTGCTATTGATTCAGTGATTGCATCTTCAGTGCCGCGTCCAGGAGTGAAGCCATATTGTTTCGGCGAGTAAAGGCCTTTTGATTTGTATGTTTCCATCAATCTGGTCGCGATGACTTTCGCTAGGACCTTACCCAAAATCGGAAGGAGGGCGATCGGTCGGTAGAACGTGGGATCCTGTTCTGGCTTGTCTGGTCTTTTCAAAATAATTTTCAGATTGGCTAGTTTTCAAGTCCTTGGGAAGGCACCAGAAAGGAGGTAGGAGTTAAGGGCCCCATGAATGGCTTGGGGGACCAACTGCCACACCCTCTTGAGGACCTCAACTTCAATGGCATCGTGGCCCGGGCATTTCCCGCTCCTCATGTTGGCGATAGCGTGACCAACTTCCTCGTTCGTGAAGGGCCGTTCCATCAGGGGCCCTATATATGACTTGTTTTTTTTTTTCCTTTACTTCCTTTTGGTATGGCGTCTCACTCTGGTCTATATCCTGATGTGTGATTGCATCTAATATTGAATTGATTGTTTCCACCCAATTACTAGTGGGGGTGTTCCCTTGCAGTTCTATTTTGGCATAGATTTCTGGAGAGGGGATCTTGCTGTTTATCATTTTATAGACCATACCCCATGGGTCTGAATTACCTTTGGTTTCGATGAGTTTTTCCCAGGCTATTCTCTTCTGCAGCTGAAAGTTATGGTGGTAGGTTCTTTTTGCTTGTCTATATCGCTATTGTAGGTTGTGTACTTCTTGTTGGGGTCTGGTTGGTTCTCGCCGGGCTCTTTGATATTCCCTTCTAGTTAGTCTGGTTTGCTGCTTCAAGTCGGTGAGAGTTACTGTCCACCAAGGGACATGGTATTTTTTTTCTTCTTCGGGGCTTCATGGATGCAATGCACGCTTTTATTATTTTTCCATGCAGGCTCTCTATATGCTCTTCTGCTGTCAGATTTTGTAGGGTCAGTATGTCCTCCTCTGTCAATTCCTCCTTTATGGTGGTTTCAAACGCATCCCAGTTTGCCGATTTCGTTTGAAATCTGAATTGGTCTGTGTTGTCATTCCTGCTGAATCTTGTTGCTTGTGTGACAGTGAATGTTATTGCATTATGGTCATTAGTCGTGATGGTTTGTTGGACTTCCCAGTTTTGGACACTTTGCAAAACAGTGGGGTGCTAGGGAGACAACTATATATGACATGCCCTGTGGGGTGACGCACGTTGGGGGATGCCCTTGTGAGTTAAGCACTTTCAGTCAGTGCGTTATAATAACTTCCTCCATGATCTGCCCATTGTCGTTTGTCTGTGGGCTGTTCCATTGTGTCGAGTTTGCATTCATGTCTGTTAGTATCAGAACGCTTTTGTTTTGCAGGGTGTTCAGTGTGAATTCCAGGCAGTCTGCGAATGGTTGGATGGGATTTGCAGATTGCGAGCACTGGCAGTACAAGGACACTACATACATCTGGCCGAAGTCGCCCTCAATGCAAGCACAGGCTGCATGCGTTGTACACTGTGGGGTGGCCTTAGTCACAGTGATGATTGGATCCGTTATAACAATGGCAGTCCAGATCATTCTTCTTGCATTTCCGCCTTGCCCCACTGTGATTGGGTTTGATTGAATGATTCGGTGGGATTCCTTTAACTGTTCCCTTATACGAGTAGTTTTCCTGTAGTGCTGCTACTTGTATGGATTGGTCTATTAGAGTTTTGGTCAAGTCATTTGTGACAGCAATGGTTCTTTGGCAGTTTAGTTGTAGGAATTTGCTTGGATTTCTTCTCCTTGCTATGGTTCTGTTGTATTGTGTATTACTCATAATCGGTTTTTTTGTCTTACAAATTCGACTGCTTTTATGTACTCCGGACATTTGGGATCTTTGAATGAGTGGTTATTGTTTCTTTACTTTCGTGTACAGGTGGGGTAGTTTGGTGGTTTTTCTGTCTCTCGACAATCTTGAGTGTTGTGTCCTTCCAGGGAGCAGTTCTCACAGATTCAGGATTTTTGGGTGTAATGTGTCGCCTGGTGCCCATGTCCCAGGCAGATGAAGCAGCCTGGCACCACTGTATAATCTTTGATTGTATGAGCCGTCCAGCCTATGTAGACTTTCTTCATGTTGTCCAGTAATTTTCTTCTTATATCCCCAGTTACCTGGAGTATCCAATTAACGTAGGGTCGTTTGTCTTTGGGTTTGGTGGAGAATCGGAGCTTAACTTGCACTCTGACCTCCTCTTCCGTGTAGGCATAGTCTTTTAGGTTTTTATAATATAGGTCTGCTATGATTTGGTCATATGTAATGTCCTTTGGAACGTCATATATGGCGGCTGTGGGGCCTGACGTTCTAGGAAGTTCAGCTTGGAGTCCTGCTTGTTGTAACTGAGTACAGTTTTGGATCTTTTTCAGCTCTTCTTTTGGCTCGGCGCTTCTATGATTATGCCATTGGCTCTAATTTTCCTAATATTGGATATTTTTACGTCCTTTAATATTGAGGCTAGTTTGGATTTTACTTTTTCTTTTATTTCTTCACTCGTGACATTATGACCATCAGCAGCTTTAAATATGATGGCATGTTGTTTGCTGGCATTAAATAGATTGGGTCTTGCTCTTTGCATTGTTGGTCCAATTTTGGGCGTGTATACATTGGCAATTTGGGCAAATGATGTTTGGCTTTGTTTTTTTTTGGTTTAGCTTGTTCTTTCAGTTCTTCTGTTTAGCTTGGGCCATTGGGGGTCATCAGTCTCCGTTGGAGTTTCCAGTAGGGATTCCTTTTCTGTTTCGATTGCATTTTTGCATATTTGGCAGTTTGATTTGTGCTATGGTATTCACCTTTGCCTGAAGTTCTGTTGCTCTCACTCTCCATCTTTCATTGTCCACCAGGAGTACCGTATTGAGAGTCTCCTGCTCAGCGCACAATGAGAGGACTTGGTTTGTTGTATCTCTTGAGATCTGGTTGTCTGTTGTGAGGTATCTGCACAGTGAAATTTTAATGTTTTTGGTTGCACTATGGACCTTGTTTCCATCTATTGGTTTATTTATGTTTATGGCGCCCAGTATTACGGCATCTTGTGGGTCTATAGTTTCTTTTCTGCTATTTTTGTTTAAGGTCTTCTCTCTCTGCTGTTTGGTCGAGGGTTGTTCCTCTTCAGCTTCTATTATAGGGTTATCACATCTGTTTAGTACTATCCTTGGTCTCCTGTTTGGTTTGTCCAATGGAGCCTTGGCTTCTGGGTCAGTGTCCATTGCTTTCAGCTCAGGGTCAGGATGTGGGCAGCTGAATCTCTTCCCCTCATTTGAGATTGGTTTTCAGCCCATGTAGTTGTCAGTGACGCCTCCAGCTCCTGTGAGGTGTTTTAGGGGGGGGGGTGTTGAATGTGGTTGTGTTTTCACTCTCTTCTGTTTTTTCTTACTCTCTGGAGCTTCCTGATGGTAATTTTCTTTTCTACAAGGCTGCTGTTGATTTTCTCCTTTGCTAATGTGACTTCATAGATCAGTTTTTCCATTTGGGCCCATGTTCTTTGGGCTTCATTGAAGATCCTTTCAGTTATAAAGGTACCCATTTTAAGAGTTCCCAGGCAGGTGGCCCGCAATGATTGGATCACATCAATTTTATGAGTCCAGGTCTGTTGGTTCATCTTGTTGAGCTGTATTAGGACATCTTTGCCATGCGTTTGTGGGTTCTCCTGCATAGGGGATATTTGCTGTACCATTATGTCTTCAAGCTTATCAAATGGATCCAGCACCTCTACTCTGCCAGATAGTAATTGGAGGGAATCCGAGGAGCATTGTCAAGGATCTGGGTATATTCTTACCATATGTACGCCATATCCAAAAATTTTATTACTTCATTACAGCATGCCCCCCCCCACTTTTTCTTACTATTGAATACACCATGAAATGTCACACTAATAGAGTAAGCTTATCTGCTTACTCTATTAGTAAAAGATCTAAACCTCCCAAACACTTCCTAATTCAATTCACAAATATATGGTATGAATTCTAATCTCAACAATGTCCATTTCCACTTGCAGTCTGCCAAACCCCCTGTACTTTTTCTGACAGAATCTGTTATCGGTTGATTTAACTGCTGCTCATCTCAGTTGCCCAAATTATTCGCTGTATGATTCCTTTTGCCTCAAAGGTGGTATTTGTGCATATGTCCGTTCTGATATTCCCTGTCAGAGACTTGGTAATTTGGAATCTCCTCTTTTCGATCTTCTCTGGCTTAAAATATCTCTACCTGATTCTGTGAAATTCATCTGTTGTCTCTATCGTTCTCCCAACTCCAGTAACTACTTTGAGCTCTTCGACTTCCTCTCTTTGCAACTTGACTTTCTCCAGCCCAACTTTCCTAACCATGAGGTAATTTTCCTTGGTGATTTTAAAGTTCACAACTCCAGCTCGCTTCCATTTTCTAGTCACACTGACCCAGCTGGTCGAGATGCTGAGGCTTTTGCAATTACTAATGACCTTGCAAAAATCGTTCATTTACCTACAAGAATACCAGACAAACCTAAGCATACAGCCAACATGCTTGATCTTTTTCTCACAAACAACCCTTCTAAGTACACGGTCGAAGAGAGTGGTACTTTGGTCACCTAAGATCACAACTTGGTGATTGTCTCTTCTCCAATGGAGCCTTTGTCTCATGGCTATTCCCAACCTCGTATTGTTTGGCATTACAAGAATTCAAAATGGGATGACCCGCGAGATTTCTTTTCCTTGGTCAGATTACTGTTTCAACTTCTGATATCAATGTTTGCTCAGATCGTGTCATTGAAATTATTCTTGTTAGAATAGAAACCTTTATTCCGCATTCCACCTGAAAATCTCGTCTTTTATCTAAACCTTGATTTACCGATAAATGTGCTAAGGCTGTTCAAGGGAAGAATGTTGCATATCATTATTGGCTTGTTTCCAATTCTTCAGTTTCATTTTCTGCCTACACCAAAGCTCACAACAATTGTAAAGCAGTTATTAATCAGTCCAAAGTAGATTTTGAACAGGTTAAGAGCAGAAAATTTGCTTCTTGCCCTAATGGTAGCTGGGCAATTCTGGTCTCTTGCCAAAGCTATTGGCTGCAACATTTGCCCATCTGTCAAAACCAGATGGTTCTGTTGACACTTGGGCCAAGGATAAAGCTCACCTGCTAGCATCTCATTTTTCTTCCAACAACTTCGATATTCTGATCTTACAGGGGCCATACACCTATGCAAATCAGGTAAGGGGATACCCCCTCACCTATAAAATAATTCAAGTTGATGAAGAGACCCCCTGGGCTGCAATATCAACTAGGAACCCTGATATAACTGTCACCAAAATCTCCCATTTATGCACAGCCTGGGCGGCATATGCCCACATCAACAGCTCCCTGGGAAATTTTTATATAGTCTCATTGTTCAGCAGGGTAGGAGTGGATATACTTCCATACATGAGGTATCTGGAGATCGTCCTCACAAATCTCCCAAATGAGAAGATCATCATTGGTGCTGATGCCAACTGCAGGTCGCCTGTCTGGTTCAGCACTACTGCTGACAGGCATGACTGTAGGAACAGCCAAAAATTTGAAGATCTCGAAAATTCCCGGCTTACCGTTCTAAACAGGCCGAACAACCTTCCCACCTTTTGTAATACCATGTAGGAATCCACAATTGATGTCACGTTGGCCACGAGAAATATATCAAACTTCATCGTGGGCTGGGCCATCCAGGATTCCTGGACCACCTCAGATGACAGGGCCATAGCATACCACATAACAAGATCCTTGGATAGAATCCCAACTCCAAGATTCATTCCTCAAAAGCCAGCAGGTGGTTAATTGCTGGAACAAACTTCCATCTGTCGTTGTGGAAGTTGATAGGTTGAATAAATTTAAGGAGGAACTGGACAGGCATTTGGAGGGAATTGTGTGATTTTTTTTTTTTTTTTTTTTTTTTGGCTGATGCTGCATAAGCTCATACATTTGCTTTCTTGCATCAGATGCCACTACTACTACTACCACATAACAAGATCCTTGGATAGAATCCCAACTCCAAGATTCATTCCTCAAAAGTATTTACAGACCAGTAATTACAGACCAGTTAGTTTAACTTCTGTTCCGGGTAAAATAATGGAGTCGCTGGTTAAAGATGCATTGCAGGATCATCTAGACAAGACTGCAGCAATAATTCAGACACAGCATGGGTTTGTTAAGGGAAAGTCTTGTCTGACAAATTTGATAGGATATGATGTGGTTACAAAGGAACTGGATGCAAAAAATAATTTTGATATATATTTGGATTTCAGGAAAGCTTTTGACACTGTTGCGCATGGAAGACTATTGTACAAATTGGGGCAGAATGGTATTAAGGGTAAGTTGCTACAATGTATAAAAGGATGGATAAGTGCGAGAAGACAGAGGGTGGTAATCAATGGGTGCTGCTCTTCTTGGACTAATGTTATTAGTGGAGTCCCACAGGGTTCGGTGTTAGGTCCACTGTTGTTTTGTATATTTTTCAATGATATTGATGAAGGTATATCAGGCTTAATGTCGAAGTTTGCAGATGATACAAAGGTTGGCAGGGTTGTTAATGACAGTAATGGCAGTCTGCTACTGCAACAGGATCTAGATAATTTGGGCGATGGGCTAAGAAGTGGCAACTGAAGTTTAACCTTGACAAATGCAAAGTACTGCATATGGGTAGAAATAACCCCAGAGAAACGTACCAACTGTGTGGTACTACTCTTAAGGTGGTAGAAAATGAAAAAGACCTGGGAGTAATTGTGCAGTCAGATATGAAGTTCTCTGAGCAATGCAGACAGGCTGTCAGGGCAGGTCATGGGGTTTTGTCAATGATATATAGGAATTTTGATAGCAGGGAAAAGCAGGTGATTATCCCTCTGTATAAGGCAATGGTCAGGCCACGCCTTGAGTACTGCGTACAGGTCTGGAGACCTCATTTTAGGAAGGATGTAGATTTACTTGAGCGGGTACAGAGAAGGGCAACAAGATTGGTGAGGGGAATGAAGGGATCCTCTTACCAAGAGAGGCTTAAGTTCTGCAAATTACAGTAGCTGGAGACTAGGCACCTGCGCGGTGATCTGATTTAGGTATATAAGGCCTTGAATGGATTGAGCACGCTGAATTCTGATGGGATCCTTCCACTTGTTCAGATTACGAACCTAAGGGGGCATAAATTCAAATTAAGAAAAGATAGATGTAGAATAGATGTGCGGAAATTTGCCTTTATCCAGCGGGTGGTTAATTGCTGGAACAAACTTCCATCTGTCGTTGTGGAAGTTGATAGGTTGAATAAATTTAAGGAGGAACTGGACAGGCATTTGGACGGAATTGTGTGATTTTTTTTTTTTTTTTTTTTTGGCTGATGCTGCATAAGCTCATACATTTGCTTTCTTGCATCACATGCCACTACTACTACCACATAACAAGATCCTTGGATAGAATCCCAACTCCAAGATTCATTCCTCAAAAGTATGCCATCTCCAGAGCAAAATGGGAGATTTTTGCGAAGCTGCACTTCTTAGCCCAGCAGCTTCAAGTTAATAATTACCATCCCACTGATCCTGATGTCTACCAGAAAAGTCACAAATATAATTATTGAAGCTAGCAACTGCGCCATTCCTAGAAAGAAACCCATTCCTGGTGATGTCACGTGGTGGTGGCGCCCAGGCCTCCAGCGGAGGTCAATTCCTGGAGAAGAGCCTTCCAACGAGCATGACGGTCCTGGCCAGCTGCGGAGGTGGAAGCTGTTTGCCAGCAATACAGAGACCAGAAATATATACACTATCAGGAAACACAAGCAGACATCTTGGGAACACCTTGTTTCCACAACCGGAAACACCAATCCCTGGAGTGTAGTCTATAAAATCACAACCAACAAACTCCCAAAAGGGGAGGTAATGACAGCAACCATAACCCTTCAAGGTAACATAACCTCATGGGATAGATCTATCAATAACATATTGGATACAATTATCCAACCAGCAATGGATAATAGTACAAGTGAACAACAGCAACTCTGCCAGGACAACAGTATATACCATCAAGAACATGTGCAGCTCCCCAATTCACTATTGAGGAGCTGCACACAGCAAAAATAAATGTTCAGGACCAGACCTACTTGAACCAGAGATTATAAGGAAGACTGTAAAGCATACCCCATCCTATACCTGTTCAATCACTGCCTCTGGAAGGAGTCTTCCCCTCTGATTGAGACAGGTAACATACACCTGATCTGAAAAATCCGACCGAGCCTCCAGAAATCGCATCTTCATATAGACCGATTGCCCTGTTATCTGTGCTAAGAGAGCTTTTCGAATAACTCCTACACAGTAGAATCACAGTACATTATAATGCAGCAAATTTATCCTCTACAAGCCAATATGGTTTCAAACAAGGATGCTCAACAGTTGATGCACCCCAGAATATTCTCACAATTGCCACAAACTCCAGTAGAAAATATTTCCTGATTATTGCCAGACTTTGCTGGGGGTTTCGATTCACTCTAGTAGACGAGCATCCTCGGCCGACTAAGACGTGCCTGTCTTCCCGGAAACCTCTATAACACCATAAGAAGCTACCTCACAGCCAGAGAAATAAATGTCAATGCACCATACTGCAGAGTCAAACGCCAAGTTTACAGGGGCTGTCCTCAAGGCTACTGGGGCCACTCCTTTGGAATGTTGTACTTGATGATTTCACCACTAACCTGAATGAAGTTATCTCCCAGGCCAATGCAGATGATCTGATCCTGGCCATATCTTCAGACTGCAGAGCGCAACTAGAAAATGCTGCAAATCAGGTTCTCTCGATATTAAAAAACTGATCATAATCTTCCAATGAAGACTAATTCCATCTTACTGAAAGGCTCCCTCAGAAAACGTCCACAAATTAAGATAAACGAGACCACAATACGTTTCACTACTGAATTGAAATATCTAGGAATAATCTTGGACTCAGGACTTACATTCCTCCCACATTTGAAACACTTGCAGACAATGTTAAGGAGCTATACTGCCTTGGTTCCCAGTTACGTGGTGGGATTGGGGCCTCAACCGCCACACTCTCTCGTTCTACAGAGCAGTATTTCTACCGGCGATTGCATACACTGCAGGGATATGGTATCCGAGAGCAAAAATAGCAGTAAACAGAAAGAAGCTCGAAACTATTCAGATTTATCCTCCTTACCATTACCAAGGCCTGTCATACTGTCAACACCCATGCCCTTCAGGTGCCCTCCCTTTGGACCTGTAGGTGATACGATGTGGGTTCCTCTACCAACTATCAAAAGGCACATCGGTGACGTTCATGGACCACACCATTGATCCCACTAACAACTTGAAGGCTGAAAAGAAGGGCCTTAGCCTCCATTTACAGCAGACCTGGCAAGATAGATGGGCTAACTCCACTAAAGGAGATATCACTAGGAAATTTATTCCACATATCAATAAAGTCTATCCCAAGTCTCCTTCATGGTTCTCCCCCGGCCTGCATGCAACTTTCATGCTAACAGGTCAGATTCATCAGAGCCAAGCTCTCAAGTCTTGGAAATATTGATCCCCTCTGCCACTGTGGAGAGCTGGAGTCACCTAATGTATGACTGCCCTTTGTATGTGGACCTTCGCTGCATTCTGATTACCAGAATTAACTTTGATCCAAAACTGCAGGAGCATTACTTGTTAGACAGCAACAGAGTACAAGGCCTTCTCGCAATACTGCCAGCTCTTCACAAGAAGTTCCCTACCACTAGAACGAACGTACACTTGACTAACTCGTCTTGCCCAAATTCAAGCTGGACTGTCAACTTGACTACCATTGATATTTGGAGACCTGTCCCATGAATGATAACTGTTTTGGACTTTCCTGATTCACAAACTATATTATGCAGCTCTGCTGAGCAAGTGACAAAATGAACGGGAGCCCTGAAACCGCCCCCAAAATCAGACCACAGTGAACATACATCTCTAATTTTGACTTAACATGCAGGAAAAATCTGAGACACCCCTACTAGTGACAGTCCAGTGATAACCACACACCTGACGACCAGACCTGAAAGCGGCAAACTCGTAGTGACAGGTATACACCGGGCGGGACATTATGTAGTCCCAAAAGTGACCACAATCAGGTTCGCCGGACCCTGAAAAAGAACAGGATGGGACCTTCGTCCCACGTATGACACTCCACCAGCACAGCTCAATTGCTGCCATTAAGCTTTCCTTGCCATGCTCCCTTCCATGGTCCTTTTCCTCCAACACCCATGCAGGGATTATCCCTGGTCTCCTACCCCCTCACTGTCCCCCTTTTCCATCTGGTGGGGCATGGGCCTGCTCCACTGTTTTGGGGGACATTTCTGACCCCTTTCCCCCCAGCCTTCAGTCTCCCTCCCCTTCTCTAACTATAACCAGCATCCAAACCATCTCTAAATTGCTTGAGCCCCACACCCAAAAACTTAACATCAAATTGCATAACCAGTACTCCCTTTGGCTGATCCCTTATTTGTGACGTTTTTTTTTCTCTCCTAGGTCCTAGTCACTGAAATCTCAGGAAATTAGGTGGCAGGACCTGCCAGAGTAAATAACTATAATACTGGTGTACCTGGTCTGCCTCCACGGGGCAGTTTGGACAATGGGACCCAGCGACTAAATGACCAAAGGTACACGACACTACTTATAAAAAATCCATATACAGTACTTTTAAACCTCTTGCATTGAGTGTTGTTTCACACCCACAATGTATACTACACAGAGATGGGAGAAACCCCTGGTGCCGTTTGACACTAAACACACACTACTCTTTTCTTCCAACTCCCGTATTAATAATCTTGGTAAACACCTCCCACCATTCCTAACACGCTCCATTCAATGCCTTCTGTGGTCTTCTGTCAAAAGGAAGTCAGAAGGATTTTGATTAATCTTGATGCTAAGAAAGCTCCAGGTCCTGATGGTATTTCTCCACTTGTTCTCAAAACCTGTGTTCCTGAACTTTCTCCTGTTCTTTGCCACCTTTTTTCACTTTCTTATTCCAAAGGCGTTTTTCCTTCTGCAAGGAAATTCTCATGTCCAGCCAGTTCCTAAAAAGGGTGACAAATCCCTCCCATCCAATTATCGTCCCATTGCAATTAATTATACTCTTTCTAAAGTAATGGAGAAATCAATTAACTGCCAACTCTTAAACTACCTAGAAACCTTCCGTCTAATCAACAATCGCCAGTATGGATTCCATCAGTGTTGATACACTGGTGATATTCTGGCTTATGTTACCCATTTATGTACAAATTCAATGGATGTTTGGTGAAACCCAAGCAGTTGCTCTTGACATAAAGGCTTTCAATCATGTTTGGCATAAAGGTCTTCCAAACAAGCTTCCATCTTATGGTTTGTCAACTGTTTTTTAATTGGTTATCCAGTTTTCTCTCTGATCGCTCTCTGAGGGTGATGGTAGATGGCTGTCGGTCTTCTTTCTCCACTCATGCTGGTGTACCCCAAGGTTCAGTTCTTTATACGTATTTCCCAAAAATTAGTCTACAGAAGTTCAAGTCTAATGTGAACAAATATCTTCTTTTGTCTTATCATCCAACACAAGCATGGTACTGGATATTATAGGTTCTAATACTTCTCATGTTTGGGGTTTTCATAAAAAAAATTTTCAGCAGGGTTCGATTTAGTCATACAACACCTTGCCGGCAGTTTGTGGGCTTTCCCTTCTCGGGCAACTTTCGATAGGTACTAACCACGGCTGATAATGAGCATCCCACCAGCCATGCTGTTTCGGATAAGCTCTAATCCAGTCATCTGGCCATTACAATTTCGCCTTTATCAAACTTGCTTAAGTCCGCTGCCTTTCCCATCTGAAGAACCAGAGTAACCCTGATTAACGGAACTCAGTATCAGGTGTTTTTCATACTGTGTACCGACCCACACCGTAGTTCACCTGCAGTTGCGATTTACATAACAACTCGCTGGTCATAATGTTTTGGCTCATCAGTGTATTGTGCCTGTTATATTTAGTGGTTGATTTTCCTGTCTGCAAATCTGCCCTTAAGTTTCCACCAAATAAAAACCATGCAACCCTCAATGACACTGAATAACTGAGCCACGGTGTGAAAAAGAGAGTCATAACAATTCCTCGCATCATTAATGGGATTCGAACCTAGACCTTTTCCACCTCCTTTTTTTTCGTTTCCCAGTTTTTTTGGTCTGCAAGTGTTTTGGTTTCGCTCACTTAAACAATACATTGTCAAAGTCAAAACTAGCACACTGATACATTGCTAAAAAAATTAAATACTCTTTAATTATACAAAATGTTTTTTTTTTTTTTCAATTGTTATTGATGTAAAATGGTTTTTTCTATTATTGCAATCCATTAAATTCATACATTGTAACAGAAGTGAAATGAAAAAAAATAATAATAATAAAAAGGGGTGGGGGGACACCTGTTAGGTGCAGCACAACCAGTGGGCGGGAACACTGGCATAATACAAAAAAAGATTTGAATCATTGCTTAAAATAAATAACTCCATCACAAACAAAAACATGGTCTGACAATCATTTATGTCAGTTTTAAACTGATGCAAATGATTGTTTTCTTTTAATGCATTGCAGTTGCATAGGGTAGCAATTATTTTTCTGTTAGCAGTGGGATATGGCAGAAAATTTAATATCCACCTGGCCTATACCCTGAGTAAATGAAAAAAGTAGCATTTTTCATGATAGCAATATCTCTGGATTTGATGCAACAGCATAGTGGTTTATCATCACAAGCTTGGGTTCTCGTGCACTGCCTCTTTTTGGTACATAGTCTCATCATTAGGTTTGGTCCTGATGCAAATTTAATATTTGAATCATAAAATATGACACACGATGTCTCTGGATTTGATGTAACAGCATATAGTGGTGTATCATCACAAGCTTGGGTTCTCGTGCACTGCCTCTTTTTGGTATGTAGACTCATCACTGGGTTTGGTTCTGGTGCAACATTAATATTTGCATCATAAAATATGACACTTTCAGCAATTTGGTATTCCTCTACATGTCCACATAGCAATTTTATAAATAAGCACACTGGTTTTTCATCCATCAAGTTAAACACAAAGCTCTGAGTGTATTCTATTGCTGGACAGCAAAACCTAAGTACCAGAAGGGGGAAAATACCCTCCTCCCAAACTGACTAAATTGGACATGGAATGAAAATAGTTAGTGAAGGCTCTTCCCATCCCCCCAATGCTAAGCAGCCATCAACTACAGAGATGGGGATCAAAATCAGGTCATTTCACTCAATGAGAAGCAGCAGCCATATCTGAGCTAATAAGGGTGTTAATTTCATTTGGCATTTACAACAATTAGTAAATCACAGTATCTGATGTACACTTCCTGGCCACTATAATAAAGCCATGAGCTAATAGAATATTGGAGCATTGTTGGCCCAAATCACTGCTCCAACACTACATGGTGTGGAGTCAAATCAAATGAAAGTGACCTGCAGGGCCATGCAAAAGTACTTGGAGGTCCCAGATGTAAGAGGAGTTAAGGGGCCCCGTTATTTTTTTATGTTGGGACTTTGATGGCTCCCTCGATTGGTGGACCCTGGTGACATGAGGAATAGTTAATAACTTCTGATAACAAAATGAATGCAATCCATGGAGTGATCTGGTCAGAGAAATATGCTGATGAACATTCCTTTTCTGGTTCATCCCACAGATCCATGGAGTTGGCTGACAGAGACAAATACTGTCTTCCTGAAACCACTCTTTCACACATTTGGCATGGTGGATGTTAGCATTGTCATCTTTAGAGTACCCCTACAGGCAAGTCTTGGCAGGTAGTAGTGGTTATACTCACTGTCCTTCCCCACAAGGTATGGAAAAGGCCCCAAGTTCAAATTTCATGAATGATGTGAGGAACTTTTACAGACTTTTTTCACTCTGTCTGAATGAGTTGGTTTCATGTGATTTGTCTTTTTTGTCCAGCAAACAGACAGACTGATCAGAGAATATGATTTATGGACACAATATACAAGTGGATGAGGCTGTTCTTGGGTAATCCTGATATAACAACATATCTAAACATGCACATCACCAGATGTACATGATCAACATCTGAATGCTCCAGCATTCACGGTTTCTAGTTAGTTAAAAGAACCTAGAGGAACATTACAAAATGTATTCCGCACCATTGCATCTGCAGCAGCTTAAACACAAGATGATTCCAGTGCTTTGTGTGATAGTAGTGGTAGAGGCATATGATGCAAGAAAGCAAGCATATGAGCTCGTGTAGCATCAGCCAAAAAAGCAATTTCACATATCCATTCCCACTAAAAAAGTTTGTCCAGTTCCTCCTTGAATTTATTTAAACTATCAACTTCCACAATGACAGATGGAAGTTTGTTCCAGCAAACTTCCTCCATACATGAATTCTTCCATTAGTACTAAAAAAGCATAAATTGGGACATCAGATCCCAACTTCTTCCAGTCCTCCATCCATCTTTTGTATTCCTGGCACCAGCAAAGAGTTGTTTCTTGGCTACCATGGTCTCTTACTCGAATAGTGCATTCTTATACTTTGTGCAGATACTGATGCATTAAATAAAGTTAACTGTATTATTTCATGGATTACATTTAATAATGTGCTCCAGATGTCAAGCATCATGCTGTCATCTTACATTCTCAGCTACAAAATATCTTATGAATAGTTACATCTGTTCATGGTTTTTTGGGACTTTTTATAGTCCAACTTCAATAACACTAATCTAAACATTTGCCAAGTACACCACACCCCATTTTATCACTAACATTATAAAAAGAATGACTGCCACTTACAGCTATAACAACAAGTTATAGCAAAACTAAATATCAAAAGAAATGTCTGATAAAAAAAAAAAGCTAACAAAAATTAGCCAGGTATAGTAAGGAACTATCAAAATAAAGACAGGTATCAAAATTAGCCAGGTATAGTAAGGAACTAAAGACAGCTTTTTAGTTCAAAATGAAACAGTTTTTTCAAAATAAAGACAGCTTTTTTTGACATTACTGTTTGTTCAGTAACAGTCACACAATATAAAAAAGGTATAACAAAAATAAACTTACATGCAAATTACAAAAAAAAAAAATTGTCTGACATGATTTTATTTGCATAATTCAAAAACCCACTGACAGCCAATTCTTAGTAAACACGCAAAGTTTTATTTGATAATTATCATGTATTTGCATAACCAAAAGAAGCCAACCTGCTATTCAATTAAAAACAGACCACCATGATACCCTGGACTTACTGGTCTCTCATCAGTTGACAAGTGGCCTCAGCAGTGCTAAAATGCTGAATGTATCTAATATCTGACTCTTTTAAGGTGTGCGTGTGTATACATGCATGTGCTAGTATTAGCAGACTCCACGCATAACTGTAAATGTATTATGTTAAGAAGTTCGTGGGCCCATTTGCAAGTGGTGGGAGCTAAAAAAACCCAGAACATCTCACTACTGCTTTCAAATGAGGATTTTATAAATTCCTCCAGTGATCAATGGGATTCAAACCCAAACAACTCCAAATGAATGGCAGATGGTGACGTATCATACCAACTAGGCTGCCACAGAGGGAAAACATTCTTAAAGTAGACAAATGCATAGCAATCTAATTAGTGATGCACACAAATGGATTAATGAGATTCCTTCTGCTCCTTATCATTCACAGATAGCACTGTGGTTATAATCCCCATTACCTCTTGTTGAGTGAAAATAACCAGACTTCAAAATCATGTCAACAAAATTAGTGTCATGTGAGGATAGCAAGTTCCCCCCTAGTGATGCACACAAATGGATTAATGAGATTCCTTCTGCTCCTTATCGTTCACAGATAGCACTGTGGTTATAATCCCCATTACCCCTTGTTGAGTGAAAATGACCAGACTTCAAAATCATGTCAACAAAATTAGTGTCATGTGAGGATAGCAAGTTCCCCCCCCCCAGAAACTTCAGTTTTTTTATTTAGTAAAACAGAAAAACTGAACACAGAACAGACACATTTTACCAACATAATAAACATGGGTAGATGAGGAAATTCTCGGATGGCACTAATATGACAGGTTTTTTTTAATCCTTATTATCAACAGGAAATAGGAGGGGAAAAAAAGACCCTACAGTGGAAGAAAAAAGACCCTCTGCTCCTTAACATTCACAGATAGCACTGTGGTTGTAATCCCCATTACCCCTTGCTGAGTGAAAATGGCCAGACTTCAAATCATGTCAACGAAATTAAATTAGTCTCATGTGAGGATAGCAAGTTCCCTCCCCCATCCCAGAAACTTCAGTTTTTTTATTTAATAAAACAGAAAAACTGAACACAGAACAGACACATTTTACCAACATAATAAACATGGGTAGATGAGGAAATTCTTGGGTGGCACTAACATGACAGGCTTTTTTTTTTTTCAATCCCTTATTATCAACTGAATATGACCTACTGAATATGACCCTAGCCTGAATGTCTGACTACAGTCCTCTGAAAGAAAAAAAAAAAGTGAGGGGGGGGGGTAAATAAACAGTAGTGTCTGGTAGAAAACCAATTAAATATGAATGAGTTACATGTATATATCTTATTTACTGTTTCAACACAAAGTTGCTAACTGAGACCACTTAATGTGAGAGAGAGAGAGAGAGAGAGAGAGACCAATAAGTCTTGGAAGTGGTGGTCTCAATTTTTGGCAATGCAATTCAAATTAAAACCAAAATTAGTAATTTTAAGGTAGGTCACTGATGTTATTTCTAAAGTGAGCATAAACCCAAGCCTGTCAGTGGAGGAAACACAGTACGCCCAGACATATTAATAAAAATAGAATGCAAAGTACAGTATGTTCTCAATAGTCGATTCTGTTATTCTTTATTTAATAAGTGTAATTCAAACATGTGGAAGGGAATTTTCAATCCATGACAAAATATAGAAATATTCCAAAAGAGCAGATTAGAATTGTGGACACACATTAGATGGCGATTTTGGTTTTCAATTCGTGCCCCAAAAGAATGTTTTTGCATATCAATAATTTAAAAATCTTCAAATTGTAAAATTAACAATACATGTTACGAAAAATATTCAATTTTTATTGTATGCCACTTAAAATTTAAGGGCTTTCATTACAATAAATAGAAATTTATAACTTTTTTTTCTGTAAAACAATAATTCATGCTTAAGAAATTTGTAAATTTCTGTTTTGTGAAAGCACAATTATTCCACATACCCATACCTGCTTTGGGTAAAAAAAAAAAAAAAGCCATATATAACTGTACAGCAAATTTATCTATAATAGTAGTTACTTTATAAAAGTAAGCCAACTATGAATTGGTATTTAGTATTAAAAGTTTTAAGAGGAATCATACACATGCACTACATATATTTTAAAGTTTTATTTCTGACTGACATTTCTTGCATCCAGCATATCACAGTATTTGAGTTAAATATAATTTCTTGTGATTTCCTCAGCACTAACTAAACAATGCATAGCCTCTGAAGCTAAACCATATGCTTAAAATTAAGAACTCTGTCAAGTGTCAATATCATGACTTACTAGGAAAAAATCCTAAGGTGATTTTTCTTGCGAGGAGATAAAAATATATTTAACAATTACTGTTGCCTACAAAAAACAATGTGTTGTGTGATTTAGTTTTTTTGGAGGATGACAAT
Organism: Mastigoproctus giganteus; assembly: GCF_048544385.1. Lineage (NCBI taxonomy): Eukaryota > Metazoa > Arthropoda > Arachnida > Uropygi > Thelyphonidae > Mastigoproctus > Mastigoproctus giganteus. The sequence continues at coordinate 225,482,956 of NC_143576.1, read as the reverse complement.
CCAGTTTCCTTACACAAACTTTCTTTATATGAATAAAAATTACCAACAGAGTTCGTCAACACTGTAAAATAAACTAGTTGCAAGAAGTGTATGTAATGTCCAACTGCAGTCATATTCCACGGATCACAGTATATTCTGCCAAAAATATTAACACAGATTTAAGTTAGACGCTCTATTTCCTTCATAATTTTTTTACGTAAATGTTCCTTATAATTCTGAATATCTTTCGGCCATTTAGTAATAGCTTGTTTCTCACAGACCCAGATTTCTTCAGCTACCTATAGTAATTAAAGAAGGATATTGAAGAATTAATTAAGGAAATAATTAAGTAAATATGTGAATTTCTATATACTTTAAAAGCCATAAGGATTTTTATTTGTAAACAGAAAGAGTTTCCAGAAAAGAAGTTTAAGACAATTTTTAAGCAAAACTCATAACAAAGTTTCACCTTCTGGGGACGATTTTAATTGGCAGCATAAAAATTATACGACACACACACACACACACACACACACACACACACACACACACACACACACACACACACACACACACACACACACACCTGCAAAAGTCCATACGGCAGCCTTAATCCTCCTAGACATACTTACTAGCAACCTCTGATAGGTGTCAGCTAGAATTTACCTCTGTTCCTCCTGGAAAGTAGCTGAGCTGTCACAGCCTAATCCAGCACTCCAATTTTTTCCAGAATGTTCAATGGGAGTGAGGTCAGGGGGTTGAACCAGCCCCCAACCTCACTCCAAAAATGTTTGCTGCTTGACATTTTTAAGAGGGGGTTGCTACCAATCGCTCTAGTTCTAGAACTTGTATAATAGTTTTGCCACTTGAAACATGCAACACTCAGAGAATGGACATTGGTTACCTGCACTGGAACTGGAGAAAACAAAGGCAGGTCAAGTGCTCACCTGGGAAAGAAGAGTATGTTGACAGCAGGGGGTGGTATGATTAAAAATGGAAGGAGGGAAAAAATTTGATGGATTTAGGGAAGTTTGTAGTTGGTTATTTGGCAATATTATGATTTGCAGCCTCCACTACAGTGAATCGGTTATCAATCAGAAAAAATTGATTATGTATTCAAAATTAAATTTTTTTTTTTTTTAAAATACAATATCCAGGAAGGACATAAATGGATATCATTACCGAATGTGCAGAAAAACTATGATGACACAAGTGCTAGTCACTAAAGATAGATTTGTATCACAACCACAAGCCTGATAATACCTTGAATATATAAATTATATCTGCTGAATGAAAGGAGCAAATGAGATTTCTGAACAACCATTAAAACTGCACAGACACAAGATAAACTGTGTCCCATTTCACTGTCCAGAAGCACTCAATGACAGATATTTAATGAATACATACAGAAAATTTTTTATCAGGTGCAAAGGAAAAACCATACCAATGCTGTCAAAGTATATTCCTGACATCCATGTAATACTCACTTGAACTATAAATAGCTTTGACAATTACATTGCGAAGGCAGATTACGAGAAATCCTTGGCAAAAGATGCTAAGAAAAACAGCAAGGATTTCTTTACTTATATAAACTCTAAAAGGAAGGGGATGAATCTGATCGGTCCACTTGACATCGATGGTTCGACTGTTGATGATCCTGCTCAGATAGCAAACAAACTGAATGAGTATTTTGCATCTACATTCACACATGAAGAATTATTAAGGTTTGAAAATGGCAGAAGGTTATCAAATTGTAGCAAGATACTTAATGATTTTGTAATAACCGAGAGCAAAGTGGAAGAGAAATTGTTGAAGTTAAACGTAAGAAAAGCACCTGGAGTGGATGGGATCTATCCAGTTATATTAAAGGAGACGGCAAAGCAACTAAGCAAACCCTTAGCCATAATTATGAGAGCATCCTAGGACTCAAGGGAGGTTCCCACGGATTGGAGATGTGCAAATGTATCCCCAATTCACAAAGGGGGATCGGAGGGTGACACGAGTAATTACAGACCAGTTAGTTTAACTTCTGTTCCGGGTAAAATAATGGAGTCGCTGGTTAAAGATGCATTGCAGGATCATCTAGACAAGACTGCAGCAATAATTCAGACACAGCATGGGTTTGTTAAGGGAAAGTCTTGTCTGACAAATTTGATAGGATATTATGATGTGGTTACAAAGGAACTGGATGCGAAAAATAATTTTGATATCATATATTTGGATTTCAGGAAGCTTTTGACACTGTTGCGCATGGAAGACTATTGTACAAATTGGAGCAGAATGGTATTAAGGGTAAGTTGCTACAATGGATAAAAGGATGGTTAAGTGCTAGAAGACAGAGGGTGGTAATCAATGGGTGCTGCTCTTCTTGGACTGATGTTATTAGTGGAGTCCCACAGGGTTCGGTGTTAGGTCCACTGTTGTTTTGTATATTTATCAGGCTTAATGTCGAAGTTTGCAGATGATACAAAGGTTGGCAGGGTTGTTAATGACAGTAATGGCAGTGTGCTACTGCAACAGGATCTAGATAATTTGGGCAGATGGGCTAAGAAGTGGCAACTGAAGTTTAACCTTGACAAATGCAAAGTACTACATATGGGTAGAAGTAACGTACTTCTACCCATATGTAGGAGAGGTAGAAGAAACGTACCAACTACGTGGTACTACACTTAAGGTGGTAGAAAATGAAAAAGACCTAGGAGTAATTGTGCAGTCAGATATGAAGTTTTCTGAGCAATGCAGACAGGCTGCCAGGGCAGGTCATGGGGTTTTGTCAATGATATATAGGAATTTTGCTAGCAGGGAAAAGGAGGTGATTATCCCTCTGTATAAGGCAATGGTCAGGCCACGGCTTGAGTACTGCGTACAGGTCTGGAGGCCTCATTTTAGGAAGGATGTAGATTTACTTGAGTGTGTACAGAGAAGGGCAACAAGATTGGTGAGGGGAATGAAGGGATCCTCTTACCAAGGGAGGCTTAAGTTCTGCAAATTGCAGTGGCTGGAGACTAGGCACCTGCGCGGTGATCTGATTGAGGTATATAAGGCCTTGAATGGGTTGAGCACGCTGAATTCTGATGGGATCCTTCCACTTGTTCAGATTACGAATCTAAGGGGGCATAAATTCAAATTAAGAAAAGACAGATGTAGAATAGATGTGCGGAAATTTTCCTTTAGCCAGCGGGTGGTTAATTGCTGGAACAAACTTCCATCTGTCGTTGTGGAAGTTGATAGGTTGAATAAATTTAAGGAGGAACTGGACAGGCATTTGGAGGGAATGGTGTGATTTTTTTTTTTTTTTTTTTGGCTGATGCTGCATAAGCTCATACATTTGCTTTCTTGCATCACATGCCACTACTACTACTACATCCTACTTAGGCAAAATATGAAATGAATGGCAATGAACACAATATAGTATGCTTTTCTACTGATTCTAATTTGAAATACCTAAGTGAACAAAGCAAGATGTTCGGTGACACCTTCGGTGACACATTTTACCTTAAATTTTTTTGTCAATTATTGCCATTTACAATTGCAGTAACCACAACTGCATTTCCAGCCACATACAGTTGTTTCTGACTGAAATTACAATCAACAAAACTGCTCAAATCATTTTGTTTGATTATGACACTGTAGGGTGCCAATTCCACCAAGCACAGTCAAGATGAAAAGATAATTCCAAAATCAGACAGTAGCTTCACTGAATTTCTGGCCTACTTCCACCTTAAGCTAATGAACTGGCAGGCTATATCATAGAAGATCTGATGTCAGAGCAACTGGGTAATAGAATATTACATCGTGGAAGATGTGCAGTTTCCAACAGATCTATGGGCTTATCAGAAAGAAACTGCTTTCAAATTATTTTGATTCACAATTTAATCATCATCATCATCGTCATCAGCCATTTTCAATCCACTGCAGGATGAAGGCCTCTCCAGCAACTTTCCAGTTCCTTCTGTTTTGAGCACTGGCCATCCATTTACTACCCACAAACTCATGAATTTCATCTATCCATCTCCGCCTTTGTCTTCCAGATTTTCTTCTAGCTCCTCTTGGATACCATTCTGTTATTTTCTTAGTCCATCTGTCATCATGTCTTCGAGCTATGTGTCCTGCCCAAGACCATTTTAGTTCTTTAGTTTTGATAAGAATGTCCTTTACTTGAGTTTGTTGCCTAATCCATGTGTTTCTGTTCTTATTAACAGTCTGATTCCCAATATGATTCGTTCCATTCTTCGCTGTGTAGTTCTCAGCTTCTCTTCCATTCTTTTGGTGAGTGCCCAAGTTTCACTTCCATAAGTCATGGTGGGGAGTATACATTGGTTCCTTATTTTACGTTTCAGACAAACTGGGATATTGCTCTTCAGTATGTGACTATATTTCCTGAATGCTATCCATCCAAAATTTATTCTTCTCTTGACTTCCAGCCATTTATCATTATTACAGCTAATAACTTGTCCCAGATAAGTATATGACTCCACCTTTTCAATTACTGCTCCTTCAATCATTATTTCCCTTTCTGTGGAATACTTGTTCATCATTACTTTTGTTTTAGCCATATTCATCTTTAGTCCAAAATCCTTACTAGCTGTGCATAACTGATTAAGATTTTCCTCTAATTTTTTGGGATCATGGCTTATGACCACAATGTCATCTGCAAATTGTAAATGGTTTAGGTACTCTCTGTTCACATTGACTCCTTTCTGCAACCAGTCTAATCTTCTGAAAGCTTCCTCAAGGGCAGCAGTAAACAGCTTAGAAGATATTGTCTCCCCTTGTCAAACTCCTTTCTCAATTTTAAATTTCCTACTGTCTTTGTCTAGTCTAATAAAGGAGATAGCACTCTCATATTTTCTTCAAAATCATAATATATGGGGTATCAATGCCTTGTCTTTCCAGTGCCCGAAACATTGCCTTATGCTGTATGGAGTCAAATACCTTTTCATAATGCCCAAATGCCAGGCATAATGGTGTTTTATATTCATTTGCTTTCTCCATTAGCTGTGATATTACATGAAGGTGATCCATAGTTGAGAATCCTGTCCTAAAGCCAGCTTGCTCTTTCAGTTGATTCTCATCAAGTATTCTTTCTAATCTGTTAGTAATGACCCTTGTGAACAACTTGTAGATGTGGGATAACAAGCTAATTGGTCTATAATTTCCAATTTCTGATTTATCTCCTTTCTTATGCATCAAAACTATGATTGCATTAATCCACTGCTTAGGCGTCACACCTTTTCTAATGCACTTTGTGAAGAGCCTTGCCAGTTTTTGTGTTATGTCTCTTCCTCCCAATTTTAACAACTCTACAGTAACTTCATCTTCCCCCGGGGCTTTCTGATTCTTCATTTTCTTCAATGCATGTTCTACCTCATCAGGAAGAATATTGGGTATGTCGTATGTGTTGCTACTTTGCAATCCATCTTCCCCACTGCTGGCATCATTCCCCTGCTCCTTGTATAATTCTCTATAGTAGTCTTCTGCTATTTGAATTATGCCTTCTCTGCTGTTTATAAGTACACCATCGCTATTCTTCAGTTTCAGTATCATTTGTCTTTCTGTATTACTGCTCATGGCTGCTGATTTAAATCCTTTGTTTTCCCTTAATGCTTGTTCTACTTTTCTTGTGTTAAATCTTCTTATGTCCTCTCTGAGTCTCTTTCTAATGGCTTTGCATAACTTTCTAATACTTTGCATAAGTATCAGTATACTCAATTTTCTCCCTGTCAGTACCACTTTATCCCCTTTCTTAACGTTGTGGCATATGAACCCATTTGGTCCAACAGATCAATGCCCGCTTTTCCTTTATTATATGTTAGGATAGGAAGTGGTTTTTGTTTGGCTTCTTTTCATCTTCCTTTAGAACATCTCGCCACTTTAGAACAATAATTCCATTTCTTTCTTCCTTGGCGATCATTCCCCCTTTATCCAGCTTTGAGTTCATGACTTCTTTAGGCATAAATTTTTTACTGGCTTGTAAAATACTGACGTGAGTTTTCTGATGAAGAAACGATAATGTCAGATTGTAGCTCAAATAAAAATTGTCTACATACAAGGTGCGACCTTCATTTAGAAGTCCTTGCGATAATTCTTCGCAGACTTTTGCAGCTAAACCTACAGATTTTCTATAATTTTCAGATTTATCTGAATAAATCTTACTCGACCAGGTATTTATTTGTTACAGTCAGTCCTTGTATAACACGTGTTTACACTACACAAATTCGATCATACACGATTTATAAATAGAGGAATGATATCTTATATAACACGAACAGAATTCACTTATGCACGATTCGCCTTTGTGTTTACAAGAAATGGCAGTCGAACGCGGAATCACCCCAACCGAATGCAACACGATAGGAATGAAGAGAAGATTTTGAAAATATATTTATGGTTTTTATATCAGTGAAGGGGAAACGCATTTCACCATAATAACGTAAAATTCCAGCTATCGGTATTATCGCAAATGCAATTAGATCGAGTTTACTAGCAGGAAAGCAACTGGAAATTGTTTTTATTGTTTTATGGTAGTAACCCCCAGAAATGTGCTTTAGTAAAATGTGAGGTGTTAATAGTGTATCTATGCCTTTACGGTGCTGTTTATTCAGTTGCTACACGCGTGCAGCTTTGTTTATGTGTATCAAGCGTGTCTCCTCATTTTGTAATTGTGCTTTATTCCCTAAAAATGAGTAAAATACTTAAAAGGTGTGAAAAGGAAGCATCCTGGTGAAGACACTGCAGATTCAGGGAGAAAAAGAAGAGCAATATCGATAAACAGAGGCGGACTAGATCAAAAATTCTTACCCAGGAAAATTTGTAGTGCCCTCATACTAGCGTTTATGGCCAAAATCACACTGGCCTCCGGCTCACCTGAGTTTCCCCAGTAAGGCTTATGGCCAGTCCACCTCTGTCGATAAAGAAAAAATATGAAATTGTGAAACGCTTCGAGTGAAATAAAAGACCATGTGATATTGCACGTGCTACAGACCTAAATGAGGCAACGCCGAGAATTACAAAGAATGCAGACAAAATAAAAACTTTCATAGCAGGAACAACTCAAAGTGTAATTAAAATCCATTAGATTAAGACACAAAGAATTGGAAGAGATGGAACAGCTGTCATCTGTTTGGATAGAAAAATCAAACAAAGAACAAGTTTGCTTAATTAATCAAATTTGCTTAATTAAACAAAGAACAAGTTTGCTTAATTAAATAATCGTAATAAAATACTTGCGTATTTTATTACAATTATTTATTGTGTTTGGTAATGTTTTGGTTACAAATGTGAGTTCAATCTTGGGTGGTCGGCTCCTAACCCTATTTTTCCCATAGGGCCTGTTGTTTGTATTGTATGATTTTGCATTGCACGAGGATTTCTAGGAACACAACTATCGTGCTATACGAGGACTGACTGTATTTGGTTTTTTTTTTTTTTAGGAGCATTAGCAACTAAGGCCATATTGCTCTGGGGATATGTGGTGGTCATTCCCTGACCTTTCCGCATCCTCCGTATTTGGTGGGCACAGGTTCGAACCCCGGTCTAATCAAGAAGCGTGTGCTACGCTTCTTGATTAGACCGGGGGCTGCTCCTGCCCACCTGGCTACGGAGGCGCCTACTCGACCAGGTATATCCTTCAGTGGAACATAACTTGAACAGCTTGATTCTATATCTGTGAGTTATATCAGCCTGCCCCCTCCAAGGAATAAGAGTTTCATCAATGATGTAATCTTAGCCGAGAAAAATATTTTCTGAAATTTGTGCTGCAAAACATCTCAGGTGTTGTATCTTACCAAGCCTGTTCCCTGGAATGGCAGTTTCATTGTCTGAAAAATGAAATGGCATAACAATTATTCAAATCTGTTGCGAGACAATTTTTGTTTCTAAGTTATTTTTATAGATAGGTTTGGCTGACCAGTAGGATGCAATACCACCCAATCTCAATCTTACTAATCCCATCCAATTAAGTAGCCAGAAAAACTTTATCTCATCAGCAATTGTTGGGACCCACTTTTCTAGACGACTCTGCCGCGAAACTCAGGTACTTTGAATTTTCTGTTTGGAATATCTGTTTCTGTTACAATAAGATTTATGACTTCTTCACCAAAAAAATAATGAAAACGCTTCGAGTTGAGTAATATTTCTTGATACATCTATTTGCAGTCCGGATTTGCCTGTAAAATCAAATCTTGTTTGGCATCCTTCGTATTCAGTCCATTCAATAATTTCATTTGTTTCAGTCATTTCAATCTCAGGTTCTTCGTTATTTTCAATTTGCTTATCAGTGTTTTCTTCTGCCATCCAGTCTTGAAGCACTTCAATATTTTCCAGTATTTCAGTATCTCCTTCTTCATTTGATGAAATATCGCAGTCAGGATCTTTTACTGAATCATCAGAGTCTTTTTCATCTTCAGAACTACTAAGGTTTTCAGCAATTTCGCTCAGTTCCTCTTCTTTTAGTAATTTTCTTTTCGCCATTGCTTTTTTTTTTTTTTTAAACAACACACTTGTACAAACTTGTGGAGAAACATACAACACAATATAATAGATAATACATGCTAACGAACTTGTTTTGACAAAATATTTAACAATATTGACAAACATTGTGACAAGTTTGTGAGTTTATTTTATTGGGATTTGTTTATTGCAGCTTGTGCATATGCAATAAACTAATTACAAACAAACCTTCATATATGTGCCTGTAATAGCTTCACACGTATGTGGCCGACATGGCTTCTCAAGAAATAAAGTAACCTACTGGGCCAGCATTGGCCACATATATGCAACACAAAAAAAAAAAAAAAAAAAAAAACCAACATTACACTGACATCACAATATTTATTTTAGAGTTACTAATAAAATTATTTACTAAATACATTTTGGCCTCAGGGGAAATTTTTTCTTAAACTAGCTTGGCGGTCAACATGTTAAGGTGGCAGCCTGATAGGTTCAGAGATGGACCTCCTCAAAAGCTCTGTGGGGTGTTCTGCACAACTGATGGAGCTTTGTATAGAAATTGTTTTTTTTTTTTTTTTTTGACAATGGATGAATGCTAAGTATATCAATAAGACCAAGAAACAAAAGAGATGAGCAAACAATCGAAACACATTAATCTTCACCAAAAAAAGAAAAACACAAGGTTCAATTGTCTAGAAGACTTGCAACATCATGTTGCGAGTCTTCTAGGACTTTAAAGGTATCATCCTTATAAATTACTTCCCAAAAAAGCAACAGAATCACTGGGGAGAACTACAAAAAGCTCCTGGGAAAGTTAAGAGAGGCTGTCAAAGTTGATGAGATGCATGAAGCTATCAAAAGGTGTCAGCCTCCTAGGCAACAATGTTCTTGCTCACAAGGCTGCTCTCACTTTGTGAGAGCAGGTGTAGCTTTGAGAATTTACAATAACCACCTAATTCTCCTGACCTCTCACCTTCAGACTTGTTCCTCTTCCATAAAATGGAGAAACCATTATGGGGCTGCAGATTTCAGACTGAGGAGGAGGTAATTAATGAACTGAAAACCTGGTTTTCTGCTCAAAGTGAGGAGTTCTATTTATAACCTGAAAGAGTTTATCAACAGATGGGAAAAATGTGTCACCCTAGAAGGCAGCTACATAGAAAAGGATAAAATTGCCAGCCAAGTTTCAAATTCCCAACTCGAATATTTCTTGGTAAAAGTAAATACTTATTGACAGCCCTTCATAAACTCTGTTTTTTATTATTATATTCTACTTCAATAGAATTTAAATTCAATTTAAAACTAAACTAAATTCATAAAGCTGATATAATCCCATAATTTTGCAGTTGTCTGTGAAAAGGCACATGCAACAAGTGTAACAAAACATTCACCGAGCTACTGAGTTGCAAAGCATTCTTGCACCCCAACCGAACTATGTTTGTTTGTTTTGTTTTTTGTTATTTGGAGCATTAGCAACTAAGGCCATATTGCTCCGGGATATGCGGTGGTCATTCCCTGACCTTTACGCATCCTCCGTAATTGGTGGTGACGGGCTTGAACCCCGGTTCAATCAAGAAGCGTGTGCAATGCACTACTGCTTCTTCCCACCTGGCTACGGAGGTGCCGGTACTGAACTATGCATCAGACAGTGCTATATGCCTTCTTCACCTACATGTGCATGAAAATACTAATGAATTTATGTTTGCTTTGTAGGCTGACACTAAGCAATCAAAGAGTGTGTGGGAGAACTGATACATGTTCCAGGTGGCCATGGTTCAAGCCTGCTGGACCACTAAATATGGTTAATAATAATGTTTATTATCAAACTGGATATTTGTAAACTGTAATTTATATGGCCTTGTTGAGGTATAAACAGAACATGCTTTATAGTCTGCATCATGTTAGTATGTTTATTTGTTTCAGGAATGAATAATATTGATGTATAATAGCAGATTATAGTAAAATACAAAGCAATTAAAATAATTTATAATTAAATAAAAACTTCATTTTATTAAAAAAAAAAATTGTACAAATCTGCAACATGGCCATGAACTGCCACTGACCATTGGGTTATGCTATTAGTTAAGAAACACATAAAATCCAAGGAAGTGAAGCCAGTCGACATCGATGTACAGGGCAGTGTCGAGTCAGTTTGGTGTGACATAAGCATAGGTAAATCAAAATTGAGAGTAGGAGTGTGCTATAGGCCTAATGACTCTGATGAGTATAATAAGATACTGTACAGGGAAATAGAATGGGCCAGTAAATCAGAGAGTCTTATAATGGGAGATTTTAATTTCCCAGATATTGACTGGAATTTGTGGGTTGGTCACTCACACATCAGCAAGGCTTTTGTGGATTTATTGGATGATTGTTTTCTACATCAGCATGTTCGGGAGGCAACTAGAGGGAGTAATGCTCTTGATCTGATTATCAGTAGTGATTCTTCATGCATTAAGAATCTGCAGATAAAGGAACCACTAGGTGGCAGTGATCACAGTGTGCTGAAGTGGGATTTACTCAAGAAGGTAACTACCATCAGAGGTAAAGGGAAGGGTTTTTGCTTTCGTAAAGGCGACTATGATGGTCTGAGACAGTATTTAAATTCTATACAGTGTGACCAACTGATGATGTTACCAACAGCAAATTCAAAATGGGAAGCATTCAAGGAACTAATCTTGGAAGCTACCAGGCTTTACATACCAACCAAGAAATATTGTTCAAGGTTTAGGCCTAAATGGTTGTCAGATGAACTAATAAGACATATGGCAGAGAAGAAAAATGCATGGGATACATACAAATTAATGGGTGACATGGAAGCCTATGATAGATATAAGTTGGTCTGTAACCAAGTCACAAAGGAGATTAGGCAGGCAAAGGCAGATTATGAGAAATCCTTGGCAAAGTATGCAAATAAAAACAGAAAATAGTTCTTTACCTATTTAAACTCAAGAAGGAAAGGGATGAATCAGATTGGTCTACTGGATGTTGATAGTTCAACAGTTGAGGATCTCGCTCAGGTGGCTAACAATCTAAACAAGTATTTTGCATCTACATTCACACATGAGGAGTTATTCAGGAAGGGGAATGTCGTAGGTGAAGTAAACATTGGCAGTGAGCTAGATGATTTTCTAATAACTGAGAAGAAAGTGGAGGAGAAATTGTTGAGGATAAACATAAAAAAGGCACCTGGGGTGGATGGGATCTATCCAGTTATATTAAAGGAGGCAGCAAAGGAAGTAAGCAAACCCCTAGCCATAATTATGAGAGCTTCTTTCGACTCAGGGGAGGTACCCATAGACTGGAGATGTGCAAATGTAACCCCAATTCACAAAGGAGGATCAAAGGGCAACACAAGTAATTATAGACCTGTTAGTTTAACTTCGGTTCCAGGAAAATTAATGGAGGCACTGGTTAAAGAAGCACTGCAGGATCATCTAGACAAGAATTCAGTTATAGCTCAGACGCAGCATGGTTTTGTTAAGTGCAGGTCTTGTCTGACCAATTTGATTGGATACTATGATGTAGTCACAAAAGAACTGGATGCAGGGAATAACTTTGATATTATATATTTGGATCTTAGAAAGGCTTTTGATACTGTTGCGCATGGCAGACTGCTGCACAAATTGGAGCAGTGTGGCACTGGAGGCAAATTGCTGCTATGGATAAAGGGGTGGTTGAGGGGTAGAAGACAGAGTGGTAATCAATGGACACTGCTCATCGTGGACTAATGTTATTAGTGGAGTCCCTCAGGGTTCAGTATTGGGTCCTTTATTGTTTTCTGTATTTATAAATGATATTGATGATGGTATATCAAGCTTAATGTCCAAGTTTGCAGACGATACAAAGGTTGGCAGGGTTGTTAAGGACACTACTGATACTGTGCTGCTGCAACAGGATCTGGAAAGGTTGAGCAGATGGGCTGACAGGTGGCAAATGAAGTTTAACATTGACAAATGTAAAGTACTACATATGGGAAACAGTAACCCCAGATCAACACATCAACTCTGTGGTACTACGCTGACAGTGGTAGAGAATGAAAAGGACCTGGGGGTAATTGTGCAGGCAGATATGAAGTTCTCTGAGCAGTGCGGATGAGCTGCAAGAGTAGCTCATGGTGTCTTGTCAATGATATACAGGAATTTTTCTAGCAGGGATAGGGATGTGATTATTCCCTTGTATAAGGCATTGGTCAGGCCACACCTTGAGTACTGTATACAGGTCTGGAGGCCTCATTTCAAGAAGGATGTAGAGCTGCTGGAATGAGTACAGAGAAGGGCAACAAGATTGGAACAAAGGGTTGCTCTTATGAAGGCTTAAGTTTTGCAAATTACAGAGTCTGGAGACTAGGCATCGGCGAGGTGATCTGATAGAGGTGTATAAGGCTTTGAATGGCTTGAGCATACTCAATGCCGATGGGATTCTTCCTCTTGCTCAGAATAATCACCTGAGAGGGCATAAATTCAAATTGAGGAAGGACGGATGTCGGATAGATGTGCGGAAATTTGCCTTGAGCCAGCGGGCAGTTGGTTTGTGGAATAGACTTCCATCACTTGTTGTAGAAGTTGATAGCCTAAAAAATTTAAGGCTCAGCTGGACAGGTATTTCGAACGAACGGAGGGGTGAAATGGGAGTAGTGGTTGTTTTTTTTTTTTTTTTGGCTGATGCTGAATAAGCTTGCTTTCTTGCAACATATGCCTCTACTAATGCTAATGCTAAAAAACTGCAAAACCTATTACTACTTGTTCATTGTTATTTATACATTATTTTTGGTTAAGAGAATTGTGGAGTCAAATAAATTATCACCATGGGACAGATATGAGAAATTTCATTTATTTCTTTCAGAAAGTGAACACGTTATTGTGATGTTCTGTGCCAACCCAAAGTACTGTGAGTACTCAGTGCCTGCCACAAGCATGTTCAATGAGTTCTGTCGTACAGCGCCCCATGCTCAAAATAATATTGGTGATTAATGTATTAAATATTATTCGTATTTAAAATTTTTGTTCGGTATAACATAAAATTATTTAATTATGTCTTAGTTATGAAATTTGAAAAATTAAAAAAAAAAAAAATTACAATTACAAAAACACATCGCAAAAGTTTTGCACAGGACCCTAGGGCCCCACAAGTACTCCTTGAATGGGGCCCCGCAAATTTTGGGGCTGACTCAGTGAGTACTGAAAAAACTTCTACCGCAAACTTGAAGTGACATATTGGGATAGATGTGCAAAGTGAGAGGAATTTATAGCTGGAGTGATTCAGAGCATTGGTCCTCAACAGGCAGTCTGCAATAAATTTTTTTCTGTCTGCAACTCTCTTATTGTCAGACTATTTACAGTTCTTTTACCCATTTGCCATAGAAAATTTTGAATATCCAACATTAAAGTAGCCCAGCCATTCTATTCTTTGTGTAGCATAGTCAGTCTGCAATCCTTCAGAATTTGTTCGATCTTTGATAATCATAATAGTCATGTCAGCTACTTTGCTTTATAAATAATGAAAGGAAATTGCACTATACAGGGAGTGAACTGAAAAGTTTTAGTCTAAAATATATTGCAAAAGTTTTTATGAAAGACAATATTGCCAATCTATGCTGTGACTCTTCTTGTTTGTAACTCCATTCTTCTCCTTTATAGATGGAACTGAAGTGTGGAAGGTGAATGAAGATGGCGACTGTTGAAAGAATCAAGCACCAGGTGTCACATATCTTCATTTAAAGGGAATTTTGGGGCAAATTTTGCCCCAAAATTCCCTTTAAATGAAGGGAATTCTTGTATTACAAGAATGTTTCTGAAAGAAATTCGTTAAGACATGCAATAAACATTAGGGGAATCTTGTTCTTCATATGCCACAGTCAAAAACTGGGTTGCAGAATTTAAGTATGGATGAGGCAGTGTTGAAGTTTGTTTGTTATTTAGGAGCATTAGCAACTAAGGCCATATTGCTCCGGGATATGCGGTGGTCATTCCCTGACCTTTCCGCATCCTGCGTATTTGGTGGTGACGGGATCAAACCCCGGTCTAATCAAGAAGCGTGTGCTACGCACTGCTGCTCCTTCCCACCTGGCTACGGAGGCGCCTCAGTGTTGAAGATGCACCCCACAGTGGGAGGCCTACTGTCAAAGCAACACCTGCAAATGTGGATGCCATTATTGACCTGATTGCGAAAGACCACAGAATAACACTAAAGCATATTGAAATAACATTCAACATCTCCCACAAGACTCACAATACTGTGGTGAATGTTTTCAGAATGAAGGTTTCTTCGAGGTGGGTCTGTAAAGCAATGAACGCAAATCAGAAGTGGAAAAGTGTGAGATGTCACAAGACTGTGCAGCATTTAAGCTAATGAAGCTCAGTTTTGGGGATGGTAGATCGCTGTGGACAAAACATGGGTGCAGCACTTCAACCCTGAAACAAACAACTGAAACAATGGAAGCATCTCTCTCTCTTCTCCCCCTCCTTAAAAGTTAAGTGCACAAGTTTGCTGGGAATGTCACTGCATTCATCTTCTGGGACATAAGAGTGATCATGGTTGATATCTCCTGGAATGAGGTGCCACTATCAATGCTGACAAATATTCTAACCTACTGAGACATTTCTGCAAGGAATTGAGGCTCAAGAGGCATGGGAAATTGGATAAAGGAGTCATCTTGCATCCAGACACTGCACCAATGCATACAGTGTTTGTGACTCAGGCAGCACTGCGTGACTATGGGTTTCAGCTATTACAGCATCTGCACTCCTTATCGGATTTGGCTATGTCGGACTATTTTTTAAAAAGGACTTGAAAGGACAGAAATTCAACAGTGACAATGGTGTGACAGATGCGGTCAACAAATTGGTTTTAGGCAAACTCTACGGAATTTTATCTGAGTGGGTTATGAAAGCTAATGGAGCGTGCCAGAGAGTGTGTTGACTTTAAGAAGGACTACGTTGAAAAATAAATGGGTTTTCACAACTTTCCGGCATTCCCCTCTAAAAGAGGCTAAAAACTTTTCAACCACTACTCATAGTCCCAATTCCAACAATAAGCCGAATGTAAATTCTACTTTTTTAGTTGTCAAAACTGAAAAATAAGTGTTGTTAAAATCTAATATATTTTAATAAACAATAAACAAAATAAATATTCTCTGTAAATGAGAAAATTACTCACCTGACTAATCAGTCGGAAATCATGGCTAACAAGTACCATGCCTCCTTCAAAATTGTTAATTGCATCACCAAGTGCATCAATTGTTTCCATATCTAAATGATTAGTAGGTTCGTCTAACAGTAAAAGGTGTGGAGCCTGCCAAGCCAACCATGCAAATACTACTCTACATCTCTGGCCATCTGACAACTGCCGAATAGGACATATCTAGCAAAAAATTAAATCAAAAATGTTTAGTTGTAATCTGGTTGTTGAAATGCATTTTGTAACAGGATTAACCAGGAAATATGGAAACCCAACACTGAATGAAGTGAAATTATTTAACTTTGGTAAAATATAACCACACACTGAGTTGCAAGTTTATTGGTTACACTAATCTAATAACAAATAGGTCCCCCTTTAGCCTTCAAAAACAGGCTGGATTTATTGCGCAGACTCAACAAAGCATCTAAAGTGTACCACGGAGATGTTATCTGTGCTGACTCAATTGCTTTCCACAGATGTTGCAAACTAGATGGATACAGATCTCTACTCTGAAGAACTCATTCCACCTCCTCCCACAAATGCTCAAATGGACTGATATATGATGATGGGGAGGCCACTGCAGTAAGTGGAATTCACTCCCATGTTCCTGGAACTAGTTCTGTATATTCTGGCCTAAGAACATTGCACATTATCCTGTTGGAAGATGTATTCATAAATGGATATACTATAGCCATGAAGGAATGTGCCTGATCATAAAATTTCCATATAACATCCAAATGTAGCATCCAAATATTGCTCTGATGGTATCAAGACACCAACACTTCCATCACAAGCCTGCATTTTTGACCCACAGCATTGGTCCATGGATTCATGCTGTTTTCACTACATTCTGATTAGGAATCAACATAAAATAGTAGGAAGTAGGATTCCTCATATCAGGCAACATTTTCCCAATCCTCCACTGCCTGGCCTTGGTGTTTGCCAGCCTCTGTAACTGTACTTTGTTGTGTTTTGCTGATAAGAGCAGAGCCAAGTTCAGTCATTGGCTGCAATAAACCATTTGTTACAAGCTTTGACAAAATGTGCATTCTGAAATTCCTCTTTGATTAGCACTGTTTCATAGCGACATTAAAGAAGCATAGATAAGAGGGGATTAAAGCAGGATTTGAAAAGTTTTTAGTATATTGTAAAGTTTATTTTAATAAGTTTTTTCTTCCGTAATAGTGATTTTTTTTTATATTATAAATATAATTTTTTGAAAGTTTGTTTTATTAATAATTAGTAAATTTCATAATTGTATTACAAGATCAGCCTTGAACACTTCGTCAGAGGGTACCATGACTCATACAGAAATAGCTGATGGCGATTTCTGGGTGAGTCATGATTTTATCCTTTGAAGAACCTGTGGCATGTATCCCAAGGTCGACCTAGTGGATAATCCTAGCTCACTTGGAGATTCTTTCCTTCCTCACCATTGTAAGGAGTGCACCGATCTTAAGTTATAATTTGGTGCATTGCTAGAACAATCTGAATCACTGAAAAACAGGTGCTTGCCTTTGAGAATAATGTAACTGGGAGCTTGTCAGGGACTCAATACTCTAGCAACCTACCAAGTGATGCACTTCCGATTCAAGCCCAGAACACAATAACCAAGTGCAAACTACTCTGGTTCAAAAGGACTTAGTTTTATTAGGAGACTCCATTGTCAGGAAAAAGGGAAATATTTTTTGTAATAAGGATAGGTGGACTAGAACCAGGATGTCTGCCGGAGGAAACATTAATGATGTCAGAAAATGACTGTCAGATTTTAAGGGGGAAAAGAGAATATTATTATTCATGTGGGGACTAATGACATTAAGCATACACAATCTGACGATTTGTTAGAAAAATATAGTTAGGTCACAATGTCTATGTGTCTGCAATTCTGCCCAGACACGGGCAGAATTGCAAACACAGACATTGGAGGGATTATATGCTGAAAGTCTTGTGGATTAACTCAAGACTTGAAGGACTCTGCAAAGCTTTTGGGGGAAAATTTCTATGAGCTTGGCCTGCACTTGTAGGAAGAAGGAATCTGTTTTGTAGAGACAGGATACATTTAAACAAAGGTGGTGCAAGTGTTTTTGCCAGTATTATTGAAAATATTATATTTAAGGTATTATACCTTTAAAGGTTCAGGGAAACACCTAGTTTGGGGAGGGGGAAGGATAATATAGATATGCATTTATCTGATAGTATTGGTCAAATTAACTCTTGCACATACCTCAAGAGTGTTTGTTACCACAACGGAACATAGTAGCAAGATGTTCTTAAGGTAAAAGCATTTCAAACGAGTGGGTAGCAAATGCCAGGAAAGCAAGCTTAAATAACTTTGAGGGGTGTGTCGGGGTAGTTAAATATACAAAAACACTAAGTCTTAATTGTTTATACAGTAATGTTAGAAGTGTCGTCAATAAATGAGTGAATTTGAACTGCTGGTTAGAACAAGTAACACTGACATAACAGGGCTTACAGAAATGTGGTGCCACTGGGAGATAAGGGATGATGAGTTTCAGTAGAGCACACAATGTATTTAGGAAGGACAGGGAAGATAGAAGGGGCGGTGGGTTATGCTTCTTATCAAAATTAGCCTGAGTGCAACGAAAGCTTTCCCAGATTCAGATGTTTCGCATGCTTGTATAGAATCTGTATGGTGTGAAATAGATGGAAGCAAAGGTATAATGAGAGTGGGAGTAATCTGCAGGCCAGATGATTGTGAAGATTATGATGAGAGCTTCTACATGCAAATGGAATGGGCAAGTAAGCATGAATGTCTTATTATGGGTGATTTCAATTTGTCTCTAATTGATTGGAGCAAATATGAAGGAAACTCCAAATGGGGAACAAAATTTTTAAATCAACTAGATGATTGTTATTTGTATCACCATGTCAGGGAAAGTACTAGGGAAAAGAATATTCTAGACCTCATCTTCACCCATGAACAATATGACATAATAGGGCTGACAGTACAGGAACCAGCAGCAGGAAGTGATCACAGAGTTCTATGGTGGATGATGAAGAGAGAGAGAGAGAGAGAGAGAGAGAGAGAGAGAGAGAGAGAGAGAGAGAGAGAGAGAGAGAGAGAGAGAGAGAGAGAGAGAGAGAGAGAGAGAGAGAGAGAGGGGTAGCAGTAGTTAAAGGCAACAAATGGGTTATAATTTCAGGATAGGAAATTATGATGCCTTAAGGTGTTACATGGCTTCTATTAACTGAGTAGATATTTAAAGTTAAAAGTTAAACTTTAAATACTTAAAGTTAAATTACGGTACTTAAAGTTAAAATAACTTAGATAGAGATTTTGTAGGTATTACTTAGTATCGGAAAGGGTATCAAATCCACGTGTTTACCGTTCATAAACGGCCGCCATTGCTACGTGAAAATTAATCAGTAAAATCTATTAATCTTGTCGAACTTCATTGGCAATTAAATTGTAATTTTAACTATACATATAACCACTTAGGTTACGGAACATAAATAATTAGTAAAAATAAATAATTAATACATAACTTGATACAGAAGTTATATAAAGGGATTTCGTAGATAACACTCGTTACTGAAGCGCGATACAGCATATCCGGAATTCGATAGCATTAGCTTTGTATAGTATAGTGCATAATATAATATTGTCAATTAAATTGTACTTTTAACTATATATATATAACGACTTAGAGTACAAACGTAACAAATAATTAATACATACTTGATACGGAAGTTATATAAAGGGAACTCGTAGATAACACTCGATACCGAAAAATAAATATAGCGTTATAACTGTGTTAAGATACAAGTTTAAGGTTTTAATTTTGTTCTGAAATTGTAATTTTATTGACATTTAAATCGAAACCTGAAAAACAAGATGCATGGTATTTCAGAGACTGCTGGGAGCCATTGCGGTACAAGTAAACACATGGGTTGTGTTAGGGTAGCTAAGAATAGAAACAGGTGCAGGTATACTTGCGTGTACACCAATCCTAGGAGTTTAGTAAATAAATTTGATGAATTTGAGGTATTGCTAAAAACATCGAAGGCAGATATTGTTGGGATATCAGAGACGTGGTGTCACACAGATATAAGGGATGCAGAACTGCAATTTGGGGAGTACAACGTCTACAGAAAGGATAGACAGGATAGGAAGGGAGGAGGGGTTATGTTATTAGTTAAGAAACACATAAAAACCAAGGAAGTGAAGCCAGTCGACATCGCTGGACAGTGCAGTGTGGAGTCAGTTTGGTGTGACATAAACATTGGGAGATCAAAATTGAGAGTAGGAGTGTGCTATAGGCCTAATGACTCTGATGAGTATAATAAGGAACTGTACAGGGAAATAGAGTGGGCCAGTAAATCAGAGTGTCTTATAATGGGAGATTTTAATTTCCCAGATATTGACTGGAATTTGGGGGCTGGTTACTCACACACTAGCAGGACTTTTGTGGATTTATTGGATGATTGTTTTCTACATCAGCATGTTTGGGAGGCAACTAGAGGGAGTAATACTCTTGATTTGATTATCAGCAGTGATTCTTCATGCATTAAGAATCTGCAGATAAATGAACCACTAGGTGGCAGTGATCACAGTGTGCTGAAGTGGGATTTACTCAAAGAGGTAACTACCATTAGGGGTAAAGGGAAGGGTTATTGCTTCCGTAAAGGCGACTACGATGGACTGAGACAGTATTTAAATTCTATACAGTGGGACCAACTGATGATGTTACCAACAGCAAATTCAAAATGGGAAGCATTCAAAGAACTTATCTTGGAAGCTACTAGGCTTTACATACCAACTAAGAAATATTGTTCAAGGTTTAGGCCAAAATGGATGTCGGATGAACTAATGAGGCATATGGCAGAGAAGAAAAATGCATGGGATACATACAAATTAACACATGACACAGAAGCCTATGATAGATACAAGTTGATATGCAACCAAGTTACAAAGGAGGTTAGACAGGCGAAGGCAGATTACGAGAAATCCTTGGCAAGGGATGCAAAGAAAAACAGCAAAGAGTTCTTTACTTATGTAAACTCTAGAAGGAAGGGGGTGAATCAGATTGGTCCACTTGATATTGATGGGTCAAGTGTTGATGATCCTGCTCAGGTAGCTAACAAACTAAATGAATATTTTGCATCGACATTCACACATGAGGAGTTATTCAGCGAGGGGAATGCCAGAGGTGTATTCAACTCTAGCAGTAAGCTACAGAATCTTGAAATAACTGGGAGTAAAGTGGAGGAGAAACTGTTGAAGATAAACACAAGAAAGGCACCCGGGGTGGATGGGATCTATCCAGTTATATTAAAGGAGGCAGCAAAGGAAGTAAGCAAACCCTTAGCCATAATTATGAGAGCTTCCTTGGACTCAGGGGAGGTACCCATAGACTGGAAATGTGCAAATGTGACCCCAATTCACAAAGGAGGATCAAAGGCTGACACAAGTAATTATAGACCTGTGAGCTTAACTTCTGTTCCAGGAAAATTAATGGAGGCACTGGTTAAAGAAGCACTGCAGGATCATTTAGACAAGACTTCAGTTATAGCTCAGACACAGCATGGTTTTGTTAAGGGGAAGTCTTGCCTGACCAACTTGATTGGATACTATGATGCAGTCACAAAAGAACTGGATGCAGGGAATAACTTTGATATTATATACTTGGATCTTAGAAAGGCTTTTGATACTGTTGCACATGGAAGACTGCTACACAAATTGGAGCAGTGTGACATTGGAGGCAAATTGCTACTATGGATAAAGGGGTGGTTGAGGGGGAGAAGACAGAGAGTGGTAATCAATGGACACTGCTCATCGTGGACTGATGTTATTAGTGGAGTCCCTCAGGGCTCAGTGTTGGGTCCATTATTGTTTTCTGTATTTATAAATGATATTGATGATGGTATATCGGGCTTAATGTCCAAGTTTGCAGACGATACAAAGGTTGGCAGGGTTGTCAAGGACACTACTGACACTATGCTGCTGCAACAGGATCTGGAAAGGTTGAGCAGATGGGCTGAGAGGTGGCAAATGAAGTTTAACATTGATAAATGTAAAGTACTACACATGGGAAACAGCAACCCCAGAGCAACGTATCAACTCTGTGGTACAACACTGACAGTGGTAGAGAATGAAAGGGACTTGGGGGTGGTTGTGCAGGCAGATATGAAGTTCCCTGAGCAGTGCAGAAGGGCTGCAAGAGTAGCTCATGGAGTATTGTCAATGATATACAGGAATTTTTCCAGCAGGGATAAGGAGGTGATTATTCCATTGTATAAGGCAATGGTCAGGCCACACCTAGAGTACTGTATACAGGTCTGGAGGCCTCATTTCAAGAAGGATGTAGAGCTGCTGGAACGAGTACAGAGAAGGGCAACAAGATTAGTGAATGGAACAAAGGGGTGCTCTTACGAAGAAAGGCTTAAGTTTTGCAAATTACAGTGTCTGGAGACTAGTCACCAGCGAGGTGATCTGATAGAGGTGTATAAAGCCTTGAATGGTTTAAGCATGCTCAATGCTGATGGGATTCTTCCTCTAGCTCAGAAAAATCACCTGAGAGGGCATAAATTCAAATTGAGGAAAGACAGATGTAGGATAGACGTGCGGAAATTTGCCTTTAGCCAGCGGGTGGTTGGTTGGTGTAACAGACTTCCATCCCTTGTGGTGGAGGTTGATAGCCTAAATAAGTTTAAGGCTCAGCTGGACAGGTATTTTGAACGAACAGAGGGGTGAAGTGGAAGTGGGTTTTTTTTTTTTTTTTTTTGGCTGATGCTGCATAAGCTTGCTTTCTTGCATCAAATGCCTCTACTAATGCTAATGCTAATGCTAAATCATGACTCTGACCAGAGCAGCAAAGCAAAAGGCTCAAGCTAATGGGAGTGCTGTGACTCAGGGGAGAACTGAGGGGGGTGGTTGCCCCCGAATCACGGCCTTTTAAGATGCACTGTTTGCTTGATGTTTGCGGAGCAATCGAGTACGGGACATGATACTGCCATGGGGGATGTCTTTGTGTGTGGACGATGCAAGGAGTGCAAGGAAATTAGGCGACAACTCGGCGTTGTTATGGTCCTATATGAGACCTTGAAGGACAGGGTGGATGCCCTCGAAGGAAATAAATTGAGGGGCCCATCAAGCTCTCAGCTGCCCACATCAACACCAGAGCTTGGACTTGGTCATCTTGCAACACAGAGG
Organism: Mastigoproctus giganteus; assembly: GCF_048544385.1. Lineage (NCBI taxonomy): Eukaryota > Metazoa > Arthropoda > Arachnida > Uropygi > Thelyphonidae > Mastigoproctus > Mastigoproctus giganteus. The sequence continues at coordinate 225,460,173 of NC_143576.1, read as the reverse complement.
CAGCCCCCAAGGCAGAATGCGCTGGTCCAACAGGAACTAGTAGTTGTTGGTGACTCAATTGTCAGGGAAACGGGGAACATGCTTTGTAAAAAGGATAGGTGGAACAGGACCAGGGTATGTCTGCCAGGGGCAAAGGTTGATGACGTTGTAGAGCAGATATCATCTTTTAAGGGCACAAAAGGTGATATAGTTGTACACGTTGGCACTAATGATATTAAGAGTAGGAGACCAGCGGAATTACTTAACAAGTACAGGTCACTGTTGAAAAAAAGCCGTGAAGTAGGGTTGAATTTGAAAGTGTCTGCAATTCTGCCCAGACACGATAGGAGGGAGTATATGATGAGAGCCTTGTCGATCAATTCGGCCCTGGAAAGATTGTGCAAGGCTGAAGGGGTAGAATTTTTTTCAGCCTGGACTGTACTTGTTAACAGGAGAGATTGCTTCTACAGGGATGGGATACACTTAAATAGAAAGGGTGCAAGAATATTTGCTGATGCTATCGAGGCAGTGTTAGGTGGGTCGGAAAACTGCTAGCTTGGGGGGAGACAAAGACTAATGGATTAACAGTAGCCACGGGCAGAGGTGAAAGAGATTCTTGCACTGCTTCTATTGGAATGAGCAGAAGCCTGAAAAACAAGATGCAGGATATTTCAGAGACTGCTGGAAGTCATTGCGGTACAAGTAAACACATGGGTTGTGTTAGGGTAGCTAAGAATAGAAACAGGTGCATGTATACTTGCGTGTACACTAATGCTAGGAGTTTAGTAAATAAATTTGATGAATTTGAGGTATTACTCAAAACATCAAAGGCAGATATTGTTGGGATATCAGAGACGTGGTGTCACACAGATATAAGAAATGCAGAACTGGAATTTGGGGAGTACAACGTCTACAGAAAGGATAGACAGGATAGGAAGGGAGGAGGGGTTATGCTATTAGTTAAAAAACACATAAAATCCAAGGAAGTGAAGCCAGTTGACATCGCTGGACAGTGCAGTGTTGAGTCAGTTTGGTGTGACATAAGCATAGGTAAATCAAAATTGAGAGTAGGAGTGTGCTATAGGCCTAATGACTATGATGAGTATAATAAGATACTGTACAGGGAAATAGAATGGGCCAGTAAATCAGAGAGTCTTATAATGGGGGATTTTAATTTCCCAGATATTGACTGGAATTTGTGGGTTGGTCACTCACACACTAGCAAGGCTTTTGTGGATTTATTGGATGATTGTTTTCTACACCAGCATGTTCGGGAGGCAACTAGAGGGAGTAATACTCTTGATCTGATTATCAGTAGTGATTCTTCATGCATTAGGAATCTGCAGATAAATGAACCACTGGGTGGCAGTGATCACAGTGTGCTGAAGTGGGATTTACTCAAGGAGGTAACTACCATCAGAGGTAAAGGGAAGGGTTTTTGCTTTCGTAAAGGCGACTATGCTGGTCTGAGACAGTATTTAAATTCTATACAGTGGGACCAACTGATGATGTTACCAACAGCAAATTCAAAATGGGAAGCATTCAAGGAACAAATCTTGGAAGCTACCAGGCTTTACATACCAACCAAGAAATATTGTTCAAGGTTCAGGCCTAAATGGTTGTCAGATGAACTAATGAGACATATGGCAGAGAAGAAAAATGCATGGGATACATACAAATTAATGGGTGACGTGGAAGATTATGATAGATATAAGTTGGTCTGTAACCAGGTCACAAAGGAGATTAGGCAGGCAAAGGCAGATTATGAGAAATCCTTGGCAAAGGATGCAAAGAAAAACAGAAAAGAGTTCTTTACCTATTTAAACTCAAGAAGGAAAGGGATGAATCAGATTGGTCCACTGGATGTTGATGGTTCAACAGTTGAGGATCCAGCTCAGGTGGCTAACAATCTAAACGAGTATTTTGCATCTACATTCACACATGAGGAGTTATTCAGGAAGGGGAATGTCGTAGGTGAAGTAAACATTGGCAGTGAGCTAGATGATTTTCTAATAACTGAGAGGAAAGTGGAGGAGAAATTGTTGAGGATAAACATAAAAAAGGCACCCGGGGTGGATGGGATCTATCCAGTTATATTAAAGGAGGCAGCAAAGGAAGTAAGCAAACCCCTAGCCATAATTATGAGAGCTTCTTTGGACTCAGGGGAGGTACCCATGGACTGGAGATGTGCAACTGTAACCCCAATTCACAAAGGAGGATCAAAGGCTGACACAAGTAATTATAGACCTGTTAGTTTAACTTCGGTTCCAGGAAAATTAATGGAGGCACTGGTTAAAGAAGCACTGCAGGATCATCTGGACAAGAATTCAGTTATAGCTCAGACACAGCATGGGTTTGTTAAGGGCAGGTCTTGTCTGACCAATTTGATTGGATACTATGATGTAGTCACAAAAGAACTGGATGCAGGGAATAACTTTGATATTATATATTTGGATCTTAGAAAGGCTTTTGATACTGTTGCGCATGGAAGACTGCTGCACAAATTGGAGAAGTGTGGCATTCGAGGCAAATTGCTGCTATGGATAAAGGGATGGTTGAGTGGCAGAAGACAGAGAGTGGTAATCAATGGACACTGCTCAACGTGGACTAATGTTATTAGTGGAGTTCCTCAGGGTTCAGTGTTGGGTCCATTGTTGTTTTCTGTATTTATAAATGATATTGATGATGGTGTATCAGGCTTAATGTCCAAGTTTGCAGACGATACAAAGGTTGGCAGGGTTGTTAAGGACACTACTGATACTATGCTGCTGCAACAGGATCTGGAAAGGTTGAGCAGATGGGCTGAGAGGTGGCAAATGAAGTTTAACATTGACAAATGTAAAGTACTACATATGGGAAACAGTAACCCCAGATCAACGTATCAACTCTGTGGTACTACGCTGACAGTGGTAGAGAATGAAAAGGACCTGGGGGTAATTGTGCAGGCAGATATGAAGTTCTCTGAGCAGTGCAGACGAGCTGCAAGAGTAGCTCATGGTGTCTTGTCAATGATATACAGGAATTTTTCTAGCAGGGACACGATGTGATTATTCCATTGTATAAGGCAATGGTCAGGCCACACCTAGAGTACTGTATACAGGTCTGGAGGCCTCATTTCAAGAAGGATGTAGAGCTGCTGGAACGAGTACAGAGAAGGGCAACAAGATTAGTGAATGGAACAAAGGGTTGCTCTTACGAAGAAAGGCTTAAGTTTTGCAAATTACAGAGCCTGGAGACTAGGCATCGCCGAGGTGATCTGATAGAGGTGTACAAGGCTTTGAATGGCTTGAGCATGCTCAATGCCGATGGGATTCTTCCTCTTGCTCAGAATAATCACCTGAGAGGGCATAAATTCAAATTGAGGAAGGACGGATGTCGGATAGATGTGCGGAAATTCGCCTTTAGCCAGCGGGCAGTTGGTTTGTGGAATAGACTTCCATCGCTTGTTGTTGAAGTTGATAACCTAAACAAATTTAAGGCTCAGCTGGACAGGTATTTCGAACGAATTGAGGGGTGAAATGGGAGTAGTGGTTGTTTTTTTTTTTTTTTTTTTTTTTTTTTTTGGCTGATGCTGAATAAGCTTGCTTTCTTGCATCATATGCCTCTACTAATGCTAATGCTAATATCTCACAGAGAGCGAATACAATTGAATTATGGTATACCTTTAAAACATGAATCACAGAAGCCTTGAATGCTTATATACCATTAAAAAAAAATACTCCACAAGGAGGATTCCAAGTTGGATGAATAATGAAGTTGCCAAATTACTAGAGCAGAAAAAGAAAGCATGGAAAAGTTACAGAGCAATAAAAAGTACTGAAGCCTATAACAGCTACAAATTGATCTGTAATAATGTCACTGAAAAGGTCAGGCTAGCAAAGGTAGATTATGAGAAATCATTGGCAAAGAGAGCAAAGAGGGGGCATAAGCAATTCTTCGCATTAGTATTAGTTGAGGCAAATGATACAAGAAAGCAAGATTATACAGCATCAACCAAAAAAAATCCAATCCCATTTCACCCATCCGGTCACATCAAATGTTTCTCTCGTTCAGCTTAAATTTATTTGAACTATCATATCAACTTCCACAACAACAGATGGAAATCTGTTCCAGCAATAAACTACTCATTGGCTAAAGGTAAACTTCTGAAAATCTATTCTACAACAGTCTTTCCTCAATCTGAATCTATACCGCCTGAGGGTTGTAGTCTGAGCAAGTGAAAGTATCCTCTCGGCACTGAGCTTGCCGAGAGGAGACTCGAACCATTCAAAGCCTTATGCAACTTAAGCCTTTCTGAAGAAATGCTTAGTTCTTAAGCACACCCCTTTGTTCCTCTCACCAATCTTGTTGCCCTTCTTTGTACTAGTTCTATCAACTCTACATCCTTCCTAAAATGAGACCTCCAGACGTGTATACAGTACTCAAAGTGTGGCCTGACCACTGCTTTATACAAAGGGATAATCACCTCCTCGTCTCTGCTACCAAAATTCCTATATATCATTGACAAAACTCCATGACCTACTCTGGCAGCCCATCTGCACTGCTCAGAGAACTTCATATCTCACTGCACAACTATCCCCCGTGTCTTTTTCATTCTACACCTCCCTGAGTGTAGCACCAAAGAGTTGGTACATTTCTCTTGGGTTACTGCTACCCATATGCAGTAATTTGCATTCGTCAATGTTAAACTTCAGTTGCCACTTCTCAGCCCATCTACCTAACTTTTCTAGATCCTGATCCTGTTGCAGTAGCATACTGTCTTTAGTGTCATTAACAACCCTGCCAACCTTTGTATCATCTGCAAACTTGGTCGATATCATCTATAAATACACAAAACAATGGTCCCAGCACCGAACCCTGGGGGTCTCCGCTAATAATATTAGTCCAGGTAGAGCAATGTCCATTTATTACCACTCTCTGCCATCTCCCACTCAACCATCCCTTTATTCATTGTAGTAACCTGCCCTTAATGCCATACCGCTCCAATTTGTACAGCAGTCTTCCATGTGCAACAGTATCAAAAGCTTTCCTGAAATTCAACTATATGATATCAAAATTATTTTTTCCATCCAGTTCCTTTGTGACCACATCATATCCAACCAAATTGTTCAGACAAGACTTCACCTTAACAAACCCCTGCTGTGTCTGAACAATTGCTGCTGTTTTGTCTAGGTGATCCTATATCACCTCTTTAACCAGAGATTCCATTATTTTCCCTGGAACAGAAGTTAAACTAATAGGTCTATAATTATTTGTCACCCTTTGAACCCCCTTTGTGAATTGGGGATACATTTGCACATCTCCAGTCCATGGGGACCTCCCCTGACTCTAAGGATGCTCTCATAATTATAGCTAAGGGTTTTTTAACTTCCCTTGCTGCCTCCTTCATTATACCTGGATAGATTCCATCTGTCCAGGTGCCCTTTTTATGTTCAACTTCAAAAATTTCTCCTACACTTTGCTCAGTTATCACAAAATCACTTAGTTTCCCCTTAGAGTTTGATAAACTTCTGACATTCCCCTCCTTGAATAACTCCTCGTGTGTGAATGCAGATGCAAAATACTCATTCAGTTTATCAGTTACTTGAACAGTGTCATCAATAGTCAAACCACCTATGTTAAGTGGACCAATCTGATTCATCCCCTTCCTTATAGAGTTTACATAAGTAAAGAACTCTTTGCTGTTTTTCTTTGCATCCTTTGTCAAAGATTTCTCGTAATGTGCCTTCACCTGCCTAACCTCCTTTGTGACTTGATTACAGACTAGCTTATATCTGTCGTAGGCTTTTGTGTCACCCGATAATTTATATGCATCCCATGCATTTTTCTTCCCTTCCACGAGCCTCATTAATTCATCCAACATCCATTTTGGACTGAACCCTGAACAGTATTTCTTAGTTGGTATGAAAAGCCTAGTAGCCTCCAAGATTAAGTCCCCGAAGACTTCCCATTTAGAATTCACCATTGGTAACATCATCAATTGATACCACTCTATAAAATTTAAAAACTGTCTGAGACCTCTGTAGTCACCTTTATGAAAACAAAAACCCTTCCCTATACCCTTGATGGTAGTTATATCTTTAAGTAAATCCCACATCACTACACTGTGATCCCTGTCACCTAGTAGTTCCTTTAGCTGCAAATTTCTAATGCATGCATCATCACTACTGATAATCAGATCAAGGGTATTACACCCTCTGATTGCCCCTCGAACATGTTGCTGTAGAAACAATCCTCCAATAAATCCACAAAAGTCTTGCTAGCGTGTGAGTGAACAATCCACAATTTCCAGTCAATATCTGGAAAGTTAAAATCCCCCATTACAAGACATTCTGATTTCCTGGACCATTCTATTTCTCTACACAACTGTTCAATGTACTCGTCAGCATCATTACGCCTATAACATACCCCTACTCTCATTTTCCCGTTTCCAGTGTTTGTCACAACAAACAGACTCAACATTGCACTGTCCACAAATGTCAAATGGATGCACTTCCTTAGATTTTGTATTTCTTACCTAACAGCATAACTCCTCCTCCCTTCCCACCCTCTCTGTCCTTTCTGTACACATTGTACTCCCTAAATTCCAATTCTGCACTGCTTCTTTCTGTGTGACACCATGTCTCTGATATCCCAACAATATCTGCCTTTGATGTCTTAATCAGAACTTCAAATTCATCAATTTTATTTATTATACTTCTAGAATTAGTGTACATGCAAGTATACATGCACTTGTTCTTACTCTTAGTTACCCTAACACAGCCCATGTATTTACTTGTTCCATGATGACTCCCAGCAGCTCTTGAAATCCCCAGCAATTTGCTCTCTAGGCTGCTGCTCATTACAATAGAAGCAGTGCAAGGATCACTTTCGCTTCTGCCTGGGGCTACCTTTAATCTTTTAGTCTGTTAATCCTCCCCAAACTAGCAGTTTTCTAACCCACCTAACACTGCCTTGATAGCATCAGCAAATATTCTTGCACGCTTTCTATTTAAGTGTATACCATCCATGTAGAAGCAATTTCTCCTGTTAGCAAGCACAAACCACGCTGAAAAAAAAAAAATTCTACCCCTTGGGCCTTGCACAATCTCTCCAGGGCCGAAATGATTAGACACGATCTCATCATATACTCCCTCCTATTGTGTCTGGGCAGAATTGCAGACACTTTCAAATTTAATCCTAACATGTGACTTTTTTTTTAGCATTGACCTGTACTTGTTAAGTAAATCTGCAGATCTCTTACTCTTAAGGTCACTAGTGGCAGCGTGTACAGCAATATCACCTTTTATGCCTTTAAATTATGATATCTGCTCTACAACGTCATCAACTTTTGCCCCTGGCAGGCACATATAAACACATATATAAATGCAAAGAAGAGAAGGACAAACCAGATCAGACCCTTATGTAATGGACGTGGGACAGTATTAGATACCCCAGCTGAAGTTGCAGATGAACTCAACAGTTACTTTGCATTGATATTTACAGGAAAAAAACTTTCACAACAATGAGAAATTCTCAGAGTGAAGTTGAAAAAAATGTAATTAATGATTTTTAAATTTCGCACGTTTATTTAATGAAAAAACTTGAGCCTAGAGGCCAGTAAGGCTCCTGGGGTTGATAGCGTTTACCCTATAATCTTAAGGGAGGTGTCAAGTGAGTGCATTGAACCATTGAGGCTAATTAAGAGAGCATCAATGGACTAAGGAGTGATTCCATTGGATTGGAAAAGTGCCAATGTATCTCCAATAAATAGGGGCAGTTCTAAAAGTGAAGTGGGAAATTACTGACCAGATATCTAACTTCAGTAGTAGGGAAACTCATGGAGACTATGATCAAGGGTGGAATTCAGGATCACTTAGGTAGAAATTGAATTCTGAATTATACTCAGCATGGTTTCGTAAAGGGAAAATCATGTGCAACTAATCTGGTTATCTGTTTTGACAGGGTCACTCAAGAGCTGGACTTAGGGAATAATTTCGACGTTGTTTATTTGGATTTCAGCAAAGCAATTGAATCAGTCTCACATGAGCAGTTACTTTATAAGCTGGAACAGGTTGGAATTACAGGGAAAATCCTTATATGGATAGCAGGGTGGCTTCAGAGCAGGAGGCAGAGGGTTGTGATAAATGGTTATTCCTCAGATTGGGTTGATGTAAGAAGTGGGGTTCCACAAGGATCAGTATTAGGACCATTGTTGTTTTTGATTTTCATAAATGACATCGATGAAGGGATAGAGGGTGTGATATTTAAATTTGCAAATGATGTAAAGATTGGTAGAGTAGTAAATGACTGCCACCAAGAAGAGCTTCTTCAGAATGACCTAGATAGACTTCAGAAATGGTCAGAAAAATGGCAGCTATGCTTTAATCCAGCAAAGTGTAAGGTACTGCACCAGGGGAACAGTAACTCCAAAATACAGGAGCTCCCCGACTAACGTAATCCTCTACTTACGTAAATTCGACTTTACGTAAGTTTTTGCTGGGTGGTGCAAACTTAAATTCGCGGAAACGTATTCTGCATCCCATAGGAATAAATGGGGGTATCGTGAAAATATTATAATGTGAACCCAATAACACATTGTTTTCTTTTTTTGGTAATTCGTTCTAAGTCCTTAGAAGTTGAAAATTTCGTTATTACTAAGCTTTTTATCTCTCTAAAAGGTCATATTTATAATGGAAATTGCACTACCCTTTAATCGTTATCATATGTTCCCATTATAAGAATTGAATTTTTAACGCCTTTGTTATATTTTTCTAAAGCACGTTTCTGGAGGTCACGACCAAAAAACAATAAAAACAATTTGCACTTTCCAGTTTATTGGGCTTTTCTGTTAGTGCATCTAATTATAAACGGGCAGTAAACTCGATCTTATTGCATTTGCGATAATCCCGATAACTGCAATTGTGTAGGTTTTTACGCTATTATAGTGAAATGTGTTCCCTTCACTGAAATCTTCAATCATATAAAAAACAAATTTTCAGAAACTTCTCTTCATTCCTATTTACGTATTACAATGATGAAGGGAAAGGGACCAACGAAAACTGCAAGTGGTGGTAGTGCCAGGAAATGAAACAAAATTCATTTAGAAATGAAGATGAAAATGATTAAGAAGTACGAAGGTGGACAAAGTATGTCATCTGACATAGCCGAGTAGTCAGGAGCGAGAATGCATAGCACATGTTCCTTTGAGTGGACCGGGGTTCAAGTCCGTGACTACTAAATACGATAAATATTTGTATTGACGATTTATTGTAAACTCTACTGACTTGGTTGTTGTGCCGAAGTATAAACAGAAAATTTATTTATTTATTTATTTATCTATCTATTGCAAGGAAATTAGGTCTCGCTACTTCAACAGTGAATACCATTTTATTGGACAGTGCACATATAAAAGAACATGTCAATGGATCAACGCACTTAAGATCAACAGTGATCACAAAACAATGTTCAGGTACTATATCGAAGATGGAACAGCTGCTAATAATATGGATGGAAAATAAGATTCAGAAGAGAGTGCCCTCGAGTCATTCAAGCAAAAGCAACAAGTATTTATAAAGATATTAAAGATAAGTATGGTGAACCCCAACCCAAGTTCGTGACAAGCAATGGGAGGTTTAATAGGTTCAAGCACCACGCTGAATTCCACAACGTTAAAATATGCGGTGCAGTTGCCAATGGCAATGCTGCAGCTGCAGAGAAATTTTGTGATGTGTTGGAAAAAATTATTGAAGGCGGCTATTCAATGCAGCAAATTTAACATTGACGAAACTGCTCTGTATTGTAAAAAAATGTCAGATCGAAAATACATTGCCAAAGAGGAAAATACAATGCCGGGTTTCAAGGCTTCAAAAGATAGGGCCGAGCTCTTGCTTGGGGCTAATGCAGTGTGAGATTACAGATTAATACCACTGCTTGTGTACCATTCTGGAAATCCTCATGCATTTAGGGCATCAATAGTCACCCTACCCGTGCATTTCCGCTCAAACCAGAGAGCATGGATAAAAATATTTTTCTTTGAAAATTGGTTTAAATGCTGCTTCATCCCCAAGGTAGAAAAATATTGTAAAGACAAAGGTGTTCCTTTCACGATTTTGCTTCTATTAGATAATGTTCCCTGGACATCCTATGCATCTAGATGCTTTCAATTCGAATGTGAGAGTCATAGTAGCCAAACACGACTTCACTCATCCAACCTATGGGTCAGGGTGTTATTAATTCAAATTTAAAAGCATACTATTTATGCACAACATTTGCTCAGGTATTGTCTGCAGTAGACTATGAGAAAAATTTTACGTTGAGAGACCTTTGGAAATCTTACAATATTTATCACACCATCTTAAACATTAATAAGGCCTGGGCGGAAATTACTAAAAGTTGTTTAAATGGTACATGGAAGAAAATATGCCCGTGGCACGTAAAAGACTACGAAGGATTTGAAAAATACAAATCATATGAAGAGGTTACAGATAAGATTGTAAAGGTTGCAGAGTTACTTCAGTTGGAGGTTGATGCCAAAGATGTGGAGGAGTTAATAGAGGAAGACGAGAAGGATTATCTAACGAATAACATATTGACTTGCAGGCAGCAATAGTGAAAGAAAAAAAATGCTGACGAAGCTCAAGATGAACCAAATGAGCAGCCGAGACGCTTTATCACCAGAGAGATGGCAATGGCGAGGTTTGAGAAGATGGATCCTGACAGCGAACGATTCTTAAAAGTTAACAGAGGGATGAATGATATGCTTGCTTGCTACAAAGAAATCCATGATGAAAAGAAAAAAGCCACTGTCCAGTCATCCATTAATATGTTCTTTTGTAAGGTTGAGCAGCTGAACCCTTCTAAATCTCCGCAGCGGCATACTTATCAGCTGAAGACGTTGATTCTGGCAACGATGCTCGAGAGGTAAAACTTACTGACATTATGCCTGTCTCCTCTCTTTTTTTATAATTTTATAATTTTGAAAATTTTTTTAAATTGCACGCTTTTGCAATTTTTACTGCTGAATGACATAAACAATTGAATAAATACAATAAATAATTCTATTTACATGTTCGAACATTTCTTTTTTGATTCAATCAATTCAGCGAGCACAGGTGCGAGTGCTGCACAAGCATGAGGGAAATTCCCCGATTTACGTAAAATCTGACTTACGCAGCATTCCACGGAACGCAACCGTTACGTAAGTCGGGGATTTCCTGTAACTTATACACTTGGCGGAGTTGAACTAAAGTAAGTAGTGGAAGAAAGGGACTTTGGTATTACGATACAGTCAGATATGAAGTTCTCCGAGCATTGTAGACTGGTTGCAAGGAGGGGCCCATTTTGTCTTATTGATGATTTATCGAACAATCGCTAGTAGAGATAAGGACGTGATAATCCCATTATATAAGGCTATTGTTAGACCACATTTGGAATACTGTGTTCAAGTATGGAGACTGTACCTAAAGAAAGACATTGTTCTTCTTGAAAGGATTCAAAGACAGGTAACTGGCGTGGTGAGAATGGCAAAAGGGTGTACATACGAGGAAAGACTTCGAATATGTGGGTTGCAGAGCTTGCAAACTAGGCACCTTACAGGAGACTTGATCGAGGTGTTTAAGGCTCTGAGAGGCATAAGCAAAATGAATAAAGATGAAATTTTCACAGTTATGATTCTAGAGGTAGGGACCATAATTTCAAGTTGGGGGGGTGTTGTTTAGACTGGATTGCAGGAAGTTTTATTTTAGCCAGCGAGTTACAAATTACTGGAATAAGTTACCTACATGGGTGGTAGAGGCTGACAGTCTGGGGAAATTCAAAGGTCAGCTGGATAATTACCTAAGGAAATGTATAGATTGTCATTTTCCTTTCTCTTATTAATTATTATTATATATATATTTTAATTTTCTTCTTCTTATTATTAATTTGTTTTTATTCATATCATTTTATTTTATTATTTTCTTTTTATTTATTTATTTTTTTGGCTGGTGAAGCATAAGTCATAGGCTTCCTTCCACCATGTGGCCATTACTAATACTAAATACCAATACTGTTGTACTACGTTGTTATATGGTGGGCTGACCACTGGCCTCTCACGTCAAGCCATTTCTGACAATCGCTGTTGGTTTGATGATACTATTTGGTTATTGGACCATTGTCTAGATACAGTCCTACATGAAAATCCCAGCAGGGTTGCAGTTCCCAAGATGCCATATCCTGCTCAAAATCACTTAAATCTTTCATTCTGCCCATTCTCACAGTGAATTGCACAGAAACAGCATACATACATATCTGCTTGGTATGAATATATTGTATAGTCACTAAAGGAACACTGCATTTCATCAAAAGCATACGAGATATGGCTATTAAATAATGAGACTGCATGCACAGCCACTACACACCATCTGTGAAATAAAGGAACAGCAGTTGACCTTGAACCTTTCAGCCGTCTGCCAAGTCACATTCCAACATGCTCATTTGCTTTACAGTGAGACAGGTTTTCATTAGCTTGCATTATTACAGTTTGCTGGACAAATGACAGACAAAAGAATTGAACAGTGAATCGACCTCAAATTTTTAACAAAACTAAAGAAAACACCAAAGTTATGAGTTATGTCAAGTTTATGAGGAAGATACTATGTCAAGAGCTTGTATGTTTAAATGGCATAAAAGTTTTTAGAAGGAAGAGAGACTGTGGAAGACAATGAATTACAAGGCTGTCCGGTATCCGTAGAAACTGATTAAAATGTGGACAAAGTAAGGACACTGATTAAAAGTGATCACTGTTTAAACATTAGAATGGTTGCATTGGAATTCAATATGGACATAGAAATAGTTAGACAAATTTTAAGTGAAAATCAAAGCACGAGGAAAGTGTGCCAAGATGGTTCCAAAAAATTTTAACGAAGATCAAAGAATGAGATGACTCCAAGTTTGTGCAGATGTTTTGAAAAAAAAAAAAAAAAAAAAACTGAAGATCTAGATTTTCTGAGTACTGTAATTACTCATAATGAAAGTTGGCTGTTCCAGTACAACCCAGAAACTAAAAGAGCCAATGCAATGGAAGGCAAAACAATCCTCCATACAAAAAAAGCAAGAATGTCAAAATCAAAAATTAAAACCACGCTTCTTGTTTTCTTCGACATTAAAGGAATTATTATGGCTGAATACGTCTCACCAAATCAGACCACCAATCAAACATACTACATTGAAGTTCTGACATGGCTGCATGAAAAAATTCGAAGGAAGAGGCCTGAATTGTGGAAGAATGGTTGGATGTTCCATCAAGACAATGCTCCAGTACACAATGCACTCTCTGTTCACCAGTTTCTGGCCAAAAAACAAATTCCAGTGTGTGATCATGTACCCTACTTGCCAGACCTAGCCCTTTATGACTTTTTTCCTCTTTCCTAAACTGAAAAGTGTACTTAAGAGAATTCATTTTCGGTCCACTAAAGACATTCAGAAAAAAAAATGATGTTGAAGTGTTAAAGGGGCTTACAGAAATGATTTCTAGAAATGTTTCTGTGCTTGGAAGGAATATATGGAACAGTGTGCACAAACCCAAGGAAATTATTTTGAAGGGGATAACTTTTAACGTATGAAATATTTCATTATTTCATACCTTTTGTTATTTGTACCTTATTTCGTACATTGGTCTCATAGTTACAGTTAACTGTAATAACCAATTGGTGCACATTATGGTACTTACTTCAGTCCCTCCCTCCTCGGTAGCTTTTGGGATAAGAAACTATCAGACTGATACACTGCATATAACTTTTGCAATGAACAGTTCAGGGATCAAGAATTTTCTAACAGCTTACTTTAACATTCCAAAATACTAATTTTCGTATGAAAAAGTGTAACATTTACTTATTTTTATAATATTTACCATACAAAGTCTGTTTCAAATCATATTAAAATATTTTTGATTAAATATTTTTAAAAATATGGCAAAATATCCCTACATTTCTTTTTCTGAACTCTGTAGAATTCATGCAGGAGCTAACCACCAGTCATTGAGCGAAGTTCAAACAAACTAAACTAACCTTTTTTTTTTTTGTTCGTCTTCTCTACTTCCATTCTTTAGAACAATTTCCCTTTACATGAATTATCTTAATATGCCGATGGTAATATTAAGATACATGAATTATCTTAATATTACCATCGGCAGAAATCGAAACCTATTTAACATATTTGCTCTTTTTCCTTAATCCATAATTAAATGTATTTCAATTTCAAGTAGTCTTTATCAACTTGAGATCACACACACCAAGAAAAATATATATATACATTAGATAATGTAATAGAAAAGTTTTCTGCCTTTATTTAAATTTTAATAAAGATGTAAATGCTATCTAAAAGCAGATTTGTATATAATAAAATCTGTCATTCTATGCCATTCTGCACTACATTTTTGTAATTTATGACAATTCAGCATATCATTCATATAAGGCAAAACATCCATTATATTGCTAAGCAAGACTTGGGAATATTTCTGCATGCAAATCAAGAATATATATTTAAGTTATATTACTGAACTACTAATAAAAAAAAACAATTATATCTATGTACATAAAAAAAAAAAACATTTTGTAGAAGCACAAACAGAAACAACAATCATCATTTTACCTGCTGTCGACCTGTTAATCCATATCGACCAATAATCTTTCTCATTTCTTCTTTTTCTTTTACATCAGGAAAACATTTCATCATATATTCCAGGGCTGAAATATCCAAGTCTAACTGTTCATGAAGGTGCTATAATTAAAAAAAATATAATAAATAAATAATTAAAATATTAAAAAAAAAAAAAAATGGTAGGAAGCAAATTTCAGCATTTAACAGTTGTGAATAGTCATAAGATGGTTATGGCAGTGTTTCTACATGGAATTTATTTGCCTGAATGGGAACCTAAAACATTAATGAATTTACTAATCTTCTCTGATCTTCGAGAAGAACTTTGATCTTCTCTGGCTTAAAATCTCTCTACCTCATTGTGTCAAATTCATCTGTTGTCTCTACCGTTCTCCCAACTCCACTTGGAGCTCTTTGACTTCCTCTCTTTGCAACTTGACCTTCTCCAGTCCAACTTTCCTACCAGTGAGGTAATTTTCTGTGGTGATTTTAATGTTCACAACTCCAGCTGGCTTCCGTTTTCTAGTCACACCGACCCAGCAGGTCGAGATGCTGAGGCTTTTGCAATTACTAATGACCTAGCACAGATTGTTCATTTACCTACAAGAATACCGGACAATCCTAATCATATAGCCAATACGCTTGATCTTTTTCTCACAAACAACCCTTCTAAGTACACGGTCGAAGTGAGAGGTCCTTTAGGCACTTCAGATCACAACTTGGTGATTGTCTCTTCTCCAATGGAACCTTTATCTCATGGGTATTCCCAACCTCGTGTTGTTTGGCATTACAAGAATGCAAAATGGGATGACCTGCGAGACTTCTTTTCTTCTTTTCCTTGGTTGGATTACTGTTTCAAACTTCTGATGTCAACGTTTCCTCAGATCGTGTCAGCGAAATTATTCTTGCAGGAATGGAATCCTTTATCCCACACTCCACTTTAAAATCTCGTCCTTTATCTAAACCTTGGTTTTCCAATAAATGTGCTAAGGCTGTCCAAGAGAAGAATGTTGCATATCGTAATTGACTTGTTTCTAATTCTTCAGATTCATTTTGTGCCTACACCAAAGCTCGCAACAATTGTAAAGCAGTTATTAATCAGTCCAAACTAGAGTTTGAACAGGCTAAGAGTAGAAAACTTGCTTCTTGCCCTAATGGTAGCCGAGCATTCTGGTCTCTTGCCAAAGCTATTTGCCGCAACTTTTGCCCATCTCTGCTCCCACCTCTATCCAAACCAGATGGTTCTGTTGTCACTTCAGCCAAGGATAAAGCTCACCTGCTAGCATCCTATTTTTCTTCCAGCTCATGTATTAATGATCTTGGTAAACACCTCCCACCATTCTTAACACGATCCATTCAATGCCTCCTGTGGTCTTCGGTCAAAAGGATATCAGAAGGATTTTGATGAATCTTGATGCTAAGAAAGCTCCAGGTCCTGATGGTATTTCTCCACTTGTTCTCAAAACCTGTGCTCCTGAACTTACTCCTATTCTTTGCCACCTTTTTTCACTTTCTTATTCCAAAGGTGTTTTTCCTTCTGCTTGGAAATTTGCTCATATCCAGCCAGTTCCTAAAAAGGGTGACAAATCCCTCCCATCCAATTATCGTCCCATTGCAATTACTTCTTCTCTTTCTAAAGTAATGGAGAAATCAATTAACCGCCAACTCTTAAACTACCTAGAAACCTTCCGTCTGATCAACGATCGCCAGTATGGATTCCGTCAGTGTCGATCCACTGGTGATATTCTGGCATATGTTACCCATTTATGGACTAATTCAATGGAAAGGTTCGGTGAAACAAGTAGTTGCTCTTGACATCTCAAAGGCTTTTGATCGTGTTTGGCATAAAGGTCTTCTAAACAAGCTTCCATCTTATGGTTTGCCAACTGTTTTTAGTAATTGGGTATCCAGTTTTCTCTCTGATCACTCACTGAGGGTGATGGTAGATGGCTCTCTGTCTTCTAACTTCTCCACTAATGCCAGTGTCCCCCAAGGTTCAGTTCTTTCCCCCACTCTTTTCCTCTTGTATATCAATGACCTTCTTCCATTGACTGGAAATCCTATCCATAGTTTTGCCGATGATAGCACATTGCATTCAACTTTCCATTTTGAGAAACCTTGTCCTTCTCAATCAGCTTCAAATTCTCGAAAATCTGCTGCCAATTCCTTAAATGCCGATCTTCAGGTAATTCTCCAGTGGGGCAAAGACAACTTAGTTGATTTCAACCCTTCTAAAACTCAGTCTTGTCTTATATCTCGCAAAAAGGATTCTTCTGCTCCTATGCTTATCTTTAGTGACACTCCGATTTCTAGGCAAAATGATATATCTCTTTTGGGGATTACCTTGGCATAAGCACATTACAAATATTGCTTCCTCTGCATCTAAAAAACTTGGTTTTCTCTTTCGCTCTCAGCGTTACTTTTCTTCCAAACAGCTGCTCACTCTGTATAAATCGCAAATCCGCCCTGCAATGGAATATTGTTCCCACATGCATGCCTCTTCTACAGATACTTCCACGGGCACTGTTCTTCTGAACTGGCTTCTATAATTCCTGCTCTCTCTTTCAAAACAGTCCGAACACGTGCCGCCACCAGCCAACATCCATTTACTGTCCAACTTCAAACCCACAGAACCAACTTTTCATCTTCCTCATTTATTCATTCAACTGCCGTTTTCTGGAACAGCCTTCCTTCATACGCATTTCCTGAAAATTACAATCTACAGAAGTTCAAGTCCAATGTCAACAAATATCTTCTTTCGTCTTCTCAACCTCCAACCCAAGCACAGTACTAAGTACTATAGGTTCTAATACCTCTCGTATTTGGGGTTCACATAAAAAAAAAAAAAAAAAAAATTCCCATCAATTCCATGGAAAACAAAAAGACCTTAGCTTACAGCCTGATAAACCATTATTACTGATCTTAACTGCCAGTTAAGATAAAATTGACTAACAAATCTGGTAAATTACTCTGACATTATATATCTGGATTTTAGTAATGCTTTTGATAGAATACCCACTTCACTCTTAGAGAAATCTTTTATGTATTGGTGATATATTGTCACTTCCACAATCCAAGGAAATAACTCCTGCGTTATTATTTAAATCCCTAATAAAAACACTGCTATAAAATTTTAATTTTTTTTTTGTTTCCATACAATAACTTTAAAGCAATTTTTATTTTTAAAAGCAAATAAAACCACTACTTACTTGATGGTATCTTGCTATGCGAACATGTGAATGCTTACGAATAAGGCCATCAGTTGGGACAACCTATAAGTAATTAATGTCATTTAAAAAAAAAAAAAAAAAAAAAAAAAAATGTACACACAAACATACTAGCAATGTTTGCTTTTACTTAAGAGAAATAATTAAGTCCCTCACTCTAATTAAAAAAATTAAAAGATAATCAATCTTGCAAGATAAAAAAATAATAATGTAAATATGGTGCCCTAAATGTAATGATGTAACTAATATATTGTTTACATTAACCACTATAATGTTAATAAAAAATATATATATATATTTTTTTCAAAAATGTAATAATACCATAACCTGTCGGGGGGGGGGGGATCATATCTAAGTCTGCCAGACCATCTATATTTGTTTTAAGTTAAAAAATACCCAGTCAGTGTGATGCTGCAGTAGTCATACTTCTCAAACAGTAAAGTGAACTGCAAATATGTTGTGTCACATGGTCTAATTCTTAGAAAAACTGAGACAAATGCTGTCTTATGCATTAAAGTGTTAATAAACATCTTTGCTTTTATTAATTTCCTAAAAATATTCTGTACTACTATGATAGAAGTTCTAAAAATAAACATACTTGAAAATAAATTTAAGAAATTGTTGGAATGCCTGAAACTGAATTCAGGACCAAAGGAAATATTATCAAATGACAAATAAATTAACTAAGGAAGAATCAAGCTCATATGAAGTGTGATCAAGAAAGTTCTGAGGGCAGAAGATCTTAGGGAAATTAGAAAACCTACTGGTTATTCAGACAGACCTCCTTCAAAAGCAGTATCATTGAAAATGAGAATGTAAACAGATTCCAATGCTTCTGGAAGCATTTGTAAACCCTACTGACAAAATTCCTTTATATCACTGAAAAAATTAGATGGCATGTCCTGGCAGCATTTTTACACTGCTCAAAGAACTTCATACCTGGCTACACAGTCATTCCCAGTCTTCTCCAATTTCCATTACCCTGAGTGTGCACACAGTTGGCATGTTAAGCTGGGTTTCTGCTATCCAGACAAAGCACCATGCATTTGTCAATGTTAAACTTCAACTGCCACTTCTCACCCCATTTACTTAATTTATCTAGAATTCGTTGCAGGAGCATACCCTGATTACTGTCATTAGCCACCATGCCAACCTTCATATCATCTGCAAACTTAGACACTACGCCTGATATACCTTCATCAATATCAATAAATATAGGATACAACAGGCCCAGCACTGAACTCTGCAGGCACTCACTAGTGACATTTGTCCAAGAGCCTACTGATAAGAACTGTCTTCTCCAACTCAACCAATACTTCATCCATAACAATAACTTGCCTTTAATGTCATACTGCTCCAATTTGTACAGTAATGTTTCATATGCAACAGTATCAAAAGTTTTATCTAAGTATACAATGTCAAAATTATTATTTGCATCCAGCTCCTCTGTCACTGTCTCAGTATCCAATCAGAAGGATCAGACAAGATCACTCCTTAACAAATCCACGCTGTGACTGAAGTACAAATGCATTCATGTCTTTACATTCCTGCATTACTTCTTTAATCAGCGACTCCATTATTTTTCCCGGAACAGAAATCAAGCTAGAGGTTTGTGATTACTCGTGTCACCCTTTGATCTCTCTGTGAATTGGGCATACATTCACACATCTCCAGTCCATAGGGACCTCTCCTGAATGCCATGATGATGTGCTCATAATTATGGCTAAAGGTTTGTTCATTTCATTCACTACCTCCCTTAATGTAACTGGATAGACTTTCCTCTCAGTTATTACAAAATCATTCAGCTTCGTGTAAGAATTTCATACAGTTCTGGCATCCCCATTTCTAAAAATTCCTCATGAATGAAGGTAGATGCAAAATACCTATTCTCTTTTTTGTGGGCAGCCAGCCTGAGCAGATTCATCAACATTTAAAATATTCGTAAGTGAGCCAATGTGATTCACTCCCTTCCTTCTAGTGTTTACATAAGTAAAGGAGTCTTTGTTGTTAATCTTTGCATTCTTTGTCAGAGACTTCTCGCAATCTGCTTTTGCTTGCTTAACCTCTTTTGTGACTTGACCACAGACTAGTTTATATCTGTTGGTAGGCTTCTTTATCACTTGATAATTTATATGCATCACATGCATTATTCTTCTTCTATGCAGAAAGTTTCATCAGTACATCTGACACTGATTTAGGTCTAAGCATTGAACAATATCCCTTAACTGATAGTTAAAGACTGGTAATTTTCCAAGATCACATCAGTAAATGCTTGCTATTTAGAATTTGCTATTGGTAACTTCAGTCTGTTCCACAGCACAGAATTTAAAAACTGTGAGACCACTTAGTAACCTTTACAAAAGAAAAAGCCCTTTCCTTTGCCCTTGACAACAGTTGCATATTTAAGTAAATCTCACATCAAGACACTATGATCACTTCCACCTACCATGTCTTTTATCTACAGGTTCTTAGGCATTACGAGCAGCTGTTAATAATCAAATCAAGATTCTTTCTTTCTTTGTTGTTGTTATGTTGTTTGTTATTTGGTTTTTAGGAGCATTAGCAACTAAGGCCATATTGCTCCGGGATATGCGGTGGTCATTCCCTGACCTTTCCGCATCCTCCGTATTTGGTGGTGACAGGCTCGAACCGCGGTCTAATCAAGAAGCGTGTGCTACTCCTTCCCACCTGGCTACAGAGGCACCACTTTCTTTCATTGCCTCTCTGATGTGAGAGGCAA
Source organism: Mastigoproctus giganteus (assembly GCF_048544385.1). NCBI lineage: Eukaryota > Metazoa > Arthropoda > Arachnida > Uropygi > Thelyphonidae > Mastigoproctus > Mastigoproctus giganteus. The sequence goes on along the minus strand of NC_143576.1, from coordinate 225,439,611 downwards.
TGAAAGAAACTACGCTGGTATAGAATGCATTCATCCAGTAAATTTTTTAATAAATTCAAAATAAATTCATCAAAACAAAACGTCTTGCTACTGTGTGAATGAACAACCCTACAAGGTATACAAAAGTATACAAAGGAATAATTACGTCCTTGTCTCTGCTACCAAAATTCCTATATATCATTGACAAAACTCCATGACCTGCTCTAGCAGCCCGTTTGCACTGTTCAGAGAATTTCATATCTGACTGCACAATTACCCCCAGGTCTTTTCCATTCTCCACCTTCCTCAGTGTAGTACCACACAGTTGGTATGTTTCTCATGGGTTACTGCTACCCATATGTAGTACTTTGTATTTGTCAACGTTAAACTTCAGTTGTCACTTCTCAGCCCATCTGCCTAACTTTTCTAGATCTTTTTGCAGTAGCATACTGTCTTTAGTGTCATTAACAACCCTGCCAACCTTTGTACCATCTGCAAACTTCGACATTAAGCCTGATATACCTTCATCGATATCATTGATAAATACACAAAACAACGGTCCCAGCACCAAACCCTGAGGGTCTCCGCTAATAACATTAGTCCATGTAGAGCAATGTCCATTTATTACCACTCTCTGCCATCTCCCGCTCAACCATCCCTTTATCCATTGCAGTAACTTGCCCTTAATGCCATACTGTTCCAATTTGTACAGCAGACTTCCATGTGCAACAGTATCAAATGCTTTCCTGAAATCCAACTATATGATATCAAAATTATTTTTTCCATCCAGTTCCTTTGTGACCACATTGTAGTATCCAATCAAATTGGTCAGACAAGACTTCCCCTTAACAAACCCGTGCTGTCTCTGAACTATTGCTGCTCTCTTGTCTAGGTGATCCTATATCACCTCTTTAACCAGTGACTCTATTATTTTTCCTGGAACAGAAGTTAAACTAACAGGTCTATAATTATTTGTGTCACCCTTTAAACCCCCTTTGTGAATTGGGGATACATTTGCACGTCTCCAGTCCATGGGGACCTCCCCTGACTCTAAGGATGCTTTTATAATTATAGCTAAGGGTTTGCTTACTTCCCTTGCTGCCATTATAACTGGATAGATTCCATCTGTCCAGGTGCCTTTATGTTCAACTTCAATAATTTCTCCTACACTTTGCTCTCAGTTATCACAAAATCACTTAGTTTCCTGTTAGAGTTTGATAAACTTCTGACATTCCCCTCCTTGAATAACTCCTCATGTGTGAATGTAGATGCAAAATACTCATTCAATTTATCAGTTACTTGAACAGTATCATCAATAGTCAAACCACCTATGTTAAGTGGACCAATCTGATTCATCCCCTTCCTTCTAGAGTTTACATAAGTAAAGAACTGTTTGCTCTTTTTCTTTGCATCCTTTGTCAAAGATTTCTCGTAATCTGCCTTCACCTGCCTAACCTCCTTTGTGACTTGATTACAGACTAGCTTATATTTGTCATAGGTTTCTGTGTCACCTGATAATTTATATGCATCCCATGCATTTTTCTTCTCTTCCACGAGCCTCATTAATTCATTCGACATCCATTTAGGCCTGAACCTTGAACTGTATTTCTTAGTTGGTATGAAAAGCTAGTAGCCTCCAAGATTAAGTCCCTGAACACTTCCTATTTAGAATTCACCATTGGTAACATCATTAGTTGATCTCAATCTATAGAATTTAAAAACTGTCTGAGACCTCTGTAGTCACCTTTACGAAAACAAAAACCTTTACTTTTACCCTTGATGGTAGTCACATCTTTAAGTAAATTTCACATCAATACACTGATCACTGTCACCTAGTGGTTCCCTTATCTGCAAATTCTTAATGCATGAATAATCACTTCTGATAATTAGATCTCTGGTTGCCCCTCGAACATGTTGTTATAGAAAACAATCCTCCAATCCTCAAAAGTCTTGCTAGCATGCGAGTGACCAACCCACAAGTTCCAGCCAATATCTGGAAAGCTAAAATCCCACATTACAGTACATTCTGATTTACTGGCCCATTCTATTTCTCTGCACAACTGTTCATTGTACTCACCAGCATCATTACGCCTACAACATACTCCTACTCTCATTTTCCCTTTCCCAGTGTTTATGTCACACCAAACAGACTCAATGTTGCACTGTCCACCTGTGTCAACTGAATACAGTTCCTTCGATTTTATGTTTCTTAACTAACAGCATAACACCTCCTCCCTTCCCACCCTCTCTGTCCTTTCTGTGCACATTGTACTTCTCAAATTCCAATTCTGCACTACTTATATCTGTATGACACCGTGTCTCTGATATCCCAACAATATCTGCCTTTGATGTCTTGATCAGCACTTCAAATTCATCAATTTTATTTACTATACTTCTAGAATTAGTGTACATGCAAGTATACATGCACTTATTCTTACTCTTAGTTACCCTAACACAGCCCATGTATTTACTTGTTCCATAATGACTTCTAGCAGCTCTTGAAATCCCCAGCAGCTTGTTCTCTAGGTTGCTGCTCATTACAATAGAAGCAGTGCAAGAATCACTTTCACTTCTGCCTGCGGAAACGTTAATATTTTAGTCTGTGAATTCCCCCAAACTATCAGTTTTAGGACCCACCTAACATTGCCTCGATAGCATCAGCAAATATTCTTGCATCTTTTTTATATAAGTGTATCCCATCTCTGTAGAAGCAGTCTCTCCTTTTAGCATGCACAGACTACGCTGAAAAAAAAATTCTACCCCGTTAGCCTTGCACTATCTCTCCAGAGCCGAAGTGATTGACAAGGCCCTCATCATATACTCACTCCTGTCTTGTCTGAGCAGAATTGCAGACACTTTCAAGTTTAACCCTAACTCACGACTTTTGTGAGTTAGGGTTCAACGAGTTAAGGAGAGGCAGCGTGTGTACCCTGTACTCACAAAAGATGTTTTTTTTTTATGTGAAAACATCAATGGCATCACTGTGAGCACAAACTGACAATTTAACGTTAGAATGGAAAGATGATCTTGTCGTTTACTGATGAACTCGAATAAAGTATCTTGCATGATAAGTATAGGATTACTCAACAACTTGGTCATTTCAGCTTGAAGTGCAAGGCAGATGTAGTTTCTCAGTCCATGATAAAATTTCTTTTTTCCATTTGCAGCAATAATGTAAAGATCACTGATATCAGTAACTCAAGATAATGCAACATAAACTAGTTGTTGTTTGCGATTTTCTCGTATTCATAAACTATGGAATAGAAAAACTCCCTGAGATTTATGGATGGTAATAGCACAAACCAGTATTAATGGAAAATGATTCTGTTTAGCCGAGATCATTCTGTTGTTAATCAATGAAGTACTCTTACTTCTTGCAATCGGTACAGCTTCTAAATCAATTTCTCGAGTCATAGCAAACAGAATGGCCTTCGTTCTAGCATGTCGACCCTGGAAATTTCAACCAGAGATGTTTAATAGAACTAGTCTCTTCGTGCCAATTTTCCTAAGGCTCCGTTTGCCAGACCATCGGACACGTCAGTATTAGTGGTTATCAAGTATGGTTTGCCAATAAGTAAAGGTTGCTTTTAAATACGTCTTTTCCGACGTATTTAAAAGCAATTCTTAACAAATCTCGAGTTCTTAGTCTCATTATTTTCATGGCCATATAAAGATAAGGTGTCATTCCATGCTGATGTGAACGACAAAGTTCACTCGATGCCATCATAAACGGTGTAACTTTTAAATAATCTGTAAACTCTCGATACTGACCAATGTAAAATGCTAAGAAAGGACAATTCTTCAGCATGTTCGTCAAAAAGTAAACTTTGCAGAACATTTCATTCACCAGAAGCTATTCGTAAATATTTGTCATCACTCCATAAAGAGTTTGTCGTTGAGCGACTAAACTTTCTTCAACAGGTATAGCTTCACTCATATCACCATGTGTAGGAACATCATCGTGTTCCATATTTTCATCGAAGAATGCTTCACCAATCTCAATATCATACAGACGATACAAAAGAGTCGTAAGTAGATACTTTAACCAAACTTTTACATCTCGTTTATGAACCAAGCCATTAGATAACCCTATTTTTGTATTTTTTTACGTTTGATATGAAAATTAACGCAATAATCATCATCTATTCTCCGAGGCAAATGATTCACTGTCGAATTAACATTTACTGGAACATTTGATTTGGCCGAAACCATGTTTCAGTCTTCTAATTGGCATGAATGGTATACGAGAAGAAATGAGTCGCTCGGTTACTAAATCCAATCGAAACAGATGAGGTGGAATAGCAGGATATGTTGGAATGGAATAATTTTTGAGAGATGCTCGACAAGTATTACAAGCTTTCATAGTTGTTATGTCTGCAGCTGGAAGGTTGGTAACATATAACTTCCTGTAGTGCACAATTTTACATAATTTTCATAACTAATCGATCACAGCTATCACAAACAGCTCCAAATGTATTTTTCAGAAATTGTCGTTCAGATTCTTTATAGGAGTTACAGTCACGTTCGATGTCCTTGTAAATGATTTCATGCTCGGCTATTGTTGAAACCTGTGGAGGATCTACAACAAATATGATATTGTTTCTTTTTGGATGATGCTACAGAAGCTGGTTGTTCCAGTACACTCTGTCTAGACAGTTCAGGAATCAATTGAAAATCCTCAGGTAATTCATTTGAACTCAAATCTTCTGGATTGAAATCTTCAGGAAGTCCTTGAATATAATTTTGTGATGTCAACAGTCCAGCTTCTTGATGAGAAACTGATGTAGAAGGTTGATGGTGATCAAAATCTTGAGAAGCACATTTTATTAAACTCTGCATTTTTTTTCTTTCTCATTCTCTATGTTTTTTAACTCATTCTTTTGTCGACTTGGGAGGCTTCTTCAGTGGCTTTGAAGCTTTTATTCTTGCATACTTCTCTCGATTTCACTCAGCTGGAGTTTTAGCTATCTTCTAAATAGGTTGTTAATTGAAATTAGGTTGTTAATTAACAGCCTCTTATAGGTTAATTGAAATTAGGTTGTTAATTAACAGCCTCTTATAGGTTGTTAATTGAAATTATGTTGTTAATTAACAGCCTCTTATAGGTTGTTAATTGAAATTAGATTTGGTATTTTTGCAATTCAACAGTTACAGCAAAATCTATTTGTACTCTAGTATAACATCGTAACCAAAAACTACTGCAAGAAGTGATTGTTGTGTGTTGAAGTTATTGTTTTATCGTTGCATTCTTGAACCAAAACGGTTTAAATTTTAAATGGTTTAATCGAAACTTACTTACACTACTTAGAAAGTTGATGTTGATCAAAATCTTGAGAAGCATATTTTATTAGTCTCTGTTTTTGAACTTGTTCCTTTTCGACACGAGAGGCTTCTTCAGTAGCTTTTATTCTTGCATAACATTACTACCTGCTGCTTACTCTACTGAATCAACGTTAGTGACTGAGTTAACATTGTTAGCACCATTTAGGAAGTGACGTCATTTAAAATCTAACAGCAACCTAACAGGAAGTTATGCCAATTGTGCCATTTCCATAAGAAAATTTTGTTACCAATCGGTTTTACTCCAGTGCCACCATAGATGTTTTCATATCAAAAACTTCATGAGCTGTCCTAGTAGCCTCTGTTCAGAAAACATATCAGACTGTAGTTACTCCTTTTTCATTATCTATAAACTTGAGTTTGGTGGTATCCAAGTGGTACGTTACTCTAGCATTGCTGCTACACAGATGCGAGACCACTTTCCAGTATTAAATACTCAGCTGCCAATTCTTAGCCCCATCCAAATAATTTCTTATTGAAGTAGCATACACTATGTTGGAGTGGCTTACCCTTAATGCCACATTTCTACAATTTATATAAAAATCATTCATATGGGACTGCATGAATAGCTTTACTGAAATCTAAGTAAATGATGTCAAAATTATTCCTTCTATCTAATTCTTAATTGACAACCCCATAGTAGGTAATTAGAGTAGTCAGCCTTGACTTGCCTGTAACAAAGCCATGATGTGATTCCCTTATAATTCCATACACATCCAAAATATCTTGTACTGCATCCTTAGCCAACGACCACATAACCTTTCAGGATTCTGTTCGTGTAAATGTAAATTTCTAAAACATGAAAAATAAAGCAAAGTAGAAAGGGAGAAGGGAGAGAGAGAGAGAGAGAGAGAGAGAGAGAGAGTGAGAGAGAGAGAGAGAGAGAGAGAGAGAAATTTACCTCTCCACAAAGTAGTTTTAAAAGTGTGGATTTGCCAGCTCCATTTGGTCCAACCAAAGCAATACGAGAGTCTAAATCAATACCAAATTCCACATTTTTGTAGATCCATGGCTGTAAATAGATAATTAAATTTCAATCTGTATGTATGCATGAGTAAACATTATCTTTCATTATTGTCACTTATTATAAATCATTCTACATGTCACTAAAGCAACATTAAAATATTATACACTGTCCAGTCAAAATATTATGACTATTTCCATGTTTTAGGAATTAGCCATTCCTCCCCACCTGGTGGCACGTGTCATAGTGAGAACCAGTAAATGTGATACTGCAGGTTTGTGGCATGCAGTCTATAAGAAGTTCATCAACATGGGCAAGGGACATGGACTGTCAGACTTTGAGGAAAAAGGATAATTTTCAGGTACCAGTTGAAGGGTGGCAGTATTACTGTTCACAGGGTGCTGTAGTTAAGGTGTTCCAAGAGTGGATTGGCAGTGGGCAGAGCCCATACCTCATCAATGGTCAAGTTGAACTTAGTTAGTGTTGTTATTGTTATTTGGTTTTTAGGAGCATTAGCAACTAAGGCCATATTGCTCCAGGAATATGCGGTGGTCATTCCCGGACCTTTCCGCATCCTCCATATTTGGTGGTGACGGGCTCGAACCCCGGTCTAATCAAGAAAGCGTGTGCTACGCACTGCTGCTCCTTCCCACCTGGCTACAGAGGCGCCTGTTGAACTTAGGCTGTCCAGCTTTGTGTAAACCAATAGAGGGAAAAAACAGTGAAATGGCTGACAAGGGAACAACCAGCAATGTTTCCAAAACCACAATCTGATTAATCCTTCTCCATATGGTCCCCTAGAATAGGCACCATGCTTACAACCACCACCCCTTGCCAATGATATCTCAAGTTCACATCTGAATGGAATGGAATCATCGCACCATTGACAACTGGGGGAAAAATTTACATTTCCTGTTGTGTCATGTGGATAGTAGATGGAGAGCATGGTGACAAAATGTGAAAGGAAATCATTCTGATGTCCTCGTCCAACAGAAACAGGCAAATAGTGGCAATGTTCTGTTACGGGGGAATTTTTCTAGGAATCTTCTGTAGCCCTCATACTCCTAGACTGCACTCTGAACGCTAAAAACTACTTATCCATTATGGCCGATCAGTTACACCTTTTCATGGTGACCGTCTTCCCAGATTGCACAGGTGCATTCCAGCAAGATAATGCACCCTGTTATGTTGCTGGTATTGTCTGGGGGGGGGGGTCCACCAAACCTGAAAGTGACTTCCAGATGCTACTTTGGCTGCTGAAATGCTAGATGTGAATCCCATTGTGTGGATCAAGAGATATGGCACATGGATCCTCCACCACAGACCATCAGATCGATGGGATGCAATCCTGACAACATGGCAAAACATACCACCTGAAATTGTTCAGAAAGCATTAAGCATTGCCACAAGTGCTTCCATGACATCTCGCTGTGTCGTGGCAGCACTTGTGGCAAAAGGAAGATGTATCTACTATTAGGTAGGTGGTTGTAATATTTTGACTAGACAGTGTATACTGTCTAAAATGAAAAAGGTTTTAATAAACACAAATTAAAATGTAGAAAAAGATCTAATGAAATTAAAACAGTTAAAAATAGCACAGAGTTTCAAAAACATTAAATTAATACTATAAAAATATGAAAGCAGTGAGCAACTCCTCACTTCTTCATAGAGTGGGACAAGGAGTCCAGCAATCCAGGACAGATTCACTAAATCTACAGTTGCAAATGGAATGCCAATCTAACATTCCCTTAAACATAAAATTATATTCAGCTAAAGATAAGATATTAAACATGTCCATTAATTCTGCACCCTAAAATGAACTTAGGTGACAAAGAAAAAGTTTCCGGAAATAAAAAATAAAAAAGGAAAACATAGGATGAAATTGATAAAATAAAACAAATGACATCTTTGTGATTTTAAACAAGACATCCCACAAAAACCAGAAAACAAACAAAAAATTATAAACTGAAAAAAGAACAAGGTGTAAGGGTGCATTGTCAATTTTTTAATAGCACACTGCTTTGTATAACAAAAATAGAAGGTGTGGCTAAGGGCTTAGATAAGATATCCATATACTCCTCTCACTCCAAGATGGAAGGATTGTGTATGGGTATTTTGTCTAGCAACTGCAAATTAGTATTTCAGGTTTCAAAACTATTTACACAATGTGCATGAAAAGTTTGTGTCTTGGGTTTATTTGAGGAATCTGGTAACAGACTCCTCAAATAAACTTGAGGTTGTTACTTTTCAAACAGTTCCCTTTGGAATCTAAACACTTTTTCCACCAATGCTGCAATGTGTTGATTCCAGCTACAAAGAAAAAAATTTTCCTGTGCCTCCAAGAATGCATCCATGCAGCAATTAGTTACATCACCAGTGAGGAAAATGGATGCCAGCCAAGTATTTTTTCAAATGAGCAAATAGGTGAAAGTCCAATGGTGCTAGACAGATTTGGTGAATGGTTCAAGATTTCAAAGCTGCACTCATACAGTGCAGCCAAGACAATACCAGACCTGTGAGTAGGTGCACTGTCCTGAAAGACCAAATTCATTTGCTGAGTTTTCCTCTGTGCTTATCTTTGTTGTTTTCACACAAATGCCTCACCAGTTTCAATAATATGCCCACATGACTTTCTAAAGGTAATCCCACTAGCAACACTCCATGAGCAAACCAAAAACCAATGCCATCATTTTGAGAACAGAAGGAATCGATTTGGCTTTCTTTGGAGGGGGAGAAGAGCTGTATGTTCACTGTTTGGATTGCTCCTTTGTCTCTGGCTGAAAGTGATAGACCCACGTCTCATGGTCACAAACCAAGCAAGAAAATTTGCTGGATTTGCTTGAAAATGATGCAAATATTCACTTGACAATTATTGTGCATTTTTGATCTGCTATCAACAACTTCTGAGCCCATCGAGTTGATCATATTTCCATAGCGAGAACCTCTCTTATTATGTGGTACATACTGTTTATATGAGATGCCAAAGATGTGCCAAACTGTCACTTGTCAATCACTAATCACCAGATTATGCACACTGTCAACAACTTCTTGAGTGATGGACATTGAGATCTTCCACAGTGTAGATCATCTTCCAGGCTCTCTTCCCCCTTATTTAAATTCTGCTGCCCACCTGTTAACAATAGAATAGAAAGGAAATCCTCCCACAATTTTGTAAATACATTCTCATGAATTGCCTTTAGCATTAGTCCCTTTTTCTCCCCCCAAATGCCTGGTGACTGATTTTGTTCATCTCTCCTCATTCACACAACTTTGTTGACGTCAGGACCTGCAATTAAAAAAAAAAAAAAAAAAATTGTATGTGTGTACCTAGCATGCATAGTGGAAGTTAAGTGAAACTTCTTTAGGAGAACGTTTATCACTTGACAGAGGATCCTGTAATGACTATATGAATGCCACAGGCAACGAATCAGCATGAATGGGAGCCTCGGAGATATGAGGCATTCCATTACCAAATCTAGTTTCAGCAAGTGCTGTGGCATGAGATGATATTTAAAACCATTTGACTTCGACAGAGATAGAAACACTCTGTTCTTGAGAGAGCCACGAAAGCAGTTACAGGCTGACATGTGACTTACATCCTCATTTGGAAATGCTGTTTGAAGAAGAGCGTGATTTTGAGATGCTACAATCTTCACATCGTTCTTGAACCAAAGCCAATCACACATGGAACAGACTGAACCAAAATCATTACCCAGGAATGTACTTTTAAACTGTGCATGGATGCTTTGGTGTTTCTTAAAATCCTGTTGCTGCTCCTGCTGTGTATTACCCCTGCTATGTGTTGAACAATTTGATGGAGTACTTCTGGCAGTCAGTTTTGGCTTCTTCATTTTACGTTTATGACTGGGCTTCGAGGACTCTTCGTCGTTTACATTTGCAGTATTCCACGACTTATTCCAAATTCACTTCTAACATTTCTGGGGAGATGTAAGGCTCTGAAGATGTGGATAGACCTTCTCCGGCTTCTTTATTCAATTCCATCACATGCTATAATTTCTTCCACTGTTGAAATAGCTTAGATCTCTCCTGCATACTCAATGGAGGTGGTCACATTGCATGTATATGTGCTCTATATGCCTTAACAAACAACGCTCACTATACGTCTTCGACATGTTGAATTATAAATATTTTTTATTAAATACGGTGGAGAATGACAAAAGAAATAGCATGATGCAATCGGTAGGGGTACTGATTGGGTCATGCGTTGCTCGAAGCTAGTGCGGAGTGGTACAATGGCGAGGGCGGGTGAATTATTTTGTGTTGTATTTTCTTGGCGATTTTTGTCAATCTATGGACACACTGCACATGTGCGCTATACACCTTACAATGCTCACTACAGTGGGCCCCCACTTTACAAATGGTTCCCTATATAATCAAATCACTTTACAATGGACACTCCATAACAAAATACCATTCCCTTTTTTTTGATAGGTAGTAAGCAGCAGTCATTGTGATCACATTTACGAACTTAATTTTAAATCTGTCAACGTGAAAGTGGCTCTGGTAATATAAAGCCAGGCTTCGCATAGCTCGAGTTTGATTAACGTGTTTTTCAGTTACTGCTATTTGAAAAATTTATACCACTTTTCACTTTACACAATGCAAATTTCCAGTTAACGCAAACTTTTTTTTATGTGAAGATTTGAATTGCGTTCTAAGCTTATTACGCATTGGATGGGCAATAAACAAGCATTTGCCCACTGCCCGCCTCAGGGTGTCCCATCAACCATCGGAAGAAGACGTGTTACTTGTTTGTCTCCTACTAATAAAGTCACTTGCTGTCTTGCATTTGAAAATTCTAATTTTTAAATGCAAAAAAAAAAAAAAAAAAAAAAAAAACCCTTTAAATGAGCCAGATGAAAATGTCACCGCAAAGGAAATAACGGTAAAAGAACTAGGCGAAATCTTTCGCATCGCAGAGAACCTCACACAAAAGGTTTGAGGTTCTCTGCAATATTTATTTCGCCAGGGACTAGAGAAGACTGTTGTCGGCTATCGGAAACTGATTGATGAAAAAAAGAAAGCCAACACTGTTCAAAATGACTCTGTTGAAATATTTCCATAACAAATAGTTTCTTTACTGTTTATGCTAGAGGTTCCCAAATTTTCTCGGTTCATGGTACCCTTAGTGTCTCAGTAATTTTTTCACGCCGCCCCTAGGCCAAAAGAAATACCTAACAGTTCCATTTATTAAGTAGTTAGGTCCAAACTACTTATTAAGTTATGTTGAAACTGTGAATTACCTTGAGCTAGTAGTTCATGCAGTGTCCAACAGATGTCAAGTATCACTGTGTTTCCCTCAATATTTAATATATTCCACCGTGCCTAGTTTGGGAACTTCTGTTTTATGCAGTAAACATTTAATTCTATAATTATTTTCATTTTCTTTTACATGGTATACAGTTAAAAGGTTATTTAAAAGATATTTTTAAAATTCTTTATGGACATTCCTGAAGGTCAAGGACCAATTATAATTTTTCCTATTGATTATTATATTCGATTAACACGTTTCCGTTTTGTGCAATGCGCTTGTGGGACAAATTAATCGAGGCCAGCCTGTACTGTTATACTTTGGAAACTACAGCATTCACCAAATTATTGAGAGGATTTTGTTGTTAAGAAAATGCAATATACAAGGTGTGGCAATAAAGTTCCCAGATGTGATGTTATAGTCATGTTTGATGAGTTTGAAAATAAACAGAAGTGGTATGTTGTAGTTCTAACTTCCTCCAACAGATGGTGGTACAGAGAGTGTCCAGTAAGTAGGCTGACAGATTGCAAGTTAGGTCCATGATCAATCCTGTGAAGTGGGGGACACACACTATAGTGCTCTTTGGGGCTAGTCCCTTCAAAAGTGCTATAATGGGAGTTTACTGAAAATTCCTTCTCAACATAACTTTAAAATTGAATTATTTATCTTAAAAGTTTTCCTTGTGCATGTCATTCTTATAATATTTTATTGAATTCTTGTTTAAGTTGGAAGATCCTTCTGATTCTAAATCAATGAAGAAATTTTCAAATATTTTATTCAGAGGGAATATACTCTCTTTTCTTGTTTCCTGCTCCTGTACTGATGTATTACATATCACATAAAACATGCTTATAAAAATATTTCTTCTACAAGACATTAGGACAACTTCCCCCCCCCCACCTCTATTATAAAAATGCTTTCTCCTTTTTTTCTGCTACTATCATATTCATGGACTTATTTCACTCATTTCTTTGGTTTCATTTTCTATTTGGTTGAACTTCTCTTAAATCTTTCATAAACAATAGAAGATTTAAAAGAATACTTTTAAATTGCTATTTATTTGTTGTAATGACTTATAACTGCAACAGCAACAAGAACCAATATTTTGCATTAAAGGTAAATAAATTATTACTTTGTGTCATTGTTCCAAGGTAGGCACTGATATTTATCAGTGTTGTAAGACAGGTGATAAATTATTTACTTTAAACTGATAAGCTTAACATCAAGATCCATAGGGCATTAATACTTCATCCTTTTTTGGGTACAATATGTGCAATATTATATGCATTAAACATGTACTTGCAAAAATAAGTTTCTTCAATAAGAAGGATAAGAATGATTTGATCTGTCCCCATACAAAATAATGCAATGAAATAACACAAAAAATATCACAATTAGATCAAATTGTGATTAATAAAAAGGATGCAGTACAAAGTAAGAACAGAAAGGGGGAATGCACCGTTTAAAGACTGAAACTTGGATGTTGCACGAATGTGGGACGGTGAGGCCTATCATGCAAACCAGTAGTTGATCATATGAAGCTTTGTGACGGGCAAGGTTTTTTTATATGCATTTCTAAAATATTTGTCCAGTTTCAATCATTTTTATTTTATTTGAATATATACAGTATATAGTTTATGTGATCCTAAAAATTTTTTAAAAAATCTGGGTTGAGTTGATTACATGGTCACATTAACTTGAGATACATCATGTATTTCAAGATGTGTTCTAAGGAATATAAGAAAATATGTGCAAAAATGCATATCTCAACTTCACATAATAAAAAGGGATACCCGCAATGTGTTAGATTTTTTTACACTGCACTGCAGTACATTTTTAAATTAAAAGAATTTTTGAATGCACTAACAAAAAGACACTAGAAACACTTATAAAAATAAAAACAAATTAACATATTTAATGCATAAATGCATTAAATACAATACAAATATGGAAAGCAATATTAAAGTAATATTTAATTACTCCTCTAACTCTATATAAATTTATCAATTGTTTTGTATGATTATTCAAAAATTGAACCAAATTTTTGTAAGCACAGGGAAAAAAAAAAAAAAGCAGTTATAAGTATCCATACAGCTGAAAGTACAAGAAACTACATCAGCGTTATTTCAATATTTTGTCCCAGTTCTTGAAATATCCATTTCATTCCTGTCATAACATTAGAGTTCAAAAAAGTCAATGCAAACCTCTTCTTGCCTGTTATCATACTTCAAATTTTAACCAGCAACCTTGTTTATAACCAGCAAGTTCAAATTTATGGTTAAAATTTAAGAACATATTCTTTATCTATTCCAAAATATTCTGTATCACTCTGAATTGCTGAAAAAAAGTGCAAAAACAACTTTTCACACTTTTTTTTTTTAATGTTTTCATAAATTTTAACTGTCACCAGACAGTGGATGGAGAACCATCATGGATATTTCCTTTTATTTCAGAACATCATTTGAGTAAATGTAAGCATTCTTGATATTCTTAAGGCTTTCAATCATGTTCCAATTTTTACAATTCAGTAGCAAGTTTTCTCTCCAACTGCTTACTGTGGGAGATGCTAGATATTTTAAACTTCTCGATCCTCAACTAATGCTGGAATTCTCCACAGTTTCTATTCTTTCAACCTACATTTATTTATAATAATGATCTACTGACTGCAAATCTTATTTAGCAACAAATAAATTGGTAGTCTTTAGTTGAAAATCTTACCCATTTGCTGATGACAGTATGTTACATTCCATTTTTTAGTTCAACAAGCACTTTTCTGCACAAACAGCTACAACTTCTCAAAATGCTGATCTATTAATTATCCAGTGAGGAAGTCAGTTAATTTCAATGCGGCTACAACTCAGTCTTGTCTTATTTCTGAGAGAGAGAGAGAGAGAGAGAGAGAGAGAGAGAGAGAGAGAGAGAGAGAGAGAGAGAGAGAGAGAGAGAGAGAGAGAAAGAAAACTGCTCCCATGCTCATCTTCAACACTGATTTCTAGACAAGATATTTATTCTGGGGACATCCTGCCCACTAAGCTCTCTTGGTACATAACAGTTTGTATACTAGAAGAGGTCAGCAATAAGCATAGTGCAAAAACTGCATCCTCTACATCAGAAAAACCAGGGTCTCTTTCACACTCAGTGTTACCTTTCTTCATAACAGCTCCTAACATTGTATAAATCACTATCTGCCCTACTATGGATTACTGTTCCCATATCATGGGAACAGTAGTGGCAGCAGTCAAGTTTATTAACGATGCCTCACAAACTCCTTCCACTCTATATTGTTGAGACCTTTGGTTTCTGCTGCATACTATTTCTAGAGATACTGCCATATCTACTGTTCTTCTTAATTGGCATCTGTAATTCACCACTTTCTTCCAAACTGGTCCACATCCATTCACAGTTCAACTGCTAACTTACCAATCTAACTTTTTTCTCTTTCACATTTATTCTTTCTACTCTGTTCTTTCAAACAGCCACCTTTTTTATATACTAAAATTATGCAAATTCTAGTCCGTCATTAAAAAATATATCTTCCGTCATATAAACCTAAACCCATTTATGATACTAAAGTATTATAAGTTTCAATACTTTGTTGTTGGGATCACAAAAAAAAAGTTTTATTTCTCCAATTCTTGTATGCCATATGTGAAAGCCATAGTGAATGTTTACCTACCCCATCTTCCTTATATTTAAATGAAACATTCTGAACCATGATAACAGGAGGGGGTATCGTGCCACATGAAGGGAAGAAGAACTGGACGACCTAGGGAGAGGGGGAAAAAATGTAAAAATACATCATCTAATCGTTACTAGTACAGTCAAAGAATGAATGAAAATTAAGTCCTTAAGTAAAGAAAGGAAATAATATAATCCACAGTAGCAGTTCATTAGTTTTCTTAAGGACTAAGAGAGCAAATTAAAAATAAATGTTTAAAAATAAAAATTCCTACTTGAACTAACATGATTCTAGTTCTGTGTAGACAGTTAAAAAAAAAAAAAAAAAATTATATATATACTCAGATAGGATCAATGACCAAAATTACAGTATTTAAAAATTAATACCAATGAAATTTATCAAGTAATTCATACAATTTGTAATCAAGACAATTTGGGTTAAGTCTTTAAAAAAAAATAAGCAAATATGATTTCTTAAGTTCATCCAGAGGAAATGTGACAAACGTCAGAAACTTAAACAAAGAGGTGAGATTAGAATAAATAGTTCAACATGATATCACATCGTCATTATAAAAACCAAGGGAATAAACATAAGGGTAAAACTGCAGCTAAACAATAATTTACTATATAACAAATTTTAAAAAATTTCCACTTATTTGAATTTATTGTTGTTTATGAATTTGGGTATGATGATTCCAAATATGACCTCAGTTTTTACATAACATTAACATTTTCTGAGAAATTAAAGGAATAGATAGTAAACAGGCAATCATATTACATTAGATTTATTAAAAATAAACAACAAGCTAAAAAAAAAAAATAAAAAATAGCACAAATTAACAAGTAGAAACTCTCCTTCAGCTAATCAAAACACTCTTAAAAATGTTCATTTGAATACCTTTGTCGTTTTGATGGTCAGTGTAATTATCCCAAACCAAGAACCAGATATGCAATCCAACATAGTTTCATCCCACCTTCTTTGGTACCTCTTCTCCATCGACTGTACATGCTAGTGGAATCTCTTTCCATTCTCTTTGCCCAGATTTCATCTAAAAAAATCCAAGTGAGAATGCAAGTAATGGAACTTCATTGACATTCTGCATCCCATTTTTCTTTAACTGAATCAACTTGTCCGTGTGGTCTTTGTAATTTCGTTCTTAATGTTACCAAGAAAGCCATTCACTACAAGGTAAAATGACTGCCAGGCACTTCACTCAGCATTAGTTATTTTATCTTCCAGTGCTCATGAAGTCAACGTCTGCTTAACTTGTGGATCAATAAATATGCCACCTTTCACTTTTGCAACAAACAATTTTGAAAAAACAGACTGTATAAACTGGAAAGTTATTCCTTGAGGAACCCATGCTTTATCAAATTGTTTGAGTCCCAGTTCATGTGGATACGAGGGTTTCTGTGCTACACTGTATGCTCCAGGCAACAACTCAATTGTGGCAGATCATTCGCTTCTCCTGTAGTGCTAATCTACTGCCCTGTTGTTCCAGAGACAGAGAAAGCAAGGGAACTTAGTGAAACCACCTTTCAAACTCAGAAGTAACTTCAGCATTTTAAGTTTCACAGAATTCAATACCAAACTGCACTAATATTTAAATGTTCAGTGACACTATCATTCTTAACTATTAAAATATGGCATGAAATTCATCTAATCACAGAAAAATTGAGGAAATGAAATCAATATACAAAATAATTCATAGTTCAAGTTTTTAGTGTTCCAATCATACAAGGACAGACAACTTTTTATAGCATTAAATTTTATTTTTACATCCTTTAACTATGCCGTGAAGTGTCCTGAATCTTCAAGACTCTTCTGAACTTCAGAAGGACAAATCTTCCTTTAACTATGCAGTTATGTGTCCTCCTGCATTTTCCAGAGCCTTTCAAAAAATACATTAGTTACTACATTCAAAACTTAAGTTTATTCTACACTAAACAGATTATAATGTATAAACAATATGATAAGTGCAGTCCCAATAACAAAAAAATGTATTTCAATGGCATGCTCTACACATTATCTTTATCTGAATACAGTCAGTACTCGTATAACATGTGTTTACACTACGCAAATCCGATCATACATGATTTATAAATAGGGGATATTGTATATAACAAGAACTGAATTCGCTTATGCACTATTCATCCTTGTGTTTACAAGAAATGGCAGTCGAACGCGGAATCACCCCAACTGAACACAACATAATAGCAATGAAGAGAAAATTCTGAAAATGTATTTATGTTTTTTTTTATATCAGTGAAGAGGAAACACATTTCACCATAATAACGTAAAAACCCACACAATTCCAGCTATCGGTATTATTGCAAATGCAATTAGATCGAGTTTACTACCCGTTTATAATAGATTCCACTAGCAGAAACACAACTGGAAATTGTTTTTGTTTTATGGTAGTAACCCTCAGAAATGTGCTTTAGTAAAATGTGAGCTAGTGAGGTGTTAATAGTGTCTCTGCCTTTATAGCGTTGTTTATTCAGTTGCTACACACGCACAGCTTTATGTGTATCAAGCGTGACTCTTCAAATTTGTAATTGTGCTTTATTCCCTAAAAATTAGTAAAATACTTATAAGGTGTGAAATGGAAGCGTCCTGGTGAAGACACTACAGGTTCAGAGAGAAAAAGAAAAGCAATATCAATAGCAGAGGCAGAATGGGTCAAAAATTTTTACCCAGAAAAATTTGTAGTGGCCTCATACTAGCATTTATGGCCAAAATCACATTTCTGGCCTCCGGCCTCCCAGGGTTTCCCCGGTAATGCTTATGGCTAATCTGCCTCTGTTAGAGAAAAAATATGAAATTGTGAAACACTCTAAGCAAAATGAAAGAATATGTGATACTGCACGTGCTATAGGCTTAAATGGAGCAACGCTGAGAATTAGAAAGAATGCAGAGAAAATAAAAACAACTTTCATAGCAGGAACAACTCAAAGTGTAATAAAATCCATTAGATCAAGACACAAAGAATTGGAAGAGATGGAACGGCTGTCAACTGTTTGGATAGAAGATCAAACAAAGAACAAGTTTGCTTATGATAGAAGCAAAAGCATTAGCAATATGAAATTGTGAATATGAAATTTTATTATGTAATAGTCGTAATAAAATACTTATGTATTTTATTACGATACAAATGTGTGCTAAATCTTGGGTGGTTGGCACCTAACCCTATTTTTCCCCATAGGGCCTGTTATTTATATTGCACAATTTTGCATTGCACGAGGGTTTCTAGGAACACAACTATTGTGCTATACGAGGACTGACTGTACCTGGAATGAAATTATTTTGCCTTTTAAAGTTTAGAATTATTTATTATTAATAGAATCTAAAAATCATATTTTGCACTTCATTTTTTCAGTCACTGTCATCTACCTTTACACCATCACGAAAAAAACAAAAAAAAAAAAACCCACCAAACTGAAAACATTTGTTAGTTTAGTCTTTTAGCATTTTTTATGATGGTGCAAAAGTAGATTTCTTATCACTGAAAAGCAAAAGAGAAAACATCAACAAAATGCAGGTTTTTTAGAATACTAATAATATATCCTAAACTTTACACATAAGTGAAGCACTTTCTTTCAGTACAAGTATTTAGATAGCACAGAAATTCAACAGATTTACAGACAATTCAAATAACCTGAGAAACTTGTGATTGAAGTTCTTATTTCTGCTTCTGTGTGTGCAGTGGGGGGGGGGGGTTGTATAACAAAGATATACATATAAAAATTAAGAAATGACTGTGCTTTCTCTAATATGTCATCATAACAAAATTTAAAAAATAATAAAAAAATAGATATTAAAAATATATCTAGTTTGCTTTTTAGTTTATTAAAATAAACTGAAAAGCAGTTAAAAACTTACCTTATCCATAATAACTCTTTCAGTGAGTCCAGCAGATACCATTTTATTCATTGTTTTCTCTTTACTTTGTGCCTGTCTTGCTAATTTTGCACTACCATGACCAAATCTTGCAATGTATTCCTGAAATTATAATATATGCTTCAATAGTTATTCAGTAAACAGTCTAATTACATTTTCAATTTGGGTAGTAACTGTGGCAACTGAGTTTAAGAATACACTGCAAATGCCAGAATACATAGAGTATCTGTGCTAGATCTCTTATTTGTTTTAATTATTAACGAAATCTGCAACATTGTACATGTCAGACCTCTTCTGGATAGGCGAACGTAAGGTAAGATTAAATAAATTCTGTTATAATGTATAACAGAATTTATTTATTAAAATTAAGGTAAAAGAAAGACTTTAAATAGTGTGAAAAAAACTAATATATTTAATTAAAATAATAATAATTTATACATAAAAAATTGCAAATTTACATATGTATGTATATTCAGATAGGTATTTTACTGGAAAAAAATTTAAAGTAATTTTTTAAATTAATGTTCGGTTGTTTTTTTGCTTTGTTTGTTGTAATTTTTTTTTTTTGCTGCAAAATCTCTCAAGTTCCTTAATAATATCAATTTGATTATATCGCATTCTTCCTGGTTTTCTGCCCATTTCAGTGCTATTTCTTTTTGTTGACATTTTACCATAAAAAAACAGAAAAATAATAAATCGCACAGTTTCGGAGTGATATTATTCTTATAGAATCTGGAGCTAAACTAAACATATGACATGAAGAGAACAAAATATGTCATTGAAAATTGGGTTCACAGAAGCAAATGACTAAACTATCACATATGGTTTCCAAGAAAACCCATTAGTCCTAATCCAACATTTCACCAGATATACAACTTAAAAAAAAAAAAGACAAAAATACTCTCATAGCATAATAAACATGTCTCAAATACTACCATCAATAAAAAAAATAAGAAAAATTAACCTTTCAAATTATTCCGGATAACTGACGTACTGTATTTTAAATGAATGATGGTCGGTTAGCTGCACAGGGATTACTTTGCACATTAACTACTCTGATTGTGGTACACTAATTGCCATTATGCTAAATACAATCTTTTTATCAGGAATTGTTTGACTCAATGTCTATTCATTAGCAGGTTGAGGGTTTAGTGTCAGGCAACATTGTATTGTAAACCCCTGGCACCACCGTGCCTAATTGTAGGTATATCATGCTGCAATTAAAGATTCTATTAACTATAAAATTGCGTTTTTGTTTTGAGACAACTTTAGTTTAACTTTATACAAATAACAATGCATATTATGTCATAGAAATGTAAAATGTATTTCTAAAAATTCATTTCATAGAAATACATTTCTTTAGTAGTTTACAAGTTAGCTTGGGCTATTAGCACATTTCCGGTACACTAAGAAAATATCAAATGACTTTTTCTTAGTTAATTACAAAAACGTTTACCACAAAACGATTTTGTAGTCAACGGTGTCCGACACTAAGCCCTCGATTTGTATGTTATGAATGCTAAAAAATGTGGGTTAACCCTACTCCCTCCCTCAATTTTATTAAATAAAGCTCTGTCTGTGTGCATGTGTTGCATGGCAGCATATGACCATTTGTTTTTTTTTTTTCTTAAGGCATTTTTAGAATTACACATTGAAATAAAAATTTCACTTAAATACGAGTAGTTAACCAACACCACTGTGACTAGACAAATGCCATCAAGAGTTACAACCAATATGTATGTACATTCCCAATGGCAGAAATAATGCAAAGTTTGAACTTTGCATATATATTGTAATATATATGCAATAAATATATTGCATATAAATATACAATGCAAATTTATATAGACTAGGCAGTGGAACACAAAATTTCTATTAATGCATGGATAAACACTTTAATCATAAATGATAAAGTAATCATTTATGAATGGTTTACACACTTTAACAAACAAATATCATTTAGAAAGGACTTTTCCATGGATGATATTTAATGCACTCCCCCACCCACCCTAAATTTCATAGTGAAAAATACACTATAAATTATCATTGAATAACATTACAGAGTGGATGCAAATGTTAGAACTGTCAAAAACAAAACCAGAACTAAAATTAAAAAGTTCATATTAAATAAAATTCATAAAAATTTAAATTAAAAAGTTAATATTAAAGTTGATGATCTGGAGCAAGGAAGGCTATTGGCTGTTTGCAGGGTACTCAGATACTAGGAGAAGCGGCCAGTAACCTTTTATCCTCAGAATAGCAAAACCTGCTTAATTAAAGCATTGCTCAATGTAAAATAACATCATCACTATCTAGTCTCAGCAGCAATACAGCCCTTTCTTATATAGTCCATTCCAGTTATTTGGGACACATCGGGACTAGTACATTTTGGCCTGATTAAGTGGCTGCCCCAATTATCCGAAGTTCTGCGTAAATAGTTAAAAATACAATATATCCTCCCTTTACAATTAGTTCACTGTACAATCAAATCACATTACGACGAACTCACCATAGTAAAGTACCGTTCACTATATGATGCGTAGTAAGTGCCGGTCATTGTGACCACGTTTGTGAATTGAATTTTAATTCTATTAAACAGCGATTCTAATCAGAGAAAATAGGAAGAATATTATCCATAGGCTATAGAAGTAAAGATATATTAAGCACAAATTTACCTTTTATTACCTTACCAATTAAAAAATTAAATGATACGTAAAAATCGGAAAAATATACGTGATAATCGGTGTTGTTGTTGTTATTTGGTTTTTAGGAGCATTAGCAACTAGGGCCATATTGCTCAGGGGATATGCGGTGGTCATTCCCTGACCTTTCCGCATCCTCCGTATTTGGTGGGCACGGGTTCGAACCCCGGTTTAATCAAGAAGTGTGTGCTACGCACTGCTGCTCCTGCCTACCTGGCTATAGAGGTGCCCGTGATAATCGGAATAATTAATACGTACTGTAATACGTACATATGAACTAGTTGACATTTCTGTTCACTGCCATTTGTGGGTGGGGGGTTAAAATTTAAAACAGTAAAAAGATAAGCAATCAATAACAAAGAACACGGCGCACACAAATTGCAAGTAACACTATACGCGCAAGTGAGAACGGAGTAACGAGTTACAAAGCTTTAAAAATAGGAATGAAGAGAAGATCTGAAAATTAATTTTTTTATATGATTGAAGATTCCATGGAAGTGTAAACACATTTCACCATAATAACCCACAGAATTCCAGCTGTCGGTATTATCACAAATTCAGTAAGATCACTAACAGAAAAGCCCAATAAACAGGTAACTGCTAATTGTTTTTATTGTTTTATGGTTGTGACCTCCAGAATTTCGATTGAACCACGTGGTACCGTGAGACAATCATACGGTAATCTCCAGTGCTGCGGTCTCCTGCCCTGATTAAACGGCATGCTGTCCCAATTAAGCGAAGTAAACCCTGGCTATTTTCTCGATTGGTTTCTGCTTTTTAAGATTTGCCCCAAATAAATGGCTGCCCCGATTAACCGGTGGCCCAAACAACCGGAATCCACTGTACTATACTAAAATATTCTCACTTTTGCCAAATATATATAAAAAATAAAAAGAAATCAATAAAGAGATCTTGGGATTGCAATAAGAATAAACTCACATGTTGAGCAACTTCAGCAAATGTGCACATATCACTTTTTTCAGGAATTATAAAATCCTTATTATTTGCACAAATATCCACACACCAAAAGAAAGAAAGAAAGAACTAATTCTTGGGCTTGTACTAACAAACTGTTACTATGAACTCAAGGTCTCTGAATTATTGTAACATTTTTAACACGTCTCCTTATCTTCTGGCTGGTGAGACAAGCACATTATGTTTATAACTCGGAAGCACCAACCACACCTCTCTTATCAATCTCACCTCTCATCTCTCTAACCTACAATGATTTAATTTAGACAAGTCAATCCAAATCAAGTAAATAAAAAACAGAATGCCGATCCATATTGGTTGGTGATTTCAAATAATCACAACCTTATCTTTTACTATGAGCATGTCTCAGCTCTGGACAAACTGAGAATAAATCCTACTCATTAACAGGATAAGCATGATTCACCATCAGTTGCCTAGCCAAGATGATTCAAGAAATTACAGAAACACTCGATATTTGAAACAATGGGCTGGTAAATTCCACATTACATCAATATTTCAACCTTTTTCCACTAACAAGCTCATCCAGCTGGCATAACCAAGGGATGTCTCTATTAGGGAAGGGTAAAGCATGAATTAATTTTCCCTAAGTTATCAAACAAAAATTTCAGAAATTTCAACGTACAATGGTTTGGAAAGAGCAGACCAAGCCCCTTCAGGGTACTAACTGTGACTATTTAATGCTCCAATATCCCTTACTAATACACAATACTAAAAATCAATCATATAGGATTGCAAGAGGATATTTCAATGCAGCAGCTGAAATGAAATAATTCAACTGTTTCACTTCATTCAACTATGGGGATCATTATGCTCCCAGTGAAGACCAAGGCTAAGTATTCAATGTTAAGGCTTGGGCTGATATTCAATTTAGAGACAAATACCATTATCCACAACTCTGCCCAAGTTGCCAATATCTTTTTAAATTGCATAGAATTATCTGAAAAGGCAAATATGCTACAAAAGAAAAACTATGAGAAACTTCCAGAGATATCATCTCAGAATTTTAAATATAGTGAATTCTGAGAATGATTAAAAGTAAAATAAATTCACCCTTTAAGTTATGCCATAAAATTTAAAAAGATATTCACAACTCAGGCAAAACCATGGATAATGGTATTGATCTCTAAGATGAACATAAATGTTTGGTTTGGTATTTGGATTTTAGGAGCATTAGCAACTATGGCCATATTGCTCCAGGATATGCGATGGTCATTCCTTGACCTTTCCGCATCCTCTGTATTTGGTGGTGACGGGCTCGAACCCCGGTCTAATCAAGAAGCGTGTGCTACGCACTGCTGCTCCTTCCCACCTGGCTACGGAGGCGCCGAACATAAATGTAGGCCTTCCTACAGAAGACTAAGGTCAAGTACATGACATCAGTCTTCTGTAGGAGAAGACCAGTCTCCATGATGGAAAATCCAATACAGTAAAATGTTGTCACATCTGATTCAAGCAGCTGTGAGTGCCAGATTATTTTTTGCATTACATTCAATTTTATATGAGTAAGGTGGTGTACTGGAATGATTTTTTGGTATCTTACATTGCTTAAAAGGATGAGAAACAAATTTCTGTTTTACATTGTCATAGCAATACTTGTACAACACTTTTTGCTTTTAGGTCAAAGCAAAGAACTGATATAGAAACAGTCCAATTTGAATCCCTTTTGAGAAATTATATTTGATAAAGGCACAAAACCAATGAAAATTTTAAATATGCATTGATAAGTATTCAAAAGTTGATTTTCAGCATGTCACAAATATATACTACTGTATTAAAGGTTAACATATAAAGTATTAAGGAACATCCATTAATATCAACTGTAATCATTTTCACAATAAGCAGTTTTAGTATTTAAGAAAATGAATTTTCAGATACTATTCTTCTACAGAAATATTTTACTCTAAATAACAATCCAGAAATATTTTACTCTAAATGATAACAATCACTCTATACTAACAACTACAAGATAAAAAAACAAACCTTCATATGTGCTATTTGATTCTGTTCCCAGTTGTATCTTTTCATCTGATTTTCCAGTAATTCAATTCTTGTTTTCACAAATGCATCATAATTTCCCTAAGCAGGGGGGAAAAATTTAAGCAGAATAATATTTTTAAAATATTGATTTTTAATACTAAAGACAGACTGAGACACACATACATGATATAATAGCATGTTATTAGTATCAGTAATGGCAAATATTGCAAGGAAACAAGCAATACAACATTAGCAAAAAAAAACTACCACCACATCTGTACATCCCCTCTAATAATCTGTATATTCTTCATTAAATTTATTCAAATTACCCACTTCTACAACACCAGACATAAGTTTGTTCCAACAGTCAGCCACTTACTGGCTGAGAAAAAATTTTTGTGCGCCTATTCTGAAGCAATCCTTTTTTTAATTTATGTCCCTTTATGTGTATTGCCCAAGAAGAGTATAGATGACATCAGTGTTTATTAAACTAAACACTAATGGCATTTTTACCACATTTAAAACCTTAAATACTTTAACCAGTTCTCCCTGTAGCCTGGTTTCTAGAAACTTCCATTTACAGAACTGAAGTCTTTCTTGTTATGAGTACCCATTTATGCCCATGGTAAATCCTGTTGCTCTTCCCTGTATCCAATTCACAGATCCACATGATTTCTAAAATAAGGCTTTCAGACCTGTATGCAGAACTTAAGATGCAGTCTAGCCTAACCACCTCCTTGTCCCTGCTAGCAAAAATTACTATATATCACTGACAGAACCCCACGGAGCTGTCCCACAAAGTTCTCTCTGCACTTTGTGTCGGACTGCATATAATTGCCTCTAGGTATTTCTTGCTCTCCACTACCCATATGCAGTATGTCGCATTTATTTATATTAAGACTCAATTGCCACTTCTCAGCCCATCTGCTAATTTTTCTAGGTCATGTTGCAGCAGCACACCTTGACTCCTGTTATTAACCACCTGGATCAAGGTATGTTACTGCAACTAAACATATTAAAAAATAAAACAAAATAAATATCAATACTAAACAAAATAAAAGTATATTTGATGACAGAAAGGTTTGAGTATAATGTTAAGTATATTCCTCCATGTCATGAATAAAAAATATTTTCATATTCCACATTATCTAATCATATCATATTTGCAAGACAACCCAGCTTATAATTAGTGAAAGTCTTCATGCAATATCAATGTGCACAGAACTGTAAGAGAGCTACAGACTATTGTGACTGACATCCTCTTCCTTCCTTCCTTTGTTAGTGGTAGAGTAGGATCTGTGACTCCTTTCCTTTCTTTTAAATATTATCATATGTTTTTCATTTTGTGTAAAGAATACTTTAAGTTAGGGATTAACCCATTTTAATTCACTGTACTCATTTGAATACAGCTGCTTAAAATAACTATTTTGTGACATCTGTTCGTAAAATTTTCAAAATTATTGGTGAAACATGCATGATTTGGAAATGAAAGAATTTTTTTCATATGGCAAACAGATATCATTTCTATCTAAATAAGGATAACATTACTTCAATTTAAAAAAACTGGTTTATCTCCTGTTCATTTGTGTGTGATTTTTAATCATAAATGTGATGGTGCTACATTATTTAGTTGTTATGTAGTGACCTTATATTAGTGGTCTTATTAATAATATTGCATAAAAAATATTCTTTCCTGTATATTGTTGTAGTTATTTCAATGTGCACAACCCAATATAAAACAAATGTATTCACCTTTTACAGAATCATCCATGATTTACAAAAGATAAGACATAACTTATTTATTGCAAAAGAGGCAACATATTTTTTAACAATTATTTTTCTATTTACAATTTGATGAAACATCTTAGGGAAATAAGTTAAGAGTACCTGGCATAGTAAGGGACACCCACATAAAACAATGCCCATTGCAGACTCTTACAAAAATCAAAAAATGTGTGTGGATATTTTGAATATATATATATATATATATATATACACACACACACACACACACACACACACACACACACACACACACACACACACACACAATAAAAAAGTCACTATCTGATATTCATGATTTAATAAAAATAGCTATAAATTATGATACTGTAGAGCTATTTTCAAAGGCACCAATGTTTGTCAAAAAAAAAAAAAAAACCCTTAGATGTTAACAGTATCACCTGAGAGTATGATGCATTTGCATAAAATGCAGTGACACTGTCTACCTTGAACATGACTATTTCATAAAATTCCATATGCAATTATAAAAGTTCACTTTAAATTTTAAAATTTTGACAAAAAGTTCAAGCATTCATTACTTTTTTTAATCCTATTAAGACCCATTATCCCAAAATAATGTATGCCCATTTTTTTAATAAAACTGTTATACATAGATAAACTAGTTCTAAACATTTTTAAATACAGTAAAATAAAAACTAAAGATTTTCAAAGAGAGAAGGGGAAAAAAAAGAGGAAAAAATTGTCATGGGCTAAAATGATTTAATTGCTAGACCTCTGCCTCTATTCATAGTATATAGCATATTAAGTAGATCACAGTCCATGATGTTTGTTATGGGCATTTTTTGAGTAATGATAGCTAAAGTTGCTTCTTGGAAGATAACAAGTTAGTTAATATATGCAGTGCGTTGCACTTCGGGCACATTAGATATTTTTTTTACCCCTAAGATAATTTAATTTTTTTTTTCTGTGATTAATTGAAGTGATAATTAAACATCGTTATCTCCATACCAATTAATTACTAAAATTATAACTCAAAGTTTGAATAACAATAAAGCTTAATGATGTAAAATGTATAATGTAAAATTATAACTTTATAGAACACATAATAAAACCCAATAGTTTTTTACATTCTATAAACTTAGCCATTCAGTTTAATTACAACTTTATGATATTTATTTCTATTCTACCGTTTTTTTTTTTTTTTTTTTTTTTTTGAAGCCTCTTCTCTCCCTATATGTATGTATCTCTTTACAAGTGATACATACATACATATAGGATACATGAATGTGGTATCTCTTTACAAGTAATACCACATTCATGTGTTTTACATAATAATACATGCAAAGTGTGTCTTAATGCTAACAATACTGCATTAAAACTACATTTAATCGATGAATTTCTTTTTTTCCATAGAAACTGCATGGGGGGGAGGAATATATATAATAATAGTATTAAGAAGATAAGTAAGTGTAGAGTAACTGTAGCGAGAAGGAAGATAGCGTTAATTATGGATCAGGGACACTGCATTAGCAGACGTACCCTACAGCCATAATGTATATGTATATTTATGGTGTCAAGAAGATTTTTTGTTTATTCCTATTGAATCTACGGTATACACAAGAAGTGAATTTGACGAAATGGATAAGAAATGTAGCGATATATGGTAGGATGTGGTGACCAGGTAAGATATGAAAAAGTGACCAAAATAAGACTACATTGCAGTGTTTTTCACAATTTCAGTGTCTTCATCAGAGGCCATCCACCGAAATTATGAGAAAGACAGCAATTTTCTTGCTTCTGTTTCTGACATGCTC
The DNA here is from genome assembly GCF_048544385.1 of Mastigoproctus giganteus. NCBI lineage: Eukaryota > Metazoa > Arthropoda > Arachnida > Uropygi > Thelyphonidae > Mastigoproctus > Mastigoproctus giganteus. The sequence continues at coordinate 225,411,248 of NC_143576.1, read as the reverse complement.
TGTATGCTTTGGTGCACATGTGCTGTAGACACGTATTAAGAACAAAATTTGAAATTTTATGGCAAGAATAAGGTTTAATAAATTGTGCCAATAAATATAATTATAATTAATAGGGCATACAGATTGTGATGACCTTACAGAAGTAAGTTTTGGTTGGTTTTTTTTTTTTTTTTTTTTTTTTAAGGAGCATTAGCAACTAAGGCCATATTGCTCCAGGATATGCGATGGTCATTCCTTGACCTTTCCGCATCCTCTGTATTTGGTGGTGACGGGCTCGAACCCCGGTCTAATCAAGAAGCGTGTGCTGCGCACTGCTGCTCCTTCCCACCTGGCTACGGAGGCACCAGAAGTAAGTAAAAAGAATTTAAAAACCGAAATAATGATATCTGAATGTAGGAATAGGCAAGAAGAAAGACTTACCATTACCTTGCAAGACTGAAAAAGACCAAGGTGGTGGTGTGCCAGTATATTTATGTATAGGTACACTAGTGGTTCCTAGCATTAGAAAATGGCAGGAAAAAAAAAAAAAAAAAAAAGCACGGTATGGTGTCTGTAAGCAAGCTGGGTGTATAAATTGAAATGATATATGTGATGATAGAGCCAAACTACTTACCTCTACTTCATTCATCTTTGTGCTTTATTTGTCCCTACTTATGTCCTGTGAGCCATTAGTTTTATGAACGTAATATGCGGGATACTACCTTCTTCCTTTACCCAATCTATTTTTTGCCTTAACAAAATTTAGCTGCTTTTCACTGCTACTTTGTAAGCTATTACAACTTTCAACTATCCTGGGCAGTTTGTGCAACATGTATTTAACTGTGTTCATCTTCACATATATCATTCAATTTATGCATCCAGCTAGCTTACAAACACCATACCATGCATCCCCCCCCCCGCCATTTTCTAATGCTAGGAACCGCTAGTGTACCTATGCATAAATATATTGGCACGCCGGCATCTTGGTCATTTTGAGTCTTGCAAGTAACAGTAAATTCCTTTCTTCTTGCCTATTCCTACATTCCGATATCATTATTTCAGTTTTTCCAATTCTTTTTACTTACTTCTGTATGGTCCATCTACTAATTATAATTACATTTATTGGCACAATTTATTAGACCTTATTCTTGCGACAAAATTTCAACTTTCGTTCTTAACTCATGTCTACAGCACACGTGCACCAAAGCATACAGAGCATGTCGGAAACAGAAGCAAGAACATTGCCATCTTTCTCATAATTTCAGTGGATGGCCTCTGATGAAGACACTGAAATTGTAAAAAACATTGCAATGCAGTCTTATTTTGGTTGCCTTTTCATATCTTATTTTAATTTCTTGCCAACTATCTGTCTCTTTTTCATATCTTACCTGGTCACCACATTAAACTAGATGGAAACCACACATTTCAAATCCACTTCGAGATTTTGTCATCAGGCTGATAAATGTGAAAATAATTAAAAATAAAAACAAAAAGAATAAACACAAACAAAGTACAGTAAACATATATTTCAAATAATAATTCTGAGGATTTACTACAGACATTTAATAGAAATAAATTGAAAGAAGGTGGATAAAATTCAAATATAAAAACCTCTTCCTAAAATTTTAATAAGTTCCTTTAGGATGAATAAATGCTTGGTTCAGAATTTTAAATCAAGTTAAAGATTTTGGTAACATAAAATTTTGTATAGTTGATATTTATATAATCCCAATGATATATATAATCAATAAGGACAATTTTTTGTCTTTTAAATTTATAAAGTTGTTCGAGGTCTAGGTGAGCTTTTCTTTTTAGCAACGCAGTAATGCAAGAGAAGCGAAACTTGATATGGTAGTAGTAGTAGTAACATTGGTAAACCCATGTCTATAGTGATATTACTGTAGCTCTGTTTGGACTATCAAAGGTCAACTTGGAGGCCACAAGTTCAAAAGTCATGATGAATTTAAAGATTTATGTTCAAAAGCAGCTAAAAGAATTCTATGCAGCAGAGATTGAAACTCGTTCACATCAATGGGAGAAATGTCACTTCAAAAGAATGTAGAGCAGTGTTTTTAAATTTTTTTTGAGTAATGATATTTTCAAATAGGAAAGAAATTGGTGGAACACCATATGCAATGTTCTGTATTTGCTTTGCAAAACAAGTCTATAATTCCAATAATGGTAACTGGCAGAACACCAATTACTATTATCGGAATTACTAGTTTGTTTCTAGTGATGAAGGCAAAACAATATTTAGCCTTCACAACTAGAAACAAAATAATTCATATTAATTACTAGATGTGTCGAGTATATTTTTTATTTTAAAGTGCACCAAAAGGTAGATAAGTGCTAATTTCTGGTAGAAAATTACATGGAACACTTGGACAGTACTCACAGAATACCAGTTGAAAAACACTCATGGTAGAGATTTTCCCACCTTCACATATTTTTGAGCAAATACAGACCTTGAATGACCTCCACAGATAACAAAATTCACACAATCATAATAAAAAAAAAAAAAAAAAAAAGTAAATAGTACTTACTCCATAATACAGAAGCTTGTTTTTATCTAGATGAATAATGTTAGTACACACACCATTAAGGAAATCTTGGGAATGCGATATTATGACTAATATACGTTTATACCTGTAAGAATAAAACAATTTTTAAAAACTAAACATCACTGATACTAACTGTAATATACAGTCAATTCCCACTTTACGATTTCCTGGGTTTACAAGTTCCCCCCCCCCCCCCAAGTATCAACAAAATCAAAAATATGACCATTAATTGCAATAAATAAATGATAAACATTCATAAATATGGCATTTCAAACCACACACATAGCTATACAATACAGTACTACTGTGCATACATTTTGTTTGTTCAGACAGACGAAAGCGTCTCGTCTGCTTGAACTCAGATAACATAAAGCAGTCACCACGCTGATGTTACATGATCCTATCATGAAATTCATAAAGAAAACTGTTTTCAAAAAAAAAAAAAAAACTCTCAAAGCATTTCTAAAAAAGATGACAACTCCAACAACCAGTGCCAGGCCAACAATGAGTGATACACCAAACGAGTGTGCATTTAGTCGATGATGATGAAGAATAAACATTCATTATGACAATTTCTTTATTATTATAATTTGCTTGATTTTAAAGGCTATGTTTTCATTTATTTGGATAAATATATCATTGTTTAAGCATAAACTATTGTTGACCTTTATTTCTTTAACACTACTATGGTCAAATTTCATTGTTGAGATCATAATCCCTGTTTTTAACATTACGTCTATGAGAAATAAATTCAATCTTTGAGTTTGCTTTATGAGTATGCACTAGGAATGGATTAACTTGTAAAGTCGGGAACTACCTGTATTCAATTATGGATTGTGACAGTTGCAACCTATAACTTATACCTTTTTGTACTCTTGTCTGTGATTGTATACACTGGTATTCCAGCTGGTCAAAAAGATCCATAAAGTAAAGTCGATACCATATCAGCATTTATGAAAATTTCTTAATGATTTTTTCCCTTGTTTATTAATACTGTCTAGTGCACACAAAAAAAAAAAAAAAAAAAAAAAAATTTCGTATTAATTTGATGTCAGCTTTCAACAGAAAATTTGCCTTAAAATTTTATTATTAAAGTGAAATATATATAACAGAAAGATTGCACAACCATTCAAATTTCGAAAAATAATTCATTATGAATAGCACACAAATTTTTTTCCCCCCCTTTTGAGCACATACTAAAGTTTCAATTTAGCAGTTTTCATATTCCTTGAAATTTTGTTAATAGATGCAATAGCATCAAAGAAATAATACTTTTAAAAAAAAAAATAGTTCTTTATGAGCAGCTCTTGTTTTTTTTTTTTTGCACACAAAACAAGAATGTTCCTTACCATTGGGAACAGAGTGTTATCCACTTCTATACTGTTAACTGCTGCCCTGGGTAACTGAGAGATGCAATATTGTCATGGTCATTTAAGAGCTAATGTGCAATATGTACAGACTATCTCGAGAGTAGGCATGGTGTAAAAAATTTTAACACACTGCAGTTATCAAAAAAAAAAAAAAAAAAATATATATCTATATCTATCTATATATATATATATATACATATATATATATACATATCTATCTATATATATATATATATACATATATATATATATAGATAGATAGATACACTGTGTTGCCACTTTATTAGGTACACCTACCTAGTAGCATGTTGAGCCTCCTTTAGCCTTCAAAACAGTGATTTCGTCTAGGCATGGAATTCGTCTAGGATTGAACAAGAAGCTGAAAACGTTGTGCAGGAATGGAGTACCATGCAGACATGAGTGTGTCCAGCAGTTCCTTGAGATTCGACAGAGGGGTAGGCCTGCAGCAAACATCCCTTTCCAGCTCATCCCAAAGATGTTCAATAGGATTGAGATCCATGGACTGAATGGGCCACTGCAGCAAAGAAAAGTCATTGTCATGTTCCTGGAACCATTCAATAGTGATTCGGGCTTTGTGCACCAGCGCATTATCCTGCTGGAAGTAATCATCTGAGTAAGGATAAACTGCCAACATGAACGGATGCACTTGGTCAGCAACGATGTTTAGGTACAATGTGGCATTCAGACGTGAATCTACAGGTATCAATGCACCCAACGTGTGCCAAGAAAATATTCCCCACACCATAAAACTGCCCCACCACCTTGCACAGTAGTCGTCAGACATGACGGGGCCATGAGTCTTTCAAGAAAAAGTCCTATTTGGAAATTTTTCATATCTTGTGAAGATGAATTAAAAGCAGAGTGTCAACTATGCCACCTCAAAATTTCATGAGGAGGAAAAACAGCAGTCATTTACAATGACATCTATGATAAATCATCTTTGTTCTCAACATAATGGAAGAAAAAATTAGAGAAAAATGAGGTATCTAAAACAATGTTTTCACTAATCAAACTTCAAAACAACAGACTTTACAAGAATGCTTTAAGAAAACAATTCCTTATAGTTCTGAGTCTGGAGGCTAAAAATTTAAACAAAAAGTTTGTCAAAATGATTTCTATAGATTTTCAACCATTTTCAATAGTTGAAGATGCAGGATTTTTGAGATTTGACCAAACTATGAATCCTAGATACAAAGTTCCTTCTAGAAAACATGTTACAGAAAAAATTTTTCCTAATGTACATTCTTCTGTGTTCAAAATGGTTAATGATCTTATGAAATGTGCCACTTCTGTATCTTGTACAACAGACATTTGGACATGCACAAACAACCAGAAATCTTTCTTAAGTTTGACAGCACAATGGATTAATGATGACTTTAACTATGCTTCCGCTTTACTTGCTTACCGAAAGATTTCTGGGTCTCACACAGCTAGCAATATAGTGAAGCTGATTGAGGAAATATTTATGGAATGGAAAATTAGTAAAGAAAAGTGTCATGCAATTATCACTGACAATTAGAACTAAAATTACTGTAACACAGAGCGAAAACGGATACAAAAATAGATTGTGACAAGTTTAATAATAGGAAATATACATATATTAGATTAGATACAAACAAAAAGCTTTCGGTTATTTACCAACAAGTACACGGCACAGCCACGGGTTCCCCGTTTAGTTCGGTCACGGCAAACATCGCGATGGAGGAATTAGAGGGTTGTGCATTTACAAATGCACCAGATCCCATTACCTTTTGGTGTCACTACGTGGACAATGTATTTGTGGTTATCCCCAGAAATTCAGGTGACCAAATCTTAGACCACCTCAATTCTCTGTCACCTTTCATAAAATTCACCATCGAGCTAGAGTCGGACAACACCATACCATACTTAGACACTCTTGTCCGGCACAAGGGCACCCGGTTGAAGACAACTGTCCATCGTAAACCAATGTGTACTGGCCAATTTACCAACTTCCGATCAGCACACGCGTGTGTAGCCATCTTCTTACCACTGCACGAACCTTACTAACTCATGCCTGGACACACTCTAGCTCTGTAAATGAGAGGCGCACCAAAATTGCTAAAGTCAAGGCGGATCTTACGAGGTGTGGCTATCCCACAAATACCCTTGACAGGTGTGAACTACAGACACATGGCCACGTAACAACAAACAGAAACATCCAAGGTAATGACTCAGCCGCGAGCACCTTTATCCCATACTACCCAAACCTATAAACAGGTTTGTAGAGTCTTAAAATCACATGGGATAAAATGCGTACAACTCCCAGGCAGAAAATTACAATCCTCATCTCTAAGGTAAAAACACCGGTCCCCACCTTACTACAAAGTGGATTGGTCTACCGCATCTCTTGCCGTGACTGCACCAGCTGCTACATCGGGGAAACTGGGAGACGGCTCGAAAAATGCCTTTCCGAACACAAAAGAGCAAACCGCTTAGCAGATGTGGAGCACTCAGCTATTGCCGAACACGTTTGGGCAACCCACCACGACATTGACCCACACCGTGATGTCGTGATTGTGGATAAGTCCCGCCACTATCAACGACGCGCCTGGTTGGAGTCGTTGAACATCAAATGCTCCAATACCTCAGTCAACAGGAATAGTGGATATCAAGTCCACCCTATCACTGAAACTGCAATCCTGACTATTGACAGACGCTGGTAACATCCGCATGCATCACAGCCACAGGCTTCACATCCAACAATTAATCACGCACAAGGTTGGCAGTACATGCCCTCATGCTCCACTCTTAACTGTCAGTTAAGAATGGAGCATAAGGAAGGTTGACAAAACAACCTAAAGCTTTTTTTTTGTATGTATCTAATCTAATATATGTATATTTCCTATTATTAAACTTGCCACAATCTATTTTTGTATCCGTTTTCACTCTGTGTTACAGTAATTTTAGTTCTAATAATGAATCCAGAGTGTGCACAGACCTCTTTAATCATATCACTGACAATGGAACAAACATGGTGAAGGCTATAAGTAATTTAGGAATCACAAACATGTGATGTTCTGTTCACACCCTTCACTTGTGTGTTCAGAAAGCTGTTATAGCATAGCATAATGTAACAGAATTTCTGGTCATAAGCAGAAAAGATAGTAGGTCACTTTCATCCTTCTTCTTCAGCTAAAGACAAGCTACATGACATACAAGAGACTTTAGAACTGCCCTTTCATGTACTTATATGAAAAGGCAATACATGTTCAAACAAGATGGAATAGCAGCTATTACATGTTAAAAAGGCTGCTTGAACAAAAGAAAGTCATAATACTGTACTTTGCAGATAACAATACCAACATAGCAGGACTTACTAATAATCAATGGTTGCTTGCAGAGAAAGTAGTTCATCTACTGGAACCAGCTGAAGAAATAACAAAATTGATGTGTCTTGGAGTGCAAGTATTTCTTACATGAATACCTGCTGTAAAAATCCTCTTATCATTCTATTCCAGGGAAGATGCTGAAATTGGTGTGTATGCAATGAAAGCTGAGATGAAGATGGAAATTCAGAGACGATTTTGTTATCTTGAAAGTCAATTACATTGCTCCATTGCCACATTTATAAATCCTAGGTTTAAGGACAAATTTTTCTCAAATGATGATGTGAAGCAGCAAGTGCAAACAAAAATATTAGAAATAAAAAATACAAGTGAGAGCACAGATTTTAAATCTGCTTCTGAAAATATTCAGAAAGCATCTCCTTCAAGCAATGCACAAGGCTTGCTTTCATTGAAGCAAGGATTGCTTCAATGAAATTGCATCATCGTCAAACAAATCTTCTAGTCCAGGAGTTGAAGAGGAGATAAGGGTTTACATTAGTCATGCACTATTAAAGAGGAAAGAAAGCCCAACAACTTGGTGGCAATGTCACCATCAGCAGTACCCTATACTAGCAGAAATTGTAAAAAATATCTTGCTCCGTCACCAATCTCAGTTGAAAGTGAGCGTCTGTTTAGTATCGCAAATGTGCAGTATAGTGACCGTAGGAGCAGCTAGCAGCTGATAATGCTGAGAAGTTTTTGTTCCTGCGCTATAATGTCAAACTTTTAAAATTTGACTAGTGATATTTTTTAATGACAAATTTATAATAATACTTAAATATTTTTTGATGGAATTTCAGATTTATTTACCTATCCCAGAAGTTAATTCTATGACAGCAATATTTGGTGTCGGCTTCAGCCCAAAACATATATTCGGTGCACCTCTAGTCTTTATTGATCCTTGCATATTTGTAAATTCTACATCTTCTTACTTATGATTTCATGTTTTTAATCGAATCACAGTTACCAGAGAACATTTAATGTTTAATTTATCCATCCAGATTATACTGTTTTTAGAGCTGATTGAGTTGACATGAAAGGGGTTTGTGTTTGCAGTGATATTCATTGACTTTACAGCCATTAAAAATTATATCGGCTTACTGATATTCACAAAATCTTCGTCTTTAAATGTTATATAAAAGCATACTATATTTAATATATAATTTCTTACAATCATTTATACATTATTATTTAATACAAATTAATAAATTTAATACATACAATCCTTCCAAATGGAAGGCTGCCATGTTTTCTTATCCTTCTAAGGAAAGTAATTTAAAAGATGAAAGTAGTAACTAACAGACACCCTGACCAAAAATACCTTTTGATGTAAATCAGTTTAAAAAAACAGAAGCTGAAATTCAAATAAAATTAAAATTTTAATGCACAAACTTACGTTTTCAATTCTTCTTCTAACCATACACATGCATCCAGATCAAGGTGATTTGTTGGTTCATCTAATAACAGCAAATGAGGCTTAACATATAAAGCTTTTGCCAAAGCTATTCTCATCCTCCAGCCACCTGTAAGAACAGGTTAATTACTAACTCACATATACACACACAGGCGAAAAAAAATCACATGGGTTAATACAGTGTTTCTGAACCTTCTACCACTAGCAACCATTTTTTGAGCAAATCAAAATATATGGTCCATACTAGTCACACTTTTGGAGGGGGGGGGTTTCCCAAGGCATATATTTTTTTAAATTTACTGCAATACACTGAAACTACAAAGATATTCTTTTAGACAAAAGGGAAGGGCCCTAATCCCTTGTTTAAAAAATGCAGGATTACTGACTCTTTTGAACATAAAAATGCAAATCTGACAGAAAACTGTGGAAGATCAGTGACTTTTTTTTTAACAACAGTGGTAATACCGTTAGATGTAGATTTCATGTCATCTTTTAGATGATCATATTAATACATCTTAAGTGTTTCTAAAAAACAGAGATCTGAAACAAACTGCAAAAGTGCTAAAGCAGAGCAAAATAATAAAAACATACCTGAAATGATCAATAATATTATTGCAAGAGTAGGCAACCTATAAGTGGTATGATGAAGCCAAGTTTGATTGTTTCGGATAAGTTCTGAGACTAATAAGGCTATATGGTACTTATACAGTAAACTCTCCAGCTTACAGCACCATCCCACCTTTAGTGCTATTTTCTTCTAATCCATTATCAACCATATAAAGTGCATGGCACTTTATAAATGCCTTCCTCATTACATCACTTTTTTAAATTGCAAGAAGGAATAAAAACCTGGATATAATCCTTCCTTCTCTTGAGCTTTGATTTTGGGAAATGGATGATAGAATAATATCTAGAAATCATTTATGGTGCAGTTTGTTTACTTTATATAAATCGTTTCCAGTACAAGTAACATTTCTTTATTTCATATTTAACGCTAAACTTTTTGAGTAGAAAGACCACTCTTTACAAATCAGTGTCCTCCTATTTAATGGATCATTTGTACACTCTCCTTAGCTTTCTGATTATAGTAGTAAATTTAATTTCATAAGTTTTTTTTTTTTTTTTTAATTAAAAATCCCACATAGGAAAGAATAAATTGTCCTTGAAGCAGTAAGCATACTATCCTATTTGCTAATATACTGCCAGTGATAAACTGCAAATATAATGAAATATTATCTGAAAGTTTTTAATAAGGGAGGGCAACAGAAATTATGACACATATCCTCTCAAAAGTATTTGGTTACCAGTAATTATATTAGAGAAACTGAATGAGAGAATTAGTCATCTGTGGAAGACTTTCAACCAGGTCACAGTAACAGCTGGTGAAATCTGGTATTATTCTTCCTTCAGCACAGTTGGCATTACAGCTGTCAAAGTGGGATCTATTGGCCTTGCTCCGATTTTACATTTCAGCTTATCTCAAAGGTGTAGGACTTTAATGAAATGCTAGGAATGCTGCGATAGTGGAATCAAATCGTTTCCTTGGGATAGCCAAGCTAACTGTGGAACCTTAGTTTTCTTACACCACATGAATACCAGCTGGTTTTACAGGACAAAACATTATTATGCTGGAACATGAAAGACCTAGTTCCAAAGAACTAGAAGAGTCAAGTACCAGAAAGTTATCCAAAATATTAATATATGACATGGCATTAAAGGTTTTAGGTAATACAATCAACAATCCCAGTCTTAACCACAAGAAACAACTTAGAACCTAATACTTCCTATTCTGAATTTTAATGTTAGAATGATTTACTGCAGTGGTTACAATTTTATGGGCATTCTCCAAATGGAAATTTGATAATTAGCTGTGAACCTTGTGTAGTACAACACATCAATCCACAGGAACTCTTTCCACTGTTTCAACAAATTATGGGCAATGCAGCACTACAAATGATTTGTTTTTTTAGGAGCATTAGCAACTAAGGCCATGCACTACAAATGAAATTTAGCATTTATTACTGTTATGTGGGGTCTGCAAGCTACAGTGCTCTCGCTCTCTCTCATGAAAATTAAGCATATGCGTGCACTTTGAAAAGTCTGGAGGCCCAACGTTAAGTTTTAGATATACAGTAATACCCCGACTTACGCTACCCCGACTTACGCGAACTCGGAGTTACGCGGTTCTTGATTTTTTCGTTTGGCAACGCTGCCGCCCACTACCTTCAAGGTCGTTTTTCATATGTTATCGATACACGGTGCGACGGCGGAGAATGAGAGCGAAAGATGAACAAAATTCAACTTTGCCGCTTTTATGTTTTTTATATCACTGAAGGGAAAAACACATTTCACCATAATAACGTAAAAACCAACACAATTCCAGCTATCGGTATAATCGCAAATGCAATTAGATCGAGTTTACTACCAGTTTATAACAGATTTCACTAGCAGAAACGCAACTGGATTTTTATTGTTTTATGGTAGTAACCCCTAGGATTGTGAGGTGTTAATAGTGTATCTCTGCCTTTATGGTGTTGTTTATTCAGTTGCTACATGCGCGCAGCTTTGTTTATGCGTATCAAGCGTGCCTCCTCGTTTTGTAATTGCGCTTTATTTCCTAAAAATGAGTAAAATACTTAATTAAAAGGTGTGAAAAGGAAGCGTCCTGGTGAAGACACTGCAGATTCAGAGAGAAAAAGAAAAGCAATTATCGATAAACAAAGGCGGACTGGATCAAAAATTCTTACCCGGGAAAATTTATAGTGGCCTCATACTATGGTTTATGGCCAAAATCACACTGGCCCACCGGGGTTTCCCCGGTAAGGCTTATGGCCAGTCCGCCTCTGTCGATAGAGAAAAAATATGAAATTGTGAAACGCTTTGAGTGAAATGAAAGACCATGTGATATTGCACGTGCTACAGGCCTAAATGAAGCAACGGCGAAAAGCACATGACAATTGCAAACTTGACAGGTTGAAAATTGAAAAGGGCTCAATTGTAAAGGGCTTAAAAATTTTAGAAAACAGACTCCAACGAAGAATGCGTTATAGCTACAAAGCAAGGAATAAAAAAATTATTAGCTTGCTACGAAGAAATTCTGCGTGAAAAAAAGGCGCTGTGTCGTCAGACGAATTTGTTAGATTTTATGAAGCCATCGACATCGAAATAACTTTTTAACGTAAGTCATTTGTTTTTTTAATACATATTTTGTATTAATATGTATAAAGAACTGCAATTTTATTAATATTTTTCTTCTAAACTAGTGTTTTTGTTAGTCCTTGGTCCCAATTAAGCAAAATTTATATGTATTTATATGCAAAGTTGTACCCCGACTTACGCGAATTCGACTTACGCGATTTTCGTCGGACCCACCTATCGCGTAACTTCGGGGTATTACTGTACTAACAAAGTGGCTGTGCTGCTTATGGATTAGCTTATAGAATTTTGTTATTTCATAAGCCCTGTATCCAACAAAGTTTCTACCAATATTTTTAGTGTTCCTTTGCACATGTTAAAAAAATCCTCTAAAATCAGGAACAGAATACATGCTTGGAATTTTGGAATTCTAGGTTTCTGCATACTTTTATACCTCTCTTTATCTGCCTACACCTAGCTCATACTGTTCACTAATTTCAAAGGGTCATTTGAATATTTTTGAGGGAATAATGTGTAGGATAAACATATGAGTATAAGTGAATTAATGAAAATTTATAATCCAATCAATAACAGTTCTTACACTAAAACAAACCTTACCAGAAAAATCCTTGCACTTCTTTTGTTGCATACTTTTACTAAATCCTAAACCATGAAGAATGTATGCAGCTTTAGCCTCAGCCTTATCTGCACCAATATCATCCAATCTCTCATAAATATCCATTAACTGTTCTTGAGATTCTAGTGAAATAAAATAGATATTTTTTTTAAATTTATTAGTCAGATCACTTTAAATAGCAAAACAAACCATTTCAAAATCAGCACACTGCAAGCCTTTTATAAAATTATAAAATATAATTCAGACATATTTAATAGTGAACAATTCTTTACATTAAATATCTGTTTTTGATTTCTCTGGTAAAGTTGAGGACTAAGCTTTACAAAATTGAAAAAAACAATCAAAACTGAAAAATAGGCAAACACTCGGGAACAAGAGCACCACCACATTGTACAGCTACATTTTGCTAATAACTATTCTTACAAAAATTGGCCAAAGAATTTCAGGCAAAGTTAGCTTTGAACCACAAGAAATTGTAATTTGTTATGGTAAAACATATCACAAGAGGCAGTGTAACAGCTACAAAATGGCTCAAGCAATGGAAATCAATAACAACTAATAAATGACTGAAAGGGGAGAAAAGTGGGTGTGAGGAAGCAGTAACAGGTCAAAGGAAATCTGCAAAAAAAAAAAAAAAAGAAAGTCTCAAGCATTAATAGCAGACAGTGGAGAGGTAAACTAAGAAAAATCTTAGTTTACATCCCAAAAATTAAAGTTACACAGCAGTTGAAACCAACAAAGCCATCTAGCAGTGGGTAACACTATCACTGGACTCTTTCAACTGTTTTTAGTCCTATGGACTTAACATGAATTCCTTATAGGACACATCTGCAAAGCTAAACTTTGCAAAAATTGTCTTTGAACAATTGTTGTATTGGTGAAATGAAGATCAACAAGAGCAACTACCTACTATGCTCCTTTCATAAATAATTGCACATATAAAATGAAAATAGACAAATATATAATTAGAACGAGTGTTTATAAGCCGAACTGGTTATTTCAAAGTTTGCCATTATTTTCATTTTCACTAACATTATCTATTACTATTAATACCAAACATTAATGTTTAATTTCCTTGGATTTATAAACATGCGACTCAGAATTTCTAATAAAATCACGCTACATCAGCAGAGTAGGCTAAATTTTACCATGGAAATGTCGAAAATACGAGTGAAGAAACAAGTATGGAAATTACAAACATAACATGCTGTTGTTTTTGTTGTTTTAATGAGGTTTTAGGAGCATCAACGACTAAGGCTATATTGCTCTCTATTGTCTGTAAATTGCACGTGTTCTGTGATCAATTTTCTGTTTACTGGACGAAAAACCTGAGTTGCTAGGAAAAAACCATGCTACGCTCGCCTGAGACCGACTAACTCAGCCACATAGCAAAAAAGGCCCTTAAAAATTACTCGTGTCATCACCAGGAATTGAACTCAGGTCTTTTCCACCCAGTGTGGAGAGTATGGCAATTCTACCAACTGTGCTACCCACGAGGACACATGACATGTGCCTAGCTCTATCTATCATAGCAAGAAGTAAGGGAAGGCTTAATTAATTAAGGGAAAGCTGTCAGATTACTGCATCCACAGTACACTGAATTAATACCCATACCATCTTATTAATCTGTAACAAAAGTAACTTTCCATTTTGAGAAACCTTGTCCTGCTCAATCAGCTTCAAGTTCTCGAAAATCTGCTGCCAATTCCTTAAATGCCGATCTTCAGGTAATTCTCCAGTGGGGCAAAGACAACTTAGTTGATTTCAACCCTTCTAAAACTCAGTCTTGTCTTATACCTCGCAAAAAGGATTCTTCTGCTCCTATGCTTATCTTTAGTGACACTCCGATTTCTACGCAAAATGATATATCTCTTTTGGGGATTACCCTGACTTCTAAACTCTCTTGGCACAAGCACATTACAAATATTGCTTCCTCTGCATCTAAAAAACTTGGTTTTCTCTTTCGCTCTCGGCGTTACTTTTCTTCCAAACAGCTGCTCACTCTGTATAAATCGCAAATCCGCCCTGCCATGGAATATTGTTCCCACATCTGGGGTGGTGCCCCCAAAACCTCTCTCAGGCTTCTTGATTCCATTCAGAAGAGGGCAGTTAGGTTAATTAATGATTCATCTCTAACAGAGTCTCTCCACTCGCTTTCTCATAGACGTACTGTTTCTGCTGCATGCCTCTTCTACAGATACTTCCATGGGCACTGTTCTTCTGAATTGGCTTCTATAATTCCCGCTCTCTCTTTCAAAACAGTCCGAACACGTGCCGCCACCAGCCAACATCCATTTACTGTCCAACTTCAAACCCACAGAACCAACTTTTCATCTTCCTCATTTATTCATTCAACTGCCGTTTTCTGGAACAACCTTCCTTCATACGTATTTCCTGAAAATTACAATCTACAGAAGTTCAAGTCCAATGTCAACAAATATCTTCTTTCGTCTCCTCAACCTCCAACCCAAGCATGGTACTAAGTACTATAGGTTCTAATACCTCTCGTGTTTGGGGTTCTCATAAAAAAAAAAAAAAAAAAAAACTATTTATTGAGAATAAATATTTATTAATTAAAAACTGAACCCAGATTTACTTACCTTCATCATCATATTGAATTAAATCTTCTGCTAACTTTTCTAACCTTAATCTTTCTTTGTCCACATCTAAAACAGCTTCCAATGCTGTCTTATTGGTAGCTGCTATTTCACGGGTTAAGTGATATATGTCAACGTGACTCTGAACTGGAACCTCTCTCCTTCCTAAAGCTGAAAGTAGCGTTGACTTGCCTGGAAAAGGAACACTCCATTTTTAGTACTGCTTAATTCAAAATTTTAAATATACCATTTATGCTAAACTAATATTATTTTAGGGCAAAAAGCCTCAAACTATATAAAATTCAGACCATGAAATTGGTCAGTGCATTTGCATCATTCCTTCATAGCTGAATTTTTAGACAATCAAAATGATGCAAAAGAACACACCTTTTGGTATCTCTCATACTGCGTAAATAAGTCGCGACTGGGTCACGAAACCTTACATCTATGGATACCTACCCAATCATTGATGAGACGCCTTTGATGAGAAGCTTGAAACAGTGCTGTCTGGGTGGTGGAACTCAACTGAAAATAAGTAACAGTAGTCTTCTCTAATGGGGAAGTGTTACGAGAAGCAGTACAAAAGTAATGCCTCCTATTTTTTTTCTCAAAAGATTTAAATCCTACAACTATGCCTTTTACATCAATTAATCCTCAATCGTTAATAAACACTGTTATTTTTCCAAAAAATCACTATTTTTCTATGCACTTCCACCATCTCTGAGTCAGACACTATTCCAATCTTGTAAAAGTTCTTATTCTTACTCCGAAGGGCTTCGTGAACACAGTGCTTGGGCTGGTCGTAATCCGCTAAATTGGTTCCATGGAGTGCATCCTTCAGTGAGCCCAAGTGGTGATAGTTGGAAGGTGCAAGATCCGAACTATGGGGGGGGAGACCAGTACAGAAGTTCCATACACTACTTTTTCCGGGCTTCTTTGTGTTCATGGGTCAGCATTTTCAGGACCCACCGGGTGCAAACCTTGTTGTAGCCTAGTTCCTTTATGATGATTATCACAGCACTGCATAGCACAATTCATGCGTTGTGATGCAGCGATCCTTTTTGATCAGCGCATCAATCCGGCTCTTGTTGTTTGTTGTCACTGACGTTACTGGCTGCCCGCTTTGGGGCTTGTCAAACAATGTCACTTTCCCCACTCTTAAAATGTCTTACCAAATGTTTAACTGTACTTATATCTACAGTATTGTCACCATAAACATTTTTGAGATGCATATGGATTTTGATAGGTGTCACTTCTTCCTTGGTAAGAAATTCAATCACCACTCTTTGCTTGATATGTATATCTGTAACAACTACCATTTTGAACTATCCATGTGCTGCACTCACGAGACTGATCACAGTGCCATCAGTATGGTGAAACTAAAGATCTCTAATGAAAACTCGATGACAGGAAAAATGATCTACGGTGCCATATTTGAACGCAAAAAATTAGAAGGCATTACTTTTGTACCGGTCCCCATATTTGAAGTATAACGAAGGCATCTTGTTGTGAAGGATTTCCCAATATGAGATGTTACAATAATGATGCCACTGTACAAACTTTGGTTTGTCTAAAATATTCAACTGTGTAGACATGATGCAAATTCAATGACCAAAATCATTTATTCTAAATTAAATAATAACTCATAATAAAATATTTCATAATTTATTAAGCAAAAAAAGCAAGTCGCCTTATATTTTTTATTCTTCAAAACTATTTAGTGATGGCTGATGTACTATGATTTTTAGCGTTTCTCACCAACCATTGAAGTAAAAACAAAAACCAAAATCTTAAAAAGCTTTATATTTAAATTTACAATAAATTTACAGTAGATCAAACAAAACAAAATAAATGTGATTATACAAATAAAATGTTACTGATAATAAAATACTGAATTAAGATAGGAAAAAACAAATGTAGTTTACAGTGAATGTACAAATAAAATGATAATAAAATACTGAATTAAAATGCAATAAAATATACTAGATTAAAAGCGCTAAAATAACTGAAGCTTTCAAAGGCTTCTGGCCTTCTTCCTCAACAGTGCACTTCTATTCTGC
This sequence comes from Mastigoproctus giganteus, assembly GCF_048544385.1. Taxonomy (NCBI): domain Eukaryota; kingdom Metazoa; phylum Arthropoda; class Arachnida; order Uropygi; family Thelyphonidae; genus Mastigoproctus; species Mastigoproctus giganteus. The sequence continues at coordinate 225,394,127 of NC_143576.1, read as the reverse complement.
GGTGCCTCATTAAATACTAGTAGATTCACGGTGCATCTCACGTAAACGTGTACTGTTCCCGTACATGTTGGAACCGGAAGCGGCTTGGGAGCATTCCAGGTGAAAACATTCATCCCCTCCAAGGATTACCGCCTCAAAGAGGGGATGAATGCGTGTACCCCTGTCTCTATTTATATTATTCTCAATAGAACTAATTTGTAGGCTCTTGAGCCACTTGTGGTCCCAAAATCTATGCGCCCGATCAATGATGACTGCTTCGTCCGGGGAGATATGATGTTGCTTCTCCCAAAAATGTTCAGCTACGGCGGATTTACCATAATCCGCCGTAGCTGAAAGTGGGCGTGCCACTCAGACCTATAGTTTCGTTTATAGGCAGCCCCACGTATGCGCTATCTGGTTTCCTGAGCATAGTATCAGAGACAGCAAGGAGTTTGTACAATTTATAAGAGAACAATGCATAGAAGAAAATGAAATTATTATATCCTTCGACGTGACATCTCTGTTTACATGCATTCCAATTGACCATGGGGTACGTTGTGTGTACATGGCCTTACAGAGAGACACCACCTTGAACAGCAGGACACAATTAAGCCTAGAGGATATATGTAAGGGCATAGAGTTATGTCTTTCAAGCGCCACTATGGTGTTCTGTAACACCATGTACAAGCAGGTTAACGGTGCGGCCATGGGCTCCCCCATCAGTGCGATCATAGCTAATTTAGCTATGGAGGAGCTCGAGGCTAGATTATTCAATGATATGGTTCTCCCTATGTGTCCGTGGAAAAGATATATTGATGATACGTTTTCAATTATTCGGAAGGGGAGTGAAGATGAGACGTTGAATTTTCTTAACAGCTTCTGCCCGTTCATACAATTCACCTCTGAGGTAGAAGGAGGGTTTTGCCGTTCCTGGATGTGTTGGTCTGTAGAGAAGGCCAGTGTTTGAAAACAAAAATGTTTAGAAAACCTATGTGCAAAGGCCAATACTCGCATTACAACTCAGCTCAGGCCAACCATCACAGGAACAGTGTGATAAGAGCACTAGTAGATAGGGCAAAATCGCATTGTAGTACCTCAGAGGACAGGAAAATAGAATATGAGCATTTTACAGCAGATCTTTTGAAGTGTGGGTACCCCCAGAGGATCATAGAGAAATACATTAGTGTAGGGCAGAGCAGATGTGAGTCCTTCACACCGATAGCCACCGCATACGTTCCCTACTATCCGGGTTTAACCGAGCATATAGCTCGTATACTAAGGAATTACCAGACGTGCTGTGTGCAGCTCCCAGGTCGGAAGCTGCACACAGGTGAAAGACCCCATCTCACACGAAAATATAAGTGGGGTCGTATATAGCATCAAGTGTCCGGATTGTGGGGAGTGTTATGTGGGGGAAACAAAACGGCGCCTCAAAGATCGTCTGGGGGAGCACACAAATGCGATAAGAAATGCGGATTATGGTAAATCTGCCGTAGCTAAACATTTTTGGGAGAAGCAACATCATATCTCCCCGGAAGAAGCAGTCATCACTGATCGGGCGCACAGATTTTGGGACCACAAGTGGCTCGAGAGCCTACAAATTAGTTCTATTGAGAATAATAGAAATAGAGACAGGGGTACACGCATTCATCCCCTCTTTGAGGCGGTAATGCTTGGAAGGGATGAACGTTTTTGCCTGGAACGTTCCTGAGCTGCTTCCGGTTCCAATATGTATGGGAACAGTACACGTTTACGTGAGATGCACCGTGAACCTGCTAGTATTTAATGAGGCACTGCAGAATAGAAGTGCACTGTTGAGGAAGAAGGCAGAAGCCTTTAAAAGCTTCAGTTATTTTAGTGCTTTTAATCTAGTATATTTTATTGCATTTTAATTCAGTATTTTATTATCATTTTATTTGTACATTCACTGTAAACTACATTTGTTTTATCCTATTTTAATTCAGTATTTTATTATCAGTAATATTTTATTTGTATAATCACATTTATTTTGTTTTGTTTGATCTACTGTAAATTTATTGTAAATTTAAATATAAAGCTTTTTAAGATTTTGGTTTTCGTTTTTACTTCAATGGTTGGTGAGAAACCCTAAAAATCATAGTATGAATATACCCAACCCCAGAGGCCTATTTGAAGAAATGACTGATGTATTTATTAGTATTGGCAAAATGAAAGGAAGCAGGAAGCAAGCTTATGTAATACCAAAAAATATATAAATAATTAAAAAATAACGCAACCAATCACCTTTCCTCACTTCATTTACCTATTGCTTTTAAGTATTTATCCAATCTCTCCTTAAATTTGTATAAACTTTCAAATTCCACAAGAGTAGGTATGAGTTTATTCCAACAGTCCATGATTATCCCCTCTCAATTTAAATGCATGTCCCCTTGTAAGTTACATGACAACTGTAAAATTCCTTCAGCATTTAGTTCAAACTAACCTTTCAAGAACTTAAGAACATCAATGAGGTCCTTCCTTGGCATATTCTACTGGTACACCTCAGTTGCCATTTCTCAGCCCATCCAAATAATTTATCTGTCTTGTTGAAGTAACATACTCTGATTACTGTCATTACCTTGTTCACCTCTGAATCATCAATAGATTTAGACATTAAATTTGAAATGCTTACTGAATATTAGAAATGCATTAATGAATATCAGAAACATGAAGGGGCCAAGAACCAAACCATGTGGAATCTCCTCATAACATTAATCCATGAAGGACAGTGGCCATTTTTAACTATTCTCTGTCTTCTACCACTTAACCTTCCCTTTATCCACAGTAACAGCTTACCTATGCTTTTCAAATTTATACAATTATTCATATGGGACAGTATTAAACATTTTACTGAAATATGGTAAATATCAAAGTTATTCCTTCCATCCAAATGTTTACTAGCAACTTCATAGCAGCTAATGACATTACTCGCACATTATATGCTCTTAAGAAATCCACACTGTGATTCCCTTATAATTCCATACCTGTACAGATGACCTTGTACTGCATCATTAACTAAGGACTCCATAATCTTCCATGGCATAGAAACCAAACTGAGGTCTTCAGTTACTCATTTCATCCTTCTGAGCCTCGTTTGTGTAACAGAAACATTTGCATATCTTTCCCAAAATCCAAGGATGCTCTCATTATAATAGCTAGACGTTTGCTTACATCTTCTTCCTTCATTCACTATAATTATATTGAAGATAGTGTTATATGAGGGGATTCAAAAAAATTTGTATTCACCCAGAAGTAGCTGTGATAAATGGTTGAAACAAACACCAAGTATCACACTTTTTCAGCATAGTCACCAGACAAAATGACACATTTGTGCCCCCTCTCAATACACTTCCACAGGCCAATTTTGCAGAAGTCCTCTGACTGTCCTTCAAACCATGACTCGGCAACAGAAATCACTTTATCATCAGCAGCAAAGTGTTTTCCACAAAGAAAAGACCTCAGGGCAGGAAAGAGGAAGAAATCTGAGGGTGCAAGGTCAGAGGAATAGCAGGATGCAGCAATATTTCAAACCAACATTTGTGGGCACACCTCACTGCAGCATGTGAGGAATGTTCAGGAACATTATCGTGGAGCAAGCACGCACCTTTTGACAGTTTCCCTCATATTTTTTTCTTTTATAGCAGCATTTAGCTTTGTGAGGAGTTGGGAATAACACTTCACCATCACAGTACAGCTTTTGGCTGTATTCTGAAAACAAAGTAAAGTATTATTACACTACGCTGATCCAAAAAACTGACAGTATCACCTCACCTCACCAGCACGTGGTTGCACCTTTGCCTTTGTTGGGGGGGGGGGGGGGGTGCTAAGTGATTCTGCATGCTTCCATTGCTTTAACATTTGTATAGTTTCGAAATCATAGTGATGGATCCAAGTTTCATCCATGATGACTAGCCATGAAAAAAAAAAAAAACTTCTTGCTTTTCCTGGCACATCGACAAAATTTCATTTTCACATTGTGCCCTTTACTTCTTCTGGTAAAAGGTTGGAAGTCTGGGAACCCATTTAGCAGACATGAACCCTGCAGCTAGATCTTTGATGCTAATAGCGATCTTCCAAGATTAATGCCTCAATTTTGTGACACTCTCCTCTGTTACAGCAGTTGCTGGGTGTCCTGAGATTTCTACATCATGCATATTGTACCACATTTGAATTGTTTATACCAACATGCAACAACATTGTAACCTGTGCAGTCTTCTTCATAAACAGCGACCATGTCTTTGTGGATTGTTTTGGGTGTTTTACCTTGCAGAAAGAGGAACAGAATCACTGATCTGAATTCCACTTTATCCATTTGTGACACTTCACTTGATTCCGAACTGCAAAGGAAAAAAAAAAAAAAATGAATTATCAAATCAAAACCAAAATTTGTGATTGTCATAGAGATTTCAGGGTATTTTGTTTAATAATTCATCTTTATTTCTTTTTATTCATTTTTTTTTAAAATTCATCTTTCAATCACAACTAATTCTGGGTGAATACAAATCTTTTTTGAACCACTCTCGTATAGATACATTAAGCTCTGGTGCCATGCCTTGTTTATAACATAATTATAATAAACTTCACTTCTAGTGAAGTTATTATATGATCCCTTCTCAGTTATCATAAAATTATTCAACTATCAATCAGTATTAGCTAGACCACTGGTATTCTCAACTTCAACTTATAACCAGGTAAAATGTGATGTGGCTAACACAAAACAAGCCAGGAAGGTCATGTTATTAATGGAATCTACTTACACCAATTCAGAGAATTCAAAAATTGTGCCTCTGTTTTTAACTATATACCTTAATATAATTTGGAAATGACACTATGTTGCCATTAGAACGGGAAGGTCTAAAAGTCTATAGGAACAAGACAGACTACATGGAGTGCTTTGGCAACCAAGACGGCTCTCTCAGCATTGGCAATGTACAGCTTAATAGGGTTAACAACTACAAGTACCTTGGGTCATTGCTAGACACAAATGGCAGCTGTGAACAGGATGCCTGAAGTTCAATAAAATCTGGATGGGCCAAGTGGAGGGAAATATCTGATGTTTTGAAAGACAAGAAGATGCCAACTAAACTGAAATCAAAAATTTACAAACAGGTGGTAAGGCCATGTATGTTATATGGCTCAGAGTGCTGGACTGTCAGAAGAAAGGAAGGAGCTTTAATGTCAGCAGAAATGAGAATGCTAAGTTTGGGAGTTTGGGAATAACCCTGAGAGATAGAAGACAGAATGAAAATGTGAGACAGGAGATGAAAACTGCGCCCATCAACTTGAACATTAGGGAGAACAAACTTAGATGGCAGGGACATGTTCAGCGCAGCGAGTTTACCCACATCACAACGTATGTGCTTAGCCTATTATCATTTTGTCAGTGCTGGAGGAAGACTGAAAGTTCTTTCAGTTGACGTGTTTCCATGTTCTTTGACATAACTTAACATCTTTAATATGAAGCCAGCAAGTACACAAAAATCTCTACTAGCTTGTATCCACTTCATCAGGAATTACAAATTCATAATTAATTATAACTAACATATTGCAGGAAACGCATGAATTACTAAAAAAACTCATGCTAGAGAGATGTTTTTTCTCCATTAACTTACTGATTTATTAAAAGAAGGGATTACCGATCCTTAGAGGTCATGAATAAGGTCAATCAAATGATTACTAATACTGGCAATTCAGACTGATTGCACTGCTTATTGTTGAAGTTGTAGATCTTAAGAAGGAAGAAGCATGGCAAGGGGGTGGGAGAGGGGGTAATCAGTGTCCCATATATTAAAAGCATTGTGTGTCAACTAGAGGCATATCCATAAGTTTTTGCTATGTAAAGGAATTACTGTATATGCTAAGAGCTTGTAATAAAAGAAAATTAAACAATTTTACATTTAGAAAATAAATTTAATATAATTTAATAAATAAATGTTTGTTCTTCCAGAATTGAAGTTGTGGAGTTCACTAATGCATTAAATTAATGCTAAAAAGTGGTAAATATGAACTGTGGGTTTGTGTTAAAATTTCAGATTACAATTTTCAGCTACAAAGCAGAATTTAAACTGCATATTCATTTTTAATTTTTTAGATTTTTTTTCCCCCTCTAGGTGTGCCACTAACATATCTTGCTCAAGCGCTGCATATGACACAGATGCCACAGGATTGGCCACCTCTATAACATAGTCTGATCTAAAATTTAAAAAAAATAAAAAAATAAAAAAACTTTGCATGCACCAGTATAAATTAGAACCCTAAAATGCAGGTAATTTCAGACATTTTCCAGGAAAAAAAAGTGTCTTATGGTCGAGCAAATACAGTATATATTTGAAAGCTTTATTATTTCAAATTACATTTTAAGTCAATGTCTGAAGTTCAAGTGAAGACTAATTCTTACTTATTTTTATTTTTTACTTATTTTTTTGATAGATTCATACTATTTTTCATATTTTTCATATTCATATATTTTTTTATTTATTACTTATTTTTTTGATAAATTCATAGTTATGAATTTATCAAAACCTAATTAAAACAAAAATAGTAAAATGATTAAAGTCTTAATTGATATTACATTTCAAGATACCTTGTACTACAATAATTGGAATTAGAAAAATAACATTCACAGATTTTCCTGTATCACATAATGCTTATATTAGCATTAGCAGAGTCATATGATGCAAGAAAGCAAGCTTATCAGCCCAAAAAAAAAAAAAAAAAACCTGTCCCATTTCCCCCATCCATTCACTCCAAATGTTTGTCTAGTTCTGCCTTAAATTTATTTAAGCTGTCAACTTCTACAACAGATGGAAGTTTGTTTCAGCAATCAACCACACACTGGCTAAAGGCAAACTTCTGCACATCTATTCTACAACTGTCTACAATTAGGGCAATAACTAATAATATCTTATACTAGAATGATAAATTAAAAATCCAGACTTACTGGGAAAAAAACACACACACACACACACACACACACACACACACACACACACACACACACACACACACACACACACACACACACACACACACACAGCTGTAACATTGCTGTGTTTAATGGCAGCACTGGAAAAATTTTAAAATCCACGATATTCTGCTGAGAAGTCCTATAATTAAGTATATGGTACAAAATTTGTATATTTATGTAAAAATTTTAATTTATCAATTAGACATCAAATTCTAAAGCATTTATTTAATTTAAAAAGGAACTTACCGCTTCCATTGAACCCTATCAAGCCATAGCGACGACCACAATTCAGCTCCAATTTTGCATCAACCAGTATCTCAACACCATGGAAAGTAATAGAAAAATTCTCTATTTTAATATCTCTAGATCTTGGATGAACACCCAGAACACCAGTGCATGCTCGTGCTTCAGCATTAAGTTGCATATCTTGCTCAAGTTTACGAACAAGTTCTTCCTCTATAAATGAAAATTATAGCTTAGTTCAACATTAAAATGGCAATAGACAAAACATTTGTTAAAATTACCTGGAATCATTATTATATAGAGCATATGCTTATATTAGCATATGCTCTATATGGGCATATTTGGGCATATTAGCATATGCCCAAACACTTCAATATTTTAAAACTGAAATCCATAAATATTTTGAATTACAATGATTTAAAAATTATTAATAACACACTATAAGGGATAAGTCAAAATTATGTATAAACTCTTTGAATATGAATATCTCTGAGAGTCTATTGAGTAAGCACAATTCTTTTGAAACAAAAGGGGTTTCAAATACATTAGATATATAAAAATGGGATGCATCACAGAAGTTATATCAGATGTTCAAAATGTCCACCACCACACCCATATGAATGGCACTGTTTCTCAAAAGCCTAACATACAATGGTGCAGATATTGGCTGTAATTTTTCTGTTTCCTGTAGTATTTATCCATATAACCTGAAACATTTATTAGTACATACTATCTTTCAGGCCTCTCCATGGAAAGAAAGCCTTGGGAACTGAGGACTGGAGAATATTCAAAAGTACTACCTCCCCAACACACACACACAGAGAGAGAGAGAGAGAGAGAGAGAGAGAGAGAGAGAGAGAGACCTATTCATCGTTGAGGAAATTCACTATCTGGACAAGCACAAGACAATAGAGTGAAAATTGTGGAGGTGCACCATCCTGTTGAAAGTACATCAATATATCTGGAAATATTTCTTATTGCAGGAACTGCATCATTCATTAACCCAGCAATGGTGGTAGATCACCTAACAGGTGATCCTTGAATGTAACGTTCCTACATTAACCTTAATCAACGATTAAAAATTTGAAAATTTTTCTACCATCCTGAATATTAAAACTTTTACTGCAATAGTTTCTGAAGAAATTTATTTTATAGTTTTGTAGAGAAATTGCACGCAAAAACCTATAAGGTAACCCACCAATATCTTTGCAACTATTTGGCTTCTTTACATGAAGAAGTGGCCTAGTTGTTGTTTATAGCAGTGGTTTTCGACCATTTTTAAATAATGGCATCCCTACTCAATTTTCTGCCTGTTAGATCTGATTCTCTCTCTGCATATATATATTATGCATTAGCAAGCTTATACAAAAAAAAAAAAAAAAAAACCTTCCCATTTAGCCCATCCGGTCACTCCAAATGTTTGTCTAGTTCAGCCATAAATAAATTTAAGGCTGAAGTAGACAAAGCTATCAACTTCCACAACAGCAGATGGAAGTCTGTTTTAGCAATCAACTACCCGCTGGCTAAAGGCAAACTTCCGCACATCTATTCTACAACTGACTTTCCTCAATTTGAATCTATGCCCACTTGAGTTGTTAGTCTGAGCAAGCGGAAGTATCCTATCAGCATTGAGCCTGCTCAAACCAATCAAAGGCTCAATCAGATCACCTCGCAGGTGCCTAGTTTCCAGATGCTGCAACTTGCAGAACTTAAGCCTTTCTTCGTAAGTGCACCCCTTTGTTCCTCTCACCAATCTTGTTGCCCTTCTCTGCACTCGCTCTAGCAACTCTACATCCTTCCTAAAATGAGGCCTCCAGACCTGTACGCAGTACTCAAGGTGTAGCCTGATCGTTGCCTTATACAAAGGGATAATCACCTCGTTGTCTCTGCTAGCAAAATTCCTAGATATCATTGACAAAACTCCATGACCTGCTTGGGCAGCCCATCTGCACTGCTCAGAGAACTTAATATCTGACTGCACAATTACTCCCAGGTCTTTTTCATTCTCCACCTCCCTGAGTCCACCACACAGTTGGTATATTTATCTTGAGTTACTGCTACCCATTTGCAGTACTTTGCATTTGTCAATGTTAAACTTCAGTTGCCACTTCCCAACCTAACTGCCTAACTTTTCTAGATCCTGTTGCAGTAGCATACCGTCTTTAGTGTCATTAACAACCCTGCCAACCTTTGCATCATCTGAAAACTTGGACATTAAGCCTGATATACCTTCATTGATAAATACACAAAACAACACTTCATACCAATATAGATATATATATATATATATTTTTTATTTTTATTACGAATAATAAAAATAAAAATAAATAGAGAAGCTGTATGGTATGTGTGTCAGAAACAGAAGTAAGAGTATTGCTGTCCTTTTCATAATTTTGGTGGATGACCTCTGAAGACGACACAAAAATTATGAAAGATACTGCAATGCTATTTCTACCTTGGTCGTTGTTTTTTCAAAATTTGCTTTTTGGTTCTTTTCATTTTATATCGTTACACTTATTTTCTTTTCCTTTCTTCCACCCTTTGTTCAACACATATATCGCTCCCAGGGTACACCGTATTTTCATTAGTAGCATTAGTTAAATTCGATACTTATATGTATACTTACTATATTCTACACATAAAAATAATTTTATATATATATATACACACACACACACACACACACAGTCGAACTTGGTTATAACCAAGTTATCAAATGAACTAATGAGACTCGTGACAGAGAAGAAAAATGCATGGGATGCATATAAATTATCAAGCTACTCAGAAGCCTATAGCATTTATATAAGCTAGTCTGTAATCAGGTCACAAAGGAGGTTAAGCAGGCAAAGGCAGATGAGAAATTTTTGTCAAAGGATGCTAGGAAAAACAGCAAGGATTTCTTTACTTATATAACTCTAAAAGAAAGGGGATGAATCTGATTGGTCCACTTGATATCGATGGTTCGACTGTTGATGATGCTGCTCAGATAGCAAACAAACTGAATGAGTATTTTGTACTACATTCACACAGGAGGCATTATTAAGGTTTGAAAATTGCAGAAGGTTATCAAATTGTAGCAGGGTGCTTAATGATTTTGTAATAACTGAGAGCAAAGTGGAGGAGAAATTGTTGAAGTTAAACATAAGAAAGGCACCTGGGGTGGATGGGATCTATCCAGTTATATTAAAGGAGGCGGCAAAGCAACTAAGCAAACCCTTGGCCGTAATTATGAGAGCATCCTTGGACTCAGGGGAGGTCCCCCACAAACTGGAGATGTGCAAATGTATCCCCAATTCACGAAGGGGGATCGAAGGGTGACACGAGCAATTACAGACCAGTTAGTTTAACTTCTGTTCCGGGTAAAATAATGGAGTCACTGGTTAAAGATGCATTGCAGGATCATCTAGACAAAACTGCAGCAATAATTCAGACACAGCATGGGTTTGTTAAGGGAAAGTCTTGTCTGACAAATTTGATAGGATATTATGATGTAGTTACAAAGGAATGTATTATGATGTGGTTACTGGGGATGTGCAGGATAGTTATCAACTAACAATAAAATATTTTTCTTCTTTTTGAATAGCTCCTTATTCCAATCATTTACATATTGCCGAAACATATCTGAAGTCATCCAAACTTTCTTGTTTGTAGTGTAACCCACAAGAAGTTTCCTTACGTTTTTGAAACACCGAGGTTTTAATGATTTTCTGATAACAAACAGTTTTTTTTTTTTTTTTTTTTTTTATCAGTTCCTGTCAATATTTGCACATGTGAGCACCGTCAAGCGAGCCTTTGATTTTTTCCACCAACACGTTTTTCCCCTTTGAATTTAAATGTATTGTCAGGTGTCAAATTATAAAAAAGTCCTGTTTCGTCGCTGTTGTAGATGTCTTCATCATCGAAATCTTTCCTGATTTCTGCCCAAACGCAGTCAATCCATTCATTTGCCATCATTGGATCTGCAGATTGAGATCCTCCACTAATTTTTGCATAAACGATGTTATGCTGGTTTTTTTAAATCGATCCAGCCAACTGTTGTTACACACAAAATCGTCACATCCAAATTGTTTAGCAAATTTTTCCACTTGAATCTTCAAGATCGGACAGTCTGTTGAAAATCCAGCATTTATTTGTGTATTGAACCATTGAAGCAGTGTTTCATCAACGTTTGTAACCTCGCATTTTCTAATTTTTTTTTATGTTCTTTTCCAGTGCCGATATGTAAACATCTTTATTCTTCCACAATGTTGACAAACTTGAAGAGGACAAATAAAACTTTTTACACACTTCAACATTTTTTGCACCAGGTTCTAACACACCAAGTCCCGTTTCCAAAATTCTTAGAAACCCGAAATAAATTTATGATTTAGTGAATACAAGACAATCTATAAATAGGGTAATGCAACAAGCGGAACACTGATGCACTAGTGTATAGTCCCCGTCCCCGGAAATATCAAGGTCTAATGCAGGTGGTCATAAAGCTAAGTCACCCTTTTCATTTTCGTCTATTCCAAGAATTGGGTTTTTTGACTACTCGAGCAATTAAAAATGTTTGCATAGTTACCAAAATTTGTTCGGTATATCCGAGTAGTACGCTCATTATAACAGTGAGCGATTGCATCGGAATACGCATAAATTAAAATCATTATGGCTCTTTGCTCGTTACAGCCGTGATCTTGTTATTTCCTTGCTCATTATAGTAGTAGTAATGGCATGTGATGCAAGAAAGCAAGTGTATGAGCTTATGCAGCATCAGCCAAAAAAAAAAAAAAAAATCACACCATTCCCTCCAAATGCCTGTCCAGTTCCTCCTTAAATTTATTTAACCTATCAACTTCCACAACGACAGATGGAAGTTTGATCCAGCAATTAACCACCCGCTGGCTAAAGGCAAATTTCCACACATCTATTCTACATCTGTCTTTTCTTAATTTGAATTTATGCTCCCTTAGGTTCGTAATCTGAACAAGTGGAAGGATCCCATCAGAATTCAGCGAGCTCAACCCATTCAAGACCTTATACACCTCGATCACATCACCATGCAGGTGCATAGTCCCCAGCCACTGCAATTTGCAGAACTTAAGCCTCTGTTGGTAAAAGGATCCCTTCATTCCCCTCAACAATCTTGTTGCCCTTCTCTGTACACGCTCAAGCAAATCTACATCCTTCCTAAAATGAGGCCTCCAGACCTGTTACGCAGTACTCAAGGCATGGCCTGACCATTGCCTTATACAGAGGGACAATCACCTTTTCCCTGCTAGCAAAATTCCTATATATCATTGACAAAACCCCATGACCTGCCCTGGCAACCTGTCTGCATTGCTCGGAAAACTTCATATCTGACTGCACAATTACTCCCAGGTCTTTTTCATTTTCTACCATCTTAAGTGTAGTACCATACAGCTGGTACATTTCTCTGGGGTTACTTCTACCCATATGCAGTATTTTGCATTTGTCAAGGTTAAACTTCAGTTGCCATTTCTTAGCCCATCTGTCCAAATTTTTTATATCCTGTTGCAGTAGCACACTACCATTACTGTCATTAACAACCCTACCAACCTTTGTATCATCTGCAAACTTTGACGCTAAGTCTGATATACCTTCATCAATATCACTGATAAATATACAAAACAACAGTGGACCCAACACCGAACCCTGTGGGACTCCACTAATAACATTAGTCCACAAAGAGCAGCACCCACTGATTACCACCCTCTGTCTTCTCGCACTCAACCATCCTTTTATCCATTGTAGCAACTTACACTTAATACCATTCTGCTCCAATTTGTACAATAGTCTTCCATTTGCAACAGTGTCAAAAGCTTTCCTGAAATCCAAATATATGATATCAAAATTATTTTTTGCATTCAGTTCCTTTGTAACTACATCATAATATCCTATCAAATTTGTCAGACAAGACTTTCCCTTAACAAACCCATGTTGTGTCTGAATTATTGCTGCAGTCTTGTCTAGATGATCCTGCAATGCATCTTTAACCAGTGACTCCATTATTTTACCCGGAACAGAAGTTAAACTAACTGGTCTGTAATTACTCATGTCACCCTTCGATCCCCCTTTGTGAATTGGGGATACATCTGCACATCTCCAGTCTGTGGGGACCTCCCCTGAGTCCAAGAATGCTCTCATAAAGTCTCTCAAAGTACATTCTAGGCTTATTAGCCAGATGACTATGTTTTAGAGTAAAATCTCTCTTTAATTTACTAGTTACCATTGCTTCTTTGAACAATATGTCACCATAAATAACACATTTTAGGCTAGGACTATCTTTATCTCCACACCAAGTAAATCCATGTTCCAAATAACAGTAAAATAATGACGATTTTTCTTTCTCACCTTCAACAGCAGACTTGCTCGAAGAGGGAACAGTTATAATTATTCCTTCTTTACTCAAACCTCCACCTTTGTATTTTTTTCATCTTTACCATAATCATCTTGATGTGTCTTCTTCTTTGCCTTCGCTACAATCATCTTTGTGTCTTTTCTTCAAAACAAACTTGTCCATCTTACTATCAAGGGTATTTTACTAACTGAAATTTTTTATGTTGCCGACAGGTTATTACAGTACATAGGCAAATATATCAGCTAATTATTCAATAATCTCTTTAGTCATATTATTGTAATGAAAATTAATACCAGTTGTTTTTTTTAAGATTAGTTTTTCTTCTTTAACCTTTTGCACAGTGCTACTTCTGCCATGTGCTTACCCTACCACTCTAAATTAACTTCTGTGTGCGATGCAGTGCTATGTTTTGTTGCTGCAAAGTAAATTTAAAATGTTTTTATTTCCAGAAAAATAGAATATATACAAATAAAGATTTCTTCCAAGTAGCCAAATATATCTTCGATTTATGTAAGCAATTTATTGTCAAGCTTAATTCAATACATAAGTCCCGGGGCACATGTTGTGTCATGTCAATTCCAACTCAACAAAGGAGCACAAAAAGTTAACCATAATGTAATATTGTATGTAATGAGACTGTTATCTTTTATAATGTGAGCGTTTTGAATTTTTTTTTAGTTTGGAATTGTAACTAGAATGATCAGTTGACATATGTAATTACTATCATTGTGATTTATGGAACACAATAATAAGGATGTATCTTTTTATAATGAAATAAATACATAAATTTTTTTAAAAAAATAAGTTTAAGTAACTTAAACCCAAATTATGTGGCACCCTGGAAAGTTTTTGCAGCACCCTAGGGTGCCATGACACCCCGATTGAAAACCACTGGATTATAGTTTCATGTTGTTTGTTTTTCTTCTCCCACTAGTTCAATAAACATCTACAGTTTACTCTAGTTGTTTTTGAAAGATACATTTCAATTTTCATATTGTAAAAACAAGAAAAAAAATACCCTAATATTCTCTCAAAATGGACACTACTCTGTGGGAAGCAGCATATGTAATTTCAAATTTAGCAACAATTTGAAATAAACCTGAAAATAGAAGCAACTAATAATATCAAATAAATATAGTGTCCCAAAAAGACCTAGACAACTTCATAAATTCATTATAAAAAGAAAAACAAGCTTATTAAAAAAACAACTACTTATAGCCCTCAATAGGGCTATAAGTACTGTGTACAGATCTGGAGGCCTCATTTCGGGAGGGATGTGGAGTTGCTGGAGTGAGTACAAAGAAGGACAACAGGATTGGTGAGGGGACAATGGGGTGCTCTTACCAAGAAAGGCTTAAGTTCTGCAAACTGCAGTGCCTGGAGAGTAGGCACCTGCAATGTGATGTGATTGAGGTGTGTAGGACCTTGAATGGGTTGAGCAAGCTGAATGCTGATGGGATTCTTCGTCTTGCCCAGACTAAGAACCTGAGCGGGCACAGTTTCAAATTGAGGAAGGATAGTTGTAGAGTGGATGTGCAGAAATTTTCCTTTGGCCAGCGGGTAGTTGATTGGTGGAACAGGCTTCCATCTTTTGTTGTGGAAGTTAATAGCCTAAATAAATTTAAGGCCTAGCTAGACAGGCATTTGGAAAGAATGGAGGGATGAAATGGGAGGGGATTTTTTTTTTTTTTTGGCTGATGCTGCACAAGCTTGCTTTCTTGCATCGTATGCCTCTACTAATGCTAAATGCTAATAGAAACAACTCAAAAAATTGTTTTTTTCACCATATTAATAAATTTCCACATGACAATCCTTTTAGCACAAAATTTCTAGTCGATCTCCATCCAAGTAGGTGCCAGCACACCGGGATCAACAGGCACTACAGTGGCTTAAATTCTTGTTTGTGGTTCCACAACGTTATGTACCTTTGTTCTGTACACTGTATTTTTCACACAGCTCCCCAGAAAAAAAGTCTAGTGGGGAAATATCTGGTGAAGGTGCTGGCCATGGTATGGGACCATCCAGCCAGTCCAATGGCCTGGAAAAATGCCTATCAAGCAAACTGTGTGCTCTCAAAGCCCAATGTGGAAGTATGGCATCTTGCTGGAAAGAGACATTAGGTCAATGCTCTTCCAGATGTGGGAAGGCGTAAATCTCAAGCCTATTCAGTGTTCACATGCACTTTCAGGTTCAGGTTTTCCAAGGCCCAAATTTGAACATTTGCCTATTCACCATTCCCAAAATGTGGAATATGAACTCATCGGAAAACAAAATCTGCTTAAGAAAATTGTCTGTATCCATACAGTAAAGTACATGCAATGCAAATTCAAAGCAATTCAGTTTATTTTTGGGTTTCAAGGCCTGCATGAACTGCACTTTTTTTTTTTTTCTTTTATGTAAACCCCAAACACGAGCGGTATTAGAACCTATAGTACTTAGTACCGTGCTTGGGTTGGAGGTTAAGAAGACGAAAGAAGATATTTGTTGACACTGGACTTGAACTTCTGTAGACTGTAATTTTCAGGAAATATGTATGAAGGAAGGTTGTTCCAGAAAACAGCAGTTGAATGAATAAACGAGGAAGATGAAAAGTTGGTTCTGTGAGTTTGAAGTTGGACAGTAAACGGATGTTGGCTGCTGGCAGCACGTGTTCGGACTGTTTTGAAAGAGAGAGCGGGAATTAGAGAAGCCAATTCAGAAGAACAGTTCCATGGAAGTATCTGTAGAAGAGGCATGCAGCAGAAACAGTATGTCTATGAGAAAGCGAGTGGAGAGACTCTGTTAGAGATTAATCATTAATTAACCTAACTGCCCTCTTCTGAATGGAATCAAGAAGCCTGAGAGAGGTTTCGGGGGCACCACCCCAGATGTGGGAACAATATTAAATGGCAGGGCAGATTTGCGATTTATACAGAGTGAGCAGCTGTTTGGAAGAAAAGTAACGCCGAGAGCAAAAGAGAAAACCAAGTTTTTCAGATGCAGAGGAAGCAATATTAGTAATGTGCTTGTGCCAAGAGAGAGATTAGAAGTCAGGGTAATCCCCAAAAGAGATATATCATTTTGCCAGAAATCGGAGTGTCACTAAAGATAAGCATAGGAGCAGAAGAATCCTTTTTGCGAGATATAAGACAAGACTGAGTTTTAGAAGGTTTGAAATCAACTAAGTTGTCTTTGCCCCACTGGAGAATTACCTGAAGATCGGCATTTAAGGAATTGGTAGCAGATTTTCGAGATGTTGAAGCTGACTGAGCAGGACAAGGTTTATCAAAATGGAAAGTGGATTGCAATGTGCTATCATCAGCAAAACTATGGATAGGATTTCCAGTCAATGGAAGGTCATTAATATACATGAGGAAGAGAGTGGGGAGAAAAACTGAACCTTGGGGACACCGGCATTAGTGGAGAAGTTAGAAGACAGAGAGCCATCTACCATAACCCTCAGTGAGCGATCAGAGAGAAAACTGGATAACCAATTACTAAAAACAGTTGGCAAACCATAAGATGGAAGCTTGTTTAGAAGACCTTTATGCCAAACACGATCGAAAGCCTTTGAGATGTCAAGAGCAAATTCTTGTGTTTCACCGAACCTTTCCATTGAATTAGTCCATAAATGGGTAACATAAGCCAGAATATCACCAGTGGATCGACACTGACAGAATCCATACTGGCGATCGTTGATCAGATGGAAGGTTTCTAGGTAGTTTAAGAGTTGGCGGTTAATTGATTTCTCCATATCTTTAGAAAGAGTAGAAGTAATTGCAATGGGACGATAATTGGATGGCAGGGATCTGTCACCCTTTTTAGGAACTGGCTAGATATGAGCAAATTTCCAAGCAGAAGGAAAAACACCTTTGGATTAAGAAAGTGAAAAAAGGCGGCAAAGAATAGGAGTAAGTTCAGGAGCACAGGTTTTGAGAACAAGTGGAGAAATACCATCGGGACCTGGAGCTTTCTTAGCATCAAGATTCTTCAAAATCCTTCTGACATCCTTTTGACGGAAGACCACAGGAGGCATTGAATGGAGCGTGTTGGGAATGGTGGGAGGTGTTTTACCAAGATCATTAATACATGAGTTGGAAGAAAAATGGGATGCTAGCAGGTCAGCTTTATCCTTGGCTGAAGTGACAACAGAACCATCTTGTTTGGACAGAGGTGGGAACAGAGATTGGCAAAAGTTGCGGCCAATAGCTTTGGCAAGAGACCAGAATGCTCGGCTACCATTAGGGCAAGAAGCAAGTTTTCTACTCTTAGCCTGTTAAAACTCTAGTTTGGACTGATTAATAACGGCTTTACAATTGTTGCGAGCTTTGGTGTAGACAGCAAATGAAACTGAAGAATTAGAAACAAGCCAATTATATGCAACATTCTTCTCTTGAACAGCCTTAGCACATTTATTAGAAAACCAAGCTTTAGATAAAGGACGAGATTTTAAAGTGGAGTGTGGGATAAAGGATTCCATTCCTGCAACAATAATTTCACTGACATGATCTGAGCAAACGTTGATTTTTTCTTCTTTCAATATGAAACTTCTTTTAGGCATTCGTTTCCAAAAAAGTCCTGCTTCAACTATGTTAAAAACTTGTTGAGAAGTATAACACATAATACTCCTCTTCAATAATTTTAACAAGTTCATTTTTGAAAGTTTTGGCTCCTTGATCTGCACTGGCGTCTTCTCCCTGGATTTTAAATCTATTCAACCAGCCCTTACTAGTTTTAAATGGTTCTACATTTTTTTTTTTTTTTTTTAAGTGAGTTTTCTTCAGATCATCATATAGGCTAATCTCTCTCTCTCTCTCTTTTTATACATAATATTTAACTTAACTGAATTGTGCATTGGATATTATCTTCAATAAAATTAGTTAATGTCTCTCCATTTCAATCCTAATAGCCGGCCTAGCCCTAGTTGCATGCAGTGGAACAGCTGTCTTTCCCGCAGCTAAAATTAATTCTTTATTTTTTATATATATATTTTTTTCTTCCAGTTAAACTTGTCATTCCTAAATGATGGCACACATCTGCTTGTCGTTGACCGGAATTGATGCGCTTCAAAACGTCTAATTTAATTTTCAAATTCAGTCTTTTTCTTACATTTATAGTCTTTATACTGCATCCAAACGTTGTCGCTTTTTAATTCTCATCCGCCATTATTAACTCTTTGAAAATGTAACTTTTTTTTTTTTTTTTTTTTGATTTGGTAGTTGTTGGCGCATCGGCTTCTGTGGCCATATTGCACCTCCCAAGGTTTTTGCAGTACTTTGATCCAAGCCCGAGGCGGGAATCGAACCCGCGACCTTTGGGTTGCCGGGCAGGTACTTTACCCACTCGGCTAGCCCGGTCGGCGAAAATGTAACTGCATTGGTTGCATTAATTATGATACAATGTTCGAGTAAACTGTCCGTTACGCACGATGTCTAAAGCTGTACTGAGTGATGAATAGACTTCGGATAAATGCATATAACGCAAATATTACAAGCAATATACTTGATCATTTTTTAAAATATTGATCTCGGAACTACATAACAAGTCACTGTACTGCAATTAAATTAGCGTGCGAGAAAATTTCACTGATTGTGAAAAAATTTCTCAAGTCGGCTTGGGAAACATTTTAATGCTGTTTTGCTATTCATTTTCAAGCTATCAACTCCATCAAATGAAACGATTTTGCTAAATAAGCCAAAAATGCAATCTGTAAAAGAGCGTTATAGTGATTTGCAACAGCGTTATAGTCAGATATGGGTTATAATATAAGAACAGCGTTATAGTGAATAAGCGTAAAGAGAACAGCGTTATAATGAGGTCCTGCTGAAACATTTTTTCGGAACATTTAATATGTGGTACTTCAGTCAAAATGGAAAACAATTCGAAAATGCAAATATCAAATGGACATTTACCAATATGAACTGTTAAATACCAGGATTTACTGCATCAGTGGTAAAAGTCTGAAATAAAGTGAAATTTGTTCATATTTTGGATTTAATATAATAACATCAGTCAGATAATAGAAAATATCCAGATTTTTTAGCAGTTTCTTTGGCGAAAATCTGAATTTCACACTTGAACACACACGTTTCTTTTACAGAAAGGTGTGTGTGTGTGTGAGAGAGAGAGAGAGAGAGAGAGAGAGAAAGAAGATAATCTGAGAATCTAAAGCTTGGATTTTATTTTAATTATTTAATAATTCTTGTTTGTATATAAGCTTATACAATGTCTAATAATTTACATAACCTATATTACAAAAGATTTAACAGCAATAATAACTACCTGCTGCAGATGATTTATTACAGTCAGATGATACTTCCTCATCTTCTGGGGGGGTTGAAGTTCCATTAATAACAATACTGTTATCAGTTTCATCTTCTGTTTTCTGCTGAGGCTTTTTCTGACCCCTTAACTTAGCAGCTTCCTTTTTCTTAGCATCACGGCGTTTTTTTGCATCAGAAGGCATTGCAAGCTGAATTTACTTTAAAAATAAATTATTTTAATATATATGTAATAATCATCACCACAAAATATTTGAGAGAATTATAAATATTATTATCACTGTTGAACAAAAGCCGAGAATTAGGGTTGAATTTGAAAGTGTCTGCAATTCTGCCCAGACACGATAGGAGGGAGTATATGATGAGAGCCTTGTCGATCAATTCGGCCCTGGAAAGATTGTGCAAGGCTCACGGGGTAGAATTTTTTTCAGCCTGGACTGTACTTGTTAACAGGAGAGATTGCTTCTACAGGGATGGGATACACTTAAATAGAAAGGGTGCAAGAATATTTGCTGATGCTATCGAGGCAGTGTTAGGTGGGTCGGAAAACTGCTAGCTTGGGGGGAGACAAAGACCAATAGATTGACAGTAGCCACTGGCAGAGGTGAAAGAGATTCTTGCACTGCTTCTATTAGAATGAGTAGAAGCCTGAAAAACAAGATGCATGGTATTTCAGAGACTGCTGGGAGCCATTGCGGTACAAGTAAACACATGGGTTATGTTAGGGTAGCTAAGAATAGAAACAGGTGCAGGTATACTTGCGTGTACACCAATGCTAGGAGTTTAGTAAATAAATTTGATGAATTTGAGGTATTGCTCAAAACATCAAAGGCAGATATTGTTGGGATATCAGAGACGTGGTGTCACACAGATATAAGGGATGCAGAAATGCAATTTGGGGAGTACAACGTCTACAGAAAGGATAGACAGGATAGGAAGGGGGGGAGGGGTTATGCTATTAGTTAAGAAACACATAAAAACCAAGGAAGTGAAGCCAGTCGACATCGCTGGACAGTGCAGTGTTGAGTCAGTTTGGTGTGACATAAGCATTAGGAGATCAAAATTGAGAGTAGGAGGGTGCTATAGGCCTAATGACTCTGATGATTATAATAAGGAACTGTACAGGGAAATAGAGTGGGCCAGTAAATCAGAGAGTCTTATAATGGGGGATTTTAATTTCCCAGATATTGACTGGAATTTGGGGGCTGGTTACTCACACACTAGCAGGGCTTTTGTGGATTTATTGGATGATTGTTTTCTACATCAGCATGTTCGGGAGGCAACTAGAGGGAGTAATACTCTTGATTTGATTATCAGCAGTGATTCTTCATGCATTAAGAATCTGCAGATAAATGAACCACTAGGTGGCAGTGATCACAGTGTGCTGAAGTGGGATTTACTGGTAAAGGGAAGGGTTATTGCTTCCGTAAAGGCGACTACGATGGACTGAGACAGTATTTAAATTCTATACAGCGGGACCAACTGATGATGTTACCAACAGCAAATTCAAAATGGGAAGCATTCAAAGAACTTATCTTGGAAGCTACTAGGCTTTACATACCAACTAAGAAATATTGTTCAAGGTTTAGGCCAAAATGGATGTCAGATGAACTAATGAGGCATATGGCAGAGAAGAAAAAAAAGGCATGGGATACTTACAAATTAACACATGACACAGAAGCCTATGATAGATACAAGTTGATATGCAACCAAGTTACAAAGGAGGTTAGGCAGGCGAAGGCAGATTACGAGAAATCCTTGGCAAGGGATGCAAAGAAAAACAGCAAAGAGTTCTTTACTTATGTAAACTCTAGAAGGAAGGGGATGAATCAGATTGGTCCACCTGATATTGATGGGTCAACTGGTGATGATCCTGCTCAGGTAGCTAACAAACTAAATGAATATTTTGCATCGACATTCACACATGAGGAGTTATTCAGCAAGGGGAATGCCAGAGGTGTATTCAACTCTAGCAGTAAGCTACAGAATCTTGAAATAACTGGGAGTAAAGTGGAGGAGAAACTGTTGAAGATAAACACAAGAAAGGCATCCGGGGTGGATGGGATCTATCCAGTTATATTAAAGGAGGCAGCAAAGGAAGTAAGCAAAACCTTAGCCATAATTATGAGAGCTTCCTTGGACTCAAGGGGAGGTACCCATAGACTGGAAATGTGCAAATGTGACCCCAATTCACAAAGGAGGATCAAAGGCTGACACAAGTAATTATAGACCTGTGAGCTTAACTTCTGTTCCAGGAAAATTAATGGAGGCACTGTTAAAGAAGCACTGCAGGATCATTTAGACAAGACTTCAGTTATAGCTCAGACACAGCATGGTTTTGTTAAGGGGAAGTCTTGCCTGACCAACTTGATTGGATACTATGATGCAGTCACAAAAGAACTGGATGCAGGGAATAACTTTGATATTATATACTTGGATCTTAGAAAGGCTTTTGATACTGTTGCACATGGAAGACTGCTACACAAATTGGAGCAGTGTGACATTGGAGGCAAATTGCTGCTATGGATAAAGGGGTGGTTGAGGGGGAGAAGACAGAGAGTGGTAATCAATGGACACTGCTCATCGTGGACTAATGTTATTAGTGGAGTCCCTCAGGGCTCAGTGTTGGGTCCATCATTGTTTTCTGTATTTATAAATGATATTGATGATGGTATATCAAGCTTAATGTCCACGTTTGCAGATGATACAAAGGTTGGCAGGGTTGTCAAGGACACTACTGACACTATGCTGCTGCAACAGGATCTGGAAAGGTTGAGCAGATGGGCTGAGAGGTGGCAAATGAAGTTTAACATTGACAAATGTAAAGTACTACACATGGGAAAAAGCAACCCCAGAGCAACGTATCAACTCTGTGGTACTACACTGACAGTGGTAGAGAATGAAAGGGACTTGGGGGTGATTGTGCAGGCAGATATGAAGTTCTCTGAGCAGTGCAGACGGGCTGCAAGAGTAGCTCATGGAGTATTGTCAATGATATACAGGAATTTTTCCAGCAGGGATAAGGAGGTGATTATTCCATTGTATAAGGCAATGGTCAGGCCACACCTAGAGTACTGTATACAGGTCTGGAGGCCTCATTTCAAGAAGGATGTAGAGCTGCTGGAACGAGTACAGAGAAGGGCAACAAGATTAGTGAATGGAACAAAGGGGTGCTCTTACGAAGAAAGGCTTAAGTTTTGCAAATTACAGTGTCTGGAGACTAGGCACCAGCGAGGTGATCTGATAGAGGTGTATAAAGCCTTGAATGGTTTAAGCATGCTCAATGCGGATGGGATTCTTCCTCTAGCTCAGAAAAATCACCTGAGAGGGCATAAATTCAAATTGAGGAAAGACAGATGTAGGATAGACGTGCGGAAATTTGCCTTTAGCCAGCGGGTGGTTGGTTGGTGGAACAGACTGCCATCCCTTGTGGTGGAGGTTGATAGCCTAAATAAGTTTAAGGCTCAGCTGGACAGGTATTTTGAACGAACAGAGGGGTGAAGTGGAAGTGGGTTTTTTTTTTTTTTTGGCTGATGCTGCATAAGCTTGCTTTCTTGCATCAAATGCCTCTACTAATGCTAATGCTAATTAAAATTCATGATAATTTAACAACTAAAATTTAAGATATTTGAGAATATGTTTAATATTTTATCAAGTGTGACTGCTAATGAATATAAATAAAAATGTAACAGTCCAAAATTATCCAAGTATTTCACTACTGAGGCATTAAGTTCAAAGAAATCTGCACAAACTTCTGTTTTGTGTCAATGTACAATCAAAAATTCACAACACAGGCCTTTGTAAGTCATGAAATATATCTGGAGTTGGCCACAAAACCATGTCCAAGCCGTTCTATAAATGATCAAAAGTAAATCAAATGCACTATACTGCAACAGAACATAATTTAAAGAACTTGAATTAAAAATCTACACGAGTAAAACCTAATATTTCAGAACTTGGTTCCCTCATCAGCATCAACAACATTAAACTAAAAAATTTTAACAGATCAGAAAACAGCAGATAAAGGAACCACTAGGTGGCCACAATTACAGTGTACTGATATGGGATTTACTTAAAGATGTAACTACCATTAGGAGTAAAGGGAAGGGTTTTGCTTTTGTAAAGGTGACTACAGTGGTCTCAGGCAGTTTTTAAATTCTATATAGTGGGACCAACTGATGATGTTAAAAGAGCAAATTATAAATGGAAAGCATTCAAGGAATTAATCTTGGAAGCTACTAGCCTTCTCATACCAACTAAGAAATATGGTTCAAGGTAAAGGCCTAAATGGATGTCAGATGAACTAACGAGACTCAAGGCAGAGAAGGAAAATGTGTGGTATGCATATGAATTATCATGTGACACAGAAGCTTATGGTAGATATAAGCTAGTCTGAAATCAAGTCACAAAGGAGGTCAGGCAAGCAAAGGGAGATTATGAGAAATCTTTGGAAAATGATGCAAAGAAAAACGGCAAAGACTTTTTTACTTGTGTAAACTCAAGAAGAATAAATCAGATTGGCCCACTCGATTTCAATGGTTTGACTGTTGATGATCCTGCTCAGGTAGCTACATTCACAAATGAGTAATTCTGTGGGAAAGTGGAGACCAAAAGTTTATCACACACTAATAGGGAGCTAAATTATTTTGTAATAACTGAGAGGAAAGGGAAGGAGAAATTGTTGAAGTTAAATATATGAAAGGCAACTGGAGTGGATGGGATCTATCCAGTTATATTAAGGAAGGAAAGGAAGTAAGCAAACCTTTAGCCATAATTATGAGTGCATTCTTGGATTCAGGGAAGATACCCACAGACAGGAGATGTACAAATGTATTCCCAAAGGGTGAAAGGGTGACAAGTAATGACAGACCTGTTAGTTTAACTTCTTTCCTGGGAAAAATAATGGAGTCATTAGTTAAAGAAGCAATGCAGGATCATCTAGACAAGACTGAAGTTATAGATCAGATGCGGCATGGGTTTGTTAAAGGGAAATTTTGCCTGACCAATTTGATTGGATACTACTATGTGGTCACAAAGGAATTGGATGCAAAAAATAATTTTGATATCATATACTTGGATTTCAGGAAAGCCTTTGATACTGTTGTACATAAAAGACTGCAGTACAAATTGGAGCAGTATGACATTAACGGCAAGTTAGTGCTAGGGATAATGGGATGGTTTCAGTGGAAGAAGACAGAGCAGTTATCAATGGGCACTGCTCTCCGTGGACAAATGCTATTAGTGAAGTTCCCCAAGTTCAGTGCTGGGCTCACTGTTATTTTCTATATTTATCAATGGCATTAGTATTAGTAGAGGCATATGATGCAAGAAAGCGAGCTTATGCAGTATTAGACTAAAAAAAAAAAAAAAAAAAACGCTCCCATTTCACCCCTCCATTCGTTCCAAGTACATGTCCAGCTCAGCCTTAAATTTATTTAGGCTATCAACTTCCACAACAAAGGATGTAAGTCTGTTCCACCAACCAACCACCCGCTGGCTAAGGGCAAACTTCCGCACATCTATCCTACATCTGTTTTTTCTCAATTTGATTTATGCCCTCTAAAATAATTAATCTGGGCAAGAGGATGAATTCTATAAGCATTGAGCATGCTCAAACCATTCAAGGCTTTATACACCTCAATCAGATCACCTCACAGGTACCTAGTCTCCAGACACTGTAATTTTCAAAATTTAAGCCTTTCTTCGTAAGAGCAACCCTTTGTTCCATTCACTAATCTTGTTGCCCTTCTCTGTACTCGTTCCAGCAGCTCTACATCCTTCTTGAAATGAGGCCTCCAGACCTGTATACAGTACTCAAGGTGTGACCTGACCATTGCCTTATATAAGGGGATAATCACCTCCTTATCCCTGCTAGAAAAATTCCTGTATATAATTGACAAGACACTATGAGCTACTCTTGCAGACCGTCTGCACTGCTCAGAAAACTTCACATCTGCCTGCACAATTACCACCCAGGTCCGTTTCGGTCTCTACCACTGTCAGTGTAGTACCAATGAGTTGATACGTCACTCAGAGGTTGCTGCTTCCCATATGTAGCACTTTACATTTGTCAATGTTAAACTTCATTTGCCACCTCTCAGCTCATCTACTCAACTTTTCTAGACACTATTGTAGCAGCGTACTGTCATTAGTGTCCTTAACAACCCTGCCAACCTTCGTATCGTCTGCAAGCTTGGATTAAGCTTGATATACCATCATCAATATCATTTATAAATACAGAAAACAACAATGGACCCAATACTGAACCCTGAGGGACTCCACTAATAACATTAGTCCACGATGAGCAGTGTCCATTGATTACCACTCTCTGTCTTCTCCCACTTAACCATACCTTTATCCATAGCAGCAATTTGCCTCCAATGCCACACTGCTCCAATCTGTGGAGCAGTCTTCCATGTGCAACAGTATCAAAAGCCTTTCTAAAATCCAAATATATGATACCAAAGTTATTCCCTGCATCCAGTTCCTTTGTGACCACATCATAGTATCCAATCAAATTGGTCAGGCAAGACTTTCCCTTAACAAAACCATGCTGTGTCCGAGCTATAACTGAAGTCTTGTCTAGATGATCCTGCAGTGCTTCTTTAACCAGTGCCTCCATTAATTTTCCTGGAACAGAAGTTAAACTAACAGGTCTATAATTACTTGTGTTGCCCTTTGATAATCGTTTGTGAATTGGGGTCACATTTTCACATCTCCATCCCATGGGTACCTCCCCAGAGTCCAAAGAAGCTCTCATAATTATGGCTAAGGGTTTGCTTACTTCCTTTGCTGTCTCCTTTAATATAATTGGATAGATCCCTTCCACCCCGTTTGCCTTTTTTATGTTTATCTTCAACAATTTCTCCTCCACTTTCCTCTCAGTTATTACAAAATCACCCAGCTCACTGTCAGAGTTTAACTCACCTCTGGCATTCCCCTCCCTGAATAACTCCTCATGGGCGAATGTAGATGCAAAATACTCATTTAGTTTGTTAGCCACCTGAGCAGGATCATCAACAGTTGAACCATCAATATCCAGTGTGGACCAATCTGATTCATCCCTTTCCTTCTAGAGTTTACACAGGTAAAGAACTCTTTGTTGTTTTTCTTTGCATCCTTTGCCAAGGATTTCTCATAATCTGCCTTTGCCTGCCTAATCTCCTTTGTGACTGGGTTACAGACTAGCTTATACCTATCATAGGCTTCCGTGTCACCCATTAATTTATATTTATCCCATGCATTTTTCTTCTCTGCCACATGTTTCATTAGTTCATCTGACATCCATTTAGGCCTAAACCTTGAACAACATTTCTTAGTTGGTATGTAAAGCCTAGTAGCTTCCAAGATAAATTCTTTAAATGCTTCCCATTTTGAATTTGCTGTTGGTAACATTATCAGCTGGTCCCACCGTATAGAATTTAAATACGAAATTTAATTTCGTATTTAAATACTTTACGAAAGGAAAAACCCTTCCCTTTACCCCCTGATGGTAGTTACCTTTTTGAGTAAATCCCACTTCAGCACACTGATCACTGCCACCTAGTAGTTCCTTTATCTGCAGATTCTTAATGCATGAAGGATCACTACTAATAATCAGATCAAGAGTATTACTCCTTCTAGTTGCCTCCCGAACATGCTGATGTAGAAAACAATCATCCAATAAATTCACAAAAGCCTTGCTAGTGTGTGAGTGACCAACCCACAAATTCCAGTCAATATGTGAAAAATTAAAATCCCCCATTATAAGACTCTGATTTACTGGCCCACTCTATTTCCCTGTACAGTTTCTTCTTATACTCATCAGAGTCATTAGGCCTATAGCACACTCCTGCTCTCAATTTTGATCTCCCAATGCTTATGTCACACCAAACTGACTTGACACTGCACTGTCCAGCGATGTTGACTGGCTTCACCTCCTTGGTTTTATGTGTTTCTTAACTAATAGCATAACCCCTCCTCCATTCCTATCCTGTCTATCCTTTGTGACTTGGTTACAGACCAGCTTTTATCTATCATAGGCTTCCATGTCACCCATTAATTTATATGAATTCCATGCATTTTTCTTCTCTGCCATGTCTCATTAGTTCATCTGACATCCATTTAGGCCTAAACTTTGAACAATATTTCTTAGTTGGTATGTAAAGTCTAGTAGCTTCCAAGATTCCAAATTCCAGTTCTGCATTCCTTATATCTGTGTGACACCACATCTCTGATATCCCAACAATATCTGCCTTTGATGTTCTGAGCAATACCTCAAATTCATCAAATTTATTTACCAAACTCCTAGCATTGGTGTACATGCAAGTATGCATGCACCTGTTCCTATTCTTAGCTACCCTAACACAACCTATGTGTTTACTTGTACCGCAATGACTTCCAGCAGGCTCTGAAATATCCTTCATCTTGTTTTCCAGGCTGTGCTCATTTCAATAGAAGCAGTGCAAGAATCACCTTAACCTCTGCCAGTGGCTACTGTTAATCTATTAGTCCTTGTATCCCCCCAAGCTAGCAGTTTTCCAACCCACCTAACACTGCCATATTGATAAAGGTATATCACGCTTAATGTCCGAGTTTGCAGATAATACATACAAAGTGCATGTATACTTGCATGTACACCAATGCTAGGAGTTTGGTAAATAAATTTGATGAATTTGAGGTATTGCTCTGAACATCAAAGGTAGATATTGTTGGGATATTAGAGACGTGGTGTCACACAGATATAAGGAATACAGAACTGGAATTTGGGGAGTACAATGTGTACAGGAAGAATAGACAAGAAAGGAAGGGTTATACTATTAGTTAAGAAACACAAAATCCGAGGAAGTGAACCCAGTCAACATTGCTGGACAGTGCAGTGTCGAGTCAGTTTGGTGTGACATAAGCATTGGGAGATCAAAATTGAGAGTAGGAGTGTGTTATAGGCCTAATGACTCTGATGAGTATAATAAGGAACTGTACAGGGAAATAGAGTGGGCCAGTAAATCAGAGAGTCTTATAATGGGGGATTTTAATTTCCCAGATATTGACTGGAATTTGTGGGTTGGTCACTCACACACTAGCAAGGCTTTTGTGGATTTATTGGATGACTGTTTTCTACATCAGCATGTTCGAGAAGCAACTAAAGGGAGTAATACTCTTGAACTGATTATCAGTAGTGATTCTTCATGCATTAAGAATCTGCAGATAAAGGAACCACTAGGTTGCAGTGATCGCAGTGTGCTGAAGTGGGATTTACTCAAAGACGTAACTACCATCAGAGGTAAATGGAAGGGTTTTTACTTTCGTAAAGGTGACTACGGTGGTCTGAGACTATTCAAATTCTATACGGTGGGACCAACTGATGATGTTATCAACAGCAAATTCAAAATGGGAAGCATTCGAAAATTATCTTGGAAGCTACTAGGCTTTACATACCAACTAAGAAATATTGTTCAAGGTTTAGGCCTAAATGGATGTCACATGAACTGAGACATGTGACAGAGAAGAAAAATGCATGGGATACATATAAATGATTGGGTGACATGGAAGCCTATAATAGATATAAGCTGGTCTGTAACCAAGTCACAAAGGAGATTAGGCAGGCTAAGGCAGATTATGAGAAATCCTTGGCAAAGGATGCAAAGAAAAACAACAAAGAGTTCTTTACCTATGTAAACTCTAGAAGGAAAGGGATGAATCAGATTGGTCCACTGGATATTGATGGTTCACCTGTTGATGATCCTGCTCAGGTAGCTAACAAACTAAATGAGTATTTTGCATCTACATTCACCCATGAGAAGTTATTCAGGGAGGGGAATGCCAGAGGTGAGTTAAACTCTGACAGTGAGCTGAATGATTTTGTAATAACTGAGAGGAAAGTGGAGGAGAAATTGTTGGAGATAAACATAAGAAAGGTACCCGGGGTGGACGGGATCTATCCGGTTATATTAAAGGAGGCAGCAAAGGAAGTAAGCAAACCTTAGCCATAATTATGAGAGCTTCTTTGGACTCTGGGGAGGTACCCATGGACTGGAGATGTGCAAATGTGACCCCAATTCACAAACGAGGATCAAAGGGCAACACAAGTAATTATAGACCTGTTAGTTTAACTTCTGTTCCAGGAAAATCAATGGAGGCACTGGTTAAAGAAGCACTGCAGGATCAACTAGACAAGACTTCAGTTATAGCTCAGACACAACATGGTTTTTTTAAGGGAAAGTCTTGCCTGACCAATTTGATTGGATACTATGATGTGGTCACAAAGGAACTGGATGCAGGGAATAACTTTGATATCATATATTTGGATCTTAGAAAGGCTTTTGATACTGTTGCACGTGGAAAACTGCTGCACAAATTGGAGCAGTGTGGCATTGGAGGAAAATTGCTGCTGTGGATAAAGGGATGATTGAGGTGGAGAAGACAGAGAGTGGTAATCAATGGACACTGCTCATCGTGGACTAATGTTATTAGTGGAGTCCCTCAGGGTTCAGTGTTGGGTCCATTATTGTTTTCTGTATTTATAAATGATATTGATGATGGTATATCAAGCTTAATGTCCAAGTTTGCAGATGATACGAAGGTTGGCAGGGTTGTTATGGACACTAATGACAGTACGCTGCTGCAACAGGATCTAGAAAAGTTGAGCAGATGGGCTGAGAGGTGGCAAATGAAGTTTAACATTGACAAATGCAAAGTACTGCATATGGGAAGCAGCATCCCCAAGTGACGTATAACTCTGTGGCACTACACTGACAGTGGTAGAGAATGAAAAGGACCTGGGGGTAATTGTGCAGGCAGATATGAAGTTTTCTGAGCAGTGCAGACGGGCTGCAAGACTAGCTCATTGTGTCTTGTCAATGATATACAGGAATTTTTTTAGCAGGGATAAGGAGGTGATTATCCCCTTATATAAGGTAATGATCAGGCCACACCTTGTGTACTGTATACAGGTCTGGAGGCCTCATTTTAAGAAGGACGTAGAGCTGTTGGAACGAGTACTGAGAAGGGCAACAAAATTAGTGAATGGAACAAAGGGTTGCTCTTACGAAGAAAGGCTTAAATTTTGCAAATTACAGTGTCTGGAGACTAGGCAACTGCGAGATGATCTGATTGAGGTGTATAACACCTTGAATGGTTTGAGCATGCTCAATGCAGATGGAATTGTTCCTCTTGCTCAGAATAATCATTTGAGAGGGCATAAATTCAAATTGAGGAAAGACAGATGTAGGTTAGATGTGCAGAAGTTTGCCTTTAACCAGCGGGTGGTTGGTTGGTGGAACAGACTTCCATCCTTTGTTGTGGAAGTTGATAGCCTAAATAAATTTAAGGCTGAGCTGGACAGGTACTTGGAACGAAGGGAGTGGTGAAATGGGAGCATGTTTTTTTTTTGTTTTTTTTTTTTGGCTGATGCTGCATAAGCTTGCTTTCTTGCATCATCTGCCTCTACTAATGCTAATGCTAAATTTGGCAGGGTTTTTAATGACAGCAATGATGTATGCTGCTGCAACAGGATATAGGAAAATTGGGCAGATGGGCTGAAGGGTAGCAACTGAAGTTTAACATTGACAAATGCAAAGTAATGCATGTGGGTAGTAGTAACCCCAGAGTAATATACCAACTGTGCAGTACTACATTCAAGGTAGTGGAGAATGAGAAAGACCTGGGAGTAATTTTGCAGTCAGATATGAAGTTTTCAGAGCCGTGCAGACAGGCTTCTAGATGAACTCATGGGGTCTTGTCAATTATATACAAGAACTTTTCTAGCAGAGACAAGGAGGTGATTATCCCTTTATATAAGGCAATGGTCAGGCCACACCTTGAGCACTGCATAGTGGGTCTGGAGGCCTAATTTTAGGTAGGATGTAAAGCTGCTGGAATGAGTACAGAGAAGGGCAACGAGATTAGTGAATGGAATAAAGGGTTGCGCTTACCAAGAAAGGCTTAAGTTCTGCAAATTGCAGCATCTGGAAAATTCACCTGCGAGGTGATCTGATTAAGGTGTACCAAATCCTTGCAATGCCATAAACATCTCAATCACAGTACCGCAGATGCCTGATTTCAAACACAGTAACTTAGAGAACTTAAGTTTCAATTGATCAGAATTGCTCCTTTGTGTCTATAAGCAATTTTGTCACACATCTCCACACCCTTTACAACCAAGTCCACATCTTTCCTAAAATGAAGCCTCCAAGTCTGTATGATATATCCAAGATGTGGCCTAATCACTGTTTATATAATGGAATAATCAATTCTCTTTCTCTACTGGCAAAGTTCCTACATATAATTGACAGAACCACATGAGCTAGCTGTCCTGTTTACAAAGCTTCATAACAGACTATAGAGTTACTCCCAAATCCTTGTGAACTACCTTGATTTTGGTACTACCCAAGTGATATGTTACTCTAATATTGCTGCTATCCAGTGCAAGGCATTTTCTAGCTATACCTGTTATTTTTCAGTCAATCCAAATGATTTAAGTCTTGTTGAATAGCATATCCTGATTAATGACATTAAGGTAAACTTAGACACTAATCTTAAAATGCCTACATCAACATCATTAATAAATATCAGGAACAAGTAACAAGCCAACACTGCGGTTTGTAAATTTGCAGAAGGCAGTAGCAAAGAATTCTTTGCTACTGCTCTTTACAACTTTTAGCTAGGGACTTTTATAAAGTAGGGAACTGGGGTTACATTTCAACTTGGGTGTTGAAATAGAAATAGTTTGTTAAAAATACGTTCACTGTGTTAATCTTTTTTGTCTAGCGGTCATGAGGAAGCTACATTCCCATTGATAGCAACTGATTTTGTTATCCAAAAGTAGACCTAAAATTACTATTATCATTTTTTGCAAAATAACATAATGAAGGAGACAAAAAAAATCCATTATTCATTAAAAACCGAAGGCACCATTATTATGGTTGTTTTGGGTCATGCTGGAATCTCATTAGGGATGATGGGCAATCCTATTTGCAACTCCGTGTCCAACTGTGAACAACTTCATCAAAACTAAATGAGCAGCCAAGCAGTGTATAAAAGAAAAACTTGAAATTTAAAATACAACAAAAGTTACATGAATATTAAACTCCTAATAATAGGCTGCATGGATCCACTACAACAATAAAGGATGTGGTTATACTTCAATGCATTATATTTTTCTGTCTTGCTGTCATGGGTAAGCTATGCTGCTGACAATGACTTGAAGGTGCTACTTCTAGGTGATGCTCATCCACAACTAATAATTGTAAGGCCGGATTTTTTAAAAATTCCATTACACTGATCAACAAAATAAAACTTTTTTTCCATCAAAAATAAACACTTTCCTAACCCAGTTTTGCAAACTGATTTCATACACACAGTACTGCCATAAATACTGCCACAAAAGTAAGACTCCCATAAAAATAGAAAATGATATCAGAGAGCTGTGGGTTTTGCATCATGTGTAGTACTAATGTATGGTTTTCTTTAACAGGTATCATCAACTAGTAAAGGAAGCCAGTGAAAATGGAATGGGGAGATAAAGAAAACAGGACTACTGTCGTAGGTCTTCACATAAGGCAGGACATGATGCACCTACAATTTTCAAACTTCTGAAACCACTTGGAATAAGCTGAAGTTTTGTCTACAGGGCAATTGATAGATACAATGAACAACAGAAGATTGATGACAGGCCACCCAAGGACTGTGAGGGGGGCCACTGCAGCTATCAAGGCGGTTTATTTTGTTTTTTGTTTTTTTTTTTAGGAGCATTAGCAACTAAGGCCATATTGCTCCGGGAATATGCGGTGGTCATT
Organism: Mastigoproctus giganteus; assembly: GCF_048544385.1. Classification (NCBI taxonomy): domain Eukaryota; kingdom Metazoa; phylum Arthropoda; class Arachnida; order Uropygi; family Thelyphonidae; genus Mastigoproctus; species Mastigoproctus giganteus. Next base: position 225,360,524 of record NC_143576.1, on the reverse strand, counting down.
CCCTGACCTTTCCGCATCCTCCGTATTTGGTGGTGATGAGCTCGAACCCCGGTCTAATCAAGAAGCGTGTGCTACGCACTGCTGCTCTTTCCCACCTGGCTACGGAGGCGCCACTATCAAGACGGTGGGAACAGAATTCCTAGGAATCCCCTATGAAGAAAATCATGTCCAGAGAAATGGGAATATCACCAAGATTGATGTCACGCATAATCAAAAGTGATCTAGGGATGAGTGCCTACTGCAGGAGAGCAGGACAATTTCTAACTCCAGCTCTGATGGAATGGAGGCAAAAAAGATCAGAGGCACTGCAGCATCGGTACGCGAATGGTAAGCATCGACAGATACTCTTCACAGATGAAAAGATTTTTACTATTGAGGAGATTTACAACCGTCAAAATGACAACATGTATGACCATAGCTCTGCAAAGGCATGTCAGGCCATTAAAAAGGGTCATCATCCAGCATCAGTGATGGTTTGGTGGGGAGTCTCCTATGAGGGTGTAACAAAGATGCATTTTTGTGTTCAGGAGGTGAAAACCAGTGCAAGGATGTACCTGAATGATATTCTGGAGCCACATGTGAGACCCCTCAATCAGACTCTCTTCATGGTTAGCAATGGATCTTCCAACAGGACTCAGCACCTGCCCACAAGACAAAGATCACCCAAACATGGCTAACAGAGAATGTGCCTGAGTTCTTCAAGCATGACGAATGGCCTCCTACCAGCCCAGATCTTAATCCACTTGATTACCGTTTGTGGACTATCTTGGAGAGCATTGGAGAGCCTGAAGAGACCACTGGAGCTTACTTCTATTGATGAATGGCTGGAACGTTTGAGGTCTTGTGTAAAAAACAAGGTGGGGCATTTTGAATGAGCGTTGTGTTGCTTCATTTTCTCAGTGTTCAAGAATAAACTCAGAGTTTTGAGTGACTACATGCAGTAACACATGTGACAGCATTTATGGCAGTACTGTGTACATTCTTGTTTTTTTTAGCATGTGCAGTTTCCGTAATACTGATAATATCGATAAAGTTAAGGCAATTTCATTAAAAAAAACACGAGACTTACAATTATATTTATGACTTTTACACCTTAAACCCAACACACTTTATACATACACAGTTAAAATAATACAGTAAAATGAGCTATAATTCTTCATAGCATTATAAAAAATAAAAAGATGTACAATTTAAAAATGTTGTGCAGATGATTTCTTTTGGTACAGTCTGTCTTTAATGTCACAGTACAACATCGAGCAGTGGTGTGCCAACAAATGTTTGTTCCAGAAACCTTAGTTGCAATTTTCCACTTATTTAATGTCATAGCGGAATTGTTCCCCCTGCTCATCACTCACAGTGCCAAGATTTTCAAGAAAGAAATCTAAATGCGAAAGCAAGAAATTAAATTTTGGTGAAATTAGTCATCCAGTTCTTCCATGAATTAATTTAAATTATCAACTTCCATAACGACCAATGGAGGTTTGTCCAGCAATCAACAACTCGCCAGCTAGGAGCAAATTTCCACACATCTATTCTACAACTGGCACCTCCGTAGCCAGGTGGGCTGTAGCAGCAGTCCGTAGCACACACTTCTTGATTAGACCGGGGTTCAAGTCCGTGACCACCAAATACGGAGGATGCGGTAGGTCAGGGAATGACCATCGCATATCCCCAGCGCAGATAAAGGGTGAGGGTTGGCATCCGTCAGGTAGGGCATCCGGCCGTAAAAATTTCATGCCAAAACAGTAAAAACGCTGACCTAAAAAGGCGAGGACAAAAAAAAATTCTACAACTGTCTATCTAAATTTGAATTAAGCCCCTCAGGTGCATAATCTGAGCAAGAGTGACAATCCCATCAGCATTGAGCTTGCTCAAACCATTCAATCAGATCATCTTGCAGGTGCCTAGTCTCCAGAAGCTTCAATTTACTGAACTTAAGCCTTTCTTTGTATGAGCACCCCTTTGTTCCCCTCACCAGTCTTGTTGCCCTTCTCTGTAATTGTTCCAGCAGCTCTACATCTTTCCTAAAATAAGGCATCCAGACCTGTATGCATACTCAAGGTGTGACTAGACCATTGCATTACACAAGGGGTTAATCACCTCCTTATCCCTGTTAACAAAATTCTTGTATATCATTGACAAGACCCCATGAGCTGCTATGGCAGCCTGTCTGCACTGCTCAAAAAACTTCATATCTGACTACCCAATTACCCCCCAAGTCTTTTCCACAACCCTGAGTGTAGGACTACACAGCTGGTACATTACTCGGGAGTTACTGCTACCCATATGCAGTATTTTGCATTTTTCAATATTAAACTTCAGTTGCCACCTCTCAGCTCATATGCCCAACTTTTATAGATCCTGTTACAGTAGCGTACTGACATTATAGTCATTAACAACCCTGTCAACCTTTATATCGTCGGCAAACTTGGACATTCAGCCTGATGTATCTTTATCAATATCACTGATAAATATAGAAAACAACAATGGGCCAACACCAAACCCTGAAGGACTCCGCTAATAACATTATTCCATGAAGAGCAGTGTCCACTGATTACCACTCTGTCTTCTCCCCCTCAACCATCCCTTTATCCATAGCAAAAACTTGCTTTGAATGATATACTGCTCCAATTCGTATAGCAGTCTTCCATGTGCAACAGTATCAAAAGCTTTCCTGAAATCCAAGTATATGATATCAAAGTAATTTTTTGCATCCAGATCCTCTGTGACCACATCTTAGTATCCAATCAAATTGGTTATACAAGACTTCGCCCTTAATAAACCCATGCTGTGCCTGAACTATAACTGCAGTCTTGTCTAGATGATCCTGAAATTCTTCTTTAACGAGTGACTCCATTATTTTCCCCTGAACAGAAGTTAAACTAACAGGTCTCTAATTAATCATGTCACCCTTTGTTCCCTCTTTGTGAATTGGGGATACATTTGCAGATCTCCAGTCTGCAGGGACCTCCTACAAATCCAAGGATGCTCTCATAATTATAACTAGGGATTTGCTTACTTCCTTCAATGCCTCACTTAATATAACTGTTTAGATCCCATCCACCCTCACATGCCTTTCTTATGTTTAATTTCAACAATTTCTCCTCCACTTTGCTCTCAGGTATTACAAAATCATTTATCTCTCTGTTAGTTTGATAAACTCCTGGCCTCCACTTCTCCACAGAATTCCTTTTGTGTGAACGTAGATGCAACTTTCTCATTTAGTTTGTCAGAAACCTAAGCAGGATAATCAACAGTCGAACCATCGATATCAAGTGGGCCAATCTGATTCACCTCCTGCCTTCTTGAGTTTACATAAGTCTATGCTGTTTATGCTTTTAAAGAAGTCTATGCTGTTTTTCTTTGCATCCTTTGCAGTTTGTCAGAAACCTAAGCAGATTAATCAACAGTCAAACCATCAATATCAAGTGGGCCAATCTGATTCACCTCCTTCCTTCTTGAATTTACATAAGTCTATGCTGTTTATGCTTTTAAAGAAGTCTATGCTGTTTTTCTTTGCATCCTTTTTCTGGGATTTATCGTAGTCTGCCTTCGCTTGCCTAACCTCCTTTGTGACTTGATTACAGACTAGCTTATATCCACCATAAGGTTCTGTGTCACCTGATAATTTATATGCATCCTGTGCATTTTTATTCTCTGCCACAAGTCTCATTATTTCATCTAGGCCTAAACCTTGAACAATATTTCTTAGTTGGTATGAGAAGCCTAGTAGCATCCAAGATTAATCCCTTGATTGCTTTCCATTTATAATTCGCTGTTGGTAACATCATTAGTTGGTCCATTGTATAGAATTTAAAAACTGTCAGACCTTTACAAAAGCAAAAACCCTTCCCTTTACTCCTGATGGTAGTAACTCCTCTAAGTAAATCCCACATCGGTACACTGTAATCACTGCCACCAAGTAATTCCTTTATCTGTAGATTCTTAATGCATGAATATTCACTGCTGATAAAATCAAATCAGGATTATTACTCCCTCTGGTTGCCTCTCAAACATGCTGCAGTAGAAAACATTCATCCAATAAATCCATAAAAGTCTTGCTAGTGTGCAAGTGACCAACTAGTAAGTTCTGGTCAATATGTAGGAAGTTAAAATCCCATTATAAGATTTACTGGCCCACTATTCCTCTGTACAGTTGCTCGTTGTACTCATCAGAGTCATTAGGCCTATACTGCACTCCTACCCTTATTTTTGCTTTCCCAGTACTTGTCACACCTTTGCACTGTCCACCAATGTCAACTGGATGCACTACTTTAGATTTTGTTTCTTCACTAACAGCATAACCCCTCCTATCCTGTCTATCCTTTCTGTACACATTGTATTCCCCAAATTCCAATTCTACATTCCTTATATCTCTGTGACAACACGTCTATGATATCTCAACAATATCAGCCTTTGATGTCTTGACTAGCACTTCAAATTCATCACTATACTCCTAGCATTTGTGTACATGCAAGTATACATGCACCTGTTTTTGCTCTTAGTTACCCTAACACAGCCCATGTACAGTCTGTCCCCGACATACGTAAGAGATACATTCCAGGACTTATGTAAGTTGATTTTTACGTAACTCGGGAATGACTAATAAAATATTGCTACTATATCCCTGATATGCCAAAATTACAAAAACAACATAATATCCTCAGAAGAATGAAGAAAAATAATTATATACCATAACAATTAAAAACCTTATCTGGGGACAGCGGTGAAGTGACCGGAGTGGCATATAAGAAAACATAAAAGGAAGAAAAAATGCATGCTATTGTACTGTAAAAACTAATATGTATTTTGTACGCCGTGTAGGCTTTATAAGGGCTACTAAGGGAATCAAAACCAAAGTGTACATATTTAAAAAAATTGGTCTAAACCACACAAAGAATCAAAGTCGGGTGATGAATTGAAGGTAACTTAAAACAAACGTGAAGCATTTAATAAGTCATGTTAATCACAGGGTGTTGTAGGCTCAGTAGAGGAAGGTAGTACGTGATATAAACTATTCTCTATTCATCTGTTTTGTATGTTTTTTTTTCTCTTCATAAATTTCGAGATAAACTGATAAGCAATCTTGAACTGTTCTTTCTATTTTCAAGAAACGTTCAGAATTTTCATCCATCCCATTAAACATAGGGATGGATGAAAATAGAGAAACCTTCCTGAATTTTGCTTCTGCCATTTCCTGGAACTGCTTCTTGGGTTGTTCCGATTCCTCAATAGATTCAGCTCTCCCTCGCTCTTCAACTCTTTGAACATTCAACTGGGCTAGGTCTGTTGTTAAATCTTCACCTTGTTCATCCACAAGCTCATCTACATCTTTGTCCTTCAGGACCAGCTGCAACTCCTGGGCTAAGTTTACAATTTCTTTGGTAACAGAAGACAACAGCTTACCTTTGCTGAAGCCTTCATTGTTAAGCTTGAAATGTTTTAGAAGATTTTTCCAAACTCTGCTCATACAAGTTGTTGTCACATCATTCCAAGCTCTTGAAATGTTGCATATTCCATCAAGGATGTTAAACATCTTCCCAAATTTCTGCAGATACATCTACCCTTGCTCTGTTCCATTTACAGTCTAAGAAAATGTTGTCCATATGTAATAAGCTTTGAATGTCTGGATAATTCCTTGATCCATTGGTTGAATCAAAACCATTCTTTTTGGATGGAAACATACCACCTTGACGTGTCATGCAAATCATCTAGATATTTAGGATGATTGAGAGTATTGTCAAGGAGCATTAATATCTTAAAAGGCACTGATATCGGTAAGCAATATTTTTCAACTTCAGGGACAAACACATTTAGAAACCATTCTTCAAACATGGTTATTGTCACCCAGGCCTTCGAGTTAGCCCTGAGGTGTACAGGAAGCGATTTCTTGTCAATGCCCCTTAAAGCCTGCGGGTTTTCTGAGTAATAAACCACTAAAGGTTTAAGTTTATAACCTGCTATTTACCCCTACTAAGAGCGTTACCCTATCTTTGGCAGCTTTATACCCGGACGTTGACTTTTCTTCGATAGAAATACAAGTCCTACTAGGCATTTTTTTTCCAAGAAAGGCTAGTCTCATCCACATTAAATATTTGTTGTGGAAAATAACCACCACTGCTTATTACTCATCCAATTTGTCCTTGAATTTTTTGGCAGCTTCACCATCTGCACTTGTTGCTGCACCACTTATGGCAACGTTATGATATCCACTTCTCTCACAGACCCTATCAAACCAACTATGACTTACAACAAAAGTGGTTTCAGTATCATCGCTCTTCTTAAGATCCTCAAAAATGGCACGAGCCTTTGCTTTGATGAGGTGGAGGCGTAAGGGGATGTGTTTTTGGATCTGGTCTTCCATCCACACAATAAGTAACTTTTCCAACTCGCTTATTAGTCCCATTCTAGCCTTGATTATTATAGCTGGCTTCACTGGTGCCGATCCCTTTACCACTTCATGTATTCTGTCTTTGCCTTTATTATTGTGTTCACTATTGACACTGACAAATCTAAATTCCATGCAATAATTGTTAATTTTTGACCATTTTCATACATCCTTATTATTTTAATTTTCTGATCCAAATCGATTGCTTTACTCTTCTTGGTAGATTTACTAGTACTGCTGTCACTTATTCTCTTAGGAGGCACCATGATAACGGTCAAAATGAAATTTTCTGTAAAGAACTTCACAGGGTTAAGTTACAAGAGATGCTGTCACACCTTATGACAAGCAAATGAAGCACACACTACACGATGATAGTTTGATGCGAAGTCATTGAAAATGGTAGGACAACATGAGTTTCAACGTCACCACAATAACCCAACATGCATACCAAATGCAAACAAACGCTCCCACTTCGCTCCTAAACAAAACTGAACTGACTCTACAATCCAGAAAGAAGGGAAGGAAAGGATGTAGAGATGAAGGGCTAGAGTGTAATTCTCCAAAGAAATAGCCGATGGGACACAGTCCAAGTGGCTTGAACGTTGTGGGATGTAGTTCACCTGTCTCAAACACGTTGTTGAATATTTCTTCAGAATTTTTAAAGCAGAAAATGAAATGTTAACTGTAGTTATTTATCTAATTTCTAGTTATGCCATAGGTTATTATCCGACATAGTTTGTATGGGAATGAAAATAAAAACTTATACTTATTGTTCCTTCATTCGACTTCACTCTTAAAAATTATACAGAAAGTATCTTTACGATTTTATCGAAAAAATTTACACAAGTCCGAAGTTACGTAAGTCAGGGACTAACTGTATTTACTTATTCCATGATGACTACCAGCAGTTCTTGAAGTCCCCAGCAACTTGCTTTCCAGGCTGCTGCTCATACCAATAGAAGTAGTGCAAAAATCACTTTCACCTCTGCCTGCAGCTACTGTTAATCTATTAGTCTGTGAATCACGCAACATGAGGCTCACGGGGTAGAAATTTTCTCAACATGGTCTGTGCTTGTTAACAGGAGAGATTACTTCTACAGGGATGAGATACAGTTAAATAGAAAGATACGACATCCCATTTCTTTATAATGCATCAAGCAGTTTCTGAACTGTCGTTGTATGTCGACAACCTCTGGTTACCCAAAAAGCTTCCACAAACCCATTTAGAAGCCTGCTACACTCTGTTCTAATACACTGGGCCAGTTTTCAAAATCTTTCGTCCTGCTTTAGCTTTCTAATCTGAGAATCCACAGATTCCCTCTCTCTCTTTTGCAGCGCTGATCCTTGGAAATTTCTCATTTATTCTCAAATTCATCTTCCCCATTGTTTCACAAAAAAAATCTTCATTAGGTCAAGTTTAATATGATAAAGGAGAAGGAAAACCTTCATTGTTCCACTAATGGAACATACTGCACACTACTCATTCATGGGCTTCTTTGAGGCCAATCACATCTGACGTAATGGGTTGTTGTAGAACGGCTTCCCCACACACACATTTGGAAACAAAAGTATTCTGCAAACCCTCCCCCTGCATGCTCATTAACATAATGACTTTGAAATCACTGCAGATATTTCATTAACAAGAGCTATTATTGAGTTACTACTGTTATTGAGTAGTATCTCCATGTTATAATGTCTCTTAAGATCAACAATGTGGGTAATGAGGACAGATGACTTTTTAAGTTTCTGTTACACAAGAGAATAACTTTCAAACTTGTCTGTGGAGTCAATGAAGGAATGCTATTCAAGTGTAATGTGTACTTATGACAATTCTCTAAAAACTCCTTTTTCATATCATGGTAGTAGCAGAGCAATCCATTTACCAAAAATTTTGTTGTCAAAACTTGGTTTCTTTTTCAATTCCGAGACATGTTCTTTTTAACCAAGTGTTTCTGCTTTAGTCTTGAGGTAAGATGTACGGCTTTATCTTTGAAGAGGACTACATCTCTAAATATGGTAATTCAACTCATCTTGGGTGTGAACAGCTCCAGTTCTGATGTCTCACCATCAGGTGAGGGCTGAGGTTCAGCTGAACTCTACCAATCACATCTTTAGCTAATTCTATTTTACATCTTCTGAAGAATCTAGTCCATTCTGTTGAGATACCAGAATAATGCATACTGTCATTAACAGGGAGTGGTCTCATTACTGAATCCAGGGTCAGCTAAAGAACCTTGTGCTTATTCTTCACTGAGAATCTAGTTAATTAACATTACAAAAGTAACAATCACCACAGTGGTCATCATGGGTATGGCAAACAGCATCAACTTTTTTCTTTTGTTCAACCAATCAAGTAGTCCATTCAAACAAGCAGTACAAATAATGTGCATTGCCCAAACCTTATTTTGGTCACCTAGAGGCCAGCCAGAGTATAGCTGCTAAATTTTCCAAATGTCCATAATGACTGTACACTGGCATGATTTAGTTTGGAAAGAGCCCCACCCACACCCACACACACACAGCAGAATTTGTTGCAGTGATTTTTACACTTTTGATGCATGCTGATGTGTTTTTGATCAATTCATCAGATCTTATCTGAAACAATATGCCATTCATGTATTTTAATTCTGACGAAGGCTACCATATAGCCGAAAGCTCATATATTTCTGCTTTATCTGTACGCTCTGTGTTTAAGCTACAATAAATTCCTCAATGAATCCAGAGCGCGTAGGCCTGTTTCGTTAATATATAATCAAATAACTAAATTATGAAATAACAAATATAATATATATATATATATATATATATATAGATATATTCAAACAATTACACAAAAATGAATGTATAAACAATAATAATAAATAATTATATTCACGGAGGCTGGCTAAATACGTATGCCAGTGATATAATCACTCTCATCATGTTCATGTAATGTCTCATCACAAAAACTACACATGCTAGAGGAAAACCAAAAACAGATTTGGAATTGGCATCAAAAGATCCTTCTAGTCCACCTTTTTCCAAAAGAAAAAAGTTTTTTTTTTGGCTGATGCTGTATAACAAAGATATAGATATATTCAGACAATTACTGAAATATAAATGTATGAACAATAATAATAAATAAATAATTATATTCATGGAGATTGGTTATTGTAACACTGACTGTTGGTTATTATAACAGTGTTCACACTAAGTTTTGCAAAAATGTTCAGGTAAAGAAGCGTAGTAGTCGTGTGTTTACTTTTCACAAGTGCCATATGTAAAGTGGTGTTGTTTGATTATCCTGTTTATCTGGAATATACAAAATGGTAGTCGTGGCACGATTAAGGGCTGTATCTAGCCACTAACGAAGCTGTGAATAAAATTGGTTTCTGAATCTAAATGTATAGTGTTTCTTATTTTAATAGTTTAATACTAGTTACTAGAATATCTTTGAATATCTTTAAAAGAAAACAATATTTAGTGCTAAAAGTATATCAATGCAGGAATATTTTTATTGTCAACAGTTAATTTTGGTTGTTTTTCGTGTGCTCCCACTAATACGATTATTGTTTCAGATTGCTAAGTTCAGGAAGTATTGTATCTTAGTGTTGATTATGAAGAGTTGCTTAGTGTACAGGAACTCTCCACTTACGTAAGAGTTGCGTTCCGCGGAACACTATGTAAGTCAGAATTCCCCCATTCTTGTGCAGCACTTGCAACTGTGCTCGCTGAATTGATTGAATCAAAAAAGAAATGTTCAACGAACATGTAAATAGAATTATTTATTGTATTTATTCAATTTTTTATCTCGTGCAGGAAAAATTACAAAAGCATGCAATTTAAAAAAAATTCAAAATTATAAAATTACAAAAAAAAGAGAGGAGACAGGCATAACATCAGTAAGTTTTACCTCTCGAGCATCGTTGCCAGAATCGATGTCTTCAGCAGCTGATAAGTACGCCACTGCGGAGGTTGAGGGCTGTAGAGATTTAGAAGCAGTCGGCTGCTCAACCTTACGAAAGAACATATTATTAATGGATGACTGGACAGTGGCTTTTTTCTTTTCATCAGATTTCTTTGTAGGAAGCAAGCATATCATTCACTCCTCTTTTAACTTTTAAGAATCATTTGCTGTCAGGATCCATAATGTGATGCAATTTCATAATGTGATCAGTGATGCAATTTCATGAAATGCCATTGACATCTCTCTGGTGATGAAGCGTCTTGGCTCCTCATTTGGTTCATCTTGAGCTTCGTCAGCATTTTCTTCTTTCACTATCGCTGCCTGCAAGTCAATAAGTTCTTCGGTAGATAATTCCTTCTCTTCTTCCTCTATTAACTTCTCCACATCTTTGGCATCAACCTCCAACTGAATTAGCTCTGCAACCTTTACAATCTTATCTGTAACCTTTTCATATGATTCGTCGTTTTCAAATCCTTCGAAGCCGCTTATGTGCCATGGACATATTTTCTTTTATGTGCCATTTAAATAACTTTTAGTCATTTCCTCCCAGGCCTTATTAATGTTTAAGATGACATGGTAAATATTGTAAGATTTCCAAAAGTCTCATCACATAAAATTTTTCTTATCGTCTACTGCAGACAATGACCGAGCAAATGTTGTGCGTAAATAATATGCTTTTAAATTCTAAATAACACCGATCCATAGGTTGGATGAGTGGTCAAGTTTGGCAGTAGAAATGTGACTCTCATTTTCAAACTGAAATAATCTAGATGCGTAGAATGTTCGGGAGCATTATCTAATAGAAGCAAAATCTTGAAAGGAACATAGTTGTCTTTACAATATTTTTCAACCTCGAGAATGAAGCAGCATTTAAACCAATCCTTAAAGAGAGATACTGTTATCCATGCTCTCTGGTTTGATCGGAAATGCTCAGGTAGGGTGGCTTTATTAATGCCCTTAATAATATGGATGGAAAATCAGATTCAGACGTGAGTGCCCCTGAATCTAATGACCATTCAAGCAAAAGCAACAAGTATTTATAAAGATATAGTAGTAGTAGTAGTAGTAGTAGTGGCACATGATGCAAGAAAGCAAGTGTAGGAGCTTATGCAGCATCAGCCAAAAAAAAAAAAAAAAAAAAAAAAAATCACACCATTCCCTCCAAATGCCTGTCCAGTTCCTCCTTAAATTTATTTAACCTATCAACTTCTACAACGACAGATGGAAGTTTGTTCCAGCAATTAACCACCCGCTGGCTAAAGGCAAATTTCCGCACATCTATTCTACATCTGTCCTTTCTTAATTTGAACTTATGTCCCCGTAGTTGGTAATATGAACAAGTGGAAGGATCCCATCAGAATTCAGCGTGCTCAACCCATTCAAGGCCTTATAGACCTCAATCAGATCACCGCGCAGGTGCCTAGTCTCCAGCCACTGCAATTTGCAGAACTTAAGCCTCTCTTGGTAAGAGAATCCCTTCATTCCCCTCACCAATCGTGTTGCTCTTCTCTGTACACGCTCAAGCAAATCCACATCCTTCCTAAAATGAGGCCTCCAGACCTGTACGCAGTACTCAAGGCGTGGCCTGACCATTGCCTTATACAGAGGGACAATCACCTCCTTTTCCCTGCTAGCAAAATTCCTATATATCATTGACAAAACCCCATGACCCGCCCTAGCAGCCTGTCTGCACTGCTCAGAAAACTTCATATCTGACTGCACAATTACTCCCAGGTCTTTTTCATTTTCTACCACCTTAAGTGTAGTACCACACAGCTGGTACGTTTCTCTGGGGTTACTTCTACCCATATGCAGTACTTTGCATTTGTCAAGGTTGAATTTCAGTTGCCACTTCTTAGCCCATCTGCCCAAATTATCTAGATCCTGTTGCAGTAGCACACTGCCATTACTGTCATTAACAACCCTGCCAACCTTTGTGTAATCTGCAAACTTCGACATTAAGCCTGATATACCTTCATCAATATCATTGATAAATACACAAAACAACAGTGGACCCAACACCGAACCCTGTGGGACTCCACTAATAACATTAGTCCACGAAGAGCAGCACCCATTGATTACCACCCTCTGTCTTCTCCCACTTAACCATCCTTTTATCCATTGTAGCAACTTACCCTTAATACCATTCTGCTCCAATTTGTACAGTAGTCTTCCATGCGCAACAGTGTCAAAAGCTTTCCTGAAATCCAAGTATATGATATCAAAATTATTTTTTGCATCCAGTTCCTTTGTGACCACATCATAATAACCAATCAAATTTGTCAGACAAGACTTTCCCTTAACAAACCCATGCTGTGTTTGAATTATTGCTGCAGTCTTGTCTAGATGATCCTGCAATGCATCTTTAACCAGCGACTCCATTATTTTACCCGGAACAGAAGTTAAACTAACTGGTCTGTAATTACTCGTGTCACCCTTCGATCCACCTTTGTGAATTGGGGACACATTTGCACATCTCCAGTCCGTGGGAACCTCCCCTGAGTCCAAGGATGCTCTCATAATTATGGCTAAGGGTTTGCTTAGTTGCTTTGCCGCCTCCTTTAAAATAACTGGATAGATCCCATCCACCCCAGGTGCCTTTCTTATGTTTAACTTCAACAATTTCTCCTCCACTTTGCTCTCAGTTATTACAAAATCATTAAGCACACTACTACAATTTGATAACCTTCTTCCATTTTCAAATTGTAATAATTCCTCACGTGTGAATGTAGATGCAAAATACTCATTCAGTTTGTTTGCTATCTGAGCAGGATCATCAACAGTCGAACCATCGATGTCAAGTGGACCAATCATATTCATCCCCTTCCTTTTAGAGTTTATATAAGTAAAGAAATCCTTGCTGTTTTTCTTAGCATCTTTTGCCAAAGATTTCTCGTAATCCGCCTTTGCCTGCCGAACGTCCTTTGTGACCTGATTACAGACTAGCTTATATCTGCCACAGGCTTCTGCGTCACCTGATAATTTATATGCATCCCATGCATTTTTCTTCTCTGTCACGAGTCTCATTAGTTCATTTGATAACCATTTAGGCCTAAACCTTGAACAATATTTCTTCATCGGTATGAAAAGTCTAGTAGCTTCCACGATTAATTCCTTGAATGCTTCCCACTTAGAATTTACTGTTTGTAACATCGTCAGTCGATCCCACTGTACAGAATTTAAAAACTGTCTGAGACCACTGTACTCCCCTTTACGGAAGCAAAAACCCTTTCCTTTACCCCTGACGGTAGTTACCTCTTTGAGTAAATCCCACTTCAGCACACTGTGATCACTGCCACCTAGTGGTTCCTTTATCTGCAAATTCTTAATACACGAATGATCACTGCTGATAACCAGATCAAGAGTGTTACTTTCTCTGGTTGCCTCTCGAACATGCTGCTGCAGAAAACAATCATCCAATAACTCCACAAAAGTCTGACTAGTGTGTGAGTGACCAACCCACAAGTTCCAGTCAATATCTGGGAAGTTAAAATCCCCCATTATAAGACATTCTGATTTACTGGCCCACTCTATTTCTCTGTACAATTGTTCATTGTACTCATTCAAGTCATTAGGCCTATAACACACTCCTACTCTATATAACAAGGTTAAGTACGCCGAACCCCAACTCAAGTTCGTGGCAAGCAATGAGTGGTTTAATGGGTTCAAGCATTACGCTGGTTTCCACAACGTTAAAGTATTAGCATTAGCAAAGGCACATGATGCAAGAAAGCAAGCTTATATAGCATCAGCCAAAAAAAAAAAAAAAAAACCCCTTATTTCACCCATCCACTCGCTCCAAATGTTTGTCAAGTTCTGCCTTGAATCTATTTAAGCTATCAACTTCTACAACGACAGATGGAAGTTTGCTCCAACAATCAACCACCCACTGGCTAAAGGCAAGCTTCCACACATTGATCCTACAACCGTCTTTCCTCAATTTGAATTTATGCCCTCTCAGGTGATTATTCTGAGCAAGAGGAAGAATCCCATCAGCATTGAGCATGCTCAAACCATTCAAAACTTTAGACACCTCAATCAGATCACCTCACAGGTGCCTAGTCTCCAGACACTGTAATTTGCAAAACTTAAGCCTTACTTCATAAGAGCAACCCTTTGTTCCATTCACTAATCTTGTTGCCCTTCTCTGTACTCGTTCCAACAGCTCTACATCCTTCTTAAAATGAGGCCTCCAGACCTGTATACAGTACTCAAGGTGTGGTCTGACCACTGCCTTATACAAGGGGATAATCAGCTCCTTATTCCTGCTAGAAAAATTTCTGTATATCATTGACAAGACACCATGAGCTACTCTTGCAGACCGTCTGCACTGTTCAGAAAACTTCATATCTGCTGCACAATTATCCCCAGGTCCTTTTTGTTCTCTACCACTGTCAGTGTAGTACCACAGAGTTGATACGTCACTCTGAGACGTATCAACATTCAAGTATGCATTGAAGTCGCCAGTGCAGATTTCTGCAGCTGCAGAGAAATTTTGTGATGTGTTGGAAAAAATTATTGATGAAGGCGGCTATTCAGGTAGCAAATTTTTAATGTTGACGAGACTGCCCTCTATTGGGAAAAAATGCCGGATCGAACATACATTGCCAAAGAGGAAAATACAATGCCAGGTTTTAAGGCTTCAAAAGATAGGGCCACCCTCTTGCCTGGGGCTAATGCAGAGGGAGATTACAGATTAAAACCACTGCCTGTGTACCATTCTGGAAATCCTCATGCATTTAACAGATGTTCCATTTGCGATACAGCACCCGAACGCTGTTTTGTGATCACTGTTGATTTTAAGTGCATTGATCCTTTGACATGTTCTTTTATATGAGCACTGTCCTTTTAAAATAGTATTCACTGTTGAAGCAGCGAGACCTAATTCCCTTCCAATAGATGAAAACTTTGTCCTGCTTCATACTTCTTAATCATTTTCATCTTCATTTCTAAGTCAATTTTGTTTTGTTTCCTGGCGCCACCACCACCACTTGCACTTTTCGTTGGTCCCTTTCCCTTCTCCCATTGTAATACGAAAATAGGAATGAAGAGAAGTTTCTGAAAATTTGTTTTTTATGTGATTGAAGATTTCAGTGAAGGGGAACACATTTCACCATAATAGCGTAAAAACTCACACAATTGCAGTTATCGGTATTATCGCAAATGCAATAGGATCGAGTTTACTACCCGTTTATAATTAGATGCACTAACAGAAAAGCCCAATAAACTGGAAAGTGCAAACTGTTTTTATTTTTTTTGGTAGTGACCGTTAGAAACATGCTTTAGAAAAATATCACAAAGGCATTCAAAACTGATTCTTATAACGGGAACATATGATAACAATGAAAGGGCAGTGCAATTTCCATTATAAATATGACCTTTTAGAGAGATCAATAGCTTAGTAATATACTGTTTGTTATTTGATTTTTAGGAGTATTAGCAACTAAGGCCATATTGCTGCAGGGATATGCAGTGGTCATTCCCTGACCTTTCCGCATCCTCCATATTTGGTGGTCATGGGTTTGAACCCCGGTCTAATCAAGAAGCGTGTGCTATGCACTGCTGCTCCTGCCCACCTGGCTACGGAGACACCTCTTAGTAATATAGCAAAATTTTCAACTTCCAGGGACTTGGAATGAATTACAAAAAAAAAAAAAAAAAAAAAAAACCAATGTGTTATGGGGTTCACATTATGATATTTTCATGATACCTCCATTCCTATAGGATGGAAAATACGTTTCCCCGATTTTTTTAAGTTTGGACCGGCCGGCAAAAGCTTACATAAAGTCGAATTTCCGTAAGTCAGGAAGTTCCTGTATGTACAAATTTTGGTGTGATTACAGAACAAATTTCTTGAGAAATTTTAAGTTAAAGTGTAATGCAAAGAACATTGGCAGAACCAATATGGCTGTCATATGGTAACGGTCAACATTACCGGTGAAAGATTTGAAGGGGGAATCGTATGTCATGACTTTTGTCTCCGTATTTGTATTAAGTAAAGGAACTTATAGGAACTTCAGGTAATTAATCAAGTGATTAACAAAATCTCTGCCAGTCGATTTTAACAGTTAATAAGTAGTAGTTAAATTGAATGTTTTTGAACAGGTAGATGACTGTGGATTGTGGCTTTGGATTAGATAACTTAGTTGGAGTAGTAGTTTCTGTATTATATTAATAGTTAATTGAATGTTGGATTCAATGAAGAGTTGGAAGTGAATTTAGGAGCAGATTACATTTTTAAATATTGTCAGTTATTGACTGAAAATTGAGGAAAAGGAAGGAAGAAAAGAAAAAAAAAATTTTTTTTTTTTTTTTTTTTTTTTATAAAGTAAGCAAATTAGATTGCATTTTATTGCTTGATTGGTTCAATTTGATTTTCAATTGTGTGATTTGGTTTTGTTTTAAGAATTATTTATTATTATAAAGGAAGCTTACTAGCATACAAAGCACTTGAATCCGGGAAAGATTTTGTCACAGTCAGGCTGCATTTGATAAGAAGCATGAACCCACCACCCCTTCTATCTGCCCTATCCTTCCTAAATACATTGTACATACTATACTGAAACTCATCATCCCCTATCTCCGGGTGGCACCATGTTTCCGTAAGCCCTATTATGTTAGCCTTACTTTCAAGTTCACTCATTTTATTTACGACACTTCTGACATTACTGCATAAACAATTAAGACTTAGCATTTTTGTATAGTTAACTACCCTAACACACTTAACTCCTTGAGGTTATTTAAGCTTGCTTCCTTGGCATTAGCTACCTGCTCATTTGAAACTTTTCTGCCCTCAGAACATCCTGATAATATGATCTGTTGCGGTAACAAACAAGAACACTTGAGGTATGTAAAAGCATTACTTTGACCAATATTATCAGATAAACACATATCTATATTACCCTTGTCCCCCAAACTATCAGTTTCCCTGCACCTTAAAGGTATCCTCAATAATACTGCCAAAAACCCTTGCACCACCTTTGTTTAAATGTATCCCACCTCTACAAAACAGATTTCTTATTCCTACAAGTGCGGGCCAAGCTGATAAAAATTTTCCTCCCAAAAAGCCTTGCAGAGTCCTTCAAGTCTTGAGTTAATCCACATATAATCTTTCCTATCGTGCCTGGGCAGAATTGCACACACACAGACATTATGACCTAACTCACGGCATTTCTTCAGCATGGTCCTATATTTGTCTAAAAAATTGTGAAATAGTGTATGCTTAATATCATTAGTCTCCACATAAATAGTAATATTCTATTTAACCCCCCTTAAAATCTGACAGTCTGTTGGTCACATCATTAATAGTTGCTCTCGGCAGCTGTAAATTTGCACATTACAAGACTAAGCCTGTATGCTGCCACAAAAAGTACACAGTCAATTTTCAGTGCTGCACTTAAGTTGATTTTGATGTTATAATGAAGTTGTGAACTCTTCCGGCCTTGGACATCCAGAGTATAAACAGAAATTTATTTATACTACCTCAGACCCACAGCCAGCCCTTATGATAATCTTAAGATGGAACAACATAATGTTGCATCACATATCTCAGAGAACAGGTATATGCATTATTCTGTATAATGAAAATTAAGGTTTCTAAACTGACATTACTAACAAATAATATAAACTGGGAAAATGTTTGAACAATTTTGTAATTAAACACTCCACCAGATTTTCATGAGTGTTATTTACTTTTATTTTTTATTCCCATTATCAACAAAAACCCCAGGGGCTCACATCTGATTGAGTATGAGCTTGGCACACCCAGGGTCCTGAGTATCGTTCTTCTCCTTCTTGGTGATTCCTTCTACTTCTGACTCTTGCTCTCTCTCTCTCTCTCTCTCTCTCTCTCTGGGTAACTCAGGATTTTTTTTTTGCTGGTGCAGCAAAAGCCTAAGGCTTCCTTGCACCATATAGCTAATAATAATAATTCATGAGGATAACAGTACTTTTCATGTGCCTTACAAAATGAAAGCTGTACTGGTCTGAGAGGTCTTATAATGGGACATCAATGAATAATAACTAGTATCAATGAGTAACAACTAACAATAACAAAAGTATTAATAAACTGCTTACCTATGTTCTCAGTAATTTACACAAATTTTCCGTAAATAAATAAAGAATAGGCACAATTTGTGCCAGGAGGCCCTTGTGCCAATAAAGCTCAAATCATAACAGCAACAGCACTACACAACCTAATTTTATTTTATAAAAAGAAATACTAGCTGATGAATGCTCTTCAATTCACTCAGTGTTTTTTGTTTGTTTTTTTAAGATGCATAGCAATAAGGCACCATTTTCTTTTTCACTATGGTTTCTGGGTTATTCAACAATAATTATATTTCATCAAGGTTTACTATCATTTTATATATTCCATAACAAAAATTATTATTTAAAAATTTGTTTAAAGCTTCAAGTTATATAAGTGAATTCACTTAACTATATACAGTTACCGAACTGCTGACAATTTCAGCTGATGTCTAACATATTCTATAAAAAAAATAATGATAAAGAAACTGCATGAAAAAAAAATCTAAAAAAGCAGTACAGTATTGTCAAGTTACTCGGATATGGTCGGGCGCGTTGATACTTATTAATACTTAAAGGGTTATTTCGGAAAAAACAAATTCATTCTAAAAAAAAATTAAACCAGCAAGAATTACAGTAAGCGGACATAAAAAGTGCAAAAACCTGAATTGCGAAAAATTCCTAACAATAAAATATTATGACAAAAAACTTCTCACACAGTACCACAAAGAGAGTCAAGTTAAAAATTAAGCCAATATATATCCTATGAAGCAAATTGTCTCTCGAACAGAAAATCTCGGTGACAGCTGTGTCATGTCTTAATATTGATTATGAAATATATCATCTATTAATCTTTAATTAAACACGAGATTTAAAAATTATTCCTAGAAAGGTATTACAGGGAAATTATATAAATTAAGCAAACGTACGGTAATTGATGGATTACGTAGCATGCAGGTCATCACAGATCGAAAGTTATGACTATATACCAAACTCATACAAATGATCGAATTTATATATATATATAAATATATGAAATATATATTACAAATTTGAATAGGAGAGATATTTATGACTCTCTACTGCATACTTACAAATTGAAAGTGGGCAGGGAATATATAAAAATTTTAAATAATGTCCAGACAATTACACGCCAATCTTACCGCAAAGCAGAATAATTTACAAATGAATGAAAGTTTATATTAAGCCTATAAGGTTGCGCTTCGAAGCGTTCCTGAAAGGCACCAACTACTAGGCAGCGCTTCGAAGCGTTTCTAGGATCCCCACTACTAGGTTGCGCTGTTTGCATTGCCGCTTAGCAACGAACACTATTGAAGGCTAGTTTTTGGCGGTTTCGATTTGTTGTTGTTATTGTAGAGTTTTAGGAGCATCAGCAACTAAGGCCATAACGCTCTGTGTTTACTGTCTGTAAATTTCGTGTGTTCTGTTTCCTGGACGAAAAACCCGCGTTTCAAGGAGAAGAGACCATACTACCCTCTCCTGAGACCGACTAACTCAGCCACGTTGGGAAAAAGTCTTACAAAATTTTCTCACGTCATCATCATCATCAGCCATTTTCAATCCAATGCAGGATGAAGGCTTCTCCAGCAACTTTCCAGTTCTTTCTGTTTTGAGCACTGGCCATCCATTTAGTACCCTCAAACTCATGAATTTCATCTCTCCATCTCCGCCTTTGTCTTCCAGGTTTTCTTCTAGCTCCTCTTGGATACCATTCTGTTATTTTCTTAGTCCATCTGTCAACACGTCATCAACGGGACTCGAACTCAGGTCATTTCCACCAGGTGTAGGTAGGACGGCAATTCTACCAACTATGCTACCCACGAAGGCATTTCGATTTGTTTCAAAAGTCATGCCACAATTCATTCTGACCAAGATGAATAAAGAGACCATTTGGGGTTTTTAATTGTCTAAGACCAATATAATACCGATGAATAAATTAATTGAATTAATACTCTCTTATTTTATTTAATAACTGTAATTTCTTCGAATATATCTTATATTAAAAGTCATGGTTCCTGTTCAGCGAACCTTAAGTAAAAGATTTTTAATAGCAGATGACCTTTAATAAAAGCAAGCCCTCGTGGGTAGCACAGATGGTAAATCGCCATCCACCCCACACCGGGTGGAAAAGACCTGAGTTTGAGTCCCTTCTCAATGACGTGAGGATTTTTAGGGGGCTTTTGCACAATGTGGATGAGTTAGTCGAGCGAAGCCGAGGATAGTATGCGTTTTCTCTCGGAAACCCTGGCTTTTCATCCAGCAAACAGAAAATCGATGTCAGAACACAAGCAATTTATAGACAATATACACGAAGATTTAGGATCTGAGGTCGAGGATTTCCTGTGCGGACGTGCCTTTCTGCCGCTCTTGGAATAGAGAAGTTTTTTCTGATTTATTTTCTGCTTTATTAGTTTAAATTGACATATTAACTTATTTCTAGAGTAGCGAGTAGCTTTATATTCCTATTTACGGTACTTAAAGTTAAAATAACTTAGATAGAGATTTTCTAGGTATTACTTAGTATCGGAAAGGGTATCAAATCCACGTGTTTACCGTTCATAAACGGCCGCCATTGCTACGTGAAAATTAATCAGTAAAATCTATTAATCTTGTCGAACTTCATTGGCAATTAAATTGTAATTTTAACTATACATATAACCACTTAGGTTACGGAATATAAATAATTAGTAAAAATAAATAATTAATACATAACTTGATACAGAAGTTATATAAAGGGATTTCGTAGATAACACTCGTTACTGAAGCGCGATACAGCATATCCGGAATTCGATAGCATTAGCTTTGTATAGTATAGTGCATAATATAATATTGTCAATTAATCAGTACATCTATTAATCTTGTTAAACTTCATTGTCAATTAAATTGTACTTTTAACTATATATATATAACGACTTAGAGTACAAACGTAGCAAATAATTAATACATACTTGATACGAAGTTATATAAAGGGAACTCGTAGATAACACTCGATACCGAAAAATAAATATAGCGTTATAACTGTGTTAAGATACAAGTTTAAGGTTTTAATTTTGTTCTGAAATTGTAATTTTATTGACATTTAAATCGAAATCATGACTCTGACCAGAGCAGCAAAGCAAAAGGCTCAAGCTAATGGGAGTGCTGTGACTCAGGGGAGAACTGAGGGGGGCGGTTGCCCCCTGAATCACGGCCTTTTAAGATGCACTGTTTGCTTGATGTTTGCGGAGCAATCGGGTACGGGACATGATACTGCCATGGGGGATGTCTTTGTGTGTGCACGATGCAAGGAGTGCAAGGAAATTAGGCGACAACTCGGCGTTGTTATGGGCCTATATGAGACCTTGAAGGACAGGGTGGATGCCCTCGAAGGAAATAAATTGAGGGGCCCATCAAGCTCTCAGCTGCCCACATCAACACCAGAGCTTGGACTTGGTCATCTTGGAACACAGAGGCAGCCCCCAAGGCAGAATGCGCTGGTCCAACAGGAACTAGTAGTTGTTGGTGACTCAATTGTCAGGGAAACGGGGAACATGCTTTGTAAAAAGGATAGGTGGAACAGGACCAGGGTATGTCTGCCAGGGGCAAAGGTTGATGACGTTGTAGAGCAGATATCATCTTTTAAGGGCACAAAAGGTGATATAGTTGTACACGTTGGCACTAATGATATTAAGAGTAGGAGACCAGCGGAATTACTTAACAAGTACAGGTCACTGTTGAAAAAAAGCCGTGAAGTAGGGTTGAATTTGAAAGTGTCTGCAATTCTGCCCAGACACGATAGGAGGGAGTATATGATGAGAGCCTTGTCGATCAATTCGGCCCTGGAAAGATTGTGCAAGGCTGAAGGGGTAGAATTTTTTTTCAGCCTGGACTGTACTTGTTAACAGGAGAGATTGCTTCTACAGGGATGGGATACACTTAAATAGAAAGGGTGCAAGAATATTTGCTGATGCTATCGAGGCAGTGTTAGGTGGGTCGGAAAACTGCTAGCTTGGGGGGAGACAAAGACTAATGGATTAACAGTGGCCACGGGCAGAGGTGAAAGAGATTCTTGCACTGCTTCTATTGGAATGAGCAGAAGCCTGAAAAACAAGATGCAGGATATTTCAGAGACTGCTGGAAGTCATTGCGGTACAAGTAAACACATGGGTTGTGTTAGGGTAGCTAAGAATAGAAACAGGTGCATGTATACTTGCGTGTACACTAATGATAGGAGTTTAGTAAATAAATTTGATGAATTTGAGGTATTACTCAAAACATCAAAGGCAGATATTGTTGGGATATCAGAGACGTGGTGTCACACAGATATAAGGAATGCAGAACTGGAATTTGTGGAGTACAACGTCTACAGAAAGGATAGACAGGATAGGAAGGGAGGAGGGGTTGTGCTATTAGTTAAAAAACACATAAAATCCAAGGAAGTGAAGCCAGTTGACATCGCTGGACAGTGCAGTGTTGAGTCAGTTTGGTGTGACATAAGCATAGGTAAATCAAAATTGAGAGTAGGAGTGTGCTATAGGCCTAATGACTCTGATGAGTCTAATAAGATACTGTACAGGGAAATAGAGTGGGCCAGTAAATCAGAGAGTCTTATAATGGGGGATTTTAATTTCCCAGATATTGACTGGAATTTGTGGGTTGGTCACTCACACACTAGCAAGGCTTTTGTGGATTTATTGGATGATTGTTTTCTACACCAGCATGTTCGGGAGGCAACTAGAGGGAGTAATACTCTTGATCTGATTATCAGTAGTGATTCTTCATGCATTAGGAATCTGCAGATAAATGAACCACTGGGTGGCAGTGATCACAGTGTGCTGAAGTGGGATTTACTCAAGGAGGTAACTACCATCAGAGGTAAAGGGAAGGGTTTTTGCTTTCGTAAAGGAGACTATGCTGGTCTGAGACAGTATTTAAATTCTATACAGTGGGACCAACTGATGATGTTACCAACAGCAAATTCAAAATGGGAAGCATTCAAGGAACTAATCTTGGAAGCTACCAGGCTTTACATACCAACCAAGAAATATTGTTCAAGGTTCAGGCCCAAATGGTTGTCAGATGAACTAATGAGACATATGGCAGAGAAGAAAAATGCATGGGATACATACAAATTAATGGGTGACGTGGAAGCCTATGATAGATATAAGTTGGTCTGTAACCAAGTCACAAAGTAGATTAGGCAGGCAAAGGCAGATTATGAGAAATCCTTGGCAAGGGATGCAAAGAAAAACAGAAAAGAGTTCTTTACCTATTTAAACTCAAGAAGGAAAGGGATGAATCAGATTGGTCCACTGGATGTTGATGGTTCAACAGTTGAGGATCCAACTCAGGTGGCTCACAATCTAAACGAGTATTTTGCATCTACATTCACACATGAGGAGTTATTCAGGAAGGGGAATGTCGTAGGTGAAGTAAACATTGGCAGTGAGCTAGATGATTTTCTAATAACTGAGAGGAAAGTGGAGGAGAAATTGTTGAGGATAAACATAAAAAAGGCACCCGGGGTGGATGGGATCTATCCAGTTATATTAAAGGAGGCAGCAAAGGAAGTAAGCAAAACCCCTAGCCATAATTATGAGAGCTTCTTTGGACTCAGGGGAGGTACCCATGGACTGGAGATGTGCAAATGTAACCCCAATTCACAAAGGAGGATCAAAGGCTGACACAAGTAATTATAGACCTGTTAGTTTAACTTCGGTTCCAGGAAAATTAATGGAGGCACTGGTTAAAGAAGCACTGCAGGATCATCTGGACAAGAATTCAGTTATAGCTCAGACACAGCATGGGTTTGTTAAGGGCACGTCTTGTCTGACCAATTTGATTGGATACTATGATGTAGTCACAAAAGAACTGGATGCAGGGAATAACTTTGATATTATATATTTGGATCTTAGAAAGGCTTTTGATACTGTTGCGCATGGAAGACTGCTGCACAAATTGGAGAAATGTGGCATTCGAGGCAAATTGCTGCTATGGATAAAGGGATGGTTGAGTGGCAGAAGACAGAGAGTGGTAATCAATGGACACTGCTCAACGTGGACTAATGTTATTAGTGGAGTTCCTCAGGGTTCAGTGTTGGGTCCATTGTTGTTTTCTGTATTTATAAATGATATTGATGATGGTGTATCAGGCTTAATGTCCAAGTTTGCAGACGATACAAAGGTTGGCAGGGTTGTTAAGGACACTACTGATACTATGCTGCTGCAACAGGATCTGGAAAGGTTGAGCAGATGGGCTGAGAGGTGGCAAATGAAGTTTAACATTGACAAATGTAAAGTACTACATATGGGAAACAGTAACCCCAGATCAACGTATCAACTCTGTGGTACAACGCTGACAGTGGTAGAGAATGAAAAGGACCTGGGGGTAATTGTGCAGGCAGATATGAAGTTCTCTGACAGTGCAGACGAGCTGCAAGAGTAGCTCATGGTGTCTTGTCAATGATATACAGGAATTTTTCTAGCAGGGACAGGGATGTGATTATTCCCTTGTATAAGGCATTGGTCAGGCCACACCTTGAGTACTGTATACAGGTCTGGAGGCCTCATTTCAAGAAGGATGTAGAGCTGCTGGAACGAGTACAGAGAAGGGCAACAAGATTAGTGAATGGAACAAAGGGTTGCTCTTACGAAGAAAGGCTTAAGTTTTGCAAATTACAGAGCCTGGAGACTAGGCATCGCCGAGGTGATCTGATAGAGGTGTACAAGGCTTTGAATGGCTTGAGCATGCTCAATGCCGATGGAATTCTTCCTCTTGCTCAGAATAATCACCTGAGAGGGCTTAAATTCAAATTGAGGAAGGACGGATGTCGGATAGATGTGCGGAAATTCGCCTTTAGCCAGCGGGCAGTTGGTTTGTGGAATAGACTTCCATCGCTTGTTGTTGAAGTTGATAGCCTAAACAAATTTAAGGCTCAGCTGGACAGGTATTTCGAACGAATTGAGGGGTGAAATGGGAGTAGTGATTGTTTTTTTTTTTTTTTTTTCTTTTTTTTTGGCTGATGCTGAATAAGCTTGCTTTCTTGCATCATATGCCTCTACTAATGCTAATGCTAATGCTAATGAAGCAATATGGCCTGAGTTGCCAAAACTCCAAAAATCCTGCTGCTGCTGCTGCTGCTACTGCTACTAAAACAATATAACCAAGTCAAGAGTGGTTCAACTACCATACTACCAAATCGCCACGCCAGGAATATCCGAAGATACAGGGAACACAGCTGATTTGGTATAGTTTTAAAAGGTAACTTGGGTCTATTTGACAAACTTGAAATAGTACAGTAGTAGTAGTAGTAGTGGCATGTGATGCAAGAAAGCAAGTGTATGAGCTTATGCAGCATCAGCCAAAAAAAAAAAAAAAAAAAAAAATCACACCTTTCTCTCCAAATGCCTGTCCAGTTCCTCCTTAAATTTATTTAACCTATCAACTTCCACAACTGCAGATGGAAGTTTGTTCCAGCAATTAACCACCCGCTGGCTAAAGGCAAATTTCCTCACATCTATTCTACATCTGTCTTTTCTTAATTTGAATTTATGCCCCCTTGGTTTGTAATCTGAACAAGTGGAAGGATGCCATCAGAATTCAGCGTGCCCAACCCATTCAAGGTCTTATACACCTCAATCAGATCACCGCGTAGGTGCCTAGTCTCCAGCCACTGCAATTTGCAGAAATTAAGCCTCTCTTGGTAAGAGAATCCCTTCATTCCCCCTCACTAATCTTGTTGCCCTTCTCTGTACACGCTCAAGCAAATCTACATCCTTCCTAAAATGAGGCCTCCAGACCTGTACGCAATACTCAAGGCGTGGCCTGACCATTGCCTTATACAGAGGGACAATCACCTCCTTATGCCTGCTAGCAAAATTCCTATATATCATTGACAAAACCCCATGTCCTGCTCTGGCAGCCTGTCTGCATTGCTCAGAATTCTTCGTATCTGACTGCACAATTACTCCCAGGTCTTTTTCATTTTCTACCACCTTAAGTGTAGTACCACACAGTTGGTACGTTCCCCTGGGGTTACTTCTACCATATGCAGTACTTTGCATTTGTTAAGGTTAAACTTCAGTTGCCACTTCTTAGCCCGTCTGCCCAAATTATCTAGATCCTGTTGCAGTAGCACACTGCCATTACTGTCATTAACAACCCTGCCAACCTAAGTATCATCTGCAAACTTCGACACTAAGCCTGATATACTTTAATCTTTATCATTGATAAATATACAAAACAACAGAGGACCCAACACCGAACCCTATGGGACACTCCACTAATAACATTAGTCCACGAAGAGCAGCACCCATTGATTACCACCCTCTGTCTTCTCGCACTCAACCATCCTTTTATCCATTGTAGAAACTTACCCTTAATACCATTCTGCTCCAATTTGTACAATAGTCTTCCATGCGCAACAGTGTCAAAAGTTTTCCTGAAATCCAAATATATGATATCAAAATTATTTTTTGCATCCAGTTCCTTTGTAACCACATTATAATATCCTATCAAATTTGTCAGACAAGACTTTCCCTTAACAAACCCATGCTGTGTCTGAATTATTGCTGCAGTCTTGTCTAGATGATCCTGCAATGCATCTTTAACCAGTTTTACTCCATTTTTTTACCCGGAACAGAAGTTAAACTAATTGTTGTGTAAATACTCGTGTCACCCTTCGATCCTCCTCTATGAATTGGGGGCACATTTACACATCTCCAGTCCGTGGAGACCTCCCCTGAGTCCAAGGATGCTCTCATAATTATGGCTAAGGGTTTGCTTAGTTGCTTCGCTGCCTCCTTTAATATAACTGGATAGATCCCATCCACCCCAGGTGCCTTTCTTATGTTTAACTTCAACAATTTCTCCTCCAAATGGGACCTGAATTAATAGTTTTTCCACTGCGAATCAAGTGGCATCGTCTGCGCGGTAGCACAGTGGTATCGTCACCGTTCTCTCCACACCGAGTGGAAGGGGGGTAATCGGGGGTGCAGAGGAGCATATGCCCTCCCTAAACCAATAATTCTAAATTAAAGAAAAGAAACACAGGAGGCGTTTCGCTTCTTCTCTGTTCTCTCAATGCAGCTGCATTTGGGCCCGATCTTGAAAGAGGACCGTTAAATTTGGAAGACAGATTCATTTCTCAAGACAATTAACAAATTTCATTAATAAACGAGAATTTTTTAAAAATTAAATATAATGCGTTCTTATCAGCACAGCGACTGGCCGTCCGCTGTGCTGATAAGAACTTTTTGACTGTGCCACGCTTATAGAAATAGTATCAAATAAAAGAGAGTCGTGAAATATTCAACAAAACCAGTGCGAAATATGCATATAAACAGTGTGTACATCACATCTGATTTTATTCTAGTGTTGAATCATTTTACATTTTTTGTGTGTGTGGATACACTGATTGTTGTCGCAGGGCAATATGTTTAATTTTACAATACATAAAATTGTCACATAACAGTCTAGCTATAGCCAGTGTTGTCGTTTTCGTGCCTTAGATTTGTTTTTTTCTTTTCTTTCCTTTTTTTTTTTTTTTTTTTGTTTATCTGAAATGAAAAATTACAAGGAATATGAAAGAGTTATTACTATGCTAACCAGAGACATTTAAATTGCCTATCCTTTGACTTATGTCGATGACGTTCTGTAAGTGATCGATACAGTGGGAGGAACCCTTAGTGTAATTAGCGTTTATCTCCTTGTGTCCAGAGAGCGAATTAAACAATGACGAGGAAGAGCAAAATGTCTACTTCAGTCACTCCAAAATTAGCAGATCCCGATCATACAAGTTGTCTCTCCAACATGTCACTCCAAAGCATGCAGTTTCATTAAATTTATTGTTTTGAGGTCATTTGCTGTTTTCATAACAACATTCTACCTTTGTCTATTGCTTTCTTTCTATACAGCCAAAAGACTGGACTTTGTCGCTTTTAATACATTTTATAACCTTTTTATATGTATCCGTTCTAACTTGACAGAACGATCTGTAATTTTGTTACTCTGGTGTCAGTATGTTTTTTTTTAATTGAAAACCTGTTGCTAGAGCATTTACAGATTATAAAAAGATGTAATATGAATTTCAAAAAGTTATTTTTCGTGTCCTCGCCTCTTTTCCCCCTCTTGCGCGCAGTAAACGATGAATGCGCACCTCTGAATAGAAAAGTGCGCATTGATTTTCTTTATGTGCGCAATGCAATGCCAACTTTGTAGTAATTCTGTAATAAGTGATTTTATGAATGAATTTTCTCTTTATGGGCGACCACACGGTCAGAGGAGTTCACAAGATAGGGAGAATAGAAGAAACGGCACCGTATTTAACGGGCATGTGCTCCAACAGAATATTTTGAAAGGTGGTGCATGCGGAAATAAATTTTTTGCTCACCAAATTTTCGAACTCATGCAATACTGAAATTGTCAAATTTGACAGATTTTCGTCTGCAGCTAGCCAACGTTGGCTAGCTGCTGACGAAACGTTCACCGATCACGAAACGTTGGCCCAAATATTGAGCCAACGTTTCGTGATCGGTGGGAGAAAGGACTTTTATTTTGAAAGAAAGAATTTGTATTGTTTTAACGTTTCAATAAATTAATGAAAATATTAAAAATTGTGTATTACTTCGAAATCATGGTGGTGCACTTGCACCATGGGCATAGGCTTGAACCCCAGTCTCTCAAGGTACGTGTTGAATCACGTACCTTGAGAGACGTACCTTGAGACACTTATGCATCCTCGTGCTGGTTCACTCGGCTTTGATTGCCTTCATGTAAGCATAGTTATAATTCCAGTTTTCATAAGTTTACATTCACAAATTATGAATGGTCCATGACGTCTCAAACAATTTGAGAGAACGGTTTGTAATTTTATTACTTTGATGTCAGTAATTTTTTTTAAATTGAAAATTCGTTGCTGGATCATTTACAGATCAGAAAAAAATATTATAATATGAATTTACACCAATCACTCAGACCTCAACTTCCTTTCTTTGAAAATTGACTTTCTACAGTCTAACTTTCCTAATACGGAGGGTCGCTTTATGCTGGTTCACTTTTAGGATTACTGGACTAGACTGCCCAGAACAAAGATGCACCAACTTAAATGGTTTCTGCATGCAAACCACTGTTCTGAAAAGTTTAACAGTGTTGACAAAAATTTGCCCTTTTTCGTTTGTGATGATTCAATAATTACTTTCAGTAGGTAATCAATTTTTTTTCGCTTGTGAATTTTTATATTAAACTATAATTTTGCCCCAAAAAATAGCGTCAACACTTTTGTGATCAATGGCTCAAAGATGCCTTAATGGCTTAAATCTAAGAACTGGCTCTGCAAATTAATAGATGATTATTTAAAATTTTTTGTAAATATTGTAAATGCACGCTGACAGCCGAATTAAGTGATATTGAAAGGTATCGTAATACAAACGAATCACAAGAAAGCAGAAGAGGCTTTAATTTTCAGCATCAGAGTATTCCCGTTCAAGAAAATTGGCGATACAAAACGTGCAACGGCAGAGTGCAGCACAGCATTTTTTTCATAGAGGGATGGAGGTTTTCTGGGGCCGTCTTTAAGGAAAAGATTGCAAAATTTCTTTGTATTTTTTAAAGCTGGTCACTCAAACCATGGAGATTCGAAGTCCAAAGGGGGGTGCAAGTGCACCGGCTTTGGATATCGAACTAATACACATTTTTTTAATATTTTCTCATTCATTTATTGAAACATTAAAACAATACAAGTCCTTTCTTCCACCAATCACGAAACGTTGGCTCAGCTGTACACGTAATTTAGACAAACTTGACTTAACAAAATATTGCATTTTTTCCCAAAATTTGGTGAACAAAAATTTATTCCCACATACACCTTGCAAAATAAGCTGCCAGCGCCCATGACTCCAACGCCATCCAACACAACAGTGTGATGGAGGGAAAGTCGGAATGGAAAGACATAGCAGTGTTAACCAATTGTGGTTAAAATATCTTACTTTTGCAAATCTTACAAACACATATGACCATAGGAACATAATGCTAGGGCCCCTCCAAGGGCCTTGAAGGGACCAGTGCAAGTGAGGGGCCCTGAAGCTTAAGCGTCATTAGCTTCACTGTAAATCTGAATCTGCACGTACTTCAATACTAGTGGGCAAAACTTAAGGACCAAAACTATTTCTAAAGGTTACAACCACAAAATCTTTACTTAAGGTACTCTTTACTGATGAGAGTAGATTCAGTCTCAGCAGCGATTCTGGACGTCAGCTAATTTGGTGAGAGGTTAGCACACGGTATCGCACCGCAAACATCACTGAAAGGGATCGATATGGCAGTCGAGGTGTTCTCGTCTGGGCAGGCTTTAACTTGGATGGACGTACAAAACTCCAGATACTGGAAGCGGTACTGTAACCGGTGCACGCTACTGTACTGAGGTAATCCTTCCTCGTGTGCGTCTGTTCCGAGGTGCCATTGGCCTCGAGTTCGTGTTTATGGATGATAATGCCACACCCCATCGCACTGCAGCTGTTGATTGCTTTTGGACAGTGAGGAAATTATTCGTACAGATTGGCCTGTCCGTCCCCCGCCGATCTAAATCCCATCGAACACATAGGACGCTCTGGAGAGATGCCTAGCAGCACGTCCACACCCACCAGAAAATTGGTCGGTGTGACTAGAAAACGGAAGCCAGCTGGAGTTGTGAACATTAAAATCACCAAGGAAAATTACCTCACTCTTAGGAAAGTTGGACTGGAGAAAGTCAAGTTGCAAAGAGAGGAAGAGCTCCAAATGATTAGTGGAGTTGGGAGAATGGTAGAGACAACAGATGAATTTGACACAATGAGGTAGAGAGATTTTAAGCCAGAGAAGATCAAAGAGAGGAGATTCCAAATTGCCAAGTCTCTGACAGGGAATATCAGAACGGAGATATGCACAAGTACCACCTTTGAGGCGAAAAGAATCATACAGCGAATAATTTTGGCATCTGAGATGAGCAGTAGTTGAATCAACCGATAACTGAGATTCTGTCAGAAAAAGTACATGGGGTTTGGCAGACTGCAACTGGAAATGGACATCGTTGAGATTAGAATTGAGACCACGTATATTTGTGAAATGAATTAGGAAGTGCTTGGGAGGTTTAGATCTTTTCGCAGATAAGCTTGTTCTATTAGTTTGACAATTCATGGTGTATTCATTAGTAAGAAAACGTGGGTGGGACATGCTGTATGAAGTAATGAAATTTTTGGATATGGCGTACACATGGTAAGAATATACCCAGATCCTTGACATAACGTGGCCTCGACAATGCTCCCCACATACACACTAATCGGACTCCCTCCAGTCACTATCTGGCAGAGTAGAGGTAGCAAGATTATACACTAGCTGATCCGGAAGCCTCCTAGAGAGATACCAATAGGTTCGGTCCAGTGTACTAACTAGCGGCCGGCCTGCGAACACCGTTTTAGAGCTGTACCCTCGAAATGTAAGGAATATTGGATCTCACCACGATGTTCATCATAACCTCAAAAGCTATCAATCATACTGCATGATGGAAGAGATGGAGAAGGGTTGACCGGAACTTAGCTCTAGAGACTAAACATGGATTCCACCACTTCAAGCCTCCAATAAGCAAAGTGATGGTATTGCACCGGTTGATGAGAGTCATCTACCACCTAGTACTGCCTGGTAACATAGAGGGGCGGTATTCCTCCATGTGTTGTGGGCGCCACACCTCGACCCCTGCTTATGTTGGTTCACACCTGGATGGTCACCCACCATGTACTTGTGCATGGAGGTTATACCCAGGATTACTAACAGTCCCACCATCGTGAAGGTGCAAGCAGAGGATTTGGCTGTCACAGACCGTCCGGACTTCGCCGAAATTGGGTCCACTTGATTTGAGTGTTACCCGAATATCAGTTCCATCAGCGTTTTAGACTCACAGGTAGCAAGTACAGCTTATCTGGCATATCTGAGAGAATGTCTGTGACAATTTAAGGACCATCCTTGTTGAGGTTGTGCAGTGTGTGCCGTTCCTTATCGCCTAGTATATTGGCACTGAGTTTTCCCTCTAGTAATCCTTCAAGTTCTTTATCGCCTCCTTGTGTTGGTCAATGAGGTCCGTCAAACTCCTTGCATCCCTCCTTCTTTCTTGGCTGTGGTCAGTCTTTCAACGGCCGATTTTGTGTGTTCTTGGCCGCTCGTGATTATCATTATCCTCGTCGATCACAGATTGGACCAACACATTATTAGTCCAATCTGTGATCGCGAAAAAGTATATTAGGTACTGGGACTGCATAGGTGCATATGGCTCTGACCATATCCAGCCATTTAGCCTTGATTTTAGCAGGATTCTCAGTCTCTGATGTCTTTCTCTCTGAAATAGGCATTCATCCCTATGTGTTCTAGCTCTTGATCCTGCATCATTCCCAGGTAACTGCATGCCCTTCCCTCTGTCGGCCCACTGAATTCCCCTTGATGCAATCCATGGGTCTTGCATTTGTCTAGGCCAATTTGCACCCAGATATCAGTGCTGAACTCTTTCGTGAACTGGAGTAGCTATTGGAGTTGATTCTCGGTTGTCGCATAGAGTTTGATGTCATCCGTGTACATCAAGTGAGAGCAAGTGTACAGTTTCTTCTTCCCTTCTTTTAGAGTATATCCGTACTTGCTGTTATGCATCATGAACAGTGGATTTAGTGACAGGCAGAATGACAGTGGGCTCCGGTCATCTCCCTGGAACATTACTCTTCTGATGGTGATCGGTCTGGTTATGATGTTCTCGATCTTGATGATGGTCCTCCATTTTGCCGTTGTTGCTTGTAGGAAGCGTGCCAGTGTAGAGTTGACTTTGCAGATCTTCAGTGCCTCTCTCAGCTAGTTATGGGGGAACGTAGTCGAAGTCCTTGTGATAGGTGATGTAGGCCGTTTACAGTTGTGTTGCTTCTTGTAGGCTTGATCCATAACTACTGCGTCAGTAGCCAATTGCTCCATTCGCTATTTGCTGATCTGCTTATCGTTTTGCTTTTCGCCCACGATGGGCTGCCTCTCCAAGTGGTCGGATATGTTAGCATTACCATTAGCATTAATAGAGGTATATGATGCAAGAAAGCAAGTTTATGCAGCATCAGCCAAAAAAAAACAAACTTCCACTTCACCCCTCCGTTCGTTCGAAATACCTGTCCAGCTGAGCCTTAAATTTATTTAGGCTATCAACTTCCACAACAAGGGATGGAAGTCTGTTCCACCAACCAACTACCCGCTGGCTAAAGGCAAATTTCCGCACATCTATCCTACATCTGTCTTTCCTCAATTTGAATTTATGCCTTCTCAGGTGATTATTCTGAGCAAGAGGCATAATTCCATCAGCATTGAGCATGCTCAAACCATTCAAGGCTTTATACACCTCTATCAGATCACCACGCCGGTGCCTAGTCTCCAGACACTGTAATTTGCAAAACTTAAGCCTTTCTTCGTAAGAGCAACCCTTTGTTCCATTCACTAATCTTGTTGCCCTTCTCTGTACTCGTTCCAGCAGCTCTACATCCTTCTTGAAATGAGGCCTCCAGACCTGTATACAGTATTCAAGGTGTGGCCTGACCATTGCCTTATACAAGGGAATAATCACCTCCTTATCCCTGCTAGAAAAATTCCTGTATATCATTGATAAGACACCACAGTGCAGCCCGTCTGCACTGATCAGAAAACTTCATATCTGCCTGCACAACCACCCCCAAGTCCCTTTCATTCTCTACCACTGTCAGTGTAGTACCACAGAGTTGATACGTTGCTCTGGGGTTGCTGTTTCCCATGTGTAGTACTTTACATTTGTCAATGTTAAACTTCATTTGCCACCTCTCAGCCCATCTGCTCAACCTTTCCAGATCCTGTTGAAGCAGCATAGTGTCCTTAACAACCCTGCCAACCTTTGTATCGTCTGCAAACTTGGACATTAAGCTTGATATACCATCATAAATATTATTTATAAATACAGAAAACAATAATGGACCCAACACTGAACCCTGAGGGACTCCACTAATAACATTAGTCCGCAATGAGCAGTGTCCATTGATTACCACTCTCTGTCTTCTCTCCCTCAACCACCCCTTTATCCATAGCCTACCAGTCATCCTGGACTTGAATTCTTTTGATCTCTGAGGTTGTTCAGAGATGTCAACCACTGGTGTTTTTTTTATATATTTATTTATTATTATTAATTTATATATTTTATTTATTATTTTATTTTTATTTTTTATTATTAATTTTTATATTTTATTTTATTTTTTATTATTAATTTGTATATTTTTATTATTTTATTTTTTATTATTAATTTGTATATTTTTATTATTTTATTTTATTTATTATTATTATATATATATATATTTCTTTTTTTTTTTTTCCTACTGGTACTCAGGACTGGGCATCCTGAGTAGGGGATTGCTGGCATCCACTGGTATTGCACTATCTCCAGTGGATGCGGGAATTTAGCGCACTACCGAAGCGCAGATAGTAGATTATGTCTGGCTCCAAGTGCCTTGGGACGAGCATCGGGCAGCAGTTGCTCAGGTGTTGGCTGCTCACATTTAAGGCCATGATTACACAGATTCTCTAGTCAAGATAGAGACAATTTGCGGATAGGGACTCAGGTCCTGGAGCCGCTACAAACAGGTCACATACATACACGAATACACGAAGCGTGCATACATGCATTTGTTTTACTTGTGTCTTGAGAGTTTTGTTGTCTTTTACAATTTTGTAAGAGAAGCTCCATTTTCTGCTGGAATTTCTTACACAGGTTCAAATGATTATAAATAGAGAGTGTTATGTATTTTTGTATTTATGTAAATAAATAAAAAAAAAAAAATTAGCGTTCATTAATGGAAAGTTTGGACCAATTCCTCATGCAAAAGGGCGAACTTATACTCAAGGAGCTCATCTCAGTATTTTATAGCTGTGAGAGTTTCTCACAGTAAACCATTTACGGTCATTGACTGTGATTCCAACCATACCATTAAACAATCATCTCCAAACGTATCTCTTTCCGCGATGTTAGAGAAATGGATTCTTGAAACATGTTCCTCCAAATGAAAATGTTTCAAAAATTCAGTTGAACACTGTATCTCGAATAATCAGCGAAGTTGTTGTTGTTGTTGTTCTTCTTCTTTTTCTTGAGTTTTAGGCGCATTAACGACTTAGATTATATTGCGCCGTATATATTATCTGTAAATTGCTTGTGTTCTGCGATCGATTTTCTGTTTTTCTGAAAGCAAAACTTTAGTTTCTCAGGAGAAAATCGGATCAGTACACACCACGATCCATTTCTTTGGGGTTCAGTGGGCATGCTATCGGCCAATTCAAACAGTCTATTTTGTGTATAAGGGTAAAAGACGCATGACAAGCTGTTCAGCATGCATATGCTGAACAGCTTGTCATGAGTCTTAAAAAAAGCCTTCTATCGATACTATATTAGGATACCAGGTCCTCCCGTAGATCTGGAAGGTTCTGAAATAAGTTATTGTCTTCTTGAATTCATATTGCACGAATATAGCCTTGAAACAGCTGTGTCTGGGAGAGGAGGGCGAGAGAGATAGAGAGAGAGTTTGCATGCTATGGAATTAATTCCTAGTCTGCTTTGGATTTTGAATTACAATGAACCACTTGATCCCTTAGATTTAACTTTTCCCCGTCAATAATCCACTCCAATCTTCTATAGCTCCACCTCAAAGATTCATTCAAATGGTGTCTTTGTTACACTTTCACATGATGGTTAATTGGAAATTAAAATGCAGGAGATAATTGAGAAATATCACGCTTCCAAACCACGCTGTTGTTCATTAGTTACCGATTTACACGTGGTAACACGTTGGTGTTATTTTCTTTATAGGTCAGACAGAGACTTTTGTTTTCATAAACCATTAATACTACATTTATTTCTATTTTTATTCGTATTAACGATGTAATTGAGTTTTTGTTTGCTTCTTAACTTTTGAGCATGAGCGTATTTATGTTCTTGAACAGAGTTGCTATTTCCCTATATTTGTAGAATTTCCTATATTGTTGTTCGCACTCAATTAATAATTTCATCTTACCTTTATTGGAATTATTCTGTTTTTTTGTTTTTTTTTTTTGTTTTTTTTTTTTATTGTTGGCAGTAAAAAATAATTCTAAATTATAAATAAATAGTAATAAATAATAAATAAAATCTCAATTTTTGTTGAAATAAAACAAATAATAAATCCAGCAGAGAACGTTTTGTGAATTCATGATAGCAATCGTTTGCTTTTGATAGCAAAAGTTTTTGGTTTTACTTTGTAGACAGGTTAAAATTCAGTATGCAGAGCAGATCTACGTATGCTCTAAGTGTACTGTAGATGTTAAATTGTGAAGTGTTTTTACCGAAATATGCTAAGATCAGATATTTACTCAGGTAAATGATAGATTTATGAATGAATTTTTTAATTATGAATCAACAGGGCTTACCTTTATTTTTATTTTTTTTTTGTATTTTTTAATATTTAGGCATTTTTTCGACATGGCAGTCGAATAACATGAAAAATTAATACAGAGATGTAGTTATTGCCATAACTAATTGCTTGATTTATATAGTTTTGAGAAACCAGTCTTTTTTTCTCTTTATGAAGTTATTTTCTCTATCTTTTGCTCTGTTTATTTATTTTTTTTTTAAAAATACGCGAATGGTGTACCGAAAGTAATACTGTTTGTTTGTTTAATTAATAATCCTTAATACGCCCCATCAATTGCGATTAAGAATTATTTTTTTTAATTGAACTTCGCCTACTTAAAATAAATATTTTTAAGAGATAAGTATTTCTATTTTTTATTGATTTTATAATAAAATCAATATCAAGTAACTATCAAAATATATCAATCTATAGTTATGTGTGAATTGAAATTGTTTACTAGTTGTTTCATAAGTTTCCAGCTTTATTCTGTCTATCTTGTGAACTCCTCTGACCGTTTGGTCGTCCCGGAGTATAAACAGAAAATTTAATTTTTTTTTTAATTCTCATGGAAGGGAGATGTATGTTTTTTGTTTTGTTTTTTCAATAATTTGAATCCTTATATGAACGCTTGCAAAATTATGGTTCTTAACTAACAACAATTTTTTTAGGTCATTGTAGTTCGAGCTCGCATAAATGGAAAAAAAAAATTAAACATCGAGTCACTCGAAATATATATAATTGCAAAAAAGAGGTTATCCAGCAAGGATATTTACGAAGACATGGTAAATACATTAAGAGAATCTACCCCACCACGTGCAAATTGTAAAAAAATTTTGGATGGCCAGATTTAAATATGAAAGAACTAAGGGAAAAAAAAAAAAAAAAAACTATATATTTGGATCACCTGGAAATTACTGTCAACTACCCATATGTATTGTGTCTGTAAATTGCGTGTGTTCTCTGGTCGATTTGCTTGCTTTGCTGGACGAAACATCCCAGTTTTTTCGGAGAAAAAAACCTTGATATCCACGCCTGACACCGACTACTTCAGCCACGGAGTGAAAAAAGCCCATAAAAGTTCCGCGCCTCATCATCGACGGGATTCGAACCAGGTCTTTTCCACATGGTATGAGAAGGATGGCGACGATACCACTCTGCTACCGCGCAGGCGAAATATGGTTGAACTAGCATAAAAGATGAACTGTGCACTGGACGTCCATCAACAGCAACCACTCCAGAAAACGTCAATAAAGTTTCACAATGGCTTCCTCGCCTTTCGACACCCGATCAGAAAGGTGTTGGTTCAAAACTTCAAAGCAACTTTCTGCTTCTTATCAAGATATGTAACTATGGGTGAAACACATCTTATCACTACCAACTAAAATTAAAACTAAAATCAAAATAACGGAAGCATGCTGATTTCTCTACCTCCAAAGAAAGCTAACTCAGCCCAATCGGCAGGCACGGTCCCCTGGAGTTCAAAAGAGATAATAGTAGATTATCTTAACACAATAAAACGAACAATACTATGCTAACTAACTAAATCATGAGATGCAATCAAGTCAAAGGGGTCAGGAAAGCTGACTAAAGGTCTTTAGTTTCATCAAGCACTTGTTCACACATCGATCGTTGCCATGTCTGCAATTCATCAGGCTGAATATTAATTGTTGTCCACCCACCATCCGCACCAGATCTAGTCCCATATGATTTTTGCCTGTTCTCGAAAGTAAAAACTAACTTGTCTGGAAGAAAATTTGCGTAGGATGATAGTAGCCGCACATTCCATCTGTTCAGGACCATCTAGAAAGCGACTACAAAACTGAGAATCATGAATCTGGAGCATCGCTACAATAAACGAGGGAATTCAGTTACAAGGAGAGTTACATCGATCGAAAAATAGTGTAAACTTAACATCAGATAACAATTCCTATGCTAGGCTTCAATCTTATCAAATTATCCTCGTATGCGTTCTATAACCCTTATTCATTACTTTTAGCCAGTCTACAAATCTCTTTTCCTCCCTCTTTCGGTCCCAGACTTCAAAAAAAAGCATGAAATTTCTTCAGCTAAACTTTATGCACAGATCTTTTTTCGCATTCTTTTCGTATTCTCTGTAGATTTTTAATTTCGTATTCTCTGTAGATTTTTAATTCCGTAATCTCAAAAACATTTCACTTTTTAAATGTCAGTCGCTTTTCCTTAATTTTCTCCCTTATTCCTTGGAGAGAAATAAGGAAACCAGGATATCATTTACTTTTTTCTTTGTAATCATTTACTTCATTCACCTCTGTGTATGTGCTTTATCAACTTCACTTTTGATTTATAACATGTATTATTTGTTTATAATATAATAATAAAAAGGTGTTTATTAACTACAATCTTTATTTATAATAGCAATTTTACTCATATAATATTTTATTTAGTCCCAATATACAATTATGTTCCTAACAAGAAATATTATTGTCTCTTAGTTTAGTGAGATCCCCAAGGATCTCTCTAATTTTTTTTTTTTTATATTAGTAATAATTTTATTTTAAAAGTGAACTTTTCGTGGCCCACTTAACAGTTTCCATGGCTCCCAATTTTACGAATTTTACCTGTGATCCCTCAGAAGTACGGCTTGGCCCACTGGGGGGGGGGCATATGGCCCCTGTTGAGAACCACTGTTCTAGAAAATATCTTCCAAATTCTCCAAAAATTCCCATTTATTGTTACCATCGACTAGGGACCATCAAATAATAGAGAATATTTGTGGACAAATATTCTCTATTTCTAAAATAGAATGAGTATTAGTACCGCGTTTACCAGAATGTGTAAATCGAACTTTGAAATACGAAAAAGATCGTCTAAAATTTTAATGTCGACTTATACCCCGAATCTGAAATTATAAATTTGAATTAAAGGCATATACTTAGGATTAGAAAACATGAATTAGTACCATTATATTTACAATTTAGTACATATATATTTTCACACAAATCTGTTTATACTCCAGAGCGACCAAATGAGGGAGTTTACAAAAATTGCACCGTATTTATTAGTTACGAAGGCTATAACCACGGTGAACTGAAACGCGTGTACTGCTGTACGTACGTGTTTTTTACAACTCTGCTACGGCGAAAAAACAATTTGTCGGAAGTTATGCTTACTCATTTGCTTTTCGAACTCTCGAAAAGTAAACTTTTCAGTTGTAAATATTGATGAGATGCATTCTTTACAGAGAAAAAATGATTACATTAAAAATTAAGCAGTTGTAGACCACAAGAGTAGAATGCAGATTTTACTCTGATACAGTACTGCGCGAGATGGGGAAGATAACTGTACAAAAGGGTCGGCTTATGTGGCGAATATATTGTTAAAAAACGAATTTAAGGCAAAAACTAAAAGTCGACTTATATGTTGTAATATACGGTATTCCACCGAGCTTGTATAAAATCAAATAAAGAAAACTGACCACAAAGTATAAGCAATTTACAGATATAATATGCTGACGCC
Organism: Mastigoproctus giganteus; assembly: GCF_048544385.1. Classification (NCBI taxonomy): domain Eukaryota; kingdom Metazoa; phylum Arthropoda; class Arachnida; order Uropygi; family Thelyphonidae; genus Mastigoproctus; species Mastigoproctus giganteus. The sequence continues at coordinate 225,320,218 of NC_143576.1, read as the reverse complement.
TTGCGACCTCAGTAGCCTTGGTACATATCCTAACCAAGCCGATCCGACCTTCTACTCTGTTTCCTGGATACCAAGTATACTTATCTACCTTATTTTTAATATATCGACTTTTTACAGTATGCGGTAAAGTAACACCAATTCCCCTTTTCAATCAAAGCTTGGGACAAGCACTAACCGAATTATACAAGGTTTGATCGAAAAGTTCGATAAATGTTGCATAAAATTAATTTTATTCAATTTAATGTTTACGTTATTAATATTCTTCAGTAGAATTTCCTTTTACAACCACACACATGTTCCATCGTGTCTGCCACTGATCAAAACACTTTAGAAGTTGACTTTCAAGCACTCAGTCGTGTTTGACTGGAAATCTTAAATCGACTCAAATCGTTTTCCTTTCATGTCCTGTTTTAATCGTGGGAATAGACGAAAGTCGCATGGTGCCAGATCGGGAGAATAAGATGGCGGAAGCACGACGGAGATTGGTTTTGTAGGTCGAAAATTGCCGGACAGCGAGTGACGCGTGACACGGCCATTTCACCATTTTTCGGATAATTTAGGGCGGATCGCGTGTCTCAGCCATTTCAAAACTTTTCAGTAGTAGGCTGTATTAACACTGACATCTCGTAGAAAGAGTTCTGATAACGTAACCATCCCCCCCTCTTCGTCAAAAAATGCAATCATGCTGATTGCATTTTTTGACGAAGTGGATGGATAGTTACGTTTTGTTTTGATTCTGGCAACGATGTTGTTTTCCATTGGGAGCTTTGAACCTTGATCTCTGAGCCAGCGAGAAATCCAAACGCCCATAACCTGCTATTACAATATGTCAGTAAATTGCGCGTGTGTTTGGTCGATTTTTTTTTTTTTTTTTTTTTTGTTTGCTGGACGAAAAACCCTAGTTTTCTGGAAAAAAAAACATGCTACCCTCCCCTGAGACCATCTAACTCAGTCACGTTGCCAAAAAAAAAAAAACTTCCTCGAGTCGCTGATGGGATTCGGATCTGTTCCACCCGGTATGGGAAGGATGGTGATTATACCAACACTGCTACATGAGGGCTTAACGTTCGGATCAGTTTCCTTATTTTCAGTACAAGTGTTCAAATGAGAAAAAAACGTGTTCACTCAAAGCAGCTTTCACCCTAGAACAACTTAAAACTTGATGTGCTCTTTCAAAAGATGTCGTTGTAAACTCCGCTATGGGTTCAAAAATTATTAGATCACTCACCGAACTTTTTGATCAAACCAACATTTTTATTACACTTATTTTATTAATCTACGGTAAGATTTTTCTCATAACACATAAATGTAAACTTCATTCAAGAGCTGATCGGCGAAATAGAATGTCCAATAACATATCGGTTTCTACTCTGACCTACGAATTTGAAGGTGCCATAAAAATGTGTGTAAATGTTAGCAAACAAAACGGTGACTGAATGATCATCTAAGGGTCTGTAATGCTTTTAACACGGGTAACGTGACGTTCTGTACAACTGATTGACTTTGAAATGGGTCGGATCATTGAGTTGTCAGAAGTTGGGTGGCCAACACGGAAAAAGCCGCTCGTGTGGGTCCTGACGCACGGTTGGACGCTGTTGGCTTAATACCTTTCTGTTAATACAGAAAGGTATTAAGCCAGGTAACCAGAAAAATGTCCACAGATCCGTTAAATAGTGACGGGAAACAGACATGCTAAATTTCTCGCATCGAAGCGCCATTCCCATCTGCGCCTCTGTGGAATAGCAGAATAGCAGACCACTGCGAAAAGTGGAACTGTGTTCTCACAGTCCGTTGTTTCGTCTGCCTCACGAATAGCAGACCACTGTGAAAAGTGGAACTGTGTTCTCACAGTCCGTTGTTTCGTCTGCCTCTGGCATTGCATCGTCGCCTGCTGTGGAGTAAGAAGAGATGCTTGGAGACAAGAATGGTATCGTGTCGTTTTAGTAACGAATTACGTTTCTGTTTGGGTTCTAGCGATGGCTTTAGGCTCGTCTGGAAACACACCAGGGATAGAGGTAATTCATCCTGCATCAAGAATTGCAGACCGGCCCAATACCTGGAATTATGATAGGAGGAGCGCCATCAGTTACATTAGCCGCTTATCGTTTAGTCTTTACTGATGGCACGTGACGGCAGGGCATCATGTTGACACTATTCTAAGGCTAATGCTTCTGCTCTTTCTACGCTCCATCCCAAACTCAATTTTCCAGTAAGACAATGCTCGCTCATATGCAGCTCTCTTACCCAAAGTTTATATATATAAATTGACCTGAAACTTGGGTCTTGATTTTTTTGGGAGGATTGGGGGGGAGTGAACGTTGATGTTTCCATTGCAGGGGTAGAATACTTCAACTTTTCCCCCAAATGATGACAATATGTTTCATAAATGCTGGAAATTATTTCCGATTTCCACAGCATCTAAAGTTCTGAATAATTGAATACTCTGCTCATACGTTGATGTTTAAATCAATTGCAGCGATCCTCACGAATCCTGCTCTCAAGTCACGTAACATTTGACACTTTTGTGTGCCCTGTTAACGGATATGTGCCATGAAATTCTCTCAACCCACGCTCCCAACAGTTCTATTGAATCTACCTTTTATGGATGTTTCTTTTTGTTTTGTTTGCTTTTGTTTTGCCTCTTAGCGAGTCTCTGATTGAGCCATGTAATCGAATGCAGACTGTTACTAATTATAAGATTGTTTTTCTTCTCTACGCACTGCTCGAGATAAATATACTGTAATCAGACGGGAAATTAAAAACAAATCTTTTTTTTTTTTTTTTTTTTATCATTTCCTTCTTTTTTTCACTGTGTGTTGGACGACTTAGAAATTGAGGACAACGTCCGTCATGGACATTTAGCTTTCAGGAAACATTACAGTTAGAAAACTTAGAAAAGGTAAAGAAATTTAAGAGAAGGATTTCCATACACACGAGCGCGAAAAAATCTTCCGGTTTTCGGTATCATCGTTGGCTTAAAGACAGAACGTTACGAGGATCTTTAAATAGCTGACTTCACTTTCTATGAGATAGTTATTTTCGACTTTTTCCGCATGAAAAAAAGTAGGCTATTACGAACATCATCTGGTATGTTAAAAGATTATCTACTCTTGAATGGCGTAAGAAAAAAAAATAATGAGAAAAGAAAATGGGAAATGCAAACACTGACTCGTGACGTATAACAGAGAACGAAAAGCTCACGCGACTTTTTTTTTTTTTTTTTAATAGGCACGTGATAAATAATTCAAATATTTGACTAGGATAACAGCTAATTTTAAATGTCCACAACGAATACCTTATTATTATAAAGAATAGGGTTATTCGCCTGCAATAATTTTTTCTTATCCTACTACACAGTTTATGTATACGTAAGCTATGTTTAAATAAAAGTATTACTGGATTTTCATATACTTAAATTTCATATTTAATATCAGTTGCACATGGTGACCCATTCGAATCCCGTTGATGACGGGAGGAATTTTTATGAGTCTTTTTCACAATGTGGTTGAGTTAGTCGGTCTCAGGCGAGGGTAACATGGTTTTTCTCCCGGAAGCTCGTTTTTTTTGTCCAGCGAACAGAAAATCTACCTCAGAACACACGCAATTTACAGACAATATGGACGGGGAAACATGGCCTTAGTTGCCGATGCTCCTAAAACCCAACAGCAGCAGCAACAACAATAACAACAAAGTATGGGGTTCCACAGGAGACGACCCACGAAACACCCTCTCCTGGTCATCTTCGACAGCGAATGCTGTGGTGTCAACAACACTCTGGTTGGACACTGGTGGATTGGAAATGAGTGTGCTGGTTGGATAAGTCCAAATACCTGGTGCAACACGCCGACGGACGGATTCGTGTGTGTAGCACAACACGAGTCCATGAATCCATCGTGCATTGTACCCACTATTCAGGCAGGTGGCGGTGGTCGCTTAATATGGGCATGTTTTGGCAAGAACTAAAACCCCTGGTGGGTTTTGACCAATGTTTCACTGGTAAAGTCTACCGGTAGCTCTTGGAAGACCATGTGCACCCCGAATTTTTTCCATGTTTTTCCAGACAGAAACGGGATTTTCCAAGACATGTCATTGGGCCCACACTGTATAAGTAGTTCAAGAAACAGATATCGCCCATCTTGATTGTTCTCCAAATTCGCCTGACCTCAATCCAATTGAACACCTGTATAGTTTTGGATGTTTTGGAACATGGAGTGAGGCGTATGGCACGCATCAGTCAGCTATTCCGACACTGTGGAAAGCCTTGCAAGCAGCATGGCTGCAGATCCCTACGGACGTCTTCCGACATCTAGTAGAGTTAATGCCTTGGGCGGCTGATATCTGTGCGAACGGTGGTGGCTTAATACGGTAGTAGGTAGGCGATCAGAATTCAGTGATCACTGGGTGCATAGAAAGAAGAAGAGATTTAAAAGTGTATGGGAGAAGAGTAATAAAAATTATACAGTTGTAACTAAATATGTCCGTTCTGATATTCCCTGTCAGAGACTTGGCAATTTGGAATCTCCTCTCTTTGATCTTCTCTGGCTTAAAATCTCTCTACCTCATTGTGTCAAATGCATCTGTTGTCTCTACTGTTCTCTCAACTCCACTAATCACTTGGAGCTCTTTGACTTTCTCTCTTTGCAACTTGACTTTCTCCAGTCCAACTTTCCTAATAGTGAGGTAATTTTCCTTGGTGATTTTAATGTTGACAACTCCAGCTGGCTTCCGTTTTCTAGTCACACCGACCCAGCTGGTCGAGATGCTGAGGCTTTTGCAATTACTAATGACCTTGCACAGATTGTTCATTTACCTACAAGAATACCGGACAATCCTAATCATACAGCCAATATGCTTGATCTTTTTCTCACAAACAACCCTTCTATGTACACGGTCCAAGTGAAAGGTCCTTTAGGTACTTCAGATCACAACTTGATGATTGTCTCTTCTCCAATGGAGCCTTTATCTCATGGCTATTCCCAACCTCGTGTTGTTTGGCATTACAAGAATGCAAAATGGGGTGACCTGCGAGATTTCTTTTCTTCTATTCCTTGGTCGGATTACTGTTTCAAAACTTCTAATGTCAACATTTTGCTCAGATCGTGTCAGTGAAATTATTCTTGCAGGAATATAATCCTTTATCCCACACTCCACTTTAAAATCTCGTCCTTTATCTAAACCTTGGTTTTCCAATAAATGTGCTAAGGCTGTTTAAGAAAAGAATGTTGCATATCTTAATTTGCTTGTTTCTAATTCTTCAGTTTCATTTTCTGCCTACGCCAAAGCTCGCAACAATTGTAAAGCAGTTATTAATCAGTCCAAACTAGAGTTTGAACAGGCTAAGAGTAGAAAACTTGCTTCTTGCCCTAATGGTAGCCGAGCACTCTGGTCTCTTGCCAAAGCTATTGGCTGCAACTTTTGCCCATCTCTGCTCCCACCTCTGTCCAAACCAGATGGTTCTGTTGTCACTTCGGCCAAGGATAAAGCTAACCTGCTAGCATCCCATTTTTCTTCCAACTAATGTATTAATGATCTTGGTAAAACACCTCCCATCATTCCCAACACGCTCCATTCAATGTCTCCTGTGGTCTTCCGTCAAAAGGATGTCAGAAGGATTTTGACGAATCTTGATGCTAAGAAAGCTGCAGGTCCCGATGGTATTTCTCCACTTGTTCTCAAAACCTGTGCTCCTGAACTTACTCCTATTCTTTGCCGCCTTTTTTAACTTTCTTATTCCAAAGGTGTTTTTCCTTCTGCTTGGAAATTTGCTCATATCCAGCCAGTTCCTAAAAATGGTGACAAATCCCTCCCATCCAATTATCGTCTCATTGCAATTACTTCTACTCTTTCTAAAGTAATGGAGAAATCAATTAACCGCCAAGTCTTAAACTACCTAGAAACCTTCCGTCTGATCAAAGATCGCCAGTATGGATTCCATCAGTGTCGATCCACTGGTGATATTCCGGCTTATGTTACCCATTTATGGACAAATTCAATGAGAAAGTTCGGTGAAACACAAGCAGTTTTTTTTGACATCTCAAAGACTTCCGATCGTGTTTGGCATAAAGGTCTTCTAAACAAGCTTCCATCTTATGGTTTGCCAACTGTTCTTAGTAATTGGTTATCCAGTTTTCACTCTTATCGCTAACCGAGGTTGAGGGTGATGATCTCCGTAGATGGTTCTGTCTTCTAACTTCTCCACTAATGCCGGTGTCCCCCAAGGTTCAGTTCTTTCCCCCACTCTTTTCCTCTTGTATATTAATGACCTTCTTCCATTGACTGGAAATCCTATCCATAGTTTTACCGATGATAGCACATTGCATTGTACTTTCCATTTTGAGAAACCTTGCCCTGCCCAATCAGCTTCAACTTCTCGAACATCTGCTACCAATTTCTTAAATGCCGATCTTCAGGTAATTCTCCAGTGGGGCAAAGACAACTTAGTTGATTTCAACCCTTCTAAAACTCAGTCTTGTCTTATATCTCGCAAAAAAGGATTCTTCTGCTCCTATGCTTATCTTTAGTGACACTCCGATTTCTAGGCAAAATGATATATCTCTTTGGGGATTACCCTGACTTCTAATCTCTCTTGACACAAGCACATTACAAATATTGCTTCCTCTGCATCTAAAAAATTGGTTTCTCTTTCGCTCTCGGCTTTACTTTTCTTCCAAACAGCTGTTCACTCTGTATAAATCGCAATTCCGCCCTGCCATGGAATATCGTTCCCAAATCTGGGGTGGTGCCCCCAAAACCTCCCTCAAGCTTCTTGATTCCATTCAGAAGAGGGCAGTTAGGTTAATTAATGATTCATCTCTAACAGAGTCTCTCCACTCGCTGTCTCATAGACGTACTGTTTCTGCTGCATGCCTCTTCTACAGATACTTCCATGGGCACTGTTCTTCTGAATTGGCTTCTATAATTCCCGCTCCCTCTTTCAAAACAGTCCGAGCACGTGCCGCCACCAGCCAACATCCATTTATTGTCCAACTTCAAACTCACAGAACCAACTTTTCATCTTCCTCGTTTATTCATTCAACTGCCGTTTTCTGGAACAACCTTCCTTCATACGTATTTCCTGAAAATTACAATCTACAGAAGTTCAAGTCCAATGTCAACAAATATCTTCTTTCGGCTTCTCAACCTCCAACCCAAGCACGGTACTAAGTACTATAGGTTCTAATACCTCTCGTGTTTGGGGTTTACATAAAAAAAAAACTGAACGGCTAAGCTTAGAGAATGTAAAACTACAGAACTTTATTAAGTGTTCTATGAAGTTATAGTCTAAGTAATTAATTGATAAGGAGATAACTATATAACTATATTTACTTTTCACTTCTGTTAATCACAGAAAAAGAAAAAAAAATCAAAATCGTACCATCAGTTCTTCTGGAAATAATAACTGATTCTTCAGAGAAAAGAAAGCTTACCCATGAGTTACCCGATGGGATGTGATAAAAACCTGGCCTAGGCCAATAAGTTTTTTTCAATGTTTCGTTATATATTTCTTACTCAATTTGGCATGGTTTTGATATACTTGTCATCCTGTCCCGCATGATTTTATAATATTAGTAACTGTGTGTACGTGTGTGTGCGTACAAGGTCGGTCTTTGCGGGAGAAAATGCAGAGGGCGCAACACACTCAGCTCCTAGATGAAAAGGGGCAAATCCAAATATCAGTGCGAGCAAGGACTTGGTATTCCGAACATTAACCCTTTTACCCGGGCTCTCTGATAATATTTCTTATTTAGACGTTGAAACATGCTATTATAATATATTTACAGGTTGAACAGAATCAAACTTCAATATACATAGCGATGTCAAAAAATAAATAAATAAATTATTAGCATGTTTTGTTTTCTTTTGTTTTTAACTTGAGTAAAGTATTAAATGAAATTTTAAGTCCAATGGAATTTAACATAATAATTAAAATAAAAATTTCTGTGTATACTCCGGGATGACCAAACGGTCAGAGGAGTTTACAAGATACACAGAATACAAGAAACAGCACCCCGTATTCACGGGCTTAAATCCCGGTCACTCAAGGCACTTGTACTTATGCACTCGGGCGACTGACCACTAGGCTACGACGGCCTGTCCGAATAAGACTTCAGATTATGATTTTAAGGTGTGGAATATGCAAATAAGACAGCATAAAAGTGCACACAACAACAGCACCACTTAGTTCTAATATAACGGGTACAGAATGCATCTGATTAAGGTTTCTCCAGCTTTAAGATGTCGGCGACAAACTGAGAAAGCCAGAGCCTCGAACGTGACAAGAATATTAAGTTCAAGTTATGGTAACAGCATCAGGAGTGAGGCAAAATTCAAAATTTCACATTCCAGTGTATGACCAGTATTTGACCATACCAAACAACAACTGCTCCACATTAGGGATCTGGATGTGACTCGTCGGTACGTATACACTTCTGTATAGGCCGTCGTATTATATGCCTCAGAAATTTGGGGGCCCGTAGCCCCCAATAACATCAAGCGCGTGTACTCGGCCGAATACTAGCTCCTTCGTTGGATCACGCATAAACATCGTCATCCACCCCAGCAAACAACTGCGATGGCGAACTCGCTAAACTTCGCCCGACTACCAAATCTTGTAAGGGAAAGACGCCTCGCCTTCACCACCAAAATGACTACAGGCATAATCTCGGAGCCAAAAATCTGGGAATTATGCAGCTGGAGAATCCCTCAACTGAGGTCAGCTCCCACGCTTATAGCCCATCCTAACAAACTTCTGGTGGAACAGACTTCCATCCCTTGTGGTGGAGGTTGATAGCCTAAATAAGTTTAAGGCTCAGCTGGACAGGTATTTTGAACGAACAGAGGGGTGAAGTGGAAGTGGGTTTTTTTTTTTTTTTTAGGCTGATGCTGCATAAGCTTGCTTTCTTGCATCAAATGCCTCTACTAATGCTAATGCTAATGCTAACTAGCCCTTAGTGACCATTTTCTTCCCAGGCAGATGCTCCCCACAGTTCAAGAAATCGACGGTGACCTCTTCAAGTTTGCAAAGGATGGAAATACCGAAGACTGATCCTTAAGATCCTAATCTCAACCAGGCAAACTGCACATTAATTATGGGCAGTGTAATAATGTGTACTATATTGTAAATAGTGTCAAAAGTATAATATCTTTATATATATATATCGTAAATAGTCTAAAACTGGTTCTGTTGTTGGCTCTGGGGATGAACCCGAATATTGATGTGGGCCCCGTCCCCCAAGGATGGGGCCCACATCAAGCCAAGTTCACTAGCCAATGTAAAATCCCTGGGATTGTTGCTGTGAAGGGTATATTGTATATACATGTATATCACTTTTCTATACAATAAAAATTATATATATATATACATATCATCTAATGATGACAGCCAGATAGCTTTTCTCTCTCATGTGTAAAGGACATTGGCACGTTATCCATTATTCTTTACAGATCAGTGGAGATTCTGTGTTGGATCTGATTAAAACGTGGAACACACTCCCACCCCTCTGGTATAAGAGAAAGGGACCACTATCGTGGCGATGGCTTGATGGTCTGTCGAAAGAGGATGATGGTCGGCAACAGCGATCTGCATATCTTTGAGGAAGGTATTTTGACTGCTGAATCTGGGACAAATCTGGTGTCTATGAAAGGCTTTTAGAGGCCATAGACCCTGAATTCATCGTGATATATGTTGTTGTTGTAGAATTTTAGACGCATCAGCCACTTAGACCATATTGCATCGTGTATATATATATTATGTCTGTAAATTGCATATGTTCTGTGGTCGACTTGGTCGTTGTTTGACACAAAACTCGAGTTTCCGGAGAGAAACCGTTGCTTGACGAAAAACCCTCGCCTGAGACCGACTAGCTCAGTCACGTTGTGAAAAAGTCCCATAAAAATTTCTCACATAATTGACAGGATTCGAAATCAGGTTTTTATCACCCGGTGTGGGGAGGACGGTAATTATACCAAGTGGGCTACCCACGAGGGCATCGTGGTATATGTCGAAGTATTGAAACACTCGGTATTGAGTGCTTCAAGACTATTTATCTGTCAGAATTGCGTTTTGTTGGTGTTTCTTTTAACGTAAACTGAAATATACCAGTAGCAAGATGAGAAACAGCGCTTTGGTTGTAGAATGAGATGAATCTCAAGAGGTTCTTCTGATAGTTTTTAAGCATCGTAACAGCATGAATCAAACCTCGAGTCCCACTAAAATCTCTTATTTCCTTATCATTGGTCTCGAACCAAAAGAGTGTAGTAACATTTAATAGTCGATCTATTTCTGCTGTTGAGAACCTATTTTAGTGTTCCTTCAATTACTTTATTCATTTTTTATTAGTTGTGATACATTCGTATTTGAATTTCAAAAATACTTTTAACATCAAGGAAAAATATTTTCGAATATGGCTTTTAATATAACTTCCACCTCGAACAAAGAGCTAAAATTTTTCTAAAACAAGAAGCTCACTGTTCTCTTCAACACCTGTAAAATACTCACAGGCGACACAGAAAATTGGCAACAGTGGTCTGAATGTCAAGGTTAGCTGAGTCATCCATGATGGAGAAGAGAATCCTCGTTTTCAAGCCGTTTCTTTTTCTTTCTCTTTTTTTTTTTCGTATATATGCCAGTATCATTTCCAAGATACAAAATGAATGTCGAACTGTACCTTAAATATTTACTGCATTACTCACAATGAGTTTAAGCTCAGCCACTTTTATATGCTCGATAAACCTGGGAGGGAAAGCACATACACATAAGAAAAAACGGCGTAAAGTGTTATAGCACTCTAGGATGGCACTATTTCATTTACAAAAATTCATTTGAATGGTAGTACTATTTTATTTGTTTCTTTATTTTTTATTCATTTATTTGATTTGTGTTATTATTATTAGTATTTTTTGAGATGTGCCTCAGCTTCTCTGCATCAGATGGGACCAGCGTATATGATAATGCAACATTAGAAATAGTGCATGACAGTCTCCTTATTTTTGAGCTAGATTTATTATAATATTAACAGAAGCCAGACAGCCAGGATGGCCAGGACAGTTTGCTCACAGCAAACTGGGACCTCTATTTATTTACAATTGATTTTCCAACATACTATGCCGCATGCAGATGACACAAAACAGAACGGTCTACAATTAACCAAGATGATCTTAGAATTTTGTTAACATGCCCAATAATAACACTATTTTATAAATTTAAGTTTGTTCACTGCGGTTTGAATTTCAATTTTCTACTGCGGAAATATGTTGCTGTGATTTCAAATATGACTTAGATTTTTTTCTATCGCATTCAGATACATCACAATTTAAGAAATAAAAAAGTATTGTTTTTTACGAAAGTATATAACTTTATTGTATTTAGTAATGACAAATTGATAGGATATATTTTCATATATCAAAAAATACGTAAATACTAACAAGTATTAATCAAAATTCTGAAATTTTCATTAATCAAACCTTCGTCTCTTTGTTTGAAAAGAACGTTTAATCGTTTTTCTTTTATGTACAGTGCCATGTTTCTCTCTTTTTAAACACCAGCAGTAGTCGGCCATCATGCTTGTATTCCACCTTCCCTGGTACCTCTGCTCCATTTCCTTTATGTCCTGATGGAATCTCTCCCCTTGTTCTTCGCTCATCTGTGCAAGATTTTCAGGGAAAAAATGAAAATGGGCATGCAAAAAGTGAATTTTGATGCTCATATTGCAACCTAAATTGCGAAGCTTTTCGAGAATATTTTGAACAATTTTCTCATAATCCTGTGATTTATAATTTCAAAGAAAGTTTTCCATTACACTTTTAAAAGCAATCCAGGCTTCCCTTTCAACGTCAGTCATAGTAGTTTCAAACTGACTGTCTAAAACCAATTTTCTAATTCGGGGACCAATGAAGATACCCTCCTTAAGTTTTGCGTCAGATAAACCGGGAAACTTACTGCAAAGGTACTTAAAGCAGTTTCCATCCTTATTCAATGCTTTAACAAATTGCTTCATTATGCCTAACTTGATATGCAGTGGAGGTAAAAGTATTTTATCTGGCTTCAACAAACTTTCGTGCACAATATTTTTTGACCCCGGTGTAAGATTGTGCCTCCGAGGCCATTGCTTCTTTGTCCAATGCAGCGCTTTAGCTCTGCTGTCCCATTCACAAATAAAGCATGGCATTTTAGTGTACTCACCCTGTTGCCCCAACAACATACATAACACTTTTAAGTCTCCACATAAGTGCCATTCGTGATCTTGATATTTAATTTTCTCCAGAAGCAACTTTAGATTGTCATAAGTTTCTTTTAAGTAGAGTGAATGAGCATCTGGCACAGATGTGTTACTTATCTCCATTATACAAGAGAACACCTTTTAAACTAGTCTTAGAAGAGTCTATAAATAGTCTCCATTCACTAGGAACATATGATGGAGCTCCTAAGGCAATATACCAGAGGACCTTCTTGTGAAAAATACTGTACAAACTCCCTTTCACAATTTCTGTACCAGGAAAATAATGTACCTGGAGCAAGTGAGTTCTTCACTTGAAGTCTGGATCCCAGAATTTCAGCAGCATACTTTGGAAGACCTAAGTCCCTTACTAAATCGTTCAGTTCGACTTGCGTGAAATGCTGTGGCGTCAAAATATTTTCTGGTCGATAACATTCCTCTTCACTAACCTCTTTAGCTTCTGCTTCGGTGGAAGAAGATGTGGACTCCAAAGTTTCTGGTGGAGGTTTTACAGGCAGATCAGGTCCATGTGGAACCGGTCTTATGGCTGACGGTAGATCTGGATAGTTGATGTCCTTTTTATTTTTTGAATTGTAACCTGTACCGTCACATACACAAAAGTAACATTCGGCATGGCTTACTGGCTCGCGCCCCACCATAGGAATAGCAAATGGCAAGCACACCTATTTTTCCTTGACTCCATTTTCTAAGATGTTCGACACACGTATGGCATACTTTATGCAATGCCCACGATTTATCCTGATCGCCTAGTTTTATGTCCAAGTATGCATAATATGATTTTTTTTACAAAATCGGTAATATTTCGCCTCTGCATTACAGGAACAAAACAACCACATATGTAACAAAATATGTCGGGACTGTTAAAAGAAAACTAACACACAATGAGAGCTCATGACGGTTTTTACAGGAGTACTGTGACCGCATAAGGCACAGAGAAGTAAGATATGTTACTACTCTGTGGCATAAGGGATGTGCCACTTATATAGACTTTGTAGTTGAGTGGACTGTACAAAAAAGTGAGTACATGCTCAGACAATTTTAACCCGTAACTACACACAGGAGTCTCCCAGACTCCACTCGGAAAATAAAATTCTGGGACTCACAGATGGGCCGGAAGAGCGGGGTGGGGGGCCGTCTACCTTCCTGGGTCAAGGTCGGCTACCTTGTAGTGTGTATAGTTACCGGTTAAACATGCCCAATCTGTTGTATTTGAGGCAAATATTTGATACTGATTACGAATATAGGGGTATAAAACCTATAAACCATTGCAGAAACTATAGTTATGTACACATTTGCGTATAATACCTAGGTAATATTTTGTTAATGAATTGTGAAAAATCTTTACGTGATAGAAACAAATGGACTTCGGTTTAGTAATCAGTAAACATGCATAAATAACTGCCACATACTTTTACTCAAACTCCAGATACACTGTAAACCAGTGTAATCATTCCGCTGTATAAGGCAATAGTTTCACCGCATCTTGATTACTACATAGCGGTTTGCAAGCCCTCATCTTAGGAATGATGTAGATCTGTTGGAACGAGTACAGAGAAGAATCACAAGATTAATCAGGGTAACATAAGGGTATGCTCATCAAGAAAGACTTCAGTTCTATAAATTACAGTCTGACACCTGCAACTAGACATCTGCAAGGAGATCTTATTAATGTGTTTAAAACTCTAAATGGATTGAGTGAACTAAATTCTGGTGGCAACCTTACTCTTTCTTGAGCAACACTCAGTAAGGGGATATAAATGGATAATAAAGCGGCTATTCATTGTATACAGTACATACATTCAAAGTGTATGTTATGGGAGGAATCTTGTTGGACATCCAATGTACACTTTGAGTCTTGAAATAATGAGAAAGTTTGAGTTGTAGAGTAAGAAGAAAGTTTGAGTTGTAGAGTAAGAAGAAAGTTTGAGTTGTAGAGTAAGATAGCAAGGCGGAGATAGGGATGGGTGAGGATATATGCTATAATGTTTTTCATCATTAACAAGTTTCATAACCTGTGATCAACATAAAAACGAAATCGAACAACACTTAGCTTCCCTTTCAGCGTACACATTGTTATATGCGAAAATTTGCTTTCATCATCATCAGCGTTCTGCCATGGGAAAGTCCAGGTATGCAGTCAACAACCACTTCTCCACATCTCCATATCCTTAGCCCTCCTCTTTATCTCCTCATATCCATCATCCTCTTTCAATTCATCTATCATAATTTTCCTTCAATCTCCCTCTGAGTGTCTTTCCCTCGGCGTTTCTCTCCATATCCTTCATAAATTCTCCTCACTTCGTAACACAAGTCTAATCCAATATCTCTTCCGTCTTCAGATCATTTAATCAAACACCTCGTCTTGCCCACCCTTCTCATAATCTCCTCATTTCTCACTTTGTCGATGCGAAAATTTCCCCCCGTCCTTTCCCTCGCTCTCGCAAGTAGCATAGTTGGTATATTCACCGTCCTCCCCACACCACATGAAAAAGACCCGAATTCGAATCCCGCCAATGACATGAGCAATTTTTATGGGTGGACCTTTTAAACAAGGTGGCTGAGTTAGTGGGTCTCAGGCAAGGGTAGCATGAGTTCTTCTCCTGGAAGCGCGAGTTTTTTGTCCATCAAATAGAAAATCGATTGCAGAACACACTCAATTTACAGAAATTGAGTGTGTTCTGCAAATTTACAGAACCTATTATATGGCGCAATATGGCCTAGGTTGCCGATGCGCCTAAAACTCTACAAAAACAACCTTCTCCGTAACACACATCTCAAAACTTTCCACTTTCCAATCTTCTAGCATCTTTCATTCTCAGTGTCTATATCTCTACTCCATAAAGTACCACACTCCATACCAGACATCTTGCCAATCTCCTCCTTAAATAGATCCCTAATTTCCCAAATAAATATTCGTTATCGTTTCTCAAAAGCTTTGTTTAGCCATTGCTATTCTTATTTTTACTTCTCTGCTGCCCTTTGCCTCTTCCACAATTAGGCTTCCTAAACACCTGCACTCGCTCACCTGTTCTATTTTCTCTCCTCCAATATTTAATTCACGCTTTTCTCTTCTCACCGTCATAATCTTTGTTTTTGTTTTGTTTTTTTCCCCAATATTTATTTGCTTTTAACCAAAGAGTACGTACTTTTTTTTTTTTTTTTTTTCCCAATATTTATTTGCTTTTAACCAAAGAGTACGTACTTTTTTTTTTTTTTTTTTTTTTTTGCGGCTGATGCTGCATTAGCTCGCTCACTTGCATCATTTTGCCAGTACTTATTGTAATAGTAGAAAGTAGAGACACAAAAATTAATCAAAGTTTAAAATGATATAAAGGTATTTAAGTTCAATGAATAGACCAAAAAAAAGTTTAGCGTACTAGCTATAATTTCAACTTAGAACGAAGAACGTTAATAACCGGATATTGATCTTAAGAAGGAATTTTTTTAATTAAATATTTTTTTAGCAAACGTTAACTCACTTTCTATTACTCTAATAAATATTTTATATTTGAAATACTTGAAAGGAACTCCAAGTAAAACTATAAACCAGTGCTGTTTTTTAGACACTGCATGGGCTTCACTTATTCCACAGAAAACCTTGCTATCAAGAATTATCAATGTTCATTGAAAGAAAATTAAGTGCCAATAACCCTTTTCTAAACAAGACTTCTGAGAAATATTCCTTTTTATGTAAGCTCTGCTAGAATATTTCTAACAGATGTGTTAACTTCCCAGTAAACCGAAAATTAAACTTTTAAGATAGAATTGAGTTTTTAGAACAATAAATTATACCGAAAGGTGGCAGCACGTACTTAGTGCTTATCTGCTTGATCTGATCCAGGCCATTTTGAAAAACAATCGATGTACAGTATTACTATTTTGTGTGCACGATTATCGGGAAGTGCGTGAGAGTGTCATCGTTATCTGCGTTTATTGTAATGCATTTTTCCCCCTTCGGTTATAGGGGAATAGATGTGTGACGAATCAAACGTTAAAGCAGTTAAGTTGGTGTAGTTCATCCAAGGCTTGAGATGGTGGAACACACTAAAAAATAAAATAAAAGGTCTTCTGGAACAGACATTATGCAGTAAACTCGAATGATATTTATATTTACCTTGGTTGTTGGATTTGAAGTCATGTAATGACAACTTTTCAAAACAGTCAATATCAATGAACCTCAAGATGTCGTACAGATGGTCCGTTGATAATTATGCATTAGAATCAGTAGTGGCAAACGATGCACGAAAGCAAGCGTATAC
The DNA here is from genome assembly GCF_048544385.1 of Mastigoproctus giganteus. Classification (NCBI taxonomy): domain Eukaryota; kingdom Metazoa; phylum Arthropoda; class Arachnida; order Uropygi; family Thelyphonidae; genus Mastigoproctus; species Mastigoproctus giganteus. Next base: position 225,303,723 of record NC_143576.1, on the reverse strand, counting down.
AGCATCAGCCAAAAAAAAAAAAAAAACCACTTCCCATTTCACCTATTCATCATTCTAATGGTTTATTTAGTTCTTCCTTCAATTTATTTTAACTATCAACTTCCACAAAAACAGATGGAAGTTTGCTCCAGAAATCAACCACCCGCTGCCTAAGGCAAACTTCCGTACATCTATCCTACAACTGTCTTTCCTCAATTTCAATGCCCTCACAGGCGATTATTCTGAGCAAGAGGAAGAATGTCATCAGCGTTCAGTTTACTCAATCCATTCAAAGTCTTATATGCCTCAATCAGATCACCTCGCAAGTGCCTAGTCTCCAGACGCTGCAATTTACAGAACTAAAGCCTTTCTTGGAAAGAGCATCCGTTTGTTCCGCTCACCAATCTCGCTAACCTTCGCCTGTACACATTCCAGCAACTCTACATCCTCCCTAAAATGGGGCCACCAGACCTGTATGCAGTACTCAAGATGTGGCCTGACCATTGCCTTATAAATAGAATAGAATAGAATCTTTAATCGCAGCATGATATATTACAATTAGTCCCGTCACGGCATGGTAGTGGTAGGGGTTTACAATACATATTTACAAAAGAGATACACATGAGAAAAACATATAGGTTACACAAATCCAGATTACCGGAAGGCAACAAGGCACAGTTCGACGAGGATTCCTTTCCTGTATTTTTTGTATTGTTGACCACTTCTTGGAGGTCACTGTCGATCGCTTGCAGTGAAGGCAGCATTTGCTTTGGCAGGAATCTGCCGGTTAATACTAGCCGGTTATGGTTTTCTAGCAGCTGTGCTGAAGACCGCAGATAAGAGGGAGGAATGCGCCAAGAGCAATGATCCCAGAAGTTCGGTTCTGTAATTTTACCGGTGGCCAAAGTCCACGTAACATTAGTCCACGAAGAGCAGTCTCCCTGTCTACTCCCACTCAACCATGGCAGCAACTTGCCCTTAATACCGCACGGCTTCAATTTGTACAGTAGTCTTTTATGTGCAAGTGTATTAACAGTATAATCACCTCCTTATCCCTGCTAGAAAAATCCCTGTGTAGACAAAGTCCATTGAGCTGTCCTGGCAGCCTGAATGTGTTCTCAGAAAACTTCATATCCGACTGCACAATTACCCCCATGTCTTTTTCATTTTCCACTACCCTGAGTGTAGTACCACACAGTTGGTACGTTACTCTAGGACTACACTACTGTTACCCATATGCAGTACTTTGGATTTATCAATGTTAAACTTCAATTGCCATTTGTTAGCCCATCTGCCTAAATTTTCTAGACCCTGTTGAAGTAGCATACCGTTATTCCTGTCATTAACCACCCTGCCAATCTTTGTATCAACTGTAAATTTGGACATTAAACCTGATATGCCTTCATTAATATCATCGATAAATGACATTAAACCTGATATGCCTTCATTAATATCATCGATAAATATAAAAAACAACAATGGGCCCAATACTTCGTGGACTAATGTTATTAGTGAAGTCCCACAGGGACTTCACTAATAACATTAGTCCACGAAGAACAGTCTCTCTGTCTTCTCCCGCTCAACCCTTTATCCATGGCAGCAACTTGTCCTTAATACCGCACGGCTTCAATTTCTACAGCAGTCTTTTATGTGCAAGTGTAATAAAGTTTTCCTAAATCCAAGTACAGTACTTTGTATATGATACCAAAATTATATTTTGCATCCAGTTACTTTGTGACCACATCGTAGTGTCCCATCAAAGTGATCAGACAAGATTTCCCCTTAACAAACCCATACCGTGTCCGAAGTATAATTGCGGCATTGTTCAGATGACCCTACATTACTTCTTTTCACCAGTGACTCCATTGTTATCTCTGGAACAGAAGTTAAACTAACAGGTCTCTAATCACTCGTGTCACCCTTTTATTCCCCTTTGTGAATTGGGGATACAAATTAAATGATGATATTATGGTCACCCGTAAATGATTACATTTACCCTGTGGGAGGGGAAATTTGTTTTTTTAACCTGTAACCTGTATGAATGCCTATATTCTGTTTAAACCTTTACTCTATTCTCGTTTCCTTACCCCACATTTCGCATTCTGACTCGTGTACCTCACAGAAGAATCGGGTTCGTATGCATATTTATTCTTTCCTGTCAGATTCTTGAGAATTGTATTCAAATTGACTAGTTACAACTTCATTAAAGACTATATACAATTCTTTATTACATATATATACATGAAATGAAGTTAAAGATAATTATGCACATTATATGGTAAGATAACACAACATATATGGTACATTAATGAATTGTTCCGTTATATAAATTGATATTCATATACACCATTTAGTTAGAACAAGGATACTTGACACTTTCCATGAATCTCCATTATTATAGCTTCTCTAATGTATAACCATTTAGGGATCACACTCAATTCCTTATTCGACTTTCTTATACAATTTATTTTATAGCTGCACTAAACACAAACTTCCTCTGGCTTAGTTACCATAATACAATTGGAACTATCTTATATGCTAGTATTTATCCTAATTATCTGTTTTATACCTGCACTAAACACAAAACCTTTTCTGTCTTAGTCGCCATAATACATTTGGATCATTTTATATGCTAGTATTCACCTAACTTAATTATCTCTTTGATTTAACCCGTCTAATATAGCTACTTTACATCCGTTCATTCATATTCAATTTGACTATCCCCGTCTATTTCTCTGTTCATTACCATGTTCTAATAATAATACTCAACTCATCTACATATACTTATATCTTAGGGTATATTAATTATATGACCTTCCTCTTTAATTTTCTTATTATCTTCCTATAGTCCTTCTAGTAATCTAAAGTGTGCTTATTCTAACTTGGCACTTCTATATTCTGGCGGGATGTTTTTGTAAGGGCCTTCTACTTCTTCCTCATTCAGGGCTGCTATCTTCCGTCATCCAGACCTATATCTTACTGCATCCAGGGCTGATACTCTCCAGAAATAAGTTGAATGTTAATAATTTAATTAATACTGTGTATTCAAATGATACTGAGTCTATTGATTGGTACTCTACAATTGCTACTATTACTAGTACTTTATTTCTGAATGACAATTGTGGGGAAGATAGTGTACAGCAGCAACAAATTAGACAGGGGAATGAACAATACACTGGATCATCTGAGATGGAATTGTTTAATATTGATGAAGTGAAATTTTTATGTTCTAAGGTTGGGGATAATAAAACGCCAGATTTAGACTTGATTGAAAATAATTGTGTTAAAAGTTGTGTCCAGAAATAATGGTTAATATGTATAATAAGTGTTTATTGAAAGGAGTTTTTCCAGGATTTTGGAAAATTGCTTTGTTAAAATTATTACAAAAACCTGGCAAATTGTTGACTGATGCTAGGAGTTATAGATCCATTCCTTTGTTAGCAAATTTGGGCAAAATACTGGAAAGATTGTTGTTGTTAAGGCTAGAGAAATTGTTCAATGAAGAAAATCTTCATTTTAAATATCAGTATGGTTTTAAGAGAAATAGCTCAACAGAGGATGCCCTATGCGATTTGATTAATTTTAGTGTAAATTCTGGTGAGAAATATGTGTTAGCATTATTTATAGATTTCTATAAATTTATAGCTTTTGATACTGTATGATATCAAAGTGTTCTTTTTTTTTTCATTAAGAGAATTAAATTGTCCTGATTTGTTATACCAAATTATTAAAAGTTATTTAATGTATAGGCAGATTATTATAAGATCCCAACATCTAACATTTAATAGAGTTATTGATCGCAGTTGTCCACAGGGATCTGTGTTGGGTCCTATTTTATGGAATCTGGTCTTAAACCAGTGGTTAAGTAGAACAATCCATAATTGTTATAAGGTGGCTTATGCTGGTGATTTGGTTTTGTGCGTGACAGGAAGATCTAGAGCAGTCTTAGAAAGTAGAATGGAGGTTATGGTTATTGTTCAGGATTTCACTGATTGGGCTACGTTAGACAAACAAAAAATTTCATCTACTGAAACTGTCATGATGTTATTAGAAAGTAGAATGGAGGTTATTGTTCAGGATTTGACTGATTGGGCTACGTTAAACAAACTAAAAATTTCATCTACTAAAACTGACATGATGTTATTAAAAGGGTGTTATTATTACGATGTTATTTAGACTACAACAGACCACCTCGATTATTAGTAAACAAATTCCTCTTGTTTCCCAGGTAAAATATTTAGGGTTATCTTAGATGATAAGTTATTGTTTTCATAACATTTGAATTATTTAAGTAGGAAAATAAAAAATTACACTGCCTCTATAGTTAGGGTTACCAGAAAAGATTGGGGATTAGGTAAACGCATTTTGCATCTATATTATAAAGTTATTTTTATTCCGATTGTGTCGTATGCTGCATCAATCTGGTATGTTCGTACTGCCAATGTAAAATTTAAACAAAAACGATTATCAATTCAAAGAATAATGTTGTTAACTATTTTGCGTGTTTGTAAGACCGTTTCGACTCATGCTCTACAGGTGATTGCGGGGGTATTGCCTTTGTATTTAGCAGTCGTGTATAGAGCGTTTTGTTATTTTATACGTAAGGGAAAACAAATTACATTTATGGGGATTACTAATGAAGTTTCTTCTGCAATTAGCAAACAGAAGAAAGAAATTTTGGTGAAATTAATTAAATTATGGCAGGACCGTTGGGATTCCAGTAGTACTGGTAGGGTAACTTATTTATTTATACCTAGTGCCGAATTTAATTTTAATAACAAATTGCATTGCTGGTTTTATCCAAGTATGGAATGCTCATATTTGATTACGGGGCATGGTTCCTTAAAAAGTAAGTTGCATCAATTTGGTTTAGTGGAAGATCCTTACTGTGTTTGTGGCAGGTTGGAAACATGGGATCATATCTTATATGAATGCAGTTTGTATGACGAATTTAGATTACACTTATTTAATTTGGTACCTAATTTTATTAGGAGTTCTGAATTAATTTGGCTGTCTAATGAAAGGAATTTTGTAGAATTTCAACGGTTTTGCAGGTTGACATTTAATAAAAGGAGGAGTATACCTGTGGTTAATAATACTGATTAAAGACCTGTACCTTTTTTTTTTTTTTTTTTTTTTCTCTCCTTCTCTGGATGGATAGGCATTCTGTCTTGGAGGCGGGGAGAAAACTTTTTTTTTCTTTTTCTTTTTTTTTTTTTTTTTTTTGCTGGCTCTTGGGTGTGGGCCCCCCCCCCAGGAGCGGGACTGCTGGCACCCACCAGTCTTGCTCACTTACTGGTGGGTGCGGGATCTAGGTGCAATATGCACCGCCAGAGTTAGTAGACCCAGGCTTAACTCCTCGTGCCAGGGATGGGCACCAGGTGGTAATTGCCCAATGGACTCTCACCTGGTGGCAGAGTAGCCTGTTTCACTTTACAACACATTACAAACACGTGTACACACACTTATAATAACAGGACATTATGAGAACATGGTATTATATGCTAAATTGGTGCAGATGGATGTATGTCCGGGTGCCACCCTTTGACAGTTAAATACATACATAAATACAGGGCTGCTACTCTGCTTTTCAAGACTGCTACTTTCTGCTCCCAGGACTGCTACTTTCTGTTTCCAGGGCTGTTTCTATGATATTATCGCTTTCCTCGGTGGACTTAGTCATCTATGTAAATCTTCTTCTTTCATTCTTACTGTTTAACGAACTCCCTTTAACTACCCCTTACACGTTCATCCGTTTTTCTCATACCCTTACATTTCCGATAAACTCACTTTGACTCTCCTCGTCGACTATCTCCTTACTATATTTCCACACCACTCTCTCTCCCCCGTTTTTTCGCCCACTCTCTCCTTTTGTTCCCGAACTTTACACTTCCCTTCAAGTGGTACGCCTCCCCCAAGGACTCCAACCAATCCTCCCCCCTCTGTTTAAATTTACGTTCCTTTCCATTTGCCAACACAATTCTCCCAAGCTGTCTCCCAATGCAAACCAACCCTTTTCTCGAACTTTCTTATTTTTTTCTCACAGGCAGTATGACCCTTTCATGTCCACCGGCAACCTCCAAAAACACTCATTTTCATTTCACACCTTTCTCTCTAAAAGTATCCCAACACCCAAAAAATCAGTCAGCCTGACGCCGTTTTATTTTGACGCGAACCCTGGACCTCCACCCATTTCCTGTTTTGGTTCTAACGGTGTCATAGATCAAAGGAGGCGCTTCGTATAATCCTGTTTCACGTCCTATTGTTCTTCCGTAAGCAACCCCTTCACGCCCGTTCTCAAATGGCACCCCTTTACCTAGTCCTGCTGTCCCTGCTTGCTCTCTCACATTAATTGAATTACTTGTTTACCCCTTTGCTACTATTCTTAATTCTCACGCTTAAACTATCCCATCACTAAATCTAGCGTTCTTCAAACTTTAACCTTACTTCTAGCAAAACACATATTTTTATTTTAATTTGTAAGATTTTACATCTTACAACCCATATATTTATTTTGTCTGTAAATTGCGTGTGTTCTCTGATCGAGTTGCCTGTTTGCTGTACGAAAAAAAACCCAGTTTCTGGGGAAAAAAACCTTGCTATCAACACCTGAGACCGACTAACTCAGCCACTGAGTGAAAAAAGCCCACTAACGTTCCTCGCGTCATCGACGGGATTCGAACCAGGACCTTTTCCATCCGGTGTGGGAGAGGACGGTGACGACACCACTGTGCTACCCGCGCAGACGAATTGGGGATACATTTGCACATCTCCAGACCTTCCCTGAATCCAAAGGATGCTCTCATAATTATGGCTAAGGGTTTTGCTTACTTCTTTCGCTGCCTTCGTTAATGTAATTGGATAGATCCTATCAACCTCAGGTGCCTTTCTTATGTTTAACTTCAAAAATTTCTGTTCCACTTTCTTTTCAGTTATTACAAAATTCTTTAGCTGATTTTGTATATTTTGAAAGCCTTTATATTTCTTTAGGTGATTAAATTTTATCTATAGGTTAAATTAATTATAAATGTTATCTTAACTACTCTAAGCTCACTAAAGCAACATAAATATATAAAACACCGGCAAATCACCGGCTCATTCCCCAAACTCCCAAACGTACGACAATTGTGCATGCAAAGAAAGCTCCATAAGATAAACAGTATAATTTTTTCAAGAATGAGTAATCTTCGAGTATTCATCGATGAATTGATTCGTTGGTTGTTATAGGGTTTAGGTGTATCAGCAACTTAGGCCGTATTGAGCTGTATATAATATGTCTGTAAATCGAGTATGTTCTGTGGTCGATTTGCTGTTTGCTGGACGAAAAACTCGAGTTTCCTTTTTAAAACAAAACCCCTACCACGCCTGGAACAAATTAACTCAGCCACGTTATGAAAAAGTCCCATAAAATTCCTCGCGTCATTGACAGGAGTCGAAATCGGATCTTCCCACCTGGTGTGAGGAGTACCAACTGTGTCACCCACGAGGGCCTATCGATCAATTAAAAACAGGATAAAGTTTGATGTGTTGATGTTGAATAAGAAACTAATTATGAAAAAATTTTCTCTCTGAATTTTGTGCTAAGTTGTGTGCTACTCAAACAAAAGTGGAATATGATTTGTTGAGCTATTATTTTTCGTCACGTTTCTACAACCAATAAGATTTGTTCAGTAAAATAATGGTGTCCACAGTTTAGTATCTGTACTAAGCGTCCATAATACTGCGCCTTTATAGAAACGTGTAACAATCCTTGCAAGATAGAGGTACAGCGATCGTTTAGCAAAGAACTGGCACTTCAACTTCAATATCACTAGGCTGATCCTAGTGATGATGACTAGGATCAACCTAGTGATGACTTTTGTTTGTCAGGCCCTCCCTATTAGCATACATTAGATAATTATTAATTCAAAAATATATTTACTAAACGGACATTGTTGTGATGGAAGTTATTAGCCACAAAGATTCTGAACTTCGATTATGTAAAGAAAGCTTTTTCATTAACTTTTGTTTCAGGTAGGTAAGCATATGTCACTTGCTGTTGTTGGAATAATTCATCAGAAATTACTTGGGAATAAGAATTAATCCGAAAGAATACCTTATGGGGACTAATCCTCAATATCAGTTCTGTTCTATGCACATTGATATTGGCGACAACAAATTCGTTAAGGTTGGTACAGTTACGCTGTGGCAGAAATCTTACAATTACGTTGTACATACAACTGGTAATTTCCTGAAAATTATTTAAAAAAAAAAAATTAAATGGCATCGTATATATAACGAAGAAGAGAATTTCTCTGTGTTTTTACCCTTCATACATTAGGATCCAAAAGAGCCAATGCAGCCAAACTTTGCATTTTCCCCTCTTTCATTGACATTTAAAAATTTTGGCACTCAGGATACCTTCCATTGCAGTAAATAGTAATATTCCGTTAGGTCTAATATTACGGATATAGAGAGATTCGAGCCAACTTCAACAGTGTTTAGCACTCGCAACATCAACCAAACAGAGCTCAGAGGAAAAGAAGTCTAATGACTCTCTTGCCAAAAAATATGCAGCTACTTTGCAGATAGCATTGCTCTAGTTTCTCAGAGAGTGAAAGCAAATTATCAGCCAGATATATGCTAAGCTGTTAGTTTTATAAATTTACCGTGATGTGCGTTTTTGATTCAGGGAGTATTTTTACTTTTAAAAAATGAAGTTCAGAAGGCTACTCTCTCCTGTCATTATCCGTACAATCTAATGTAAGTCAACACGCATATGTTTAGGATTATCTAGGGATACAAATGGCTTTTCTTTTCTATTTATTAAATATATTCTACAGAAGGTTATGAATCGTTAAAAATAACTTTGAAATTAATTGTGTAAAATCAGTTATTTCGGATTTACAGTATCCAAAAACATCGGAAGATTTTTTTCGGATGACGAATGGTGGAAAATGAACATCAGAATTAAAATAACAGCTACAACTTTTACGCACAATAAATAAATAAATTTTCGATCGTAATAATACGATCGAAAATCGCGTTAAACGCAGTTTTACTAAAAACGACAACAAAAATTTAATACTTTAAAAGTTGGTGGGTATCATTAGATCGGAATAAATATTTCACTCTTACAAACATTTAAAGAAATGAGTGTGATTAAACTTTGAGAGATGGCCTTAAGGCCATCTTGGCAAGGCACCAGACCCAGAATTGTTGCATTAGGTCGCAAACATTCTGCAGGATCATAAAAATTGCTTACGTCATTGACAGGATTTGAACTCAGGTCTTTTCTATCCGGTGTGGGGAGGACGGCGATTATACCAACTGTGTTACCCATGAGGGCTCAACCAATGGATGAGCAACTGAACTAACGCCGTCATGAAATCCCACAAGAGTAGTAATGCACTGCTCTGTGTCGGTAGAGATTCCTTGAATGTAGTAAAGCTTAATTTTTTTTTTTATTATTAATATTTGTGATTGTAGCGCTCTGTATGTCTTTATTATGGACAGGAGAAACTACGTATTTAGTATGCAACAGACATTAAATACGATTGTACCGATTTTCAACGAATCATTCAATGTAATGAAAATCACAAAGCGATACAATCTGAAAATAATGCAGACATTAATTAAATGTAATAACTGCTTAAATAATTAATTTATGAATAATTATATCAATATTAACACCACTGATATTAACCACAATCAGTAACATCATTAATTCGAATGAAATAAATAACCAATTTAATCTGATGACTTACTGACATAGTTCAGTTGAATATTAATCCCTCTTTTCCCAAAATTTAAATACTGCATATTATGTTTACATATAAATATATCACCTTATATAAGAGTAAAAGCCTGTCTTCAGCTCACCAAAGTTTACCTCTTTAACTACATAATTATCCAATCTGGGAGGAAAGGAATGGATATTGTAAGGTTATTCTTAACCGCCCCCTTCCCGTTGAAAAAGAATTTTTGCCATACCGAAATTTCAGGAGTTATCTTTTATTTTAAGTCTGGATGTAATTAATGTCAGCCTCTTGCCAATGGTGGAAATAAGAAGAAGATAGTCTACTGAAAATAATCCTGATTCTTCATAAAATCAACTAGCAAGGCTGAGATTAATTATATCCTGACATAAAAGATAAGTAGTTATAATATTAGTATAGATACGTAGTTATTATAATAAGTAGTTATAGTAGATAAGTAACAGTAGTTAAAGGCAAAGGATTAGGTTATATTGTTATTATAGTTATTATTATTATTATTATTAGCAGTATGGTGCAAAGAAGCCTGAGGCTTATGCTGCACCAGCCAAAAAAAAAGTCTGAATTACCCTGAGAGAGAGAGTCAGAAGTAGAAGGGAATCACCAAGAAAGAAGAATGATGATATCCAGCTCAGGACCTTGGGTGTGCCAAGCCCATACTCGCCAGATGTGAGCCCTTTATAATTTCAGTAAAGGAAATTACGATGCCTTAAGGTGCTACATGGCCTCTATTAACTGGATAGATATCGTACAGAGAGCAAAATACAATTGAACTGTGGTATACCTTAAAAACATTAATCACAGAAGCCGTGAATGCGTATATACCATTAAAGAAATACTCCACGAGGAGGATTCAAAGTTGGATGAATAATGAAGTTGCCACATTACTTGAGCAGAAAAAGGTGGCATGGAAAGGTTACAGAGCAATAAAAAGTACTGAAGCCTATAACAGCTACAAATTGATCTGTAATAATGCCACTGAAAAGGTTAGGCTGGCAAAAGCAGATTATGAGAAATCGCTGGCAAAGAGAGCAAAGAGGGGGGATAAGGAATTCTTCACATATATAAATGCAAAGAAGAGAAGGACAAACCAGATCGTACCCTTATGTAACGGACATGAGATAGTATTAGATACCCCAGCTCAAGTTGCAGATGAACTCAACAGTTACTTTGTATCGATATTTACAGATGAAAAACCTTTTTATATCAATAAGAAATTATGGGAGTGAAGTTGAAAAATATGTAATTAATGATATTGAAATTTCGCTTGATTATTTAATGAAAAAACTTTGGAGCCTACAGGTGAGTAAGGCTTCCGTGTACCTCACTTTCCGCCTCCCATAATTTCAAGGGAGGCGGCAAGTGAGTGCATTAAACCATTCAGGCTAATTATGAGAGTATCACAGGACTCAGGAGAGATTCCATTGGATTGGAAAAGTGCCAATATATCTCCAATACATAAGAGCAGGTTTAAGAATGTAGTGGAAAATTACCGACCGGTCTAACTTCAGCAGTATGGAACACCATTGAGACAATGATCAGGGGTGGAATTCAGGACCATTTAGGTAGAAATGGAGTTCTGAAGGATACGCAGCACGGTTTTGTAAAGCGAAAATCACGTTTAACAAATCTGGTTAGCTATTTTGACAGGATCACTCATGAGCTGGATTTAAGGAATAATTTCGACATTGTTTTTTTAGATTTCAGCAAAGCATTTCATTCAGTTCCAAATGAGCAGTTACTTTATAAGCTGGAACAGGTTGGAATCACAGGGAAAATCCTTAGATGGATAGAAAAATAGCTTCAGGGCAGGAAACAGAGGGTTGTAATAAATGGTTATTCCTCAAATTGGGTCAATGTAAAAGTGGAGTTCCCCACGGATCGGTACTGGGACCACTGTTGTTTTTGATTATCTTAAATAGAGGAATTTAAGATTTTGATTATCTTAAATAGAGGAATAAGGAATTAAATAGAGGAAAATAGATTATCTTAAATGGAGGAAAGGGACTTGGGTGTTACGATACGGTCAGACATGAAATTCTCTGAGCATTGTAAACAGGTTGCAAGGAAGGCCCATGGTGTCCTATCGATGATCTATCGAACTTTTGCAAGTAGAGATAGGGACGTGATAATCCCATTATATAAGGCTTATGTTAGACCACACTTGGAATACTGTGTTCAAGTATGGAGACCGCACCTGAAGAAAGACATCGAGCTTCTTGAAAGGGTGCAAAGAAGGGTAACTCGCCTGGTGAGATCGGCAAAAGGGCGTCCTTATGAAGAAAGACTTCGAATATGTGGGTTGCAGAGTTTGGAAACTAGACACCTTAGAGGAGATTTGATTGAGGTGTTTAAGGCTCTGAGAGGCATCAGTAAAATGAATGAGGACAAAATTTTCAAGATTATAAATGATGCTAGAACTAGGGGACATAAATTCAAGTTACGGGGGGAAATGTTTAGATTGGACTGCAGGAAGTTCTATTTTAGCCAGCGAGTTATAAATTACTGGAATAAGTTGCCTTCATGGGTGGTAGAGGCCGACAGTTTGGGGAAATTCAAAGGTCATCTGGATAGTACTTTCGGGTAAGGGAAGCGCATAGGATGATAGGTTTAATTTCCTTTTTATTTATTTTTTATTTTATTATTATTTTTTTATTTATTAATTATTATTATTTTTTTATTTATTAATTATTATTATTTAGTTATTTATTTATTTATTTATTTTTTGTTTTTATCATTGTTTTGTTCGGATTTTTTATTTATTTTATTTTATTTTATTTTATTTATTTTTTTTTTTTTTGGCTGTGCAGCATAAGCCATAGGCTTTCTTGCACCATGCGGCCGTTACTAATACTAATACTAATACTAAATGACATTGATGAAGGGATAGAGGGAGTGATAGCTAAATTTGCAGATGATAAAAGAACTCTTTATTGCATACAAAGATGTAAAGATAGGTAGAGTAGTTAATGATCGCCGCCAAGTAGAGCTTCTTCAGAGTGACCTAGAAAGACTTCTGGGATGGTCAGAAAAGTGGCAGCTAAGCTTTAATCCAACAAAGTGTAAAGTCTTACACCTGGGGTATAGTAACCCCAAAATAACTTATATGTGGTTAATGGAGTTGAACTAAAGTCAGTAGTGGAAGAAAGGGACTTGGGAGTTACAATACGGTCAGACATAAAGTTCTCTTGCAGTCAAGGAAGGCCCATGGTATCCTATCGATGATTTATCGAACATTTACTAGTAGAGATAAGGACGTCATAATCCCATTATATACAGTGGCGGACAAAAAATTGTATCACATTTTTTAAGGTGATGCTATCGCTGATAAATAGGCTGCAGTCACCAGTCAATAGTATCCCGGACCCGGGATACTATTGACTGGCGTGAAACTGGTGATGTGAAGAGAAGATCTGGATCAGGCCTTAAGAGAGTGACTGCAACTTCCCAAGATCCATATTTGAAACAGCTATGCCTTCGTAATCACAATGCTAGTGCTCCTGATCTAAAACTGTACTTTGAGATGGTCTTTGGCGTTGAAATAAGTGCATGAACTATCCAAAGATGAATTTCGGAATGTGGTCTGCATGCCAATCGGCCCAAGAAGAGGCTTTTGTTGACCCAAGAAATGAGGAAGAAGTAACTTGCTTGGGCTAAAACGCATGTTTCATGGGCAAAAGAGCAATCTTTTCTGGCGAATCGAAATTCAACCTGCATAGCTCGGATGGAAGCGATATGTCAGAAGACGAAAATCGGAGGCATATCACCCTGACTGCATAACACCAACTGTAAGGTTCTCCGCCGGTTAGATGGTCTGGGAATGCATAACAAGAAAAGGGTGGGCGATATATGTTTATTAACAGAACAATGAATGCAGAAACCTACACTGCTATCTCGGAGGAGTGTCTGAAACCCGTTATTAGGGATACCACACAGACGTCCAAAACTGCATTTTTCAAACCGGACTCAGCACCTTGCCACCCAGCAAAATTGGTAACTTTTATGCTATTTAGATTTCATCATGAGTTTGTCTTCTTGTCTCACAAGGCTTAAAACGTACTTACACCAAAGTTTTCCCTCGTTTTTCTCCCTTAAGTGCAGTCATACCTCAGAAATGCTGACATTACAGTGTTGGAGTGGCCAGGCAACAGTCCAGATTTGAACCATATTGAAAATTGCTGGTACATAATGTCGTCTAAAATTGCTCAGAAGAAGCCAACAAGTAAGATTCAGCTGCAGGAGAGCATTGTAAGGGTGTGGCACCATGAAATTGGACAACCGTATATCCAGAAGTTGATTAACTCTATGCCAGATCGTTGCAAGGCTGTAATTGCAGCTCCAGGAGGAATAACAAGATACTGAGGACTTATTTTACTGATTTACAGTACATAATACTAGTACGTTAACTTTCATTTCGGTTTGTACACGTAAATACAATAAAATGTATGTTTGATTGTCATGTTGCCATTTGCATGATTTCTCAATGCTTCCATTAATTACGCATTTTACCCTTTGGTAAGATATTTATGGCAATTAGGTATATCAGGTTAAGTCTTTTTATTGGGTTTCATTCACAGAGATATATATCCCATCTAACAAATGCATTTCGAACATTTCTGCAACCCACAATGCAGAGCAAAACACATTATTTGCAAAATTCACAACTGATGCAGTTTTGTTTTTTTTTGTCCGCCACTGTAGGTCTATTGTTAGATCACACTTGGATTACTGTGTTCAAGTATGGAGACCGTACCTAAAGAAAGACATAGAGCTTCTTGAAATGGTCCAAAGACGGGTAACTCGCCTGATGAGATCGGCAAAAGGGCATCCATATGAGGAAAGACTTCGAATATGTGGTTTCACAGCTTGCAAACTAGGCACTTAGAGGAGACTTGATTGAGGTGTTTAAGGCTCTGAGCGGCAAAAGTAAAAAGAATGAGGACGAAAATTTCACGGTTATAAATGATTCTAGACCTAGGGGACATAAATTGGAGTTACGGAGGGAGATGTTTAGACTGGATTGCAGGAAGTTTTATTTTAGCCAGCGAGTTATAAATTACTGGAATAAGTTATCTACATGGGTGGTAGAAGCTGACAGTTTGGGGAAATCAAAAGTCAGCTGGTAAGTTACCTACGGAGGTATTTTTCTATTATTATTAATTTTACTACAGAAACTTGGCTATCAGCAATGCTGAATTGTTTAAAACTGGAAAATAAAATAAACTGCACAATCTTTTTTCCTGAAAAGCGAAAAGATTGTGCAATTTATATTTTGATGAGATATCTTTAAAAATTGCTATAGATATTTTTTGCAAGAGGAAACTTAGTATAGAATTGGGCAAATTGATAAGTGTTTTTCTCTCAGAGATTGTAAAACACCAATCATGGAAATGAGAAGTACATAGATTATGAAGTTATAATATATACATATATATTACTATTATGGAGTTCAAACTTATATTAAATATAGATAGCAATGAAGTCCACAATTATAGCTCAAAGTACTTGTGATTATGGTTAATGAGCAGTGCCATAACTGTAAAGTGATCAGTTATCTTTATTGTATTTTTTTCCTTCTAACCCTACCTCAACATTTAAGAACTATTTTGAAAGCACTGTCGACTAGGGTTCCCCCCAGGGTCCGGTTTTGGGCTCATTATTGTTTTCTATATTTATTAATGACATTAATGAAGGCATGTCAGGCTTAATGTCCAAGTTTGCAGATGATACAAAGGTTGGCAGGGTTGTTAATGACAGTAGGCTACCACAACAGGATCTAGAAAAGTTGGGCAGATGTGCTGAGAAATGGCAATTGACGTTTAATATTGACAAATGCAAAGTACTGCATATGGGTAGCAGTAACCCCAGAGTAATAGTATTCGCCATATAGTACAAGGAAGCCACAGGCTTTTGCTGCACTGGAAAAAAATCCAACTAGCACACAAATGATATGCTTTCCTCCTCACAGATAAGTATCTAGTTGATCTTTGAATATATTCAAATTATCAGCCTCAACTACTTATGAGGGCAACTTATTTTAGCCATCAACGACTCGCTGGCTAAAAGAAAACTTCCGACAATCTAATCTAAACCTAAACCTCCAGTTTTTACAGCAGTCTTTTATGTACAACAGTATCAAAAGCCTTCCTGAAATCCAAGTACTGTATGATGTCAAAATAATTTTTCGCATCAAGTTCCTTGGTCACTGCATCATAGTAACTTATCATATTGGTTATACAAGACTGCCCCTTGACAAATCTGTACTGTGGTTGCAGTATAATTTCGTGCCTGTCTTGCATTACTTCTTTAATCAGGGATTCGATTATTTTCTCTGGAAGAGAAGTTAAGTTAACAGATCTGTAATTACTAATGTAGCTTTTTGATCTCCCTTTATGAATTGAGGATACATTCGCACATCTCCCGTCCATAGGAACTTCCCTTAAATCCAGGAATGCTGTCATAATTATGACTAATGGTTTGCTTACCTCCTTTGCTGCCTTCCTTAATATAATTAGGTAGATTTCATCCACCCCGGGTGCCTTTTTTATGTCCTTCTTCAACAATTTCTCCTCCACTTTCTTTCAGTTATCACACAGTCATTTTGCTCCTCGTTAGAGTTTAATAAACATCTGGGCATCCCCTTCCCTAAAGAATTCCTCATGTGTGAATGTAGAAGTAAAATACCTATTCAATTTGTTCGCAATCTGAGCTGGGTCATCAACAGTAAACCCGTCGACATCAAGTGGACAATGTGATTCAATCCCTTCCTTCTACTGTTAATAGAAGCATATGTCTTTGCTGTTCTTCTTTGCATATTTTTCCAGAGACTTCTCATAGTCTACCTTATCTTGCCTAACCTGCTTTGTGACTTGATTACAGACTAATTTATATCTACCATAAGCTTTTGTATCACCTGATAATTTTCATGCATTCCGTGCACTTTTCTTCAGTGCCATGTCTCAATAGTTCACCTGACATTCATTTAGGTCTAAACCATGAACGGTATTTCTTCTTTGGCATGAAAAGCCTTGTAACTTCTTCGATTACTTCCCTGAATACTTCCCATTTAGAATTTGCTGTTGGTAACATCATCAGTTGATCCCACTAAACAGAATTTAAAAACAATATTTAAAAACTTTTCTTGAAACAACGCAAAAATTAAAAGCCTATTTCAGCTTATATCTACGAATAACGTATATATTCATATTATTATTTTAAATCTGCACGTAGTTTCGTCTTAATGTTTAGAGAAAGAGCAAAATCCAATGAAATAGTGTACACAAGAATTGCGTTTCGCATCGTTTTCTTTTTTGCCGATAGATGGCAGTAGGATGACATTGTCATAGTGATGCAGCGCAGTGTGATCAAATAAAGGGTAGCTAAATATAGCTCGTGCCCCAGTGACATTTCTCCGGTTTCCTTATATAGAACTACTCCGATGGTGGAAGCTCACGTGAAACCTTTACAGTTCATCCTTCTCATCCCGGGAGGAGTATCTCGTGGATCAATAAAACCACGTATACTACTAGCAGCAGGCAAATCTCATCTTTGAAAGTTTCGGATTCTACTGTGCAACTGGGCAAGCTGGCGTCGTTTGCTCCCTCCCCATAGTGTGATGGACTGAACTTATCGATCCGCGCTAAGAAAGGAGCATTAAGAGCGATAACAGAGTGCTGTGTCATTTACCAAATACTAGAGTGAAGGCAGGGTTGTTGCACTACATGTAATACCAAAAAAAAAAAAAAAAAAGTATCATGCACCTCGGTAAAACATTAAGTTGAATTATTGGCACGCGATCACGTGTTTATGTCATGACTATTCATTGGGAAATTTGTGTTGTGGTAGTTGTACAAACAACAGTAATTAAACGATATGTTGTGTATAGATTAATATAATACGTTAAAAACAGGACTGTCGATATCATTTAATAAATTAGAAATTTGACCTTGAACTTTATTCCCTCTCAGTTAAATATTCATTAACTTCATTGAAGCTCACATTACGTTATTAAACATCGCGGAAAATGAATACATATGCATACGAAAGTAGAAGCTCTGCACGTTTTCATAAATATTGAATGGGTAGCGGAATATAAATATTATAAGTTGCAACGTCAATTTAATACGAATAGCTGGGATAAAGAAGATAGGAACTATCCAATTAGGTTGAGGTATTCGGGATACGAATGTGAAAGGCATTAAAACCAAATAATTATCTTTAGGACAGGCAAAGGTGAAGACAATTATTGGTTTCAGACTTTAGAAAAGCTTTGGCATATGGAATAAAATCTTATTCCTCGAAATATAATGAAATGTTGGTACTGCCTTTTTGGAGGTGCTTTTGAAAATAAGGTTTAATTTACCTGCTTAATTTAATACCTGTAATAACTTCCAGGCTTTTTCAGATTACGAGGTAAAAGCAGTGCTGGCATAGGTAATTTTGATGTGGGAGTCCGTGAATTTATTTTGTAGTAGCACCTCAACCCCCTTACAAAATGGTAAGAAAAAAATTGTTAGGACAAAAATGGAGGTGGGGAACATAATGTTAGGACAAAACGGTGATAAGGAGCGTATTATGCTGATAAAAAGGAGGCAAGAAAATATTGTTGGGAGAAAATGGGGAAAAAATTAGGCAAGGAACATATTGTTAGGACAAAAAAATATTGTAAGGACAAAAATTATTCAGTTCTATGTGATTTCGGAAATGTCACAGTTTAGCCTTCGTGCCATTTAAAACTTTAAGTAGCACTCGACATCTTGTCCAAAAAAAAAAAAATGGAGGTTAACCAAAGAGGCAGTCCAGCCCTCTTAATTACAAAACAATTATAGCACTTTGTGTGGCTCAGTATTACCAGCTGAAGTACGCGGCTTTGCACTGGTTGCAAAAATCGAAATTATGTACGGGTGTATAGTAATTACCTTATTTTATCTGTGTGATACAGCTCTGAATCAAAGATGAACCCTGAGCTATTGATCGAGCCAAAACAATTTATGAAAGTTAAACATTTAAATGTATTAATAAAAATTCAGGGCAAGCCTCAAACTGCGGGAAAATTTACAGACATATAAGTTAGTGCAAATGCATCGTGTCTGTACGCAGTAAATTAACCAGTTATTATAGTGACATCGTTCCATTATGTACATCTCATATTTTAATGCCTTCACAACGAGTTCCCTATTCGGTTTTACTTCGAATAAGTAGCACTTCCCCAGTACAGAAGACTATTGCTCCTTATTCTCAGCGGATACCACCACCTAGACGGCCATTTCAGGGCTAAATGGCCTTTCATCGGTGAGTGGGTGGGTACCCGAGGGTACAACAGCCGACAACCCAGCTGTGAAATTAAGTCCACAATGTGAGAGATGCCAAATGGTGTTTAGTAGATAAATGCTTAATAAAAATTCAGGCGAAATTAAGTTTTTATGTGTATTAAAAACTTAAATGTCAGCGTTCGTTATGCCACAGTTTATTACAATGTTGGATAATATTTTATTAATGTATAGTTTCCAGATAAGTCAATGTTGCGTATTTTGCCAAATCGGGCCAGGATGAAAAGGCTTATCCACTTCCATAGAGTAAGCCAAGGAAAAAATTTGGGCCTGTAGGTTGAGGCCAACAACTTTGAATATTCGTTCTTGTACTTTATTGATGTTCATTACAATTAACAGGGAACTGGAATCGCTTAAATTCCAGTTATCCCCCCGAGCAGTCTCGTGGGGGGGATAACTGGAATGTGTGGAAGAATACATGCTCACCTGCTACGTGACCAGTCATAAGTGGCTTCGATGACACGTTCCATTGCAGAATATACCGGAAACGTGATGGAAGAACATATTGAGGGTCGAGAAATTCTGTTGGGTAGTTGACTGCTTCGTTGGTGTTTGGTACTGTATAAACAGACAATTGAGGGGCAATTGAGAAAGTTCTTTGCTTGTGGTATTGACGGCATGGTTTTTTTTTTGGGGGGGGGGGGGCTTTGATGTCTCTTCTATAAAGCCACTGGAAGCTATGGAAGGTCATGGAAGCTATATACAACATTTAGAAATATTATCTTTCAGGTTTTGAAGCCGCACTGGTTTCATTTAAATCTTTATTATCGGATGCAATATCTCAATTTCCCAGTTTCAGTAAGCTTTTGGCAAACGTACCTATTATATATACTGACTTCTTTGCAGTTAGCTTGAGTTAACGATGTCCCTGAAGATTTAAGAATTTGAAGAATGAGTGAGAAAGCGAGATTGATATTTCAGCTTCGTATTCGACATTTCCATTTCTTTTAACAGTAGCTAGCGTGTCAATAATGCAATATTTAAAGTTATTAACAGCATTTTTCCGAGCTTACTAAACTTTTCTACACAATTAAGTTTTCTGATGTCAATACTCTGAAAGCATGGAAGCTGCTTCCCACTTAATTTTTGAAATAAACCACAAACGGCCACCTTCTTTCAATATTTTATTAATCAATGAACGGAACTAATGAAACTACTGAACTATAAACCTGCAGGGCGCGATACTCTATAGAATTTAAAACTGAAGTGCAGTAAACTCCACTTCTCTTAACTGTTTTACCTTAAGCGTATTTCAAATCCGGACAAAACTGCATACCTAAAATGGCACCTGCTCACTTTACCAGACAAAACTTATAAAATAATTCGTGCAAATATCTTAATCGGACGAAACCACAATTTCCCCGTAAAAGGGAAAGAGACCCTTTTACGAGGTCTTACACACACTGGCCAGAAAAATACGAACCTTGGTTTAAGACAGTCACAAAAAGAAGAAATGCAAAGTAAACTGTGATGACGTGTTGCCTCGTTGAGTATAAAGACTGCACGAGCTGTTCAACTGCAGCAATCTGAAGCGAGAATGGGGGAAACGCGTGAACTATCAGTTTGAAAAGGTCTTATCGTGGGTGCACGTTTAACAGGAGCCACGATTCAAAAAATAAAAGACACAACTGGTTTCTCAAAAGTATCCATCTCAAAGGTTTTTAATGACTGGAAAGCAAGCGGTTCTTCCACATCTCAAAAGCGTAAAGGTAGCAGAAAAGCAACACTTTAAGAGCAAAGCCGCCATACTCTAAGGAGGACTACAGAAAAATAGAACATCCGGTGTGCAGCAAATAACAGCTGAATTCAACCAAGTCCAGAACTGTCCTATTACAACCCGTACATGCGCAGGGAATTGAAGAAATTGGGTATTAGCAGTCGCCTGCCTATTTGGAAGCCATTTGTTTCAGAGAAAAACAGAAAAATCAGCTTGCACTAGTGCTCAGAACGTCATGATTGGACATGGAACAATGGAAGAAAGTCATGTGGTCAGATGAATCACGATACACTTTGTTTTGCACTGATGGTAAAAATAAATAAATTTTCTGTTTATACTCCGGGACGACCAAACGGTCAGAGGAGTTCACAAGATAGACAGAATACAAGAAACAGCACTGTATTTAGCAGTCACGGGTTTGAACCCCGGTCACTCAAGGCACGTATACTTATGCACCGGCGCGCTGACCACTCGGCTACGGCGGCCGTGGTAGGCTGAGAGTGTGGCGACAACCTCACGAAGCGATGGACCCCGCTTTTGCCTTGTTAAGACAATCCAAGCATCTGCAGGTGGTATCGTGGTATGGGGAATGTTTTGTTGGTATGGACTGGGTCCGTTTATACCAGTGGAAACTCGAATGACATCCAGGAAGTACCTGAATTTTGTATCACATCTGTGCACCCTGCAATGCTACACTTTTATCCCGAAGGTGATGGCCACTTCGTTATGGATGACAAAGCAACAGCGCACCGTGCAAGAATATTTCGGAGAACATGATACGATTTCCAAAATCTGCCCTGAACCCCGCATTTATCTGATCTCAATTCTCTTGAGAATGTGTGGGATATGCTGGAAGAACTATTCGACAACGAAGTCCTCTTCTTTCAACTTTTTTCGCAGATTTAGATTAAATTTAGACTAAAGTTACATTTAGACTAAAACGCACTAAAACCCCTTATAGAATCCATGCCACACTTGCTGTTATTCAAAACAAAGGCAGCTCGATTCGATGCTTAATAAAGGTTCGTATGGTTTTCGCTAATGTGTTATTTATAGTGCATCTCGCAAAACGTTGTCATTAGTAGCAAACGTTGTCATACTCAGCCTATAAATAGTGTTGCCATGGAAACTAAGGAAAGTGGTTACTATTATTATTTCGTTGTTTATCCAATTTATTTAAGATGCAGTCAATCGGAACGGCAAGAAATGATAGCAGGGTGCTTTCTCAACAACAAATTACATTTTTAAAATAATATAAAAGAAAAAATATATACAGGGCCATCGAAAGAAAATGGTGTCCGTGATTTCCCCTTTAATTATCTTCGGAAATATTTGATCGATTGCTGTGATCGTAGCAGCAAACAGTGTGGTAACTCACTAAGTTTTATTTGACACCTCAACAATGACCTTGGCTGTGCCATGAGTGTGTGCAGAATGACTCCTACACGCACCTGAGACGCATAACATTCTTCATTACCGGACACAGCCCCTGACGTCAAAAACTGACATTCGTGACGATTGAAAAATAACCACGATATCATTGTGGTGAAGGGGAGTCCTGGGGCATCCATGTATGAGCGCCCCACCTACAACACTAGTAAGCTCAAATTCCTTACGTCAATCCAAAGAAACCCACGAAACGAAGAGTCCTCGCTGCTTATGGACGAAACCACGTACAAGAACACTAACTATATACGCGCAGGATTCGAACCCGAGCCTTTTCCACCCGGTGTGGAGAGGACGGTGACGATACTACTGTGCTACGTGCCCAGACACGTCTGAGTGAACATTCTAACAGGGTTGAATACTGCTGGCGCCACTAGGTGCGGGATTTCTGGCTCTCCTGGATTCCTCTTGGAGAGCGGGATTTGATGCTAACCCATAGTGGTAGGATATTTCTCGCACTCGTCAGGTGCGGGATACAGAGTTCTAGCACAGATGACGATCATACAGGGGCACCTTCCTCCTTTAATCCCTCAATCCCCCCCCCCTACTTCACCTTACTCAAGGCGGACTACCTCCTCACCTATCAGTCCTACCTCTCTTTTCCCTCTTTAAAACTCGACTTGTCTATACCCTACAATCATGTCTTCCTTTTTTTTTTTTTTTTTTTTTAACTTGGTCTCCGTCAGGAAGCTCAGGCGATCCTGGCGGAGGCTAGCCAGAGTATGATGGGCAGCTTGGCTCACCTCCCAGTGGTGGCGGGGTCCAACTAAGGACCCTGCAGCCAAGCAGTCAGAGACACAACAACAGACCATAACAATATTCTGACACAAACCAGCCATTACACTTTTCTGGCTTTTACAGAAATTCTGTACTTCCTCACAAAGTACTATGGCGCAGATGTGGGAAACCAACAGTGGTGCCTTCTACAAAACCCTATGCCACTACGCCACTAGCAACACTCCATCAGCATCCCAAAAAACCGATGCCATCATTTTGTAAGCAGAAGGAATACACTTGGCTTTTTTTGGAGGGGAGAAGAAATGTGTTTCTACTGATTGGGCTGTTCATTTCTCTGATTGAAAGTGATGGACCCACGTCTGTCCATCACAAAGTTTGCAAGGTTTGTAACAAATAAATAATAATTGTCGGATTTCTATTAGTCCAATTTTGATGAAATTTGGAATGGCTAGAAAAACCTTTTTGAAAGGCGGCCCAAATATAAAATTTCATGAAAATCCATACACTGGGAGTCGAATTGTCAGATGCAAACGGACGAACGGACATGGTAAAGACAGTAAGCACATTACTCATATATCCTAACGCATCTATAAATTAATATCATCACTACAACGCTGGTAACGAAACATTGCCTGATTGTGAGTTGTTAAGCACCAGAAACGTGGTGGATATGTTATTATTATTTTTTTACCTTATAATCATTCCAATATCGTTTATTATACAATTTTATACTACATATTAGCGATAAATGCGGAAACAATAAAGTTATTAATCAGAACACGTGGTATAAAAGTATTTATTCGTATCACGTCCGTCTTTTTCATTAATAGTTAAATTGCATAGGAATATGACATTCGTCCAATTTAAATTGAATTGTAGCAATTTAAATTAAACCTAATCTAACCATACATATCTAGATGCAATAACAGAAATGAATGAGCAAGGGAAGTCTACGAAAGTCGCGAAAGTATTCAGTTATTTTGTTTTCCATACCTAAAGAAACATTCAAAATCTTCCCGTTATTGCATATTTTTTGTTATCTATCATTCCACAAAGAACAGCGAACGGTACTGTCAAGATGGCGAAATATGCATATATAGTAAATCTAACTTCCAGGAGATGTATTTCAGTTAGATTTACGCTTAATTTGACCACAGATTATTCAAAGAAAGGTAATTTGTTTTCCACCAAGCGAATTAATAATACTATAGGTCTACTCATCTTTTCTTCTGATAAATGATTTCTTCTTTTTTTGTGGTTCCACTTAGTATTAGTATTAGTAACGGCCGCATGGTGCAAGAAAGCCTATGGCTTATGCTGCACCAGCCAAAAAAAAAAAATAAATAAATAAATAAAAAAATAATAAAAAAAAATATAAATCCGAACAAAACAATGATAAAAACAAAAAAAAAAATAAATAAATAAATAACTAAATAATAATAATTAATAAAATAAAAAATAAATAAAAAGGAAATTAAACCTATCATCCTATGTGCTTCCCTTACCCGAAAGTACTATCCAGATGACCTTTGAATTTCCCCAAACTGTCGGCCTCTACCACCCATGAAGGCAACTTATTCCAGTAATTTATAACTCGCTGGCTAAAATAGAACTTCCTGCAATCCAATCTAAACATTTCCCCCCGTAACTTGAATTTATGTCCCCTAGTTCTAGCATCATTTATAATCTTGAAAATTTTGTCCTCATTCATTTTACTGATGCCTCTCAGAGCCTTAAACACCTCAATGAAATCTCCTCTAAGGTGTCTAGTTTCCAAACTCTGCAACCCACATATTCGAAGTCTTTCTTCATAAGGACGCCCTTTTGCCGATCTCACCAGGCGAGTTACCCTTCTTTGCACCCTTTCAAGAAGCTCGATGTCTTTCTTCAGGTGCGGTCTCCATACTTGAACACAGTATTCCAAGTGTGGTCTAACATAAGCCTTATATAATGGGATTATCACGTCCCTATCTCTACTTGCAAAAGTTCGATAGATCATTGATAGGACACCATGGGCCTTCCTTGCAACCTGTTTACAATGCTCAGAGAATTTCATGTCTGACCGTATAGTAACACCCAAGTCCCTTTCCTCCAGTACTGGCTTTAGTTGAACTCCACCAAGTGAATAAGTTATTTTGGGATTACTGTTTCCCAGGTGTAATACCTTACACTTTGTTGGATTAAAGCACAGCTGCCATTTTTCTGACCATTCCTGAAGTCTATCTAGGTCTCTCTGAAGAAGCTCAGCTTGACAGTGATCATTAACTACTCTACCAATTTTAACATCATCTGCAAATTTAGACATCACGCCCTCTATCCCTTCATCAATGTCGTTTATGAAAATTAAAAACAACAGTGGTCCTAATACTGATCCTTGGGGAACCCCACTTCTTACATCAACCCAATCTGAGGAATAGCCATTTATCACAACCCTCTGCCTCCTGCCCTGAAGCCATCCTTCTATCCATCTAAGGATTTTCCCAGTGATTCCAACCTGTTCCAGCTTATAAAGCAACCGCTCATGTGGGACTGAGTCAAAAGCTTTGCTGAAATCTAAATAAACAATGTCGAAATTATTCCCTAAATCCAGCTCGTGAGTGACCCTTTCGAAATAGCGAACCAGATTTGTTAAACATGATTTTCCCTTTACGAAACCATGCTGAGTATCCTTGAGAATTTCAATTCGATCCAAATGATCCTGAATTCCACCCTTGATCATTGCCTCCATGATTTTCCCTACTACTGAAGTCAGACTGACAGGTCGATAATTTCCAACTTCACTTTTAGAGCCACCCTTATGTATGGGAGATACATTTGCACTTTTCCAATCCAAGGGAATCTCCCCAGAGTCTAGTGATGCTCGCATAACCAGCCTCAGTGGTTCAATGCACTCGCTTGCCGCCTCTCTCAAGATTATAGGGTATATTCCATCAACTCCAGGAGCCTTACTAGTCTGTAGGCTTGAAAGTTTTTTCATTAAATAATCTTGCGAAATTTCAATATCATTAATTACATATTTTTTAACTTCGCTCCCACAATTTCCCATTGCCACAAAAGGCTTTTCATTTGTAAATATCGATGCAAAATAACTGTTGAGTTCATCTGCAACGGCAGCTGGTGTATTTATTACTATCCCCTTTCCCTTACGTAAAGGTCCGATCTGGTTTGTCCTGCTCTTCTTGGCATTTATATATGTGAAGAATTCTTTATCCCCCCTCTTTGCTCTGTTTGCTAGTGATTTCTCATAAACTGCCTTTGCCTGTCGAACCTTTTCTGTGGCTCTATTACACATCACCTTGTAGCTGTTATAGGCTTCAGTACTTTTTATTGCTCTGTAACGTTTCCATGCCACCTTTTTCTGCTCAAGTAATGTGGCAACTTCACTATTCATCCAACTTGGAACCCTTCTCGTGGAGTATTTTTTTAATGGTATATACGCATTCAAGGCATCTGTGATTAATGTTTTAAAAGCGTACCACAGTTCAATTGTATTCATTCTCTGCGCGATATCTACCCAGTTAATAGAGGCCATGTAGTACCTTAAGGCATCGTAATTTCCTTTTCTGAAATTAAAACCCATTCCTTTGCCTTTTACTTCTGCTTCCTCTCTCGTCATCATCCACCGTAGAACTCCGTGATCACTTCCTGCTACTGGTTCCTCTACTGTCAGCCCTGTTATGTCATCTGATTCATGTGTGATGATGAGGTCTAGGATATTCTTTTCTCTAGTACTTTCCCTGACATGTTGATACAAATAACAGTCATCTAGTTGATTTAAAAATTTTGTTCCCCATGTCGAGTTTCCTTCCCATTTACTCCAATCAATTAGAGGCAGATTGAAATCACCCATAATAAGGCATTTACGCTTACTTGCCCATTCCATTTGCATGTAGAGGCTTTTGTCATAATCTTCACAATCACCTGGTCTGTAGATCACTTATCAGTACTGTTTACAGAAGATAAATGTTACATCATATAACTGAAAGAGAAATTAGATAAATTTTAGCCAAAAGATTTTTATTTTTATTTTATACATTGCAATCACAACGAACAACTGAAAGAAAGATGGCTTTCTTGAAGACAATCGAGAAAGTCACACGTACGGATGGATTGATGAAGAAATAACATTTGTCGGATTTCTATTGGTTTTATTTTAATAAAATTTGGAATAGTGGAATAAATAATCTTAAAAGACCTAATTATAAAATTTCATGAAAAGCTCCCCACTGGGAGTCAAGTTGTTACATGCGGACGGATGAACGGATGGACATAACGAAGCTAAATTTTAAGAAGGGAATTAAAAAAAGATTTATAACCTTGAAATCTCTATAGCAACCACACAAATTTTGGTTTCGATCTAACAATTCAATTTTTTTTTTCAGAGCTGAATTAAATTCTTTCTGCAAGGTAAAAAACCAAACCAAAAAAATAAACGGTCGCGGTTTATGGAGAAGACTGCCCAGGTTACAGTGTTATTGCCCATTGGTATAAACAATTCAAATGTGGAAGAACCTCAGTGCATGATGAAGAAATTCCAGGACGCCCGGCAACTGCTGTAACAGAAGAGAGTGTTGCAAAAATTGAAGCATTAATCTTGGAAGATCGGCGTATTAGCATCAAAGAACCAGCTGCAGGGCTCCAAATTAACGTACGGTCCGTGGAGAACATCATCCATCAACAGTTGCATATGAGTAAAGTGTTTGCTAGATGGGTTCCCAGACTTCTGACCGCTCGCCAGAAGAAGGAAAGGGCACAATGTGCACATGAAATGTCGACGTGCCTGGAAAAGCAAGAGGAGTTTTTTTCACCTAATCACCACGGATGAAACTTGGATCCATCACTATGATCTCGAAAGTAAAGAAATCTCAAAACAATGGAAGCATGCAGAATCAGCACCCCCCCCCCCCCTAAAAAAAAGGCATCCTGATTACTCCCCCGACCTTGCACCCTCAGATTCCTTCCTCTTTTCTGCCCTGAAGTCCTTTGTTCATGGAAAACACTCTGTTCCTGACGATGTGGTGATTTCTGCTGCCGAGTCGTATTTGAAGGACAGTCAGAGGACTTCTACAAAATTGGCCTGCAGAGGTATACTGAGAAGAGGCAAAAAATGTATCAGTTTGTCTGGTGACTATGTTGAAAAGGTGTAATGTATGGTGTTTGTTTCAACCTTCTAGCACAGCTACTTCTGGGTGAATACAAATCTTTTCTGAAACTCCCTCGTACCTTGTCTTTGCAAAAACTCTCGTAATGAAAATAGACGTAGTTAGGATTCTTTTGAGGACTTTGAAGATTCTTTTGAGAATCCTAACCATGCCTGTTTCACTGATTCTGAAAATCCTGACCGTGCTGGTTTCACAAAAATCCAAAAAATAGAATTTATTCCACTCCGTTTCAGCTGCGGGAATTCAAAGTTAGTCTTTTCTGTTCTGCTCGGATTAGAAAGAGAAAGCAGGTGCGGTTTTCCAACCTACGGAGAACTGTATGTTCTCCGTAGGTCGGAAAACCTCAATGACCTTGTTGGTTTCACAACAAGGTCATTGAGAAACCAAAGCAGCGTTATAATTTCCGTTAATATTAATCAGAGAACAAACAGCAAATGCAGTTGTAATACATTCTTTAACAGTTTTATCGAAAAATCAGAATCTCCATTTCTTAAATGATAACTGTCTTATAAATTTATAGTGTGGCTCCCCTGCTATAATTTAAACGCTTGTTAATCGTATCTCTCTGTAATTAAAAAAATAATAATAATGAATTGATGTCCCATACTAATCTTTTTATTATCACATTGGTCCAGACTTTCAGTTTATACTTTGTCGTATTTTAAAATTTTATTTACCCGATTTATGTGTTTTTACATTCATAAATCAACATACAGATCTAATGGTTGATATTATCATTAATCAACCACAGAGCATGCTCATCTACAGCAGATGATGCGAAATCGCATTTTGACTTTGTCTCCATCTGTCAGATGTTCTTATACGTAGAGTACCATTACGGGTCATTAATAAATATTATTAATGTATAGACTATAGAGTAATGTTAAAAATACTAGTGATGAAATTTTTTATGCTATAACATCAATAATAACGCCAGGTATATGCACTGAGTAAGACTTCCAATACACGCTTTCAAAATCGCGAATCTTGCCTGACCGGTTTTGCGTGCCATCGGGGGCTTAACGTTTAAAAGATTTCAGGATTTTCGACAAAGATTTAAATTCCAAATGTAATCTTCAAGATAGGATGATAGCTTGAAATCTTTGGTTTTTTTTCCTTGATGAATCCTAAGAAGTACCGACCTTGAAATATTGATGAAGAGTGAAAAAAAAGAAAGAAGAAAGCCAAAAAGAGTTGGTGTACTATGAAGAGGGAGAACACAACGAAACGGACATCTCGAACGAACTGACTGAAGTCAACAATGAAGTCACGTGCATATGTAATTCATATTCGTACCACCATAATTAATAAACAGAAAATAATTAGGAATTTAATAGTGGAGTTTTAATTGTACGTGGGCCAAATACAATTGGCTTGTAGATGTGAAAAGAACTTAAGAGAGCCTCATCACTAAAAATAATGCTGCCTTCGTTTTCGTCCTCCGTGACAGTATAGTCGTTTTGCCACTTGTCACTCTTTTGGAGTGGCCTAGGTTTAATTCGTGTCGATGACTGGAGGAATTTCTAAAGTCCTCTTCAATCCTGGCTGCCGATCTCAGTAAGAGGGAGTAGAATTTCCGCGGGGAAGGTCTACTGAAGAGCCTCCTACAGAACCGTTAACGTAATAATTTAAAAATTTACCCTTCGTTTCATTAAAGATATTAGTAGAGGCATATGATGCAAGAAAGCAAGCTTATACAGCATCAGCCAGGAAAAAAAAGAAAAAAAAAAGCCTTCCCATTTCACCTACACATTCACTCCAAAAGTGTCTAGTTCTGCCTTGAATTTGTAAAGTTCTTATCCTTCATTCAGATATCGATAATTACTCCCAGACAACGAAACTGAGTTATTTATTAACAATATTGATGAAGGCATATCAAACATACTTTCTAATTAATTCATTATTAAGTAATAATGAATAATAATAATTAATACTAATTAATTCATTATTTTATTGACCACCCTGCAAACTTTTGTATCATCTGAAAAAAACTTTCCAGATGATACAAAAGCCGGCAGAGTGGTTAATAACATGAATCAAGGCATATACTGAGACGAAACCCAGAAAGATTAGACGGATCGGCTGAGAAATGGTAATTGAAGATTAAAAGGTACTGCATATGGGCAGTAGTAATTCCAGAATCACCTACAATTTGAGTGGTGCAGAACTAAGGAGACTTACAGGTAATTGTACAATCCAGCATGAAACTCTGTGAGAGTGCAGACAGGTTGCTACAAGAGCTTATGGGGTTTTGTTATTGATATACAAGAATGTTGCCAGCAGGGACAAATGTGATTATCCTGTTGTACTAGTATAAGGAAACGGGCAGTCACATCTTGAGTACTGCATACAGATCTGGAAGCCTGTATGTAGTACCCAGTCTGCACGGTTACCACAGTGGTATCGTCACCGTCCTACCCACACTGGGTGGAAAAGGCCCGGGTTCGAATCCCGTCGACAACGCGAGGAACTTTAATGGGCTTTTTTTCACTCCGTGGCAGAGTTAGTCGGCTTCAGGTGTAGATAGCAAGATTTCCCCCCCCCTCCAGAAACTGGGGTTTTTCGTCCAACAAAACATACAAATCGACCAGAGAACACACGCAATTTACAAACACAAATACGAGTTTATGTAATCAATTACGAGTAACCCTAATATAATAATTTGATTTTAATAATTTGTACGCAGTACTCAAGTTTTTTAGCAGATATCCAGACCAAAAGATTTCAGCTATTTGTCTTAATACTCAACTTAGATTTCTTTAGTTGAATATTAAGACAAATACAGTAGTTTCATTTCGTGAGTGAAACCATTTGCATATAAGACATTCCTTCCTGGATGTACCATCCAGGACCGTCTTGTATGAAATCAAACTGATAAAGTAATCGGCAAGCGTAGATGGAAAATTCGTATTATTCTATATTAGTCTGTATTCGGTTAGATGATATAGCCAGTAGGAGGGGGGAATATTGATCTGCTCATGAATTTCAACCTTGTATAACGTTCTCTTTCTTTTAAAACAAGTCGTCTATGGCCTTTATGAGTGACGGTTTTTCATAGTCGAAAACCTGGATTCTTTGCAGTTGTTGATTTAGGGGAAACCTGCTCGTGTAACTGTGTTTTCACTCTGCAGATGCAAGACCGGCTCATAGTGGACCAAAGAAATCCGCTAACCACATTTATTCCAGATATTAAGCGCCAATATAAGTGCTGAAAGAATTTTTACTGTGACAATCAGCCTAATGTTTCTAGGTATCTCAATTTCTTAAATATCTGCAAATTTCGAGCATCTACAGTGTGGAATTGATCATCCACCCGAAAGTCAGCTTTCTCCAGCATATAGGCGCTTCAAGGTTGAGGGTGCTGCCGATCTCAAGATTTCTACGCCACAAAGAATTGCTGGGTAAAGGAACCAACCAATAAAATTCCTGATAATTGTCAGTTCTCGAACATACAGTTGATACTGTTTCTTCTGAAACCTTAAGCGACATACAACTTGAAGCACGGGCCTTTTATATCACTGTGAAATGGAACTTGGGGTCAAACGTTGCATACGGATCAACATGTTTTTCAAGAAACTAGAATTATAGTCCCATGTAGTAATAAGGCATCACATGCGTGTCGCTGTTCGTCAGAGAGCTCTTACCAATAGCTGATTTAGCTTCATTTATTTTAGCCCGAAATGGGGAAGGTAATCTCTTTTGACTGAGTTTGTAACATATTGATAGCTGTCGCAGTTAATTAAAAAAAAAAAATAGTGTCATAGTTTAATGTCATCTGCATAGCACAGAATGATTTTTCTGCCAAAGGCGATTGACACTATCACAGCTGTGAAGAGGATATCCCACGAGAACATCTCCTTGAGGAAATTCCACGTTAACTTTGCAGGATAGGTTTCGACTTTCAGGCTATCGACTTTTGACTACTTGTTTCAAAGAAGATAAGAACTTAGAATCCTTTCTTGGAGAATGTTATCAAGGACCATAAGACATTGATTTTAAGGTGGAAATGTTACTCACAAAGAGAAATGGTGACGTCATCTGCGATAAAGACAGTCGGGAGTTTAAGATATGTTAACACAATTTCAGCATTTCCAAGATGTTATTGGTGATCGTTATCGTCATGTTCCATGTGTCTTTTCTAGGTGTCTCAATTTCTTAACAATCTGCAAATTTCCATATCTATCTGCGAGTTTCTATAGTGTGAAATTGGTCATCCATTGATTATCCAATTAGGTTTGTGGTAGTTGATCTATTTTTAATAACGCAATCGATTTGTTCTGGCTTATTAGTCACGAGTTAATTAATGCTTTTTGGTAACAATTTTTCAAGAATTTTCAGCATGCAAGATGCCTTAGCAATTTATCTATGTTGGCTTACCTCAGTTAATGCTGCTGTTTTTTGGGATGAGTTGAGTTCTATATTCGTATCAAGTGACCAGAAAACACTACCGTGTCCTTATAAAATCATAACATGCAGGAGTTGATCAAGTAGAAGTAGACTGTTCTGATCCTATGTAGCCATCTCGGAATATAAACAGAAAAGATATTTATTTTTATACAGAAAAAGAAGGGAAGTGCATAATTATAAAAGGAATAGAGTAGCAATCATACATGAGTTTGGGACTGCAGACTGGCAAGTATAAGCACAGGATAGATTTTATCTTTTAAAATATTGTTCCATGAAAAATAACACGAAACACCATTAATTTCTTTCAATTTGGTTGCTATACATAAGCAGTGTGGAATCAGTTTGAAGCAGTGTGGAAACGGTTTGCCAACTGTTTTTAGTAATTGGTTATCCAGTTTTCTCTTTGATCGCTCACTGAGGGTGATGGTAGATGCTCTCTGTCTTCTAACTTCTCCACTAATGCCGGTGTCCCCCAAGGTTCAGGTCTTTCCCCCACTCTATTCCTCTTGTATATTAATGACCTTCTTCCATTGACTGGAAATCCTATCCATAGTTTTGCCGATGATAGCACATTGCATTCCACTTTCCATTTTGAGAAACCTTGTCCTGCTCAATCAGCTTCAACTTCTCGAAAATCTGCTACCAATTCCTTAAATGCCGATCTTCAGGTAATTTTCCAGTGGGGCAAAGACAACTTAGTTGATTTCAACCTTTCTAAAGGTTGAAATCAACTAAGTTATATCTCGCAAAAAGGATTCTTCTGCTCATATGCTTATCTTTAGTGACACTCCGATTTCTAGGCAAAATGATATATCTCTTTTGGGAATTACCCTGACTTCTAATCTCTCTTGGCACAAGCACATTACAAATATTGCTTCTTTTTTGCATCTAAAAAACTTGGTTTTCTCTTTCGCTCTCGGCGTTACTTTTCTTCCAAACAGCTGTTCACTCTGTACAAATCGTAAATCCGCCCTACCATGGAATATTGTTCCCACATCTGGGGCGGTGCCCTCAAAACCTCTCTTATGCTTCTAGATTCCATTCAGACGAGGGCAGTTAGGTTAATTAATGATTAATCTCTAACAGAGTCTCTCCACTCGCTGTCTCATAGACGTACTGTTTCTGCTGCATGCCTCTTCTACAGATACTTCCATGGGCACTGTTCTTCTGAATTGGCTTCTATAATTCCCGCTCTCTCTTTCAAAACAGTCCGAACACGTGCCGCCACCAGCCAACATCCATTAACTGTCCAACTTCAAACTCACAGAACCAACTTTTCATCTTCCTCGTTTATTCATTCAACTGCCGTTTTCTGGAACAACCTTCCTTCATACGTATTTCCTGAAAATTACAGTCTACAGAAGTTCAAGTGTAATGTCGACAAATATCTTCTTTCGTCTTCTCAACCTCCAACCGATGCACGGTACTAAGTACTATAGGTTCTAATACCTCTCATGTCTGAGGTTTTCATAAAAAAAAAAAAAAAAATTCTCGCGGTAATACAATGATGATGAACTCTCTCCTTCCATGTTGTGTGTGAAAGGCGCAGGTTCGAATCCCTTCAAAACGAAAAGAATTTTTATAGGTTTTTCATGGTTTTGCTCTCCCAACCGAGCAAAATCCGAGCTTCGAGGCCCTCGAAGCTCGGATTTTATATCAAGCAAACAGGCAAGCCGACTACAGAGAACACACAAGCAAATTACAGACAAAAAATCGAGGTGCCTCATAGTCTTATGTGCCGTGGCACAAAATTAAAAGACAAACAACTGAATGCATTCAGTAATACTCATTTTCAATGTCTAATGGATTGGAACTGGTGTCAGCGGAAGGTACAATGGCAGCTAATGCAGGAATGAAACAGGGAATAAACTGAAAAATTGTACCCTGCCTGCCAATTCGAAGTAAGAAATATCTCACAACAGTAGCACCATTAAATTATTTTATTTTATGCTTTTAATAAATTAAAGTACCGGTAAATCTTATATCTATTTGAATTTCTGTTACTTTCTGTGTAAAGGTATCCTTTTATGGTAGTAGCAAGTATTAATCCATGCTAGTATTTTTCCAAACAATTGTACCTAGTCACGTACCTTGAACATAATGAAAAATTCATGTTTCCACCCAGCAAGTCATCTACCATGTACATGACCTTACAATGGATCTGTATCTGTTCGGTAATTCATAACAAGCAAATCTGACTGTAAATACTTCCAGTTGAATAAAATGGAGTAATGTGATTGCACTACAGGAAATGAAATTAAAAAAAAAAAAAAAAAAAAAAAATCGTAATGCAGTTCTACTTTCTCTCCACGTCTGCGTAATGTGTTTAATAAAACTATGAATAGCCAACTCTCCTGTTGCTTGTGTGATCAACGCTAGTAACAAATGCCAACCGATAAAAAATTAGCACACGCGTGCCTGTTTCCTTTCACGCGCATAGCATTCACTTCCAGTGTGAACGGTGGCGCCTCATGGTTGCTAGTCCACGAACTGTCTCTAATGTACTTTTGGTCATAAGAAATTTTAACTTTTAAAGAAACTTCCGAATATCTATTAGTAAATATATGACACAGAACAATAATGGCAGATAACTGAGGTATGGAATAGGCACAAGGCGGGCAGAGCACGAGGAAGACAACCAACCAACAGTAAGTAGCTATTGCTATTTATATAACTTAGATAAATGGTACTGAGAAAGCGCACGATATGTGTACGCTAGGATGTCTACAGGAAAAGTTTTAAAAAAATCTCGATCTCTTGTGTTCAGGTGTGATGGACAACTCGTTTTGCAAGCTGGCATGGGTTTATGCATTAAAGAAGCAGTTATGAGTAAATCGTTCATGAATGAAGTAATATTTCTTGATTGGTTCCCTAGATGTTTTCGAGTAATTCGTCATGTAATTGTTAAAATAAATTAAAACTATTAGATAAGTTGATGACACTTCCCGACAGCTACATCCTCTCTACTTGCTAGCGTATGAAATAAATAGCTGCTTTATGCATAACGAAGCACCTTACTTCTACTATCAGGGTCCTGCATGGTAGCTTATTTGGCACGATACATCTTTGTCTGCCACTCCCTTGCATATGTTTGGGTTCGATTCCCGTCGACAGCTGGAAGAATTTTTAAAGGTTCTCTTCAGTCAAGCGATTGCTGTAGCTAGCCGAACTGAGGCGAAAGTAGTAGGGTTATCGCGTGAATTATCCTTGGGTTTTTCAGCCCGCAAAACATTAACATTGGCCAGTGAACACACGCTCTAATAAACATCAATACTGATGAGCGCGAAGCTCGTGTTCCGTTAAGGTAAAAAAATAAATAATGTACTTTATCAAGCACGTAGGGCGACGTAATGGTATACACCAGTATTTTTTTCAAAACAGAGTCGATAATTTCATATTATTCACAATTGTATGCAATAAATCGTATATAGTAAAGTCCAGTTGCAACGAACCACTCGAAAGTTGGGTGGGGGGGGGAATGAATAATGTTATTGTTCGAATATCAACGAATATTATTCCAAAAGAATCGTTGTTTGTTCAAATAAAAGTAAAACTCCAGATTATGGGTATGCCTCCGGAGAAATTGGCTTATTTTGCTAGGTGTACCCATAATCTGGAGTTGAGCCCAAATAAATTCTGTTGCGTTTTATGTTAATATATAGCAGTATCAGTTTCCGTCGAGATTATTTATTTATTATTTATTAAATATTATTTTCCGGCAATATTATTTATTTTCCTTAAATATCGAATTTAAAATCATTTATAAATAAACATGGTACAGCAGATAAAATTTATTGTCTCTTTTCACATGTATTTGATACGTTAATTTTTGTTTTTAGCATTTTACATTTTTTGTCACGCATTAATACTAAAATTTAACTTCATCCTCGAAAATATGTGTGCGTTCTGATTGCACTAAGTTGAATTCTGTTACTAATTCTGACACTTTTTATGCTAATTGAGTGAAGCACTTGATGGAACACTTCTAGATCAAAAGACTTCAAATCATGAAAACAGGTCTTTGTCATTATCTCATATCTTCTTTGCTTTTCGTGTTTTTTTTTCTATTAATTTATTTTTGTTTATTTTTTTAATTATTACCGATACCCAAATTGATCATCACACATCATCCAATGTAGTAGAACATTTAATACCAAATTCTTTTGCCTCATCTTTTAGAACTTCTATTTTATTTATTATTTTTTTTCCAAGCTATTTCTCCCCAGCCGTATTTACAATATGATCTATCAACAGTGCCATTTCTAAGTTTCAATAAATATTTTCTTTTGTTGTAAATTAATATATTTTAGGCATAGGTGAACTTTCGACATGCGTTATATCTTGGATAGGGTGGCTTCTGAACGCCAGCTCAACTCCGCCTTAGTACACTGTGATGATTATAAGACTGTGTGAAATGGCCAGAAATGAGTGTAGTATGTGTTCTGTTGCTAAGTTGCTTCTGGCCACTTTTCTACCAGGAAGCAGCAATCAAGAGGAAAGCTGCTTCCTAGTACTCGTCCATGCCAAGAAGAGGCGGGCCGCAAACACATCGGAGCTAGGGGGTAAACAAGTGAGGCACTAACGCTAGCGTCAGCCCTGGTTGCAACTCTGCATGTATTGACCAGTCCAAAAGGATTAATCAAAAGATCCCGCATCCAGTGGTAGGCAGAAGCTAATCGCCTATAATGCAGTACGACAAAAAAAAAAAAAAAAAAAAAGAGAGAAAGAAAAGGAAAATTAAGAAATACTAGAATAGAGCAAAAGAAAAATATTAGTTTAAAAATAATATTAATAGAAATAGGAGGGTATGAGTAAAAAAAAAAAGAAAACAATAGAAAAACAATTAATAAAATAAAGTAAAATGTTGCTCTGAAACAGAGCCATACTAATCCTGTCTCAAAAGGTGAGGCCAGCTTAAAAAGGGAAAATAAATATATGTAGGTGGATTTTGAAAAAAATCGTTGTAGTGAATATTTTGTCAAAACTATTTTGTTCAAACTGGACTGACAAGTGCACTAATAATGTGTCAGCCGGTATCTAGAAATGTGTATTTTTAATTTTATGTACATCTAGATTCAAATGGTAGGGCAAAAATTGTGCTTAGTTATAACATCATCACATTCTGTGTTCTGTTGAAGTACTGGTGACCCTGATAATCACTGCATTCTTTTAATTATTTATATGATTCAACTGACATAAGTTGGCGAAAAATTCAACTGACTCAACTGGCATAAGTTAGTGCATATGCATCACTTTTATACGTAGATGAAACAAACCGAAGTTTGTACAAAGAGAATCATTATACGTCTCATATTGTGAAATCCTTCACAACACAATTCTTGTTCTCTTACACTTCGAATAAGTAACGCTTCTCCAATAGAAAAGCCAATTTTTACCTATTTTCAGTTGAGTTTTACTACTTGCCCTCCGATGAGGACTCAACAGATCGCGAAACGGCTGTCTGGATGATGGATATGCAGAAAAAGAAATATTCTCGGTTCAAGCACTGCTCATTTCAAGTGGATGCTTTTCAAATAGCTCGTTTTTGTTATTAATTTACTAAATGTATAAATCTAATTGAAATTAATGTAATGTAATTAATTTACTAAATGTATAACTCTAATTGAAATTAATGTAATATAATTAATTTACTAAATGTAATAATACTTTACTAAATGTATCTTATTATTATTTATTTATTCCATTAATCACAGAAGTTCAAAGAAATATATGTTGTATATTAATTTTTATTAAACTCCAGGAAGAAATAAAAAAAAGAAGTACAACAAGTTGACTGAGCACGGTTTTAGGTTGCGCTGCACGTGCAATGAAGTCAAAATAATTACTTATTGGCGAAAACGTCATTTAAACGAACCTGAAATACAAATCTCTGCCTGAGACGTAGTTATTAGGGTGCAAGAATTAGTAAGGTGTAAGGACCCATAAAGACGCGGGGGAGCCCACGGATTTGTCCTGTTAAAAAAAAAAAAAAAAAAAAAATTATAAATATTACAAAAACAGATACTTAAAATGTACATTGCAAATAACATTTGTAGTGTACGTTACCAATAAGTTACAACCGTTTTTTTGTTATTATTTTAAAGATAATTAATAGAGTTGCGTAAATATTTACACGTAACTTAATAAATTCGAAGACAATGGCAGAATAGTTTTAAGCTTAGGAATATAGGAATATACAAATCAGGCGGGCTATATAAAAGCGTACAGAATGCATCTGAAATACATCGCACATGTTTGGAAGATTCAGTGTCGTGGATGGCTAGTGGCAGAATGATGGCAGGACAGCTGCAAGATGAGGGGTTTCTAGTCTTAAACGTGTCTAGAATGGCAATTTCAGGATTATGATATTAGCAACAGACAGGAGAGATATCTTGAATGAAAGTGGTCGTCCTTCCCTTCGAACTCTTGGAACAACAGTTTCAATTCAACTTCTATACAAAAAGCTTCAGGGAAAAGGGGCTCTATTCAGGAGGGCTTGTAGTTTTTGTTCCCTTCACTCCACCAGATAGGACAGTCTCTCTGACTTGGTGCGTACAATAGTGTCCATGGAGCTAAGATCAATGGACCTACGTTCTCTTTATAAAAGAGTCACTATTCAGTCTTGAAACTAATTCTCGGCGTATCTTTGAAGGAGGCGCCTTTAGTGCTCACTGTGCACTAATGGAACCTTTGAATTGAGGTTTTGCGGAGGCGCCATAAGCCATGAATTCGTTTTAATGGACGATAATGCTCTTCCACGTTGAACTTAGCTGATCGACGAATTCCCTCAAAGTGAGGACCACACCATTCTTTGAATGGAGTGGCTACTCATATCTCTAGGACCCATTGAGCGTGTCTGGTTTGCTTTAGGGAGACGAACTGAGACGCATGGACCTCCTTCCTGAACTTTCCATCTGTTCCTGTTGAGGAGGGGAATGAACAGAATGTTTTTTTTCGAGAGTTGTTTGTTGTCAAGCACCTGAATTATGCAGGACTAGCGCCTCAGTTTTAAGTAGTCATGATTAATGAAAATAGACACATATTTCTTTTCAAACTTAATTATATCGAGTTTGAAAAGAACTTATAGTAATACTCTTTCACAAAAGATTTCGTAGAATTATATGAAATACGGAGTAGTGTACACATTTTTCTTGATGTCAGATTTTATGATTACAACAACTTTTACACACAGCCAAGGTACCTTGGCTTTTCCTTACTCACACGCTACAAATAAAAAAAATACACAGGGGATCCTCGTTATCCGAGGATAATTGGTTCCAGAAAGTTCCACTTAAAACGGGGATCAATTTTTGTAATGTTTATTATTTAAATAAAACTAAATGCAACTAAGAATCTTAAAATATTATGCCTAATATCAGTGTAGATACACCATAGATAACTCTTAAAGAAAAGCTATGATAGTAGTGTGAAAAGCATCATGAGCATATCGTGCTCATCCTTCACAAACCAAACTATTATATTTAGGCCAACCGAATAATTAAATTTATCTGCCGTGCTGTGTCTTATGTCTGTTAATTGCGTACGTTCTATGATCGATCTGTCTGTTTGCTGCACGAAAAACAGCAGTTTATGGGTGAAAACCTTGCTATCTACGCCTGAGACCGACTAACTCAGCCACGGTGTGAAAAAAAAGGCCATTAAAGTTCCTTGCGTCATCGATGGAATTCGAACCCGGGCCTTTTCCACCCGGTGTGGGGAGGACGGTGAAGAATGAGCGTCTGTGCTACCGCGCAGACGCTCATTCTTCACAACGTATTGCACTACCTCGAATAAGTATGCTTCACTAATAGAGAAGATTATTGTTACTTATCCTCGGTGGGCGCCACCACTCAGATGGCACCGTTTCAAAGCTAGTTGGCTTTTCATCGGAGGGTGGGCAGGTACCCTGGTATTGCAAGTGAAGCGTTACTTATTCGAGGTAGTGCAATACATGGGCAACTCGTTGTGAAGGATGAGTAGATATGGTGTATCTACACCGATATTATATAGTAATGTTATTATTATGTACTTGTACATAGTAAAAAATGGATGAAGGAACTGAAAAAGAGAAAATTATTTTATTAGACATTTTTTTTTATTATAATATGTTACACAATGTAAGGTTAAGTAAAGTTTATTGAAGTTACACTATTTTTCAGTTGTACGAATACAGTTGTTCGTGTTTTTTTTTTTTTTTTGTTGTATTTTTTCAGATAAAATTGTGTTGTAGCATTTAGTTATGTCTTTAACTTCGCGCTTAACATTTGTTGCACGATCATGAAGATCGTTCTCACAAAAAAAAAAAAAAAAAAAAAAAAAAATTGTCAAATTTCTCCAGGGAAGAAGCTTTAATTCTTTAATTTTAAAATCCTCGTAACTGCGGGGACTCGGATAATGAGTACTCGGATAACTGCGGGGACTCGGATACCGGGGACCCCCTGTACTATAGAATGAATGTTTCGGAATTTTCGACTTGACTGCCGAAGAAGGCATTGTCTATGACTATCCCCATGTCAGCCGACCGGGCTAGCCAGGTAGGTAAAGTGCCTGCCTAGCAATCAAAGGTCGCGGGTTCGAATCCTGCCTCGGGCTTGGATCAGAGTAAATTGCAAAAACTTTGGGAGGTGTATTATGGCCACAGAAGCCGATGCGCCAACAACTAAAAAAAAAAAAAAAAAAACCATGTCTGATCACGTGGGAACATTTATGAAAATATGGCATTAATTGTAAATAAGGGAGAAATTTTGCAATAACTCGCTACAAATTATTAAGGCGAAATGTAATTTGTTCGTCCAGTTTCCACATATATATATTGATGAAATTCAATGTATTGCAAATACAATTAGACTACCGTTATAAATCCCTCCCCAAACCGTCCAAAAAAACAAGAATATTGTTGAAAACAGCTGCAGGAATGGTTGAATTTCGTAAGAAATTCCTTATGAAATACCATTCTCACAGCTGTCTCCACCAATCATTGTCAGAGGGAGGATAGCTTTCCGCAGTGGCTGTAGTACAATAACGGGGCATCCAGAGAGAACAAGTGGCATGTGAAAGGTGTCTGAATATGAAGATGGATGGACTGGCGTTGAGGAATGCTGTCGATAAAATTATAGCCTGTCTGCTTAAAGCTGACTGTTAGGTAGGTTTGCACATAGATCCCGTTATGTAAGGGCATTTAAAGTGAGTGACATTTTTCTCCAGTATCCGGGGATAGTAAAAACCTGTTGCTGCCATAGCAACAAGTATTTCTCTCCCCTCCCCCACCTCTCTCTCTCTCTCTCTCTCTCTCTCTCTCTCCCGCACAATGCAGTTTTTTTGTTTTTGTCATAATCCGATCGTAGGGCACTCTTCCAATTAATTTTATGTCGTCTCAAATTTTACATTATTACGCAACCGAAATCTAACAAGTTTCATCTTACGCTATCTTTCAAAGAACTAGCAGTCAAGCTACATACTTTTTTCTTCATCTATATTTTTCATTTTATCCAATCTAGTGAGTACTATTATTAGTACTCACTAGATTGGATAAAATGAAATTGGATTGGTACTCACACGATCATTTGGACATTGCACAAATGATCGTGTTTATAAATGTTGTTCTCTCAGTAGTTGGCAAAAAACTTTGTGAATTTGAATAATTACAGTAAAATCCTATTACAACAAGTACTGTTTTAACGAACACTTCGCTCTAATGAATGCATATCGAAGAAAACATGAAAAGCAAAATATTTGGACAGCAACAAAAGAAGCCTTCGTGTTTTTAATTATTTTAATTTTCGTATTAATGCGAGGGGAAAGGTTATAAACATTTAAAAAAAACAAACTTGGAATATTAATACGTGAAAAGTAACAAAACGTTGTACTTTACCGTATTTCTGAATGTGCAGTATTTCTTATAAAAAAATAATAAAAAAACATGCTTTCAAAACGATGTTCTGTGAACAAAATACCGTATTTTTGTTTTACTTTTTTTTTAGTATACGTATTTCGTTTATTTAAAATCGATATTGAAGCAAATTAAAACAGAAATTACAAAAAATTACTACTTCTGTATATATTAGAAAAGTTTAGTAAAATTTATCTGGATAAATAATTATTCTTTTTCTCTAAGACTATAAAGGGGCAGTTGCCCCTTTATATCAAACACTTTTGATCGTGTTTGGCATAAAGGTCTTCTAAACAAGCTTCCATATTATGGTTTGCCAACTGTTTTTAGTAATTAGTTATCCAGTTTTCTCTCTGATCGCTCACTGAGGGTGATGGTAGATGGCTCTCTGTCTTCTAACTTCTCCACTAATGCCGGTGTCCCCCAAGTTTCAGTTCTTTCCCCCACTCTTTTCCTCTTGTATATTAATGACCTTCTTCCATTGACTGGAAATCCTATCCATAGTTTTGCCGATGATAGCACATTGCATTCCACTTTCCATTTTGAGGAACCTTGCTCAATCAGCTTCAACTTCTCGAAAATCTGCTAACAATTCCTTAAATGCTGATCTTCAGGTAATTTTCCAGTGGGACAAAGACAACTTAGTTGATTTCAACCCTTTTAAAACCCAGTCTTGTCTTATATCTCACAAAAAGGATTCTTCTGCTCCTATGCTTATCTTTAGTGACACTCCGATTTCTGGCAAAATGATATATCTCTTTTGGGGATTACCCTGACTTGTAATCTCTCTTGGCACAAGCACATTACAAATATTGCTTCCTCTGCATCTAAAAAACTTGGTTTTCTCTTTCGCTCTCGGCGTTACTTTTCTTCAAAACAGATGCTCACTCTGTATAAATCGCAAATCCGCCCTGCCATGGAATATTGTTCCCACATCTGGGGTGGTGCCCCCCAAAACCTCTCTCTGTCTTCTAGATTTCATTCAGAAGAGGGAGTTAGGTTAATTAATGATTCATCTCTAACAGGGTCTTTCCACTCGCTGTCTCATATACGCACTGTTTCTGCTGCATGCCTCTTCTACAGATACTTCCATGGGCACTGTTCTTCTGAATTGGCTTCTAGAATTCCCGCTCTCTCTTTCAAAACAGTCCGAACACGTGCCGCCACCAGCCAACATCCATTTACTGTCCAACTTCAGACCCACAGAACCAACTTTTCATCTTCCTCATTTATTCATTCAACTGCCGTTTTCTGGAACAACCTTCCTTCATACGTATTTCCTGAAAATTACAATCTACAGAAGTTCAAGTCCAATGTCAACAAATATCTTCTTTCGTCTTCTCAACCTCCAAACCAAGCACGGTACTAAGTACTATAGGTTCTAATACCTCTCGTGTTTGGGGTTCACATAAAAAAAAAAAAAAAAAAAAAAAAAAAGTATAGATTGTATTAATTTGCTTGTATTCCGTGGCTGCCGATTTGCCTGTTTGCTCACGAAAAGAGATTCGAACCCGAGCACTTTCCACCTGGTGTGGGGAAAGCTGTGTTACCCCCGAGAC
Source organism: Mastigoproctus giganteus (assembly GCF_048544385.1). Lineage (NCBI taxonomy): Eukaryota > Metazoa > Arthropoda > Arachnida > Uropygi > Thelyphonidae > Mastigoproctus > Mastigoproctus giganteus. The sequence continues at coordinate 225,259,742 of NC_143576.1, read as the reverse complement.
TTCTCCATACCGAAAACCAAAATGGTCTAAAAGCCATTATTCGTGACCATTTTCAAAACCTTCCGAATATTAATTGTACAGTAATAAATAGAATATTTTAAAAATTTTCAAAGATAAGCGAAGTTTTTTTAATGGTTTCAGTCTTTCGCCAGAGTATATAGCAGTTTTGTCATTTTTGTCATTCATTTAGAGAGGTTTGGTTTCGAGTCCCGTTGTGGACTTGAGGAATTTTTAAAGATCTTTTCAATGGAGGTTGAGTTAGCTGGGATCGGGCAGAGGTAGTAGGGTTATCTGAGAGATGCATTTGCCACCGAGAAAGAATTTCTAATAGATCCAGGTAGACAGTTAAATCTTTCCAACTCAAACAGCTGCAGTATATCAAATTATCCAAGAATAATCTTCGTAAATAGCTTTAAATCCAATGATTTTCGTATCTTCTTCGAAAACGTCGCATTAAAACAAAAGCACGCATGGATATGAATTATTTTGATAGTTCATATCAAGCAAATCTCAGTTTCGTAAATGTGGATTGTTCGTCACATTTACCAAAATATGAAGATGCATTAAATATAATAATATGGCAATATTTGATCTCTTAAATTACGATACTTTTGAATCCAAGTGCTGCAATAAAAGATCATAAAATAAATATTTAACTCATTGCCCACACGCCATATTTGTACTTGCCTTTTTTCATTCGAAAATATCAAAAAACGTTCCTCATCAGTGGTTCATTCTCTTTTCTGATTTTTAAACAAGAGCATAGAGGAGATATAGCTCCTATCCCCGCAAGGTTGTCTGGGTAACACATTCACTCTATTCGGAATACTGTATAGTGAATAAGTAACCCAGACAACCTCTTGCAGTAGTGGTTAGGGTTCAATTCTGGGATCAGTTCCGCCACTAATGACAAATTTTTGTGTGAGGTCACTGACGTCGCTTCAACTGTGTAGCGTTTACGATTATTTATTACCGAAAGAGTTTAAAAATCATACATTTCGCGGTGTTTTCTCCCCGATTTTATTCTCTAATCTAAACAAAAGTAATCAAGTTTAGTTAACCTCAGGTCCCCCTTTATCCTCAGAGCAACGTTTAAGCTACTTCACGAAAAGTTTATTATTTATTATTTTTTTTAAATCTTATTCCACCCAAGGAAGTTTTAGGGCAAAAGCCTCAAGATACGAGAGTTGGAGAACATAATTGCACGTTTTATATAATTTATTTAAAATGGAGATTGACATGCAATTTAAATAAATATTTTTATGAAACCCCCAAATAGAAACATATTAGAACCTACAATACTTAATATCGTGCATGAATTTTACAATGGGGGAGGGTATCCCATAAATCCCTATCTGGAAACGCCACTGTTAAAATCTAGCCGCGATACTGGAGTTTTGCCAGCATCTGAAACCCAAAGGAAAGCGTGGCAGAGATTATTGGTTAAGCCCCATAGAAGTTATTAATTCGCAGCACCCCATGATGTTTTAAAAGTTTCGTGAATTTGTAAACATTTCAAGGATTGCGCCTAAATTATTTTTACACTGAAATCCTCACAAAAGAATAACATCCTGATATCTTTCCCTCAGGGTGTTGTTAATTACGATAGTTAATGTCCTGCGAACGCTAAGTTCTTAAGAGATTTACTTTAATCCTACGGTCCAGACCGCCCAACAATTTTGCTTTACATTTTATAAGATGCATTTCCCATAACTGTGGACCTCTGTGGTATTTTTCCCTTGTTATTTATTAAAATAAATACATAATTATAACTGTCACTTTTTTGTTCTTTTAAGTTTTCAGGTTAAATCCATAAATGAGGAAACGTCCGTCTCTAGACTTTAAATGCATTATTATCAGAGAACATGGAATTTTCATAGAACAGGTAAATTGTGTTTGTCTAGGTCCTAGGATATGTTTTTTAAGGTGCGTTTGCGATAATTCGCAATAATTTTAACACGGGTCTCAGTTTCTCAATCCGCACGTAACAACCAACTTTCGGTTTTAAATGCGACGCTTAAAAAAAATTCCCGAGCCATTCCAAATTTCATTAAAATCAGACAAACGGAATTCAAATTTATTTTAAAAATAAATTTAATGAATCCGGGAAAATAAGGCAGAAAAAACTTTCAAGGAAAAAGGGTCCTTCAGAAAAAAAGTCCCATGAAAAAGTATTCACTGCTGCTGAGTTAAATGCGTTCAACAATCAGAATTTCATATTGGTGGGTGCAAAATTCTTGTTTTGTTAATAAATAAATCAAGATGTATATTTGAGATATAAATTTATTTATTATTTCACATGCAAAAATAAATGATAATAAAATCAAAAAATAATAGTAACATGTATGGATTTCTTTGCAGTGGAAATGCTTTCCTGCATACTTCCCCTCCAGGTTGCGCTGCTGCTCGTTTGCTTGTTTATTTCTTTGTAGAAAATACACCGAGTGGATAAACATCATGGAATACCTACTTAGTAACGGGTGGACCCACCTTTCGCCCGGACAAGGGCAATCACACAGCAAGGCATTGAGTCCACTAGTTCACGAAAGCGTTCCACAGCTATTTCTTCCATCCATTTCACCGCTGTCCATAATTCCAATTAAATCTCTGGCCTACACAGAGTTCTGTGCTGCACAAACAGAGTACACAACGCAGAGATGGGGGAAACCCCTGGTGCCGTCAGACAACTAACACACTTTGCACTTTGTCCATAATTCCATCGCATTCCTGGATGAAGGAGCCAAAGCTCGAATGGACCTTTCGGCAGCATCCCAAAAATGCTCCACAGGGTCCGGTGAACGGGAAGGCCATTCCATGGTGGTAAAATCTGCGGAATGCTCTTCGAACCATGTTCTAGTCACCACGGCTCTGTGGGGAGGCGCATTGTCCTGCTGGAAGAGTCCATTGCCCTGTGGGTGCACGATGACCATGAAGGGATGCAGATGGTCTGCAAGGATAGACACGGAACCTGGACCGTTCAGAGATGCGTCTAGACGTATAAGAGGTCCCAACGTGTGCCAGTTGAATACACCTCGTGTGGGGAGGTGTATTGTAATAACTGAACTCCCAGTGGATATATTTTCATGAAATTTTATATTTGGCCCTTCTTTCCATATACTGTATATTGTAGCTGAAGCACTGGATATTATGTTTGTCGCCATGTGCTGGTTGGGGGAATGAATGGGCAATATAGCGGATGCACAGAAACGAAATGTTCGCCGTTTGGGCATAAAAATCGTTGCTTTTTGTTATTAATGTTTCTTTGAATTTCTTATCACGATGAATGTCGTAAATTTTCTATAAACAGTCCCCAAATGGAATGAACCTCCAAACGTTGATTTTATTTTAAGTCGAGTTGTTTATTAATAATAATAAAAAAAAAAAAGAACGCTTGAGAGTCTCTTTTATATCGGACCCCGATGAGCTGCATCGGCAGCCTCAGCATACTTACGCCACTTGTGGCGATATGGTCTGTATATCACTGTACGCCATCCCCTATTTTCAGCTCTGCAAAGGTTACTGAAACGAATGTCAAATCCATTGCAATAACCCCTCACGGGACCAAGGAGTATGAGGTCATCTATAGTTACGATTTTGGCTAGAAGAATAATAATTAAAAACGAATATAGTGCATCGAAACTCGTATTTCACCATTCACATAAAAATATACTTTTATTTATGCAAGTTTTATGTGAATGTGACTATAAATACGAGTATTTATATTAATAAAAATTAAACCATAATTAAATCAGTCTGGCTTGTTTCTTATCACTTTAATACTGTGTTTACTAATTTTAATGCCTGATCTTTCGGTTTTCGTGGGGTTTTTCGGCATTATTCCCATAGGAAAAAGCATCATCATCAACTATAATTGTATCAGCATGACTTGCCTGCCGCTATGAGACTTTTCTAGGGGTCAATCAGAATACTAGTAATTGTTGTTCAGTCGTTATTCCGGGTATCTACAGCTCTACCGTGACAGTAGACGCGTCTACTGAGGCCAAGAAGCTGATGACTCACGTTACCTATTTGAGGATGAGAGCTAAAACAAGCTACAAGGACTTTTTCCGCTACTCTAACGTAAAGCATTTTTTTTTTTTTTTTCCTTCTTTTTTCTTTCATTGCTGTGATGAGACATCGGTGGATCCCAAAAAGTGAAGACCCTTTCTTTTATCGGATTTACAAGTGAAGGCAAATGACAATTTCCTTTAATGTTATCAAAGAATAAATCCTTTCCAGTTTACGACGTCGTTTATTGTATTAATCGAGGCTTACTGAAGAGGATAGAAATATATAAAGCAGTTTGTCAATGAAACCCTATATACTGGAGTGTTTTGTAATTATATCCCTTTCAGTACGCTTTGCCAAATGATAGGGATTCCAGTTATGTTTCGGAGATATAGAAACCTCCAAAATGTAGTTCTTCATTCTCCCAGAAGTCGGTAAAAAAGAGGTTAAAATTGGTAAGGGGGAAAAAAAAAAAACAAGGAACGTTGAGTACAGGGTAGAATGTATAGATTTAAAGAAGCATTTTATGTAGGATAACGACGCCGACTATGGTCGATATCGCTACACCATCAAGGAATTATAGCTATTGATATAATTCCTTGAAAGACTGTCAAGCAATTCTCAAGCTTCAATGAATTTAAAAAAGTATTATTCCTCGAATTGGTGATAAAGATTTTGCACAGAATCTGTATTGAAACGTAATGATTCTGGAAAGTTATCAGTCAATAAAAGCATGATTTACACGTAGTTTAAAAAAAAAAAAAAAAAAAAAACTCAAAGATTAAATAAGACAATAGCCCAAGACCGGAATGGAAAAAAGAGAGATGTTTTTGAATTTGTTGGGAACCACGAGCGCCAACTACAGTCAGTCCAAAGCCACTTTAACGAACCAAGGAAGTAATAAGACTTAATATGGTAGATATCTACAGATCAGTTCAATTAGCGTTCTGAGTTAAACACACAATCGAAAGTGTTATCGCTAAATACAAGCAGGTACACGTTCGTTGTACCTGCGTTGTTGATACAACAACAAGACCTTCGTTGTTGTATCAACACCATCAAGCACAGTACTGCCCGAACCATTTTGGAATATAGCCTGGTGCGCCTGGCTACTGCACATTTCCGGGCTGTATATAAAGAAGGAGTTCTTTATATACAGTGGCGGAGAAAAAAACTGCATCACTTGTGAATTTTGCAAATAATGTATTTTCCTGGGACAGAGCAACAGCTACACTTTTTTTTTTTCTTGGTGGGAACTGAACATATGGAGTCATGCTTGAAACCCCGCATAACAGGATACTAATGAGCGTGTATACTCTTCCAACGCCGTATTTATAGAAAATACCTGATGATGCAGTTCCTTGCAATTACTGTCTGGTGCAATGGAAGCGTTATCTGACGCAATACCTTTGCTTTGCGACACACAAAATGACTAATCAAACAATATCTTATACGTTTCACTACAAATGTTACTTTTTTTAAAGGTAATACAGTTTTTTTGTCCGCCACTGTATATATCAATATATTCCGGCGTATAAATTGACCTTTGTAGAATGAAAAAATCGTCTAAAATTTTAAGGTTAACGACACGTACTTTGAGAAAAACATGAATTAATACCAATATATAAAATGAAAATAAAATGATGAAATTCTTGGATTTTAAAAGGAAAATGTATATTTGTGCAAATTTATATATATACGTATATATATGCATATAAATTTTCACAAATACACATTGTCCTTTTAAACTTTATTACACGAAAACAATTCGTGGGAAGTTTTGTTTTTGTATTTATTTTTCGAATTCTGAATGCGAACAGGCTTTTCGAGATATTGTTTAGTCAGAAATAAATTTGCAGTACAGTGCAGTATCAATATTATCAGTGGAAAATGATACAAGAAATCAAGCTTATACAGCATCAAACAAACAAAAAAAAAAAAAAAAATCCCCACTTATCCTCGCTAATAGTTTGTTCTAGTTCTTCCTTGAATTTATTCAAACTACACACTTCCACAACAATAGGTGAAAGATTGTTCCAACAAATTTGAATTTATTTCCCCACACATGTGCAGTCTGAACAAGAGAAAGAATGCCATCAATATTGAGCTTAATCAATCCATTCAAGGTCTTAAACACAATCAGATCTCTTCGCAGAAGCCCAGTCTCAAACGCTGCAATTTGCAGAACTGATGCCTTTCTTGGTAAGAGTACCATTTTGTTCCTATCACTAATCTCATTGCTCCTCTCTGCACTCGTTCCAATAGATATCAATTCCAACAATATCAATTCCTTCCTAAAATGAATGAGGCTTCCAGATCTGAATGCAATACTCAAGATGTAGCCTAACATTGTTTTATACAATGAGATAATCACGTCTTTATCTCTGCTGGCAAAATTTCTGTATATCATTGACAAAACCCCATGAGCTGTTCTAGCATCCTCTCTGCACTGCTCAGAGAACTTCATGTCCGACTGCGCAATTACCGTCAGGTCGCTTTCATTCTCTACTACCTCTTGAGTGTGGTATCACACAGTTGGTACGTTAATCTGCTACCCATTTATCAATGTTAATTTGTCAACTTCAATTGCCACGTCTCAGCCCATCTTCCCAATATTTCTAAACCCTATTGCAGTAGTATACCCTGCTTACTGACTTTAGCCACCCTGCCAAATCTACAAAATTAGACATTAGGCCTGATGTGCCTTAGCAATATCATTAATAAATATTGAAAACAGTAATGAGTCCAACACTGAACCCTTGGGGACTCCACCAATAAACATTAGTCCAGTACTAAACAGACAACAAAGGATTTCTCAGTTGCATAATCAGTTTCCGGTGTACACATAGCATCATTGAGAGGGATTTCGCTTCAATATTTATGCCACTATTTTCGTTTCCTGACCTTCCTTCTTTGTAAGGAACTACTGTATACGCTTACCGCTTGCTTTGCAGTTTGTTACACAGTGTAAAAAACATCACAATGTAAACTTTTTAAAGTGCGAAAATAATTGAGTTAAAAAAAGTACACAGTGGTTCTTAATGCGGATTTTACTAATGTGAAGAGTTATAATTGGACAGCTTCTAGTTATCAAGTTTACAAATAATAATGATTTAGGAACTACTTTGAATATAACTCTCCTGTTTGTTGTGCTCGTATCTAAATTTCCATGTGGTGAATTTTAAAATTAAAAGAAGACTACAAAGTTGAAGAACCACTAAAATACTGCCTCCCTGAAGTGTGCACCCCATTGAGTTTGATAAACTTTGAAGAAAGTAACTCTTAAAAATATTGGCCAGAAGGGTACTAGTCTAGTCTTTTCAGTAGGTCGTTGCCGATTACCACGTGAGATAGTGCGCGTGTGAAAGATGTGGATTGAATATCAGGAGCTAAAAATTTAAATATTCTATTATATATCAATGGCAGGAGGAATTTTTATGGGTGTTTTTCACAACGTGGCTGAGTTAATCGGTCTTAGGCTAGACTAGTGGTTTTTTCTCCCGGAAAACTCGGTCTTTCGTCCAACAAACAGCAGATCAACCACAGAATACACACTCAGTTTACAAATATATTATATACGGCGCAATACGGCCTAAGTTGCCTAAAACTTTACAACAACCAACCAACGTAACTGATTTATCCTAGCTTCGCTGATTTTCAGCAGTGAATGCCCACATTCCTTCAACAAATAACCCTTATGCCTGGCAAGTCTCTAGGAAATCGATAAAATAATCTAGGCGAAGTTTGCTTGCGAAAAGACAGCTCGATTACATAATTTGTACACTAACTGTTCTGATAGGAGAGGTTTCGGTTGTAAACCTTTTCCATGTGATTCTTCCCCCAGAAACTGGGGTTTTTTCGTCCAGCAAAACAGGTAAATCGACCAAAGAACACACGAAATTTACAGACCGGTAACCCTAATATAATGATTTAAAAAATAATTTTTCCATGTGATTCTATCTACTGTTCTTGCTGATGTAATTTTGTTAGTTTAACAAAGGCATGTGTTTCTTTTCTATATCTACAAAATTTTCACAACACCATATTTAGCCAGAAGTACCCATTTAAAACCTCTATTGCAGCACCTGGCTGCAATTGAGGTCCCCCAAACTTGCTTATACTGTATTACAATTATTTATATATTCGGTAAAGTAAGGCCACAAAAATATGCCCAGTCCGGGCACGTGGGTGCTTAAATGAGCCCAGGTAACCAAAAATGTTCTAACTGTTGTTCTCTGTGGCTGCATGATTGTGCGTGCTCGTGTAAACATACTACAAATATTCACTGAGATATATTAGCGAAAGGAAATTGTGGAACCTGTTGTGACTTCATTAACAAAGAAGTGCAGTTAGAAGGTGATATTGTAACCTGTTTATAATTAAAAATATAAATAAAATTAAATACATAAAGTAAATAAATTGTCCGTGGTTCTCGAATTACTGTTTTGTGCCTTTTTATTTGAAAATTTTCTTCCTAATATCCTTTGTAGGGGCTCCTGTACAGCTATTTGTCTAGAGCAGGGGTGGCCAACGTGTCGATCGCAGATTTAATTTCGGTCGATCACGACGAATTTTAAATATACAGTCATCCCTCGATTTGTGCGCCTTGTGCAATGTAATTTTTGAGATGGTAGATCGCGGCACATTTTGAAGGAAAAAAGTAGATCACATCACAAATTAAGTAGGCCACTCCTGGTCTAGAGCAACAAATTTATAAATCCGTCCTTAGATTTAGGGATTCGTTGGGGAGGTGGGAATAAGAGGAAATGTGCAGCTCTGTGATATTGAAATTGCAGCAACCAGAACGAATGATCGGAAGTGCATGCAAATCAGCAGGCGGGTGAATTGCACCGAGATATACAAATGGTTAAAATACGAGACCAATCGGGCAGAAGCTTCGGCTGATATAACGAACTTTGAGATTGTGGACACACAATCTCAATCTCAAAGAGTATTTATTACTCTAAATATCCTCTTTCTATTCCTGTTCCTTCAGGGTGCTGCAATTTAAATGTCACAGAATGTACTACGAGAATGTATGGGTGTTACTTTGTATCTGTCAAGGGACTGATTTCATGCTATGGAAACATTCCTCATTGATGGGATTGAACCCAGACCTCTTCCTTACAGTGTGGACGGACGGTAACTGATCATTACCACTGTCCTAAATCAAAGGCATTGCCATTAACTAAGCAGTTTAAATCCTGCTGGGTGCAAAAATAAAAACATAAGAGGACAGGACAGTCCCAAGGGCGTCGAGAGCCAAGACAGGCCCTGAGGTAAACAGTCTCATTGAGCTGTCCGCCTGCTTCATAAGGTTCCTGTACTCCACTTCTGGACCCCCTTCACAATGTCTGGGCCCAGGGAAGCTAATCCGCCTGTCACCCTTCGACGTCCTCAACGTTCCTGAATATTCCTAACTCCATATAAAAGAATTTTATAAAAGCGGAAAGGAAAATCGCCTTAATAAAAGATGGAAAGAAGTCATTAACAATTAGAGAAAATATATAATTGATTAAAATTTGTTTTGATGGAATTTGCTTTCATTTTGTAATAGTGCCACATTAATTCATTCTGGAAAGTTCATATTCTTTTTGGTCGTTTGTCAAACAGGCAGGTCTATCGTCATAAATTCGGATTCAATGGAAAGTCATTTGCTTGTTTGTTTGTTATTTGGATTTTAGGAGCATTAGCAACTAAGGCCATATTGCTCCGGGGATATGCGGTGGTCATTCCCTGACCTTTCCGCATCCTCCGTATTTGGTGGTCACGGGCTCGAACCCCGGTCTAATCAAGAAGCCTGTGCTACGCACTGCTGCTCCTGCCCACCTGGCTACGGAGGCGCCAAAGTCATTTGCAAAAAATGATATAAACGGGCGTAGTTAATCACTCAGCATGGAAAAATATGAGTAGGTGGCTAATGTAACACTAGGAACTACTGCGATACAGAATTTATAGAGATTTAGCTATAGGAATTTAAGCAAAGGAACTCGGTGCGAGGAAGCTTTTCAACTGTGGAAGATTAAGATAAACGATCTTTTGGTTGATGTCGAAGAATAACATAAGCTCTTTCATTGCATTTGTTTTTCTTCTTGTTGAAAATTCATGCAAAAGCTACTTAAACTAAAGTAAACTATATCAAGTGCAGAATATCCAGCAACAAATGCCACTAATTAATGTAAAACACCTTTCAGAGAGAGAGCACTGGACAAAAATAAATCCTTTTGATGGCCTTCGCAATACAATATCTGAGAAGTTGTTAACAGAATTTAAAAAGAAGATGGACTGCTAAAATTGGTAAACTGTTTATTGCTCATAAAACCTTCATTAAGTTATCATACTACATCATAACTAAATTATTTCCTAACATTCTTTTTCCTCTGTGACTCGTAAAACGTATACATCGTGATGTTAACACAATTTAGAGCCCGAAAGATCTTCAAGACTGGTAGTAAAACTAATGGAAATTAGGAATAAACAGACACTTAAACAAAAGTTCTAGCCCTTGGTCCCACACCTACTTATACCCCACTGAGTCCACGAGGCCTTGGTTTTGTATTATGAGATTAACTACTGACTTTCCAAAACTGTTAGCTTTTTCTATAAGGTGTTTTATTACTTTTTCAGCTGTTTCTGACAATAAAAACAAAGCATAGACAAACCAAGTAGCTGAATGGTTGAAGTACTACTTCCGTATTAACCCATAGCACCTATGGAATAAAAAAAAAGAAAAAAAAAGTTCCTCGCATCATTGATAAAATTTAAACCCGGGGCTTACAACACGGTGTAGGGAGGACAATGATTGTAACCACCGTGCCAACCGCGTGGGGGCCGCAGATAATCTGACTTGTTAAATTTCCCAACTTGCGGTTTTCAAAACATTCTGAGAAATATTCGAAGTCATTTTGTCTTCTTACAAGATGCTCTTCTGCCTATACAGTAGAAACTTTAAATTGTCCAAAGACTGTATACTGACTGCATCCAATACCGAAAGCTTCATTACCTCCTCAATCTCAGAAAGGTTGGACACCACTATGATATCAGACTAATAATACTGCATTGTTCTCCATTCTGCACTATATTGAAGTATACTAGCTCTTGATGATATAGATGGTAAATTACTTGTATATATACACTCGTGTGAAAAAGTTAAGGTCAACTATTTACATTTATGTTTTGTCTCCACTGTTATGTAAAATTAGAGAAACGTATACAATTATATAAATTTTCACGGACCTTTTCAGGAAATTTACACAAAATTCGTATAAAAGGCCTACACGTGCAAATTTAACACTCCATCTAGAAACAGGTTTAAATAGTATTTTTCAAATTTTATTCCCTCTAAGCGAGAGAACGTATCTAATAGGGTTTTTTTTTTTTTATGGCCAGTGGAAGGATATAAATGGATTTGGGGGGAAAGAGGATCGCTATATTCTTCAATGGGCCCGAAAGTTTAATCTGATCTCATCTGGTCTAAACAGCCAAACAGAACAGAAAAATGTCTGCAGGTAAATTTGCCCTGGAGGTCTCATCGGCCATAGGTTACATTTATCAAGGTATACAATATCTCCCAGGCCTAAAAAAGAAGAGGATTCTATGATAAATAATAATGTCTAATTTGCTTTATAAACAAATTCCATTAGACTGACCGTTTATCATACCATTCATGGAGCGCGATCATAATAATTGCGCAACCCACCCTCCATGTTTGCGACAGCAGAGCCTAAATGCTTGGGTATAGAGATGTAATTCTATTCTATGGTAGAATTGGTCCTCAATTTCTTTTAATGTGCGATAACGCACTTTCCATATTGAACGGTGGATTTATCTGGTTGGTTGTTGTAGGGTTTTAGGCTCATCAACAACTTAGGCCATATTGCGCCATATATATTATGTCTGTAAATTGCATGTGTTCTGTGGTCGATTTGCGGTTTGCTGAACGAAAAATCCGAGGTTCTGGAAGAAAAAAACCATGCTACCTTCACCTGAGACCGACTAATTCAGCCACGTTGTGGAAAAGGCCTATAAAATTCCTTGCATCATTGACGGGATTCAAATTCAGGTCTTTTCCACTCGGTGTGAGAAGGATGGTGATTATATCAACTGTTGCTACCCACGAGGGCTTGATTTATCTCTCTAAAAGATGAAAATATCCTGAGATGAACAGCAATGAATATTGTCACCTAAACCAGGAAATAAAACCAAGAAATTCTTCGGACCGACTAACTCGGCCATGGTGTGGGGAACAACCTATAAAAATTCCACAAGATGGGATTCGAACTTAGGTCTTTTCCATACATGTAGTATGGAGATTGTAACTAGGGTTGAAAGTATGGAGATTGTAACTAGGGCTGATAGAGTGGTTACGATGGCCCCGTGGTACGACAAAGGAATTTATTGTATCATTCGACTGAAAACTGTATGTACTGATCTTCCTTTATAATTTTAATATGATGCTATTTTTGTGTTAAGGTTGTTTTGGTTTTGGAATGTAAGTAAAAATTTTCTTCTGTTCTTAATCTACTGAAGAAGACCCACCCACAAAGGGAGTCGAAACGTAGGTATCCCAAAAAGTTTAAATTTAATGAAATTTATATATAATTGACTTGTGCATGAACTTATATTAAGATATTACATTGAAGTCTTCTTTGCCTGTTATCTTAGTCCCACGTACAAGCTGTGCCTTTAAGCACATTATGATATCCTTGAGGCAGGTTTTTCAATCTTTTTTGAGCACGGAACCTTAATACCTTTCAAAATTGTTATTATTATTATTAAAAAAACAAACAAACGTTTTTTTTTTTCTTTTATAGATTTTTTCCGCCCCGTAACGGGCACCGCTATCAAGTACATTGGGTGGTTCGTTGTGTCCAGTTACTATTATTATTATTAAAAACAGTAATGCATCCAGGGCGCCTCCGTAGCCAGGTGGGAAGGAGCAGCGGTGCGTAGTACACGCTTCTTGATTAGACCGGGGTTCGAGCCCGTCACCACCAAATACGGAAGATGCGGAAAGGTCAGGAAATGACCACCGCATCTCCCGGAGCAATATGGCCTTAGTTGCTAATGCTCCTAAAAACCAAATAACAAACAATAACAAGTAATGCATCCGTAAAACTTAAAAAGTCAATGATAAAAAGAAACATTTTCAGAATCTTTGGGGATCCCTTTGCGAAACAAAAAAGTGTGTTCCACGAAACCATGGAGGTTTTGTGGACATACTTCGAAAACTATTAGCCTAAACAGTTGCGAACGTTGGATATTTCTTATTTCGCAATAAAACCTCACGGAAACACAAGCTCTGATGAAACCTATGCCCAGAGGGCGGTCTGAAAGGAAGACGTCTTCCCCTCATAATTCAATTTGGTTATAATTGAAGGACAGAAAAAATTATAATTATCATTTTTACGGAAATCATTAAAAGAGTTTTTGGACAGTAAACAAAAATTTAAACAAAAAACTCATCGAAGGGCTGCAATTCTGGTTACAACCACAAAGCTTCTTAGGAGGTTAGCGGAAAGATTTTGTTATTTGCTAGACGAAAAACCCGAATTTCCTGGAGAAAAAAAATCATTATCTTCTCGCCTGAGACCGACTGATTCTCGAGAGCCACAAAGGCTCTCGAGAAGTAAGAATAATTGTATTAGTTGTAGTTAGTTCCACACAGGTAGCATAATGGATATAATCACTTTCCTTCCACACGGGGTGAAAAAGACCTGGGTTTGAATCCCGTCAACGACGCGAGAATTTCATATCGACGTTTTTTCACAACGTGGTTGAGTTAGTCAGTCTCAGACGAATGTTGCACTGTTTTTTTTTTTTTTTTTCCCTCCCGTAAACTCAGATTTTTCGTGCAGCAAACAAAAAATGACTGAAGAATATACGCAGTTACAGACGCAATATATTGACGCCTCATAGCCTTAGTTGCTTTGGCGCTTTATACATACACAAGCACACATGAGACATTGATATTACTGCTCATAAAAATAATAACTTTGAAATATTAAAAATATTTCTGCAATATTATTTTTGGTTAAAAATCACAATAGATTTTATGCCAACTAATACAGCAATTATTGAAACACCTGACAGTTTTTATTTTTGTATCTCATAGTGATACGCTCATGTTTTATCCTAACTCATTTTGAAAACATCGAACTGAAAGTGAAGTTCAACAAACTGTTATTCGATTAGTTTAACGAACTGTTCAAAGAGATTTTTCCAAACTTGCATTAACGCGCCGCCCTTAAAATGGCAGCACCTTTCAAGAGTGTGCAACTTTTTCTCCTTTCCTTAGCCGAAAGTGGCAACCTACAAAGCAAAAGTAGTCTGGCGATTATCTTTAGAATGGACTTGGGCTGCTATTTAGAACTTTAAGAGAGAGAGACAATGTTCGCATTCTGCAAGATTCACATTATTGAGTTCCAGACCGATCGTCTGAAAACAAACCTAATGTTATACATAGTGACGTATCGAGTGTAGAAGGTACGGATGTGGCCCAGCCGGAGCATTCCTCACACGAAGTAAAAGATATACACTTTCGCCTAAAAGTTTGGAATCACGTTTTCTTAATTTTCAAAGTTTTTATTAAAATAGGACCAACTTGTTTAGCAATTTTTTTTTAAAATATTTTCTATTACGTATAAAAATCAAAAAACTTAAATAATATTTAAGAAATTTATAGAATATTCCAGAAAGGTGTATAAGAATACTGAATGTACTGGAATATTGTAGAAGGTTTCTGAATTTTGCAGGTGATTCTAGTGTTTTGCAATAATATAAATTGAGGATAAACATAGCAAGAAATAAGGAAAAATGAACTGCTATTATAACTATGTTTAAAGAAAATTATTTCATTAGGAACATTGGCAAAAAAAAAACTAGGTTTTCATTTAGAAGAGTACAAACTACTATTCGATGATTCAAGGAGACTAGCAATTTAAGGGACTAACCACGATCAGGACAACCCCGCGTAACAACGGAAGCACACGATAAGACCACAGCACTGACTTCTAAACGCAATCGACGACTTACTGCACCCGGAGCGAAGTTCAAGAGGAACATAGAAACTCCTTTCTCTACATCCACTGTAAAACTTCGTCTTAAACAAGCAAGACTTCGTGGTCGTGTGTGGTTCCAAAAACCCTTATTAAAACCGAAAAATCGAAAGAAACGGATGGCTTGGGTTAAGAGTCATCAACGTTGGAAAATTGAAGAGTGGAAAAACGTACTGTCAACGGATGGATCCAAGCGTGGAGTTTATGTGAGACGATCAACTGAACAAAAAATGGAGCCACATTATTTGGTGCCTACAGTTAAGCAAGGTGGTGGTTCCATTATGATCTGGGCTTTGTTTTTCTGGAGTGAGTGACATCGTCGGAATTGAAAGAATTTTAAGAAAAGAAGACTCTAAAAACATTCTTGAACATAATGTAATATCCTCTGGACTTGGACTTTGTGGAAAAAATTTTATATCACAAGACAACGACCCGAAGCACAGCTCTAAGCTATACACGGACTTTCTAGCAACTAAACAACAGAAGGGGGTATTGAAAATTATGGTGTGGCCATCCCAAACACCTAATCTAAACCCAATAGGGCTTTTATGGGATCATCTAGATTGTAGACTGTCCAGTTCGTGAAGTCTGACCACCTTCGCAAAATTTATGGGAACCTTGCACATCGCTTGGAATAATGTTAGTCAAGACACTAATATAAAATTAATCGCCAGAATATTTTGATGAAAAATAAATATTAATATTAATCATTTCAATATTTTTTGCAGTAAATTTTTCAATGCTTAACAAAAAATCTTAAAATACTGTTTAGTGTGTTGTTTATTTTTTATATTGAACATTGTCATAGCTAATTTCAAAAAAATTAACGAAAACTGTTGTCATACACAGTGATTCCAAATTTTTAGGCGGGAGTGTATCTACGATTGATCATAAGTGTAAATAGTGTGTATAAAGTAAAGGTTTTCCAAATTTGGCGAGTTCATTATTTTTGTTGATTTTTCATAATTATTATTTTATTTTATTCTTTTCATTTTCGTCAATTCACCATAGCTATTTTATTTATTCAACAGTTGTAACGATATTAAAGTTTCTCTTTTTGTACTGTAATTGATTCAGCGTTATGATAATTCATTATTGATTACAAATTTATATGAATTTATATCAACAATAGTTTTGATAGTGTTTTTTAGGCGTATTCGCAAATGCTTATTTGCTTCGGAATGTCCGTCCGTCTTTCTGCATGTAATAACTCATTTAATGTACAAAGGGACACTCCCAATGAAAATTTTCACGAGATTTTATATTTGGTTCTTTTGCGGAGGTTACCAATTTCATTAAAAGCAGTAAAATACGAAAAAAAAAATATTTTTTTAGTAAAGATAATAAAGATAAGTTAATACATAAAAGTAAAGATAATTAAAAATAAAGATAATCATAGATAAAGATAATTAAAACTCTACATAAAGTTAATTAAATAAATGTAATTACAAAACAGTATTAATTTTAGAGAAAAATATTCGAACTCGTCCGAAATGCAAACAATGTACAGTATATATTAACTAATTTGTGCCAATATTGACTTCCTTTTCATCCTTTCGTTCATGCTTTTATAGTTCTTTGCGCGTGCTATTATTGTTATTATAGTAGGGTTTTAGGAGCATCAGCGACTAAGGCCATATTGCTCCGTGTATACTGTCTGTAAATTGTGTGTGTGTTCTGAAGTCGATTTTCTATTTGCTGAATTTAATAACCGAGTTTCCGGGATTAAAAACCATGCTACCCTCCCCTGAGACCGAATAATTCAGCCATGTTGTGAAAAAAGCCCATAAAAATTCCTTACGTCATCGACGGGACTCGAACTCAGCTCTTTTCCACCCGGTGTGTGTGTGTGGGGGGGGGGGAGAACAACGATCCTACCAACTGTGCTGCCCACAAGGGCCTTTGTTTGCTTTTGGTGTCATGGGCTTTGTACATAATATTGTTCTACGAGATTTTTTGTTTCCATTGTTCCCATACCAATGCGTTGGATGTCACTAATATGTACGTGTTTACAAGGTTATTATTATTATTGTTGTTGTTGTTGTTGTTAGCCATATGGTGCAAGGAAGCCTGAGGCTTATGCTGCACCAGCCAAAAAAAAAAAAAAAAAAAAAATTCCGAATTACAGAGAGAGAGAGAGAGAAAGAAAGTAGAAGGGAATCACCAAGAAAGAGAAGAATGATGATATCCAGCTCAGGACCCTGGGTGTGCCAAGCCCATACTCACCAGATGTGAGCCCCTGGGGGTAGGTGGTTCGCATCTTCTTCTTTAATTCCTACAACCCCTCATTTTTCATCAGTTCTCTTCTTCCCCTCTTTCTTTCCATGTCTTTTTCTGTTTCTTTGGTTTTTTTTTTTTCTTGTGTTTCGCTTTCCTCTATAATTTCTGTTTACCTCCTGTCGTGTTCGCTGCGTCTCATTTATATATATCACTGCCTCTACCCTTTACCTTTTAGTTGATGAAGAGCGTTGTTGATGGTTAACAGGCTTCCATGTTTGGTTTTTATTTTTATACCATTTACATATTCATTTCATTTTAATTAAGGTTTTATGTATAAACTCGGTCTGCAGCAGTTCATTATTTATTATGCAAGAAAAAGATTTTCTGCCTGTTGCTATTCCCATGATCTTGCTGTTTATTTGTTGTAGAATTTTAGGCGCATCACCGATTTAGACCATATTGCACCATATACACTGTGCTGCCACTTTATTAGGCACACCCCTGCTGTGCACACAAATGGTTTGTCCCACAACGTTGCAAGTCGCATGACCACAGTTGTGGATATAAATGCAGCAGAACAACCTGTCTAGTATCAGTTAAGCGTACAAACCGTAACAAGAATGGGGAAAAGGAGTGATCTCACGGACTTCGAACGTGGCATGGTAGTAGGTGCAAGACGTGTTGGACAAAGCATCTCTGAAACGGCAGTTCTCCTGAATTTTACATTCACCACAGTTCCAAGGGTGTATCGAGAATGGTGCAACGAACAGAAAACATCCTCTCAATGGCACTCCTGTGGAACAAAATCGCTTGTTGATGAGGTATATAAGGTATAAGGTATGTTAGTGTCTAACGGCTCCTGGGATTTCTCCCATCTCCGCGGGTGTACATTGTATCGGGGCCAGAGATTTGAAGTGTGTGGGGGTCATGTGCTGTATATTGTGTTGTGCCCTTTGTTCCTCCGGTCTATTAGCCGCCGAGCCCCTAGTGGGACCCAACGTTACCACACCATGCCACGGGGAGGCTGACCGGGTGTACCACTGTAGCTAGAATACTCTGGCGGGTTCTGCCACCTACTTTCCTGGGATTTCAGTGGCTAGGACCAGATTTGAGAATGAGATGATCGCTGTTTCTTGAGCAACGGTTGTAATTTTAACAGAGCGTAGGGTTGTTCGCTGATAACTTGTTCTAGGGCCAAATAGGTCGGGCAGTAATTTTGATGTTTTTAGATTTAGACCTGTGGGGCATGCGTGTGTGTGTGTGTGTATATAAATATATATATATACACACACACACGCACACACACATATATATATAAACTAAATAAAAAAAAAAAAAACGTTGTGCAAGAGAAAAGTAAGGTTGTTGTTGTTGTTTTGGTTTTTAGGAGCATTAGCAACTAAGGCCATATTGCTCCAGGATATGCGGTGGTCATTCCTTAACCTTTCCGCATCCTCCGCATTTGGTGGTGACGGGCTCGAACCCCGGTCTAATCAAGAAGCGTGTGCTACGCACTGCTGCTCCTTCCCACCTGGCTACGGAGGCGCCAGAGAGAGAAAAGTAAGGGAGGAAGGCAGAAGACTGGAGGGTAGGAAACAGAAGAAAGGAGCCAATAGGGAAGATGGCCCCTGATGACAGTGTGGCATGCCCAGTGCCTCATCAGAGAGAGGAGTTGGGTGGCGGGTGGACGAAAACCACTACCCCACAAAAAAAAAAAAAAAAATCAAATCATTCTGTAAGAGAAAAATAGGGGGGGGGAGTAAAAGAACGGATGGCAGGAAACAGAAGAAAGAACCCGAAAAAAAAAAAAAAATGAGAGAGACTTATACCCCACAAGTTCAGGGTAGGTACAGCTAGCACGGCCAGTCAGTTGGAGCCGACAACTTGCTGGAAATCCAGCAGTGTGAGTGCTGCTATGGTGGATGGGTCATGTTCAGTAAGGTCTAGTTCAGGTGCCGTCATTGGGACTCCATTTGGTGAGTCTGTGTCGCATCCGGACTGAAGACTGGTCCAGTAGTCCATCAGAACGAACAGTGGGGGTGGTCAAAACCGGGAGTCCAAGATTGATGGTCAAGTCCAGGGATCGATGCTAGGCCTCTTCTTGATGAGATGTGTCACATCTGGTCGAGAGAAGTTTGTCCAGAAATCAATGATGAGGAATTTGTCAAGGTATGTGCGGACCCTTTCTTTTATTGCACTGCTGTTCAAGTCTTGTGCAAGTTGGTCCAAGGCGTTAGCATCCATGGCTCAATGATGCATAGCAACAATTGGCAGTCATGGTTGTTATGACCTATTGATTCGGATACTAAGGTGGTGGTAGCGCTTTCTGCCTGATAAATATGTCCATTGCAAATTGAGTCAGAGCTCGGAAAGTTTCTTCATTCTGTAGGGTGAGGTGTTCTTGATTTTGGTAGTTGAAGCGTAGTTTTGTTATTAGGATGAGAGAGGTCAGAACAGGATGGCTAGAAATGTGCCAGCAAACAGACGGGCCACAATGTCGCACATCACATCAGAATACAACCTTTGTGCGCAGGAACAAAATATCGCAACGGACCACTAGTCGCACTTGGTTGCAAATGGGCTACAATAGCCGAAGGCCACATCGGCAAATGATATATGCAATAAAACGAACATTATTAAAACGAATACAGAATTTTATTAAAACTGTGCTGGACGGGTCCACCTTCACTTTTTTTTAAGTGTGATGCAATTCTATGAAGAATACGGTCATCACGAATGCAGATCTTAATATTTTGCTTTAGTTCATCCAGAATATATGGGTTATTTGTAGCTTAATTGTTGAGTACACTCCACAGATAAAAATCCGCAAGTGACAATACAAACAGATGTAGTAGACATAAATACATTTTTCTTTTTCTCGAGAAAAACTCATATTTCACACCGCATCAATAAGTTCTGTACTGCAAAACCGGTAATACCAGTATTAAGATTTAATACAGTATTGAGTAGGTTTTGATAAGCAAGTTCTGTCAGCAATTCTCTGTTAGTAATGACAGATTTGTGCATTTTTTACAATACTGACTAGTTTTATTACGAATACATTCAAATCTTCATTCTATATTTACATTTGCTATCAGTGGGCACCAGCGAGTTGAGTTTGCATTCAAATGGACTTTTCATTTTGCTGTATTCCTTGTTATCACTCATTATTCACACTGAAAATGTTTGAGGAATTGCACCTGCGATTAGCATTAGCATTAGTAGAGGCATATGATGCAAGAAAGCAAGCTTATATAGCATCAGCCAAAAAAAAAAAAAAAGAAAACCCCTAGTTCAGAATTAAATATATTTAAGCTATCAACTTCCACAACAACAGATGGAAGTCTGTTCCAGCAATCAACTACCCGCTGGCTAAAGGCAAACTTCCGCACATCTATTCTACAACTGTCTTTCTTCAATTTGAATCTATGCCCCCTCAGGTTCTTAATCTCAGCAAGTGGAAGTATCCCATTAGCATTGAGCCTGCTCAAACCTCAAACAGATCACCTCGCAGGTGCCTAATCTCCAGATGTTGCAACTTGCAGAACTTAAGCCTCTCTTGGTAAGAGCACCCCTTTGTTCCTCTCACCAATCTTGTTGCCCTTCTCTGTACTCGTTCTAGCAACTCTATATCCATCCTAAAATTAGGTCTCCAGACCTGCTACGCAGTGTTCAAGGTGTGGCCTGACCATTGCATTATACAAAGGGATAATCACTTCCTTGTCTCTGCTAGCAAAATTCCTATATATCAGGAGTGGCCAACTTAATTTGTGATGCGATCTAATTTTTTCGAAAAACTTCAAAATGTGCCGCGATTTACCATCTCAAAAATTTCATTGCATAAATCCGCGATCGACTCGTTGGCCACCCCTGCTATATATCATTGATAAAACTCCATGACCCGCTCTGGCAGCCCGTCTGCACTGCTGTTATTATAAAGTTTGTTGGACGTATTAAATTGCTATATCAGTGTTGCCAAGGGACAATCATGATCTATACTTATTAGATAAATTTTTCACGAGAGTGACTCAAGTGTGAATGAATTTTTTTTTATTGTGGGAATCGGGCTATGGTGGAATCGTCGAGTGCAGGAAAACTATCAACTATACTATAGGCATTGGAAGACTACTTCAATGAATACCCTAACTTCTGTTCAGCTGCGCATCTCAAAAAAAAAAAAAAAATTAGGACGTATGGTTTCCAAATACCTTAAGACCTTCCACCTGGAGCTGTAATCAGATGTAAGCCTCTGACAGGCTTTTTTTAATTCTATATCAGCTCCACGCTGGAGTGTCTTAAGGCATTTGAAACCCGTAAGCCTTAATTTTTAACCTTTTAAGCTGAATGGTTAGCACAGCAAATGATATTCGTACTTCGTGATGCTCTAACAGTTGGACACTGTTAGCAACGATTGGTACATGATGGTAGTCGCACACGTCACTCGAACTCTGGTGGCATCAGATGAACGTCATTACGGGCGGGTAGGTCTATCCGCCGACTAGCGACAGGAAACAGATCTGTTACAATCCGCTAGATTTCAACGTCATAAAGCCATATCTGTCTGCGCCATATCAGGAAGCACGATTAGTAGACGACTGCGAGAAGTGGGGCTGCATTCTCACCGTCTTTGACTCGTCTGCTTCCGATGTCATTCCATCTTCGTCGACGCTTGCAGTGGTGTAGGGAAAGAGCTGTCTGGGGACAACAGTGATATCTTGTCGTCTTTAATGACGGATTTCTGTTTGGGATCTAGAGACAGCCTTATGTGCGTCTAGAGACAGGTCGCGGACAGACAGAGGTAATGTAGTGTACATAAGGGAATGGCATACCGGTCCAACACCTGAAATTATGGTATGGGTAGCCGTCACTTCCAGTAGCCGTTCACCTCGCTGTTGTTGACACGTTGACAAGATGCTGTTGAAGCCATTCTAAGACCAGTACTTCTGCCCTTTCTGTGCTCCACCACAAACACTATTTTCCAGTAAGAAAATGTCCGCCCATTTTGTGATGTGAACATGCTTACTTGTCCTGCAAGTTCAGTAGATCTACCACCCGTCGAACACATTTGGAATGTGATGCGATGTTTACTGACCGCTGTCTCTTAGCCTCTACCACTATTTCCCAGGTTACAGCACAAGTGCAGGGATATGGCTCAATGTTCACCAAGATGACATTCGTTACCTCAATTCCCTACCGCAATATTTGGCCGCTTGCATTGCTGATCATAGAAACCATACTTCATACTGATATGCATCGATTTACTTAAATAAATACTACTGAGCTGATACGTAGACATAATCACTCATGATGTTCAAACTTTTTTTTTTGCCAGAACTTATCTAGCAATGATAAGTGGCATTTATCCTCTGTGGAATAAACTGGCCTATGGTGGGTTGATGATGCAGGGGTAATTTCTGACAGTTTCCCCTACTCTGCCGTGTGCAATGAAGATTGGACGAATCCCCATGCCACGAGAACGCCTCTCACCATAATTTCACTTCAGCTAGCTTCCGCTGCTGAGGTTACGTTAGAGGGATCTATCTCCTTGCAAGACCGGATTTAACGGGAATCAGTGCAATTGCAGCAGAGCCTCAAAGGCTCAACAGTCCGGCAAAATAAAATTGTTTAGGTTAATAAATATATCTTTTGTAATATTTAGGCGCGTTAGCATGTATGCGTAAAGCGCCAATTGTGTTCACCTTGTCTGCCATCTCCGTATGTAATAACTTGACTTCTGTATGGATTGCCATAAGATTTTATATTTAGTTCTTTTAGACAGATTTGTCGAGCCATTCCAAATTTCATTAAATCGTACCAACAGAAATCTGGCAATTATTATTCTTTTTTGTATTTCTGTTATATATAGAATGTTATATATAATATTCTATTATGCATAGAATATAATTATATTTATTTATCTGTCCAATCGAAAGTAATAACTGGACTCCCAGTGGATGGATTTTAATGAAATTTGACTATTTCAAAATCATTTGTCGATCGTTGTCTTTTTGTTCGTTTTAAAAAAAAAAAATTTTTTTAAATAATTACATCAATAAATTTTTATTTAATTATTTAATTTTTTAAATAACTATTTAATTAAACAAGTAGATTATAGAATACAGTATTGCATATACAAAATCACATACATAATGTATTAGTAAAATAATAAGAGGAGTTTACCTCAATATAGTACGTAGAACACTTCTGTATGATACCCTCCAGAAATTAAAACGGTAAAAACGAAAAAATCGACAACTTACCGGTACATTAGAGTAAAATATAAATAATTAAATAATCAAGTTAACACAATTCAAATCAATTAAAAATCAAATTAACGCAATTAATTTGATTTTTAATTGTTTTAAATTGATTATTTAATTATTTATATTTTACTCTAATGTACCGGTAAGTTGTCGATTTTTTCGTTTTTACCGTTTTAATTTCTGGAGGGTATCATACGGAAGTGTTCTACGTACTATATTGAGGTAAACTCCTCTTATTATTTTACTAATATTATTATCAACGTAGAACATATTGAGTAGTACAGCTCTGATTCATACTATCTAATACATAATGTATATAAATTTACAATATAAAGGAAACAAGAATTAATATATATATATAACAATTTTTTCAGTTAATTATAATACCAGCTAGATAAATTGGAGAATTTAGCATAAAAGTATTAGGGGTGCAAACTATACTCATTTCTGTTTGCTATTTTCCAGATGGCAAATAGCAAACAGAAACAGATAGCTTCAGCTAATTATTGATGGGATATATTGAGTGGAGCTAGCCTTAGTTAACGTTCCATTCAATGTATCCATATATCTATAATTAGCTATATTACCATTTTAATTTTACGTGTTTATTTATAGGGTACAACAAAGAAGTCCAACTTAGGTTACCTAAACTTGGCCCTTTGAACTAATGAGTATAGTTTGCACCCAAATACTTTTATGCTAAATTCTCCAATTTATCTAGTTGGTATTACAATTAACTGAAAAATTGTTATATACAGACAGTAATGTACAATCATAAATTTGATGGCATTAATCTGTTCTGTCACTCTCTCTCCTTTTCTATTTCTTATATTCTTTTACATAACTTCATATATAGATAGATAATAATAATTTCAATAATCACGTATCGTATAAGAATTGAATTCTCCGTCAATCGCTTGCAAACCTATTGATGACATTTTCAATGAATTTCTTCTCTACCGCTTCCTCTTCTAGTTTCTTCCTGTGCACACTAATCATACATAAAACTTATAGGCGAGTTTCTGAGATAGCGTAGCAGGTAATGTCATACCAATAGCTATTGCCGAATTAATATAAGGGAAATAGTCGCAATGTTCCAAAACTTCTGTTCAAGTTTGGGGAATATCAGTGGATGAACCAAAAACAGGAACACGTGTCTTATTGCTGCAATAGATGAAACACGTGTTCTATGGTTACCCCGCCGAAGGCCGAAACTGGCCAACCCGTAATAAAATTTTAAGGCAGACAAAGCGTCCCATGGTCGTGGGTGTAAGGTTACATATCTCAATCACTTTTACGATTATAATTTGTGGAATTTTTTACTCGATCCCATGGAGGGGCAAGTGCCCCGTTTGTTTTTACCATTATTAGCAAATTACCATTTGCTAGCATGCCTGAAATGTAAGGCACTGCATACATTAACCAGTTCTCCGTTTTATTTCCCTATCAAAACTTGCTCCAGAGCCTCCAGTATCATTAATCCAACATTAGGTATATAGGAATGCTCAGTATTGTTGTAGTAGCTGAAAGTGGCAAATTCAAGTTGCTCATATCCATATGTATGTTTTTATCTGTAGAGGTGTGTGTATTCACCGACCGATTCCCATGTTGTGTGGACTGAAAACCTCGAAATGGCTCACGGAGGATTCCCGGTTGAGGTCGGCTAATTGGAGCCTTGAAAAGGACTTTAGAAATTCCTACAGTTGATGACGGGAATGGAACCCAGGCCTTTACAAACGAGTGGCCAGGACTGTTACCAAGTACAGTCCTGGCTACTGGTTTTTCAGACTTCATCTTTGAGCTGTGGCTTCATATATGGCAATTACCAGAGCTTGAACGCTCAGGTAATTGCCATACCAGAGCCAACTACAAAATACATTGTAGTTGCACCAAATAGTCGCTTACCACTGATTAACCCTTCCCGGAACTCGCTTAGCTCTCTCTTTCACTTTCCTTCTCATCTTGCAAACGCACCTGCACTCCTTCTATCGAACAGCGCCTGAGCCGAACACACGCACATCTGCACCATGTCACGTGTTCTATCAGAGTTGTTTTGCATAATGATGTAATCCAGTCAGATGTTTTTCACCAGTACACACGTATAGTATTTTTATCAAAATTGAGTTGTGAAAATGTTTTTCATTGTTTGCACCTTTTTGCTTTATTTTCAAATGATAATAATCATATATGGGAGTTCGCAGAGAAGAGGTAGGAAAGCAAAATGGAGGGAAGTTATCACCGCATGAAATTTTAGAAAACAAAATAAGAAAAAAGGCACCTTTTAATTTAAACTAGTTTCTTGACATTCAATGGAATACATTGTTTACTATTGGCAAACACGGCTCAACTAATAGAAAACAAGACAGACAGGGAGAGCTAGAGCTCTCCCTGTCTGTCTGGCTACAGAGGTATCTTTGAATGAGAGAAGAGGCTATCGCTTGTTTACTCATTCCAATTTTCGCAGACTAACTATCCAGTTGCACTTACGACACCAGACACCATATGATCAAGTCTGTAAACAGAATAATTCTTGATATAGTTCTGTAAGCGAATGTTGCAAGAGAACGCGATATTTTTATTGAATCACCACGTGGAATGTATAATTTGAACGCAGGCCTATTATAATAAATGTATACATTTATTTAATAAATATCAATATGCAATATTGACACATTTATAAATAAATCCCAGAACGATTCATATTATGTACTGTTTACATTTTGGAGTTTACCGAATATCAAAATATAGAACTAAAATACAAGTTTGTAGAATTGCAGGGCGTTACATTTCAGGCGCATTCGATTTATATTTCTTAAAGAATGTTTTTTTTTTTCTGTTTCCGTGATTAATAAAGTGAAAAGTAAATATTAATTATCTTGTTACCAATTAATTACTAATTAATTAATAATATATTGAGTTTTTTGTTTTTTTTTCTTTTTACTTTACCGCACATACCTTACAAAGTATAATTCATTTTTTGTTTTGTAATTCTTTCTTTATTTATTTTCTCCTTCGTTTTTAATAAAAATTTGAAATGCAACACGTATTTTATCTTCTGTGATTCAATAAAATAAACAAATATCAACGGTTAACAGATTGTAGTTTTCGCTCAACATTTTTGTAATGTACTTTACTTATTTAATCATGGATTTTAATAACTGAAATATAAAACACATTTAATAAATATAATAAATAAATAGTAATAAATCATGCTTAGTGTATTTAGTAAACTGATAACAAAAACAAACAAAAAAAAAAACTTCAAAAACCAAATTTTCATTTACCGTATTGCTTCAGCTACAATATACAATATATAATACGGAGTTCTACGGTGGATGATGACGAGAGAGGTAGCAGAAGTAAAAGGCAAAGGAATGGGTTTTAATTTCAGAAAAGGAAATTACGATGCCTTAAGGTACTACATGGCCTCTATTAACTGGGTAGATATCGCGCAGAGAATGAATACAATTGAACTGTGGTACGCTTTTAAAACATTAATCAAAGATGCCTTGAATGCGTATATACCATTAAAAAAATACTCCACGAGAAGGGTTCCAAGTTGGATGAATAGTGAAGTTGCCACATTACTTGAGCAGAAAAAGGTGGCATGGAAACGTTACAGAGCAATAAAAAGTACTGAAGCCTATAACAGCTACAAGGTGATGTGTAATAGAGCCACAGAAAAGGTTCGACAGGCAAAGGCAGTTTATGAGAAATCACTAGCAAACAGAGCAAAGAGGGGGGATAAAGAATTCTTCACATATATAAATGCCAAGAAGAGCAGGACAAACCAGATCGGACCTTTACGTAAGGGAAAGGGGATAGTAATAAATACACCAGCTGCCGTTGCAGATGAACTCAACAGTTATTTTGCATCGATATTTACAAATGAATAGCCTTTTGTGGCAATGGGAAATTGTGGGAGCGAAGTTAAAAAAAATATGTAATTAATGATATTGAAATTTCGCAAGATTATTTAATGAAAAAACTTTCAAGCCTACAGACTAGTAAGGCTCCTGGAGTTGATGGAATATACCCTATAATCTTGAGAGAGGCGGCAAGCGAGTGCATTGAACCACTGAGGCTGGTTATGCGAGCATCACTAGACTCTGGGGAGATTCCCTTGGATTGGAAAAGTGCAAATGTATCTCCCATACATAAGGGTGGCTCTAAAAGTGAAGTTGGAAATTATCGACCTGTCAGTCTGACTTCAGTAGTAGGGAAAATCATGGAGGCATTGATCAAGGGTGGAATTCAGGATCATTTGGATCGAATTGAAATTCTCAAGGATACTCAGCATGGTTTTGTAAAGGGAAAATCATGTTTAACAAATCTGGTTCGCTATTTCGAAAGGGTCACTCACGAGCTGGATTTAGGGAATAATTTCGACATTGTTTATTTAGATTTCAGCAAAGCTTTTGACTCAGTCCCACATGAGCGGTTGCTTTATAAGCTGGAACAGGTTGGAATCACTGGGAAAATCCTTAGATGGATAGAAGGATGGCTTCAGGGCAGGAGGCAGAGGGTTGTGATAAATGGCTATTCCTCAGATTGGGTTGATGTAAGAAGTGGGGTTCCCCAAGGATCAGTATTAGGACCACTGTTGTTTTTAATTTTCATAAACGACATTGATGAAGGGATAGAGGGCGTGATGTCTAAATTTGCAGATGATGTTAAAATTGGTAGAGTAGTTAATGATCACTGTCAAGCTGAGCTTCTTCAGAGAGACCTAGATAGACTTCAAGAATGGTCAGAAAAATGGCAGCTGTGCTTTAATCCAACAAAGTGTAAGGTATTACACCTGGGAAACAGTAATCCCAAAATAACTTATTCACTTGGTGGAGTTCAACTAAACCCAGTACTGGAGGAAAGGGACTTGGGTGTTACGATACGGTCAGACATGAAATTCTCTGAGCATTGTAAACAGGTTGCAAGGAAGGCCCATGGTGTCCTATCGATGATCTATCGAACTTTTGCAAGTAGAGATAGGGACGTGATAATCCCATTATATAAGGCCTATGTTAGACCACACTTGGAATACTGTGTTCAAGTATGGAGACCGCACCTAAAGAAAGACATCGAGCTTCTTGAAAGGGTGCAAAGAAGGGTAACTCGCCTGGTGAGATCGGCAAAAGGGCGTCCTTATGAAGAAAGACTTCGAATATGTGGGTTGCAGAGTTTGGAAACTAGACACCTTAGAGGAGATTTGATTGAGGTGTTTAAGGCTCTGAGAGGCATCAGTAAAATGAATGAGGACAAAATTTTCAAGATTATAAATGATGCTAGAACTAGGGGACATAAATTCAAGTTACGCGGGGAAATGTTTAGATTGGACTGCAGGAAGTTTTATTTTAGCCAGCGAGTTATAAATTACTGGAATAAGTTGCCTTCATGGGTGGTAGAGGCCGACAGTTTGGGGAAATTCAAAGGTCATCTGGATAGTACTTTCGGGTAAGGGAAGCGCATAGGATGATAGGATTAATTTCCTTTTTATTTAATTTTTAATTTCATTTTATTATTTTTATTTATTTATTAATTATTATTATTTATTTATTTATTTAATTTTTGTTTTTATCATTGTTTTGTTCGGATTTTTTTTTTTTTTTTTTTTTTTGGCTGGTGCAGCATAAGCCATAGGCTTTCTTGCACCATACGGCCGTTACAAATACTAAATACTAATACTAATAATATATGAATAGTCTATGTCTCAACTTCTACCTCCAAATACTACCTACTAATAGCAATAGATTTCGCAGGAGCATTTGACAGGCTCTGGTGGGCAAGTATCCTTCGCAGACTTAGGCAAGCAAATATACCATTAAATTTATACAAATGCATCGAAAACTACTTATCAAATAGGAAAATTACAATCTCCTCAACGTACCGAAGAATTACCAGGTCAATCTACAGAGGTTGCCCCCAGGGTTCAATCCTTGGTCCTTTTTTGTGGAACATTGTCCTGGATGAGCTCCTTGGACTGGACCTAGGTCCTGTAGGTATACAAGCCTTTGCTGATGATGTGACCATTTCGATTGAGGCTGACAGCAGAGCTTCTCTGGAAGCCAGAGGAAACCAGGCACTTCAAATCCTTCAGAACTGGGCAGCCCTACACAAACTAAGACTCTCACCCCAAAAGACACAATCCATTCTCCTGAAGGGATCACTGCAGCCTACTAGAAACCCCACTATCAAACTTCTAGGCCAAACCGTCAAGCTAGTTTCTACGTTAAAACTACTGGGAATAGTACTTGACTCTAAGCTCACTTTCTCTCCGCATCTTGCACACCTCCACGCGAAAGTGAGAAACTACACTGCTCTCATCGCACGGGTGAGTCGTCGCGATTGGGGATTGAACCGACGCACCCTTAAGATTCTGTACAAATCAATCTTCCTTCCCTTCATAACGTATGGATCAGGGGTCTGGTTTCGCAGGGCAACTCTTTACAACAACAAACGTAAACTGGGAACCATCCAGCGCACCATCCTTCTTACTATTACAAGGGCATGCTGCACAGTTAGCAACCCAGCCCTTCAGGTTCTTGCGGGCGTCCTTCCGCTTGATCTGGAGGTTATTCGAAGGGGCCTCCACTACTGTCTATCCAGGGGTATACCAGCAACTATCCTTGGACACTCCATCAATAACCTGAATGAAATCAGGCAGGAAAAGAAAAAAATTGCCATCCTACTACTTCAGACCTGGCAGGACAGATGGACTGCTACCGACAAGGGCCCAATCACCAAGAAATTTATACCTTATGTGAATGCCGTATTTCCTAAATCTCCAACTTGGTTTTCTCCTGGTCTTCATACCACCTACCTCATCACTGGACACGGATCAATAAACCATAAATTAACATCCATGGGAATCATTGACAACCCCTACTGTGCATGTGGTGAAATAGAAGACTGGAACCATCTAGTATATACCTGCCAACACTATGAGGACCTCCGCAGCATCCTGTTTACCCGTATACAAGATAACCCTCAAGGAAACGAACACTTATTCATCACAGAAGAAAACTACTACTATGAGTTTACCAAGTTTGCACAAGCCCTCTTCACAAGACGGAGCACCCTATTGCCAACACAAAATAGGAACAACCCAAACATCTGATCCTAACCTAACTGGCCAACCGATCTTAACCTGGATAGGATCAACTGACGTATGGACCATCTCATTCCTCAGTGGCAAATTGCACACGGCTCTCTTGCTGCCTTATTTATTGTCCTTCCCGGGTTCCCCTTTCAACTGATGGCGCTTATTGCTCCATTGATAACCTGGAGGATACCTTCGCCTACATCCTCCATATTTCTAGCTATACCCTCCTTTCTTGCGTACACTCTGTACTTCCCCAACTCTACCTTTTTTTTTTTTTTTTTTTTTTGTCTCCGTCCAGGAAGCTCTGGCGACCCTGGCGGAGACAAGCCAGAGAATAATGGGCAGACTGGCTACCTCCTAGTGGTGTGTGCGGGCAACGTGGAGTCCCACTAGGGGCCCTGCGGCCAAATGCCAGGACACACAACAGAACCTAACGCAATATGTCATATACAACACACAACACTTTTCTGGCATTTACAGTAGTACTGTATTCCTTCACAGCGAACATATGGCGCAGATGTGGGAAACCACAGGTGGCGCCTGACCCTAATACTATGCACACTATGTGCCAAAAATAGAAGAGCCCAGCATAAAATTATAAAATTTCATAAAAATCCGCTTACTAATTGTTAGATGTAGGAGGACGGAAAGAAGAACATAGTGAACACAATAGGGGCTTTACGAATATATGCGAACGCGCCTAAAAAACATAAGGAACAATAAAATATTAAGTAGGTTTCAAACATTGTAAAATGCTGTGCAAGGTTATTTTCATTATAAGTATACTTTTGTAAAAAAATTAAGCCATTTAATTCCTTTACTGAGGAACAATGAACTGATAATTTCACTCAATATGTGAAGTGAAGTGATATTCTTAAAATCTTAATCTCCACATATGCCTTTTCACTTAACGCATAATCCATTTAATTTTATCTTATCCGGTGTGATATAATTTATAAACGTCAAGTTGAGATATTGGCGTTCTTTTTCATTTTATTTTATGACACTGCATCAGTGTACTATGTCTGTTTGGCTGTTTTCGGGATGAAAAATCGGAATTTCTTAGAGAAAAAAACACATAATCCTCACTAGAGACCGATTAACTCGGTCACTGGGTGTAAAAAGCCTATAGAAGTTTCTTCTGGCCTGACAGGACCTCAATCCAGGCTTTTTCCCCACACCGTCTGAAACGCAGAAATTGTAACCACAGCGCTAGCTACGAAGGCTATCAATGATTCATCTGTTCGGCTGAATTTGAAAATACAGTGGTGCGTAAAAGTTAAGCATCCAACCCAAACCAGAAGGAATGTCTCAATATACGCTCCTTGTATCTTAATAAAAAGAAAAGTGAATCAATAAATGAATATTTTATTCAAGTAATAATTTCATACCAAACATTTCAAATTTAACAATATGCCATTGGTAACAATTTTGCTGCTATACCTTATTACTATACCTTAGTAATTGGCTTGAACCCCCACCTTATAAAATATTATTGTGGATGTCCCTGCGATATTTTGATTAGAAAGAGATGCCATCTGATATTAAATTAAAGCTAGCGTAGTTTTTTATCCTTATAATACGTTTGCAGAAGTGTGTGTTCAAGGCCCTATTTACATTTTGCGCCAACTGAAAAACCTGGAATCACTCGCTGGAGAAAACCTCCTCCCTCCTCCTGAGATCGGTTAACGTTGACGACTAGAAAGATTTATAAAAGTCCGCTTCAATTGAAGAGAACGTTTATAAATCTTTCAATCGTCAACGGGGATCGAACACCAAGACCTTTCCAAACAAGTGACGAAACCACTATACTATACTGTCACGAGGAACCTTCCATCTGATATAAGATTAATAAACTATTAAAACTAATGCGTAAATGACTTAATAAAGTCAAGTATTGTGGTGGTTCTGTTATCTTAGGCCAATGATTTAAAGATCTGTAAACGCGTTGAGTCGCTGCTGACTACTTATGTCTGCAAGAAACTCTTAACATTTGGAAGGTTGAATCAAGTGTACAAGCATCCACGCAAAGATAAATTAATTAATTACTATTACACTTTGGTGGAAACAGCGTAAACAAGATTAACAAAATCACGGGCCTGAAAATTGCAACCATCAAAAAATCCTCTAAAAGGTTAGAGAAAATCAAACGGGATCCGTAGAGATTTAAGAATATTAAATCCATGATAAAAAGTGTACAAAGGACAAAATATTTTATTATGCATCACTTACTGTATATTAATCACGAGTTGGGGCTTGTTAGAACAATTGAATGAGTGCAAAAAATATTATGATTAAATACCTATGCTTCAAAGATTAATGATTCAGTACCCATGCTTCATGATGGATGATTAAGTACCTATGCTTCAAGATGGATATGCCTATAAACGTTTTTTCAACCCTTTGTAAATTGAATGACCAACTCTCTATGGCGAAGCTCAATTTTTTCTCTATTGAGCTTCTTATAAAAGGATAGAAACAATTATAAGTCTTGCTCATGTAGAAGTCCTCAATAGCTCTTCACGAATACTGTGTTATAATATGCGCTCCTTACGTAATGGGAATGGTGTGATACAGTATATAAATCACATATGATAACTATAGACAGGGTAATTAAAGCCACAGCACGCCACTTCTACAAGATTATTGGTTGAAGAAGTGGCTTGAATAATAATATCATTTGACTGGAGCAGTTTCCATGTTATTTAAGCATGTGTACTAGTTTAAAGTCGCAAAGGATAAAGGAAAAAAATTAGAAGAAAAATGAAAAAAAAAAAAAAAACCCATAGATCAGGGGTGGGCACGCATGAGGTCAATGAGAGCCGCATTCCGGTTTTTCATATATTATAAAGAGCCATACCATAGTTATATAATATTAAATACACAAATTTAAATTTAATTTAATTTAATTATTATGATTGCATATTCTACACAAGTCTTAAGTGCTATGTAAAGTATACATACAGATAAGAAAATATAATTAAGAGAAAGAAAATACAAAATAATTATTTCAAAATTTTAATAATAAAAGTAAAATATAATAAAAATGCATTAATAAAAAGTATAACATTTAACGAAGACCTTTGGTCAAATCTTTGAAATTTGGCCTAAAATTTGTTAAAGCCGTTCGCAGCAATTCTGTGAGATGATGATTGGTCAACTGTGAACGATATTTCGACTTCACGAACTTCATTGTGGAGTACAAAGATTCACAGCAATATTTTGTACCAAAAATTGAAATTAGACGGCAAGCAGCTTTCTTTAAATGTGGATATTTTGATTCTGGCACGAGTTTCCAAAATTCAATTATAGAAGTAGATTTGTGCTGCATTTGCAATGCCTGATCCTCTTTCATCTCTAATAACTCCAATTCCCCAGCCGCTTTTTCAGTAAGTATTATTTCAAAAATTGGAAATCCATCTTCAATAATATTCATTACTTCATCAAGCGCATTTCTAACATCGAACGAAGAATCTAACATTTCTTCCTTCACATTTACGTCTGCAGATACATAGCGGACAAAAACGGCCAATTGTGGAACATCCTGAATGTCTGTAGACTCGTCGAGAGCTAAACTAAATGCTGTACAATTTTTCAAATCACACATCAAACTATTTTCAACATTTTTACTAATTGCACCGATACGACGCTCAGTTGTAGGCGTGACATAGGAACCTGTGCGATCAATTTATGCAGTTTTGTATTATCTGGATCCAAAACTTTAACCACTTCTTCCAAGTTTCTTTTAATAAATTCTCCTTCTCCATATGGATGTTTGGCACCAGCAATATTCCAAGCTATCAAAAAACTAGCTTCGTTTGCTCTGTCATCTTCGCGACTAAAAGAAGACAAGAGTCCTTGTTGCTTATGAAGACCAGATTGCAAGGACTTAAGTTTCTCTGTTCGCAATTTTGAATTGAGTGGATATTGAGTTGAAAAGTGGGGATGACTTACTTCGTAATGTCGACGTAAATTGCTTACTTTGTAGTTTGCAATTGTAACTTTACAAATAAGACACAACGACTTTTCATTATTGTCAATAAAAGCAAAATTTTCTACCCATTCTTCTTGAAAGATTCTATTTTCTTTTTTTGATATTTTCTGAGGTCATTTTATCAAAAAAATCAGTGTAAATGCGCGCGGATTTATTTATAATCAAAATAAAAATAGCAAAATATCTAGACATAAAAAAAAAAAATAAACAACATAAAATCCGTATAACAAAATATTAGTTACTTAGTTAATTTAACAAGATTCAGTGAAAAAAAAAAGTTCTGAAATAATAATAATAAAAAAAAAAACGGATTTAAATTTTCAATGGGAGCCGCACTTAACTGAACGAAGAGCCGCATTTGCCCACCGTTGCCATAGATATACCCAGGTCTTTGCACAAAGTAGCAGATTCGGTACAGGTGTTACCGAGACTGTATAATTCGACTTCCAGTGGACGAGTTTTCATGAAATTTTATATTTGGCTCTTTTAGAAAGATTTGTCGAGCCATCCCGAATGTCATTAAAATGAAACCTATAGAAATTTGGCAATTTCTATTTCTTTAATTTCATACTTATCACATATTGTAGCTGAAGACTTGATATTACGTTTTTTGCCATGCCCTCATTGGACGAATGAATAAGCAATATGGCCGGATGCGTAGAAAAGAAACATTCTCGGTTCGCGCATATGAAACTTGAGTAGCCCGTTCTTTTTTTCAGTTTACTAAATACATAAACCATGAATTATTACTATTTTCTATTATATCAATCGGAGCAGAAACATGAAATACGTGTTATATTATTAAAATCCAAGAGGAAATAAGTAAAGTACATTACAAAAATGTTCCCTGTATATTAAAGTCTGAAGACGTGTTGCTATCTGTCTATTTTATTAAGTCTATTTTATTAAATCAAAGAAGATCCGTGAAATACTTGTTGTATTTCAATTTTTCTTAATATCTATGGAGAATAGGTAAAGTTTGACAAAAGGTTTAGTTAATATTACATTGT
The DNA here is from genome assembly GCF_048544385.1 of Mastigoproctus giganteus. Taxonomy (NCBI): domain Eukaryota; kingdom Metazoa; phylum Arthropoda; class Arachnida; order Uropygi; family Thelyphonidae; genus Mastigoproctus; species Mastigoproctus giganteus. The sequence goes on along the minus strand of NC_143576.1, from coordinate 225,224,091 downwards.
GAGGTGTGTGCAGTGAAATGAAAAACAATTACTTTTGTGCAGGCGCGGATCGTTAATAGGCGCTGCGGAACTGCAGCACCCCCAGCTTTTTAAATCTAATTATACAGTCAACAAAGTTATATGAAATTTTGTGAAGAACAATGCAACGCAATGAATATTTTTATTAACAGGTTCCGCATATAGTATACTCATCATCTATTTCCAATAATCATTTCAATAATAAACGAATAAAAACACGAAATCGTTTTCAACTTTGAAGTTTAACCGTAGGTGGAACTGTGTAGGTTAAACTTTTACTGAAAATTATACTAAACAGAACGCTCTTTAACCTTATTTTCAATAAACTAGTATGTACATGATATTACCGATGCATGAACCAGCACAGCGTTCTGTTGCCTCCAGTCCATTCGGAGCCTGATGTGAACCCATTTCTCATTCTTCTGAAGACAAATGTACAACCTTATCGAGCCCATAAATTGTATTCACTAACAATGACTGACTTAATGGTGTGCCTTTTCCAATCAACTTGCGACTCTATCTTCCGGACTTGCTTCCGACAAAGGATTATCTGGACTTTTGCTTAAAGCCTGTTCTTTGAGAATGAAATTTTCATGTAACATTATCTCTATGATTACTCGCTGTAGTTTGTTTTTCTTTTTACCATTTACTGAACACGTTTATTTTTATATGTCATAATATTCTTTTATTAATTCCTACCTTTATGAAATTTCTTTTGTAAACTCTCAGTTGATCCTCTTGTTAAAATTCAGAAAAGGTAGATACAAAAAGCAAAGTTCAACTGAAAATCAGACCGAGAAAATTGTTCAAATAGATGAACAAGTAACGGCACTATGTATGAAAGCAATTATACGACCGCTTCTAGAATCTCTAAGTAGTAAACAAAATACGCGTAGGATGTAAGCTCAAAATCAAAAATGTTGTTATGAGGCCAAGTTTCTGTCAATAACACTATAGTGTACGCTTTGCTGTTCTAAGAATAGGCGGAATGTAGTAAGATTTTTGGCTAAACGTCTGACGTTAACATAATGAAGAAAAAATTGCTTAACAGGAGAATGACTTTGGATGGAAACCGTTGGCTATGATGTACGAGCAGACGACTTAGACGCTTGATCGGTGGTATTATTTAGGAAAACTATTACAACTGAGAGCAAGAAAACTGGAGGTTGGAAGCAGTAACGAGTGTGTGCCTTCACAGGGTTCCAGGTTTGCCAAAACATTAGATAACTTCTTTGTGGAAGAGGAAGAATGTCTGCTACAGCGGTTTTTACCAAAAGAATAAAGCAACGTTAAGTACATATTCTGGAAACTGTTATTTATGCAAGTATTGTAGAGGGCGGTGCAGTAGCAGAAGCTTCAAAAGATATCACTTACAATTGATATGACTCTCGGAAACGAGTTCTTCGAATCTGAAGGCTGAGAGATGTCATGCCATAGGGAGGACTTGGTAAGACAAATTGCTGAAATTGTCAAAATTCCAACAACCTGTTCCTTGAACATCGTAATCCAAGTGGCCCTGTGAAATAATTAACATCGACCACAGAGATGGCATAAGTAATGTACTGCACTTCCGAATATTACAGATTATCTTTCACTATATCGTACAATTTATGCGCAAATCAAGTTTCATAATTCATCAACGAGCACCCCACCTAATCGAAAGGGGGGAAGGTAGCGAAAGTAATGGACTAATGACATGCCCTTTCTATAGAAATCTAACCTCCAATTACACAACGAAGTCAGTGCAAGCAAAGTTGTAAGTGCAGTATAGTGCTAAAAATAAAATGAGAAAGAGAGAAAGGAATTATGGAGATTAGTCTGAGATGTACAGTGGGGAGGATTAAAGTTCCTTCCCGCTTTTAAAAATTAATAAATCGAAAACTAAAGATCGTTTAGAAAAGCGGTTTTTTGTAGTGTAATCATTTTAAGTGAGTTTATTTTACATAGTTCGGAATTTGAACACCAGGGTGACGTGCAAAGTGATTAAATTTGTCACAAATTTTTTTTGACGATAAAATTTCCACCTGCCCTCCATTATTTTGTTCTCTGCAATTGCCTTTAAAATTTTTGATGGAATGTTGATTATCCCCCCTCCCGATGGTCGCATCCTTCAAATCTGAAAGAGTTGTTGCACCTCATTAATTCTTTGAATAGTTTCTTCTGATGCTGACGTACCTTCTTCGAAACTTTTTACAATATTTAATAAGGTTCTTCTCAATCAAGGAGGCCCTGAGACTTTTTCTGTCTTGGATGCACGCAGAGGACTGCAATAACACTGTAGCCATTTTTAATAAAGTTTAATTAGCGTGCTTTATGTTTAGGCAATATTTTAAAATGAACTTGATTGGGCTTGGTTACTTAAGTTAGGGTTACAGTTTCAGGCTTTTTATCTTGGTTGCAAAGGATAAGATCACAACTAGCAAACGCTCTAATTCTCCTATTCTAGACTCGTTCCTTTTTTGTAACGAAGAGAAAGAAAATTTGTTTATCCGGTGAAAAGCTAAAAGTCAGTGAGCTTGAAACTAATGGATAAGGAATGTAATACTTATCAAATTTAGAAGTTGGATAATAACACCAACATTAAGTATGATCTCTCACGGCAATGCACTTCACAATGTCCGCTTATTAGAAGAAAGAAAATTCATATCCGGCGAATTCCAGCACCTAGAAATCGTTTTTATGTTTGGCGAACCACTCTTGAACAATACTGGTAACATTGACAGCGCGCATTATCCAGCTGAAACACACATATGCCATCGGGAAAGATAGTCACCATGAACGGATGTACCTAATCAGCGACAATAGGTAGGTAGTATTTAGCATTCAGAGTTCAGTCCGGACTAAAGGTATAAAGCCTCCAAGAGATTCTCAGGAAAACATCTTCCATACCAAAGCACTGCTGCACTTGCCTGTTTCTGTTGGACCAGGACATCGGAATGATTCCTCTCCACATTTTGTATCCTCTATCTCTATCTCTACCGTATACACGCCATAGCAGGAAATGTTATTCATCGGAAAAGCAAAGTGACGACTGGAAAAGACTTTTTTCGTTTAAAATAAGTGTGAATTGTAAAAGATAAGATGGTTATATGTAAACGGATGGAAGGATATGTTGTTGTAATAGGGTTTTAGGAGCATCAGCGACTAAGGCCATATTGTTCCGTGTATATTGTTTGTAAATTGCTGTGTTTGTGGTCGATTTTCTGTTTTGCTGGACGAAAAACCCGAGTTTCTGGGAGAAAACAGCATGCTGCCTTCGCCTGAGACCTACTAACTCAGCCATGTTGTGAAAAAGGCCCATAAAAATTCTTCACGTCAACGACGGGACTCGAACTCAGGTCTTTTTCACCCGCTGTGGGAGGACGGCGATTCTACCATCTGTGCCATCCACGAGAGCGATGAAAGGATAAACAGATAAAAGAATTTAAGATTATTTGGTGTATGAGAATGCAAAACCTTCAAACTCTCAAATTTCAAAACTATCAAACTCTCAAATTTTCAAGATTCAACCTTTTAGCATGTTATTCTGTAAGTGGTTAATTTTCTGATCAAAACTGGAAAACAAGAAGAAACCTGTTCACATTTTCACTTTTGTAGGTTGTATACATGGAGGCACATTGAGATCATTAATAGCTACTGGCTTGTGAATACGCGTCTTCTGACGTTTTTTGCAGACCACATTATATTTCTTTTATTGAAAACAGTTAAAGTTTAGTAGGTTTAGTAGTAGGCTAGTAATATGGATGGATTTAGGGTAGGTTGGCGAGTCAGTTTCCCCGAGTATCGTGGAGTAGGCTTGGAGCTGGACTCCGGGTCCCTCTATAAGGAAAGGCAGTCTGGCCCAGTGTGACGTCCCCCTAGGGCACCATTCTAGCTCTCTGCATTCCCGATTAAGGGTTGATAAGCCAGTATGGTTAACGTAAGGAGATAAGAAAGGGCCTCCGTATCCGAGTGGTAAGGAGCGGGAGTGCAGTGGCACACGCTCTTTGAGTAGACCGGGGTTCAAGCCCCTGACTGCTAAATACGGAGTGAGAACTCTGTAAAAAGAGTAAAAAACTCCGCATAAAGAGTGAGAACAAAACTCATTCTCACTCTTTACGCTGAAAATATTCCACTTACAGTGTAAATATATTGGTGTACCCAGTGGCGGATTACCCATTAAGGCACGTGCCCAGTGGCGGATTACCTAGGCACGTGCCTGGGGGCCCCAGGCTTTGGGGGTCCCCCAAGCCAAGACATTTTCCTATAGTGTTCTAAAATAGATTAATGTTTTCAGTAAACATCATAAAAATCTTGATTAATTTAAGCGAAAATTTAAGCAAAAAATTCAAAAGTACAAAATTTCATTTATTTGCCACCTAACTTTTATTTATTTTTTATTCTTTTTTTTATTATTATTTTTGGGGGGGGCCAAATATAATTTGCCTAGGGGCCCCAACTATCCTTAATGCGCCACTGGCTGTACCTATTTGAAAAGATCATCAAAGATGAAACTATTTTTCAGTTTGAAAAGATCATTAAAGATAAAACAATACCAAGGCGTGTGGCGAGAGTAACTCATAAAACCGATTTCCAAATGAAAAAGAATCCATCACCGGCAAAAAGATTACAGACCAATAGCAATTGCCTACTCACTACTAGTCAACCAACCAGCATCCATTTGCCTGTTTTATCCATATTCATTGCCAGAAAATTGCATCTCATTACTAACTTTTCATTTTTCTGGTTTCTGTGTCAATAAGTTTTGTCTATCTTCCCAACCCTAACCATTCTATACTAGTAGATTAGTATACTTTCAATGTGATCATCTTCATTTGTTTTTCCTTTCTTCTTCTGTGTCGTTTCTATGTTTCTTCTGTCCTTCCAACCCTCAACAAATTCGTGCCGCTGGTATAACACGGGCTCCAACAGACATCCCTGTCCCCCAAAAAAGGCATTTTATTTTTTTATATCTGGTCTCCATGCTAACGCCTTCTCCATAGTACAGTAATTATGACAATTGGCTTTCCTTGCTGTGTGGAAAAGGAATTGGTTCGAACCTGATCAAGATGAAAGGAATTTTTAGGGACTAATGCATGTCTCCTCACCCACCGATAACTCATTTTTATATCAAGCAAACAAGTCAAACCGACAATGACATACATGCAAATCACACAATCATATATATACATGTGTGTATATATATATATATATATATTTTTTTTTTTTTTTATCAGAATATATATATATTCTGATAAAAATTAATATTTAAAAAAACTTTAACAGATATTTATTTAAAGTATACCCAGTAAAATAAAATAAAATAAAATATTTCCAGAAGCTTTCGGAACTCGTGTCCCTTTCTCAACTGACAGAATTTTTTTTTTTAAATACATTACAAGCAAACTGTGGCACGTTACTCATTCGTCATTGTTGTAGCACGGACGTGTGCTGCCTTGCGCCAGTGATCATCCATCAATAAAACGGTTGTCTCCAGGATTGGATGTATACGCATGCCTTTCTGGCGATTTAATGCCTTAGGGTTGTTCATTATGTTTAGTGACTCTAGCCATAGGCGGTGGCGAAAGTGTCGCGCGTGGTCCACTATCTCAAAGTCGCGCTTGGGGTCAAGATCGTGGTTGGTAGCCCAAAAATGTTCTGCAAGCGCGGACTGGTCAGTTTCGGCAAGCCGGATTGCTCTGTCGTGTTCCGTGAGGCGATCCTGGAGACGTCTCGATGTCTCACCTACGTAGCAACTGTTACAGGCCCTACAGGTGATACGGTACACTACATTGCTGCGTAAGACAGGTGTGACAGGGGTCTTCACACTGGAGACAAGTGAACGTAGGTTCCTACCTGGTAATTGTACACATTTTATGTTGTAACTTCTCAGGATCTTCGAGATACGTCCTGACACTCCTGGATAGTACGGAATGTAGGCGGATGATATGCCGACTTGCTTCGGAGGTCTTGGGTTGGAAGTAAGCTCTTGTGCCTGTAACAAGCATCTGTTTAGTACATGGGATGGATAACCGCATCTGGTTAAGTCCGCCTTCACACGGGAGATCTCGTTACGTCTAATTGTGTCGGTGCTGGAATGGCTCCAGGCCCTGGAGAACAGGGTGCGGGCAGTGCTATTGAGATGGCTTGGAAGATCCTGAAGATCCTGAGAAGGATCTTCAGGATCCTTCTCAGGATCTCGAAGATCCTGAGAAGTTACAACATAAAATGTGTACAATTACCAGGTAGGAACCTACGTTCACTTGTCTCCAGTGTGAAGACCCCTGTCACACCTGTCTTACGCAGCAATGTAGTGTACCGTATCACCTGTAGGGCCTGTAACAGTTGCTACGTAGGTGAGACATCGAGACGTCTCCAGGATCGCCTCACGGAACACGACAGAGCAATCCGGCTTGCCGAAACTGACCAGTCCGCGCTTGCAGAACATTTTTGGGCTACCAACCACGATCTTGACCCCAAGCGCGACTTTGAGATAGTGGACCACGCGCGACACTTTCGCCACCGCCTATGGCTAGAGTCACTAAACATAATGAACAACCCTAAGGCATTAAATCGCCAGAAAGGCATGCGTATACATCCAATCCTGGAGACAACCGTTTTATTGATGGATGATCACTGGCGCAAGGCAGCACACGTCCGTGCTACAACAATGACGAATGAGTAACGTGCCACAGTTTGCTTGTAATGTATTTAAAAAAAAAAAAAATTCTGTCAGTTGAGAAAGGGACACGAGTTCCGAAAGCTTCTGGAAATATTTTATTTTATTTTATTTTACTGGGTATACTTTAAATAAATATCTGTTAAACTATGGACCCCAGTACTCCAGGCCCATTTGTCACTAAAAAAACTTTAATAATACATTTTTCGAAATGAAATTCCTGTTTAAAATAAAAGTAAAATATCATGACACTTGAAGGTTAAAGTCCTCAGTTTTAATTGTGCAAGATTAAACCATAGGTTTCCAAACTATTGCATAAGTCAATCATCAAACAAGTGACTTAATTGTGACCTCTGCGTTTGATTTGATGAGTTCAACGATCACTTTACGTGTCGTGGCATTATTAACATCATTCATCTTTTGCTGTAAACACGTTTCTCGGGTATATCTGCAGTTGACGTTGTCTACGGGTAGCACGAATTCGATGCGTTAAGGATTGAAGCTTTTGAACTTTAAAGTGATACACTTTTGACTTTATACACTTACAATAAAAAAAAGTTCGAGGGGGCGCAGCGATTACGGCCTATTTGATAACGCTTAATCCTTCGGTTTGCAACTGGGTAGTTTTAGTAATTTCATACTTTTTTTTTTTTTGAGCTTTTTTAAGACAAAATGTTAGTACGATGGAAACAGTCAACAGTCTAGCCTCTAATTTCAACGTTATACCCATCAAATTCTAGTAATCGCCAAACTTTAATTAGGCCTTAATTGTTAAATCTTATCTTATTAGAAATAAATGATCCTAAACTAATAGGTATTATCAGTATTATGATTAATGTTTAACAACATTAATCATAAATTACAAAACCGTGTAAAACAGCGAAATATTTTAATCAAGTTTCATGTCATAAAACATGATTGTGCAAAACGGACTTGAAATAGTACAAAACGATTGTGTAAAATGGGCTTTAAACAGTACATACATACTGTTTGAAGCATATCAGTTGCTCAGTTATGATTAACCAGTGTGACGAAGTGCATACTAACGTGTCGATGTGCCTGCTACTTGAATTTCAAGTTATACAACGACTGCTAGTCCACAGTACCACATTTGATAAACTGGTATCGCGATATGATATTATTATTATATTTGCTAAACTGATATTTTTCCTGTTAACTGATATGATTTTAATTTATGGCGAGGTTCATAAGAATTATGTAACTGATCACAGATACGCCAAAAAAAGTTCCAACTGTTTGAAAATCAAATGGTAAAACATTTGGAGAATAATGGCAATCTGGTTTACCTCCTAACGTGGGATCCCATTAGGGATCATTCAACCGAAACCAGACTACAACAACAGAACCCAACATAATACTTCTCACATGCCACACACAATACTTTTGTCTGGCTTTTACAGTACTCTGTAAAAGCCAGAGAGATGAATATATTCAGGCCAACAGTATGAACAAGAGGAATTGGTGGTAAAGTATTTCCGTTATGAAGCAATACTGCTTTCAAACTTAGCTTTGACGCATCAATGAACAAACGCCATTCAGAGGTATCGTGATCAACGTTCAGTTCGTGCATAAGACCAATGACGTCTTTGCAGACACACATGTTGTTTTCCATTGCAAAATATCTTGGAAACTCTTCATTTCGTTTAAGGTATATTGTAATGTTTGTACCTTTGGCGAGTAAGTTCCACTGTTGTAGTCTGGATCCGAGTAATTTAGCTTTCTCTTTGGGTAAGTCCAAGTCTCTGATCAAGTCGCTTAATTTTTCTTGTTCAATGTGGTGTGGGGCCTTTTCTTTTTCTGCCTCGTAGTCCAAATCATGCCAAGTATATAGTTCCGCGACATCTGGTAAAATGATTTCTTCTGTACCTTCACCACTACTTCCAATACCCCAATATTTTGGTGGCACAGGTACTGGCAGTTCTTTACCGTGTGGCACTGGCTTAATTGCTGATGGGATATTTGGATATTTGATGCAGTGCTTGCTCTTTTTGGAAATACTTTTTATTTTTGTCATGCAGAAATAGCAGTCGTCGAAATGATTCTTGGGCTCGCACCTACACGGTAAAGAACTGCCAGTACTTGTTCTAGGGACGGCAAAAGGTACTGCTCTCAGCTTGCCATATAACCACAGCCTTAAGTTCGTTGAACAAGTAATACAACAGATACTGTATGTGGAGCCCAATTTTTTTCTTTGTCACCGATCTTGCAGCCGAATTCCAATGAATATGCAACTTTTGTGATATTGTAAATTTTCTTCCTCTGAGTATTGGGGATTAAGTGTCCACAAACATAGCAGAAGTTGTCTGGGTTATTGATGCAAGTTCTATGCTTTGTCTTCTCCATTTTAACAATGCATTAACCTAAAAACAGTAAAAGCAATTGGTAAATTTGAACAGAAGGTGAATTCTTGTACCGTAGTTTATCATACACTATATATTGAACAGTTGAATTGTGTAATAAAATTAATAAAAATACTGACTTGTCTGGAAAAGTGCATCAAAATCGAAATATGCTATATTGCAAGAACAGTAATGATGTACTTGCTTAACTTAACTTAAGGAATCTGCAGATAAAGGAACCACTAGGTGGCAGTGATCACATTGTGCAGAAGTGGGATTTACTCAAAGAGGCAACTACCATCAGGTGTAAAGGGAAGGGTGTTTGCTTTTGTAAAGGTGACTACGGTGGTATGAGAAAGTATTTAAATTCTATACGGTGGGACCAACTGATGATGTTACCAACAGCAAATGCAAAATGGGAAGCATTCAAAGAACTTATCTTGGAAGCTACTAGGCTTTTCATACCAACTAAGAAATATTGTTCAAGATTTAGGCTTAAATGGATTTCAGATGAACTAATTAGACATGGGGCAGAGAAGAAAAATGCATGGGATCCATAAAAATTAACAGATGACAGGGAAGCCTATGATAGATATAAGCTGGTCTGTAACCAAGTCACAAAGGAGGTTAGGCAGGCAATGGCAGATTACGAGAAATCTTTGGCAAAGGATGCAAAGAGAAACAGCAAAGAGTTCTTTACTTATGTAAACTCTAGAAGGAAGGGGATGAATCAGATTGGTCCACTTGATATCGATGGTTCAACTGTTGATGGTCTGCTCAGGTATCTAACAAACCAAATGAATATTTTGCATCTTCATTCACACATGAGGAGTTATTCAGGGAGGGGAATGCCAGAGGTGTATTAAACTCTGGCAGTAAGCTAGATACTCTTGTAATAACTGAGAGTGAAGTGGAGGAGAAAATTTTGAAGATAAACATCAGAAAGGCACCTGAGGTGGATGGAATCTATCCAGTTATATTAAAGGAGGCAGCAAAGGAAGTAAGCAAACCCTTAGCCATAATTATGAGAGCTTCCTTGGACTCTCGTGAGGTACTCATGGACTGGAGATGTGCAAATGTGACCCAAATCCACAAAGGAGGATCACAGGGAGACACAGGTAATTACAGACCTGTTATTTTAACTTCTGTTCCAGAGAAATTAATGAAAGCACTGGTTAAAGACGCATTGCAGGATCATTCAGACAAGACTTCAGTTATAGTTTGGACACAGCATGGGTTTGTTAAGTGACGTCTTGTCTGACCAATTTGATTGGATAGTATGATGTGGTTACAAAGGAACTGGATGCAAAGAATAATTTTGATATCATATATTTGGATCTTAGAAAGGTTTTTGATACTGTTGCACATGGAAGACTGCTGTACAAATTGGAGCAGTATGGCATTCGAGGCAAATAGCTGTTATGGATAAAGGGACAGTTCAGTACGAGAAGACAGAGACTGGTAATCAGTGGACATTGCTCTTCGTGGACTAATGTTATTAGTGGAGTCCCCAGGGTTCAGCGTTGGGTACATTGTTGTTTTCTGTATTTATTAATGATATTAATGATGGTATATCAGGCTTAATGTCCAAGTTTGCAGACGATATGAAGGTCGGCAGGGTTGTTAATGACAGTATGCTGCTGCAACAGGATCTAGAAAAGTTGAGCAGGTGGACTGAGAGGTCGCAACTGCAGTTTAACATTGACAAATGTAACGTACTTCATATGGGAAGCAGTAACCCCAGATTAACGTATCAACGATGTGGTACTACACTGACAGTGGCAGAGAGTGAAAAGGACCTGGGGGTGATTGTGCAGGCAGATATGAAGTTTTTTTTCTGAGAAGTGCAGACGGTCTGCAAGAGTAGCAGACCATCTGCACGTCATGGTGTCTTGTCAATGATATACAGGAATTTTTATAGCAGGGATAAGGTGGTGATTATCCCCTTGTATAAGGCAATGGTCAGGCCACACCTTGAGTACTGCATACAGGTCTGGAGGTTTCATTTTAAGAAGGCTGTAGAGCTGTTCGAACGAGTACAGAGAAGGGCAACAAGATTGGTGAATGGAACAAAGGGTTGCTCTTACGAAGAAAGGCTTAAATTTTGCAAAATACAGTGTCTGGAGACTAGGCACCTGCGAAGTGATCTGATTGAGGTGTATAAAGGTTTGAATGGTTTGAGCATGCTCAATGCTGATGTGATTCTTCCTCTGTGCTCAAAATAATCTCCTGAAAGGGCATAAATTCAAATTGAGGAAAGACAGTTGTAGGATAGATGTGCGGAAGTTTTCCTTTAGCTAGCTGTTGGTTGATTGCCGGAACAAACTTCCATTTGTCGTTGTAGAAGTTGATAGCTTAAATATATTCAAGGCAGAACTAGACAAACATTTGGAGCGAGTGGATGGGTGAAATGAGAAGGTATGTTTTTTTGGCTGATGCTATATAAGCTTGCATCATGTGCCTTTGCTTATGCTAATGCCAATGCTAACTTCTAGCCCAATAAATAAAACCAATCAAAAGTTAATAAGTTTAAAAATTGTATTTCAAACAGTAATGATATCTATCTATATCTTGAAACTGAGACGTGATAGGAAATTTTTATGATTGGTTTTAAATTCTATACTTAAAACTTGACCAGAAACCACCATTGATTTGCTGGAAGTAATATTGTTAGTCATTCGTAATATTATAATCAATTATTCTCTGGCTGAAGGTAAATCTCCTTTCATCCAATATTTCGTGACTTTAGCACCAAATCTTTGTTTAGTAGAGCCTGTGTTCCGATGAAGTTTGTTCCTATAAAAGTTCGTTCATGTAAGTGATTTTTCTTGTTTATCGTTAAAATCTTTCCAGAATTTTTCTTATTTTGAAAAATGACATACAGCTCATTATTATTATTATTATTCTCAGGAGAAGTTATTCTATCTCCAAATTAAAATTCTGATACTGAATGATACAGTAGATTAGAATTGCTATGCAGATAAATTGCTATCTCTGTTTGCAGTGCGGAATGTACTGTGTTGTGATTTCATTATCTTTTCTGTTAGATAACAAATTTGTATGCAAAAACTGTTGTAAATGAAGAGTTACAACTTGTTGTCAAGAAATTTACTTTTCTTAATAAGTTCATTTATTGTAAACAAATTCTCTTGATAAAAATAAATTGTAGTGTATTGTATTACTGTATTATTATTATTATTATTATTATTAGCCGTATGGTACAAGGAAGCCTGAGGCTTATGCTGCACCAGTCAAAAAAAATTCACGAGTTACCCTGAGAGAGAGAGAGAGAGAGAGAGAGAGAGAGAGAGAGGAATCACCAAAAAAGAGAAGAATGATGATATCCAGCTCAGGATCCTGGGTGTGCCAAGCCCATACTCACCAGGTGTGTGAGCCCTTGGGGTATTATGTCTAGTTTAAATGATGTTTGGTTTAGTTTTTCCTTCAAAAACAGTCTTTACTACCGTTAAACGTTCCTTTAATTTTTCTGACTTTTATTGTACAATATTTAGATTCTAATCCAGGTTAACTTAGCCACATTTCTTATTGAATTCACGCACTGCAGCAGATAGGGTTTCTTTCATTCTATTCATGTTCTTGTTAGCTATTCGTAATATTGATCCCATGAACACCAGATTTTAAATTGTTGCCTTTCTCGCATTCAGGGCAGAAGGAAACGTGGATTTATTTAGGAGCTGGCTGTCAAGGACACCAAAATTAACACCATCAATAGAATATTTCCATGTGGGGGCAGACGTGGCAATTTCTTGTTTGCATCTGGACTCTTTTCCATCAGCTTTTCCTCGCCTTATTGCATGTGTTCTGTGGCTATTTACTGTTTGCTGAACGAAAAATCCGAGAGAAAAACCATGCTACCCTCGCCTGAGACCGACTAATTCAGCCAGCCACGTTGTGAAAAAGACCCATAAAATTCCTCGCGTCGTTCACTGGATTCGAACTCAGGTCAAATCTTGTTAGGGGAAAGACGATGAACATACTAGACATCACTAGACTGTAGTTATGATTACAATCGATGTTGCTCCACACTGTGTGGAGGATTTTCGATCGCATTCGATTCTATCTGGGCAAGAATTCACACTGTAGTCTAGTCAAAAAAAAAAAAAAAAATATATTCTCCGGTTAGTCATATTAGCACCACCGGAAAACTAACTCATCTGCCTCTGTGCAATATGTCCATAAATTGTGAAGGTAAGAAAGAGCATTTGCCTGTTTTCAGTTTGAGGTGGAGAATCATGCTCTATATGTCTGTGAGTGACTAACTGTACTACAGAGTGAAAAATGCCCATAAAAGTTCCTCGCGTCATTGACGGGATTCGAACTCTGGCCATTTCATTTTTTTATTTACATATAACAGGAATCACTCAATTAGAATATGTAAATTCATATATACACAAAATACAATGTTCAATGATAAATAATAATTGCTATTCACATTAAGAATAAAACAATAAGATAAAATAAATAAGAGCATTGTGCTAATAATAAAAGAAATGATCTAAAATCCGATAATATTAAAGTATAAACAATTCTGTTCTTTCAATGAGGCTTTTTGTAGTTTTACAGATTGAATACCTGATTTTGCTTTTACCTGATTTTGGAACAAGGTAGAGCTGAAAAAGGGATCGAGATCATGATGGTTAATTCCCGAGAGAAAGTAGTTCAACCGGTAAAGTCTTTCCACACTCTCTTCTGAAATTTATTTAAAAAAAAAAAAAGTATGTTTGCGTGTATAACGTTGTGGAACATTCATTGCTTTTTAAGATAACAAACCAAGATTAACAGGAGTTTTATTGGTTATTCTATAAATCGATTTAAGTTCCTGGATGTGCCTTCTGGTTGAAAGAGGTTTGAGGCGATATTTATTTAAGTTAGGTATAAGCTGCTTCTATAGGTAAAGATGAGATCCTATTTTTTTCACTCTGGCTTGTATTTTTTCAAGTTTTCCTTTTAAAACCATGGAGTTCATATTCCCTACTGGACATGCAAATTGTAACACAGGAAGAAGTAGATGAAAATAAAATTTTGGTTAATTTAGAATTATTTAATCTTGCAGCTAATCTCTTCATAAATTCCTTCTTTTATATGTTTGTGCTATAATATGAATGGTTTGGTTTTGAAAGAAGCAGTGATCTGTGAATATAATTCCTAAGCCTTTTATGTGGGTAACCCTATTACAAGATTATTTTATTATTTATGGTGTGAGAAGGTAAGATATTTAAATTTCTTGGATATTTAAATGTAAGTAGATTGCATTCGTTAGTATTAATTTTGAAATTATTTTTATGCGCCCAACTGTTGAATTTATTTAATGCAAGTTGTAATGATTGGGGCATTGGTCTAAATTATTACAGGTTGAAAAAATTTTAATATCATTCATATGTAATAAAATGTTAAGGTCTTGGGAAAAGTTAATACTGTATTTGTAAGGTCATTGATATATATATATATATATAAGTGGTCCCAAAGAAGAGCCCTGCGGTACTACAGTACAAAATGTGATATTGTTGAAGAATGTTTCGATAATTTAATTTGGTATATCCCTAATATAATCATGTGATATTATCCATAATACAATTTAATAAAGGGTTGGTAATTTCATACACGATTAGCTTTTATGTACTAAGGAATGATGAATCGAATCAAAAGCTCGATAGATCAAAATACGGTGCTGTTTCTTGTATTCTCTCTAGCTTGTGAATTCCTCTGATCGTGTGGTAGTCCCGGAGTATAAACAGAAAATTAATTTATTTTATTTGTAACCGTTTATGTAAATAACGTCAACCTTATTCAACTCAGCAGAAATATATTGCCAAAAGGAGACTATGTATGTATGTATGTATATTCATGTCGATGGTGTTTCCTAGGCTTCCACCCATCTCCACCTGTGTACTCCGTAATTGATGTAAAACTTCTAGAAAGGGCCTTAAAAGTGTGAAATGCAAGAATGTTAGTAAAGTGTAATGTGTTGTACTTGTTAGTCAGGCCTCTTCGCCAACAGGGAGCAGCCACCATATGGCGGCAAATGCTAACTGGTGCCCGAATCTACTATTCTGTCTCTGACTAGTACACTATCCGGCACCTACCAGAAGTGCAAGCCTGATGGGTGCCAGCCACCCCGCTCCCAGGTGGCCCAACCTGGAAGCCAGCAAAAAAAATAAAAAATATATACAGTATTAAAAATAAATCAATCATAAAATATAAAAATATATTAAAAATAAATAAATCATAAAATATAAAAATAAATAAAAAATAATAAAAAAATGTGTGCACGAGGATGGGTACGTAATGCTAAAACATTTACTGGGCAGAAATAGGTTATTGTTGTTGTGAATGCAGAGTGCGCACATGAGCTGAGTACCAGCGTTTATCACATTGCAACACTACAGCCTCCATGATTGAGTGTAGCTGCATGCCTCTATTACGATTGAAAATGCTATGGCAACCAGATATGTGTAGTGGACTCAAGCCACAGTCGTTGACAGTAGTGGCATGATTGGTCAATGACCTCGGTATCAAGGCTGGGGTTGAGGTCGTGTTGCATGGACCAAAATAGTGCTCTGCAACTGCAGAGTGCGCAGAGTTAGCCGATCAAATGGCCCTTTCATGTTCTGAAATGCGGTCCTGGAGCCTTCTGGCAGTTTCCCCCACTTAGCAGCTGCTGCAATCGTGGCAGGTGATGCAGTATATCACCCCACTGCATTAAGGGGGGGACGGGTGTCTTCGCCATCGAACGCAATCTCTATCTGGAAGTTGCAGGCACTTTATCCGGTACCCACGTAGGATCTTAGACATGTGATCTGAAGCATCCGGGTAATATAGGATGTAGGCAGTAGAGATTGTCTCGTTACTATAGGGGGGGACCTCGGAACGTGCGACAAGCTCACGGGCTTGCAGATCACACTTGTCCAAGACATAGGTAGATAGCCACAGTTGGTGCGGTCGGCTTTTATTTTAGAAACTTCGCTACGCCTGACGTCTGTGGAGCTGGAATGAGTCCAGGCCTGAAAGAGTAGTGCTTGTGCAGTACTGTAAAAAAACAAAAAAAACCTGTCGTATTAATGACAGTTTTTCTTTTTGTTGTTGTTAGGTACCAGCCTCGCTGAAAGCTACTTTTTGTGAACATATGTTTTTCTCATTTGTTGCGTGTACATGAAAATATGATATTTGAGCGGATATGAAATTTTGTAAATTTAGAAAGTCAACATAGAACCACATGGATTGCTCGTTACAGAGATGATGCTATGAAAAAAAGACGTGCAATCACATATGCAGGTTCATCCTAATTGCATTTTTTTATCGATGCCAGAGGTGTCGCTGTTACTGCAGCAAAATTAACAGAACAAAATAGAAATCGATCGACCACCTTACAGAGCCGCATGTTATGCAAATTATTCATTCCTCTAAAATCAGGGTTGCGACCACATCACTTCATTCCCATTTTGGCCTGCTAAGTGGGATAGCCATATCTCCAGTTCTCAGGATGCCAAGTCATCATTGTTTAAATGATTATTTGAGATGACGGGCCATTGAACGACTTGGAGCCAGGCAGTTTCAGGCGGAGGTAGCACATTGACTTAATGTGTCACGCAATGTTGTCTCGGCACTATGGAAGCAGTTTCAGGAGACAGGGACCATTACAAGAATAGCTGGCAAAGGTCGCTCGAGGGCAACCAGAACAGACTGCTATCTGGCTCTAAAAGCAAGATGGAACCCTACGATGTTCTGTCCGCAAGTGTCTGTTGAGATTGCTGTGGCCAAAGGTGTAAACATTTCCAATCGGACTGTGTTAAGAAGGCTCAAACCAAGTGAACTCTATGCAAAGAAGCCAGTGATTTGTATTCCATTAACCACAAACCACCACAGATCTCGTCGAAACTGGTGCCATGCACATGTGACTTGGAACCCTGACCAATGGGGTACAGTTCTGTTTCCTGATGAGTCCCGTTTGAGCCTACAAACAGATTCCAGACGTTATTTCATCTGGAGACAATGAGGTGTGTGGTACCATCCCTCGGAAATCAGACAAAAGGTTATTCATGGCAGAGAGAGTGGTCTCGTGTGGTACAGAATAATCATCGGTCGAACCCCTCTTCATGTTTTCGATAGGGATACCATAATCAGGGTCCCGAGCTGGATATCATCATTCTTATATCTCTCTCTCTCTCTCATTCATCGCATTGGACGCCGACAGTCAACTCCTCATTTACTTGGTGAACTATGATCTGCGCTGGTAGAAGAATAGGATTTAGTATTATCATTAGTAGAGGCATGTGATGCAAGAAAGCAAGCTTATATAGCATCAGCCAAAAAAAAAAAAAAAAAAAATCCTCCCCGTTTCACCCATCCATTCACTCCAAATGCTTGTTCAGTTCTAACTTGAACTTATTTAAGTTTTCGACCTCCACTATGACAGATGGAAGTTTGTTCCAACTATAAGCCACCTTCTGGCTAAAGACAAATTTCCACACATCCATTCTGCAACTGACTTTCCTCAATTTGAATTTATGTCCGCTCAGGTGAGTAATCTGAGCAAGAGGAAGAATCCCATCAGCATTGAGCTTGCTCAAACCATTCAAGGCCTTATACACCTCAATTAGATCACCTCACAGGTACCTAGTCTCCAGACACTGCAATTTGCAGAACTTAAGATTTTCTTGGTGAGAGCAACCGTTTGTTCCACTCACCAATCTCGTTGCCCTTCCCTGTACTCGTTCCAGCAGCTCTACATCCTTCCTCAAATGAAGTTTCCAGACTTGTATGCAGTACTCAAGATGTGGCCTTACCATTGCCTTATACAAGGGGAAAATCACCTTCTTATTCCTGCTAGCAAAATTTTTGTATATCATTGACAAAACACCATGAGCTACTCTTGCAGCCTGACTCATTTAATAATTAAATTATATCGAGCCGGTCACCGCTGTCAGGCTTGTTTAGCCATTTGGGGGATCATGCGCCGTACTGATGTCACGTGGCCATAGTTTAGAGCATCTTGTATCGAGTTCTGTAATGTGATATGTTTTTTAATAAATTAATCTTTATTGTATGTAAAGATACCATACAACGTGGTTGTACAATTCTTATACAACCCCTATAAATGTCTCTTATGCTTGTCCGAAATTTCTTTCCCTCTCCTTATTTCATCGTTATTCTATGGTATACCAACATATCAAATTTGGTCCCATTTCATCGCAAGCTGCACGAGTTAGCATTAACATTAGTAAGGGCACATGATGCAAGAAAGCAAGTTTATATAGCATCCGCCAACCCCCCCCCCTTATATCACCCATCCACTTGGTCCAAATGTTTGTCCAGTTCTTCCTTGAATCTGTTTAAGCTATCAACTTCTACAACGACAGATGGAAGTTTGTTCCAGCAATCAACCACCCGCTGGCTAAAGCCAAACTTCCGCACATCTATCCTACAATTGTCTTTCCTCAATTTGAATTTATGCCCTCTCAGGCGATTTTTCTGAGCAAGAGGAAGAATCCCATCAGCATTGAGCACGTTCAAACTGAGGTGTGTAAAGCATGCTCAAGGCTTTACACATCTCAATCAGATCACCCCACGGGTGCCTAGTCTCCAGACACTGTAATCTGCAAAACTTAAGCTTTTCTTCGTAAGGGCAACGCTTTGTTTCATTCACTAATCTTATTGCCCTTCTCTGTACTCGTTCCAACAGCTCTACATCCTTCTTAAAATGAGACCTCCAGATCTGTATACAGTACTCAAAGTGTGGCCTGACCATTGCCTTATACAAGGAATAATCACCTCCTTATCCCTGCTAGAAAAATTCCTGTATATCATTGACAAGACACCATGAGCTACTCTTGCAGACCATCTGCACTGCTCAGAAAACTTCATATCTGCTTGCACCGTTATCCCCAGCTCCTTTTCACTCTCTATCACTGTCAGTGTAGTACCACACAGTGCTTCACATATGCAGTACTTTACATTTGTCAATGTTAAAGTTCAGTTGCGACCTCTCAGCCCATCTGCTCAACTTTTCTAGATCCTGTTGCAGCAGCGTACTGTCATTAACAACTCTGCCGACCTTTGTATCGTCTGCAAATTTGGACATTAAGCCTGATATACCATCATCAATATCATTAATGAACACAGAAAACAACAATGAGTTATAACACGTTTTCTATATGTTCTGTTAATTTTGTCGAACAATGTATTGAGGAGTTCTGAAATGGTTGAGAGAAGGTTGTTGTTTTTGTACCCTTTTAGGAGCGTCAGCGATTAAAGCCTTATCGCTCCGTATATATTGTTTGTAAATCATGTATGTTCTATGGTCGATTTCTGTTTGCTGGAATAAAAACCCGAGTTTTTGCGAGAAAAAACATTATACTCTCGCCTGAGATCGACGCCACGTTGTGAAAAGAGGCCCATAAAACTTCCTCATGTTATCGACGGGACGCGACTCAGTTCTTTTCCATTCGGTGTGTGGAGGACAGCGGGCCTACCAACTGTACTACCCACTAGGGCTTGAGAGAAGGATTCCGCCAAAAGGGAACCCAGAAATAGCGAAATGGTAGGCTACTTCAACAGGACGATGTAGATGTACAAGAATATTATATTGAAGAAAATTAAATGTAAACACTTACCAATGAATAAAATTAATTTTTGAAACTTTCACCGAATGTTTGATTAAACGTTGTGTATTATCTGTACTTTCCATAGTTTTGATAATAATTATCAGCGATATGAAATTAAAATTACCATTCTTTGATAATTCTTACATATCTTTAATGTAATTCCTTTCATCTCTGTAACGTCTTCTTGTACACATGAAAGGCAATGACACCGTCTGCAATTTAGTGTTGCTGATATCCACTGCTTTTGGGATGTCTTGTGTATGGTGAAAGTATCTTTTTCAAAAGTCTTCTTTCATCTTGAGAAAGAGATCAAACCATAGGTTGTAGTCGATATTGGAGTGCTCCTAAATTGCGCAAATTGCCCTGAGATTTTGCAAAATTTTATGCAAGCAGCCATATAATGAGTAGAACGCATCTATGAAATTACACTATTTTTGTTGCCGTTTTTTTTTTCGTTGTAAATATTTCAGAAATTTGTTCATATAACAGATATTTCAGAGCATTTCTGATGTTAAGTGATTCAATTAAATAGTATATATTTAAAATGTATAATCTGTAGATGAGTACGGCGGTATTTTGTACGCGTTTCCGCGTCATCGACTGTTTTTTTTAATTTTTTTTATGGTTTTTTTTCACTTCGTGACTGAGTTAGTGTCTCATGCATAGATAGCATGGTATTTTCCCTCAGAAACTGTGGTTTTTCCATCCAGCAAAACAGGCAAATCGACCAGAGAACACATGTAATTTACAGAAAAAATAAAATATATGGGTAGATGTAATCATTTACGGGTGACCCTAATATCATAATTTTTATTTTTTTTTCATCGTTTGCATGATATTGTATACTGCCATATTGTCATTACACCAGTGGAACTTAGAATCATTTGAGCAGCCACTGTACACTCTTAACACGAGTTTCTGTAATGCGTTACCATCACGTAAAATGGAATTTTACATGTATTTGAAATATCCTCAGGGCTTGCATCTGGTGAGTATGGGTTTGGCGCACCCAGGGCCCTGAGTTGGATATCATCATTCTTCTCTTCCTTGGTGATTCCTTTCTACTTCCCTCTCTCTCAGGGTAACTCGGGAATGTTTTTTTTTGGCTGGTGCAGCATAATCCTCAGTCTTCCTTGCACCATATGGCTGATAATAATAATAATAATAATAATATCTTTAAAAACAGTGCATTATTTAAAAGTAAGCTGATTTTATAATTTACAATAATGGTAGCACACGTAGTATGTACCACTGTCCCTGACACCATTCTGGAAGTAGTATTTCACTATACTTTTTGAAGACTTTATAGATACCCAATGTCGATATTTCAAAATATTCTTGTTCCAGGAGAGATGATAGTCACAGAAGTGTATTTTATTGTCGTCTCTGGGGCTGAACCTAGTCAGATAATTCAATTGCTAGTTTAAGTTTGGTGTGTGTTTAGCGCCAAAGGCCGTCAATACGTTGTGTCTGTAATGGCGTCTACTCTTCAGTTAGTTTGCTGTCTGTGGAATGAAAAATCCGAGTTTCAATTTCCGAGAGAAAAAAAAAATGCAACACCTGCCTAAGGACGACTAAAAGAGCTATCGTGAAAAAAGCCCATAAAAATAACTGGAGCCATTGACAAGATTCGGACGCCGAGTGTGTGGGATGACGGCCATTATAACTATTCCACCCTGAAGGGCAAGTCAATTTTATCTTTATTGCTTATTTTTAATTGAAGTTTTTAGTTTCCTGTATACAATTTTGTTCTTTTTTATCATTTA
The DNA here is from genome assembly GCF_048544385.1 of Mastigoproctus giganteus. Classification (NCBI taxonomy): domain Eukaryota; kingdom Metazoa; phylum Arthropoda; class Arachnida; order Uropygi; family Thelyphonidae; genus Mastigoproctus; species Mastigoproctus giganteus. The sequence goes on along the minus strand of NC_143576.1, from coordinate 225,202,667 downwards.
TTATCATCAATGGCAGTTTTGAGTGACTTTCCAAGTTCGGGAACAGTTAGTCAATTCCAGATAGAGTTATAGGGATTTTTCTCCTGGAATTCTGGGTTTTTTGTTCCATAATGTATAGATTGAGAAACCTTTGAGAACTTAATGGTGGCATGTCATCATGAGCCCAGGTGCAACGTAGTTTATTTTATTGTAATTTTCTCTTTTCCATTTGGGTTCGCTTGTGCTCAGCTGCATCCCGGGATGATATGCCACTGTGCATATCATTTGAGCATATAGTGACTGATTCAGCCTTAAGCAGAGGTTGCTCAGAGCCCTAGAATTTAGAGGATTTGGAATTACGGTGGTACACTGATATTCGATCAAAAGGTATTTTATCGGCGATTGATTGAAAAGGAAAGAAAAAACAACCACTTAGTACGATCATTATGCAAGTAAATCATAGGTGCATTTACGGGGAGTGGGGGACTTTAATCGTCCCAGAACATTCTTTTATCTTATATAATGCTTTGGCCGAGTGGGCAGGCACGAGGGTAAATAAGTACACGTGCTTTGAGTGACTGTAGTTCAAGACTGTATGAGTATTAAATATGATGCTATTTCTTGTATTCTGTGTATCTTGTGAATTCCTCTGAGTATTGCAGTCGTTTTGGAGTATAAACAGAAAATTTATTTAATTTTACTGGCGCGTGATGACGCTTGTAAAAGCTGCCAGTGTGGAAAGTACTAGTGCCCCCTCCAAGAAACAAAATTTCCGTGCGCGCTACTGAAGTAAAATTTAGCTGAAAAATTTTGTGTATAGATACCAGTTTTCTTGGAAGTGGGAATTTGTTGTGAATTTTTACAGCAAAACACTGATTAGTACAATGTACTAATTTAGCCGTGTTGTGAAAAAATTCCTCACGTCATGGACAGGATTGGAACCTGGGCTCTTTCCACCCGGTATGGGGAAGACGGCGATCCTACTAACTGTGCTGCACACGAGGGAAGAGAAGGCGAACTGAAGTATTTGAATAATGCTTTAGCTCTCCAAACTAAGTATTTAAATAATTCGTTCTGTAACAATCTAAATGGAGTCAAAAATTCATTTTTGTTTTGTGGTAGTAAGCTATTTTAAAGCCCCCTATAGGTGAATGCGTAAACCATGCTCTTCGCATCCATTTGTCGATTCTCCTAATCAGGAAGCAAATATTATTCGAGTTGAGTTATGAATACTAGGCGTCTTCTGACTTCGCGTTAAAAGTACCAGATATAATAAAATACAATGAATGTGTATTTTTCTTTTGATATAATTGTCCATATCCTAAAAATTTCGTTTTTAAATATTGCTTATTTCAACGAAGCTTTGCTTTAAGACACCTGGTGAATCAATAGTTCCAACTCGTACAACAAAGGTTGTGCGAGTTGGACAGTAACGCTACATTATAAAATGCTGACCATTGGTATTTATATAAGCAACTGTTGTATCAACATTTATTAATCTATCATTTGATAAAATATTTTTTTATTCTACGAAAATTGCTACCAAGGCACCAAAGTTAATTTGTTATCATACAGAAGCATTAGCGCCATAGAGTCTTCTATCTATGAGTGGCTATCAACGATTGACGAGTTGCTATTCTCTAATTGGCTACTCATACACAATTATTTTTCAAGGCTCGCGTCTATTCGTTAGTTTTAATTCGCTTTATGCTTAAGGTATATTGTGCATAAATAACAAAATCATTAAAAAATTGCAAGCTATTGCCACTTAAATGCATCTTTGCACAATAAACCTGGAGTTATTTAAATATAAATACAGACGAGAATTATATACAGTGTTTACACATCGCGCATGTGTGACGCTAAGGCGGGAAAGAAAGCAATCACGTGACTCAGTTAATGAACACGTGGGAACCACATTTTGGACCACTCCGAAAAGGAGGGCGGTTGCTTTTGGCTGTTACCGTTTGTGTCGTTTTAGTTTCATCCCCACAGTTATTGTACTTCCTCCCCCTAGTCGTGTTTTTTTTTGAACGATTGCTGCAGAATACGTGTAAATATGACGAACACGAATAAGCTGTATTTCGGAAACTTACCATCAGACGTCAATGAAGGAACTTTGCGAGAGTTACTTCATGACCAATCCGGCATCATTCCTAAGGCTATACTTGTGAAGAAAGGTGGGTACGCTTTTGTGGACTGTCCTGATCAAGCTTCAGCTGAAAAGGCCATCGAAACTTTAAATGGTAAGTATTTTATAACAGTTCTTGCGATGCGAATTAACCAAGTTATGATTGATTTATGATGGTGATGATCTCTTCCAATCACTTGAAACAATTACTTTTGTTTTATTGCTGCTAAGTGAAGAAGCTTTCGTTTGTTCAAAATGGCGCCGAATCTGAATGTCGGCGTGGTCAGTGGCCGGCATGTGTAGTGCAAAATGAGTATGGGTTGACTTTCATTATAAGTGTTGTATTTCTAATAATGCCTTGTTATGAGACATCAGGGTACCGTTACAGTTATAGTGTTATGAGAAAGTGGTGATAAATATCCTGTTTCTTTATCGCTGAATTTCAAGTTTAAATAGGATCATCGGTACTTTTAGTAAGCATTATCTTGCGGATATAAGGGAATGGGAAATATTAAATTGATAAGCATTGGATGATTTTTGTGTTTCTTGTATATATTTTTTATTTATTTTGTATTATAAATTTCATCACAGAGCAGTTTCTATTTATCAATTTTTTTTTTTAAACTTTTCCCTAAACTTGTAATTGGACTATTCAGTGGTGTGATATAAAGGAGTTCTTTTCAACTGAGAAACTTGATCTTTCTTTCCTCCATCTCTCTCTCGCAAATGAATAATGTTTGTGGTCAAGTCTTAAATCCCAAAGTTGCGTTCATATGTGTTATTGATAATTCCCAAAAATAAAATGCACTAGACTGGTTCAAGCATTGCATAAAACCCAACTTTCCCTTAATTATGCTTTCAGAAATCGCATGACTGAAAGAATGCTTCTATCCTTTATCTGCTGTCTTATTTATCGCTGTTAACCCCTTTTGTTGCCGAGTTCCCATTCCTTTGGGAATAGGGGAGTGACCGTTGAATTCCTTGTTGGGGGGAGGAGAAGGGACTCGAGATTTTTATTAATCTCCTACCATATTGCTTAGGTTCCTCTGAGTGGTAAAAGTGAGTATTTTTAGTTCTTAACGTAGCAAATAAACTGTGTTTAAGCGAAATCGCGCTCAACCGTAATCAGGGAGTCTAATACTGTATCTGTAGCCGCTAGTTGTTTTTAACCATGCATAAAATTTAACTTTCTCTTAATTATGCTTTCAGAATTGCATTTGCCTTAGTTTATCTTATTAATGGTATAGATATCAGTAATTAAATAAGTATCAGTAATTCTCTCCTACACCATACTTCGCTAGTTATGTTTTTCATGTTAGGTATTTAATCGGAACATGAAACATTCATGTAGAATGTGCCCGAGATAAACCCCCATAGACTGAAGCAACCTTTCCATAGCTTGGTGAATCTGTTCTTTACCACATTATCCATCCTTTCCAAACTGTTTATTTTAGAAGCTGGTTGGGTAAGGACAATTTTTACTGTACTCCCATGCAGATTCTAAGATAAGCTTTTGTGAATTGCTTTTTATCTTTCTTGACTCTTATAACTGAATTTCTTGTAGTATACAAACAATGGCAGATTTTATGGTTGAATTGAACTTTAATTTGGGCCAAATTAGACCCTCATGGTATCTAACAGCAATGACAATGTTTTGTGGAACACAGTACTTCAGTACTATACTATATGAATTATCAAAGCCTTCTACACAAGTTACTTTGATATGGGGATACCAGTTTATACAGATAGTGGTTGCTAGCATTTATTAGAATGGGCATAGCCCTCAGTTTTTTTTTTTTTTTGTTCATCTGCTTTCCTCATTGATACAGTAATCAATACCTTGTGTTCAACACGACCATAACACATATAGCAGTGCCACCTGTGGCAAGTGCTCACTTGCCACAGGTGGCACTGCTATATGTGTTACTGCATGTGTGTGTTAAAGTAAATACAAATTAGTAGTGAACGGGTTAGTGCCATTGCACCATGTTGTTTTTTTTTTTTTTTTTTTCTTAGTGAACTGCAGAAGTAGATAATTGGCATATTGTTTTAATTGTATCTCGTATTGTGAATACCTTCACAAGTTTCAACAGTATTACACTACTTCGAATAAGTAACACTTCACCAATGGAAAAGACTAATGTTACTTATTCTCGGCAGATACCACCACCCAGATGGCACTGTTCCAAGACTTGTTGGCCTTTCCTGGTGGGCGAATAGGTACCTTGGTGTTGCATTCATGACAATCCAGTTACGAAGTTTAACTCCGCAATATGAGGTACCTGCCCAGCAACCCAAAGGCCGCGGGTTCGATTCCCGCCTCGGGCTTGGATCAAAGTACTGCAAAAACCTTGGGCGGTGCAATATGGCCACAGAAGCCGATGCGCCAACAACTACCAAATCAATCAATCCGCAATATGAGAGATGCCTGGTAGTGTGCAATGGTATAAACTAAGGTGATTATTTTGCATAAAGCATGAGACTGCATGTAAGATCCACCAGTGAATGGGTTAGTGCCATTGCACCTTGATTTGTTCGTAGTTATTTATGCAAAATAATCACTTTAATTTATACTGTTGCACACAATCAGCCATCTCTTATATTGTGGAGTTAACTTCATAACTGGATTGTCATGATTGCAACACCAGGATACCTACCCACTCACTGAGGAGAGGCCAAGCCTTAAAACAGTGCTGTGCCAGTGCAGTCTGGGTGGTGGTGGTCGTCGTATTTGCCGCGAATAAAGTAGTCTTTTCCATTGGTGAAGCATTACTTATTCGAGGTAGTGTAATATCATGGAAACTCGTGAAGGTATTCACAATTCAAATTGAGATGCAATTAAAATGCCAATTATCCACTTCGGTAGTTCACTATGAACAAACATGGTGCAATAGTGCTGACCTGTTTGCTAGTGAATCTTATGTGTAGTCTTGTGCTTTATGAAAAATAATTATCTTAGATATGAATTGCAGTTATGAGGTTTTGCGTTGGGCACCACAAATGCTAGCTCCAGCTCTGAACATGGTATCAAATTTCATTCAACAGCATTGTTTTTATGGTAGTATTACATTTATACAGAAATATTCAAGATATGTTTTAATACATTTTTTAAAAAATTTTCATGCTTTTTAGTAGCATGCAAAGAAAGGTTGAAGATGCTAAATAGACAAACATAATACACTGTAAGTGTTCATGTTTTCAGCTTTCACAAATACTGTAAAAAAAGCTAAGAAATCCATTATCTACCAAAATTATTGAATAATAGCCTCCAAGGGGAGTTGCACTTCCCCACTTGCAATGCTCTTTTTGGTCAGTTTTTGAAAGTGCCATAATTATGGTTTTTTTTTTTAAATATATATTTCTTCTATTATATCATTTGTTCTTTTTAAAGTTCTCTACTTGTTTATCAATTTTTAATACAGGCATTCTCCACCTTATGTCTCCCCAATTTCTTTTTGCTTCTACATCTAAAAAAAACAAGTGACAATAACTCATTGTTACTGGGATTGCTTTTAGAATTAAACAAGGTAATGAGATACACACAGCCCATCCGTCATGTGCCATGTCCTTCCAGGTGGCCTACCAAGGATCCCCACTCTTCTCGGCCAATATTGCAAGTTCTTTGTACTTGACCCAGTCCTTTCCTCCATGTTCCCTATCCGTGATTGTCCAAGACTTTGCCTTCTATTTTTCCTTCCATTAAGTTTCTGTATGTGTGTATTATTATTATTATTATTATTATTATTATTATTTTTTTTTTTCTCTGTCATTATGCATCCTATATGTACATCATTTTCCTTGTATACACAAGCAAGTGTTTTGTTACATACTGATTTGGTGGGGGCCCCCTCTATTGATCCAGAAGATTAGTATGCCCAGTCATCATACTTTGTATTTGAAGTGATCTGGCATGTCCTCTGGATTGCTTTGGTCAGCATGGCAGTGTTCATATTAATAAATGCAACCTCCTTCGGTATTCCTTTGTTTAGTAACCAGGTGTTGAAACTATCTGTGATATCCCTGGAGGAGGGTAGATCGGGACTCCTGTTTTGAATATCATTCAATTGATGCTTTAAAGTGTGTTGATCTCATATCTGTCCATTTATTCTTGAACTTCTTGTGTGAGACTTCCCTGACATTGAAGCTGTGGGACTGGCCCCCATTCTGTTGGTAGTAAGTTTCCTAGAACAGGGTTTTCAACCCATTTTTGATGAACAGTGCTTTAGAATGGGTAAGGAATTGGCAGAACACCATATGATATGTATATATTACGTGATAGTCCTAGTTTATACATAAGACCAGGGCTGTACTTATAAACAGGTGTATGAGGCACTAGCCTTGGGCCTCACCATGGAGGGGATCCTTGCATGGCTTCTCAAATTTTTAAAGTGATCTTTGTATTGCAACATTTGTGTTTTAAACAGATTGGTAAAAATAGTTTTTTTCTGATTATATTTATATATGCGAGGTTTTTTTTTTTTGGTTTGGACTCTGGGTCCTGTAAGAGCTTAGTGCCTCGGGCCCTGAGAAGTGTAAGTACGGGCCTGCATATAACACTTTAAATATGAGCTTTATTTTGTTCATTCACATTAGTATAAAATATCTTTTGTCTTGAAGTTTTTCGTACTGAATTGTACATAAATTCTCTTAAGCCAAAAGATATTTTGTACTGAACAGAATAAGCTAGAAAAAATTAATTGTATAAGAATTTGTTTTTTGTGTATGTGTATTTTCAATAAAAATGCAACAATGTGCAGAATTTTTCACACAACAGTTAAAGCGGGGAAAAATTATAATTTTTTGTTTTTGTAATTGGTTATCCAGTTTTCTCTCTGACTGCTCACTGAGGGTGATGGTAGATGGCTGTCTTCTAACTTCTCCAGTAATGCTGGTGTCCCCCAAGGTTCAGTTCTTTTCCTTTTGTATATTAATGACCTTCCATTGACCAGAAATCCCATCCATAGTTTTGCTGATGATAGCACATTGCATTCCAGTTTGAGAAACCTAGCCCTGCTCAGTCAGCTTCAACTTCTCAAATATCCACTACCAATTCCTTAAATGCCGATCTCCAGGTAATTCTCCAGTGGGGCAAAGACAACTTAGTTGATTTCAATCCTTCTAAAACTCAGTCCTGTCTTTTATTTTGCAAAAAGGATTCTTCTGCTCCTATGCTTATCTTTGGTGACACTCAGATTTCTAGGCAAGATATCTGTTTTGGGGATTATCCTGACTTCTAATCTCTCTTGGCACAAGCACATTACAAATAATGCTTCCTCTGTCTGCATCTAAAAAACTTGGTTTTCTCTTTTGCTCTCTGCATTACTTTTCTTCTAAACAGCTGTTTACTCTGTACAAATTGCAAATCTGCCCTACCATAGAATATTTTTCCCATGTCAGGGGCGGTGCCCCCAAAACCTCTCAGGCTTGTAGATTCCACTCAGAAGAGGGCAGTTACGTTAATTAATGACTCATATCAGAGTCTCCACTGTCTCATAGACATACTGTTTCTGCTGAATCCCTTTTCTACAAATACTTCCGTGGGTACTGTTCTGAATTGGCTGCTATAATTCCCGCTCTCTCTTTCAAAACAGTCCGAACATGTGCCGCCAACATTCATTTGCTGTCCAACTTCACTCACAGAACCAACTTTTCATCTTCCTCGTTTATTCATTCAACTGCCGTTTTCCGGAACAACCTTCCTTTGTACATATTTCCCAAATATTTCAGTCTACAGAAATTAGTCTAACGTCAACAAATATCTTGTCTTCTCAACCTCCAACTCAAGCATGGTACTAGGTACTATAGGTTCTAATACCTCGTGTTTGGGGTTTAAAAAAAAAACCCTAACTTTTATTTGAATTTTTACCTTGACCACTTAGCTTTGTGTGGTATTAAGGTAGAATTTCATATCTGAGTAAATTTTCTGTAATCATCACTTTCTAAAGAATCCTTTCCTCATGTGTTATTTCCATTAAGAGAACTATCAGTTAATCCATTGTTATCACAGTGATTATCTTTGTTTAAAGGCATTTTTTTAACACCTGCCATTCTCTTGGTCATTTGTACCATTCTGTGAATTGTCTGCTGACGTGACTTTTATGCACTAGCCAAAGGATTAAAATTGTAATTGATGCAAAATGACTCTCCAAGACTTGGTGTGATTGCATGCAGTTTGAAAATAACTCCTCTACCCCAATCTTCAGTTCATTTATTGCAGGCAGGTGTGTAATCAGTTGAAATCTGGACTACAGTTAAACAGCATTATTTACAGCCTATAAAATAATTATGTATGATCCTCAATTTTAATATGACACTAGTAGTGGCAAATGATTCAAGAAAGCGACCTTATAAAGCATCAAGCATTGGTTAAAAAAAAAAAAAAACAAAAAAAAAAACATCACTTTTCCATAATTTGTCTAGTTCTTTGAATTTATTCAAACTCCTACTTTCCCAGTGACAGGTGGAAGTTTGGTTTCAACAATCAGCCATCCTTCCTCAATTTGAATTTATGTCCCTCCTGTATGTTGTAATCTGAGGAAGAATTCTACCAGTGTTGAGCTTGCTCAATCCATTCAAGCCTTAAACATCTCAATTGGATCATGTTACAGGTGCCTAGTCTACAGATGCTGCAATCTGTCTGAAGTCTCTTTTTGTAACAAAAGGGTGATCTTTTTGTAAGATCACCCTTTTGTTCCTGTCACTTTCTTGTTGCCCTTCCTTGCACCCATTCCAGAAGATTAGTGTTCTTCCTAACATGCTGGGAGGGGAGGGTTACAAGGATGAATAATTCCTGTTAATGTCACTACAGTTCTTAAATTTTCACTCTAAAATATTTACTTTGACAAACTACTACCTAGTATTACCATATTCAGGGGTTAGCAAGCTTTTAGTGGTGAGGGTGATTTCATCAGCATGAAGATGTGCCAAATGCACTCTGATGTAGAGGCTTGGGCACTAGGCTCAATATGCTGTGGCATGTCTTGTGCAAGTTGCTTAATAAAAAAAAAAAATTATGGTATGTTTTGGGCAGGGAAGAATCTATATGCAAAAGAATAGTTTCCAGTTATATTTGTAAAAATAAGTGTGTAGAGATGAGTTGGGTTTGATATTCATTATTTTTAGCTCTTGATGTTGAAATGTGGGCATATGCTATCAGACAGACAGTATACTCATAAATGTGCTGTTTTTGTTAGTACATACTTTATCACAATGATTAATCAAGAGTTCGGACATTTCATTCATAGCAGCCTCTGGTGACCTGTGACATCTTGTACTTTATATAGGTCTGGTGCACTCATTTCTGAATGGATGTGTAGCTTCTGAAAAGAGTACAGAGAAGGGCAATGAGAGTTTGGTTAGTGGAACAAAGAGGTGCTCTTACTAAGAAAGGCTTCAGTGCAGCATCTGGAAACTAAGCACTTGCAAGATGATCTGATTGAGGTGTTTAAGGCTTTGAATGGACTGAGTAAGCTGAATGCTGATGGAATTCTTGCTTAGACCATATGTGAGGGGGACACAAATTGAAACTGAAGGATGGTTGTAGAACATATATGCAAAAGTTTGCTTTTAGCCAGCAGATTGAGCAAGCTTCCATCTGTTGTTGTGGAAGCTGATAGTTTAAATAAATTCAAGAAAGAACTATCCAAACTATTGGTGGGAATGGATAGATGAAATGAGAGGTTTTTTATTAATAATTGAAATCTCAACTGGTTCTCTCAGTTGTCTGATTTGTTACCCAAATTGATTATTTTTATTGGAATTCAAAACATAAAGTTGAGGAAATTTTCAATACAAGAAAAATAAATGTGGAAGACATCATTCCATCAAAAAAAAAAATCTTTTATGAATCCCCTCCCCCAAATTATAGTTTGATTTGACTATTTCACTCTAATGTTGGGCAGTAGAGTCAAAATAAGAATCAATAAATGCATTTAAATGTACCAGCATAAGTTTTACAAAAATTAAATTTCACAAACTCATTTCAAAGATAGCTCTTAGTGGAAAACTTTGTCCTAGTCATAAGTTACATGCTACTGGAAGTTTAAACCAAGTTTTTGTTTTAATTTGAATCTCACAGTAATTTGAATCTTGCATCTAGGTTTACTAATGGTTTTGCCAATGTGCGAGTGCCACAAAGTTCTAAAGAACAATTAGACTTAGCTGAAGCTCAAGAGAGCAATACAAATGTAACCTCCATCATTGTTTAGACCTCTACATTGCTTGTCTTAGATGTCATGAACATCACTAGAATGTTCATGATGACACTTGGATATAATGCCACCCTAAGTTTTTGTCCTTACTATGTATAGCACTGTCTGTCATTCAGTAGAATCAGTTTAGTTTCTCAGGTGTTTGTATGTGGTGGACTCCCTACAGTCTGTTTGCAATAAGGGTTCTATGGAATGGAATTTCCAGAGTACCATTCGTAGAATTTTTGTAAAAATGAAAACTATACTTAAATGCTCTTGAATATTAATTTCTTATTTTGATTTGCCCAGTATTACAGTAAAATGGTCAAAAATAAGACCAGAATTTGAATAAGATTATTTTTGAACAAATACAGGTAAACCCCCCCACCCCCGTATAACATGGTAGGTTCCTATAAAATCTCATGTGTGAAACCGTGTTATACGGGACTAAGAACCAGTACAAAAAGAGGGATTACATTTCAAGAGCTAACAAAAATACACCATCTTGTTAACAAAACTGACAAAAATACACCATTCTAGATTTTGTGTACCTTCTGCTCTATTTAAAAAATCATTAATCTGGGTTTGTTTGCTTTTGCTTGATAGATTTTAGTAATTTAATCATATGGAACTAAGCATTTTTGAAGCTCCCTTTTGAACTTTGGGCTCCTTTCAGTGTAAGAATCTGAATTAAAAAAAATATTCTAATTGCTTGGCTAACTTCATGCCTTTCTGTACACTTTTTAGTGTAAAATTTTGTAGATCAGTGTTTTCATCTGCGCTATCATCCTCTGAATTGATTTGTATGCCTCAGATGCCATTTCTACCAAATCTCTTTTTCTACCAGTAATCCCTGAATGTTCAGGGATCACTGGTAGTCTTCAGTAAAAAAATTTTTTTTTTTTTTTTTTTTTTTTTTTTTAAGGAGCATCGGCAACCAAGGCCATGTGGCTGTGTTCAAATTGCGTGTGTTCTGAGGTATATTTTCTATTTTTCTGGACGAAAAACCCAGTTTCCGGGAGGGAAAAAACCATACTACCCTTGCCTGAGACAGACTAACTCAGCCAAGTTGTGAAGAAGACCCATAAAACTTCCTCCTGTCATTGATGGGATTCAAACTTAGGTTGGTCTTTTCCATGTGGTGTGGGGATAATGGCAATTCTTTCAACTATTTGAATTGCTACCCACGAGGTCTTCAGTAGTCATATCATCAAACCTTCCTCTCCTACCGACTTAGCAAGTTCTACTATTGCACGGATTCTGTTTTCTGTCTGTTCGACCATATTTCCTGACTGAACCAATGTGGCCATACATTTTTGTCAACATATTTAATGTTGACAGTTTTACTTTGAGTGATAAAGCTATGATTCCAATACAGTCCACAGGCGCCTCCGTAGCCAGGTGGGAAGGAGCAGCAGTTCGTAGCACAAGCTTCTTGATTAGGCCGGGGTTAGAGCCCATCACCACCAAATACGGAGGATGTGGAAAGGTGAGGGAAGGACCACCGCATATCCTGGAGCAATATGGCCTTAGTTGCTAATGTTCCTAAAAACCAAATAACAACAACCGATAGTCTACAATTGAAAAATATCTCCATGCTTTGAACCCCAGGGGCTTGCATCTGGTGAGTATGGGCTTGGCACACTCAGGGTCCTGAGCTGGATATCATCATTCTTCTGTCTCTGGGAGACTCAATTTTTTTTTGTCTGGTGCAGCATATGCCTCAGGCTTCCTTGCACCATATGGCTAATAATAACAACCACTTAAATTTTTTTTCTAAAATCTATTGTATCAATTTTCTAATGTAATGAGTGTCAAAGGTAGATATAATTCTTTGACCTAATTAAAGAAGTTGTGGTAGTAACATTTGGATGACTTAAACGTTTTGGATGGCTTGGCATGTATTCAATAGTAATAAAACTTTTGAAATTTAAATTTTTTCTACAAGTTCGATAGTACAGAATCCCCCTAAAATGGGGATTTTCCAGGGTTTTTTTTTTTTTTCATAACGATTAGCAAGCCAAAAGAGGGATTCAAGAAAAGAATGGAAATGTTGAAAATTACATCCAACATAATAGTTTTTTCCCACATAAAAGCTCAAAAATAGTGTTATGCGAGGTTACCACAACTCTATAACTGTGTTGGAGTGAAACAGTGTTATATAAGTGCCGTGTTGTGCAAGGTTTGCTGCATTTTTTTTTATCAATCATGTTAGAGCAAAGCAGTGTTATAGAAGTTCTGTGTTATAAGGGGGTTGCCAATATTATTCTCTGTGCATATCACTTGATTTAACAAACGTTGAATTAAGTGATATGTACAGAGGATACAGTTGTGAATTTAAGAGAACTTTTGCTATTTCAAGCCAAAATTGGATAATGGCCAATAGGTGCATCCTCTTCTACAGGTTGTGAGCAATCTGAGTTGCAGATTGCCATTACTGATTTAAACCATAGCCTTTTCTGACAAATGTACTAAGAGGTTGTTCAGGATAATAAAACATTACAATTCGGCTTGCATCCAAAATACAGCATCACTTTCTGCCTACCTTAAAGCTCACTAGTTGCAAAGAAGTTAACAAATCCAAACCTGATTTTTGAAATCTAACAACTACAATTTTGCTGTTGTTTAAATGGTGGTTGAGCTGTGGTTTTGCCAAATCCATTGGCTGCAACCACAAGTTGTACTTTTATTTTTCCATCATGGTGGTTCGACTTGATCTGAAGACCAATGTTTATTAGTGTTCTGTTTCCTAACTTTTTCAGTAATCTTTTTAAATGCCCCTTGCCAAACTAATCACATCCTATTAGAACAATCCTAAAAGCCAAGTAGCCTCTCCAAGTCATGGTGGTTTCCACTTTTTCCTTAAGACATGCTTCACAATTAACTCCTGTTTTTCCACTTTTGCTATTATTAGAAGTCTGTATGATAACTTGCTGTATCCAGCTAATTCAGGGGAAAAAATTTGCTATCTTCTAATTACTGTTCTATTGCCTTTTATTGAAAAATTCTTCATTATCCATTTCTTGTACTAACCTCAACTTTTCCTCTAACACTCAAAAGAAAACTTTTCAAACTTACTATAAGTATGGTAGTAGTGATTTTTGCCACATGTATATACTGTTTCTTGTCACTGTTTTTCATTTAAGTTAAAACTAATATAAATTTGGAAACTTTATTGTACTGTACTGTACTATTATTTAGCTTAGCTTCTCCATAAGCTCTTCAGCCATGTGCAGAACATTTATTTGAGAATATTTAAATTTAATTAAAAAAAAAAAAACTCAGAAGCTAGATTCAGTACATAAATAGGAAACTTTTTTTTTTTTTTTTTTTGGTTGGAATCATTTTATTTTTTCTCTCTTTCCCTTCCAAATAACAAAAATCATTCAAACAAAATTCTGAATTGGCAATGATAGCTAATCAAAATTTTAATTCCAAATTTATTAGGTTTATTTGCTATGAACTACAATAAATCTTTGTATAGCTCTTATTGGAAAGTTTACCTCAGCTCAAGTTTCACCTAGAGTGAAATTTTCAATTATTTCTGAATTTATTTGAACATTTCTCATCTTGATCCCTCTTTCTCTTTGTTACCATTTTGTCAAACAGGCCATATTTTTTAAAATTTTGATAAAAAGCCACTGTGAAAAATTTCCCCCTAGTTTTCAGACCACTACTTCAAATCCAAAATTTCTTTTACTGAATTTGACGTAGTGGTTTTTTAAGTTCAAGTCTTTTGTAATTGAGTGGCCAGTTTCACTTACTTTTGGACACATGTATGATGGTAGCTGGTGGTGCAGTCTAACTCTTCTACCCAAGGTCCTTTTCTTTCACTTGTTCTTTTCCTGTATATTAATTTTTTTTTCCTCTGTTTGCTTGAACATACTGTCTATAATTTTGCAGATGATAGTATCAGTATTCCAGTTTGACAAAACCTTTCTCATTAAACACAGCTACAACTTCTTGAATATCCACCACCAATTTCTTCAATGATTCTATATGGGCTACATCGAAATCTAGTCTTTTTGATTGAGTCTTATTTTTCACTTGTGCTGGAGAACCAAAACTTTCTTAATGTTATTTCTAATCCTAGTCTTTTTTAATTCACATCTTCATCAACATTCAAATTTTTAGAAAAGCTATCTTTACTGATAGCCCTGACTTCTACCTTTTTCTTAGTATCACTATTACAAGTATTGCTTCCTCTGTATTTGAAAACAAAGTAACACCAAGAGTGAATTCTCTTTCACTTTTGGTGTTACTTTACCTTTCTTGTGTAGTGTGTAGCCTGTTGCTGATATGCCAATAAACTGAAAACCAAACTTTACCTTTCTTCTAAGCACCTGCTATCTTAAATCCCAAAGCTGCTCCACAATGAAATATTATTGATGCCATCTAGGATGGTTCCCCTAAACCTCTTAGTTGTCTGTCTTATTACCTTCACATTTGTTATTTGACATTATTGCATATTTAGAGTTGACAGTATAACAATTTTATTTCTGTTGGTTTTGATAGTTTACCTTAGGATACAGGATCTGTTCAGTTTAATTAGTCACTGGCCTGCATGGATAAGTGATTTAATTGAACCATTCCATCCTCATAGTGGGTCTACCTACTTGCATTGTAGTCAGGTCTGTGGCTTAATTATTCCTATAGATCAGTGTTTCCCAAAACTTTAAGTCATGGAACACTTTCTTGCAACATATTCACGGAACACTTATGAAACACAAATTTAGAGGGAGCCAAAGAACTGTTTGCTAATAATTTATTATATATTACGCACTGTGCCTCGGGCATTCTTATTTCCAACCCATGTGAAGCCGAAATTCAAATAACTGTCATACTTTCGTTTTGGTCTTTTATTAGTTGGTTCCTGTTTTTTCACTTCTGATTTTTGGGAAACAAAAGGCTAAGATTTTTCATCCTCACTTTGAAGTGTGACAATATTGTTTGTTTTCATTGACCACAGTTGCACTGCTAGAAGTACTTTGCTTCTCGTTTTAAAGTTCCTTTTTTCAACCACAAATGCATGGTCATATTTTAATATTTCAAAATACTAATAATTATTATAAAAAAAATATACATAGAAGCAAGTTTTAGTTATGATATTGGTTCGCTTCCTCCTCTCCTTCAACCAGTGTATTCCAGGCCAAATGGCATATTAAATCACTAGATTGCTACTTTTTTGTAGATGTCCTTACCTCTACGTATTCTATCCAAAATAGTGTTACGCAGTCTATTTGATTAGTCATTTGATTAGTCTGCCAGTATATTAATAACTGAAAAAAAAAAAAGTTAAATTATAATTATACAAAAGTGGTGTATGCTATGAATTTGCAAAATTTATTTGTTTGTTTTTTTTTTTTTTTTTTTTTTTTAATTGTGATTTTTCACGGAACAGTAGGGTTCTGTAGAACACAGTTTGGGAAAATCTGCTGTAGAGCCTTGTTTCTATCGTAGCATGGAAGTAGTAGTTATTTACAGGCATATAGGTGTTTATTTAGTAGTTATTCCCAAATGTGGAAAATTTTTTGTTTTGTTTTGTTCATTGAGTCTTGTTTTTTACATCCTTTCAGAATTGAACAGGTTAATCTGTGGATTTCATATGTGGTCCTGGAGAGTATATACATCGATCTACTTTTTTTAAAAATCATTTGGGGTACATTTCAATGTGAGAAAAACATTTTGAAATGTATGATTTAATTTTTATGGTATGTGCTACAATTTCTTATTCATTTCCAACTGATAGTAAACAGACAATGCATGACAGCATCAAAATAGCTTTGGAACTTTTAGATTCAGATGTGGATGATATTGCTTCTATATATATATATATATTTTTTTTTTTTTTTTTTTTTTTTTCCACTTAATTCTGGTTTCATTTTTCACAATTTTATTTTACTAATAGTTTCTCTACAGAGCTCATCCTTATCAAACTCACAAGGAGTTTGGGAGAAGCTCTTATGAATGAGTTAAGAACTCTTCTGAGAAGTTTTGCCTGTGTTGTTGCTTGCATTTGTCACGCAGTTGCTTCTTAATTTAGATGGAAAACTTTCCTTAATAGTTGAGGTTTTTTTACAGTAAAATGAGGAAGTATAAATCTTCTGCTTTCTATCTTCACAATATTTTTCAGGTCTATTGTTAAGGTATTACATTATACATATCCAGTATGTTAGCTGGGAAGAGTCTCTTCAGAGATTTTACAGTTTGTAATTTGCTGTGAAGAATATAAACTTAAATTACTCCAATATATTTGTGCAAGCCTTGGTCCTGTCATGAGCATGCAACACTGGTAGTGATCAGGTTGTTTGAAATATTACATGGGTATGTGCATTATCCAATTCCAGTAGTGGAATTTTCCCAAAGGACTGTTCTTGAAATAAAAGATTCTCTGCTTCTCAATTTAGATGTCTTGGGAGCTAGTACTTTTATGTAGACCTAAAGATTTCTTTAGTTGTGATTATGGATTTTTAGATGTGATTATGGCAGATTGTCCACATGGCTACCAGTCTTTGCATTAGTGTCTTCGTATTTGAAATGTTAGGTTAGTCGCTAATCCCATGTGAGGCTTAGATTTGCATGATGTTTAACCCCCCCCCCTTTTTTTTTGTTTCATGATCCGTGCTGTTCATTCTTTTCCTTAATTGTTAACATTTATGCACCCCCCTCCATGCTGATTTAATGCTGAAATCCTGTTTAATTTAAAAATCTATGGAGGTTTGGTTGGATATTGTCTTGGAAGTAACAGAAATTTTCCATCAGCATGAGGGAATCTTGGTGTATCTAGAGATTTCTAGAGCACTTGTAGGTAAGTGCTGAAAGTACTTCCCGTTGAGGGTCACCACAATTCTATTGAATGCTCTAGTTGGAAGTCTTGGTTCCTGACTTAAATGGCATTGCCTGGTATGGCCTTTGCTGGAATTGACTGTTTACCTAAACACAACTAGAGCACGGGTGGTACCACATAATGGCTTGTTTAATTTGAGAGATTCAAGCGAATACAATTAAGAAAATATAGCAAAGGAGGATGCCGAGATAATGAGCTAGCTGGTTTATTAGAGCATAAAATGATAACATGGGAAAGTTTTTTTTTTTTTTTTTTTTTTTTAACCATTTTGCTAGTTGGTTTCTGAACCATGTGCAACCCACTTGGAGTGAGTTGAGGAATTTGAAAGCTTGTAAAAATTGAAAAACTCATTCATACTTTTAACTCTTAATTTGACTTTATTGGTGAACAGTTGATTGTCAAAAATCAGTCAGATTTACAGTAAGAACTTTCTTACATCCAGGAGGCCTTGTTCAAATGTAGTCATTGGACATGCCAGTTAACAAACCCTGTATAAGATGTGTGGAGAGAGGCTCAAATAAATGGAGGTAATTGCAGTTTGGCATAGACAGATGAAGTGACCAACCATTTTCCTGGTGAAAAATTATTCATTTTCTAAGAAATGTGGAATCAGCAGTATGTTTGATGGTCCTGGAAGAGATACATTACCTTGAGTGATAACACCCATGTTATATTATTTCTTTTTTTTTTAAGATTGTAGCTATCCAAATGCATTACCTTCCATTAGTAGAGGCATTTGATGCAAGAAAGCAAGCTTATGCAGCATCAGCCAAAAAAAAAAAACCCCACTTCCACTTCACCCCTCTGTTCGTTCAAAATACCTGTCCAGCTGAGTCTTAAACTTATTTAGGCTATCAACCTCCACTACAAGGGATGGAAGTCTGTTCCACCAACCAACCAACCACCCACTGGCTAAAGGCAAATTTCCACACGTCTATCCTACATCTGTCTTTCCTCAATTTGAATTTATGCCCTCTCAGGTGATTATTCTGAGTGAGAGGAAGAATCCCATCAGCATTGAGCATGCTCAAACCATTTAATGCTTTATACACCTCTATCAGATCACCTCGCTGGTGCCTAGTCTCCAGACACTGTAATTTGCAAAACTTAAGCCTTTCTTCGTAAGAGCACCCCTTTGTTCCATTCACTAATCTTGTTGCCCTTCTCTGTACTCGTTCCAGCATCTCTACATCCTTCTTGAAATGAGGCCTCCAGACCTGTATACAGTACTCTAGGTGTGGCCTGACCATTGCCTTATACAATGGAATAATCACCTCCTTATCCCTGCTAGAAAAATTCCTGTATATCATTGACAATACTCCATGAGCTACTCTTGCAGCCCGTCTGCACTGCTCAGGGAACTTCATATCTGCCTGCACAACCACCCCCAGGTCCCTTTCATTCTCTACCACTGTCAGTGTAGTACCACAGAGTTGATATGTTGCTCTGGGGTTGCTGTTTCCCATGTGTAGCACTTTACATTTGTCAATGTTAAACTTCATTTGCCACCTCTTAGCCCATCTGCTCAACCTTTCCAGATCCTGTTGCAGCAGCATAGTGTCAGTAGTGTTCTTGACAACCCTGCCAACCTTTGTATTGTCTGCGAACTTGGACATTAAGCTTGATATACCATTATCAATATCATTTATAAATACAGAAAACAATAATGGACCCAACACTGAGCCCTGAGGGACTCCACTAATAACATTAGTCCACAATGAGCAGTGTCCATTGATTACCACTCTGTCTTCTCCCCCTCAACCACCCCTTTATCCATAGCAGCAATTTGCCTCCAATGTCACACTGCTCCAATTTGTGTAGCAGTCTTCCATGTGCAACAATATCAAAAGCCTTTCCAAGATCCAAGTATATAATATCAAAGCTATTCCCTGCATCCAGTTCTTTTGTGACTGCATCATAGTATCCAATCAAATTGGTCAGGCAAGACTTCCCCTTAACAAAACCATGCTGTGTCCGAGCTATAACTGAAGTCTTGTCTAAATGATCCTGCAGTGCTTCTTTAACCAGTGCCTCCATTAATTTTCCTGGAACAGAAGTTAAGCTCACAGGTCTATAATTACTTGTCAGCCTTTGATCCTCCTTTGTGAATTGGGGTCACATTTGCACATTTCCAGTCTGTGTACCCACCCTGAGTCCAAGGAAGCTCTCATAATTATGGCTAAGGGTTTGCTTTCTTCCTTTGCTGTCTCCTTTAATATAACTGGATAGATTCCATCCACCCCAGGTGCCTTTCTTGTGTTTATCTTCAACAATTTCTCCTCCATTTTACTCTCAGTTATTACAAGATTCTCTAGCTTACTGGCAGAGTTGAATACACCTCTGGCATTCCCCTCGCTGAATAACTCATGTGTGAATGTCGATGCAAAATATTCATTTAGTTTGTTAGTTACCTGAGCAGGATCATCAACAGTTGACCCATCAATATCAGTGGACCAATCTGATTCATCCCCTTCCTTCTAGAGTTTACATAAGTAAAGAACTCTTTGCTGTTTTTCTTTGCATCCCTTGCCATGGATTTCTCGTAATCTGCCTTCGCCATTTATCGACTTTAAACCTAAATTACTACTTCTCAGTCCACCAGTATAACACTGCAAGTTACTAACTGGATGGAGTCAGTAGTGTGTATGTTGGGGGGGGATGTTGTCGAGGCCACTTTAGTGAAGGAGCTGGGTATATTCTTACCCAGTGTATTCTATATCCAAAAACTTTATTGCTTAATACAGCATGCCTACAACACCTCTTTTTTTCATATTACTGAATACATCATGAATAGTCAAACTAAGATAACAAACCTATCTGATCTGCAAAAAGATCTAAACCACCCAAACACTCCCATTTTTCTAACATATGTGGTCTCAGTTCCAATCTCAGTGATTTGCATTCTGCTAAACCACTCTCTTCCTGAGAGAATCTCAGTTATTGGTTGGTTCAATCACTGCCCTTCTCAGTTCTCAACTATTCGGTATGCGATTCCCTTCGCTTCAAAAATGGTATTTGTACATATGTCTATCCTGATATTCCCTGTCAGGAACTTCGTAATTGTCTTTTCTGTTTTCTCTCGCAAGACAGCAAGGTCTTGGTGTTAGTGGATCTGGTTTAAAATCTGTACCCTATTCTGTTAAATTCATCTGTTGCTTCTGTCATTTCCCAACTCCACTAATCTTTGACTTCCTTTCTTTGAAACTCAACTTTATACAGTCCAACTTTACTAACAGTGAGGTAATTTTCCTTTTGTGATTTTAATGTTCACAATTCTAGCTGGTTTCTGTTTTCTGGTGGCAGGACCCAGCTGGTTGAGATGCAGAGGCTTTTGCAATTACTAAATTAAATTACACCAGACAAGCATAACCACACAGACATCACTCTTGACCTTTTTCTCATGAACAACCCTTTCAAGAACATAGTTGATGTGATTGGGCCTCTAGGCCCGTTGGATCACAACTTGGTGATGGTCCCTTCTCCATTGGAGCCTTTCTTTTGTAGGCACTCTCAGCCTCATGTTTGGCATTACATGAATGAAAGATAGATATTCTTCTCCATGGTTAGATTACTGTTTTAAATATTATATAAATAGTTGTTAGGATTGTGTTAGTGAAATTATTCTTGTAGAGATGAAATCCTTTATTCTATGCTCCACTTTAGTCTCATCCTTTATCTAAACCTTGGTTTTCCAATAAATATGCCAAGGCTGTTAAAGATAATGTTGCATGTTATAATTGACTTGAATCCAAATCCTCAGGTTCATTTTCTGTCTACATCAAACCTTGCAACAAATGGTAAAGCCCTGAGTCCAAACTAGATTTTGAACAGGGTAAGGAGTAGAAAACTTGCTTCTTGTCCAAACGCGGTAGTTGTGCATTTTGGTCTCTTGCCAAAGCTATTGGCCATAACTTTTGCCCATCTCTATTTCTTAAAATTTGATGGTTGTATTACCACATAAGATAAAGCTGACCAGCTAGCATCCTACTTTTCTTCTAACTCTTGTATTGATTATCTTTATAAACCACCTTATACTGTTCCCACACACTCCATTCAATGCTTCCTGTGGTCATCCATTAAATGGATGTTGGAGTTTTGATGCCAGGTCCTGATGGTATTTCTCTACTCTTTTTCCCAAAACCTGTGCTTCTGAGCCTTACTCCTGTTCTGTGTTGCCTTTTTTACACTTTCTTATTCCACTGGTGTTTTTCCTTTACAAAATCATGCTGAGGATACTCAGCATGGTTTTGTAAAGGAAAAATGAAGTTTAACTAATCTGGTTAGCTATTTTGACAGGGTCATTCAAGAGCTGAACTTGGGGAATAATTTTGACAATTTATTTGGATTTCAGCAAACCATTTGGCTCAGTCCCACATGAGTAGTTACTTTATAAGATGAACAGGTTGGAATTGCAGGGAAAATCCTTAGCTGGATGGCTTCGGGGACAGGAGGCAGAGAGTTGTGATAGATTATTATTCCTCAGATTGTGTTGATGTGAGAAGTGGGGGGTTCCCTGAGGATCAGTATTAGGACCACTGTTTTTTATTTTCATAAATAACATCAATGAAGGGATAGAGGGTGTGATGTCTAAATTTGCAGATGATGTAAAGATTGGTAGAGTAGTTAATGATCACTGCCAAGCAGTGCTTCTTCAGAGTGACACAGACAGACTTCAGGGATGGTCAGAAAAATGGCAGCTATGCTTTAATCTAGCAAAATGCAAGGTCTTACATCGGGGGAACAGTAACCCCAAAATAACTTATACACTTGATAGTTGAACTAAAGTCAGTAGTGGAAAAAAGGCACTTGAGTTATGATACAGTCAGACTTCAAGTTTTCTTGAAGTCAAGGAAGGTCCATGTGTACTATCGATTTATCGAACAATTGCTAGTAGAGATAAGGATGTCATGAGGCTATTGTTAGACCACACTTGGAATACTGTGTTCAAGTATGGAGACCGCACCTAAAGAAAGGCATTGTGCTTGTTGAAAGGGTCCAAAGACATAATTCACCTGGTGAGATCGGCAAAAGGGCATCCATATGAGGAAAGACTTTGAATATGTAGGTTGCAGAGCTTGGAAACTAGGTACCTTAGAAGAGACTTGACTGAAGTGTTTAAGGCTCTGAGAGGCATAAGCAAAATGAATGACGAAGTTTTCACGGTTCTAAATTATTCTAGAACAAAGTGACGTAATTTAAAGTTACAGGGGTGAGATGTTTAGACTGGATTGCAGGAAGTTTTATTTTACCCAGCTAGTTGTAAATTACTGAATAAGTTACCCACTAAATTCAAAGGTCAGCTGCATAACCTATGCGAGAAGGCAAATGCATAGGTTGTGTATTTCTTTTTCTCTTATTAATTATTATTGTTTTTTTTTTTTTTTTTTTGGCCGGTGCAGCATAAGCCATAAGCTTCCTTGCACCATGTGGCCCTTACTAATACTGAGATGCAGTAGTGGGCATTTACAAGGCAGTGAGTATTGCCACAACTGTCATTATTACTGTGTTTTTTTTTTTTTTGCCTACTGCTCCTCCACGCTCTTAGGATAGCTCACTCCTTTTGGTTTAGTTAAAAATTGTTTCAGTGGTAGCCGAGATGCCAGGTAATTGAAAAAAATTAAAACTAGGAATAAAAAGGAAGTGATTTAATTTGAGGACACTATGGAGAAAGAAAAGCTGCAGTGGCTCTTGGAACAAGCAAGATCAACAATATGAAGAAATATCAAGGAAAGAGAACCTAAAATATTTCAAGTGGATCAGAAATAAAAACGGTGAATTTGAAGAAAAGCAAAATAAACAAATGAGGGCAAATGTAAAGCAAATCAACCACATTTTATTCTACAAAATGTGTTGAATGTCCATATTTCAAGTCTTAATTCAAAAGCTGGCCCCTTCAAGTTTGAAAAAAATTAAGTGAAAGGTTGTGGTTCGGTCTAATAAGCTTAGATGATTTAAAAATGTAAACTGTTAATTGTTAGCAATGGGAGAAGAGCAAATAAATCATGTTTGTTTTTTTGGAGCATTAGGAACTAAGGCCATATTTGGTGGTGACGGCTTGAACCCTGGTCTAATCAAGAAGAGTGTGCTACACACTGCTGCTCCTTCCTACCTGGCTACGGAGACACCGAAATAAATTGTGGATATTTCAGTACATTATTCATTGAGTGATTGGATACATACGTGAAATAGACAAAGCTAAATTTTAATGGTTGAAGACAATTCTCATCTCAAATGCAAGATGAAGCATAATATTTTGCACACAGTGTAACTGCAGTTTTGTAGCTGCTCTTAAAAGGTTTCAAAGATTAAGGTACTCTACACGGCTAGGCAAAAAGGAAAACAGAAGATTGTTTTTTATAAACAGATTGAGTTAGAATCAGGCTTCATCACTTCCAGTGAACTGATTGATATTCTGTTATTTGAAAAACTTCAGTGAAGAGGATATGATATAAAAAAATTCATGATTTCAACTAAGAAAGTAAACTGCAAGCCTTTCTTATTATGGTTATTTTATTCATCAGGATTACTGCAAAGGGCCTCCCTCCCTAATGTATGTATGTACTCATACACACATTGGTCATGAGTATATTGTCGTGACCAGATTTTGTATAGCCGTTACTGTATTTTCCAATGTATAAGATGCACTTTATTTTAAACAAATTATTGCGAAATCTGGGTGTCTTCTATAACATGCACCCTGCTATATAAGTGACAGATGCATTGCAAAGACAGCCAACCGGCCATGGTAGATTTTCGTGTAAGTCTGCACCTGATCAGATTTGTGGAGATACAATGATGCCGTCTTCGTTATACCTGCAGTTTGGCAGGTGTTCATTACTCCTGCTTATATTTTAAAAATGAGTGCTCTAAATGGTCCTTATCTACACCATGGAGGAAAAAATTGTATCATTCTTTGTGGGATTTAAACTGAAAGTTGTAAAGTATGCAGAAATTAATGGGAATAGGACAGCTGAAAGACAATTTGGACCTCCTTCAACTGAAAAAAAGCCATTAGAACTTGGAGAAATCAAAAGGATGTGCTTAAATCCATGTTAAAGGGGAAAAAAGCGCTTTGCACGGAAAAGTGGCAAAATGTTCAGAATTAGTGATTTATTGAAATGGGTAGAAAACTGTAGAAAAAATAGCATCTCCATTTAAAAAAAAAAAAAAAAAAATTGGGTTCAAAATATAGCTTTTATTTGGGGGGGGGGGGCACAGCTGATTTTAAAGTGGTCAGCTTGGTGCTTATAGGTTAATAAAATGCAGAAATTTAAGTGCACATGCCAAAACCGAAAATGCATCCAGAGTATGAAGAAAAGATAATTTTATTTCATTGTTTCGTAATCAATTATATATTGAATTAAGCCAAATAGGAAATATGGATTTGATGTTCCTTCTAATTGTAGTGTCAAAATGTGAAAAAAATTATAATAGTTAAAACAACTGGTCATGAAAAATGCATTACGCTGCAGTCCTTGCATGTTGTGCAGATGGAACAGAATTACTTCCAATGTTAATTTTCAAAAGTAAGTTATGCCTAAAGACAAGATATCACATGGAGTCATACATGTTCACCAAAATAGGTTGGATGACTCAGACTGGAATGAAAATATGGACAGAAATAATGGGGCATTAAGAAAAGGGAAAAAGTGCACTATTTGTTTTTAACCAATTTAGAACCTATCTCATGGAGCCCATAAAGCAAAAAATAAATGGCAATACTGAATTGGCTGTAATGCCTGGAGTGATTTGACATCATCAACTTCAGTCACTATCTGTATCTATCAATAAGCTATTTAAAGTTCTGCTGAGAGAAGAATGGAATAAGTGGATGATAACAATCTGGCAAATTAAAGAGAGCACATATCACACAAGTGTGCAAATGGGTCAAAACAGCATGTGCAAATATCAAACCAGATATTATTTAGTCGTCTTTTAAGAATTATGGAATCAGTAATGCTTTGGATGGTAGTGAAGACAACTTGATATATAAAGATCTTTTGGAGGTTAGTGATGAAGAAGGGGCTGATGATACAACTGAAAATCTAAACCAGGATTTTGAGGAATACTTATTAGGCTTCAGTGGTGATAAACCACAATTTAGAGGAAGATTTCTTAGGATTTGCTGGCCATGCCAGTGATTAATATATATTATGAAACTTAATAGGATATGTGCTACCACTACTGGTTTGGTTGTGATGTTTGTGGCTCTAATGGTTACCTGCCCAGAGGGACAGCATCTGTGCAGCTTCTGATTATCTGTTTAGCTCCACTTAAGTGCATCTTTCAGCATGCTGAAGAATGTTCCTGGCTCAACTACCATAAGCTAGGGTGCATGCTGAAGTATGCTACAAGAGGGTCATGTCACTTTTGAACATCTGTGGTTGGTGTGACACTTCAGATGAGTTTCTTTTGAAATGTACAAAATAAGATATTTACATACTTAAGTTTGTGGTGAACAATATTTACTGTTTTTGCTGATCTTTGTTTATTGCCTACTGTATGCCTATGGAAGTGACATCAAGAAACTTTCGAAATTGTGCTGTTAATCCAAAAATGCCTCTGGACCTCATTTTTAAACAGAATATCTATCTTTTTAATTGTCTGGTATGTCCCGCATATTGAGAACCATTACTTTGAAGCTTTTGTTTTATATATACTTTTCTAATCAATACTTGCATTTAAATTTTTATTATTATTATTTTTCCCTTCCCAGGTTTTACCTTCATGGGTTCTCAGCTGCTTGTTGAGCCTTCCGTACCTCAAAGTAGGCGGTAAGTTAAGTCTCTGTTCATTTCATAATTTGTTTATTAGTCTGAGTGTAGAGAGTGAGAGACTTACAAAAATAAGACGTGATTTATTTTTGGATGGAGAGTACATAAATCCATTTTGAATATAATGGGTAGAATATTTGTCATAATTAAGAAATATGTGGAAAATACTGACTTAAAAAAAAAAAAAAAGTACTAAACAAAGTGCAGTCTTGCTCATTACTGTTGTATAGTATGAAAAGAAGTTGGTAATCTTAGAAAAAATAAGTTAAACGTGCAGTTGTAACTTTTAAGACTTCGGGTGTAAGTTAACTTGTTCTGGAGGGTTTCTTGTGTTTATGTAGTATTCGGAGTATGAAAGATAGAGCAGTGGTCAGCAGCCTATGACATGTGGGTCAGAAGGTGACCTGCCAGCATGATTTCGTTGACCTGTGGCCGAACACTAATTCGTTTAAAATTGATAATCCATGACAATTTCAGTTCTATCACCTTGCAAGCGTGGTGGTAGTATACAGCAGTTTTGTCTGTATTTCTTTTTTACTATATGTGCAAACAAATATTTTTCTCAAATGAAATATTTGTTAAATCCATTACGAAGCAAGCTAACAAGAGACAACTTGGAATTGTGTGCGCAGTCAAAAGTAACAAAATACCAACCAGATTTGGTAAACCTTTCTAAAAAAATTCAGCATCAAGGAAGCCATTAAAATTTATACAGTAGAATCTTGATTTTCCACAATAGATGGTAAAAAAAAAAAAAAAAAAGTTCCTGATTAATCCAAAAATACAGCAAGTCCCAGAGATACGTTCCAGGACTTCTTACGTAAGTAGGTTTTTTTTTTTTTTTTTACATAACTAACTCGGAAATGGCACCTAATAAAATATTGTTACCATATCCCTGATATGCCAAAATACTTTTTTAATTACAGGTAGTCGTTGACTTACAACCTATGCGCTTTACGACTTAAGACTGCTACTGCATCTCGCACCGTGTTTCAGTCTGAACTGAGCATACACACAAGATTGTTGCTAGGAAGAATGCTATATGCATGTCAACCCTCTCTTAATGCAGTGCTCTGATTTTTCTACTACACTCGCAATCCCTATCCCTGTGGTCCCCGAAACCTAATGGGAACGGTTGTGCGTGTAGAGTCATCCCACTGCCTAGTAACGTGTGTTTGGCACGAATAAGCTAGTCTTAATCCGTTTAGTCAGCTTTGCCATCACAGTCGAACAAAACATCTTACCAATGTGTGTATGTCGTGATTCACGTGTCTCGATCTCTGTTTGCATACATTACGTTCACTATTTTTGGTTCAGTTATATTTGTGTTACAATTAGCATTTTTTTTAATATCCCTAAACATGTCAACCAAGAGGAAAGTGCCTTTGTCTACTCCTAGACCTGTCAAGAAAGAAAGAAAGAAAGGCCATTGATTTATACACAAAATTGAAAGTGACGAAAGCAGCATGAAGAAGGAAAGGTGAACACGCTCGCACGTGATTTTAAATTATCTCGTTCTTTAAAGATTTGGCACCCATGCAAGCAACAGTGATAACGAAACAACATACAGGGCCCATCCATGAAATGGAAAAATTGTTTCTTTGGATGGAAGATCAGATACAGAAGCGAACACCCTTAAGCCTTCTTATAGTGCAGTCGAAGGCTAGAGGTCTCTTTCAGATGCTGAAGAAACGTGCTGGAAAAGATTACACTCAGGCATTTATAGCAAGTACAGGATGGTTCAAAAGAAGATTCAACCTTCATAGGGTTCAAGTCACTGGAGAATCAGCAAGTGCGGATGTGGAAGGAGCTCAAGAGTTTAAGTCTGGATGAAATACAGAGCAGCTTTTCAACGTGGATGAGACTGGATTGTTATGGAAAAGGATGCCAGAACATACTTGCATTCACCAAGAAGCAAAAAGCATGCCTGGTTTTAAGGCACTTAAAGATAGACTGACTTTGCTCCTTAGCGGGAACATTGCAGGTTTTAAACTGAAGCCTTTTTTTAATTTATTCTGAAAATCCTCGTGCATTCAAAAATGTAAACAAGCACGCTCTGCCTGCATACTTCTGTTCAAATCAAAGCCTGGATGACTCAAACATTGTTTGAAGACTGGTTTCTAAATTGTTTTGTACCTCAAGTTCATGAATATTGCTTTGAAAAAAAAATTCCTTTCAAAATTGTATTAATCTTAGATAATGCACCTGGCCACCCACCTCATCTATACCACCTCCATCCAGATGTAAAAGTTGTTTATTTGCTGCCAAATACAACTACACTCATTCAGCCTAGGGACCAATGGGTGATTTCCACATTTAAGGCGCACTATGTTCGAACCACTTTCGCCCAAGCTATAGCCGCAACAGACGCCGACCCAAAACTATCTTTGCGAGAGTTTTGGAAACAGTACGATATTTATAATTGCATCAAAAATATTGTGGCCATGTGAGAGGCTGTGACAAAGAAATGCATGAATGGAATCTAGAAAAACTGTGTCCAGCATTTTGTTAATACTATTGATGAATTTGATAGTGAACATGAACTTGAAATGGTTACAGAATATATTGTAACACTGGCAAATGGACTTTCTTTTGAGATTGAAGTGGAAGATGTCGAGGAGCTTCTAGAGCAAGAATCTGGAGAACTTACGAATGAAGAACTTATCGCTTTGGAAGAAGAGAAAAATGAAGATGAGGAAGAACCAGAAAGAAAATTCACCACTAGAGGGTTATCTGAAGGTTTTTCTCTACTAAATAAACTTCTTACACATTTTGAGGAAATGGCCCCCAAACATTGAATGATTTGCAGGGATTGAACAAATGGTTCAAGATGCTTTTCAGCCACACTGTGAAATTTACGAGCAGAAAAGGAAACAAACACTTCAGACAAAATTTAACATGTTTATGAGAAAAACAACTCCCACTACATCATGTCGGCATTGATGACCTGCAGCCAAGCAAGAGTGGTCAGTAAAATTTCTTGTCTATTTTCTACATATGTTTCATTTAGTTCTTTAAGAAAATATTTTTTAGGTTTTATACAGTATTTGATATCTTTTTTATTTTTGTAAATAGTAAACCAGTTGTGCTGTACACAGTGTCCGATTTATGTCCAGATTGCTTTACGACCAGTCGGTTGGAACCTAACATGGTCGTAAGTCGACGACTACCTGTAGTTCAATTAAAAACGTTATCTGGTGACAGTGGCGTAGTAGTCGGAGTGGCACATAAGAAAACAAAAGGAAGAAAAAAAGCTCATGTTATTGTACTGTAAAAACTGATTTGTATTTCGTATCCTTGGTTATTATAGTTAACTTCATTGTGCCAACTGCTTCTTGTATTCTGTCTTTCTACTTTATTATTGTGTTCATTGTTGCCACTGACAAATCTGAATTCCGCACGATACTCGTTAATGTTTGGCCATTTTCATACATCCTTATTATTTTA
The DNA here is from genome assembly GCF_048544385.1 of Mastigoproctus giganteus. Taxonomy (NCBI): domain Eukaryota; kingdom Metazoa; phylum Arthropoda; class Arachnida; order Uropygi; family Thelyphonidae; genus Mastigoproctus; species Mastigoproctus giganteus. The sequence continues at coordinate 225,173,300 of NC_143576.1, read as the reverse complement.
ATTTTCTGATCCAATTCGATCTCTTTCCTTTTCTTGGTAGATTTACTAGTACCACTGTCATTTATTCTCTTAGTTGGCACAGTGATAACAGTCAATTAAATTTTCTGAAAAGAACTTCACATGATTAAGACAAACTCACTATTAGACCCCATGCGAGCTCACATTTTCTGGAGGCCACTGCCATAAAACAAAAATAATTTGCACTTTCAAGGTTACTGGGCTTTTCTGTTAGTGCAATTTGTTATAAACTGGATCTTATTGGATTTGTGAAAATACCAATAGCTGGAATTGTGTAGGTTTTTATGTTATGGTGAAATGTGGGGTCCCTTCACTGAAATCTTCAGTCATATAAAAAAATATATATAAATAACGTAACAAGTCCGAAGCTACGTAAGTTGGGAACTTACTGTATCGAAAAATGTTCGGCAACCTACATATAAAAAAATATGGCGATAGATAAAAAAAAAACTTGCCAAGCACAACTAGTGTGTCCAATACGTGAATAGTGCATGTTGGACATGCATTTATTTTTTACGATGTCAATTTTAAATCTAATAGCTTCCCTTTATTTTTTACAAGGTTGCGTATGGTTTGATCACCAACATGATTATGGCTCTTTAGAGATTTAACAGATGCACTGTTTTCAAACTTTTGAATAATTTCAAGTTTTTGTTTAATTGAAACCATAACTCTTGCACTTGCCCATCATTTTTGCGATTTCTAAACAAAAAAAAAAGTTACTATAAAAAAAAAAAAAAAATCCGACATCCCTGACATAAATAACGAAACAATTTGTCTTCTAGTGGTGCGACGGAACACAACAATCTATGCAATGCACTAAAACAAACTAAACATTTGGGTTTTTTTATTTTTTAGCTGCAGGTGGGAAGGTAACGGGAGTTGCAATGTAAGAATCTCCCAATGACTTATAACGCTGCTTATTTATGACTTGCAGAACATGTTTATACCTATTCTAGTTATTACTTGAATTTTATGATTTTTTTTTTTTAATTTGGAGTCGAATACTCCCGATTAATCTACTTTCTGGTTAATGCAATTCCAGTAAATCGAGAGTCTGCTGTATTTAAAAAATATATAAAATTTTTGACAGGTCCATCTGTGACTGGAGGGATTTCTCAAGTCCTCTTCAATCAAGGCTGTATTTTCCCCTGGTTTGTTATTCTAGGTTTTTAGCCCATTAACATGCTTGTCAAATGTAATACATAGTGGTGCAATACATATATGGCCTAAGTGTAGATATTGTAGAATGGTTTTGTATATTTATGAATTACATTCTACAATATCTATACTATATAGCTTTTATTACCGATTTAACTTTTTTTGAAAAATTTCAAAAAGCAAGATGTGACATGCTGTAAAAGGTTGCTGACCACTGATATACTGTCCAAACAACTCTCATTAAGAAGTCCATTTGGGTTTCTTAACAAGAGTTGTTTGTATTGTATTTATCAAGTTATTTTTTTATTTAGAGGTAGTGGGCAAATTCAGATGTTCAGAGGACTTAGCTGCTTGCTAGTATGAGTATTTGCAAATGATTCCAGGTGTAATAATGCTGATTAATCCACATGAGTTTCACAAAGGCACAGGTCTGATTTCAAACCTTTTCAGGTTTGAGAATATAGGAGACTTGTGTATGGCTGGTATTAGTCTGAATGTTGTTCTTATTATTGAAATTTTGTTGAAGTTGGTTTGTTAATATGTTTAACTGAGAGTATTTACACATCTCAGTGGTGTAAATTAGTATTTAAAAAATATTCATTGTATTTTGTGCACATAACATATTGTTCTATGATGGCAGCATAATTTCAAATCTATGGTTCTAGTTACTTCTCATTTGTTTGGAGAAGTCAAAGTTTGTCCATCTGTTACTGGAGGAATTTCTTAAATTCTTTTCAATCAAGGCTGTATTTTTTACTGGTTATTCTGGGTTTTTCACCCTGTTAGCATGCTTGTACAAACGCAATACACTGTGGTGTGATATGGCCTAAGTTGCTGATGTACCTAAAACCCAACAATGACATGGGATGTTCTTTTTTGAGTAGCTTCAATTATAGTGTGTGGGGAAAATTTTTTTTTTTTTTTGTTTGAATCCTCTTTTGAACTGCCTGGAATAGTTAGCCAGCCTTGGGTGGATGTCTGAAATTACTTCCAAGTTTTCACTTTCATTCTGTAAAGTACTTGCATTAGAATACAGTAAGTCCCCAACTTAAGCCTGAGTTACATAAATTTGGACTTGTGTAAACTTTTTCATTCAAATTTTTTTTTTAGGATTGTAAAATTTAAAACAGTTAAAGAAAAAAAGGGGCAATCAATAATGACAAACATGGTGCACACAAATTGCACAAGTGAGATATGGAGTAATAAGTTCTACAAAGCTTAAAAAATTGGAATGAAGAGAAAATTCTGAAAGTTTTTTTATGACTGAAGATTTCAGTGAAGGGGATACATTTTACCATAATGCAAAAACTCATAGAATTCCAACTATCAGTATCATTGCAAATGCAATAATATAGAGTTTACTATCAGTTTATAATGAATTTCATTAACAGAATAGTCCAATAAACTGGAAACTGCAAATTCTTCGTATTGGTTTTTGGTAGTGACCTTCCAGAAATGTGCTTTAGTAAAATGTGAGGTGATAGTGTGTTTCCGTCTTAACTCTGAAGTTCTTTACAGAAAATTTCATTTTGACTGTTATCATGGTTTGACTAAGAATAAGTGACAGCAGTACTCAGTGGTGTATCCAGGTATCATCATAAGGGGGGGGGGGGAGGTTAATGATGACCAGATTTGAGTTTTTTTTTTTTAGAATGCCTCCTTCGTTCTTTTTCTTTAATTTCAATTTTATTTTTGAATAAGGGGGCATATGCCCCTTCTGCCCACCTCTGAATTTACCCCTGGTGGTACTAGTAAATCTAACAAGAAAAGGGAAAGCGATCGATTTGGATCAGAAAATTAAAATAAGGATGTATGAAAATCGTCAAGCATAACAAGTATCGTGTGGAACTTAGATTTGTCAGTGTCAACAGTTAACACAATAATAAAGGACAAAGACAGAATATGAGAAGTGGTGAAGGGTCAGCACCAATGAAGTAAACTATAATAACAAAGGCTATATGAAATACATATTTTTACAGTACAATGAAATGCATTTTTTTCCCCTTTCCCCCTTTGTTTTCTTTTCTTGTGCCATTCTGGCTACTTTGCCGCTATCCCCAGATCAAGTTTAATTGAACTAATCAAAAATAGATTAACTACTTTTATTTATTTATTTATTTATTTATATATATATATATATATATAATATAACTTTTTCATCCATTCTTCTGAGGATATTGTGGTTTTTGTAATTTTGGCATATGAGGAATATAGTAGCAATATTTTATTAGTCATTCCCGAGTTACGTAAAACTTGACTTATGTAAGAAGTCCTGGAATGTATCTCTTACGGATGTTGCGGACTTTACATAAAAAAAAAAAATTTGTGGCCTAAGTTACCTTGTTGCTGATCCAAAATGGCTGTCACCTGTCCAAGAGTTGTATTCAACATTATTCTCTGAACGTAAAATTAGAAGTTTGGATTAGTATTTGATTTCAGTAGAGAGAAAGGAATTGGAGTTGCAGCAACAAAACATTTCATAATCATTATTAAGATTAGTCTAGACTTATTTTTCTTAAGAGAAATATAGCATATTTTTAAATTTGAGAACATAATTTAATTAAATATCAAAAGTTAAAAAATATAACCATTTGTTCTTGGGATGGTTCTCCAGGAGGTTAACATCTAGTTCCTATTTGGCTGAATGCAGTCTACTTACAACAGTACTTCTTGATAGCAGTTTCCTGATTGCTTATAATTCAGTGGTTTGCATCATGTTGCATGTTAACCATCTATTGGCCACAAAAAAAAAAAGGGAATTACATGTGACTAAATATTTTTAGGATAAAAAGCAATGTATAGTTGAAAGTGATGAACTTTATAATATTATTCTTTCTGATATTTCATATTAGATAAGATGATCTTTAGTCTTATCTAAACAATACTTTTCCTAACTACTTCACTTGCATTCAAACCAAAGCTATAATGAAAATTAACAGTGGATGTGTAGTGCACTCTGTACATTAAAATCAGTGTGTGGCTGTACTTTAATAATAATAAATAAAAATAATTGAAAGTCAATACACTAGAAGAATACTGAATTTGCAGTGATCCAATTGTAATAGATATACTTTAAGTGTGGGGGGGACATTAGCCCACCAGTTTGCCCTCTTTCTAGTGGGCTAAGTGTATATAAAAAGCTGTTGCTAGAAATTAGCATACTTAAAAAAGTTAGTACTGGACTATATCAAATTGTTTCTCTTCAAACAAATGATTCCTGTTTATTTTTATTAGTAGGCATTATTATCAGAAGTGGTAATCATGATTATAAAAGTTTTCTGCAAAATATTGGTGAGTTATTAGGCTTTGCTACTTTAACACACAAATTATAAAACTGTATTATCCAACAAGTGAATACTCGTTGGATAATACAGTTAAGGGTTTTCCTTAAGTGGACTCTTAAAAGGATAAAACATTTTATTGATGCTTCAATTGTAAAAATGCATGGTTCCTGGTCATTGTTTAAAAGTGGCACAGTCCATTGATTTCCAGCCAGTGTGCTGTTATCCTTCTTGGGTCAAGTGTGGCTCAAGATTAGGAAAAACTCCATTGAGTTCAGTGGTAATTGCATATTTAGGTGTGCCATCAATATGCATCTTTTAACTGCAACTGTGACTTCAGTGACTAAAGATTGGGAACCACTGCTATAGTTGACTGTTCAACTACGTAAGAACTTGGATATACTATTGGAAGAAAATTTTAGCAAATATGGTGTACCGTTGAACTTTGAATGCTATTCACTAGTCCTCTTTGAATCATATGATATTAGAAATGCTGAGTAGTTGTATTTTTGTGATTATTTGATGAAAGAAGTGAATGGTATTATGAAGTCTTATGTAGCCTTAGGAAAAAAACTTGTACAAGTCCTTTAGCAACTCTTTTTTTTTTTTTTTTTTTTTTTAAATCCACTGACCTTGCATTTCCAAGTTGATATCAGAAGCCATTGTTGGGGTTCCTGCAATGACACTTTCAAATAAAGTACAGTAATTGGCTCAGTGCTTCAAGGAAAGATAATGTAAATGCAGTAGGTTACTATTGCATAATTCATCAGACTTTTGCTGCAAATCTATTCAAAATTAAGTTATTCAGACATGCTCCTTAAAGTAAGTTTGATGCTTGCATATGATATATGCTTTCCTACCATTCATATTTGGTCTATATATCTATAGATAATCTTTTATTTACAGGAATATTAACATGTGCTGAAGCCTTTAGTTTTTATGACAGCTTCTAGTCTCCATGGAATACTTTCTGCCAGATTTTTGCAAATTTCCTATGATATTTACTGCCACTTGGCCTTCAAAGTGGAGACCAGTTTAGTTCTGGTTTTTTGGCAGTCTCTCCTCACACATCCGACAGTTCATTTCAACTCTGATTCTCTGTAGGATTGGTGTTGTGGCTCTGGGCAGGCAATTCCAACTTTTGATGCTCATGTGCTGCCACAGCTTAGGTAACACATTGTCTGGGACATCTGGGTAGACCTTGGCACTCATGGTTTTTGTCAAAAACAGCCCTAGGCTATTACTGCCTCTGCCAGATATCCTTCATTGCTAGGAAGGATGATACATTCTGGCAGTTACTTTCTCTGGATATCATGCCACACCATGACCAGTGCAAAGTACAGCTTTCCATTGGTCTAAGGTCCAAGGATGGTAAGCTTTACACCAAGCTAGATGTAATCTACATTAGTTGGGGTGATTATTGACTTGTGGATGGCTGCATGATTGTGGTATCCTATATTTGTCAGCATCCTATGCACTTTACTGATCTGATATGTGTACCAATTGTCTTACTGAGGGCCTATGTTTGCTGCAACAACATTGACCTGCATTCCGAGTGGACAATTCTTTGTAGGGCTTTCCTGCTATGTTCTGTCAGCTTTGGAGGCTTTCCAGATCTTCCCTGACACTTTTACCACTGGCCCACTTCCATTTGTTGATCACATCACCAATCATCGACTTAGATATTCAGTGCTATTGAAATATCATATACAGACTGATAGTTTATGGAAACCCTATTATCATTTTGCCCTCAAGTCCATTAACTCCCGGGGGCTCACATCTGGTGAGTTATGGGCTTGGCACACCCAGGGTCCTGAGCTGGATATCATCATTCTTCTCTTTCTTGGTGATTCCCTTTTGACTCTCTCTCTCTCTCTCTCTTGGGATAACTTTAATTTTTTTTTTGGCTGGTGCTGCATAAGCCTCAGGCTTCCTTGCACCATATAGCTAATAATAATAATAATAACAACTCTACTGATTGTGGCATCTTGTATTTGCATTTGTACTACTGTCTCTTCAAAGGCCTACAAGCAGCATATATTTATAGTTATCTGACACGTGGTGCTTGAGTAGGACATAACCAACTACCAATAGGGTATCCAGATATTAATTGTGGTGAAGTGTATACTTCTGTGGAGTGTATTCAGCTGATTAGCAAGGCCTGTTTTTACCAGTTGGGGCTAGCACTTGACAGTTACCATTTTCCCCTCTGCAGTGCTGGGTCTCATACCCTGTTTTTTAAATGCTTACAACATTTTTTTTTTTTTTTTTTTTTTTAGTCTGATCAGTTAATTTTCTGGCTTGTAACATTAAAACATATTTACAGTAGCGTTATAGTAGAATGTCAGTTATCTGGAATAATTTGAAAGGATGATTTTTCTTGTTTTTATTTTTTTTAAATTAAACGTAGTATTTGAGACAAATGTTTATTATGCTATAAAAGTTTTTTTTTTTTTTTTTTTTTTTTTTTACACATCTTATATCTGGTGAAATGTTGGATTTAGGACTGATGGGTCTTCTCGGAAACCATGAGTGATAGTTTAGTAATTTGCTTTCATGAACCCAATTTTCCATGATATTTTGTTCTCTTCATTTCATATGTTTAGTTTAGTTTCAGATTCGGTGAGAGCAATATTGCCCAGAAACTGCGATTTTATTGTTTTTCTCTTTTTTTTTACGGCAAAATGTCAATGAAAAGAAATGGCACTAAAATTGGCAGAAAACCAGGAAAAATGCGATACAATCAAATTGATATTATTAAGAACTTGACAGATTTTAGCAGCAAAAAAACAGGTCACACAACTACAAACGAAACTAAAAACAATCTAACATTTATTTAAAAAAATTACTTTTTTCCCCACAAAATTTGCTGTGAAATACCTATCGAAATATACATATGTAAATTGCAAATGTTTATGTATAAGTTAATTTTTTTAATTAAATAAATTCGTTTTTCTCACACTACTTAATCTTTTTTTCCCTTTTACCTTAGTACATCATAACAGAATTTATTTTTACCTTGCATTCAATTATCCAGAAAATTTTGCTATCTGGAAGAGGCCTGACATTAATTATTCCAGATAATCTGTTCTACTGTAATTATATGCAAAGCATATCCTCTTGTTTTACCATTGCTCATTTTAAAAATGTTATAATACAACTATAAGTAGATAAATTTTATTAGTAGATGCAAAATGTACCAAAATTGTTGCAGTGTGTGCAAAGTGGCAAGATTTCAATTTAATGTGATACTATTTTTTGGAAGCTTATAATGTAACAACCTTCATAGACTCCCCCCCCCCCCCCCCCCCGAAATTGAATTTTGTAAGATCAGATGATTTCACGAAAAGTGTTGTAGTAACATAGCCTTAAAGAATTTTGTGTGAGTAATGATTTTTTTTTTAAATATGGTATTTTTTGCTTGACACCATTTGCAGTTTATAGTGCCCCCCCCCCCCCCACAAAAAAAATTGTGGAGAGCAGATTGGTTTTCTTTGCACTCAGAGATGGTTAAGCATAGTAGCATTTTATCCTGCATGTTTTCTGTTGACATTATAACAGACAGGTAATTTTCTAGAATTTTTCATAAAGAAATAAAACGGGTACCGGGAGGTTTATTTGTGCAGAGTGGATCAGTTTGAAATTGCTAAAATTTTCTGAGATCTCAAATAGGCTTGGAGTTGGACATAATTTTATGAGAAGGACCAAGTTATTTTATTATTAGTACTGGCAAATGATGCAAGGAAACAAGCTTGTACAGCATCAGCTCTGAAGGGGAGAAACACTACCCACTTTATGTTGAATTTATTTCTGTGGGGTTTTTTTTTGGAAAAAACTCTTTGAAAATGTTGACTTCAAATGTAACTAACTGATGAATGTTCATTTTAAGTATATTAAGCAAACACTGGCAGAAGAAATCAAATTGGACAGAAGTGAATAATATAAATTTTTCATATAAAAATGAAATTTTAGCAAGTTTTTTTTCATAATGTAGAAGTCATACTTATAACCCATTTTTTTTGCTGTGACCCAATGGAGACTGGTGTAGAGAAGTAGCCAAATTTTTCAAAAGTAATAAAGCTGCAAATGGCTAACTTTAAAAAAAAAAAAAAAATCCCCTCCTGAAAGGGAAAAATTATAGGCTAATTTCCAATAATTTGAGAGAAATACCTAAAAAGCATTAGGTGCTTATAATTGAAGTGTACAAAGTTTGGTTCAACATTTTTAAAAAAATGAATTATTTATATTAAAAATTTCACTCATCTCAATCATTGATAATTGACTTAATTTTGGTACAATTTGGGATAAAATGTTTTCTCTAGCTTTATGAGGAAATTATTGCTGAAAAGTGGCTTCTTTCATTAAAGTATGCATTTCAAGAAAGAAAATCTTGAGGAATTTCTCAGTATAAATATTTTTTCTTTGTATTATTTATAATAAATAACAAGTTTGCAATATGTTATGCCAGTTTTATAAGGGATTTGGGCTGCTGTGTTTGGGGTGTTCTTCTTCCCTATTCCTATAGACTGTGAAGATAATGGATTAGTGATCCACTGGTATGTGGTCTTGAATGTTTATTCTATTTACTGAAAGAAAAGATGCTTTAGGGCAGGGTGTTCTCAACCAAGCAGAATTTCCTCCCAGGGGGAATTTTTTGGGTTTAATTGGGGAATTGGGACCACAGATTGACAGACTTAAAACTGCTGGAATATTGATCTTTCTACAGATTGTACATAATCTACAGGATATCACACTTTATTAGATGTCACATTTTTTTTTTAAATAAAGATAAATATTTCACTTTATCTGTAGAAATGTTCCATTTATATTTGACTTTTTCTTGTTTTTTATGCACAGATTTTGGAGCCTTTTGAGTTGGACAATCTTGGAGGGGGGGGGAATGACTTTCTTATATATGGTGGAAAGAGTGCATGGGACAAAAAAGTTGAGAACCACTGCTTTAGGGAATTGCCCACTGGTACTTGCCATTGCTGCTTTTCCACAGAACTACTTTGTGGGGGAAAAATCATTTCAAACTTTATCATCAGTTAAACCACATACCAGACATTGCTGTGGACAATATCTTAACTGGTTCTGTTTTTGATTTAATCCTTGGTTATACTAAACATGTTGAAGTTTAAAGTATATGAAGTGATGGGAGATAATCGAAGAATTTAGGATTTTGTTTGTAGTTAGAAATGGCTTAGTTGTTGGTATATGCAGTAATGTATTATGGATTTGAAAACAGGGCCAATCCATATTAAATAACTAATCCTTTTAAATTAGATTAATTAGAATTTGTAGGTTATAGAGATTTTTAGAAGTAATTATGTAACTTGTATGGGTATGAATGAAATCTGTAATCTCTATATAAAGAGAAATTTTAGTTCAGTGAATATAGTTTTCTGTGCACTCCTATCATTCTTCTGCTCTTTCTGCCCATGGTCAATTTCATGAGATGCCATACATACTCTTTATTTTTTTTAGCATCAGTAATGCTCCCATTTAAAGCTTTTTTTTTTTTTTTTTTTTGTGGTCCTGTGTGTCCCTTCCTTTTGGTTTTGGGAAAGCAATCAAGTCCTAAATTGTAGGAATTGTTTGATTCAGTTTGTTTACTTATCTGGACAGAAAAAGGCTGCTCTTTACAGTTGTTTATTGTTACATGTGCATTCTCTCCTCAGCATGGACAATTTTATGGAATAGAATGCTCATTAATAAAATAAATTAATTCTATTGTTTTATATATAACATTACTGATGCATGTGATGAACTTGCATTGTGATTTCCACACCCTGAATTGTGTGCTTTCCTTGTTGGCAAAGTAAAAAGATTTTATTAATTTCTTTTTAATAGTTTGGAGGGGGAAAAAAGTGAGGGTGCCAAATAAAATCATGTCAAGAGTAAATGTTTTTGATTTATATATTAGCCATTGCTTCATAAATACTGCAATCAAACAAACTGGGGGAGGATCAGTTTTATATGATGAAATTAGAAAAACAGTCTCTAAAAAGGTTAGAGCTAGTCCGCCTGAAAAGCATTTTGAGTTTACTGTAAATCAATAGCTTTAGAGAAAGCCCATAGGTTTTTTTTTTTTTTTTTAAACCTCATTGAAGACTGCCTTTAGCAGAGCTGCATACTTTGAATTTCAACAAATTAAAACTTGATATAAACAAATTACAATTTATCCATGTGTGATTTAAAATGAAATGTATATCTTTATTTCAATGCCTTATTTTGCAGATGAAACTAGCTTTGTTTGGGCAAATATGGTACTGAGACCAGAGAACAGTCCAATTTTACAGCATTCCCTTGGACTTAGAACTAGGGTTATTTTGAGCTTCAGAAAGCTTCACTACCTGAGAAATGTAAAAAATGCTTAGTGTGTGTAATTGGGTATTAAGTGCATTTTATCCTGTTTTTAAAAAATAGGATTTTTTCCCCCCTCCTTGTACAAATTTTAGAACTTTCTTCAATTAAGCAATGCCATCATTTTCTTGTGTGATGTTATTCATAGCGAAAGCTCTTGAACTGCAAACAGCTGTAGTTAGTTGTGTACTGTGTTTAACTTGCAGAAACAACAGGTCTTTTTCTGAGGGAAAGAATAAGAGAAAGTTAATCATAGATTAATAAAACTGTATGAAAAATCTTTTTTTTTTATTTTTGTTATGATACAAATGGGAACTTAAACAAGAAATAGTTCTTAATTTTGTTGCCAAGAAAGTTAGTTTGTTTGATCACAGTACAACAGCAAATGGAAAGACTACTAGGTGGGATAGATTCTATCCTTTTTGTAATTTAGAAAAGGCCTGTATAGTTTGTATCAAAATATCAGCTGGTATAAATAATGGAACTGATGGAGTCAAGTCAGATTCTAATGTAATTTATGATTTCTAAAAATAAGACATTATGGGTGTTCCTTTTCACAAGCAGTTTATGCTGCTTGGAAAGCTTTGTATCCACTTCTATTGTAACTCTTTCTTTGCCTGCTGTTTAGTTCAGCTCTACAAAGTGAATTATTTTATGGCTGCTACTTTTTTGACCAGTGTACAGTATATTTTATTTTTTTCCTTCTCCCAGAAACCTGGTTTTTAGGTGTGTTAGAACACATGCATTATTGGCTTTACCATACCTGTGTGCCCTTATACAACAACTCAACTTCCAGTAGACAGATTTTTCATGAAATTTTATAGTTGGTTTTTTGAATTTCTTGAGCCATTCCAAATTTCATTAAAATCTAACCAGTAGGAATCTGGCATCTTCCCCCCCCCCCCATGTAATAACTCAATTTCAAGTGATTTGATTTTCATGAAATTTTATTATGGGCTTCTTTAAAAAGATTTGTAGAGCCACTGCAGACTATTGAAATCAAATTACTAGAAATCTACTTCAGTCTTCTGAAAGAGGAGTTTTATTGCAATAAATTCCAGTCACCTGATGAGGTGAAAATACCAGTGAAACTGATACTGGCAGTTATTTCTTTGTCCTGTAATATGTAATAATTACTCCCAATAGATGAATGAAATTTTGTATTTAGATCTTTCAGAAAGATTTATCAAGTAGTTTGATTTCATTAAAAATCAAACTAATAGAAATCTGGCAAATATCTTTTTATTTATTATTTATTTTTTTCTACATATTGCATAGGCTGTCTATGTAGCTGAAGTGCTGGATATTGCATGAACTGAGAGAGTTATTCCTTTCTGTTTTTTTTTTTTTTTTTAATTATTGCTATTTGCTAATGCACTTGAAATGTAATGAATTGCTTGGCACAAATTAAAAAACACACCCAAAGAAAAAAAATGTTAATTCAATTAACCTTTAGAAATAAGAATAAATGTATTCTTCAGTGAATAACATCTTTGAGAATAAGTATGAAAAAGTGCGATGCATGCAACAGCCTTCCCTTTTTAGTGAAAGTCCTACCTGTTTTTTTTTTTTTTTTCATTGCTGTTTTATACAAGGGTCACATTGTGAGAGAGAGGGGCATTTTTTAAATTATTTATTTTTAGTGAAAAATGAGTTGTGAAGTCCAAAGTTCTAAAAAATTATCTTTAGCAGTAATTTCCTTCAGAATTTTTAATTAAAAAATTCTGAAGGAAAGCATATATTAAAATAGTGAATGGAGCACCAGTGAATTCTATTGAGCATTGTCTTAAGATTACCAAGCTTTATGTGTATTTTTTTTAACTTTGAAAGTAATCTTTTATTACCAGTAAAGTATATTTAAGTATTGATCACTGGATTTAGGCTTTGTTTATCTGATAAAATTGACATTAATAAAAATTTAGGGTTAAAATCCTCCAGACTATAGAAAAATTTACTGACATAAGATAGTGAGTGCAATTTTATCACATCTATATGTGGCAAGTGAAGTTAATTATAATGGCATTATACCTGATTGTGAATGCCTTTTTTAAAAGTAGCTACTTTGGTTATACTTCAAATGAGTAACACTTCCCCAATAGAGAAGATTATTGTTACTTATTCTCAGTGGATATCACCACTCAAACAGCTGTTTCAGGGCTATTTGGCCTTTAATTGGTAGGCAGTTAGGTACCCAGTGGTATAACAGCTGACAACCCAGTTGTGAAAATAACACAGTATGAGAGATGTCAAATAGCTTAGTAGGTTAAGATCTAATAAATATTCAGGAGCTCAGACCTCAAAAACTTACATAAGTTAGTGCAATGCATCATGCCTATACGTAGTAAACTAACCAGAATTAATTATAATGGCATTGTTTTGTTATATCTTATATTGTGAATGCCATCACAGTATGAGACAGACTTAACATTGCACTAAATTATGTCAATTAACATGACCTTAAGGGTAAAATATAGAAAGTCACTTGTTGCATTAAGGTTTTTTGATTCCATGAAGTTTATTCCATTTCCTTACACTAAAGGAATTTCAGATAGAGTAGGGAGTCTGAAAGTTATCTATACAGCCTTCAACTTGAAATGATGAAATCATCTCAGGTGAAAGCTTTGGTACAAAATGGCTAAAGACTTCCTGAAATTGCCAAAGAAATTTCCATTAGATTGTGGTATTACATTTTTACAAAATAATTGAGGTGTGTTCCTGCAAAGTTGATGTAGAAGCTGTTAAGAAGAATTATGTGAACAGCAGGTTGCTTCACATTTGTTTGAATATGCAACTGAGACATTTTTAAGACTTAACTGAAGATGAAACATAGGTTACAGGTATGATCCTGAACTATATGGCAGGTGTCTTAGTCTAAGACCCCCCCTCCATCCACTGCACAGCAAAATGAAGCCATTTTGTTCGGTATCTTTTGATTCTCCACCATGAATGTGTTGCTTAGGGACAAATGATTAGTTTTTTTACCAACCAATGAAGAGTTTCTTCAACCAGTTTTAGTAACCTAGTTGCTCCACTATGTTAATGTGCCTTCATATTCATTGCTACTTGTACATAGTTGTTAGTCCCTTCATGTCTATGGCAATTATTTGATCTATATGTAATTTTAATATAATTCTGTGAGGTCTGTATGTGACTGACCTAAGTCAGTAGAGAAGACAATCCTATTTCTAATAGTGTTTCTGTAGATTTTTTTTTTCATGCAGTGTACTTAGATGATTAATACAGTGAATCCTTGTATCATCAGCACTAGAAGCAAAGTATTTTAACTTTGCTGATAATTTTGATATGAAGAGGATGGTCATTACACCAGGCCTCTCCTTTGCAGCGTTATCATGAATTACTCTTGTAATGAAGATGTATATTGCATTAAATTTGTAATGTGGTATAAGCTAACTGTTGTTTTGCTAATTATTAGCAGCCTGTACAAACTTGTTCAAGATTTAGTCACCACTACCAAAAAGCTGTGTGGGGGTGGGGGATGGCATACTTCAGTCTTCTGAAAGAGGAGTTTTATTGCAATAAATTCCAGTCACCTGATGAGGTGAAAATACCAGTGAAACTGATACTAACCTCATTATGTTGATTGTTTATTTGTAATTAAACTCTGAAAAATTTAAAACTTTTTTAAATTTCTTTATATTAACTTTTATCTATATGGTAAATTAATGATATTAACTATTACTAGAATAATAAAGCAACACAAATCAAAAGCACAAGAGATTTTTAATTTGTTATCACTCCCAGAGATAAACACCCAACTTTGGTAGTCTTGCTGAACAAAACTCTTATGATAAACATGTTTTTATGAATAAATTTGGAATCTTAGAATATTTTTCATTTTATCTGATTATTTAAAAAGGGGTATAGTTTTCTGTATTAATGCTGAATAAGAAACTAATAATGAAATTCCCTCCGGGTAACTCTTAATTCTGGACTATTATTCTTAGTCATGTTTATTCAAGAATATTCATTCCATAAAATAATCCTTCTAATAGCTTAGCATCTGTGTTGATAAAACTGTCATACCATACTTTTGTCAGAGACTGCACTAATCCTTGTAAGATACAGAGCACAATGACTGTAAAACACGTGGCAGTTTGACATTGCAATTACCAGACTACCCTGTAAAATACCAATTGCTAAGCTGATTTCTTTGTTGCCATGGCAGTGACTTTTATTATATAAAAGTGGTTATAAAACTTGTATATTTTACAAATTTATAACCACTGATTCTCCTGTACATGTATGTGACTTGCTTTGTGATATTCATCTCATAGTTTGGGACTTCAATATAAGCTCCACAACAAAACTAAAAAGATAAATTAGTTCTGGTGGAAAAGGGGCAAGATTTTTGTTCACTACTTGTTAAATATGTTAGAATGTGTTGAATAAGTATCAAAATAATGTGCTTGTGTTGGTGTTATAGTAGGCACAATTAACTTCTATGTAGACATTTTTAATGTCTAAATGTAGAAAAATATTTCAAACTGAGAAGAAATGGTCTTCAAGTAGGAAACCATTTCTTGTTCAATTCCTGGATGTATATGTTTTCACCTTTTTGGAAATTTGCACGTTTTATGCTTTTCTTGGTGTATCTTTTAGATTGTGTGCATGCATGTTATACAGAATATCCCCAAATGGTATGTTTATTCATATGCTGTGAAATTTTTTTGGAGCAGCATGTGCATTTGTCTTGAAAGAACTTCTGATTTGAACTAATTTAAGCTTTGACAAGTTGATCAAAGAATGGAATGATTTGCCTGTGGTCAAAAATAGCAGGTTGTTGATCTAACATCAGTTGTATGCATGCACATTAAGTTCCATTAAGAGCTTCCAAAGAGTGGAATCATTGTACCAAAATTTCATTGTAATGAATATTGCCGAAATTATTTTAAAGAAACCTTTTTGTTCAGATAAGTTCTGCACTTTTTAATACACGGAATAATAGTAATTTCAACTTACATATTGAATTTAAAATTGATAATGACTGTTACTTTCATAGTAAACAATCTTCAGAGATGCTTTCTTTTGTAGTAAGAAAGCTTTTCATTCAGGAAGCTTTTTTTTTTTCTATTATAAAAAGTAGTTTTGTATAAAATAACTGAAATATGTAAATAAATCATTATTTTTGTTTAACTTTGCTTGTGCATTAATACACATTTGAATTTAGTGAAATGGAAATGGGTTTAGATCACTTTAAGTTGAACTAGATAGTTAGATAGTAGAGTACTACTAGATAGATAGTAGAAATCACAAAATATGAAGTTTTCTTTTGATTCCATATCTCCTTTACTTATGTTGTCTTTGATTTGAGAATTTTAATTCTGAACAAAAAATTTTGTGAGAGATTTCAGCATAATTATTTGAAAATACAGAAAGCATAGAGTGATACTGAATTCTTTTGCCACATCTTCATCTTTTTTGCTTTAAGCAAATACTACCATAGCCATGGATACAAAGCTTTATCTATAACTTTCAAAGTTTTTCTTGATTTTTAGACCAGACATTTCTTATTGAAATGTTTTTTGTTCAGATGTAATTTACAAAATGTTAGTAACAAGGGAAGTTGTCTGGGACCTGGAAACATTATTTTAACAAGATAATCTTTAAAATCCCATTATAACAAATACCATTTTAATGTGCATGTAAAACAAATCTGAATGTGCTACTTGAGCTGACAGCTGAAATTAAGGAAATTGTGATTAATTTTGCCAGTACTTAAAGGGGTGCAGATGTGTACATGTATAAAGAACTTTAACATGCTGAAAGTTACATTTATTATCATTCAGTGGATGCTGCCTGCTAATAATATTGAATCTATGATTGAAATTCAGTAAGTTTCAGTCTACAATTGAAAAAAGTTACTTGTTGGGGGGGGGGGGGGGGCTAATTCTAGACCAACTTGTACACAGAACAGTTAATTCTGTGAAAGACTTTATACAAATCTCTTGATTTTTCTGTAATTAAAATAACCTGTCAGTATTCATAGATTTCTATTATTTATTTGTTTCAGTACTTATTTTATTCTGAATTTAGCATTTATCTTAATTTTTTTCCCCTAGTCTTACTTTCAAGTGTTTCAGAAAACTGGCTAGAAAAACTATAGTTTCATATTATCATATGTTGTTTGTTTAATGAAAGAGTTGTATGTAGATATCTTTTATGTCAAGGCTGGGAGTGTACAGAAACGTTTATCAGCTGAATTTAGCTATTGTTTACAAAAGGAGACATTCAGCAGCAAAGATAAGATTTCTAACTGCTACGTATTATTCATTACATTTGTCTTATTTTGAAAGTTAGTTGCTATCTCTGATATTATATAATGGCTTGCTGATTCAATAATTCTGATTAAGTAGCAATATCAGATAATGCTATTTTAGAGAACAGTGAAAAGAAATATTTAAAATCTGCTTATTTACTTTTCTAACCAAACTGTATAGTTCCTTGGTCTGTTCATTTTCTAAACACTTTAGTTTTTGGAATTTTGATTAAGCCTTATTGCCTTTCTCCCCCACCCCCTACTGAAATATACTTTCAGTGACACTGCAAAAAATAGTCATTTATTATTGATTTCTTAACTGATAACTTTGTATGAATTTGGTAATATGTTCAGTAACTTAAATTAACAAAATATTTGGAATGCCAAAATCTTTCACAATTTAATTTTTTCAGTTTAAATTTTTTTTCAGTATTTTCACAAGATCTGAGTTAGTTTCCCTTGGTTTATGGACATTGAGTTCCTTGTTAATGAAAACTAACCTTGGAATGCTTAATGTCAGAGTTGTAAAAAATTTTTTTGCAATAATAGTTGAGTAGGATAGGTAGAACCAGTATTTTTTGGAAAATGAATATAACTGATTTGCATATGATGGACATAATTATGTAGCTTAGATTAATTTAAAATATCTTAGCACATTTTTGTGAAATCCATGTTTCATTAGTTTGCAACTTTATTTTCAATTTTGGCATCATGAAAAGAATGGTCATTATTAATATCATTAAGGTTAGTTCCTTGCAAGTTTTCTGTCTTGCTCTTGTTAAATTTCAAAATCTGTTTTACCCCTAGTTATTTCTCTTCCTAATGAAATGTGAATGGCTGTTATAACTGGAACAGCATCTGCTACCCATGTGTAAATAGGACACTTATTGCATAAGGGTCAGCTTAATATGTTGGCTTTAAATCCTATGTGACACACACACACTCTTCAGCTGTTACTAAAGATAATTCTTTTGCTAATATTTTATAGCTTCTAGTTTATATTGCACACTCATTGCTTAATGGTCTTAATTTAACATTTAAGTTAGGATACTCCTCAACAGACTTTCTCTTTGCCAATGACACTGATCACATGATCAGTGTCTGGAAATGTTTTTAAAACTGTGGTATAAGGATTTATAATTGTCTAATAAGTTAAGAAACATTGTATACAGAGCCACCAAAAACTATTGAATTAATTATAATTAATAGTATATTGATTTTAATCAACTAAAGAGGTGTATTATTTTCTCTTCATTAAGAATTCAATTGTAGAAATAATGTAATTTGTCACTCTTTCTACAGGCATGGTGTAATTATTCATTACAGTATCCATCACCTGAGTTAGTTTCATGTTGGAGATAGTAGGATTCAGAATGACCACATGAGTGTGGAATATGATCTCAAACTTATTCTTTTCATTTTGGAAATTAATATTTCTTTAATAGGTTAACTAACCTCTGTTTAGGTTGGGGCTGTAGTTTACTCAACTTTGCAAACTGATTTGCTAAGTGCATAATGAAATGGCCCACTACCTTTTTTTTAAAAATAAATATGGGTAAATAGTAAACATAATAATAAGGGTTGCTATAGTATTGTGGACTTTTTAAGCAGTTAAATTCTGTAATTTGGTGGTTCATTATTGATATCATGAAATGGGAATGGTTTAACTTACCAAGGAAATTAACGAATAAACTATAAAGCCATTAGGAATATACTTGTAAAAAAAAAAAAACCCTCCAGATGCAGTTCTCCTTCTCGCTTAAGTATTATATAGGTGTTTACCTATGCTTTATCTATCTTTCAAGGTGTGTGTGGATGAATTTCAGGTGTGCTGTAAAGGATTTTAGAGTATTTATTCATGCAGAAGTCTGGGACTGAACATTGTCTTGTTGTTTACAGAATGTCTCTCCACGGAGATGGGTTCAACGACAGCGTCAATGGGTAAGTTTAGTCCAAATGTGGTACAAATGCTTGGGTGATAGCATTATATATAAATTAACTTCCACGATATTAAATCTTAATGATAACCAAGTGGCATGCAAAAATACAAGAATAGGAACTATGCATGGTTTTTATAAGGAAATGACGCGTCTTTCAATGCTTTCCTCTTAAGGGATGTGTGGGGATTTGTGTTAGTGCTAAATGTGCGAAAATAATCACTTTTTGCTAAAGTGCAGCAGCCAACCACAGAAGGCCTTTTTATTTGCTGAAAACCCGATGGGGGGGAAAGGATTTGCTTACTAATAATCTTCATTAAGCTTCATTATATTTTCTTTTGCATGCCATTCAATTTTAATATATTTTATGGTTTCAATTTAGAATTATTGGTTATAAAGTAGTCACTGAATATCAGGTTTTGGTTTAGTAACTTGAGACAATATAGTAGAGTAACACAATTTATTTTGAAGACAATCTTAGAATGCTAATAGGCACAAAACACTCTGTTGGTGGCACAGCTGGGAGGTGGAATTTCTGTAATTCAAATTTACAGAATACTTCCTTATCTGGAACTTAAAAAACAGTATTAAGCAACTGCCATGCTAAGAAACTTAATGTTTAATGAGCTGATACAAGAAGTGATCTGGTGGGCAGCACATTTGCCAAGTGTGCAAATACATTGAATAATTAGGCACATATTTACATAATATATTGAATAGCTCTAGTTTGATTTTTGAAGTACTGTGTAACATAACATAAGGTTGTTTATATGCATTTCTTGGAGTTTCTTTATGAATTTGATTATGCTGATTCTCTTTATGACCATTGTTTTTGCATAGTATTAATGGTTTGCCCAGAAATGAAAGAAAAGTAAATGGGCAATAATACTATATCATACAAGATTAGTATTAATCTTTGCTACAAGTAAACAGTAAAAAAAAAAAAAAAAAACTATTGCAGAGCAGGCATGTTTCTCGGCTTAATTAAAACATTTCCTTAATGTATGCTTGAATGTATATTTTAATAGGTATTGTAATTATCCTGAACCAAGAATTACATGCCAATCATAGCCCCCCCCCCCTCTCTCTCTCTCTCTCTCTCTCTCTCTCTCTCTCTCCACTAACCTTGCCCAGATTCAGTCTGAAACCCAGGTGAGTGCAAGTAATGAAGCTTGGTTGACATTCTTCATCCTATTTTTTCCATAGTTTTCAACTAATTGCCAGCTAGTTCTTTGCAGATTTTCTCTCATTAATGTTACCAAGAAGCTGAGATGACTGCTAGGCATTTACATCAAGCTGAGATGACTATTAGGCCCGTCACTGGCCATTAGCCATTTTGTCTTCTGCTTTTTTTTTTTTGTTAAGTCAACATCTACTTTACTTGTGGACCAGTAAATATACTGCCCCACCCTTTTCACTTTTACACACAATCTGTCTTCAAGATTGTTTTATGTAGTTAAAAGCATTTACCTTGAAGATCTAGTGCTTTAACAAGTTGACTATTCCTAGCTTTATGTTGAATGGTGGAAGCAAGATCTTGTTTCTGGAACCAAGGTATTTTTTACTACATTAAGTGTGCCAGGCTGCAACTCAATTTTTGAAGACCATTATTTTAACCTGTTGTGCTGATCTATTGCTCTGCTGTCCCACAGACAGAAACCAAAAGATGTTACCTACCTTGCAAACTAAAAAGGAACCCCCTAGCATCTTTGAAGATTCCACAGGCATCCTGTATATACCAGTCATACTTAAATCTTCTTTAACACATGCTTCATGTTTCCATCTTTTTTTTAATATGAACAGAGTGTGCAGCAGGAATCTATGGGGATGTATATTCCCATAGTGAAGTTTCTTCATAAAGACCAGTCAGATCAAAACAGCACAGGAATTCTGCAGTCATCTAAACACATGCATAAGTAACATCTATCTTTCTGTATGTAGAAGTCTTGCAACTGGGATCCAGTAGATTCCACTCTTAAATGAGATGCCAGCAGCTCTGCATTGGATTTGGTTATACAATTCCCTCACTAATTCATCCAGTTCTTGCCAATTAGAGAAATGTTTACTCTATCAGTGTACAAACATCATCCAGGTACTATATTTATATTGAACTTAACCCGTTACCAGCAATTGTCCCATTTATGGAACAACTTTTAATGGAAATGCAGAAAACTGGATTAGTTTGAAACTGATCTATAATCAGGCGTTTATTGCCAGATGGTGCTGAAATACAAAAAGTTAGGATAGAAAGCATTTACAAGTTTTTCGTTTTCAAGCATTTGTGTGTCATAAGGATAAGTGTATAAAAGTTTTTTTGTTTTTTCAAACGCTATAAGGGCTCTAGAATAGTTGCTTTTGTGATTCAACTAAAAGGGTAAGCCACCTACACTATTATTTATTGTAAATTTGTTATTTATGTTGATGTCCCATTTTTAGGATATTGGCTGAAAATAACATCAACAAGCACGTGGATGTTTCTTGAGTCAAAACGAAATTTTAGTGGTTTACCTTTGTAAAAATATTATATAACAAAGTCACAAGCGGTGGAAAGTACACTGTTAGAAAATATCTAACTACAAAAGAGATAGAGGAAATGTTTGCGGATCCTGCATTTTGGGAAGACACGAATAATGACGATGTTGATGTTCCAATCATTCCTCCAGATCCTGATGAGCTAACTGACACAGAATTTTGAAGAAAATAATCTTAAAGGAGAAGTGGAAGATGTTGCAGGTACCGTAGAGTTATTTACACCTATAAATGACGAATCTGAAATGAGCAGTGCTGGCAACGCACTGGCTGTAAAAAAAAAATGTAAGCTGTGTAAAGTGACAAATCATCTTCCTCGTAATGAAGATACATCAGGAAGCTTTTCAAGCCTATCAGAATCTCGCAAAAAATCAGTTTCTCAAACAGTTGCAAAAACAAGTCGCATAAAAGGAAAAACAAGAATGGACAAAGAATCAATCAAATACAGTACACTGAGACGAACAGTTTATCCCAAAATAATTTTGAAAATGTTACATTTCTGTTATATGGTAAAACAGCAGTTGAAATTTTTGAAGAGGTTTTTTTCTGAAGGCATTATTGATCGTATAGTAGAGCAAAGCATATTGTACGGACAACAAAAAAATGACCCAAATTTTTCACTTAGTGCTGATGAATTGAAGTTTTATTGGGGTTCTATTGTTTAGTGGTTATCACAAACTTCCTCAAGAGGACATGTATTGGGAACAAGCCCCGGATGCTTGTATACCTTTAGTATACAATGTGATGCCAAGAAGACGATTCAAAGAAATAAAAAAAGTATCTCCATTTAGTGGACAATTCACGCCTTGATATAAACGACAAAATGTTCGAAGTACGACCATATTTTGATATGCTAAAGCAAAACTTTTTTAAAATTTGGAGTGATTCATGCCCATTTATCAATAGAAGAAATGATGATTCGATATTATGGACGGCATTCTGCAAAAATGTTTATGTACGGAAAACCAATCAAATTTGGTTACAAACTCTGGTGTTTATGTAGTTCAAGCGGTTATTTATATAATTTTGAAACAAGCACGTGAGAAAATGGAGGGACCATTTTCTCACTTTTGACTGGTCAAAAGTGAGAAAATTGGGAGTTCGAGTTATTACAAACCTAATTTCATCAATACCTGCTGACCAATATGAAAAACATGAACTGTTTTTCGACAATTTCTTCACCAGCCATGAAATAATGAACCACCTTAGAGCTGTGAATGAAAGCAACCGGAACAGTCAGAGAAAACCAAACACAAAAGTATCCTTCGATTTCTAGCAAGCAAATGGAAAAAGAGAAGGATCGGGGCTATTTTGATTATAGATTCAATCAAATGAGGTACTTGTGCTAAAATGGAATGATAATAAACTGGTTTCACTTGCCACTAATTACAGTTGCATTGAGCCATTAGGACAAACTAGACGTTACTCCTGTAAAGACAGAAAGCAAATTCCTATACCAAAGGTCATAGAATATAATTCACATATGGGTGGAGTGGACATGTTAGATAAGGAAGTTTCACTTTATAGAATAAGAATTTGTTCAAAAAAATCGTGGTGGCCATTATTCACACAACTCCTAGATATTTGTTGTCAACACTTGGAGATTGTATCAAATTACAAATTCTCAAGAAAATGTATCGCTTCTGGATGTATGCAGGAAAGTAGTGTTGGCCTACCTTTCTAAAACAACTTCTTTTGCTTCAAAAAGGCCAGGTCCACACAAGTCTAAACTTCTAGGTGGACGAGTGAGATTTGATGGCAATGGACATTTGGTAGTTCCAATAACAACACAACAAAGATGTGGTAAAAAAAAAAAAAAAACCAGACATTTGTAACAAATGTGATGTACCCCTACATATGTTTTTTGTTCCCTTTCACACAAAATGACTTTTTTATTATTATATGTTTGATACATAGTTAGTGTAAAACACCATGGTTTGATTTTGAATAAATTTTTTTTCCCTCTTTGTCTAATTTCATAAATATTTCTTATTCTCAGCCAACATCCAAAAAATGGGAAGTACTTTTTTTTTCTGTAACCAGGGAGTTTTTTGAATAAAATTTTTTTACAATGTCTTCATTTGAATGCTTTTAGCTGATATTAAGCGAGAAAATGGCATTTTTCTTTTAAATTCAGTTATGGCTGGTAATTGGTTAAGTGACAAATTTTGCAAATGTTTGTGTATTCTGTGCTCCATTTTAGATTTTAGTAACAAATGAGCAAGGAACAACTATTTCAGAATTCATAAAAATCTGGTATTTTAATAATTATTGTACTATGGATACTTCTAAATGCTATCACAGCTGATGTGGGCACAGATGTTTTTCATCTTCACTTGCTGAGAAAGTTGCCTTATTTTTACTCAAATTAATCTTCCAAATTACGCTCGTGGAACTTTTATATATTTACAACAGCTGAAACTGATCCAGAAAATAGGTGCAGATTTAAAGAGGGATACTATCTATGAAAAGGAGTAGAGGAACCTTTTACCCAAGTTGCTTGTGATCAAAGCTTGCAAAAAAACATCTGATCTTCAGTGATTGAGGGTGGGGACTGATTGAAATTATGTAAAGGAAAGACTATGCAGGTATTGTTAAACTCTGTTCACTCTAACTTTTAACCCACATAAACACATAGATGTTATTGGTCAGTTCCTGTACTGTTATTGGTAATTTGGAGATTGACCATTGAACTCTACTTAATGTGTATTTATTTTTATCAGGATTAAAGTCAGTGAATAGAGTTTAGTATTATATCCAACAACTCCAGTCTGATCTGACTGGAGTTGTTGAATCTTGATCACAAGGAAGAATAAAGATTATTGAAAAAACTGATTAATCTGTTTTGTGAAAATAAAGAAAACTCAGTGATCACTGAATTATGACCACCCACCTAACACCATGTTGGGCTATGGTTCACACTGATAACAGTCCCCATTTCCCCACCAGATTCTATTAGATGTCTGAAAATATCCATAGGGATCTGCAGCCATTCTGTCTGCAAGCCTTTCCACAGTGTGGGAATAGTTGCCAGTTGTGTCCATACATCTCATTTCCTGTTCCAAAACATCCCACTAGTTTTCAATTGGATTGAGGTCAGGAGAATATGGAGGCCAGTCAAGATGGATATATTCACTGTGTTCCTCAAACCACTTGTGCACAGTGTGGGCTGAATGACATGTCACATTGTCTTGGAAGATTCCATTTCTGTCTGGGGGAAAAATTTAGGGTGCACATGCTCTAAGAGCTGCTAGTAGACTTCACCAGTGAAATGTTAGACTAGATGTGCCATTTCCAATATAGAAGCACCCAATGCACTAGCTCTCACAATCATACCCTTTTGAAACTTGCTGATATCTTTACTATGTCCCATAACTGCTACTTTATCATTTTGACTTTATGCAACCAGATGCAAATTACCACTGCCCTAGCAAACAATGCTTTTCAGCTTTTTATACTGTGGGTTATGTGGCATGGTCCATTCTGGATGGGGTGTCACAATTCAGTGATTAGTGAGTGTATATCTAATTGCCCATTAGCAAACAAAATGTAGCTGTGTATCTGATTGAATTTTGAGCATTTCATTTAAAAATTAAGATAGTGGTTTGTGAAAACTTCCAAATAATTCCAAAACCCTTAAATGGGAAGGTGGGAGTGTTGTTGACAAATCTAACTCCACTAGAAATTGGTTCTGTATTGTTTAAATTTATATATAAATTAAATTGAATTGTTTGTTTTCTGTGCTGAATAAGATTTGATAGCATCTAGGCTTTCAACTGGACTCAAAGTATAATTTTGGTGGGCTTTATCCCTTTTGATTCTGAATATCTAACACCAGATCAATTCTGAATGTTTGTGAAAAGAAAAGTTATCACTCTGAAATAGGCATCAGTAAATTTGGCAAATGTATTATTTTTTTAGCTATACTGACAAACCCCATTAAATTGTCTAATATAGTCACCCTGGCTTTATACTGTATTTATTAATACCCCCCCCTATCTTATTATAAACATCTGTCAGATAATGCTTTGGGATATAGCAATAATTCAAAAATGGTGAGATTTGAAAGATCAAAATAACTGTATTGTGTGTTTTTATGATTCTTTGCAACTCCTTTTCTGATGTCTTAATTAATTCTTGGAATTCATTCGTATATGCTTTTGTTCTGTTTTTCAGGTTCCCCCCTCATTTTCACAAAACCTGTTTTTCTTTTTTTTTTTTAATAACACTCAAGTTCAATAATTTTCAGACATCTTCATTTCTTTGTAATTTGCTTGCTTTTGTTCTTTTTTTATTCAGTGGATTCATTGTTCCAGTTGGTCCGCCAAACAGCCCACAAAATTAAAGTAAGGTATCGTGAATTACACTTTTCGAAGGATAATACTAACCATCTTTGCTTGGCCTTTTTTTTGACTGTTACTGACTGTTACTGCTTCTGATCGATGATCTGATTTGTTTTCTCCCAAGCAGTTGGGTTAAAGTTTCTTTGCTTTTTTTCAGATATATTCTGATCTGTTTGAAAATTTTCTGGAATCTTGTGATTGTAGATACATGATGGGTCCACAAGTATAATGTGAATAATTGATTGATTTTTACTGAGTGAAAACAAGGAGACATTTATCTTGCGTATAATAAGTTCAAAGTTCCCCTCCCCTCCAATAAAGGGAGAAGAGAAAATTCAGTTACTTAAATCTTTCTTGCACTGTCTTTTTCTCACAAAATCTAATGCTCATCTGTAGCAACAAATTTCTACACCGGATCATGTCTTTACTGGGATAATCTGACTTCTAAGCATTAGCATATATTACAAATGATGCTGCTTCTGCACATTGAAAAGTGAGGCCTTTGCTCTTGTTATTACTTCTTTAGTTTCTTCTAAACTGCTAAATACTGATTTCGTATGCATTACCTGGAATGTTGCTGTGTCTTGGGTAGTGCACTCATATCAGTGTCTCTTGAATGAACTTTTCAGTTCTTTCCAAAGAGTTGTCAAGTTCTCTATGAATTCATCTACTGTAAACTTTGCTCTGTTGCACAGGTGTTTTTTTTTTTTTTTATGCAGCCATTAATAGCATGGTTCTTCTAAATTGGCATTTATAATTTCACATTTTTCCAAACCAGGCTTGAATTTACATACATTAACTTATCAACATTCATTTATAGATCAGCTTGACTTGCAACACTAACATCCTTTATCCATTCAACTTTTATTTTTGCAATAATCTTTTGAAAATTACAGAAATTAAAGTTCAGTGCCAATAAGTGTCTTCTGGAGCATTGCCCATTACAGCTGCCAATAACAGAATTGTGTGACTTTGGTATCAGTATGGGCCATGAAAATGTATTGCACTTATTTCTGTATTCCAAGTGAATAAAGAATAAATTATTTTAGCCCTGCAAATATCTCTTGTATAACTTTCACTTAATTTTGGCCAAAGTAAGATACTGGTACCCATACTTTTTTTTTTTTTTTTTTTAACTGTCCTGAAGTAATGAATTATAAAGTGGACAGTTAAGTTAGTTTTATTATTTTTGGTAATTTGTTAATTAATTTTATCTGATTAATGTAATGAGTTTCAAAGATTTTTTTTTAAAATTGATGTCACAAGAAATTAGTTCAGAACTAACCTCTGTATTAGACTTGTAAATTTTTACTGTTAAGAATAATAAATCTAAAAGAGAAATTAGTGTAAAAATTTGTTACCACAGGTTTAATTCTGATTTCCTGGATTATAAATATTATGCGGAAAACATTGCAGTAATTGGAGATAGAAAGTTTTTGAAGTAGACTGAGTGAGACAGTACTACTTTTAGGTCATTGGATTCTACATTTTCAATTACACCATGCTGTGAGTTGTGATTAAAATTAATTAAGTGTTAAATGTGATGTTATGCATAGTTCAATTCTTTTGGTAGCTGTAATGGACTGCAGCCATCTTTTGAAACCATATGTTGGATTAATGCCACAGATTCCAGTAATCTTTCATGTGTGCAATTACCTTAAAGAAAAAGTGGATAAATTGCAATTCTTTGGATTCTGAGGAAATTTGTTTAGGGTACCATTCTCTATATCTGGACTACTTAACCTTTTAACCCATGGTCAATCCATTTGTCAGTATACTAACAAATGGATGCAATAGTATGCAGGTGACTGGAAATGGAGAAAAATGTGTAGTGGGCAGTCAGCTCACTGCTTGCAAACAACCATACCTTATAACATTTTTGGAGCACTGTGGTGTTTGAAGTTGTCAGGTGGAATGTTTACTTTATTAACTGAAGTGTTATTATCAGACAGTCATTATTATACATGTGGGCCCTCTAAAATTATCTCCAAGTACTCCCCTCTCTAGGCCTCTTCACCTTATGAAATTCTTAAAAGAATTTTATAGGATGAAGTTGAGCAAAGTGCATTTTTTTATTTTACAGATGGGGTAATACATTAGCTTTGGTAGACCTGGAAAGATGAAATTGGTTGACTACCAAGAAGCAGAAGACTCCATATTTACAAAAGAATAGTTGCTGATCATGGTGCAACCTAGCTCATAATTATAAGGCTGAAATCATTGTTAGTAGACTTAAACAGGATGAAAACCATGTAACTTGTACTTTGGATGTTATTCAAACTCCATAAATTGAAATGCTGTTGGTGAGTGGCAAATGCAATTTCTTCGAGCCTTTCATAGTTTTGTTTCGATAATGGTGTGAATGTTTCAAGAAAGTAAGGAAATCAGATGACTGAACTCCTTATTAACTTCTCAGCTCATCCTGATATACAGCAATACCTTGCTTAGCATGGGTTTCACTATAACAAGATTTTCAATTAAGTCAAATTTACTGTACATATTAAAAATTCATTCAGTAGCCTAGACAAGTACTCTACATATATGCTGTGTTGTCATGGCCTAGGTATGTGTACCTATATGCTGCGGTGCCAACTCTGATGTCTCAAATGCACATGTGGCAATAGCTTTCCCTCAGGCAGTCAGCGGAAACGCGCAGTAGTATTGATTCCATCCTGATGAAATGACATGACAGCTTTTCATTTCACAATTTATTATTTTACCCCTTTAAATATGAAACAGAGTCAAAATAAAAAAAAAAATTGACATTGCTGTAAGATTTCCCAGTGAATTGAAAGACTTCCCCAAAGAAGGTGGGAAACATTGTAAACATTTTCAACGTTGATGAAACTGGACTGTTCTGGGAAAAATGCTCTCATAAGCAGGCACCTCTGTAGCCAGGTGGGAAGGAGCAGCAGTGTGTAGTACACGCTTCTTGATTAGACCGGGGTTTGAGCCCGTCACCACCAAATACGGAGGATGCAGAAAGGTCAGGGAATGACCACTGCATATTCCCGGAGCAATATGGCCTTAGTTGCTAATGCTCCTAAAAAAAAAAAAAAAAAAAACCAAATAACAATAACCCTCATAAGCCTTTTTTTGCCGAAAATGAAAAGGCCCAACATGGATATAAAGCATCAAAAGATTGTTTAACACTTGTTGGGTGGCACCTCAGCTGAAGATTTTAAATTGAAGCCTCTACTTGTGTTCAGAGCAGAAAACCCAAGAGCTCTAAAGGTTGCATAAAAAGCACATTGTTTGTAATTTGGTGGTCCAATAAGTGTTTGTAATTTGGTGGTCCAATAAGGAAGCATGGATTACAAGAGAATTATTTACAGAATGGTTCACAAATTATTTTTGTCAGATGGTTGAAAGTTACTGCAAAGATGATGGGATGAAGTTCAAAATTATTGCTTTTAGACAATGCATAAGGCCATCCACCTGAAATTTCTGATCTCAATGAAAACTTAAAAATATGCTTCTTTCTATCTATCTAACACATCTCTCTTACAGCGGCATAATTTCCACATTCAAATGTATTATCTGTGAAGTTTTTCTCAAGTGATTGAAGCTTCAACAGGAATGGGATCACCATCTTTGCAAACAAAAAAAAAATAAAAATTGTAACATCAGGAATGTGATCAAAAATATATCTGCATCTTGGCTAGAAATCACTGCCAACAATGTTCTGTTTGGTAGCATGTTTTGCCCCATTTGACAAATGATTTCACTGGTTTTGAATCCCAAGGACATTGTGAAGATTGGAAAAGACTTGGGATTAGAAACTTTAGACAATGCCAATGTATGTGACTGCATTGACTCACGTGCAAATGATTTAGATGATTCCACTCTCCTTGAAATTGATGAGCAAGCTGCATATGAAGAAGAGGGGAAACAATTCTGAAGTGGTGCCAAAAAAATTTAACAGAATTATTTGGGAGTAAGTGGCTTGCAAGGTGATATGAATGGTGAACATAGTACCAAGATATGGCAACTTTTACAAGATGGAATTTGATGCTACAAAGAGAAAAAAAGACTTCACCAGACTTTATTATTGAAATACCTAAATAAATGGAGCTTTTTTTTCCTCATCTCTCATGTTACCTTTTCATTAATAATTTTTGCAATATTTTAAAATCCAAATCCTTTTAATTTGGCTATCAAGTGCAAATTGTTTATAGATTTATTAGTTTGTTTATAGACTTTCTCTGGTATGCATTCAATTAAAACACTTAATTATACCTCAATAAGTGCAGTTTCACATAACCCGGAACAGTTTCGGTACCAATTATCTGTACTATGCTGAGTATTGCTGTAATTTACTAAAATACCCAGGAACTTTTTATTTACCTTACTTCTTGTCTGACAGTGTTATCACTGATACAACCTGTTAAGGTGTCATCCACAATATGAAGTGCAGTTATGGATGTTTCATATGAGAGTTCTAGAAGTTTCAATCCCTATATGAATTTCTTTTTTTTAATTGAAGTGTACTGCTGGAATAAAGTTGAGATCAAACATTACAGTTGGCATGGATGAACTTATTGTCCAAGTGTTGTGATCACAGATTTGTAGAAATTTATCAGCACAGCTCTTATTTTGCAATACATATCAGTGCCTCAGAATAGCCATTATACAAAATTGCAGTTGTACTGTAGTTTTTATTTAAATAAAATTAATGTGTATGCCTACATATGTATATTACTATTTTTTTTTATATAGAAAAAAAAAAAGAAATTAAAGGATTTTTGGCACATTAGATAATGGAAAGTTTCCTGTATTACAATAGTGTTTGTAACGGAGAAATTTTAAACTTTTTTTCATACAGGATAGTGTCATTTTTTACACAATTTTGAAATTCTGAATTGTAAAATAAGATTGATCTTGCATGCTATCTGATCCTCCCCTTAACTCAATGTATCTTATTTAGAATGCTTATTGGATAGTGCATTCACCTCAACATCTTCTAATCTTGTTGATATATTTCCAAATCAAATGCTGCATGGACTATAAATTGTAATAAGTTAATATGCAGTGAAAGTATCCCACAGTCTGTTTAGTGACCCCCCCTCCCAAAATGATTCACTAATCCCCTTCAGTTTTCAAACAGAAGTGAATTCAGTACAGTTGTATTTGTATTCTTGCCATTTGTTGAATCAAGATCCATCATGAACAAGTATATTAGAAAAGTGTATTAGATGCATTCTTCTATCTGCATCTAGACATGTTTCTTCCTCTCTTTCTGTTTATGTAGAAATTGGAGTAGGTGAATAAAGTAATGTTTATTGCTAAAGGCAGGAAAGAGTTTATGTATTATTTTTGCTGACATTTGCAGTCTCCTCTTCACTGGAAGGTTTTACCTCACTGGAATCTCTTGGACATTTTTTTAATGTGAATTTCCTACTCTTAACCGGTGTCCATAGTAGAATAGCCAGTATTTGTTTCTGCTGATGAGAGTGGTGTAAAAGGTGTGTTTTTTGTTGACTACCTGCATTATTATTATTATAATGTAGGATGTCAATATGTATGTATGATAACTCATTGGTCTGAAATGTTACTGTACCAACAATACTACTTGATTTAACTTTCTCCAAATGCTGGAGGACCTTACTTTTTTATGTCCACAAAATACTTTGTACATAATTACAGTAGTTCTGAGGTAATGTGGACAGAGGGAACCTCAGTTAACACAAGGCTGGTAAATTATCAAATAAACTGGATTTGAATACATTAAAGTGATGCACTCTTTTCAGGTTAGACTACTTATTGAACGTAATGACTTAAATTTATTTACAACTGTTTTGTTACAAAAAATAGTACATGTATAAAAATTAAGTCATAGACAACAAAAATGTACACTTAATGGTCATTATCACTACACCTTAATATCATTAAATAAATTCCTTAATGGGTTTGTTCCATAGAATCTCCTCACTTTTTTAGCTGATATATTTTGTAGGCGGATAAGTAACAACACATCGGCAGGCGTACTGCCGATGTTTTGTTACTTTCATCTTTTTGTTCGTCAACAAGCTTGACAATCATGTCATCAGTCATTTCCAGGTATTCATCAGAATTCATCCATGCTTTAATATCCTCTGTAGTAAGAGTGTCCAAAACAGGAAGGTTATTGGCTAGTTCTAAAAGGGTTTCCTCGCTGCTTTTATCTTCATTTGTTCTCATTGGCTTCACTTTCAGAGCATAAATATTTTTCCAGGATTTAATAAGAGTACATATTTTAACATCGTTCCATGCTTCTGCTAACCAATTTTATTCCTCGATGTTTATTTTTTTTTTTTACGATTCCCAACAACACTGGTGCCTGTTTCAGGATTTTGAAGCAGATGTTTTAAGAGATGTCACCTATAGTTGCATTTCAGTCTCCAAAACACCTTAATATAGAGATTGAAGAAGGGATGTCACATTAGGTGACAAAAACAGCTCAGATGTCACCAAAAACTAGTTTACTTTGGAATGCGATGTGCTATCATCGGCAAAACTATGGATAGGATTTCCAGTCAATGGAAGATCATTAATATACAAGAGGAAAAGAGTGGGGGAAAGAACTGAACCTTGGGGGACACCACATTAGTGGAGAAGTTAGAAGACAAAACCATCTATGTAGATCATCACCCTCAACCTCGGTGAGCGATCAGAGAGAAAACTGGATAACTAATTACAAAAAAAAGTTGGAATCTTATTTAGATGACCTTTATGCCAAACACAATCGAAAGCCTTTGAGATGTCAAGAGCAAATGCTTGTTTCACCAAACTTTTCCATTGAATTTGTCCATAAATGGGTAACATAAGCCAGAATATCACCAGTGGATCAACACTGACGGAATCCATACTGGCCATCGTTGATCAGATGGAAGGTTTCTGGGTAGTTGTAAGAGTTGCCCGTTAATTGATTTCTCCATTACTTTAGAAAGAGTACAAGTAATTGCAATGGGACGATAATTGGATGAGAGGGACTTGTCACCCTTTTTAGGAACTGGCTTGGATATGAGCAAATTTCCAAGCAGAAGGAAAAACACCTTTGGAATAAGAAAATTAAAAAAGTGGCAAAGAATAGGAGCACAGGTTTTGAGAACAAGTGGAGAAATACCATCAGAACCTGGAACGTCCTTAGCATCGAGATTCGTCAAAATCCTTTTGATGGAAGACCACAGGAGGTATTGAATGGAACGTGCTGGGAATGGTGGAAAGTGTTTTCCCAAGATCATTAATACATGAGTTGGAAGAAATATGGGATGCTAGCAGGTTAGCTTTATCTTTGGCTGAAGTGACAACAGAACCATCTTGTTTGGGCAGAGATGGGCAAAAGTTGTGGCCAATAGCTTTGGCAAGTGACCAGAATGCTCTGCTACCATTAGGACAAGAAGCAAGCATTTTCCTGCTAGGAAAATGCTTGCTTCTTGCCCTTGTTAGGAAAGTTGGACTGGAGAAAGTAGAGTTGCAAAGAGAGGAAGTCAGAGCTTTAAGTGATTAGTGGAGTTAGTTGAACGGTAGAGACAGCAGATGAATTTGACACAATGAGGTAGAGAGATTTTAAGCCAGAAAAGATCGAAAAGAGGAGATTCCAAATTACCAGTTCTCTAACAGGGAATATCGGAACGGACATATGCACAACTACCACCTTTGAGGCGAAAGGGATCATATAGCGAATAATTTGGGCAACTGAGATAAGCAGTATTTGAATCAACCGATAACTGAGATTCTGTCAGAAAAAGTACATTGGGTTTGGCATGCTGCAAGTGGAATTGCCCCCCCCCCCACAAAAACTTAATTATGTCAAAATTACCGTTCGCCCATTTTTTCGCCCTTTATGATGCAAACGTTATCCCCCTCACCTAACGATCATGAAAACCGACGATTATGGATATGGATCTGTCTGTACGTACGTTCATATAAAAGAGCGCGCGCGTTTTTTTTTTTTTTTTTTTTTTTTGGGTCCTAGCCACTGAAATCTCAGGAAATTAGGTGGCAGGACCTGCCAGAGAGAAACTAAAACTACTGGGTTCCTACTCTGCTTCCACCGGGCGAAGGTGGGGCAACATTGGGCCTCAGCTGCGGTCCAGCGGCTAAACGACCAGATGAACAACGGTATATGATACTAAACATATACAATATCCATAAACTTTTAAACCTCTGGGTTTAAAACTATTTCCAGCAAACTGGTACATCCACAATAAACTACGCGGAGATGGGGGAAACCCCTGGTGCCATCTGACACTAAATACACCTTACTGCGGCGCCTCCGTAGCTAGGTGGGAAGGAGCAGCAGCTCGTAGCACACGCTTCTTGATTAGACCGGGGTTCGAGCCCGTCACCACCAAATACGGCCTTAGTTGCTAATGCTCCTAAAAACCAAATAACAAACACCTTACTGCAAGTGGAAATGGACATCGTTGAGATTATAATTGAGACCACATATATATTTGTGAAATGAACTAGGAAGTGTTTGGGAGGTTTAGATCTTTTCGCAGATAAGTTTACTCTTGGTTTGACAATTCATTGTCTATTCAAGGGTAAGAAAAAGTGGGGGGGGGGGCATGCTGTATGAAGTAATGAAATTTTGGATATGGCGTATACATGCCCAGAATATACCCAGATCCTTGACATAACGTGGCTTTGACAATGCCCACCCCACCGTATGCACACTACTTGGACTCCCTCCAGTCACTATCTGGCAGAGTAGAGGTAGCAAGATTATACACTAGCTGATCCGGAAGCCTCCTAAAGAGTTACTAATAGGTTCGGTCCGGCCTATGAACACCGTTTTAGAGCTGTACCCTCGAAATGTAACGAAGATTGGATCTCGCCATCATGCAGTATAACAGTCATCAGTTATACTGCATGATGGAAGAGTTGTCCGGAATGTAGCTCTGGAGACAAGTTCCACCACTTTAATCCTCCAATAAACAAAGTGGTGGTATTGCACCGGTTGAGGAGAGTCATCTACCACGTAGTATTGCCTGGTAACACAGAGGGGTGGCATTCCTCCGTGTGGTGTGGGTGCCACACCTCGACCCCTGCTTATGTTGGTTCATACTTAGGTAGTCACCCACAGTGTGCTTGTACATGGAAGTTGTACCCAGGATTACTAATAGTCTCACCATAGTGAAGGTGCAAGCAGAGGATTTGGCTGTCACAGACCGTCCAGACTTTGCCGAAATTGGGAATGTCACCCGAGTATCAGTTCCATCAGAGTTTTAGACTCCTAAGTAGCCAGTACAGCTTGTCTAGCATATCTGAGAGAATGTCTGTGACATCCTCAAGGATCAAATTGTTATTGTATGAGAAATTAAAAAAAAAAAAACATTTGTTTAGCAATGATGATAAAACTAAAAATGGACGAACTTAGACAGTAAATCATTTAATGACATTTTGCGACTGCTAAATGCCAGATAGTAGTCTGATATTTGGTTCCGACAGATTTGTTAATTGGTTCTCCAAGTTGAATATCTATCATCTGAGATCTCAAGCTTGTTTTAATTTGTCATATATGCAAATGTTTTGGCACAACCTACTGATGTGAGATCAGTAGGTTGTGCCAAAACATGATAGCATTCGACGAGCACGTTGACGTGGGTATTCAACAGCATTTTTCCATATTTGAAGAGGATCCTTCTTCGTTTCAAATAAAGACTTCAGAATATCTTCTGACAGTTCAGTTCCATTTGTAAGTCACCAGGTGCTTTGGCGACCTCAATGAGGTGTCGTTGAAAAGCTAGCGTGATTTCAAGGACACCATCAAAATAAGTGCGGGATCATATTTCTCAAAATCAGCAAACGTTTCATTGTATTCTTCAATCAGGGAGTCTAGAACTGTATTCTTTCTTGTTGCAATTCCATAAACTGTAAAGTAAATTATATAAGGAAGATAATGATATATAAAAAAAGAGAATAGATAATTTATCTTAATATTTTGGGTTTGGTGTTATGTCATCAAATGAAAGGCAGATTTTCGAATTTGAGAAAAATAGACAAAAGGCCGCAGGTTCCCCACCCCTGGTCCATGCCAATGTTGCCAGAAGTTAAGGCCCATGATATCGACTACACTTTTGATAGTTGGATTAAAAATAAAATAAGTTGAATTTGATGCTGCTCATTGTATGGATGCTAGCAAATTAAGTAATTTTTTAAAATTATCGACTCGGGATAAACTAGCGGAAATTTCAGACTGATAATCTACATTTACACGACTTTGCAACATCTACCAAGATTTTTCAATTACGAGACAGTATTTGTACTATGGATGGGTTATTTGTTATTTAGTAGCAGCGAATGATCTTGTTAGAATACTTTCCAAAATTAACCGATTGTTTTACATAGTGTCTTAAATCTCAGCTCAAATTTTTAAATATGAGATGTACATTGTAATTGAAGCTTGCTTTGTAAACAGAAGTATTTGAATGAAGTTAGTAACTAAACTGTATTGTAAGCTTTGTTTCAACAGTACACTCATTTTTCTCCCCACCCATATCCTATATTCCACTTGCGTTGAGCAGTTTTGCAGATGTCTGTTGCCTTAGTAATGCCAGCTGAACAATAAACTGAATGCTGATAATTGTGGCCAGTAGTGTTCAAATCGCAACCTATGCCAGTGAATTGCAACTACTGTATTCTTTGGTTTTTTGTACTCAGCAGTTTTTATCATTGGTTATATAATAGCCTACAAGTTTGGTCAAAAAAGTTACCAAATCGTTCATATTTCTAAAATTTATTTTTAGTTATAAATATTCTGCCAATAACAGCATATTTCCTATAACAACGATACAGAAATTAACTTGATTTGTTTGTTACGATCCCACTTCAAGTTTACTGTCACTTGTGCATGAGGATATGATTTTTTTAAAAACTTTATTGATTTGTTTGTAATGTAAAAGCTGTTTAGCAGTATCTGAAAGCGACGTTACTGACCTCAGTGCCATCGAAAACAGAGCATGCCTATTCATGTGGGAACTAATTTTTAACTGCATACTACCTGACCTGGTGGATAAGCATAGGGGCATGCTATACGAGAAGGGGACTGAGTTAAGCTATGTATGCAATTCTGCCCAGGCAGATAGGATGGATTGTACGCTGAAAACATGAATTAATTGAAGGGTTGGCCTCTGTCAGGTTTTTGAAAAAAATTATATGAGTGACACACTTTAACAGAAAGAAGGCATTTGTTTTGTGGAGAAGACAACTGAATTTGTCAAATGTGGTTGGTGTTGGGGTTCTTTGCTTTTCATTGGGAAAGCCTTAGCGGTTCATAGAAACTGCTAGTTGGAGGGGATAGCAGGGGTTGTAATAAAGATGATTTTGTGATGCGTGGGTAGAAAGTAAGTATCGCTTACATCTTAGGGATTATTTTTGAGGCCACAAAAGCCAGTCTTTTGATAGTGAAAAGATAAGCAAAATAATGTACGGAATCGGTGTTGGGTCCACTGTTTTGTATATTTATCAATGATATTGATGAAGGTATATCAGGCTTAGTGTCGAAGTTTGCTGATGATACAAAGGTTGGCAGGGTTGTTAATGACAGTAATGGCAGTGTGCTACTGCAACAAGATCTAGATAATTTGGGCAGATGGGCTAAGAAGTGGCAACTGAAGTTTAACCTTGACAAATGCAAAGTACTGCATATGGGTAGAAGTAACCCCAGAGAAACGTACCAACTGTGTGGTATTACACTTAAGGTGGTAGAAAAATGAAAAAGACCTGGGATTAATTGTGCAGGCAGATATGAAGTTTTCTGAGCAATGCAGACAGGCTGCCAGGGCAGGTCATGGGGTTTTGTCAATGATATATAGGAATTTTGCTAGCAGGGAAAAGGAGGTGGTTATCCCTCTGTATAAGGCAATGGTCAGGCCACGCCTTGAGTACTGCGTACAGGTCTGGAGGCCTCATTTCAGGAAGGATGTAGATGTACTTGAGCGTGTACAGAGAAGGGCAACAAGATTGGTAAGGGGAATGAAGGGATCCTCTTATCAAGAGAGGCTTAAGTTCTGCAAATTGCAGTGGCTGGAGAATAGGCACCTGCGCGATGATCTGATTGAGGTGTATAAGGCCTTGAATGGGTTCAGCACGCTGAATTCTGATGGGATCCTTCCACTTGTTCAGATTACGAACCTAAGGGGGCATAAATTCAAATTAAGAAAAGACAGATGTAGATTAGATGTGCGGGAATTTGCCTTTAGCCAGCGGGTGGTTAATTGCTGGAACAAACTTCATCTGTCGTTGTGGAAGTTGATAGGTTGAATAAATTTAAGGAGGAACTGGACAGGCATTTGGAGGGAATGGTGTTTTTTTTTTTTTTTTGCCTGATGCTGCATAAGCTCTTACATTTGCTTCCTTGCACCACATGCCACTACTACTATTCTTTTCCCACTTCGATCTTAATCCACCATAGAAAAATGAATATCCGCACTTACCAGCTTTTTCGATAATCCCTCTATGGCGATGACTTTGGTTCCTTCTTATTGCGAAGCTATGTTTGGAGAAGGATTCTGAAAGCAAGTGTCAACGTCCCAGATGGCGATTTTATTACTGAATAATTTGATGAAACAGGAATCTAAAATTCTGACATACAAATAATTCGTAAAATTGCTTGGAACGGTGTGGATTATTCCAGGGCAGTTCCATATGCCGAGACCATTGTCACCAGAAGAACCGAAGGCGTGGTACGTAGTTTCCATTGTATAGGATGTGTGTTGAGGGGGCATAGAAATTTTGAAAGAAGCGCGTGATTGCATTTGGAACTTTGGGAGCAGCAAGCCAAATGATCGAGGCACTTCAAAAAGAAGCAGAAAAAAAAAAAAAATTAAAGTACTGTACATTATATAATGGTACGGTCTGTTTGCACAAAGTCAAATTCCATAACACACATGGAATCCAGAATAAAGTCTGAGAAACTTATACAAGCGACGGAAGTAATAAACCTACTTATTAAAGGAGAGAACTGGATTAGTCAGGAGCAAAAACTGTTTCGGTTTAAATTATGGTTAAAAACCACACAGAATACAAAGCGTACAATCTATTCTCCTGTACGGTTAATATTAGCATTATTCTCAGGATTTAGTCAATGTACGTACATGTTAAAACGAAAACGATTGTTCTGTCTATTCACCAAAAACTTCAATTTATTAATAAATTATGAAAAAGGTGCTAAGGTGTCAACTTCGAGTTTCTACTTGATTACGTGGAACAAGAAGACTCATCTCTACAAGATGTGATCCTTTGGAATTTACGTGGTATTCGCAGGAAGGCCAACCAAGGGAAAAAGTAACTTCATTGTTTTCTTTCTTCAAAAAATATGTACGTATTAATATATTTTTTTTTCCCCCTCAAGTTTTCTCTGCCCTGTACGTGCTTTCATAAATATGAATACAGTATTCGTGTAAATAAATTTACGTTCCTTTAAATTTACAGTATTTTCCGACAGCGATATCTTTAGCTGTGGCATGACAGTATGGTCAAAAACAGTCAGGTGGCCTAAAATAACTATCTATTTTAATAGTGTGATCATTTCATGTAACAGAAAAAAAAAAAAAAAAGATTTGCTGAATATAACAGTAATTCTAGGAGTACTTAACTACTAGCAGGAAGCTTGTTTATAATGATATCCAGCTCTTATAAAATCGGGACGAACGCACGTTGGGGGAAATAAATTCCACTTGTGTCCTTAAAAAGCCTTCGGTAGCGGCATTTAGTTTCTGGTAAGCATAATACTGTACTTGCTGTTTCAAATTTTTATGAGGCACTTCTTTGTTGAAAAATACGGCCACCATGTCATATTGATCAACGCGATTTTAGCATAGCATTAGCAGTTAAACGTTATTTCATCTGGAGACAACGAGGAATGCAGTAACATCCTTCCAACCTCAAAGGGACGCGGTGTTCTCGTGTGGGGCGGAATAATGATCAACGGCCGCACACCATGTTTTTGATAATTATATCATTACTGCGCAGAGGTACTGAAAACAGATACTCGAACCTATGTTCTACTTTTTAGGAGTGCAGTTGGCCCAGATTTTCTTTTGGGGTGATGGAGTGGAATCTTGAAACTGAAGATATCCAGCTGCCATGGTTAGCACTATCACCAGACAAATCCGATCGAACATGTGTGGGACAACCCTTAGGTTGCACTTTACGCCGACAGCTAACTTCTTGGTCACTTGGTGAGCTTAAGGCCTGCGCTGATGGAAGAATGGGATTTGTTGCCACAGAAATCTTAGACACCCTATATCGAGCATATTTCGCTGGTTTTCAACAGCTAAACAATCATGCCTGTTTAGCTTTTGGAGGTGATCAGACGCCGTTCCGATGTCATGAGACCATAATTTCGAGCATCTTGTATGGACTTCTGTAATATGACCTTTTGGTAACTTTTATACAACCCCTATAAATACCCCTTATACCTCACCGAAGTTTCTCGTCATCTTCCTCACTTCATCGTTATTCTATGGTACACCACTATACCAAATTTTGCCCCGCTTCATCTCAAGCTGCACGAATAACACCAATCTTTCTACCTGTTCTGTTCATTTTCTCGAGCTGTATAGATCCCACCCCACATGTGCCTTTTTTATGCTCAACTTCTCTTCCATTTTCCTCTCAGTTATTACGAAATCATTCAGCTGCCTGTTGGAGCCCGACAAACTTCTGGCCTCTTCATCCCCTTCCCTAAAGCATTCCCCATGTGTGAATGCAGATGCAAAATACTCATTCAGTTTGTCAGCAATCTGAGCAGGATCAGCAGTCGAACCATCAATATTAAGTGGAACAATCTGATTCACCCCTTCCTTCTACAGTTTACATATGTAAATAAGTCTTTGCTGTTTTTCTTTGCATCTTTTGCCAAAGATTTATCGTAATCTGCCTTGGCCTGCCTGACCTTTGACTTGATTACAGACTAGTTTATATCTACCATATGCTTCTGTGTCGTCCAATAATTTATATGCATCCCATGCATATTTCTTCTCTGCCACCAGTCTCATTATTCATCTGACATACATTTTGGCCTAAACGTTGAACAGTATTTCTTAGTTGGTATGAAAAGCCTAGTAGCTTCCAAGATTAATTACTTGAATGCTTTCCATTTAGAATTTGCTGATGGTAATATAATCAGTTGGTCCCATTGTAGTTGCCGTTACGAAAGCAAAAATCCTTCCCTTGATGGTGGCTACATCATTAAGTAAATCCTCAATACACTGTGCTAGCGGTTCTTTTATCTGCAGATT
Organism: Mastigoproctus giganteus; assembly: GCF_048544385.1. Lineage (NCBI taxonomy): Eukaryota > Metazoa > Arthropoda > Arachnida > Uropygi > Thelyphonidae > Mastigoproctus > Mastigoproctus giganteus. Next base: position 225,132,158 of record NC_143576.1, on the reverse strand, counting down.
CTTAATGCATTAATAATCAGAACAAGAGCATACTCTTGTTTCCTCTCTAACATGCTGCTGTAGAAGTCTTCCAACAAATCCACAAGTCTTGCTGGTGTGTGTTACCACAAGTTCCAGTCAAGATCTGGGAAGTTAATTCCCCTCCCCCATTATAAGACATTCTGATTTACTGCCTGCTATTTCTCTGTACGTTGTATTCGTCAGAGTCATTATGCCTATAGCACACCCTTGCTCTCATTTTCGTTTTTCAAGTGCATATGGCCACCTATGTCAACTGGATGCAGTGCCATTTTGTTCCCTTCCGAAGTAAGTGTTCATAAAGAATGCTGAAATGCTCGTTAAGATAGGAAAGCAGTTTTACCACAGCAGAAAAATAGTGCTGAAGGGAAACTGACACTTTTGAACTTCAGTGCAAAGGTAAAATTGTTTTCGTGTCTTTTGTAACAGGTAAGGTTGTTTAGAGTGAAAATGTGGTTTTTGCTAATTCGATTGGGCAGCGGGACAAATGGCCACTATAGTTATTGGACATCTCAATTGAAAGAAAAAAAAACCCCTTTAAAAAACTGATTAAGGCACTATCACGATTTTATTCTAACAGGGCAAATGAAGCCACACCTTTTCAGGTGTTGCAAATGAGTGAGAGTTAGGGAAATACGAGACATTTTATTTTTCAAGAAATGTGGAATATGAATGGACCTGAAGGTGATTCAGTCTGAACTGAAAATTCAGACCATAACATCGGAAATTACGAGTATTCAGGCCTTAAGTAATCGGGGGTTAATTCGAGTTATTAGATATGTATTCTATACTGGGCAAGCTGAAATGAACCGCTAACATAGTATTAGTATACTCCACTATGTTATCGGCACACATAATTTTACCGTTGATTTCGGAGAGAACTTTCGATTTCACATTATGCAGGCGACAGAAATCACTTTTGAATGTTTTCACAGTAGTTCTAATCCTTAATTAATTTCCTCAGAAGATAGCCGCTGGCATTAAGGCAAAATGTGAGCCCGTGCTGCTGTATCTATTGCTCGAGTGGGTAGCATACTTGCTAAAGAAACAAAGCAGTGCGTTACAATCCGCCTTCGATATGGGTAGTCGGATTGTGCAATATTTTTTAATGGGGTATAAATGGTCCAATGTTATTTCAGCAATCTAATCGCCTTAAACTTGATTATACTATACTGCTAAGCACTGTGAACAGTACAGTACTTAATAATATTGAATGTTTTGCAAAATGATTGTATTTTTAAAATACATAGAACAGTAACGTACCGGTTAGGAAATATGTAAAACGGCAATTGAGCATAATACATAAATCCACCTATTTCTGCTCTGCCTTTGTTACGGTTGACAACCCCCGGAAATATTTAAATGCCGGATTTTTTTGACGCTGTAGTGTGTATATGCAATTAGCTATTTTTCTTCCAACCTTTTGTTTTCTGGAACGTGGGTGTCCGTGTGTCAATGTATGGAAAGTACGGTATTTGCCATCCACCCCGGATAATAGGGAGTCCGCTGTTTTTGTGGTTCTGCGGAATATTTAAATTTGCAAAGGGTTCCGCTGCGTATAAAGGGGGGGGGGGGGACCTAGGATTAGATGCTACCTGAATATTTGAGAGAGAGAGAGAGAGAGAGAGAAAGAAATGTCAGTAAGTTCAGCTTTTTCTGAGAAGTACAGAATACATGTTTATTAAATTCCTTTTGAGGAAGACATAAAAATAAGTTACAATAAACAGTTATTTTAACTGTTTATTATAACTTATTTTTATCTGTCTTCCTATCAAAGGAATTTAATAAACATGTATTCTGTTTTTCTCCGAAAAAGCTGAACTTATTGACATTATGAACTCTGAGAACATAGGCCTTTTCAGTTTCAAAACAGATGATTCAAGGCATAAGCTGGTCTAGAATTAAGTCTAGTGACAAAATCATATCAAGAACACAAATGTGCTCTGTTGTGTGATTTATGTATGTAATTCCCCTAAACAGTTGTTTGATGCTAATACCAGGAGTATTTACCTATTCGCGTGTGGACTTAGATCTCACGAAACGCTGTCGCATTTTTCTTATTCAAAACCTTGTCCACAAACAAGTTTAACAAAAAGGACTTGCTGTCCCTTTGAACCATTATTTTATTTTTTTTGCTTCCTTTTCTCTTAAGTTTTTCGTTTCAATTTCGATAACAATGCCATTTTAACCATCTATTTGAAGAATTGCTAAATAGAACACAGTATCGGAATGCCTAAAATAATCAAAATATTGCTCTTTGCAGTTACGAAATAGTTGTAAATTATTTACAGAAAACAATTGACGTTACATCTTGTGGTGTAAATAATATTTTGCATCAACGTTCAAGTTTTTATGGAATACAAGAAACACGGACTTCTTTGCGATATACACTCACAAAAAAAAAAAAAAAAAAAAAGCTGAGACTTCTCCGGAAGGGGCTGGGAAATGAGATACTATGAATACTCACATCATTAGGTTTTGTTACCTTATGTTAGTTTTAGTTGAAACTTAAGAGCTTTAATTAAATACTTTCATCTTTTGGGGAGCAACTGCAACTTAAGTTAAAATAATCTCTATATTCCTATAATTTATTCTACCACCGGGGAAGAATGATTGATTTTCATGTGGTTATGTTCTATTTTAGCATTATGTTATATATTAAACACCTTATCACCGCGTTACTCTTTTTGGGTGAACATCTCAGCTCCAGGAATGCCAGCAGCATTTTAAGTTATTCACATAAAAGATGTTTACCGGGTGCAGCAAGCCTCTGGCTTGAAGTATTAGGAAAGAGTCGTCAGCTTAGGGTCAGTTTGTACAGCCTAACAAAGTCTACTTTCTGGCCCCATGGGGTCTCTTGTAGCCTGCAGCTGCTCCCCTTGTCAGGGGTGTGTATGCGTGTTTGCTGAAACATAGGGAAGTCAGTCACTCACTCCTCTCGGGCCGTTACCATTCGCTTGCTTTAGGGTGTGCAGTTTTATGAGCGGGAGGAATGTTCCGATTTGGCGGGACATTTGAAAACAAATTCACCTTTATTTTGAACAGTGTTGAATATTTTCGTACCGTGGGCTAATGTGTAGCAGATTTGGTTTATTTTAATTCTACTAAATTCGAAAGCTGCATTTTTGTTTTAATTTCCAATGTAATGTAAAATTTATCATTATACACTTTTTATTTATTATCACGAATAACAAGGTTTTCACCCCAAATTTAGCATCGATAAATCTTCATTGGAAGTTTTGTATCTGGCCTTAATAAACTATTCATTTATCAGTACACTTTAATAGTCTAATTTATTTGATTTTTCATGCAACACATGAAAATTCATTTCGTCAATGAATAAGATTTAAATCTAATCAATTTTGTAATCACTTACGACTAATTCTCCATTCTCAGGCGGATTGGAATCCATAGGACTTGTTATTCCGCAAACACAGACCTACCTTAGCACATCGAAATTAGAAAATACACAGACTACTCAATTTTCATTAGTGCTAACTAGGTCTACACGGGCTCGGGACTGGTCCTCGAGCGGGGTAACACGAAGGATTGTTATTTCAAATATTTCGGTTTATTTCTTACGTATATATTTTTTTTATGCATTTAAATTCTTAAACATTTTTTTAGAAAAAAAAAAGTAATTGTTGTCTGTTGATACCTTTTTAATTGACCAATAAGGCACAGTTCGCCAACCTCTCTTAAACTCACAGAAATTTGTACTCTTTCGTGAAATTACCCAGTCTGTATTTTTGCCCCAGTAAAGTAGCTGGTATTAAGTTGCAATTTTCGTTACATCAAGAGTATGATGTAAGTCATTATGTCACTCGACAATTGGTCCCTTTTTAGTTGTATGTGTACAGTATACAATACAGTATTTCTTAAAAGTGTGATACCGTTAATCTCTAGTTCACCGAGATTTTGGGTTGACCTGCTTTAAATTCTAAGAACATTTCACTTATAACACTTTCTAACCGTTTCTTTGCTACAGCACGTCCAATACTGACCAATAATTTAGAAATACAGGTAAGATGAATGCTTAAACATAAAGTGAATTTCCAGTGACAGGTCAGTTCTACATTTTTAATTTAAGTAGAGGTGGATATCGATATTCGTTTTGGGATTATATTAAATATGGTAAATTGAAAATTTAGTACGCTTTCTTTTTTATGCAATTAATATTGTTATTTTGGATAATTATTATTGTTATATAATTATTAACATTGAATTTTGTATCTGAAAATTTATTTTTTTTATTCATATAAAGCTTTCAATCTGGGTGGGATAAAAATTGGTTCAGGTTGGGGAGATATGAATTTGAAAAACAAATTCAGGCTGGGTAAAAATAAATGTAGGCCTGTGCAGACCTAGTGTTAACCCATTCTCCCCATTCCCCGCTTTAACAAAATAATTAATGATGATAATAATAATGTAAGAAAGAGTCCTTATATTATCTAATAATTTTGTTGATCTTGTAAATTGAATAGTTTGTATAAAAGCCAGTTGACCTTGTTCTCTACTAATTGCAATAGACTGTTTAGTTCACTTTTTTGCCCAAAAAATGTGGTTTAAAATGAACAAAAATATAATTTTTTAGGAGTAGCCAAGTGCCATGACAGATTAACAAATGACTAATCTTTTTAATTGGAAAGTATAATCTTATGTATAAACAACCAAGGGGGCTTAATGCTGTAATGTTATTTGTCAAATTGGCCAACTATATTTTTAATAGCAAGGCAGCCGGGTGGGCAAAGTGCCTGCCTGGCAACCCAAAGGTCGCGGGTTCGATTCCCGCCTCGGGCTTGGATCAAAGTACTGCAAAAACCTTGGGAGGTGCATTATGGCCACAGAAGCCTATGCGCCAACAACTACCAAAAAAAAAAATAGCAAGGTTTTGAGTTCTGTATAATCAGAAAGAAGTTTTGGTACCACCTCATTGTACCTAAAGTGGTTTTACGATGTCAGCAAAGTGCTGGACTCATGGTAAGTACAATTGGTATAATCACCTTCTTCCCCACAGCGTGTGGAAAAGACCTGAGTTCGAATCCCGTCAATGAGGTGAACAATATTTGTGGACCACAACACGTGCAATTTACAGACATGTTATATACAATACCATATGGCCTAAGTTGCTGATGTGCCCAAAACCCACCAAAATTATGGGCAGTTTTGGAAAAAGGTTGTATTTCAATTCTCTTGTTGGAGAGCTAATTAGTCAATTTCAAACTTGCAAATGAAGTTCCATGAATGACACACAGAATTTACCTTCATGTGGTGATCGAATCTTACTTGTCCAGATAATATTCTAAAATGATTTGGTCTGTTTTTTCCCCTCCTTTTTCTCTTTTACTCCCTTGCTCATTATGAGCAATTGGCTCATTTCTAGAATTAATGAAGCTGTTTGGACCTGTTGATGCATGGCTAATTTTAAGAGGAAAACTGAAACAGAGCTTGCCTAGTCAATACAACCCCTTTTATTTATATAAGAAAGTTTTTCTGATCATATCCAAGATGTATATATTAACTGTTGAAAGTTATAGGTGAAAATTACTTTAATTTACCAATATACCACAAAGCATTAAAGAATTTCACAATATCGCTGCATTTTCAATTCATGAAACATTGAAATCTTATGCTTGAAACTATCCTACTTTTTGGTCTCCTCAGTACATGGAGAAGGCGTGTTGACACAGCAATTCACCCAAACTATTCACAGTGGATCCTGCATTTAGTATCTGTAGGGAAAAATTAAACATTTTTCTCCCAGTGTAGATTGTATGGGCAACCAATTACAAAATATATATTGTTATGATGCACAGCTTAAGGAACCAGACATTGGAATTTCTTTGTTTAAAGGGTATTCATCATTTTTCAGACTGTTGATCAAGCACTACAAAGAGTAAATAAGCAAAGGAAAATGTTACTTATATTACAAGGAACCATTCTTCCACCATTAAGTTCTTTTCAACTTTACACAAACTATCACATCTGCCATCAGTGGAAGGTGAGAAAGGAAAAGCAACTGAGACATCAAAATACATGACAAGCAAAACATATTTTGAGATAATGGACCCTTCCAGTTGACAAGCTAGCTAATATTTTTAAAGAATGTAATTCAATGGGATATGACATCTCAAATGTTCATCACGAAGTTTTACTTGTTAACTTGGCAAGAAATAGTTTCTGACTCACTGGGAGAGCGAACATGCGTAAATTGTGAATTTGCAGATCTCAGTATTTCGGACCAGCTGAAGAGATTGTTAACCAAATTGCAAAAATTTTAACGGCACAGTGCTCAGTTATATCAAGAAATGGAAATTGGTGAAATATGAGAACTTCTGCACAGAGTGTAATCTGCTTTCAGATTATTCTCAGACCTTTTGTGGTACTTCCTTATCACTTCAGTGACTGTAAAAGGTTGAACTGGTAAATTATGGTGACTTCATTTGCATAGTTAATGATGCTGATGTATCAACCTGCTACATAGTTTGATTAAACACTTGTTAATATTTAGCAATTCGTTCTTATATGCGTAATAGAACATTAGGCATGAAATGCTATTAATAAACATCTGGTAAAAATTAATTTTAGTAGTTTAAATAATTTATTAAATTAGTTAAGGTTAAAGTTTAACAAAATTAAACTTTGAGTAAATGAATACCACGAATATTTACATTTCTGTAATGTTGTCCTTATGACATCATAAGCCTTGCATACCAAGAGTATACAAGGCTGTCATAAGGACATCATTATTAATTATATTAATAATGTCATTATCAATTATGTTTTCTATTGTACTCTCAAACTAAGAATTTTTAGACTCAGATCTGATCTGTTTGATCACTGAAATTTGGAAAAGTTTCAGTGATCAAACACTACACAGTAGAACCCAGATAAGAATATTTCCAAGGGAGTGGAGGTTAGAACTCCTTGCAAGGGGAAACTTCTTAGAAGGGAAAAATGACCTAAGGGTATGAAATATTAAGTACACAAATGAAAAGAAGCAGAACTTAAAGATCCTTTTTAAGTACTATTTCAGAATTTTTAAAAATATTTTACTCTGCCTATGGAGAACATTTTTTAAACTGAATTTCTGATTGCTTAGCATTGTTCATTAAATTCATTACCAAGTTTGAAGAATGAGCTCCTTTTGAGTTTCAACATACCTTAAAAGGTCACAATTACAATAAGACAGCAACAGTCCACTAATTCAGAACTGTTTATAACCATCGGAACTTAGCATGATTGTGTCCAATTATGGATATCGATGAAAACAATTTAAAAAGGTAAAATAATTGCTTCGCTCTTATGCACACTTGAATGATTGTGCTCAAATCCAATTTGTATGATGTATCTGTACCCCACTTTCCCTAATTGCCAACAGGTATATGCTATTCTTTTTTTTTTTTTTTTATATGCTATCACCTCTCTACTCTGGATTCAACTAAACTAAGACTATTTTGGTGACTGGTCTTTTAAAGAAACTTGGTGGCATTTCTTTACCAATGAACTGGTCCAAAGTATAATTTTTCGTTTACTTAGGTTGGCAAGGTTAGGGGTAGAACTTAATATTACTATTGGCATATGATGCAGTAAAGCAAACTTATTGAAAAGCATCTGCCCAAAAAAAAAAAACCACCTGTCCATCCATTTTGAATAGTTTGTCTAGTTTTCTTCCTTGAATTTATTCAGACTAACTACTTCCACGACAACAAATGTTAGTTTGTTACAACAATCGGGCATCGACTGGCTGAAGACAAATTTCAGCAGAACTATCCTCCTGCAACCATCCTACCTCAATTTAAAATTGTCATCTAAGTAAGAGGAAGAATGCCACCAGCATTGAGTTGCTCAGTCCATTCAGATCACCTCTCAATAGCCTAGACTTCAGACATTGTAACTTTCTGAACTGAAAGTCTTTCCTGGTATGACTATCCTTTTGTTTCCTTCACTAATCTTGTTGCCCTTCTGTGCACCTGTTCCAGAAGATCCTTCCTGAAATGCCCCCCCCCCCAAGATCTGCATGCGGCCTGACCATCACCTTGTACAATCTGATAATAACCACCTCATTATCCTTGCTAGCAAAGTTTCTGTATATCATTGACAACATTCCATGAGGTGTCCTGTCCGCACTACTCAGAACTGCATATCTTACTGCACAATTACCCCAGATATTTTCATTTTCCACTAACCTCAGTATAGTACCATACAGTCTGTACAATAATCTGGGATTACTGTTACTCTCTGCAGTACCTTGCATTTTTAAATTTTAAACTTCAACTGCTATTTCTCATCTGTCTAATTTTTCTAGATCTTGTTGCTGTAGCTTACTGTGGATACCGACATTAATCCCCCTGCAAACTTAGATGTTAAGCCTGATACATCTTTAATTAATAACATTAATAAATATAGAAAACAAACAAATGACCTCAACTGTACTCTGGAGGACACCATGGAAAGCAGTGACCATTAATAACCATTCAGTCTTTTCACACATTAATTCCTTTGTCCATAGCAGTAACTTACCTTTAATGCCACACAGCTCCAACTTGTACAGCAGTCTTTTTTTATAAGCAGTAGTATACTATTGCATCAACTATTTTTTACATCTTCCTTTGTTACTGCATTATAGTATCCAGTTAGATTGGTCAGACAATATGGTCTCTTAACAAATCTATGCTTTGAATGCAGTACAATTCCATTTCTGTCTAAATGGTCCTGCATTACTGCTTTAACCAATGACTCCATTATTTTTCCTGTAACAGAGGTTAAGCTCACTGTAATTATTCATTTCACATTTGTGAATTACTTGTATAATATCACATTTCCAGTTCATGAGGACCTCCCCTGAAATCTAAGATGCTCTTATAATTGTGGCTAAAGGTTTTCTTACTTCCTTTGCTGTTTCCCTCAATATAACTGGATAGATTCCATTCACTTCAGTTATCACAATAATACACATTGATAAAATGGTATCCCATTCCTTAAGGAATTCCTCATGGATGAATGTAGATGAAAAATACCTATTACGTTTGCCAAGAACCTAAGCAGGATAATCAAAAGTTATACCATTGACATCAAATGGACCAATGTGATTGAACCCCTCCTACTGTTAATATAAATAGTCTTTGCCGGAGACTTCGTAATCTTTCTTAGCTTGCCTAACCATTGTTACTTAATTACAGACTAGTTTATATCTACCGTAGGCCTTTGTATCGCCTGATAATTTATACTGTATGCATCCCATCTCAGCTACAAGTCTCATTCAATTCATCTAACATCCAGCTATGTCTAAGCCCCGAAATTTATAAAGTCAACGATTACTTGTCTGAATGCTTCCCATTTAGAATTTGCTGTTAGTAACATCACTTGGTTTTATTACATAGTTTGAATTCTATCTGGGGCCACTACTCGCTTTAACAAAAGCAAAAGACCTTCCCTTTATCCTTAACAGTAACTATGCTCTGTCTTTAAGTAAATACCACATCAGTACACTGCGATTACTGCCCAGTGGTCCTTTTTACCTGCAGATCCTCAGTCTACATGTTAGATTACTTTTAATACTTTTTAAAGATCACCTTGGATCTTTTAATTTTATCATAACATCTGTAGGTGTATCAGAGATACACCTACAGATTATTTAGTGTATTGAACACTTTTTCTTTCTCTCCAAGACAAAAAGAAAAAATTGTATTTCAAATTTTCTACTCCTGCTTCTTAAAAGTGAAAAACAAATATGGTGTAATGTGTATTAAATTTGAAAATTAATATGCTCATTCATTGGTATATTGTACTGTTTTACGATAGGAATGGCATGACAGGTATCAGTAGGTGACACCCCACGTCAACATCAAAATTTCCGTTTACGTAGGTTAATCGTAGCTTAGCAGTACGTTTCTTACTTAAATAGCGCAATGTGTTAACACTTGAACACCATCTGCTCGCTACATGGAAATACGATCTGAAATCGATTTTTCGTTGTCATTCAAAATTTTGATTTGACCGACATGTTGCAGGAACCATATACGTGATTCACGGCTGAGCAAAAAGGTTGCTTACCACGTTTAGTGCTACTTGTACACAACCGGAACTGCATATATTCTTATTGATTAATCATTTTCAAAGCAGTGGCAGTTGTGTATAATACTGTAGTTACATCTTGAAATTAGTGGAGCCAGTTTCGTAAAATAAATAAAAACAAAAGATAAGGGGAAATAGTATAAAAAGAAAAACAAGTCAAAACTTTATCCTGACTTGGAAACAGCTATAGCCTGAATTGTAAAGTAAAGTGAAATATTACGTACATGTAATGAAAATATTGACATAATGTACCTTTACTTTGTTATTTATTGACTATGGTACATTCAGTAAAGATTTATTTATTAAAACGTAAATTCTAAAAAGTTAACTTAATTTTTGAATGTTTATGTAGTTTTTTCCTCCCTAATTTCTATTGTATTTACATATTTTCCCCGGTAGTGTTTCTTTGTAGTTGTAATCTAATTTAATAAAAACAAGAGACCATATTTCTTACTGCCACAGGTTGTTTCATAATCGACCAGCGTTGTTCTGATTGGTCTCCTAATTTGATAGTTTTATACCGTATACGGAGTGTCCACGTTATGCATGCCCACGTAATAGAAATAGTTTCCCTTTTAGCCTTCAAATCATCCTGGATTCGTAGTGACACGGATCCATCGAACCAAAGGCATCGATGCTGCGCCGAGCTGGATTCCATTGCTTTCCATATTTACAAATTGGATGGTTGTAGATCTTTTAAACCAAAGAGCGTAATCCATCTCATCCTACAGGTGATTAATTGTTTTAATATTTAGTGACTTGGTGGGGCAGAGCCTTGTTTTCTCTCTCTCTAGAAGCGTATTTTATTTTAATCTTTCGGCTTAAAATGTATTGAAGTGTGTATGCTCATAGCGACGTCAGATTTGTTTATCTGCACTTCTGAGAAGAGGGTATGATATTTTAAGGGGAAGCAAATTATGAAAGCTTCAACGTCTTCAATGCAGTGTCCCCCCCCTCTTTTCTCCCTTGTATTACACCTCTTCAGCATTACTTGTTGCAGTGCAGCAATTTCTGTCGCGTACAATAGTGTTAAATTTTACAAAATCATTATTTTGTAAATAGTCTGTTCATAATGTCACCGCGAACTTTGACTTTTAGCAGTTTTAAACCATCTGGTTTTTCAGTTTGAGACATCCCAGACGTACATAGTGGACACGATTTTCAAAAAAATATCTTTGCCTTTCTCTAGAGTGGGCGGCCATTTATAAATGGCGAGGCAAATAAAATGTCTGAGGTATACACGCGGGCCAGATTTTTTTTAAGCTTTCCGCTATTTTTACGATTATTAAAGGGGTATATAGTAAAAAATTGTCAAACAGTTTTGTTATTTATTGCAATATTTATACATACACGTATATAGCATATAATTAAACTTATTAATAAGAAAAACGAAATACAAATTAAATATGAAATTATACAAATACAATTCCAGTCACAAATACTGCAGTATCTTATTTTTATAATATTTAATGAGAGATTTGATGCTGCTTTTATTTATATATATATATATATATATATATATATATCAGTGAATCGATATTTGTTGTAGCAATGCGCAGAGTATTTTCTAAATTTACATCAGAAATTCCATTAATTCTAAAATATACATATAATAAACTGCGGGCCGTTCATTATATATTTTGAAAACTTTGCTATTGCGGGCTGGAGTTGGCCGAAGGTTGCCCATCCATGCTCTAGAACTGGGGGTCGCAGCAAATGTTGATTAAACACGACTAAATATTTATTATAGAACTATTGAAATTATTATACACCAGCGGCTCTTAAATTGTGGGTCACTAATGATTCAGTCTTATGAAAAGGAGTCGCGGATTAAAGTCTTAAGAACCTGTGCTCTAGTAGAGCATTGCTTCCCAACCTTTTTTTTTCATTTGCGGACCATTTTCATGTTTGAGGTAGGAGCACAAATAATATTAATTATGCACGTAAATATAACACTTAATGCAATGACATATACTCATGCTTACTGTATAGTATACTGTACGTTAGGTTCTTGTAGGCATATCTGTATCTCTTATCACAGCTAAAGGGATTGTTGCCTACCGCAAAAAGTTTTTTTTTTTTTTGGTCAAGTCAGTGGACTACCTTTCATAAGCTACTTGGACCACAGTTCTTCCACAGGGAAAAACCGGACTGGATTACTCTATTTAGAGAGCGACCTAACTCTTGTAGTATTAACCATAAGTTAACCGAGTTATGGTGCCCCACGCCAACCTCAAACTGATGAAAGCTTTTATTCACTGATGCTTTTCTGGGTGACGTCTGCTCCCCACATTTTCGAGAGTTATTGTTGTTGGACCCAGTTTAATTAAAATTATTCTGCATTGGTGGTTTTTTTTATTGGTTTCTTGTGTCGGTGCTATTTATATTATCAACTTAACAGCGTTTCTGAACCTCCTTGGCAATAATTTTCTTGAGTGAACCAAAACCTTTTGACTATTCCATGATTCTCTTACGGCCATACCAAATTTTACCCGTACAGGCAACCCCCGTATAACACGGTACTTCTACACACGGTTTCGCTCTAACACGATTGATAAATTGTGGTAATCCTCGCACAATACGGTTTCGCTCTAACACGGTTAGATAATTGCAGCAAACCCCGCATAACACTGTTTTTGAGCCTTTGTGCGGAGAAAACCCTGCTATTATGTTGGATGCAATTTTTAAACACTTCCATTTTCTTTTGTGAATCCCCGCTATTGACTTGTTAGTCGTTATGCGAAGAAGAAGAAAAAAAAGGAAATCCCCATGTTATGTTTTGTGCTTGTTTGAGACCATAGAAAAGTGACTTCGAAGCGTGCAGTTAGTGAATTTTAAGGTTTCTTGTAAGGTTATTTTGTTTTTATTTCGTAGTATATAAATCCCCCCCCCCCGTGTATGTATTACTAAACTTTGTTCTTAAGATCCGTATTGGGATAATTTCTTTTGTTGTGAATTAAATTAAAGCCGTAAATTATGTCTAAGGAACCTAGACATAAGCTGGGTAACTGCCGATTTATTTAAAGAATGATTTCTGAATTTTGTGCCAGCTGTGGAAAACTATTTAAAGCTGCAAAATCTAATTTGAAAGTTTTATTACTATTGGATAAGTCGCCAGGCCATCCAAAATGTTGAAGTAATGTTCCTACCACCTAATACATCTTTTGTAGTTCAGCCATTATATCTACCTGTAAAATTCATTACCTCAGAAAATCGTTACAATAGATTTTGGAAAAATTATTCCCAATCTATTGAAGTGGTGGAGGCATGGAAATATTTCTCAGTTGTGGACTATATCGGAATCGTAGCTTTATCGCTGAAAGAAGTAAAACCGTGTTGGAAAAATGTATGGCCAATCAGTTCATTCAGGAAATATGGTCGAACCTGCAGAAAACTGAATCGGTGCGATAGTAGAACTTGCTAAGTAGGTAGGAAGGAAGGTTTTGATGATATGACTTCTAAAGACGTTCAAGAATTTCTGGTAGAAAAAGAGGATTAGGTGGAAATGAATCGGAGGTAAACCAAATCAATTCAAAGTATGATAGAGCAGATAAATTTTGAAGTTCCAAATTTTACACAAAAAAGCATACAGAAAGGCATCAACTTATCCGAGCAGTTAGAATCTTATTTTTTGAATGCAGATCCTTCGACTGAAAGGAACACAAGTTCAAAAAGGAACTTCAAAAATGCTTAGCTCCATAACCTTTATGAGGAAGAAAATTAAATGAACGTACATTATCTGGCATATATGTATCACAGTTTGTAAGACGTTTTGTTCAGTTATTACTATTTTTAATAAAAATTAAGTTTCCGATAGTTATAAAAAAAAAGACTTGTTACATGTAACACTGTAGTGTTACACGAGGGTTACCTGTATTTGTAAGATATAGATCGTGGGCGCACGGGATTGAGAAATTATCTAACACTTTGTTGGATCTGCCTCTAGAGCCGTTTTCTGTTAAAGGTCCCTTTATCTATCATGGGGTGGGATTAAAAAATTAGCTTCCCCTAAGAATGAAGCACTCAGCAAATGAATCAACCTTTATTCAACGATTTGTTATCATGCAGAATGGCAACGGTTTAAAACATTAAATAATTGTCTCCATGGTTACCCGAGCCTCGCCACGTGGGAGGAATCCTTCTGCAGAGTTTCTCCAATACATTTTACCTTTAATTGCTTCTTAATTTTAAGTAGTAAGAAGGGAAAAAAAAATTATTCTTAATCGAAATTCCTTTGGGTCTTTAAAGAAATCCATGATGACACTCTGCGGACCGTTGTTTGGTCTTTGAATCAGTTTCATCAATGGTCAACGACAAATCCTTTGAATCCTGAGAAAATTTCCCAATTTTATTCACACAGTTGACCCACTTGTCTGCATTTAAATCTTTTTTTTGTGCCAATTTCGTTAATTTTTTTCACTGTTTTTCAATTTTTTTTATATTATGACGAACTCGTTCACAGGACATGTTTAGTTTTTGTGTAATGTCCTGTATGTTAGTCTATGCATCGTAACGCTGATGAAACATCGTACGATGTTTCATGAGGTCCTGAACGGTAGCGCTGTTCAAAGACCTATTGGATTACATGCATGCAAATTTTTTCAGAATTCTCAAATACTTCGTATATAAAAACGACGCTTCAATTAGGCTTCATTACCTAGTTTTTCCCACGTCTCAAACCACTATCTCCCAAATAATTTTCTTCGTGTTTAATTAATAGACCTGTTTAATATGGTTCCCCCGTTCTAAGACATTTTCAACTGGTAAATGATATTTTTCTTTCTATGATGTTTTAAAACTTCTGCATTTTGTTTAATAGTTTGAATAAAATTTTTTTTTTTTTGGAGGGGGGGAGGTGGTGGTGGTGAAATATTTGACAGTTTTGCATATTCGTAAACATGCTGTGTTGGCTAGTGTTTTAGTATTATTGCAGGTTTCTCCAAATTTGTTGGCTCATTCTCCCCTCCCTTTCCCCCTTTCTTTCGTAATATGAAATTAAATTACATATTCTTGAATCAGGGGATTTATTGTATATGTATTATTGAGAAGAAAGTCTGAAAAACGAATTTCATCACTTCAGTTTAATTCTGGATAATACCCTTTAACGTGCAGAGTGGAAAAGTACAATCTGTATTGTATTTCGGTGGTATTAAGAGAAAAAAGTCCGGTTAAACATGACTGGCAATTTTCACTTCCCTCCTCACATTACGATGGATTTGATTTAGTTTTGTCCTGAGAGAGATGCAGTTTTAATCTTTCGAGATGAATCATTTTTTAGGTTGAGCCATTATTTCATGTATTAACGTAAGAATTCACCCTGTATTTGAGAATTATATTTTTACCGATAGACTTTGAAATGGCATCGCTTGTACATTTTTGCTGATCAGTTACTCTGCTCTTAGATTAATGAATGTTTTCATAATAGTAAATTACTTATTTTCCAAAGTTAGCCAGTACTTGGCCGACTGTTGGTTGAAGTATACTTTGAATATAACGCTACGGAGGAAGAATTCATAATTCAGTTTCATCCCAATAACTGCTCGGTTGAAGGTGAAGATTCGAAAACATGGGTTCCTGTTGAATGTACCGTTGACGTCACGTTGCCAAGGTAACTCCGGGATAGCTGAAAATGCCAAGCGTCACGACTGTTTTCAAAAGTTCCCGGAAGATAGCACTGGTGGCAGAGTTTGAATGCTAGTTAATGGAATAATTACTGAGGTTTTGAATTTTTGTTGCACTGAAGCCATTGCTGCTTAAATTTCTGACGTGCTTTTCTAGCTTTTCAATACTTTTTAAAGGTGAGATTTCTATTCCTTAAGTTAAAAATAAAATTGATCCGTGATTGCGGAGTGTGTGTGCGCGCGCGTGTGTGAGATCTGTCTATTCATATCGGAAGAGTGAGCGCACCAAGGGATAGCGCTACTGTTTAAAAGTACTTAAGAATTTAAGTTTCATTCTTAAAATTGAGCTTGCAGTGATGCGTTTGACTTGCATGTATAAATAGTTCTAATGTGATTTAATTATTAGTATGAGTTATTTAATAACTTTTAGGTTTGGGCGCAAAGGTGCATTAATAGACTGCATTGTTGGATTCTTTGCGTTTCTTTTCGGTCAGATGTTTACTTTCTTATTTTGTTTATTGCCGGAAATGGTATTTTCCTGCTGTATAATTTTTTGTTAGTAGTTTTTTATATCTAAGCTTATAGGGTAAACTGATAATTTCCACTTACATGTTACGTGAGTTATATCGAGTGCCTTTTTAATAATGCATACAAGATTTATTTATAAGACAGAATTATAGTTGGTTTTGTGTTTTAGACATGGTTTAGCCTTCCTTTTTTGTATTTTTATTTCAGTCGCGCAATTGACTGAATCGCGTTTATACCAGTGATTCAGTCAAATTTTAGTATCCTTTCGACAATTGAATTCAACGCCAAACTTGTACATTGATGCTTAATTCGTCACTTGTCTTTGATGTCCATCTCAATTTTGTTATTTTTACTATGACAGTTTTAGACCCCCTACCCATTTTAAACCTTCCCCATCAATATTAGTCGTATTAAACGTTCTCTTGCTAATTAATCATTTAGTGAACGATCATTTAAGTCGTGTAGGTTTTTCATTTTTTTTAAAGAATGAGAATTTACTGAAAGAGGCCAACGATAAAAGAATACAAACAGTTGAATCACAGCAATAATGCAGTTGATTGGGTAGGGATCTGCAATGATTTTCCCTTGCTGTTCTGAGATTAATTTTTCTTTGCAGCTGTTTACCACCCATCCCTCCATCTGTCTCATCCCCCAATATATATAAAGGACAATATGCAAACAGTTTTTGCAAAAAAAAAAAAAAAATTCTAAATGAAATCTCAGGGTTTGAACTTTGATAAGTCGTTATTTTGTAAACTCAAGATTACAACTTTTGGCAATTAGTACTAGTATTGTGCAACCGTTTTGTTTGCGATCTCATCTTTTATTTACACTCAATCCTTATCCTCAATCACGTACGGTATATGTATTTTATACCGTTCATAATACTACAGTAGTCTTGTTAGAAATGAGTTGTAAAGCTAACCTGTAACAATAGTTCAGTTTTAAGATGCCTGTGGGGTCTGTATGTCTGCTACTGTACGTCTCTGGCACTTCGCTGCGACATTATCATGTACTAAGTTCTATACTTCATTTAGTGCATAATAATAAAGATAATTCAATATTGAAAAAGTACAAGGTTTCATTATTTTGAGGAGCATTCCTCAGAAAATTCTTACAAATTTTAGCCTCTCTATTCTGAGCAGTTGTTACTGCTCAGTCTTTGCCGTTTTATAAACATCTCACTCTTTTATATTAGAATCTTATATTTTAAGTAAATTAATATTATCTTCGATAGGAGAAAATTTAACTCTGGCCTCATTCTGAAAATTTAGACTGTTAATAAGCTGGTTTACTGTATCAAAAATAACTATGCCAAAAAAGGTATTTTAAGCTTCTAATATTTTGATGTCCAGTTGTACTGGACAGACCTAACTCTCTAATTTTTGAAAAGTCTTCCCAATGTGAGCCTACCCCCCCCCCCATTTTTTTTTTAAAACATGCATCGTGCACCGTATTAAATATGGCAGTTGCACAGTTACAACAAACTGTGGCTGAAATTAAATCATATTCCAGATACTTTATTATAATAAAATAAACAGAAGTAAAATTTTCAGTTATTCGGTAATAAAATAACGGAATTCAGTGCCCATTCTTATTCATGAATAGTAAAAAAATAAATAATAACAAATAAAATAAATATTTCATCGTTCAATTTTTGTATACTGTTTCATAATTTGTTCAAAAAACATCGATTATAAAATAAATTATTTAATACGAAAAAAAAAATTCCTAATAAGCCACAATTGTCTCTAGTACCCGAAATTAACCTTGTATTTATTACCCATTGGTTCCACAATTGCCCCTTCCCCATGCAAAGAGGGGACTGGAATCTTTGCCACAATATGAATTGGGGATTTAAGTGCCGTTCTCCGTATCAGTGCGTGCCATTAATATACCGAGTTGGAAATGACCTGTATAATGTGCGTATTTCCTTATCCTCCACTCTTATATATTAGTGTTTTTTTTTTTTTTTTTTTTTTCCCCCACCCTGAAAAATTGACACATTTTCGAGAACTTCTTATGGTTTTTTTGCTTTTGGACGAAGATGATGACCCTAGGAAGAAGCGCATTTAGATCAATTTGTGAATTCAAAACAAGAGGGATGCGATCAAAATCGAATAACTTCATGATTTATTTATACTGGTAGGATTATTTTTAAAAATTTTTTTTTACATCATTATTTAAAAATGACTTGTCTAATTCTGTTAATGTCACCTCATTAGTATCATTTTAGTGTAGAGGTGCCAAAAGTGTGGGGCGTGAGACCCCAGAGGACGCACTGGGTTTTGGACCGGAGCTGCAGTTTTATTATAATCTTTTGAGATTAAAATGTATTGACTCTTATACATAATTTATAAAAGTATGTATATTCATAGCTGAATTTTTATGCCAAATCTTATTTGCGCTTGTTCGGGAGTTGGGGCGTGAAATATTTTAAGGGGGCGAAAGGACACATTGGTATAGTGGTTTCGTTGCTTGGTTGGAGAAGTTTCGATTCGAATCCTGTCTGAGACTGGAGGAATTGAAGTTATCTTCAATCAGAACTGACGTTGGCTGTACCCAACATTCAGATTGGTCGGTGAAGATAAATGCGTTATATAAATATCATCAGCTTCAACCAAAATGTCTGTAAAATACACCAACACGAGGAGAAAACAGCTCCTTGTGTTGGTATATTTTCAACCGGTGCTGGGTTCGTCAAAGACAAAACGTAGATAAGCATATTTTTGTAGTTTGTTTGAGATAGGTATCTCAAGTTACTTTTCCTTCCCCCCTTCTGTTTCTTCCTCTTTAAATTGATCCCGCGAATAGTGAATTTATTAATCCTTGCTTATCATACAATTGTTTTCAAAATTTCTCTTGAAGTTGAGGTAGTTAGGGTGCAAGAAGCAGCTTTATCCTCTTAAATGTGTAAAAGCTGATTTCCAGTGGACACAGTTCATTTTAATCCTTCTAAAATTTAGTCCCGTCTTATATTTCGCAGAAAGTAGTGTACTGTCGCTTTTAGGGATTATCCTGACTACTCATTTGTGCATAAGCATATCACGAATATTGCTTCCTCTGCATCCAAGAAACTGAAACTAAGTTCTTTCGCTTTCGGCGTTACCCTTCTAAACAACTTTGTATAAATCTCACTTTGTATAAATCTACTCTGCCATGGAATATTGTCACATATGGCGTGGTGCACGCAAAACCTCTGACTTTCAGCCTATTTAAAAGAGGGCAGTCAAGTTAGGTAATGGTTATCTCTTATGAAGTATCTCCACTCTGCGTCATGGACGTCTTGTTTCTGCTACATGTATTTTCTCAGTAGATAATTCTTTGGGCACAATTCTTCTGAATTGGCATCCCCCCCCCCTATGCCGCATCCATTTACCGTTAAACTTCAAATTCGCAGAACCAACTTTTCTTCTTTCTCATTTCTCCTTAGTTTTGTTTCTGGAATAGCCTTCCTTCATATGTATTTCCTAAAAAATTTCAATCATCAGAAATTGGAGGCTAATGCCAACAAGTATCGTTTGTTTGCTCAGTCTTCAGCTCACGGATGGTTCTAAGTACAATAAGTTTTAAAACCTTTGGTGACTTGGAGTTTAAAAAAAAAATGCTGTTGTTCTGCACGTTTAAAATTGAGCTCCATTTAAAATAATAAATTCGAGTTTTAAGCAATTTCACTAAATTCTAGGAGGGAATTGACCATTTTTGCTGACTTTACAAAGGACTGTGCCACCTATCATACACTCCTTCCGGCGGTTAACATCCTGCAAAGTTCCGCCTATATCGAAAAGCACGGTGCGGACGCTGTCACCTGTTTGGATTTTCCCATTCATTGGTTTCTGTGGGTGTGTGTGGGGGGGGGGGGTCGGATTAAAGACGATATGGCACGTTTGAGGCAGTTTGAAGCTTGGGAATAATTTAACTGTTAAAAAAAAAGATTGCCAACAGTTCATGGCACAACATACTTTATTCCTTTAATACCGGACTTTGATCCTGTTATTTGACTGATAGTATTATATTTGAAATCAATACCTTGGCAAGCAGCATCAGTTTATAGCTGTGAATAAGTCCTATGAAGTTTTAGCGTGTGCGTTCAGAAACTGGCTTATTTAGAATTTTTAACTAGCGATTGGCACAATGGAATGATTAATATTCGGTTATTTCGATTATGATCTCGCTATTATTCCTTTTTATCGCCCCACACCTTTTAACCAAGTACAGTGGTTAAAAAAAGATGGAAGGCTTTTATATAGTTTGGATTGACAGTTAATGGATTTTTCCATTACTTTAGAAAAAGTATAAGTGCCATGGGACAATAATTGGATGAGAGGGATTTGTCACCCTTTTTAGGAACTGGCTGAACAGCAAATTTCCAAGCAGAAGGGACAGAAGAAACACCTTATGGAATAAGAAAGGGAAAAAAAAGCGGTAGAGAACAGGATTAAGTTCAGGAGCACATGTTTTGAGAACACGTGGAGAAACACTATCAAAATCTGGCACTTTCCATGGACAGGTAATCGGAGGAATATTACATAAACATTAACCATGTGACCAAGCACAGAAATACAAAGTTCAGCCACAAAATGACCATTAGAAACAACGAGGATATAAAAAATAATCGAAATTAAAACACGCAAGACTACCTTGGCATTGACTCTTCAAAATTTTTTCTGACATCCTTTTGACGGAAGACCACTGGAGGCATTGACTGGAGTGTACTGGGAATGGTAGGAACTGGGTTTACCGAGATCACAATACACAAATTAGAAGAAGAGAAGTAGGATGCTAGTAGGTCAAATTTATATCTGGCTGAAGTGGCAATAGAACCATCTGGTTATGACAGAGGTGGGAACAGATGGTCAAAAGTTGCTACCAATGGCATTGGCAAGAGACCAGAATGCTCGACTACCACTTGGACAAAAAGCAAGTTTTCTATTCTTAGCCTGTTTGAAATCTAGTTCGGACTGATTAATAACAGCTTTACAATTGTTACCAGCTTAGGTGTCGCAGAAAATGAACCTAGAGATTTGTATGCAAGCCTATTACGATATGTAACATTCTTCTCCTTAACAGCAGTAGCACACTTATTGGAAAACCAAGGTTTAGATAAGGGCGAGATTTTATGGTGTTTATTTATTATTAATAAAAAATACACGACAGGCAAGGGCCCAGTTAGTGTATAACAGAGGAGTAAAATACATTAATAAAGGATTTCATCCCTACAAGAACAATTTCACTGACACAATCTGAGCAAACGTTGACATCAGAAGATCGAAACAATCTTGACCAAGAAAAGAAATCCCGCAGATCATCCCATTTTGCATTCTTGTAACGCGAAACAACAGTAGGTTTAGACTGGCCATGAGGGAAAGGCTCCATTGGAGAAGAGACGAAGAAAATCTTTATTGTACAGTAAAAGATACAGATACAATAATGTGCCCGCCACAGCCAGGAGGCCAGGGGCTTGACAATGATATGGGGTAATATAAAAATATGTACAGTATAAAAGATAACTATTAAAAACGTAGCATTAGCCATTCAATAGATATGAGTATGTACATAGTTGTCAGGCAGATAGTACACCAAGGTATGTACATATTTAAGCATATTCACACAAGTCAGAATATTTCAGTGCCAAATTGATGTTCGGTATTGCATTTTCTTGTGAAAACTGTTCGTCGATTTTCCTGACTTGCCGTTCTGCGCCCAATAGGAGATAGCAGATGGAGATATCGGTATGAGTCGACATCAGGGGCCAAACAAAAGGGGAACAAGTTCGGCCAACGAGCGCCTGTAATTGCGATCAAAAGCGAATTTCTGCAGGTCAACTCCGATCATTAGCAGGGCTTGTACTGTAGGAAGTACTTGTCCAGGTAGGAATCTGTCACTGATCTTCAGCCTGTTCCGTTGTAGCTGAAGAAGAGGGGTAGCTCGTAAGGAAGAAAGTGGAACATGCCACTGGCATATATCCAGAAGTCAGGGTAGTTGATTTTGCCAGCCAGCATTTTGACTGTGGTCGCAGTTCTCCTCATGCGGATTATTTGAGGCAGCCGCGGGATTTGGAGTTGGTCAGCCATGCTGGTGGTCCTCTGCTGAGGGGGGGGGGGAGTCGATGTTTGTGGGTTGTCCACTTCAATATCCAGTATTCACTGGCGAAGATGGGCTTCATGAGAGAAGGTACTGCGGATGCCCATATTTCAGAGGCATACAGAAAGGTAGGATACAGAACAGTTTCCAGATATGTGATTGTGGTTCTTGCGTCTGTGTTATGAAGAAGATTGACCTACCAGAATATCATTGTCTGATATTCTGGTAGGTAAATTAACAATCTGTGCGAGGTCATTAGTTGCAAAAGCCTCGGAATCTCGACCAGCTGGTTCCGCGTGACTAGAAAACAGAAGCCAGCTGGAAATCATGTGTCAATCTTTAGAATCGGAAGGAGGAAATGGTTAATTTTTTTTTAGCTCCTAAGTTAGAACATGATTTAGCCCTTAGGAATAAACTTACTAAACTTGGTTAGATATTTAATTCTTCAAAAAATGTGATTTATCTTTACAAGATACTCTAGGCACCACGCACACGAAAGTCTCCAGTTATTTTTATACCTTTGTTGCGGGTGCTTTTTCAACCACCCATCCACCTATGTTATCTTGAAGTATTTCTGAGTTCATTTCCTTTTTATTACCCTCTTTCCGGATGTATTTTTTTGTAGGTTTTTTTAAGAGGTCGCCACTACTAATAATTGAACTTGGCCTCCTCTGCAGGGTTTCCTTTACTGATCTTAAATATATTCTCATGTCTGTAGTTCTGTGTTGAAACTAAGTACTATTTTCTGTCCTATCTTTCATTTTGTCCTTGCGCCTGAAAAGCGTGTTCTGTATTCGTAAATCATATTCCATACAGACTTCAGACAGTGCTGTAAATAAAACTTTGTTTATACTCTGGGACAGCTCTATAGGACAAGATGCCGTAACACATCCAGGAAACGTCTTGGGGGTGTTTGGTCTAGTAAGCGCTAAGCTTAGTGCCTGCTACCATGGCATAGCGTACAGCAGAATGTTTTAAACAGACGTAAAAGATTTGGACAGATATTTTAAATTAGGTGAGTGTCATTTCTTGGGGTATTTTCTTCTAAATACCTTAGCGAATAAGAACTACATGGTTTGCTCTCAAATCAGAGTTAAGGTATAAGAGCTTATGCGTCAGGACTTAAATACTACTTTTCGCAGAAACGGCAACATGAAATCGCCGGCGCCCTCCCCTTCTCCCACCACATTGATCTAAATCACGTAGGTTTTTTTCGTTATCCAATCCATTTAAATTATGCTGTTCAAGGTCATTCATGTCGCAAATTCAGCTCTCCCTCTTCAAACTGCCGGTCTAAGAAACCCATTATTTACGTAAATAGTGGGTGAAAGGTGTGCAGAACGAGAGGGGGGACCTCTCGTTCTGCACACCTGCACACCCTGGGGACCTGATCTTCAATTGCTTCTAGGATTTCTCTCGACTATAATTGCAGGATTACAAAAACAATCAGAAATTTTGTTCATTTGCAGCTGCTTTGTGCACGTCTCCAATTATTTTCCCGACGAACTCGAGGTTCTAGTGCAAGCTGCACCATGAGTAATATGCTCCTAATAACTTGCTTCTGCCAAGCAGAATACCTCCAATGAAATCCAACAATATATGCAAAAACAAATATTGCCATAGGATACTATTAATCACTTAACCGAATCGATATATTGATGCCGTCCCCCTCATCATATTTCCAACAACTTAATTCAATATACAATAGCTGGTATCATATTATTCGTTTGAGACCATGGAACAGTTCATCCTGAGCTACAAAGTTATAACGGAATCGCATTAATATAGTTTGTGTGCAGTTTACTTGCTGATTAACTGTAATATAGTGAAATGCTAGTACTTGCTGGACCACTTCCAGTCGAGACTGCGCTTCCAGCTACCCATACCAGTTTGTACAGTTATCTTTCCGTATTTTCTAGGTATTTGCTACACTTCTTGTGCTAACTCCGGCGAAATTAATTCTAGAATACTGTTTTCGTTTATTTGTTTATTTATATATATATATATACACACACACACACACACACACACACACACACTTAAGCCTGCTTGTATTTCGCCTGCTTAGCGAGTTTATCCTTTGGTATAGATCTA
The DNA here is from genome assembly GCF_048544385.1 of Mastigoproctus giganteus. Lineage (NCBI taxonomy): Eukaryota > Metazoa > Arthropoda > Arachnida > Uropygi > Thelyphonidae > Mastigoproctus > Mastigoproctus giganteus. The sequence continues at coordinate 225,107,736 of NC_143576.1, read as the reverse complement.
GAAGAGGTTTACAAATTAGCGAGAATAAAATTCCTGAATACAGTATTTGCTTGCAAGAGGCTAGATGGGTTAAATTTCTATAGTACACAACATTAAATACAGGAATATAGTTAAACGTATTTGTTCATTTTCATGATTGAAGTTTCAAATACTGCTATTAAAAGGATTATAACTTTTTTTATCAAGTTAGGTTTCTTGTCATTCTCTCGTATAATTAACATCGGCTCTTTAATTTTTTTTTAATTCGTTAATCTGACCAACTGGCTGAAATTAGCAGTCAGGTGTAGCCTCCTTATTATTCAACCACTTTTAATGCTCTGTGATAATGGGGGGGGGGGGGGGGGAATTTCTTTAAGTACTTTAGAAAGTGGACATAAATATCCATAGTGGCTACATTTATCGACGCCACAGGTAAATTTAATTAAATATAATTGGCGATGACTTGTATAATGTAAGAAATAGTAAAACGATTTCAGAACTTACTAAACAGCTAAGTGAAAACTAGTAAATTTATGCCAGGCGCACTGTTGTGCATAGATTCATAAATTTAATGTATCCATTGGGTAATACTAAACAACTGAATTTTCGTGGGTTACATGTAGTAAGTTCTCACAAATAAAATAGTTTTCAGAAATTTCGCAGTTGGGATGGGGGATACAAAATGATACAAAAAAAAAAAAATCAGTTAATGTAGTAATATAAAATCAGTAATATAAATAAACTTTATACAGGAAACCCTTGATTAGTGCGGTTAATGAATCCTTGAAATATACCGCACATATTAAAACTGTATATAATTTTGATACTTGAATAAATACAGTTATTCAAGTAATTATTATTTTTTGGGTCCTGTTTAATGACCATTTTAAGTAACTGTTGAAATGTTATGTTAAGTCATTTACATTCCATCTGTTATTGAAGAAACTAAGCGAAAATGAATTCGTTTATCCTGCGCCCATTACACGATCTCATCTAGAAGGTACAAGGGTGCCAGGATTTTCTCACATGATCACTTCTAGTTGAGTATACTCGAGAGCTCATTCGGATTCCAACTATGCTACGACATTGCAAAATTTCAAGCTCTTACTTAGCACATTAAGCAGTAAAATACAGTACTACATTTCGTTATATAGTATCACTTTTTTCTCATAATTCTAGCAACTTCAACGAATATACAATTTTTATATTAAAAGGTACTGAGTTCTAATCCCTTGTTTCTAGGCTATTTGCCTGCATTTTCTTGCCGTAATCAGGTTTTTTGAATTTGAAGTTAAAATTGTATCAAGCATTACAAAGAAGGCATTTTCAGACTCCACCTTTCAAAGGTGGACTTTGAAAGGAAGTTTATTTGAAAATGAAAGATGAATGTGGTTAAAATAATTTCATGATGACGAAAAGTCGCGAATGTTTGGTATAAACGAACTGAGTGTTTGGAAATTTTTGTATTAAAATCTACAGTTCAAATACGGATAGCAGCAAGATGGTCATCAATCTATAACGTCGTTTATTAGAGCAAGGGGAGGGTAGATTCACTTCACTTAACATGAAGTCTATGGATGGCATATATATACATAACTTGGCAGATATATATAGAACTTGTTTGACACCCGAAGAAATGTTGACCATTAAAAATTTGAATTTAACAAATGATTCATCACTGGTTATTGTTCCGGCTTTTAACTCGTTAAATCCCCGTTTTCGCTGAAATTCAAGCGCAAACATCAGAGTAGTTCAGGAAATGGCTAAGTAATAACCAGAGTTCGGCCTTTCTGTTGTGGTGTATCTCTGTATTGAAGTGTTTTTTTTTTTTTTTTTTTTCTTTTTAACCTTCTGCGTGGAGAGCAAGCGTGACACCATTGGAATTCCAATGCTTAGAATGGTGAGTTAGCCCACCACCACAGGGCAAGAATGGTAACCATTGAGAGGCATTCACTGCACTAAGAAGCCTATCACTTACCACACTACCCAAACATATTCATCGCTACAGCAATCAGTTTTTCTGGGTACGGTACATACACACGCGCGAAGCAGTTTTTGCGAAGCGAAGTTCAGAAGCTTAGTTAAGTTGAAGCAACATAGACTGCTCAATATTTCTCGACTGCGTTTAGGAAGTATAGTTCCACATTGATATTAGCAGCTCCTATCCCCCTCCCCATGCACAACTGTTCGATTTTCACTTCGTGCTATTGACACGTTCCTGCACCTACCCTCCGTCTCAAACAAAAGTTAAAACAACCGATACTGATTTTTACGAACGGATATCTTTCTGCCTTTTCATAGGTTAATTGTGAAACATTTTCATATGCACAGTGACTCTTCTAAACTGAGGGGAAAAATGTTCCAAAATGAAGTAAGTTATATTCGGCACACACTCTACAAATTTAGTCTTGCGTATCAAAGTATTTTATTTTCTGCGTGCTCCAGGGGTCCCCTATCCGCCGTTGAAGAGTAACTGTACATTATTTACAATTTGTGGTTTTGCAAAACATCTTGATCCACCAACTTCACAGGAATGATTACAACCAATAAGTCTCTTGCCTGAGACCAATGTAGTATAGCCGCACACTTGACTATATATCCATAACACTTGAAACTCGGTTATTACAACATGTTGAAGGCACCAATTTCTACATTAACCTTCACAACTTATACAGATAGTTAAAACCTACTAGGTACAATGAGGTCAGACATCTTTCAATTTATAGAATTTAAGATTTACAATTTATGCACTTTATTAGAGGCCGAAGTCCCAGGACATCACCCACCCAACGGTGAACCTGGAACATTGATTTATATATACTAAACGCTAATATTGCCGTTCCGTAATAAAAAGAAAAATTTCCTTATCAGAGGTCCTGTAACAATATGATTAATACCAAGGCAACTATATACAGTGATAGTACACTAATAACAATTATTCTCAGTCGGCAAGTCCTTTTCTTCTGCGGAAAGCCTTGACAGCAATGTTAGCCAGTGCCTGATAATTTTCTTTACATTCTAAAAACTTGGCAAGAATGGTAACCATTGGTAAATGTAAATGTAAAAAAAAAAATGGTAACCAAGAATGGTAAACATCATAAACTTGCGTCATTGTCTGAAGTTTAAATCGAATATCTACATAATATCGACATTCTAAGATTGCATGTTGGACTGTCTCCTCTGAGTCACGTTTACATAGAGGAGACGCAGCCAAACCCAAAGTAAATAACTTGGAGTTTAGTCTGCCGTGCCCGAATAGAAGGAAAGTTAGGTGAAGATCTGGGTGAAACCAGGGCCAATGTGTTTTTTTTTTTTTTTTTTGTCAAATTCAGCAACTTGAGGTATGAAAAGGGTAGTAATTCTCCCAGTGTTGGCATTAGTCCTTTCGTTTTTGCCATTCCTGGAGAAACTGGTTTCTTAATCTAGTGTTGAGATTTAAGATTCACTGTAATGTCCAAGTTAATTAAAAAAAAATGGTTGAATTGTGCTGCAATACCCTTCCTTCTACAATACTGAAAGTAATTGTACAGTACTTCGTATTTAATTGGCAGTTTGCCGTAGATTACCTGTAGTGCTGACGTTGAAATCGTGCGACAAGCTCTTGAAGTTGCAATCAGGAAGAAGCGCTGGGCTTGACTCAAGACTTTTTCCACCATGACTGCGTATACTGGGGCCCCCAGCACTAGACAATAGGAATAAATATGCATCTGCAGTGCGGCTTGAGAGTTGGAGGGTTTCAGACCCCAAGAACCTTTTGGTAATTCAGATTAGTTTGCCTGTCAAAGTCTTGATTTTGCTTAGTACATATTTAGCATGGGTAATGAATTGAAGTTTTATCTAACATAATTCCTAGGTATCTGTACAAGTTAACTAATTTTATTGATTGTTCTTTAATCTTAATACTTGGAGATCTAACTTTCCTTTGAGAAGAATGTCTTGCGTATTATTAGACGGATTTTTATCAATACAGATTTTCCTATCCGGCGTTCTTCAAAAGTGTAACGAATTCCGCCCCTTGATGTATTTAAGGTCGCCGTAGCCGAGAAAGTACACATGTTTTAAGTGGCTGGGGTTCAAGCTCCTGTGACTGTTAAATAGGGTGCTGTTTATTGTATACCTTGTGAACTCCTGGTCGTCCCGGAGTGTAAACAGGGGGAAAAATAATATTATGGTTCCCGCTGTCATAGTACACCATTGACATTATTGATAGTAAATCCTAGAGCTAGTAGTCATTGAGGTTCTTTTTGTGATATTGGTGTCGCGACGAAAGAGACCTAAATTTAGGATGATCAGTGAGCCTCTGTAGTTGCAGTATTTGCGAGTCATGCCAGCAGCAGTAGTGCAGAATCGTTAACATTGATTTTGTGATCCAGTGGACTAGTTTGTGGTAAAGAGAAGCAAATTGAATAACAGTGAGTCATAACCTGGACTAACATTAGGCCAGGGTATGAGAATTTATACGTTTTGTCTGCTTTGATCGGCTGCTTTCCGTTTATTTCTACGAAGGAATACGAGTGGGTATTTTGACTCTACAGTACTGCACTTCGATAACTTCAACAAATCTGTCTTAGAAGTCCCAAAAACAAGCTTTTGAGGTTACTTGCGACACAAGGTTTAAAATTTTGATGCCTGTCTGCATTTTGGTTATCAGTGGAAGAGGAATATCCTGCACCATCTGGAAGAGCTTTAGATATCACTGTTCAACAAAATCTCTCAACCCTGTAAAAAAAAAAAAAAAACTGTTCTGTTTCAAATATTTGTCTTCGGTTTTTCCTAATTAGCGTATACTATCAGCGACTGCTGATAGTTTGACCTGGCGCATTATGGCCTTTTTGGTTTAGTATTTAATGGCGCACTAAACCAACCAACTGCTGTTAGTATACGTTAATATTATTAATACGTCAATTAAGATGATTTCGTTGCATGACATAAGACTAGTTACAATTACATTTTTATACAGTTTAATGTTAATACACTTTATACACATTGTTAAAATAAAACAGTACATTATATTTTTTACAATACTGTATGTCATATACGGATGATTCCCATTGGCACCATGAAATATCGCGGTATGGTATTCAGCAGTAGTGTGGCAGTTCATTCCAGATGCAGAAACTCGGGTAGTAAATTTCCATTGACTTAATGGATCCGTCCCCGCCCTTTACCCTCCACCAGGGGCGGATTGCTCTTAAGTAGCTAGATGCGATTGCCGCTGGGGTCAGCTGTCAGTTCGGCTCTGCTACTGTGCCAAGGTTTCTGGAAAGACGTCTAAATGCGAATGCCGGAAAGATGAGTTTCAGCAGCATATGAAATCCCATTTCTTTATATGCATTCAGCCATTTCTGAACTACAGCTGTGTATGCGGGACTTGTTTGCGCAAAGCCATTCGAAAGCCTGCAATACTTTTATTTCTAAAATACTAAGGCATTTTTCAAAGCTTTCATCCTGCATAAGTTCTCTCGACTGATTTGAGGCCTCACAAAGATTTCCACTTTCACTGCTCTGATCTTTGGAAATTTCTCATTTATGTAATAATCCTTTCGGCCACCGCTTTCACAAATTTCTTCATTAGGCCCAGTTTAATGTGGAAGTAAAATCTTCATTGGATCCACAAATGCAACATACTGCACACTACTCGTTCTTGGAATATATGCGATTCTTTGGGGCCAGTCATGTCCCCAAAATATCGTTTTCTATGTCTATAGAAAACGATAAAAGTAACAATCGCCATCGCAGTTTTAAGGTTCCTCCATATTATGGGTATGACAAGTGACATCGAATTTTTCTTTTAGTTCAACCAGTAAAATAATCCATTCGAACAAAGCGATACGAATACGTGATTTCCATGCCTTATTAATAAATAAGCAATTATATTTATGTAAAGTGATGGAATAGGTGTTTGAGTGGTGTAATGTCTCCACAAAAATTAAGAGTTCTAGAAGAAAACTGAAAACCGGTTTGGAATCTGCGTCAGATCTATCTAGTCCATTTTTTTCCCGATGACAAATACTTATTGACCTGTATTTTTTTTTTCTATTCTTCAACTTTCTGACAATGCAAGATTATTTTCAGCAATAAAAACATTCAAGGTAAAGTCTTGCAAAGGTGTTTCAATATGTGGACTAACTCTGCCTATCTGCTGTCAGGCCCAGTATTCAATGCCGGATTGATTTGGTTACCTGCGATTCTTGTGCACAGGTGCTCCAAGGTCCTTCGACCTTGGAGCATCTGTGCTGTCCTGAAGAAACTGGACTACGTGGGCCTGGGAAATCATGGCCTAGCCATGATCGAATGGTTGTCATCTCCAGTCAGTAACAGGTCTTCTATTGTGTTGCTTGATATTATCATAATATTCTTGTAATAAAAATGATCAAATAAGCCTTTGTATTTATGGAAATACTATTTAACTTGTATTTAAAAAAAAAAAAAAAAAATCAAATTATAATCGGCACCGAACACAATACGTAGACAAGTGTGCCGGGAAAGGTTAGGAACCAATGCTTTAATATATTACTAGTTTTGGCCTTTTCACTCCTTTCTTACCGAGTTCGGCAATATATTTACCCCACTGATGATTTAAAGAGAACGTTGTTAATGGACAACGGTCAGAGAGATCGAGATCGAGATCAACAGCAGCACTGGATAGTGTGGACAGCTCGACAAAGAGGGCTGGTTACTTTGAAGAAGAGTGTGATCTTCGCCAATGAAGATGTGTATTATAAATTTTTCTTCGTTACAATGTGGTTGTTTATATTCCGTCACAAAGACCAGGTTAGAGAAGTTTACAATAAATCATGAACACAACCGTTAATCTTATTTAGCAGTCACGGACTTTCAACCACTGTTCACTCAAAGCGTGTGCTACAGCTCTCTCCTCCCTGACCGGAGCTACGTCAGGCCTCCAACAGAACAAACTTTCTTGACAACAGTGAGAAAATTAAACCTGCGTAGCAGAAGTTCAGGTAACTCTCGTATAACACGATACAGGTTCCTATAAAATCTCTTGTAGTGCGAAACCGTGTTATATAAGAACGTCTTATATAAAAAAATATAAGAACCAGTACAAAAAAGGGTTACGTTCCAAAAGCTAACAAAAAAAAAATCACAATTTTTTATAACTATCGGAAACTGACTTTTTATTAAAAATAGTAATAACTGAACAAACGCCTTATAAACTCTGATACATGTCAGATAATGTACGTTCATTTAATTTTATTCCTCTTCATCGCTGCTAAGCACAATCAAACGGGAATGTTTACTCTGTTGCAGAACACCTTCAACTTCTGAACTTTCTTCTGCAGCATCTAGATTGTATCTTCTGCTCTTTAAAAAAAAATCAGTAATCTGGGTTTCTTTGCTCTTGCCTTGATAGATCTTTGTAAATTTCATGGTATGGAGCTAAGTATTTTTGAAGCCCCTTTTGAAGAAGTGTATTGCTGAAAGCAATACACTTCAGCAATACACATATTTAAAATTTGAATTTTGTGCTGCTTTCAGCCGGAGGATCTGCATCCAAAAAAATAATAGAACACGATTCTAATTGCTTGGCTAAATTTATGCCTTCCCGCATGCTTTTTAGTGTGAAATTTGTAACTTCAGAATTTTCACCTGTGCTATCATCCTCTGCATTGATTTGGTTCACCTCCAATGCCATTTCCACCAAATCCGCTTCGCCAGCCTCTTTTTCTACCAGTAATTCTTGAATGTCCTCAGTAGTCATGTCATCAAAACCTTCCCCTTCTACCGACTCAGCAAGTTCTACAATTGCACCGATTCTGTTTTCTGCCGGTTCCACCATATTTCTTGAATGAACTGACTCTGGCCATATTTTTCCAACACTCAGTTAATGTTGACAGTTGGTTTTACTATGAGCGATAAAGCTATGATTTCAATACAGTCCACAATTGAAAAATGCTTCCATCACTTTAATAGATTCAGAATCAATTTTTTCCAAAATCCATTGTAACGATTTTCTGATGTAATGAGTTTTAAAAGTAAATTAAAGAAGTTGTATTATGTGGTAGGAATATTACTTCAACGTTTGGATGACAAATCTTTTAGATGGCCTAGCGCGTTATCCAATAGTAATAAAACTTTGAAATCTAGATTCCCCCCCCCCCCCCCACCCACAAGTTTAATAGCAGAGAATCTAACACGGGGATTTCCCAACAAAATAAAATTCCGGGATTTACCCCCCCCCCCCAATGACTAGTGAGCCAAAAGCGGGGATTCGCAAAAAAAAGAAATGGAAATGTTCAAAAATTATATCCAACATAATAGCAGGGTTTTCCCCGCACAAAAGCTCAAAAATACCATATGCTAGGTTTACCGCAATTTATCAATGGTGTTAGAGCGAAACCCTGTTATACGGGGGTTGCCTGTATTCTTAATATACGCTTGCAGGCGATGAACTTATACTGAGATTCGTAACCGAATAGTCACGATAGCCGGGGCACTGTGCAATAAAAAAAACTTTGTAGAATTAAAAAAAAAAAAAAAAAAAAATACCCGTTCTTTATATTGATTTCTTGGATAAAGGTGGGGGGGGGGATTTCACGTCAGCATTCTATTAAAAATGAACATAAAGTTTGATTGCTTTGTTTTTGTGAAACGCGCCAACCTAAATCATTCCTGGCATTCTAGTGAATCGGAGTTTCTTTATTCTGCGTTATCCCAGTATATATTTGAAATGAAAAAAAAAAAAAAATAAATAATAATAAAAAAAAATACCCTGCTTATTTTACAAAAAGAGAGAGAGAAAATACCGCCTTTTATTCAGCATAAATGTTGGATAATAGTTCCAAAGTACAGTGTATCTGTGTATAAACGATTGAGACAAAGACAGGAGGCTCTAGCAGTGTATCTTTGGTTGTGTATGCCATTGGTTAATGACGTAAAGGCGATTCGCTTCAGCGAAAGGGCTGCGTGAGGAGTAATGACCTTCGAAGTAAAGTTGGAGTTTCATTCCCTCAGTCATGCGCGAGTTTCCTTTATATTCCCAAACTGCCTTTGTTAGCTTTCTCGATGTGGGAAAGCCTCTCTCTCTCTCTCTCTCTCTCTCTCTCCATAGTGTGTTTAAGAAGTGCAGTTGAACGAGTACGTAGTAGTAAAATATGTTGTCATTGAACCACTGCTAGTTAGAGCAAGGTACTTCTGTATTGACTAGGCTTATCCTGTAGTTTATTGCTTCTCCTACTTGAACTGAATGGTATTAAAATATTTCTTCCTTTACCATAAGGAAGAATGTATTTGGAAACAAAAGTAGTAAATCGATTGACAAAATGACTTGCAAAAAGAGAAATTGCGAGGTTTTTCTCAAATGTTTCTATTTTATACGTGGAGGAATAAATTTAAATTTTACACACACTTACTCCCATTGTCACTGATTAATCCTCAACAGTCAAAGGATCTGTGGGGGACGACATCAGCGTTTAATTCTAGCACTATCTATAATTCTCTGGCATTCCGTGTAAAGTCAGTCGTTACAGCTTTCTTTTTTTTTTTTTTACGTCAGCATCTTAATTTGGAATGAATTTATCCCGTAACGTGATCACCTTATGAGAAACAAACATCGTTTGGTTGCAGCGAATATAACGCGACCGTCTTACGAGCCGAAGTTAAATGTGCTGTTTCTAGTTCAGAAAATCTGATCACTTGTGGTGATCATATTTTAAGTACATTTGTCTAGAAAGTTCTATAGTGATGACACAATGCTGAAACTAGGAAACTTCATATCATGTACAATAACACAAAAAAGACCGTACCAACGTATTTGATCAGCTGTCACATCTACACCATCCCAAGAAATAGGAATCGTTAGCCATTATGATCAGGTTTTTTGGATTCTTGATCTTTAGTTTAAAAATGCTATCACCAGTGATAATTGAATGATTTCTGTAACGCCGATAAAGGCTAACAATTAGTTAGTCTTTTATCGGTGTTACCAACAGCAAATTCTGAGTGGGAAGCATTCAAGGAATTAATCGTGGATGCTACTAAAAGTTTCATACCTATTAAATATTGTTCAAGGTTTAGGCCTAAATGGTTATCAAATGAACTAATGAGACTCGTCACAGAGAATAAAAGTGAATGGGATGCATATAAATTGTCAAGCGACTCAAATCCTATGGCAGATATAAGCTAGTCTGTAATCAGGTCACAAAGGAGGTTAGGCAGGCGAAGGCGGATTACGAGAAATCGTTGGTAAAAGATGCTAAGAAAATCAGCAAGGATTTCTTATATAAACTAAAAGGAAGGGGATGAATCTGATTGGTCCACTTGATATCGATGGTTCGACTGTTGATGATCCTGCTCAGATAGCAAACAAACTGAATAAGTATTTTGCATCTACATTCACACATGAGGAATTATTAAGGTTTGAAAATGGCAGAAGGTTATCAAATTGTAGCAGGGTACTTAATGATTTTGTAATAACTGAGAGCAAAGTGGAAGAGAAATTGTTATAGTTAAACATAAGAAAGGCACCTGGGGTGGATGGGGATCTATCCAGTTACATTAAAGGAGGTGGCAAAGCAACTAAGCAAACCCTTAGCCATAATTATGAGAGCATCCTTGGACTCAGGAGAGGTCCCCAGGGACTGGAGATGTGCAATTGTATCCTCAATTCACAAAGGGGGATCGAAGGGTGACACGAGTAATTACAGACCAGTTAGTATAACTTCTGTTCCAGGTTAAATAATGGAGTTACTGGTTAAAGATGCATTTCAGGATCATCTAGACAAGACTGCAGCAATAATTCAGACACAGCATGGATTTGTTAAGGGAAAGTCTTGTCTGACAAATTTGATAGGATATTATGATGTAGTTACAAAGGAACTGGATGCAAAAAATAATTTTGATATCATATATTTGGATTTCAGAAAAGCTTTTGACACTGTTGCGCATGGAAGACTTGTACAAATTGGAGCATAATTGGTATTAAGGGTAAGTTGCTACAATTGATAAAAGGATGGTTGAGTGGGAGAAGACAGGGTGGTAATCAATGGGTGCTGCTCTTCATGGACTAATATTATTAGTGGAGTGTCCCATAGAGTTCGGTGTTGGGTACTCTGTTGTTTTGTATGTTTATCAATGATAATGATGAAGGTATATCAGGCTTAGTGTCGAAGTTTGCAGATGATACAAAGGTTGGCAGGGTTGTTAATGGCAGTGTGCTACTGCAACAGGATCTAGATAATTTGGGCAGATGGGCTAAGAAGTGGCAACTGAAGTTTAACCTTGACAAATGCAAAGCACTGCATATGGGTAGAAGTAACCCCAGAGAAACGTACCAACAGTGTGGTACTACACTTAAGATGGTAGAAAATGAAAAAGGCCTGGGAGTAATTGTGCAGTCAGATATAAAGTTTTCTGAGCAATGCGGCCAGGGCAGGACATGGGGTTTTGTCAATCATATATAGGAATTTTGCTAGTAGGGAAAAGGAGGTGATTGTCCCTCTGTATAAGGCAATGGTCAGGCCGCGCCTTGAGTACTGCGTACAGGTCTGGAGGCATCATTTTAGGAAGGATGTAGATTTGCTTGAGCGTGTAGAGAGAAGGGCAACAAGATTGGTGAGGAGAATGAAGGGATCCTCTTACCAAGAGTGGCTTAAGTTCTGCAAATTGCAGTGGCTGGAGGCTAGGTACCTGTGCTGTGATCTGATTGAGGTGTGTAAGGCCTTGAATGGGGTGAGCACGCTGAATTCTGATGGGATCCTCCCACTTTTCAGATTACGAACCCAATGGGCATAAATTCAAATTAAGAAAAGACAGATGTAGAATAGATGTGCGGAAATTTGCCTTTTATCCAGCGGGTGGTTAATTGCTGGAACAAATTTTCGTGTGCTACAGGAAAATTTAACTTTATTTTTTTTTTTTTTAGCAGTCACGCCCATCTCTTATTATATATAAATATATTGGATGTGCATAACTGCAAAAAAAAAAAAAAATAAATAAATAAATAAAATAAAAAAAAAAAAAATAAACAAAATAAACTTCTGACAGTGTTTACTATTAGCAAGTTCAAAACCCAAGAAAGGATTTGACTGGCATCACTGCTACTGAATTCCAAGAAGAAATATGGAATTCAATAGCAGGGAAAAGTGGATAAAAATCTTGAATTTGCTATCACTTTCTTTGGTTGTACCGTAGACAGAAGGGCCTAATACATCATTATGAAAATAGTTTTCTGGTTACTAAACTCTTGTGATTGTTTTCCTGTGGTCTATTTTCAAAAGCAAATTGATCGATTTACATTTGTTTTTCTATTTGACATGCTATAAATTCACCGCGAAAGCATCTGTGTACTGATACAGTTAACGTAAACTTTGGTCAGCATATCTTATCTAGTGCTTTACAAGGGAAATAACTTTGGCACCCTTGGAATTTTACTGGATGAAGGTTTCCATAATCAATGTCCAATTATAATATAACCTTCAGAAAATTTAACATTTTCTGTGGGAAAAAGATTTTTCCAGATTTGCATAACTCGAAGAATATATCGAAGAGCATTTTAATTTTCTCGGTTTCTTCCCCCTTTTAGTTAGTCACTGGGTCGTTCTGCACTAACCTTCGGGGAGGGGGTAAAGTGCTGTGCATTATATGGTAGTTTTATTGCCCCCCTTTTTAGTAGTGGTATTTTAAACTAGTTTTTAATAGGGATAGAATGAAGTACATACTGACGTCGCTGTAATGTTCATCGAAGGCTAAAAGGGTTTTTTTTTTTTTGCATTATTTTTTATATGCTGAAAGCTGTCTCCCCTCTAACGGGATGTCCATGCTATCGATAGTTGATTAAACAAAATAAAAATCATAAATGCGATACAAGTAGTCGTGTGTGTATACCAATGCCTGTATGTAAAATCATCCGTGTGTTATTGGTTACTATTCACTCTGAGCATGTTTGAGCGCTTTGATAGACTGAATAAGACAATTCTTAATCCGATGATGAAACATCTGGATGGTACGCTCTGCATTGTTCCCACCAGCAAGAAGAGTTCTTAAGCAACAGTAACGTTTATACTCAGAGCTCTTTATAAAAAGAGCTTATTGATTAAAATAAGCAATCATTCCAGATTTTTAAATGCGAGTTGGGAGCGGAACTAGGAACCTAAAATATGCCATTAAACAGGTGAGAATAACAAAAGGTGCCATTATCAAACAGACGAAACATCTGCCAGTTATTATTATTACTAGCTATATGATACAAGGAAGCCTGAGGCTTATGCTGTACCAGCCAAAGTTACCCAGAGAGAGAGAGAGAGAGAGAGAGAGAGAGAGAGAGAGAGAGAGAGAGAGAGAGAGAGAGAGAGAGAGAGAGAGAGAGAGAGTCAAAAGGGAATCACCAAGAAGGAGAAGAATGATGATATCCAGCTCAGGACCCTGGGTGTGCCAAGCCCATACTCACCAAATGTGTGCCCCTAGTTATTCAAACGACGGTGAGGTTACAAAATGCATAATTTTACTAATAAATGTAGGATATCCGGAGGGTACGTTAGTCTAACTGTGTTTTCCTGGAGAGACACTTGTCAGTCAGTCTGACTTTTTTTTTTGAGTAGGATAACGAAACTTGAATGCGGAACCCCGTTCCAAAATATGGGCGCGTTCTACTGTGAGCGGACAAGTAAAAAATAACATGGGAATATAATCCACGTTATGCCGTGTATCTTTTAGAAAACTGCGGAGTGTAAGAGGGGTTGGATAAAGGTAATCTGGCTTCGATTCGGACAATATGACGATGAAATTTGTATGCGTTCAGACTTGATTTCACCGAAAGTTTAATTTTTAAAAATTAAATTTTTGTAGACGGGAAAAGAGCTCTTTTGAAACTAGTTAAGTTCTAACATTTGTTAAGCCTACTGTGTTAAAGCAATTTGAATCACTGAAATGAAACGATATACACTGAATGTGCCGCTGGTTGCCTCGTGTGGCAGTGTGGTAGCATAATCGATTATGCCAGTGATGGCATAATCGATTATACTCGTATCGTTTCAACGATTCATTCGGCTATGCCCATCAGTTCTCATTTATCCGTGAAAATTAACCTTCTGTCTTTGATAGAATAAAGCAGCGAGATCACTTTTAAAATATTGCGATTTAAGTGTAGTAACGTCGTTAGATGGCGACACTCGTCAAATCGTACAGTTCACAAAGGGCAGCATCCGTACGTGAGAATAGTTATTTTTAACGGCTCCAACGAACACACATGTACAGTACCATTCCGGAGCCTGATCGTTTAGTAAAGAAAGTAGCAACAGTGGGGTTTATAGTCCAAGGACTGATTAGCGGATATTACTGATAAACAGCATGCAGTTTCCGATATGCTTCAACAATATCACTCTTAAGAGTAACTACTTTAGAGACGAGATAAGTAGGAAATGGAAGAAAAGAATTTTATCAGAAACTAGAATGAGCTTTACTTCAAAACTCTGCGGAAAGGATTCATCTGTTTCAGTTACTCACCACAGAGTATTTTGACCTCTCCAACTCGGCGAGATTTCTGATAACGCTGGTGTTTGCTAAAGCTGTGTTTTATCGTTTCGCTTGACAAAACGTTGCTCATATACACTACATTGCATAGTTTGTAAAATACAGATTCAATTAACAACGAAAACAACGGACATTTTGTAAACTTTCACTCTCGCTGTTTACGTGGTTCATTGATATATTGGTCCTGTTTGGTTATGAATTCAATTTAAAATGGTATTTGTTTATATAAATTGTATTCATATTGTGTAATTTATCTGGTTAGGCTGGGATTTCAACGAATGCCACTTTTTGTAGTGAACTTAAATTTTCAGAACGGAGTGCCGTAAACAGCATTTGAAATTCCTTCATTATAATTGATAAGTTTAGTTTTTCGTTAGCTTTCTTTTCCCATTTCTCCGTCACTGTTTATGCTTGTTAACTTCCAAAAACAGATATTTCTTCAAATATCGGTAGTTATTTTCTGGATCGAAATAATTAGTGGTAACCCTCCCTACTAGACAACATTCTTCTTTTTTCTTCCTTCCGCACTTGCCGAGGAAATTTGGAATCTTCATCCGTATACTTATTTACAACGGATTTACGTACGAATTTTGATAATTTGAGTTTCTCAAGTCTACCACTTTGAATTTTTAATTATTGTAACCATGCCAAATGAAATTACATTCCGTTACTAAACTTTCGGGCCAAACAGTTGGTTGTTTGGAAGGCTATACATTTCATTTGGTTGAAATTTTAAATTACTCGCTGAGCAGAATTGGGTGGTTAAGTTCAGGGGGTTGCTGAAAGTATCGTTACTGTTGTTGTTTCATTATATGACCTTGGGGATTAATCCTAGGTTTCGTTCTTTGGAATTTCAGGACACCTGTTTTAAGTATCAAAATTGAAGTATCTATGTCTAAAATGATTACAGGGAAGATCCTTTAGATTTCCTTATCTTATTAGAAATTTGAAACTGTGTGTATTAATGCATGGTTGGTTCCTTGTAAACTTAACGCTGTCTGGATCATCACAAAGGGTAGTCGGTAAAGGTGACTACAGTGGTCTCAGACAGGTTTTTTTTTTTTTTTTAATTCTGTACAGTGGGACCAACTAATGCTGTTACCAACAGCAAGAGGGTCGCCGTAGCCTAGTGGTCAGGCGCGCGGGTGCATAAGTACACGTGCCTTGAGTGACCGGGGTTCAATCCCGTGACTACTGAATACGGTACTGTTTCTTGTACAGTCGGTCCTCGTATAACACGTGTTTGCATTACACGAATTCGATCATACACGATTTATAAATAGGGGAACGTTATCTTATATAACACGAACCGAATTCGCTTATACACGATTCGCCTTTGTGTTTACAAAAAATGGCAGTCGAACGCAGAATCACCCCAACTGAACGCAACACGATAGGAATAAAGAAGATTCTGAAAATGTATTTATGTGTTTTTCAGTGAAGGGGAAACACATTTCACCATAATAACGTAAAAACCAACACAATTCCAGCTATCGATATAATCGCAAATGCAATTAGATGGAGTTTACTACCAGTTTATAACAGGTTCCACTAGCAGAAACGCAACTGGAAATTGTTTTTATTGTTTTATGGTAGTAACCTCCAAAAATGTGCTTTAGTAAAATGCGAGGTGTTAATTAATAGTGTATCTCGGCCTTTACGGTGTTATTTATTCAGTTGCTACACGCGCGCAGCTTTGTTTATGTGTACCACGGTTTATGGCCAAAATCACACCGGCCTCCGGCCCACCGTGGTTTCCCCCGTAAGGCTTATGGCCAGTCCGCTTCTGTCAATAGAGAAAAAATATGAAATTGTGAAACGCTTTGAGCGAAATGAAAGACCATGTGATATTACAGGTGCTACAGACCTAAATGAGGCAACGCCGAGAATTACAAAGAATGCGGAGAAAATAAAAACAACTTTCATAGCGGGAACAACTCAAAGTGTAATTAAAATCCATTAGATTAAGAGACAAAGAATTGGAAGAGATGGAACGGCTGTCATCTCTTTGGATAGAAAATCAAACAAAAAGCAAGTTTGCTTACGATAGAAGCAAAAGCATTAGCAGTATTTTATTACGACTTACGTATTATAATTTATACTAACGTATTATAAAATATGTAAGTATTTTATTACGACTATTTTATTTAATATAATTTTTTACGAATAAAATACGTATTTTATTCGTAAAAAACTTTTAGTATTAAAAAATACTAAAAATACTTTATTATAATATATTATTTTTATTACGTATTTTAATCGTTATAAAATACTTACGTATTTTATAACGATTAAAATTACCCGATTATTTATTGTGTTTGGTAATGTTTTGGTTCCAAATGTGTGTTCAATCTTGGGTGGTCGGCACCTAACCCTACTTTTCCCATAGGGCCTGTTGTTTATATTGCACGATTTTGCATTGCACGAGGATTTCTAGGAACGCAACTATCGTGCTATACGAGGACAGACTATTATGGCTATCTTGTGAACTCCTCTGACCGTTTGGTCGTACCAGAGTATAAACAGAAAAATTATTTATTTATTTAAATTCTACGTGGGAAGCATGCAAGGAATTAATCGTGGACGCTACTAGACTTTCCATACCGATTAAGAAACATCGTTCAAGGTTTAGGCCTAAATGGTTGTCAAATGAACTAATGAGACTCTTGGCAGAGAATAAAATTGCATGGATGCATATATAAAAAATTGCATGGGATGCATATATAAATTATCAGGCGACACAGAAGCCTATGGCAGATATAAGCTAGTCTAACCAAGTCACAAAGGAGGTTAGGCAAGTGAAGGCAGTTACGAGAAATCTTTAGCAAAGGATGCAAAGAGTTCTTTACTTGTGTAAACTCTAGAAAGAAGGGTATGAATCAGATTGGCCCACTTGAAATCGATGGTTCAACTGTTGATGATCCTGCTCTGGTAGCTAACAAACTAAATGAATATTTTGCATCTGCATTCACACATGGAGTTATTCAGGGAGGGGAATGCCAGAGGTGTATTTAACTCTGGCAGTAAGCTAGATAATCTTGTAATAACTGAGAGTAACGTGGAGGAGAAATTGTTGAAGTTAAACATAAAGGCACCTGGGGTGGATGAGATCTAGCCAGTTATATTAAAGGATGCGGCAAAGGAACTAAGCAAACCCTTAGCCATAATTATGAGAGCATCCTTGGACTAAGGGGAAGTCCTCACGGACTGGAGATGTGCAAATGTATCCCCAATCCACAAAGGGTGACACGAGTACTGTAATTACAGACTAGTTAAACTTCTGTTCCGGGTAAAATAATGGAGTCGCTGGTTAAAGATGCATTGCAGGATCGTCTAGACAAGACTGCAGCTCTAATTCAGATAGCATAGGTTTGTTAATAGGAAGTATTGTTTGACAAATTTGATTGGATACTATGATGTGATTATAAAGGAACTGGATGCAAAAAATTATTATTTTGATATATATTTCGATTTCAGGAAAACTTTTCACACTGTTTCTCATGGAAGGCTACTGTATAAATTGGAGCAGAATGCTACAATGAATAAAAGGGTGGTTGAGTGGGAGAAGAAAGTTGTAATCAGTGGACGCTACTCTTCGTGGACTAATGTTATTAGTGGAATCCAACAGGGTTCGGTGTTGGGCCCACTCTTTTGTATATTCACCAATAATATTGGTGAAGGTACAACGGTTAGCAGGGTTGTTAATGACGGTAATGGCAATGAGCTACTGCAACAGGATCTAGAAAATTTAGACAGATGGACTGAGAAGTTGCAACTTGAAGTTTAACATTGACAAATGCAAAGTACTGCATATGGGTAGAAGTAAGCCCAGAGCAACGTACCAAATGTGTGTTACTACACTTAGGGTGGTAGAAAGTGAAGGGGGGGGGAAGACCTGGGATAATTTTGCAGACAGGCTGTAAGAGCAGGTCATGGGGTATTGTCAGTGATATACAGGAATCTTGCTAGCTGGGAAAAGGAGATGATTATCCCTTTGTATAAGGCAATGGTCAGGCCACGCCTTGAATACTGCATATAGGTCTGGAGACCTCATTTTAGGAAGAATGTAGATTTGCTTCAGCGGGTACAGAGAAGGGTAACGAGATTGCTGAGGGGAAGGGTTTCTCTTACCAAGAGGCTTAAGTTCTGCAAATTGCAGCGGCTGGAGACTAGGCACCTGCGAGGTGATCTGATATGTATAAGGCTTTGAATGGGCTGAGCACACTGAATTCTGATGGGGATTCTTCCGCTTGCTCAGGTTACGAACCTAAAGGGGCATAATTTCAAATTGAGGAAAGACAGTTGTAGAATAGATGTGCGAAAATTTCCCTTTAGCCAGCGGGTGATTAATTGCTGGAACAAACTTCCATCTGTCGTGGAAATCGATAGCTTAAATAAATTCAAGGAGGAAGTGGACAAACGTGTAGAGGGCATGGTGTGAATTGTTTTTTTGGCCGATGCTGCTTAAGATGATGCAAAGTTATTATTACTACTACTACAGCATTTAACCAGTAAACTTTTGTTCAGTTTTTTTACTAATTGCTAAATTATATTTTAAGTAACCTTAATGTACACGTTTCATATCAAAATAAAATCTGTCATGTGACCCCCTCTGGCCGTGATGGAATTTTTTGCAATCACTTGGTATATACAGTTACACTAGACTCTCTCTCCTCATGACCTTAAATAAAAATTATTTAAGGTCACGAGGTTATTTAATTTCTAATTATTATTTAATATATTGTATGAGTTACTAAATAAAATTTACTGATTTTCATTCTTCTACTGGTTACCAAATGGAATTCTTTGCAGTCACTTTGTATATACAGTTGCAAAGTCTCTCTCTCTCTCTCTCTCTCTCTCTCTCTCTCTCTCTCTCTCTCTCTCTCTCTCCCCCCCCCCTCGTGACCTTAAATACAAATTATTTAATATTGATTTGCTAAATAAAATTTAGTAACCCTTAGAATCAAAATCCAATTTTTTTTTATTTCCCCTTCTGCTAAATGAACACTTCAGCTGTAATTTCTATTGCCATGATAATCACCATTTTAAAGCTTTGAATACATTTTTTCCCTTTTTTTTTTTCTCGTAAGACAGTGCAATTCCTCAACAATGTTTGTGGTGCAGTGCCGCTCCCCATGCAAATTCCTTGTCTTTTTCATGTATGGTTTTCTAGCCATTAATTCACAAAGTAGTCAAATTACATTTTATGCACTGGTAATGAATTTTTGTCAATATTCGGTGGAATGGGGTAGCGATCATCCGACCTGGTAACGTCACTGCCAGCTGGATGGGTTGTAACCCCCTATTAATTAAAACGAATGGCTGATTCTAGGGTTACGTTTTAATTCCGCAATTGGGGGATTAAAATATTAATCCGAGAGCAGTTGGCAAGTACCCTGGGTTGGATTTGATACCTATTTATTTATTGGGGAGATATGCCAATGGAGGATTCCCAGTTGCGGCTTACTGCCATGATGATGGTGGCAGAGTGTAACCAGAACAAGAAGGAAAGTTGAAGAGATTGTGCCGTATATTTCGTTATACAAGGCAACGTCTTTGTATTGCGCGATATACACTTTTTGCCTTTTAATTCATGTTTTATACATTTTAAAACCATTTTCCACTAAGCATCAATTTCGTAAACATTAGGGGGCGGCGGCACGGAATTGCTGACAAACACCACCAGCGAACTTAATAAATTATTTATTTCTTCCAAAAATCGGGAAACATAAGGATAGCGACAAAAATAAAAACAGAAAAAACAGTTACAGTTGTTACGGATAAACGTCTAAGAAATCAAAACCCAAGTTGGTCATAGAATAAGAGTAACTTTGCGTTTTTAGGAGATATATGAATAAATTAGCACAATTAATATGAACTAGCTAAGATAGTCAACTTGATCGCCGATACATCTCAGAACCAACCATTGCCAAATCGAATGGCAGTTTTCTCATATGCTTGATACAGAAAATGTATCATTGAACCGATGCCCAAGCAAGATAGTGTTTTACTTCTGCATACTGTATTATGTGCCGTATTCGTCTTTCATGTTTATTATCCATCTGGTTAATTATTATAAAGTTTTTCATTCAGAAAGCTTTGCAGTTGTCGTAAAACTGCAGGATTTGTCCTTACTATATTTATCACTCGACAGAGGACATTTTATCAAGATGTCTGACATGTCGCGGCAGGAGGTCATCAGCATACTCGGACGTCTGGTAGAAAAAGCTCGAAGGTCGAGGTCTGTTGATAAGTGGACCATTGAAACCTTGAAGGTCGTTTCCTGGAACTAGCTCATCTTTCTGGGACTTGGGGATTTTAGGACGGTGTAATTTCTTTGGCATTGCAAACAGCGACATTAGTTTCGTCCTAGAAGCAACCCTTTACTGTTTCATATTTAAACTAAAAGTTAATCAGCAAAAGATTACCATCAGTTGTTACAAGTCGCTGAAGTGCTTTTATAATTTGCGAATATTTGGAAGATGGTCCGTGCATCGATGAGAAAAGTGATTTTATTATTATCTTTATTTTTTAAATAAAGAATAGTTTTATTTTTGTTTACCTGGACAGACAGTATTAAAATCCGTGTTAATAATACTTTAATAAGTGAACATTTTATTTTAGTAATAAAAATCTAAAGTGCTAAAAAACGGTTCGTAGCTTTGGAAAGGTCAAGAATAACTGTTCGGTAGACATTGACATCCATTAACGTTTTATCGCAAAAATATTAAATACCGTATATTCCGGTTTGTAACCCCCCCCCCTTATAGTAATCTTTTGAATATCAAATAGTGAATATCAGTAAAACACGTTAAAAACCACAGGCACCCTTTAAATCCAGTTATTTCTAATCTTCCAAAAGTTATTTTATTACAATTCACGATAAATTGTGAAGGAAGCGTAAGCGTATACAATACTCCCTTATGAGGGGATATTGCACCAAAAGGACAGATACCCTGTTTACGGGATACCTGTTTCCTGGGCAACGCGACGCTGTCATCCCCTCCTTGCTAGTGGACGAACTCCGACTCACTGCTTGGCAGGTATATAAATACACTGCATTCACGTAGACGGTAATTCGATGTCAGTATGGATAAACGTCGTGAGTTAAGACTTTAAAAGAGGGATGATAGTGGCTGCCCGAAGCATGGGTAACTGTCGCGGAGGTCGTACAGAAATTGCACTATGCCTGTTCGACAGTATCAAGAGTGTATCGGGATTACGCTATTTCCGGAATAACATCTCGTTGTGCACAGCGCTGTGGGATTAGAAAGGTGGTGGATGAATGTGGCCGTCGACATCTGTCTCGCATTGTTTCAGCCAACAGGAGAGCAACAGTGGCACAAATCACCACAGACTTCAGCGAGGGAAGTGCCAGAAACGTCATCACCAAGACCATCAGGCGATTATTAGCAACAGCAGGTTATGGAAGCTGCCTGCCCACCAGAGTTCCATGTCGTGGTTTGCTGACACCACGACATAGGACTCTACGCCTCAATTGAGCAAAAGAACATCGGCACTGGACCTTGGATGATTGGAGATGGGTATCCTGGTCTGAGTCCCGTTTCCAGTTATTTCGAGCATACGGGAGGGTGCATATCTGGTTGTTGTTTGGTTTTTAGGAGCATTAGCAACTAAGGCCATATTGCTCCAGTGATATGCGGTGGTCATTCCCTGACCTTTCAGCATCCTCCGTATTTGGTGATCACGGGCTCAACTCCAGTCTAATCAAGAAGCGCGTGCTACGCACTGCCGCTCCTGCCCACCTGGCTATGGAGGCGCCGCATATCTGGTGGAAACCGCGAGAAGTTGTGCATCATGTCAACAAGCAACTGTTCAGGTAGGTGGACAGTTGGTAGGCCGCCGTAGCCTAGTGGTCAGGCGCGCGGGTGCATAAGTACACGTGCCTTGAGTGACCGGGGTTCAAGCCCTTGACTACTGAATACGGTGCTGTTTCTTGTATTCTGTCTATCTTGCGAACTCCTCTGATCGTTTGGTTGTCCCGGAGTATAAACAGAAAAATTTATTATTTATTTTAATGGGGTGGCCAATGAGGCCATCGTGATCTACCAGTCGATCGCTGATTTAATTTCGGTCGATCACGACGAATTAAATATACAGTCATCCCTCGATTTGTGCATCTTGTGCAATGTAATTTTTGAGATAATAGATCGCGGCACGTTTTGAAGGAAAAAAGTAGATCACATCACAAATTAAGTAGGCTACTCCTGATCTAGGGCATGTTCAACTGGCACACAGGACCTCTGGTACGTCTAGACCCATTTCTGAACGGTCCAGGTTACGTGCCCTTCCTTGCAGAATATCCCTTCATGAGACATGAAGCCTGTGGAGCACCTTTGGGATGCTGTGGAAAGGTCCGTTCCAGCTTTGTATCCTCCACCCAGGAATGCGAAGGAATTATGGACAGCGGTGCGGAAAGCATGGATGGAAATATCCGTGGAACGTTTTCGTGAACTAGTGGACTCAATGCCTCGCCGCGTGACTGCCCTTATCCGGGCGGAAGATGGGCCGATCCGTTACTAGGCAAGTATCCCGTGATTTCTGGCCACTCAGTTTACATTTGCTTAGGTGTAATATAGCTCTAATTGATATTATCGGTGTATATGGCGGGGTTGATTACATAAGTCATTCCTTTTTGCCTTGCTTACTACTCTACTTCAAACTTTATTTCTCTAAATAAATGCCTCAATAGGATGTGTGTTTTTAAATGATTTTCTTTGGGGGTGATTAGTGTTGGAATTTATTGGTATTAATTAATGTCTCTAATCCTTGAATTAGTGCCGTTAATTCAAGCAGTTATATACTGCGTGTATAATTCGACCTTAAGTTTTTGACGAATTTTAGGACTTCAATTGTAAGCCTACCTGTACGCTGGAATATATGGTGCTTTTGTGTTGCTGGAAAGGAAGGGGGGGTATGGTATCGGATTGAATTGTTACCCGGTATGATTCAAAGCTTGGTTTTTGAGGTTGTCACAGACATTCCCTCAGATATGTCAGACAAGCTGCACTTGCTACTGAAAACGCTGATGGAACTGATATTTGAGTGACACTTAA
The DNA here is from genome assembly GCF_048544385.1 of Mastigoproctus giganteus. NCBI lineage: Eukaryota > Metazoa > Arthropoda > Arachnida > Uropygi > Thelyphonidae > Mastigoproctus > Mastigoproctus giganteus. The sequence goes on along the minus strand of NC_143576.1, from coordinate 225,084,187 downwards.
GTCAGGTGGACCCAATTTCGGCGAAGTCCGGACGGTCTGTGACAGCCAAATCCTCTGCTTGCATCTTCACGATGGTGGGACTGTTAGTAATCCTGGGTATAACCTCCATGCACAAGTACATGGTGGATGACCACCCAGGTGTGAACCAATGTAAGGAGGGGTTGAGGTGTGGCGCCCACAACACATGGAGGAATACCGCTCCTCTATATTACCAGGCAGTACTAGGTGGTAGATGACTCATCAACCGTGCAATACCACCACTAAAGTATTGGAGGCTTGAAGCGGTGGAATCCATATTTAGTCCCTAGAGCTAAGTTTCGGTCAACCCTTTCCTATCTCTTCCATCATGCAGTATGATTGATGACTTTTGAGGTTATGATGAACATCGTGGCGAGATCCAATATTCCTTACATTTCGAGGTGTTCGCAGGCCGGCCGCTAGTTAGTGCACTGGACCGAACTTATTGGTAACTCTCTAGGAGGCTTCCGGATCAGCTAGTTTATAATCTTACTATCTCTACTCTGCCAGATAGTGACTGGAGGAAGTCTGAGTAGTGTGCTTGCGGGGAGCATTGTCGAGGCCACGTTATGTCAAGGATCTGGGTATATTCTTACCATGTGTACGCCCTATCCAAAAATTTCATTACTTCATACAGCATGCCCCACTCGCTTTTTCTTACTATTGAATACACCATGAATTGTCAAACTAATAGAGCAAGCTTATCTGTAAAAAGATCTAAACTTCTCAAGCACTTCCTAATTCATTTCACACACACACACACACACACACACACACACACACACACACACACACACACACACACACACACAATCATTCACTGTATGATTCCTTTCGCCTCAAAGGTGGTACTTGTGCATATGTCCGTTCTGATATTCCCTGTCAGAGACTTGGCAATTTGGAATCTCATCTCTTTGATCTTCTCTGGCTTAAAATCTCTACCTCATTGCATCAAATTCATCTGTTGTCTCAACCGTTCTCCCAACTCCACTAATCACTTGGAGCTCTTTGACTTCCTCTCTTTGCAACTTGACTTTCTCCAGTTCAACTCTCCTAACAGTGAGGTAATTTTCCTTGGTGATTTTAATGTTGACCCCGCTGGTCGAGATGCTGAGGCTGTTGCAATTACTAATGACCTTGCACAGATTGTTCATTTACCTACAAGAATACCGGACAATCCTAGTCATACAGGTAAGACGCTTGATCTTTTTCTCACAAACAACCCTTCTAAGTACACAGTCGAAGTGAGGGGTCCTTTAGGCACTTCAGATCACAACTTGGTGATTGTCTTTTCTCCAGTGGAGTCTTTATCTCATGGCTATTCACAACCTCGTGTTGTTTGGCATTACAAGAGTGCAAAATGGGATGACTTGCGAGATTTCTTTTCCTTTGGTCGGATTACTGTTAAAAACGTCTGATGTCAACGTTTGCTCAGATCGTGTCAGTGAAATTATTCTTGCAGGAATGGAATCCTTTATCCCACACTCCACTTTAAAACCTCGTCCTTTATCTAAACCTTGGTTTTCTAATAAATGTGCTAAGGCTGTTCAATAGAAGAATGTTGTATATCGTAATTGGCTTGTTTCTAATTCTTAAGTTTCATTTTCTGCCTACACCAAAGCTCACAATTGTAAAGCAGTTATTAATTAGTCCAAACTAGAGTTTGAACAGGCTAAGAGTAGAAAACTTGCTTCTTGCCCTAATGATAACCGAGCATTCTGGTCCCTTGCAAAGCTATGGGCTGCAACTTTTGCCCACCTCTGTCCAAACCAGATGGTTCTGTTGTCACTTCAGCCAAGGATAAAGCTGACCTGCTAGCATCCCATTTTTCTTCGAGCTCATGTATTAATGATCTTGGTAAAACACCTCCCACCATTCCCAACACGCTCCATTCAATGCTTCCTATGGTCTTTCCGTCAAAAGGATGTCAGAAGGATTTTGAAGAATCTTGATGCTAAGAAAACTCCAGGTCCTGATGGTATTTCTCCACTTGTTCTCAAAACCTGTGCTCCTGAACTTCCTCCTATTCTTTGGCGGCTTTTTTCACTTTCTTATTCCAAAGGTGTTTTTCCTTCTGTTTGGGGTGCCTCTGCAGCCAGGTGGGAAGGAGCAGCGGTGCGTAGCACACGCTTCTTGATTAGACTGGGGTTCGAGCCCATCACCACCAAATATGGAGGATGCGGAAAGGTCAGGGAATGACCACCGCATATCCGGAGCAATATGGCCTTAGTTGCTAATGCTCCTAAAAACCAAATAACAAACAAACAAACAAACCTTCTGTTTGGAAATTTGCTCATATACAGCCAGTTCCTAAATAGGGTGACAAATCCCCCCCCCCCATGCAATTGTCTCATTACAATTACTTCTACTCTTTCTAAAGTAATGGAGAAATCAACTAACCGCCAACTCTTAACTACCCGGAAACCACCTTCCGCCTGATCAACGATCGTCAGTATCGATCCACGGGGTGATGTTCTGGCTTATGTTACCCATTTATGGACTAATTCAATGGAAAGGTTCGGTGAAACACAAGTAGTTGCTCTTGACATCTCAAAGGCTTTCGATTGTGTTTGGCTCAAAGGTCTTCTAAACAAGCTTCTTTCCATCTTATGGTTTGCCAACTGTTTTTAGTACAGTAATTGGTTATCCAGTTTTCTCCCTGATCGCTCACTGAGGGTGTTGGTAGATGGCTCTCTGTCTTCTAACTTCTCCACTAATGCCGGTGTCCCCCCAAAGTTCAGTTCTTTCCCCACTCTTTTCCTCTTGTATATTAACGACCTTCCATTGATTGGAAATCCTATCCATAGTTTTGCCGAATGATAGCACATTGCATTCCTCTTTCCATTTTGAGAAACCTTGCCCTGTTCAATCAGCTTGAACTTCTCGAAAATCTGCTACCAATTCCTTAAATGCCGATCTTCAGATAATGCTCCAGTGGGGCAAAGACAACCTAATTGATTTCAACCCTTCTAAAACTCAGTCTTGTCTTATATCTCGCAAAAAGGATTCTTCTGCTCCTATTCTCATCTTTAGTGACACTCCGATTTCTAGGCAAAATGATATCTCTTTTGGGGATTACCCTGATTTGTAATCTCTCTTGGCACAAGCACATTACAAATAATGCTTCCTCTGCATCTAAAAAACTTGGTTTTCTCTTTCGCTCTCGGCGTTACTTTTCTTCCAAACAGCTGCTCACTCTGTATAAATCGCAAATCCGCCCTGCCATGGAATATTGTTCCCACAACTGGGGGGGGGGGGGTGCTCCCAAAACCTCTCTCAGGCTTCTTGATTCCATTCAGAAGAGGGCAGTTACGTTAATTAATGATTCATCTCTAACGGAGTCTCTCCACTTGCTTTCTCATAGACGTACTGTTTCTGCTGCATGCCTCTTCTACAGATACTTCCATGGGCACTGTTCTTCTAAATTGGCTTCTATAATTCCCACTCTTTCAAAACAGGTGTATAAGGCCTTGAATGGGTTCAGCACGCTGAATTCTGATGGGATCCTTCCACTTGTTCAGATTACGAACCTAAGGGGGCATAAATTCAAATTAAGAAAAGACAGATGTAGATTAGATGTGCGGAAATTTGCCTTTAGCCAGCGGGTGGTTAATTGCTGGAACAAACTTCCATCTGTCGTTGTGGAAGTTGATAGGTTGAATAAATTTAAGGAGGAACTGGACAGGCATTTGGAGGGAATGGTGTTTTTTTTTTTTTATTTTTTTGGCTGATGCTGCATAAGCTCATACCTTTGCTTTCTTGCATCACATGCCACTACTGCTACTACTACAGTCCGAACACGCGCCACCACCAGCCAACATCCATTTACTGTCCAACTTCAAACCCACAGAACCAACTTTTCGTATTCCTCATTTATTTATTCAACTGCCGTTTTCTGGACAACCTTCCTTCATATGTATTTCCTGAAAATTACAATCTAATGAAGTTCAAGTCCAATGTCAACAAATATCTTCTTTCGTCTTCTCAACCTCCAACCCAAGCACCGTACTAAGTTGTAATACTTCTCGTGTATGGGGTTTACATAAAAAAAGAAAAACAAACACTACTTTGGCCAGAAAGTAAACAATCCAGTGAAAAGTGATATCTTGACTAGTTTCCGAAGAAAATCAGAACCAGCTGACCTAGATAAAAGTTGATTCTACGAATTTGGATCGTTATGTTTTCCGGTTAATTTCCTTGATTAATTTTCCTTAATTCCGGAAACTTTTGAATATTTCTTTTGTTTAAATGTCCTTAATGGTCTTGTAGTAAATTACTTATAGCTCACCCATTGTGTACTTCATACTGACACTTTCGAAATACGCACCATTTCAGACATTTCTACATTTGGTGCTGGTTAATGACTAACAAAATGCGACTACGCTGAATTTAGTGACGTTGTTCATTTTAACCGTAATTAGAAGTAACAAAGTATCCAGAAATGCCAATTCGAAATGGTCAGTTTGTGTTCAAGGACGGCTGCACGGCCCTGCTTCTCCCCAACCCAAAATTCTTAGAAATAATCATAGTAGTGGGTGTCTATCCATGCACGTCACATACGCTGCTATGAGAGTTATATGGTGAAACCGTGTGCAATTATTGTCCCCGTTCGATCTCCCAGCTAACCTTCACGTGGTGAAGTTACGGTAATACTTATTGAACAGGAGTTTAGCTCAAGCGATATGATATTTGATATTAACACCCCTGACATGCAATGCGAAACGTTACTTTTTTTTTTTTTAAATTGGGTATCCAGTTTTCTCTAACCGTTCATGCGGGTGATGACGGCTCCCTTCTAACTTCATTAATGCTGGTATTCCCCACGGTTAAGTTCTTTCTTCCACCCTTTTCCTCATATTAATTAATGATCTTCCATTGACCTGAAATTCTACAGTTTTGCTGATGATAGCACATTTAATAAAATTTTTCTGTTTATTCTCCTGAACACACGGTCAGAGGAGTTCACATGATATAGAGAATAGAAACAGCACCGTATTTAGCAGTTACGGGCTTGAACCCGTCACTCAAAGTACGTATACGTATGCACTCTCTAGAATGGCCATTTGGCTACGGCAGCCGTTCCATTACACCTTCCAGTTTGGAAAGGGTTGCCCTTCGCAAACAGCTTTAACTTTTCGAATATCCTCTGCCAATTCTTTAATGCTGATCTCACCATTTAATTCTCCAATGAGACAAAGATAACTTGGTTGATTTCAATCCTAAAACTCGGTCCTGTCTTTATCTCTAAAAAAAAATATTCTTCTGCGCCTATGCTCTTCATGACACTTATCTCTTGATAAGATCACATGTCTATTAGGGATTACCCTGACTTCTGATGTTTGTTGTGCATAAGCATATCACAAATATTGGTTCCTTTGCGTCTGCAACGGTTTTCTTTCGCTCTTTGCGTTACTTTCTCTTCCAAACAGCTCACTGCAAATCAAATTCACCATGGAATATTTGTCTTCCCCCCCCCCCCCCCCAACTTCTCTCAGGCTTCTAGACTCCATCAAAAGAGGTACTGTAGTTAGGTTAATTAATGACCCATCTCTAACAAAGTGTCTCCACTCTGTCTCATAGACATTCAGTTTCTGCTGCATGCCTTTTCTGTCGATACTTCCATGGGCATTGTTCTACTGTATTGCCCTCTATTCCATACCAGTCCGAACACGTGCCGCAACCTTTTACTGTCCGACTTCGAACTAACTTTTATTCCTTCAGCTTTCTTTTTCTAGAATAACCTTCCTTCATACTTATTTCCTGAAAATTACAATCTACATAAATTCAAGTCTGTCAGCAAGTATCTTCTTTCATCTTCTCATACACACACACATTTGTGTAGATTAGCATAAGCAGATTTGTTCCTTTCAAATGCAGTCTTCATCTGCCCTAATAAAGTGATCATGCAGTGCAGTTAACGGCTTAATGCAGAAGTTTTAAATGCTTTGCAGTCGGGGTTATTGTGACTTGTAAAATATGGAAGTGCTCAGTTGACTTTATCCGTCAAATTAAATGGTTCCAGTGCTTCCTAAGTAATTCGACACCCTTGGCCAGACTTAGTTACAGTTAATCATCGTGATATTACTTTCTACCTGCATTTCCTTGTTAATTTTACAGTTTTTTATTTACTTCTTGAACATTATAAAATATCTCTGTAGATTCTCGTATCCGGATTAGTGCTTCGAAAACAAGGTTACGATACTGCCAAAAATTAAGATAAGCGTTTGGGTATACTTTTTTTTGTAAAATATAGATTAGCTCCTTCCTTTTTATAGGAAGTTTTTCGACCTGACGCTCACATCAAATTAATCCAATTAATATATTATATAAAACTAAATTTACGACACTATATTATGGTTTAAAATTGTTAATGTATAGAGGCTTCTTAAATAATCCTGTATTCAATTTCCATAATCTTTGTGTTAAAATCGTAGCCTCCGTATGTATACGAAATGCTTTAACGAGCGTGAATACTTTTAACCTGTAATGCTATTAAACCATATCATCATGCAGTGCCATTTAACTATTTTTAGCTACTATGGTAGCATGACGTCAGTCCCTAAAATTATCGACTCTAGTTCATGTAGCGTTTCTGCGATCATTGATGTTTTACTATGTTAATTTTAATTTTTAGACCTGTGGTATGTATATACTGCATATGGGGGAAAAAAATCAATGATGCAACAAGTTTGTCTAGACTACATAAAAAAAAAAAAAAAAATTGTGTATACCTTTTTCGTAGGCGCAGTTTTATTATTATTACTAGCCATATAGTGCAAGGAAGACTTAAGCTTATGCTGCACCAGCCAAAAGAAATTTCCGAGAGAGAGAGAGAGAGAGAGAGAGAGAGAGAGAGAGAGAGAGAGAGAGAGAGAGAGAGAGAGAGAGAGAGAGAGAGAGAGAGAGAGAGAGAGAGAGAGAGAGAGAGAGAGAGAAGAATGATAGCCACCTCAGGACCCTGGGTGTGCCAAGCCCATACTCACCAGATGTGAGCACCTGGGGTTTTAAACAATTCATCCTTCGAAGGAAGTGTGGTACACTGTATAGGTAGATCCATGGTTCTAATATACCGCAGTGTGTATGTACTCTTGGTACTTCTCTTCCGATTGATCATTTTCGAGTAGCAGTGATTTACATGCCTAGTCTGCTTGGTTAGTCTTAGTTAGGGTGTTTATCCCCCTCCGTGCCGATGTTTTAAAATCGGAAACGAGTTCCCGATTTTAAAACCGCGGCGAGAGGTGACTAAACCGATCAATCGGAAGAGTACCAGATTGTAAACACTAACCGAAATAATAGCATTGCTGCAGCAGTTATGAATTACCTGTTGTAAAATATTTTTTTTTTTCACGTGCGTATAAATTCTGCCCTTTTTTTTCCGAGCATAATTAAGACTTGCAGTTACGGTAGCTTACCTGTTTTTAAATGAGCTGAAAAGATGTCTTTTACCCCCCCCCCCCCCCCCAACCCGGTACTAATCTGAAATGGAATGTGAATTCCAAAAGGCGGGCACAGCTCTCAGAACGGTTCATCAACATGTCCAACTTCACTGTAATAATTTTTAAACTGTCATAATTTTTAAATGCTTAATTACCGACAGCACAATATAGCATTGCCTTCTCACTTTACCGGCTTGACTGACTCAAATTTTCCATGTTTGGTTACTTGTTGTCAGGTTAAATCGGATATTCCGTCATCATCAAATTAAACACCACTCCTACAAAGTATAGTATAAGCTGGCAATACAGTATTCGGAATTCAAGCACCTGAGTTACTGTTTACACCATGAAAGATAGTAGAACGCGCTTAGAACAGTTCAACCGGAATGCGTTTCGTTAGATTTCGCGCGCAACTTCGTAACGTTATCGGTCTGTGAATCTAAGATTATGAATATCAAGCATGTTCTATTCACAATATTGCTAATAAGCACAGGCGCTCGTGAATATATATATATTTTTTCGTTCAGTTAACCACAAACATTAATATCGAAATATCGCGTTCATAACAGCGGTAGTTATGTTGAAATAATTTAGCTAGTTTTTATTTACTGACCTTTCAGACGCATTGCTTTAGAATTTACGTTAAAATGGCAGTAGTTTATTTTTAATTTAAGTACAAATAATGCGAAAACAATTTATCTATATAGCTATAATAACAAAAGTAATGTTGCAACAAAATGCATCATTACACATTCTTGAAGCAATTTACAAGTTGCTTCCCCTTTGCACTTATAAAGAGGGCTTCTCCACAAAATAGAATTGGGCTTGTTTTACAATCTGGTACCCATTCTTTATTGATCGTTGCAAGTACGTAGCAGTGATTGATATGCCTAGCCCATTATGGCTATCTTAGGGTGTTTAACCCCCCCCCCCATCGCTGTTTTTAAATCGGGGATTCGTTTTCCAATTTTAAAACAAAGGCAAGGAGAGGGCTAAACACCACACAAGGCTAACCATAGATGCTTAGCATGTCAATCACTGCAACGATCATCGGAATGCGTACCAGATTGTAAAGACTAAACAAGAATTGTTCTATGTATTTATTCTCGTTTAAAGTTTTTGATTTCCAGAAAAGGTAGTAATTGTGCATTAGATGTTCTATCAAATTCCTAGTAAATTGCATGTCTTTATATATTTTATTTATGTGGGTTAGTATTTAATAAGTTCCCACATCACCGCCCAAATTAGAAAGTGGTTTCTAAGAATATATGCTAGTCGTAGTAATAAGAAATATGCAGGTCTGTCTTGTTTTTTTCGGTCAGCAGGATTTAAACTGCCTAGATTGGGCATTGCAATCTTCTTCTAGGGGCCAAAATGGAAATCGCCAAAGGTCACCGGCTGCAAGACTAGTTCATTACCACTAATTTTCTATTTTTTGAAATAGAATTTATCTATATTTGTATTTACAATTTAATAATTACATACCAAAATCCACCAATTGTTAAAATAATACTTGCAACATTCCTATTAATTATAAAGTTATAACAATGACATGAATTCTGAGGTAGGGAAGCAGCCTTGTAAGCATAGATTATTTACAAAATAGCATGTAATTTCATTATTACTGACATTATAAGCTTATCAGTTATAAGAGCTTAAGGTTTGCATGTTTACTTCTGCTGTTTTATCCTTTCCAGTGCTTTTATAAATATTCATAGCACATTTTTAAAAATGGCATTTTTACTAGTATATAACTATAGTAAAAAAAATGTCACTTTTACTGGTCTGTATATAACAATAACAGCATTATAGGTTCACAGGCAACCATTACATTTCTCAGTAATCCAACTAGTGGAATTGGAAACAAACTGTGCATGTATGTCTTCTTTTTATTGCTAAAAAGCAAGGCAGTGTCTTTATACTTGTTTTCAGTTGTTTAGCTTATGTGACATTTTGGCTTGTTATCAGCAGCATTAATTGCATGGAATGCCATTGTATGGAAGATGAATTGTTTCTTAGTTCCAGATTAAGTGGGCCAGAAAATCCTTTGGTCATTTTACTGAGTACCTCCAGAAATGCATTTATATGTAACAGTATATGTTCTTGTTTTATGTGCTGGCTACCACAAGTTTACAGTAAATCAATCATTACAAATTTTAATCATATTTAGTAATCATGGGCCTGAACCCTGGTCCACTCAGAGTGTGTGCTACTGCACTCTTGTTTCTGACCACTTGGCTACGTCCACCTTTATCTGTATTGTAAACTCATATTACCTTATGCATCATCATCCTGGTGTACAAACAGAAAACTCAAGCAGAATCACCATATTAATATAAAGTGCATTATAATTAGCTACAAGTTCATTTAGACAGTTTGGGTGGGGAGTTAAGGTGTAAAACATTCTTCCAGCAAAAATCCATAGACTCCAAGTTCCATTCCTTCTACACTGCATCTTATCACATTTGCTGGACCAAGTTTTCAATCTTACCAAAGCCACTCTTTGTGAGGCACTTGTTATAGTACTACTAGTTTTATCTATAATGCCTTGATCCAGTTGATACATATAACTAGTGTTATCAGAAAGTATAGAACATACCTTTTTATGTTCTGTGCTTTCCAAGCAGAATATAACCCCCCCCCCCCCCCAACCACACTGAATTTTTCTGTTTAGTCTCAAGACTGAAAATTTTGACTGCATTCCAAGTATGTCTGCTAGCCTCAATCACATGAAAGTTTTTTAACTATTTACATCGTTGTTTGGAAAATGTTCCAATGACATGAAGTTTTGTAGTCTAGTCTGCTTCTCAGTAAAACAGAACAGTGACTTTTCTGCCATTGCAGGACTGTCTTCAAATGGAAAGTGTTTATTTCCATTATATATATAAATAAACTGTAAAAATAAGTTAGAAAGAAGGAAAGACAAAAAGAAAGAACAAAGTTGATAACAGAAAATAACAACAGATTAATAGAGAGCAGTATGAGCAGTGCAAAGCAACTAGCAATCACTGCACCCATTAGAAATTAAACTAAAAATAAGTTAGGGGAAAAGAATGAGATGACCATGGATGTAAGCAGCTGTATAAACAATATTGAACCCCCCCCCCCACACACACACCAGTATTTAAGATAAGGAATTTGAACAGTGTTTAAAGTATAATACTGTACAATAACAGCTTTCCTAAGGCCAAATAAATTTAACGAGTATTAAGCATAATAAAAGAATTCAAAGGTAGCCTTTAAACCAATAAAGATGTATGATAATTTTAGCATAAGGATTTAGAATAAAGGTTCAGTATAAGTATACCCAGTGAGATATGAGGCTGAAAGATTTAGATAGCCTGAGTTGATTTAATGTGCTATACCTATAATTAATAATAAAGTGATGAGACAAAATGCTGGGCTAGCTGTTATTTTGCCAGGTTGCTGCTAAATTTTAATTTAATTTGGATAATGTAAGATCATATGGACCTAACTAAGCTAGCAGATAACAAACAGAAACAGATAGTCTTTGCCAATTATTGATTGGTGCTAGTCCTTGTCAAATACCATTCAATGTATCCTAATATCAGTAACTTTCTTCATCACTTTATTTTAATTTACTTGCCTTTATTTTTTTAATTATTTGTTTATATATAGAGTATAGCACATCAAACCAACTCAGGCTATCTAAGTCTTTTGACCTCGTGGCTCACTGGATACATTTTATACTGAAAACCTTTATTCTAAATCCTTATGCTCAAATCTTATTTTGCATCTTCTTTATTGGCCTAAAGGATAATTTTGAATACTTTTATCATACTTAATACACTCAGTTCGATTCATTTGGCCTTAGGTCCCTTTTGGAAAGTTTTTATTGTATAGCAGTGTACTTTAAACATTTAATTCTTTGTCTTAAATACTTGTTGTAATTATTTTACAGACTGATGTAATGTTTAATCAGTAATTTGATGGCATTAATCTGATCTGGGAATTTTTCTACCTTTCCATCCAAACCCCCCCCCCCCCCCCCCACCTTTTATTACTTATGCCCAGTGCTTTTTTTTTTTTTTTTTTTTTGTATTTAAAAAAAAAAGGTGCTGGTACTGATTCTTTACTATCAGGAAAAATTAAAAGGATATGAAAAGTACTTTGAAAAAAAAAAAAAAAAAAATTCTTGATATTTTTATTTTAGTAGTAATGTTTTTAGAATAAGAACAACAAATTAAATATATTAACAGTTTATTAAGCATAAATTTATTATTCAAGTTTATAAAAAAAATAAGTGTGTGTGTGTGGGGGGGGGGGTAATAACAGTCACAGTGCATGCCACAATTGCCAAATGTTTTCTGTACTGATATTGCATATCATGTGTGTCTCTGTCAAAATAAAATTGGTCTATCTTCATTTTGGAAAACAATGGTGATGTTTTTACACTCAACAGATGAAGGTAAACTTTATCATTGAGATAAAGGAGTTGATTAAGCAAAATTTTAATTTAGAAATAGTAAAATCTAAATGGTAATATTTAGTCCAGTTTTGACAAATTCAGCATGAATATAAACAGAGCTTAAACAACAAATATCATAAACCTAAAAATAAGTAAGGTAGACCAAGGTTCTTTTTTAATTGAGACAATCTTGTATATACCTGAAATGTATACAGGAAATGTACATTTCCTGTTAATAAAGGGTTTTTTAATTAATTGGAATCCTGTTCCCATTGTTAGCATGATAATCAAGGCTCTACTTGCTCAAGCCTTGTATCCCTAAGCATATTTCTAAATTTTTATCATTTAAGAAGCTTTAAATACTGTGAATCGTAAACTAAACATAATACCAAATGTGCTGAAATTAGTAGTATGATAGTATTTCAAGATGTTGAAGTTGACTGCGTAGGAAAGTAGGAATTAGACTAATATAAATCAAGAGTAGTCAAACTATACAGTTTGCCCATTGTTGATATCAGTAATCCAATATTCTTAGAATGTAATTTAATAGGTATTAGGATCCCCTCTCACCAAATTAGCAAAGTAAAATGCGTTGCTATTTACACCAAAAAAAAAAAAAAAAAACCGAATGTTTTGGAATATAATGAATACTTTTTTCAGGGAGAAAAAAAGTTCATTTGGTTGTAGTTCCATACAATCTGTATTCTTCACTCTTCCTTCATTCATTGATTTACATATTCTAATGCTAAATATGTATAATGGAACTAAAATTTGTCCATTATCATTATACTTGTCTAACTTATCACAAATATGTAAATATTTGTCTTTTTCCAGGAGTCGAACAAATAAGGTTCAGGTCAGCAACATCCCAAATCATGTACAATGGGATGAAGTTAAGAGACTCCTTTCCACTTTTGGTACAGTTCAACAGTGTGATCAAGGCAAGTGTCATTTAAACAAGTCTTTTCCTGCAGTCTGAAATATGTTTCTGGAAATGTAAATTTCAGCAAGTCTTACAGGTTTTGTTTATTTTTTTTTTTCCCTTTGTTTTTAGGTCCCTTAAAATCAGATTCTTTCTACAGTGTTCTTGTAACATTTGAAACTCAGGACCAGGCACAACAGTAAGTGTTAGTGATAAATCTTAATTTTTAGGGAGGGAGAAGAAAAATTGTGGAGGGTCTGACATATGTTCAGTTATTTTAAACTTGTTATAATTACTCTGCTTTGCATTAGTGTTTCAAATGGACATGGAGTCTGGATTTTCAGGTCAATTTAAGTGATTCACTGATCTTAACTAATACTGTAGTATAACTATTAGTTTGTCAGTGGTATTTTTCTTATGGCTATGTGGTGAATTTCTTAGCCTAGGATGTTCCAATATGGTTTTATAGGGCCTATTAATTTTAATTGCTGTACGAACTTGAATTAATGGAAATATGTACTTGAATTATTACCAAAGTTAGATTAATATGACGTAACTTAGTTACTGCAATCAGGTCTGAACGGAACACTTGCTTTCTTATAGCACGTATAAATGATGGATAATCATGATCTCTAACTTGAAGTGAGAGATCAGTTTGTTTTTAGGGTGATTGGAGTAAATAAATGAAAATAGTTATCTTCGTAGAATAATTTCCTTTGAATCAGTTTCTGTATGAGTGGAAAATAACTTGTAACTTATGTTGAAACTTGACTAGGTAATTTTAATTATACATTTATGTGTACTAATGGAATAAAATAATGTTTGGATGATTGCAAATGCACAGATCTTTATGTGCACCAGTTTGCTTGCTGAAACAAGGAAAGGGGAGGGATATAAAGTCGTCAGTGCCACATGTTTTAGTAATTTTATATAATTATAAAAGTAATAACTTAAAGAAGAAAGTGGATACATTTATTTCTGATTGACTGGCAGATTAATCTAAATTTTCACAGAAATGTGTAGAAACTAAGTGCTATTTCATTAAGCTTACCTCTGTCTCCTAGGACAGGTGATTGTTACATTAAGAAATACAGTATTTTAGAAGTTCTTTGAATTTGAGTTCAAGAGAGAGAGAGAGCACTTTAAAATCTATTTTAAAGATTCTCTCACTCCTGGAATAGAATACAAATTTAGTTTCTTGAAGTTAGCCCTTGTATGTTATGATCAAATATATATCTTAAAAAATAAGTCACTATATTATAAATTAAATGTGGTGTAATCAAACAAGATTAACAATTACTACATTGAAGGAATTGTTGCAAAGTGTAACAAATAAACAGCTTCTACCTTCAAGCAAAAATTAGGTCTAAGGTAAGTAGTATTAAGAGAATTATAATCCAAATGAGGAAGAACTGTAGAACTATATTTTGTGATATAGTGTCCTTTCCCTTTGTTATATATATATTATGCAGAATGGAGGAATTCTTTCCTGTTCTTTGGAATGATGCCCCAAATCTGGTTCCATTCTACAGCAATTCTCTCATGTAAAGGTATCAGATGAAAGTGATAATACTTGCTATCTTAAGATTATTTAAGGTTGTCGCAAGATTGGCTATGCACTTCTATTCCAGAAGTGCCCAAAAAAAAAAAAAAAAAAAAAATGCAATATCAGTTTTGATTGATCGTAAAATAGAAAATTATCAATTTATCATGAAATAAAATTTAAAAAAAAAAAAGTAATTTGCAAGTTTTTTTATAGTACTGTTTAGGTGAGTGGTCTTATTATTATTATTAGCCATATGGTGCAAGGAACCCTGAGGCTTACACTACACCAAATCCAGCTCAGGGCCCTGGATGTGCCAATCCCATACTCGCCAGATGTGAGCCCCCGGGGTTATTTGATATTGATACAAACTTACTTATGGTTTTATGGGGACCTGTTAATTTTAATTAGTTTCTATCAACTTTTTCTATGTTCATTATCCTTTTTTTTTTTTTGGTGTGTGTGTGTGTTTTAGCATTTTTGACAAATAGGAATTTAATATCTGCATAATTTATGTTGCAAGCTTTAATTTTACTCCTCTGAAATTGGAATTTTTTTAAATTGTTTTATTTCATTCAGTTGGTGTGGGAAAGAATTATGGATACACTGAAGTAGTCTGTGAACTGCTTCAAACCTTGTCATTTATTGTAGGAATATCTAGATTTAACGTAGATTTGAAGTAGTAAGCACATAAATTAAAGCTATTTGGATTCAAATGTCTCTTGAAATACTGTTTGTGATTGAATAATTGCTAACTTTTCTAAAAAAAGAAAGGCACTGTTATTAAATTGGGGAGGATTTCTTTTCTTCTCATTCTTTTCTGTTCTGAATAACTTTTCCAAAATTGTTCCATTCCACAGCATTTCTTCAATATCACATGTATAATGTGAAAGTGATAATACCTGTCTCATATTAAGATTATTGTAGACTGTGAAAGACTTTGGGTTAAAAAAAACAAAAAAAAAAAAAAAAAAAACATGGATTTGATTGGTAAGCAATCAGAAAACGGTGAACCCTAAGGCATCATCAACCTTAGGATTTACCATTTTCTCCCTTGGTAATCAATTTCTTCTATTGTTGGAAAATATAAATTCAGCCAACACTAATTTATTTATGGAAACAGTTGTAGTTTTTACCTTTTTAACAGCTGACCGGGCTAGCTGAGTGGGTAAAGTGCCTGCTTAGCAACCCAAAGGTCGCGGGTTCGAATCCCGCCTCGGGCATGGATCAGAGTAGTGCAAAAACCTTGGGAGGTGCATTATGGCCACAGAAGCCGATGCGCTAACAACAACAAAAAAAAAAAAAAAAAAAAATCCTTTTTAACAGAAACATCTTTGCCTAATGGGTTCAGAAAGAACTTTTAACAAGATAAGGCAGTCAGTGGAATTTGTGCTATTAATAAATCTCTTAACTGTTTCCTCAGTGGTAATAACAAAATGGAAATAATTTATTTCTAGAATGTCCAGTGATGTCACACCAGAAGATTTAATGAAGTAAAAATTAATGTTGCTGTTTACAAACTTAAAGCTAAATGATTCTTATGCTTTTTTATTTTGGTTAAGAGGCATTCATTAGTCAATTTTTAATTGGCTGAATGGAGATTGATTCATAGCTCCTTAATGAATAATTTTTGAAATCTTAAAAGTGGCAAATAATCAAGTGTAAGTTTTGCAAAATCTCGAAGTATGATGTTCTTATTAAATTCTAAATATTCTCTGCCACCTTCATAAACTTAGAAATGCAATATGTTATAAAACTATTATACAGTGTCAAAACCATTCTTGAATATACATGTCATGGCCTTGTTTTGAATCTACTGTGATAAATCTTATATCATTGAAACCAAGTAGTCATTAAATCCTGGTTTAATAGTAACCAGAATTTAATGACTTAATTTAGTGTGATGATAACAGTTTCATGTATCTTTATTATTTTGGGTATATTTGATCAAACTCGGATATAAGCAAACCCCCCCCCCCCCCCCCCCCCCCCCCCCCCCCCCCCCCCCCCCCCCCCCCCCCCCCCCCCCCCCCCCCCCCCCCCCCCCCCCCCCCCCCCCCCCCCCACCCCCCCCCCCAAAAAAAAACAAAACTATTTGACAAAAAAAAAAATTGAACATAGTTATATGAGAGAAGGGTTGGGGACATTTATCTGCTAATCTAAAACATGATGATTACCATTCAACTTAAGCACCACCTGTTTAAGTCTAATCCAAACCATATTTATAATATGACAGGGAGGGAGAGAGGAAGGAGGTGGGGGAGGATAATGGTGCATGCTAATGGCTATTCTTTTGATCTGCTACTTTGAAACAAGGTAGTTGCCACTTGAAATACATGCCAAATCCAAAACTCTTCTATTTACAGGCTGATTGAAATAATTTACAATACTTGATTTACAATGCAAAATTTACTAGTTGCATTGAAACAAACTTCATTGCCACCTCTTCTGAAAGAATATTATTTAAATGGGGAAATATCTGGTCCATAACCAGATTCCCTAAGAGAAATTAATGTCTGAAGTACTATTATCTGTAAGTTTTCATTATGAAAATCAGTGTAATATAAAAGCACTGTTGATACTTACTCTCAGAAGAAAGGCAAAAAAAAAAAAAAAATAAAATAATAATAAATGCCTTTTTTTTTCCCATTATATAGCAATCTCTTTCAACTGCTGGGAGATTTGTTCTTGAAAATACAGTGGTTGGAAAGACCAAATTCCATATAAATTAAGGGGTTGGGTGAATAATAAAAACCGCATTAAGTGTGTGTGTGTAAAAATTAAACTTTTTTTTTTTTTTTTTTTTGGTGCCATGACAAAATTATAGTATTGACAATACAACTAGAAATAACTTAATATATGACCACCTTGCTATGTCAAGATTGAATAGTAATAATTTCTTTTGAATTCCTGTTCTGTTAACTCCTAGGCCTGGAATGAAAGTAGCTCCTCAACATCAATAGGCTGCCTGTCGGTGAGTCCACCTTCAAACATCTTGCTATCCCTATAGCGGCAAACAGAGGAATGTCCTGTTAAGTCCTTCACAGCCACCTTCCAAATTTTTCTCCAACATGTGTTCAACATAGATAATGTTAAAGTTTGTGGTCCTCTATGTGTTGAATTTTTTCCAATTCTGTTAGCGTTTGGGTTTCTGTTCACGGCATCCAAGACTTGTGTAAAATTTTACTGAATGTAACAACTCTTCATTGTAGTGAATCGCACCCTGGTCCATTGGTTGAATAAGTTGTGTTATGTTTGGAGGGAGAAAAATAACCTCATTGCTTGTATGAACAAACTGGATTGTCTCTGGATGACCAATTGCATTATCAGTGAGTAGTACCACCTTGTATTCCCCCTCTAAAAATTGCTTAAGTTCTGAGGCAAAACAGTTGAGACAATCTGTGAATAAAACTGGAGTAAACCATGCCTTGTGATTAGATCTCTAAAAAAAAAAAAAAAAAGATCCTTATTTTTGCCCTTTAATGCAGGAGAGTTAAGCAATCTGTATATACATTGGCTTGATGAAGTAACCTCAACAAGTGTTGTAGCAAAAGAAGGGTCAGTGTTGGGTGCAGTTTTCTCATCCTTCGATATAAATGTTCTAGAAGGCATCCGATTTCAAAACAAACCAGTTTCATCAGCATTAGACCTACTCCAGTAAACAAACATTCTCCTGGATCGCATTCTTCATTTGTTCAGTAAACATACTTGTGGCATCGTAATCTTCTGAAGCTGATTCTCCACAAAGTTTTATACTATGCAGAATATACCTCTTTCAAGTTTTTTAAACCAGCTCTTACTGGCTTTGAATTGCAAGTCTTTTTTCCAATTTTTTTTGAAAATCACTGCAGTGCTTAAGGGTGCATTCTTGTATCTCCATAAGTTAAGGGCTTTCTCCATCTGCTCTAAATTATGATCACAGGGCATACAAGATATCTCACGTGCAACACTTATGGTAGCATCATTCTTCCTGATTGTCCTAATGGGATTCATTGACCCCTTAAACCCAGTGCCACTGATGCCCCCTCCCTCACCACTCTTCACATGCAAATGCCAAGCATTTTTTATTTTATCCTCCAACGGCATAACTTTCCTTGCTCTTTTTTACATATTCACTTGTAATCTGTGATGAGCTGGTTTGTGCAAACTGTTATTAAAAATTTTTTATGCAAACAAATGTTATTACATGATTTTATTCAATTTTGAATAATCTTAATCTTATAAAATGGTGTACAAAATAAATTTCAAGTGTAAAGGAATGTGAATTTCTAATAGTCAGAGCCGTTTATTTTTCTTCTGATTTAAGGTATACAACTTTATCCCTTAAATCAGAAATCTGTATAGGGAATTGGTTAAGATTTTGGCAGCTCATCGCTTTTTGTAACACTTTAAGAATGTTTGGAGGCTGTATTCAAGTTGTCATTTAAGGTAACTAGTAAGCTAGACCCCTCCCATGCTCTCACACATGCTTATCAGATCAATCCAGAAATATGCTAGTTTGGTTATAATAACAATAACGCAGACCACCACCTTTAGTCAACTTAAAATAACAAACAAAATAAGAAAAAGATTTATTGATGAGCACCCTTTATTCTTGGGATGGGGACATCACCCCCCCACACCATGAATAGGTAGGTCACTTATCTAATGCTCACAAGTATGATATAATAACGGATAATATAAAACTGAAGTCCTCAATACAACAGTGATTGCCATATAGGAATCAGGAATTCTATCCAAAACAAGCTACCTCAAGATCTTAGAGGCAGCACCAAGAGGCCACCTGCCTATCAGCATACATATCAATCCCCAGGCAGAACTGCTGGGTCTATTTGCCTTCAAAGTGCCACTCACAAGTAACATTATGTATAGTCAGTTTGATCTCCGGACTGCATCCAATGATCATACATAATCTGGACAGATTCAGTTTACAGCAGCATGCTCCAAGGGGGAAGATATCTCCTCAGGAACTGGTTGGGGGACTAGTTTTATTTGGACACTCCTGGTAAGAGTGCCCACAAAACACATGGCAGGTCTGCACCACATGGCTGAAGGCCATTCAGCAAGAGTGCTATGTAGGAACCAAGCTGTCCTTGGACCCTGTGCAAACATCAGTCCACAAAAATTGAGTTTACCCAACAAGAACCTACATATTGAGCCAAGCACTAAATTGCAGAATTATACAATTGCTTGTTCTTGATGTTCCTCAAGCACCTGAACACAAGATCTAAATTGTTGCTTTGATATGATGGTACTATTCACATTTCAGTGCCACAACTGTTCCAGCAAATGTGCTTTGGTTACTTGTCAGCCCAAATTAAAGATTACAAGCTTTGGAGGGCTATCAACTTCCACTTCAACATTGGGACATGCAGAGATCTTTCTGATATCCTCATTGGTAGAAGCTTCAAGAATCAAGTCTCTTGCTACTCCAATAATTTAGATTCCACAACTATGGTCTCCCTACAGACATTAGTTCTATTTGTCATTCAGTGGGACAATGGAAGAGGATCCTCTAAACTAGAAGGTTCCAGTGCTTTTCCAGCTTTCTTTTATCCTTTCCCGGACTTCTTGCACTTCTTTATTGGAGATTCTTCCACATTAGCAGCCTTTTCTTCAGCTTTTCCTTTCTTCAACTTTAATAAAATAGATCTCAAAGTACGTCAATTAATTACTCTCTCTTCCTTCAGAAGGGAATAAAAGTGCTCAGAAGAACCCTCTAGGTGTTGTTCAAAACAAAGTTCCAGTGTCTTCTCTTCATGAGGCGACAGAGGAGCAATTCACCCATTGAAAGCCATAAATCTAATAGTAGCCATACAACAAGACCAAATTAAGTGTTGCATTTCTTTAGTGGATTTGAACCGTGGAGAAAGAAGCAAGACTTAAATTTTCACAACCTGTGAAAATCAAAAAAACTTGCAAAAACCCAAGCACCAGTCAAACCTGTTGGCACCAGGGCAACATTAAAGGGTTAAGTAATGTACTTTTAGGATTGAGTAGTAATACAGTACAGACTACTCCATGGAAATTCCACCAGACTGTGTGCTATTCTTTTAAAAAAAAAATAACAGATATTGAACTTGCTATTAAAAAACCACATTACAGTAAAACAGATCTTGTTAAGTGATGTCATTTTAAATGATAAAACATACTTTTTTATAATATATCAATCATTTTGGGATAGACTATACTGGTTGCTTGTGTTTACTACATTATAGTAAATAATTAACTGTACTATTCTCAACTCTTTTAGAATGGAATTGTTAACATTGGCTACCTTACAAGTCCAATCCATTGTTTCACTCCTCATCCATCTTCCCTTCCCACTCACTCTTTCATTACATCTCACTCTGCACAGGTAGTGGCCATAAGCTTTTGAAATCTGTGTAAATAGATATCACTACATTGAATACTGAAGTGAAAAATTGTTATCTACATTTTACATAATAGTAAAATACATAAAGGTTACTCAAGAGTTCCGAAAAATCAATTTCATTGCTCTTACAGCAGAGTCACTCAAGATCTGGATTCCCATAACTTAGTATTTTTCTGCTTGTTACAGCCTCATTATGATTTTAGTGTATTGTAAGAGTATTTGTAGATCATATCAATATTCATTTTAACTCTTGATCTAGCATTTTGCAAAGCCCAAAAATAAGAAACTATGGGACTTAGGTATTTTTCATAATTATCGAACTCTAGTTTTAAATTTTTCTCAATACAGAATTTGAAATTTAATTACCACTCAGCTGATATTTGGAAATGTACTGCACGTTTCCATTGGTCATATGAAAACTTGCCAGGGGTTTTTTTTTTAAAAACTTTAATTTTAGTGTTAAAGTTTTATAGGTGGTCTCTAGTTCTGGGAAAAATTGCTTATTTTTTACAGTTTATTACTCTTTCTAAATCAATTTAAGTTAAGTAAATTTTTGAATATGGAAAGTGAGTGCTATCTTATTTCAGAAGCTGCAGGATCTATCCCATTGTTAGCATTAGCAGAGGCATATGATGCAAGAAAGCAAGCTTATGCAGCATCAGCCAAAAAAAAAAAATAATAACTCAAGTGCAATGAGTGAGCGAGTATTTATCTTAATGTTTAATGCATGCTAAAAGGATAGAAATAAATTAGACCTAAAGAAGAACTGTTGGTGAAAACCAATCACAATGTCATCAAAGAATTTTATGCATATTCACTAAAAAATGAAAAACTGTTAAAGAAAATTCACTCAAATGAAAGGTATTGTTAGATAAATACTTTATTTTTGATAAAATAAATCAGGTTTACTGAATATGTATTGTAAACAATTATGCAAAACATTTGGTGTTAAATTTTTATAAAAGTTTCTGTCAGTGTTTAACTCTTGCGATAAAATTTTCCGAATTAAACGAATTAAAGCACAGGCTTTAATTCAGTTAATTTTATCAAAATTTGACTAATTTTGCATTCCACGAACTTATAAAAATCAACAAAATATAGAAATAAAATACTTATTAAAATTCTTCATTTTTCTTATGATATAATGTGAGTACCCCAAAATGAGGAATGAATACCCCAGACATAAGCACAAGTACCCAGAGATCAAATTTTTAATCTGGTCACCCTACGTCAGTGTCACAGTGATGCTTCGTGTACGACCGACTTCACAGTTTAACACCAAATAGTGACATGACAGTTCCGTGACGTGATACTGCATTTACTGGCAATGGTTGTTCATCACATTTGTTATTCGTACAAGGGCAATTCCACTACTGATCCTGCAGGATCCCCTTCTGTGCATCTAATACATGTAGTCCACATCCATTCTTAACTTGAGGTAATTAGGTATTTTTGAGAAATGGCATTTTCTTGCATAAGACTTGAACATGTCATGGTGATTTACTTTGAAATATAAGATTTGGAGTATTTTGTATCCAATTTTTCTTGGCCTTGTGGAATAATGATACATTTTGTACTAAGTGTACACTAATTAGACCTAAATTTTAGTTAGATTGTTAATAGCTTAAATCTTGTGCATAAAACTTGACATTTAAGCAATCTTAGAAATATTTCATTTAATAAATTAACTTTCAGATTTTTTAATTTAAAGGGCCTTCACTCAGCTGAACGGGTATGAACTTGAGGGATCATCTCTTAAGGTAGACTTCATGATGGATCAAGGACGAGGTAGAAATCCAAGGGGTGGGCGAGGGAATTTTCGCCCCTTTCCATACTCAGGGAATACAACATCACCTCTTCGTCCTTCGGACTTTCCCTTAAGGTATCTGGAATTTTTTTTTTTTTATAAACTGCTTGTTACAATTTGGAATATATGGTAATTACAC
Source organism: Mastigoproctus giganteus (assembly GCF_048544385.1). Lineage (NCBI taxonomy): Eukaryota > Metazoa > Arthropoda > Arachnida > Uropygi > Thelyphonidae > Mastigoproctus > Mastigoproctus giganteus. The sequence continues at coordinate 225,061,517 of NC_143576.1, read as the reverse complement.
AATTATTTTTTAATGAACAAAACTGCCATGGTCACATTTGTGTTTGTGCATGTAAGTGATTTATTTATCAGATTATTACTTAAAATTGTGTTTGTGGTACAAACAAACATGTGATTTACAATCATGATTTAAATGAAAAAAAAAAAAAAAAAATTCAAGGAGATAGGTAGAAAGTCCACAACTGTTCTTCAGAAGCATGTTCTCATCCCTCTTGGGTACTAGAAATTTAGTATTAGTAGTGGCAAATGATATAAGGAAGAAAGTTTATACAGCATCACCAAAAAATAAAAGTAAAACTACCCACCTTGTTTATCTATCCTATAATGATTTATCTAATACTTCATTAAATTTATTCAATCTACCCACTTCCACAATGACAAGTTACTCTCTGTGGCTGCTGACAGCAAATTTTCACTCACCTCTTCAGCAGCCTTTCTTTCTTAATTTCTGTCTTCTTATACATATTGTATGAGAGAGTAAAGATGTCATGAGCATTTAGTTTACACAATACATAATAAAAAAAAAAAATTGCAGCACTACAGTTAAATATGGTGACTCAAACGTATGTAATACCAAAGCCTATTATCAACAGGCCAGTATTACATTCACAATACTGTACAACTAAAGTCAGTCAACACATTCAATATACTCATCAACCTAAAATTGATTCAGCAATAATTAAATTATTTTCTAGTTATAAATTAACCACTTGTTTAAGCTTTTGCAATAGAATGGGTCAAACAAAACACCCAGTTTTCAGGCCTTAATGTCAAACTCCCCACAACATTTGTGGCATTATGGAATTTGAATAAAGTTATATTTCTAATGTGCACGATTGAATATCATCATGGGAACTAGAAACACGTAACTCTGCTTCCTTCCTTATCATTATGAAACAACTGACATAGTTTGTACTCTTAGTTCAGCAGTGATTTTTATATAGCGAAACACATACGATGAGCATTGAGAAACTGGTTTTAATGTCCATACCCCTTTTTTATCAATCTCATCCATTTGATACATAAGCAGTTGGAAGGTAAGTTCTAGTATTTTAAGTTTCTAATCTTTTTATTATCATTTTACCTCAGAACTAAAGGATTATCTATAAACGTTAATGTAGTTTACTCAATCCATTTAGAGCCTTAAAAATTAAAGTCTGGAAACTAGGCACCTGCAAGAACTTTCAGGTGCCTAGTTTCCAGACAGTGCAGTTTTCAGAACTTGAAGCCCTTTTGGTGAGAGTACAACTTTCATCCTGACTAATCATGTTGCTCTTCTTTGCACTTATTCCAGCAGATCCACATCATTCCCAAAATGCCAGTCTTTCAGACTTTGATGCCCTACTTGATGTGGCCGAACCATTGCTTATACAAGAGGATAATTACTTGTCACTGCTGGCAGAATTCCTGTATATCATTGGCAGAACAAAATGATTTTTTCTGCTAAAACAGAATTTTTCCCATTTTCACTTTGAATAAGTAAATTCCACTAGAAAATTGAGGTTTAAAAAAAAAAAAAAAATCCATGAACTGTCTTTTTAGGGAAATCTACTCATTAGCATTAGTAGAGGTATATGATGCAAGAAAGGCAGCTTCAGCAAAAAAAAAACAAACTTCCCATTTCACCCCCCCATTTCACCCCCTCCATTCTCTGTCCAAGTCAGCCTTAAATTTATATAGGCTATTAGCTTCAACAACAAAACATGGAAGCCTGTTCCACCAATCAACTACCTGCTGGCTAAAGGCAAATTTCTGCACCTCTAGTCTATAACTATCTTTTCTCAATTTGAAACTGTGCCCCCCCCCCAGGTTTTCTTAGTTTGAGCAAGAGGAAGAATCCCATCAGCATTCTGCTTGCTCAACCCATTCAAGGCCTTATACATCTCAGTCAGATCACCTTGCAGGTTCTTGCTCTCGAGGCACTGCAATTTGCAGAACTTAACCCTTTCTTGGTAAGAGTACCCCTTTTGTTCCCCTCACCAATCTTGTTGCCCTTTATACCCCTTCTAGCAACTCTACATCCTTCCTAAAATGAGGCCAACATCTAGAGTACCGTACACAGTACTCTAGGTGTTGCCTGGCCATTGCCTTGTGTAACGGGATAATCACCTTGTCCCTGCTAGCAAAATTCCTATACAGTAATACCCCGAAGTTACGCGATAGGTGGGTCAGACGAAAATCGCGTAAGTCGAATTCGCGTAAGTCGGGGTACAACTTTGCATATAAATACATATAAATTTTGCTTAATTGGGACCAAGGACTAACATAAACACTAGTTTAGAAGAAAAATATTAATAAAATTGCAGTTCTTTATACATATTAATACAATATATGTATTAAAAAAACAAATTACTTACGTTAAAAAGTTATTTTGATGTCGATGGCTTCATAAAATCTAACAAATTCGTCTGACGACACATCGCGTTCTTTTTTTCACGCAGAATTTCTTCGTAGCAAGCTAATAATTTTTTTTATTCCTTGCTTTGTAGCTATAACGCGTTCTTCGTTGGAGTCTGTTTTCTAAAATTTTTAAGCCCTTTACAATTGAGCCCTTTTCAATTTTCAACCTGTCAAGTTTGCAATTGTCATGTGCTTTTCGCCGTTGCTTCATTTAGGCCTGTAGCACGTGCAATATCACATGGTCTTTCATTTCGCTCAAAGCGTTTCACAATTTCATATTTTTTCTCTATTGACAGAGGCGGACTGGCCATAAGCCTTACCGGGGAAACCCCAGTGGGCCGGTGTGATTTTGGCCATAAACCATAGTATGAGGCCACTATAAATTTTCCCGGGTAAGAATTTTTGATCCAGTCCGCCTCTGTTTATCGATAATTGCTTTTCTTTTTCTCTCTGAATCTGCAGTGTCTTCACCAGGACGCTTCCTTTTCACACCTTTTTAATTAAGTATTTTACTCATTTTTAGGGAATAAAGCACAATTACAAAACGAGGAGGCACGCTTGATACGCATAAACAAAGCTGTGCGCATGTAGCAACTGAATAAACAACACCATAAAGGCAGAGATACACTATTAACACCTCACATTTCTAGGGGTTACTACCATAAGACAATAAAAGTCCAGTTGCGTTTCTGCTAGTGAAATCTGTTATAAACTTGGTAGTAAACTCGATCTAATTGCATTTGCGATTATACCGATAGCTGGAATTGTGTTGGTTTTTACGTTATTATGGTGAAATGTGTTTCCCCTTCACTGATATAAAAAACATAAAAGCAGCAAAGTTGAATTTTGTTCATCTTTCGCTCTCATTCTCCGCCGTCGCACCGTATATCGATAACATATGAAAAACGACCTTGAAGATAGTGGGCGGCAGCGTTGCCAAACGAAAAAATCAAGAACCGCGTAACTCCGAGTTCGCGTAAGTCGGGGTATTACTGTATATCATTGACAAGGCTCCATGACCTGCCTTAGCAGCCTGTCTGCACTGATCAGCAAACTTCATATTTGACTGCACAATTACCCCCGGATCCTTTTCACTTTCCTGAGTGTAGTACCACACAGTTGGTATGTTTCTGTTCAGTTATTGCTACCCATATGCAGTACTTTGCATTTGTCAATGTTAAACTTCAGTTGCCGCTTCTCAGCCCATTTTCCCAACTTACCTAGATCCAGTTGGAGTAGCATACTGTCGTTAACAACCCTGCCAACCTTTGTATCATCTGCAAACTTTGACATTAAACCTGATATACCTTCATCAATATCATTGATAAATATACAAAACAACACTGGGCCCAACACCGAACCCTGTGGAACTTGACTAATAACATTTGTCCACGAAGAGCCGTGTCCATTGATTACCACTCTGTCATCTCCCACTCAATTTATGTAATTATCACCCAACACATTACTCAATTAACTCCAATTAATGTAATTCAGTTTTCCTCATAAAATTACAGTTAAGTAGAACTTTTTTTTTTTCTATTTAAACTGAGTTGTTTCTTATATCTTAAAGAAACTTTTCAGTTGAGATTTGAGATGGTATGATGACTATAACTAGAAATTTATCACAATTCTGTGTTTGACCATTTTTTCCTGATTAGTAAGATTGTCTTTTGATAACTTTTTGTTTTATATTGTGCTGCCTGAATGTCTATAATTCTTTTCTAGTTGTGTGTGGTATAAACTCTTAATTAAATAGGAAAGGAAATTGTCTTAAAAAGAACGGAAAAAGAGAAATTAGTATAACAGACCTCAGTAGCATTGGCAAACCAATGGAGCAAAAATAAACCAAACATAAAACAAGATGAGGGTAATGCAGAAGAAAATGTTTCTAAAGTAATTAAGAAAAAGCCCAAAATTCATTATCAAATAATGAAAAAATGTTTTTTAAAAAAGCCTATTAGATGAAATTTAGTGACACCTCTGACTAGCACCAGGCCCGAATTATGTGAATTAAGAATTATGGAAAGTGTAAACTAACTACAATACATGACCAACATTTATAAAGTAAAATACTGACCATTAGTTCCCATCTCAATAGGACTGCAAGGCCAATAATGGTCAGGAAATTACTGCATTTCAAGGTGAAGAGTTTTTTTTTTTTTAATAGGTGTATTGCTTTGGCAATGTCCCTTTACTCTCTCCCCTTCCCCAGTTTTTTTTTTTTTTTATGTATGGTTCATTTATTTTTGTTCTACTGGTTTGCCATGCTACTGCAGTGTATTTTATTTGTTTTAATCTGTGATTATAAGCACAGGTAGTGGAATGAGCATTAATGCAGCCATTGGTGTTTGTGATACTAATTTTCTTTATTTCTCTTTTCTTTTCCTCCCTTTTATGATAATTAGTTTAAATTTTCATTCTATATGTATATTGCTGCATAATCTATTGTTCTTAAAGAAGACCGGTTTGCTAGTGTTGTCAGAAAGCCTGTTTTGCTGATCAGATATCACATTATTCATTGTAGAAAACACTTTTGCAGCTGTACATTGATGGAAGATATTGTTAAAATTGCAAAAGCAAGTTTTTTTTTTTAATTTGAATTATTTGCTGCCAAGTATTTTTCTATTCAATGTTTTCTATTTTCAGTGTAAAAGCAAATTTTTGCCTACAACTGGCACTAGAATAGAACATGGTTTGTTGCATTTTGATGTCATCTAATTGTAACCCATTGAAAATATTCATATTGATTTCCAGTTTAAGTTTAAGGGTATTTGAAAGTTTAAAGGCTAGAATTAGTTAATCATTTAAAATCCCTTAATTTTCTTGCACCTCATTTGTAAATTGACTGAAAGATTTACAGATTGTTTCGTTTATTTTCAGTATCAGAACTCGCAAAATTGTGAAAGTGCAGATATTAAAAGAATATGCTTAGAGCATTATTACCGATACCACGGTTTAATTATTTCAAAAGACGTGTCAATTGCTGTATCAGAATATTAATTGAAACATTAGGTTTTAAAATGTTAGGAAACTATGGTATCACTGAGTTATTCCTGAACTCTTATTTATTTGTGTGGCATTGTAAATGCGAGTACAGTATATTATGCAAGTTAGCCAGAGGCGTTTGCTTGTATCAGCAAAAAAAAAAAAAAAAAAACCCTACCTCTTTGTGTACTTATCCAACTGACTGTAGCAATATAAGCCAGAAAATTGTCACATTTTGAAAATACTGATTCTTCCCTGAATTATATTTAAAACTAATGTACTGCAAGCAAACATGGTATGCATTAAGTTGGTTTTGTTTGACTCTTATTTCTTAATCATTTCAGAATTCTTGTGCTGAGTGACATGGTCGGAGCTATTATTGGTCGAGCTGGAGGTACTATTCGGCAAATTACTCAGCAGTCCAGGGCACGGTAAGATTCTGATAAAGTTAAATTTGTATGTTTATATGGGATAAGAAAAAGGTAATTTTAGTAACTTTGAAACCTTGGTTTAGGTGACATATCCTTGACTGTACAGCAGAAATGCCAAAAAAAAAAGAAAAGCAAGCCTGTAGTGTGGTATGCTTGTCACCTCCCCCTTCCTCTTGTGGGGAAGGGGTGGAAGAATGAAAGATTTTGAAAATGGTGCAATTAAATAATTTTATTTTTGAATCTGGTACTACATTCATTGCTGTTGCTGCAATTCCAGATTTATGACATGCTTTCTCTCCCACATCTGCCCACTATCATTTTCAGAAAGGAAGAGAGGAGGAAACCAAAACTCTGGAAAATTAACACAAAAAAGTAACTTTTTGACAAACATGGTTATTGTAAAGCATTTTTTGTGGGTGTAATTTTACAATTAAAAAAAAAAAAAAAAGATTTGATGTGAATATCGTACTGAAGGAATAATGACGTTCCCACTGATGCAATTTCATGGATGTTTGAAGTTTTTCCATCATTAACTTACTTCATACAACAGAGTGACAGCTAGTGGCCAAATGATATCAGTATAATATTCTATAACCAAAGAAATGTGTGTACTTGCATGATTTGTTATATATATATATATATATATATATATATCAAGATGTTGTGAATGATTTAATTTAAGGTACTTGGCATTTGACTACTCTAGTATTTTAAACTAAGCTTTTGATGGGCTCCACACATCACAAAAGGGATGTTGTGTGAATTCTTAAAGAAGGTGCCAAATTCAGTGTAGCCATTCCAAAGCAGATTACAGTATTTAGTGCAGACAAGTTGTTAACTAGCTCAACCCACTGGAATGGAGCTAATTAATGCAAAATAGTACTTTTTAATGAAAGTACTATATGTAGGTTAGGGCAAAAGCATCATTTTAATGTAGCCATCTACCAAAGTAGTTAAATTAAGTAATTAAATTGGCATAGTTTTGGTTATATCTCATATTGTGAATGCCTTCACGAGTTGCCACGGTATTGTACTACCTCGAATAAATAACGCTTCACCAGTGGTGAAAACTACTGTTATTTATTCTCAGCGGATACCACCACCACCCAGATGGCACCATTTCAAAGGTTGTTGGCTTCTCTTTGGTGGGTGGGCAGGTACCCTGGTGTTGCAATAGTGACAACCCAGTTATGAAGTATAACTTCACAATGAGATAACCAAAACGATGCCAATTTAATTAATTAATTTAACCACTTTAGTAGATGGCTACGTTAAAACGATGCTTTTGCACTAACCTACATATTAGCCTTTTATCTTGTAGCATGAGGCCTTTGCCCTTAAATATTTTGTAGTGAAAGTACTATATTAAAAGTTTTGGTCTTTGTATTCTGAACTATACACAGTTTATAATAAACCTTAATCTTTTACAAATACATATGTATATATAAGCTTTTTATATCATGCCTTTTGTACATTCGAATTTTACAAGGTCATTCAATATAATGTCCATTATCTCAAGACGGCCTAGAAATCTTCAGATAGGTGCTGTTATGTCTGTTCTGTTGTCCAAGTGATTGTCAACAGTTTATAATAGATAACACTAAAAAAAAAAAAAAAAAAAAAAAAAACACACACACACACACACACACACACACACACACTAGATTAAAAAATATATGAATAAAAACTTGTATCACTTCAGTTTGGACATACACAAAAGCTGAAATTGAATAAATTATCGTAAATTCTGATCAATAATTTGGTGAAACAGAATCATGTGATACATTATTGTAATGAGCTTATTTTATTTTATTTTTTTAAAGGAGCACCTCATAACATTTTTATCACTATTTTTTAATTCTGATTTGATTTTTGACAACTTACCCTAATATTGAAAATCTAAGTCAAAAGAAAAAATTTTCAAAAGTTATATATACATAGTGTTCATTTTTATGAAATTAAACTCTACAAAAACTAATTCCACAGAGCCCACTGCCATAACAAAACTGAGTTGTGCAGACAGTGTCAGGACAGTTTATGGCATTTTGACAATGATACACAGTTAATGGGGATAGGGAGGTGATTATCCCATTCTACAAGGTAATGATTAGACTGCATCTTGTATTGCATACAGATCTGGAGTTCTCATTTCAGGAAGGATATGGATCTGCTGGAATGTGTACAGAGATGGCTAACAACATTAGTGAGAGGAACCAAAGGAAGGCATCAGTTCTTCTTTTACCAAGGAAGGCATCAGTTCTTCTTTTACCAAGGAAGGCATCAGTTCTGCAAATTTCAGTGTCTGAAGACTAGGTACCTTCTAGGGGATTTGAATGGATTGTGCCAGCTCAGTGCAGATGCCATTCTTCCTCTTACTCAGACTACGCACAAGGAGGGGACATAAATTCATATTGAGGAAGGGTGGTTGCAGAACAGAACAAAATGTGCAAAAGTTTTCCTTCAGCCAGCAGTTGTTGGTTAATGGTTGGAACAAACTCCCATCTAGTGTTGTTTATTAGTGGTGGGTAGTTTGAATAGATTCAGGGAAGTACTAAACACACTACTAGGATGAACAGGTCATATTGGAAGGGGGTTTTTTTTGCTGATGATATATAAAAGCTTGCATAATTTTATTAGTATAGCCAGGAAGCCATGGGTTTTTGTTGCTGCATTGGCAAAAAAAAAAAAAAAAAGTAGATAAGAAAATACAAATTATGCATTTTTCTTCTCTTTTAGGTAACTATCCAGTTGACCTTTTGAATTTCTTCAAACTGTCAGCCTTAACTACCTGCAGAGGAAACTTGTTGCAACAATCAACCCACTGGCTAAAAAAAAAAATTGCTACAGTCTAACCTAAATCTTCTCCCCTATAATTTAAATTTATGGAACCTGGTTCTGGAATCCTTTAAAACAGTGAAAATTCTGCCTTCATTTTACTAGCCCTTCTCAGAGCCTTATAACCTTAATCAGCTCCCCTCTGAGGTGCCTGGTTACCGGGGTCTGTAGCCCATATAATCTGAGTGTTTTGTCATATGGTTGTCAATTTGATGACATCACCATGCGAGTTGCCAGTCTTTGGACCCTTTCAAGAAGTTTCTTTTTTTTGCTGATAAAGTCTGCACCTGACACTATTCCAAATATTGTCTTGTCTTACAATTGCCTTATACAGTGGTCTTACAAACTCCTTATCTCTACTACAGGATATCATTTGATAAATCGTCAATAAGATACCATGAGCTTTTCTGGCTGCCTGTTTTGTAACTCTCAGATCCCCTCTCTTCCTCTGCATTTTAATTCAATCCCATCAAGGGTATAATTTTTTTTTTTTTTTTTTGTTGTTGTTGCTATTCCCCAAGTGTAAGACCTTGCATTACAGCTGCTACTTTATTTACTATTCTTGAGTCATCCTGAAGGAGCATTGTTTGTCCCTAATTCATTAAGGACACTCTCAGTCTTTGTCATCTGCAAATTTTGACATTGCTCCCTTTGTCTGATTTCATTTATGAAAATCAAAAAACAGTGATCCAAGAACCAATCCTTGGAACCACTTTTGACTTCACACTAATCTGAAGAATATCTATTGATCATAACCTTTCTTCTGCCCTGCAGCCACCCTACAATCCATCCTATTATCTTTCCAGTTATTCCAACGTGTTCTGGCTTATACAGTAACCTCATATGTGGAACTGAGTCATACGTCATGCTAAAACTCAAATAAAACTACAAATTGTTCCCTACATCCAGCTCATGAGTAACTGTCAAAATAGCTTACTTGGTTAAACACTATTTTCCTTTAACAAAACTATGTTATCTTCAAAACGCCACTTCTTTCTAAATGTCTTTGAGCACTCTTAATCGTATCTGAGACTTATCCACCAACGAAGTTAGACTAACTGGTCTGTAGGTAGACTTTACTCTTAGAACTGCTTTTTAATTTTTTTTTTTAATTTGTGGTAGGTGGTCACTTCTCCAATCCAAAGGGTGGGCTCTCTCTCTCTCTCTCTCTCTCTCTCTCTCTCTCTCTCTCACACACACTCATTAACTGCACTGATTCTAAACACTCTGGCCCGTCTCGCTAAAAATGACTGGGTGTATGCCATGCCAACTACTGGAGGATTATTTGCCTTTATGCTCAAATTAATTTTAATAAACAGTCATCAGTAATTTTGAATCTCCAATTTCATATGGCTTTCACTTGCACAGCTTCTCTTCAAACACGAAGTGTCTTTCATCAGTAAAGACTTATGCAAAGTACCTATTATTAAGTTCATCAGCAACGGCAGCTGGGTTATCTAAGACTTTCTCACACCCAGTATGCAAGTGTTTGATCTGATTCTTTTTCCTGATTTGTATTCACACACGTAAATTCCATATCCTCATGCTTCACTCTTAGCCAGTGACTTCTCATACTTAGCCTTTGCCTTATTTATGATACTGTTGCAGATAAACCTTAGCTGTTTTTTCCCACTACTAATATTTTGGATATTGTACATAAAAGAACATTGTAATGCATCTTTGACTGTAGATATGTCACCCTTCTCTGCAACTAAGATTAAACTAACCAGTGAGTGATTAGTCATCTGAACCTTAACCCCAGACAAGACAACACGTCTAAAACCCAATGTAGATTATTCCTGAATCTAGTATCAGTAATGGCAAATGATGCAAGAAAGCAAGCTTAAGGCATCAGAGGGAAAAAAATATATATCACACTATCCACATTATCTGTGCATCCCTCCCAATAATTTAATTCTTCCTTGAATTTATTCAGACTACCAGCTTCCACAATAACAGATTGAAGTTTGTTCCAACACTCAACCACCTGTTAGCTGAAGGTAAAATTCTGTGCATCTATCCTGTAACCATACTTCTTAAATTTTAATTTATTCCCCCTCGTGTGTAGTCTGAGCAGGAGGAAAACAGGCATCAGCATTGAACTTTTCAATGCCTCAGACATACCATTCTCACAAACAACCCTTCTAAGTACATGGGTGAAGTGAGAGGTCCTTTAGGCACTTCAGATCACAACTTTGTGATTGTCTCTTCTCCAATGGAACCTTTATCTCATGGGGCTATTTCCAACCTCTTGTTGTTTGGCATTACAAGAATGCAAAATGGGATGACCTGCGAGACTACTTTTTCTTCTTTTCCTTGGTCGGATTACTGTTTCAAAACTTCTGATGTCAACGTTTGCTCACATCGTGTCAGTGAAATTATTCTTGCAGGAATGAAATCCTTTATCCCACACTCCACTTTAAAATCTCGTCCTTTATCTAAACTTTGGTTTTCCAATAAATGTGCTAAGGCTGTTCAAGAGAAGAATGTTGCATATCATAATTGGCTTGTTTCTAATTCTTCAGTTTCATTTTCTGCCTACACCAAAGCTCGCAGCAGTTATTAATCAGTCCAAACTAGAGTTTGAACAGGCTAAGAGTAGAAAACTTGCTTCTTGCCCTAATGGTAGCCGAGCATTCTGGTCTCTTCCCAAAGCTATTGGCAGCAACTTTTGCTCATCTCTGCTCCCACCTCTGTCCAAACCAGATGGTTCTGTTGTCACTTCAGCCAAGGAAAAAGCTGACCTGCTAGCATCCCATTTTTCTTCCAACTCATGTATTAATGATCTTGGTAAAACACCTCCCACCATTCCCAACATGCTCCATTCAATGCCTCCTGTGGTCTTCCGTCAAAAAGATATCAGAAGGATTTTGATGAATCTTGATGCTAAGAAAGCTTCAGGTCCTGATGGTATTTCTCCACTTGTTCTCAAAACCTGTGCTCCTAAACTTACTCCTATTCTTTGCCGCCTTTTTTCACTTTCTTATTCCAAAGGTGTTTTTCCTTCTGCTTGGAAATTTGCTCATATCTAGCCAGTTCCTAAAAAGGGTGACAAATCCCTCCCATCCAATTATCATCCCATTGCAATTACTTCTACTCTTTCTAAAGTAATGGAGAAATCAATTAACTGCCAACTCTTAAACTACCTAGAAACCTTCCATCTGATAAACAATCGCCAGTATGGATTCTGTCAGAGTCGATCCGCTGGTGATATTCTGGCTTATGTTACCCATTTATGGACTAATTCAATGGCAAGGTTCGGTGAAACACAAGCAGTTTCTCTTGACATCTCAAAGGCTTTTGATTGTGTTTGGCATAAAGGTCTTCTAAACACTTCCATCTTATGGTTTGTCAACTGTTTTTAGTAATTGGTTATCCAGTTTTCTCTCTGATCGTTCACTGAGGGTGATGGTTGATGGCTCTCTGCCTTCTAACTTCTCCACTAATGCCGGTTCAGTTCCCCCAAGGTTCAGTTCTTTCCCCCACTCTTTTCCTCTTGTATATTAATGACCTTCTTCCGCTGACTGGAAATCCTATCCATAGTTTTGCCGATGAAAGCACATTGCATTCCTCTTTCCATTTTGAGAAACCTTGCCCTGTTCAATCAGCTTCAACTTCTCAAATCTGCTACCAATTCCTTAAATGCCGATCTTCAGATAATGCTCCAGTGGGGCAAAGACAACTTAATTGATTTCAACCCTTCTAAAACTCAGTCTTGTCTTATATCTCGCAAAAAGGATTCTTCTGCTCCTATGCTTATCTTTAGTGACACTCCGATTTCTAGGCAAAATGATATATCTCTTTTGGGGATTACCCTGACTTCTACTCTCTTGGCACAAGCACCTTACAAATATTGCTTCCTCCGCATCTAAAAAACTTCGTTTTCTCTTTCGCTCTCGGTGTTACTTTTCTTCCAAACAGCTGCTCACTCTGTATAAATCGCAAATCCGCCCAGCCATGGAATATTGTTCCCACAACTGGGGTGGTGCCCCCAAAACCTCTCTCAGGCTTGATTCCATTCAGAAGAGGGTAGTTAGGTTAATTAATGATTCATCTCTAACAGTCTCTCTCCACTCGCTTTCTCATAGATGTACTGTTTCTGCTGCATGCCTCTTCTACAGATACTTCCATGGGCACTGTTCTTCTGAATTGGCTTCTATAATTCCCGCTCTCTCTTTCAAAACAGTCCGAACACGTGCCACCACCAGCTAACATCCATTTCTGTCCAACTTCAAACCTACAGAACCGACTTTTCATCTTCCTCATTTATTCATTCAACTGCTGTTTTCTGGAACATCCTTCATACGTATTTCCTAAAAATTACAGTCTACAGAAGTTCAAGTCCAATGTCAACAAATATCTTCTTTCGTCTTCTCAACCTCCAACCCAAGCACGGTACTAAGTACTATAGGTTCTAATACCTCTCGTGTTTGGGGATCACATAAAAAAAAAAAAAACCCAGACTTCCTTGCAGGTACCCAGTCTGCAAAAGTGCAATTTTCAGAACTGAATCCTCTTGGTAAGATCGCCTGTTCCAGCAGACCCTCATCCTTTCTAAAATGAGACCTATATGCTCAAGATGCTACCTAACCATTGCTTTATACAATTGGATAATCACCTCTTTATCCTTGCTAGAAACATTCCTGTATACAATTGACAAAAACCCATGAGCTATCCTGGCATCTTGCCTCCACTGCTCTAAGCTTCATGTCTGACTGTGCAGTTATCCCAAAGTCTTTCAATTTCCAATACCCAAGCATAGTGCCACACAATTGGTACATTACACTAGGATTACTGTTACCCATATGCAATCCTTGCATTTCTCAGTGTTAAACTTTAATTGCCATTTTTCAGCCCATCTGCCTAACTTTTCCGATTTTGTTGTAGTAGCTTACCTTGGTTACTGCCATTAACCACCCTGCCAACATTTGTATCATCTCCCAAGTTCAAATTTAGCCTGATATACTTTCCTTAAAATCAGTAATAAATATACAAAAGTACAATGGGCCATCACAGAACCAGGGGAATTTCACTAATAACATAAGTCCATTGATAATAATTTTGTAATCTCCCACTCAACCATCTCTTTATCTGTAGCAGTAACTTGCCCTTAATGCTGCTATGTTCCAATTTGTTCAGCAGTCTTATGTGTAAACAGTTAAGTTTTCCCTGAATTCCAGGTATGATAGTAAAATTATTTTTTGCATCCAGTTCCTTTGTTACTGCATCCTAATATCCAGTCAGATTGGTTAGACAAGATTGCTCCTTAACAAATCTATGTTGTGACATGCAATATAATTGCATGTCTAGTAACTGCTTCATAGTTAATTGTTGAAGGTTTGGTTCATTCTTTTGTAGCCTCTTTCAGGTATGAGATAAGTAATACTGCATGAACCAGAGGCCTTACTCTTTTAAAGACAATTTTTTTTTTTTTTTTTATTATGTTTAATATGGTCCACAGATGTTTGCTGGAAGCTGATTTTCTCTTACACCACAGGGTTAAAACACTGCATCCCCTACCCCATTTTTCTTCATTTGGTTAATTGCAAGTCTTGAATCCTTTTCATCTATTGTCCAGATGTCTCTTCTGGTTGATGGCCCATTTTTGGTATATGCAAGATGTGCGAAGACCCCACCAGGTTGTCACTGTCTGTGATATTTGCATTGCCACAATGCTGACTATCTCACACACTAAAAGTCACTAGTTGTGCTGTTGGCTAACCCTCTTGCTGCATTGAATGTGCTCATTCACACAATTCCTCATTAACTGGTGACTTGCTTTATTTAGTCTGGTATGGACATCTTTTCTGACAATACAAGTGATCCATTGGATGATGATAGATCTGTATCTAATAAACAGGCTGCCCAATACACAGATTTAAAATCACCAAAACATGCAAAAAAATATTTAAAAGCAGTTTTTGGAGGCTTGCTGAAACTCTAGAACAAAACGAAATTGAACAGTGGATTGCATCCAATATAGTAGTAGTACAGCAGGTCCTCGTTATAACGCGGTTCGCTTTATACTGATTCGCTATAATGCTGTTCTTACATTATAACCTATATCTGACTATAACGCTGTCACAAATCACTATAGCACTCTTTTACAGACTGCATTTTTGGCGTATTTAATGAAATTGTTTCATTTGAGGGAGTAGATAGCTTTAAAATGAAAAGAAAAACAGTATTAAAATGTTACCTACGCAGACTTGAGAAATTTTCCCATGACCAGTGAAATTTTTTTCGCAAGCTAATTTAATTGCAGTACAGTGACTTATGTAGTTCTGATATCAACATTTTAAAAAATGATCAATATTGGTTATGTGCATTTATCTGAAGTCTATTCTTTACTCAGTACAGTATTAGACATCATGTGTAACGGACAATTTACTCAAACATTGTATCATAATGCAACGAACACAGTTACATTGTCGAAGAGAATGGTGGATAAGAATGAAAAAGCAACATCTGGACACAGTACGAAGATTACAAATGTAAGAAAAAAGACAATTTGAAAATTAAATTAAGACGTTTTGAAGCTAATCGATTCCGGTCAACAACAAGTGGATGTATGCTGTAATTTAGGACTGGCAGGTTTAACAATGGGCCCTGCACAGAACCAGGGGAATTTCACTAATAATATAAGTCCATTGATAATCACTTTGTAATCTCCCACTGAACCATCTCTTTATCTGTAGCAGTAACTTGCCCTTAATGCCGCTCTGTTCCAATTTGTACAGCAGTCTTATGTGTAAACAGTTGTAAAAAATAAGAATTAATTTTAGCAGTGGAAAGACAGCTGTTCCACTGCAAGCAACAAAGGCTAAGCCGGCTATTAGGATTGAAATGAAGAGACTTTAATTTTATTGAAGATAATATCCAATGCAGAATTCAGTTAAGTTAAATATAAAAAAAAAAAAAAAAAAAAAAGAGGGAGATTAACCTATATGATGATCTGAAGAAAACTTACCAAAAAAAGAAAAGAAAAAAAGTGGAACATTTAAAACTAGTAAAGGCTGGTTGAATGGATTTAAAATCCAGAGAGAAGCTGCAAGTGCAGATCAAAGAGCCGAAACATTCAAAAAAACTTCTTAAAAAATTATAGAAGAGGGGTATTATGTGTTATACTTCAAGTTTTTAACAAAGATGAACCAGGACTTTTTTGGAAATGAATGCCTAAAAGAAGTTTCATATTGAAAGAAGAAAGAAACATGCCCGGTTACAAAGCGGCGAAGGATCGGTTGACTTTATTGTTGGGTGGTAACGCTGCAGAGGACTTAAAATTAAAACCCCTTTTAGTTTACCAGGAAGAGGCCAAAGTCCAAATGCAAAATCGACACATTTTTCATAATTAAATTAAATTAAATCAATTTAGATTAATTAAATTCGTGATTTTAATTGGAATTTTAAGTTTAATTTTGATAACGCAAGTAGTTACCATATAATTATATGTATGTAATGCAGAATATTTTATATGTAGAAATATTTGAATATTAAATATTTTGACTGACATTTGTGCATCTTTTCACTACCATTTATTATTGATTAAGAAATATCCTATGGCACCGAACGCAACTCACAAATACATGATGTCTTATAGGTATACATAATGTGGCACCTGCTTAGCACAGATTTACTTGACACTCTGTTGTTAAGTAGGGGTCACCTGTAGTGGCATGCGATGCAAGAAAGCAAGTGTATGAGCTTATGCAGCATCAGCCAAAAAAAACACCATTCCCTCCAAATGCCTGTCCAGTTCCTCCCTAAATTTATTTAACCTATCAACTTCCACAACAACAGATGAAAGTTTGATCCAGCAATTAACCACCCGCTGGCTAAAGGCAAATTTCCGCACATCTTTTCTACATTTGTCTTTTCTTAATTTGAATTTATGCCCCCTTAGGTTCGTAATCTGAACAAGTGGAAGAATCCCATCAGAATTCAGTGTGCTCAACCCAATCAAGGCCTTGTACACCTCAATCATATCACCGTGCAGGTGCCTATTCTCCAGCCACTGCAATTTGCAGATCTTGAGCCTCTCTTGGTAAGAGGATCCCTTCATTCCCCTCACCAATCTTGTTGCCCTTCTCTGTACATGCTCAAGCAAATCTTCATCCTTCCAAAAATGAGGCCTCCAGACCTGTATGCGGTACTCAAGGTGTGGCCTGACCATTGCCTTATACAGAGGGACAATCACCTCATTTTCCCTGCTAGCAAAATTCCTATATATCATTGGCAAAACCCCATGACCTGCCCTGGCAGCCTGTCTGCATTGCTCAGAGAACTTCATATCTGACTGCACAATTACTCCCAGGTCTTTTTCATTTTCTACTACCTTAAGTGTAGTACCACACAGTTGGTACTTTTCTCTCGGGTTACTTCTACCCATATGCAGCACTTTGCATATGTCAAGGTTAAACTTCAGTTGCCACTTCTCAGCCCATCTGCCCAAATTTTCCAGATCCTGTTGCAGTAGCACACTGACATTACTGTCATTAACAACCCTGCCAACCTTTGTATCATCTGCAAACTTTGACACTAAACCTGATACACCTTCATCAATATCATTGATAAATATACAAAACAACAGAGGACCCAACACTGAACCATATGGGACTCCACTAATAACATTACTCCATTAAGAGCAGCACCCATTGATTACCACCCTCTGTCTTCTCCCACTCCACCATC
Source organism: Mastigoproctus giganteus (assembly GCF_048544385.1). Taxonomy (NCBI): domain Eukaryota; kingdom Metazoa; phylum Arthropoda; class Arachnida; order Uropygi; family Thelyphonidae; genus Mastigoproctus; species Mastigoproctus giganteus. The sequence goes on along the minus strand of NC_143576.1, from coordinate 225,044,176 downwards.
CTTTTATCCATTGTAGCAACTTACCCTTAATACCATTCTGCTCCAATTTGTACAGTAGTCTTCCATGTGCAACAGTGTCAAAAGCTTTCCTGAAATCCAAGTATATGATATCAAACTTATTTTTTGCATCCAGTTCCTTTGTAACCACATCATAATATCCTATCAAATTTAACAGACCAGACTTTCCCTTAACAAACCCATGCTGTGTCTGAATTATTGCTGCAGTTTTGCAGCAATAATTCAGACTTGTAACAGTGAAGAAAAATGCATGGGATGCATATAAATTATCAAGCGACTCAGAAGCCTATGGGAGATATAAGCTAGTCTAATCAGGTCACAAAGCAGGTTAGGCAGGCAAAGTCCGATTATGAGAAATCCTTGGCAAAAGATGCTAAGAAAAACAGCAAGGATTTCTTTACTTATATAAACTCTAAAAGGAAGGAAATGAATCTGATTGGTCCACTTGATATCGATGGTTTGACTGTTGATGATCCTGCTCAGATAGCAAACAAACTGAATAAGTATTTTGCATCTATATTCACACATGAGGAATTATTATGGTTTTAAAATGGCAGAAGGTTATCAAATTGTAGCAGGGTACTTAATGATTTTGTAATAATTGAGAGCAAAGTGGAGGAGAAATTGTTGAAGTTAAACTTAAGAAAAGCATCTGGGGGTGGATGGGATCTATCCAGTTATATTAAAGGAGGTGGCTAAGTAACTAAGCAAACCCTTAGCCATAATTATGAGAGCATCCTTGGACTCAGGGGAGGTTCCCACAGACTGTAGATGTGGAAATGTATCCCCAATCCACAAAGGGTGAACGAAGGGTGACAAGAGTAATTACAGACCAATTAGTTTAACTTCTGTTCCGGGTAAAATAATCGTCACTGGTTAAAGATGCATTGCAGGATCATCTAGACAAGTCTGCAGCAATAATTCAGACACAGCATGGGTTTGTTAAGGGAAAGTCTTGTCTGACAAATTTGATTCATTATGATGTGGTTACAAAGCAACTGAATGCAAAAAATAATTTTGATATCATATATTTGGATTTCAGCCAAGCTCTTGATACTGTTGCACATGGAAGACTATTGTACAAATTGGAGCAGAATGGTATTAAGGGTAAATTGCTACAATGGATAAAAGGATGGTTAATTGGGAGAAGACATAGGGTGGTAATCAATGGATGCTGCTCTTCGTGGACTAATGTTATTAGTGGAGTCCCACAGGGTTCGGTGTTGGGTCCTCTGTTGTTTTGTATATTTATCAGTGATATTGATGAAGATATCAGGCTAAGTGTTGAGGTTTGCAGATGATACAAAGGTTGGCAGGGTTGGTTATGACAGTAATGGCAGTGTGCTACTGCAACAGGATCTAGATAATTTGGGCAGATGCATTAAGAAGTGGCAACTGAAGTTTAACCTTGACAAATGCAAAGTACTGCATATGGGTAGAAGTAACCCGAGAGAAAAGTACCAAATGTGTGGTACTACACTTAAGGTGGTAGAAAATGAAAACGACCTGCGAGTAATTGTGCAGTCAGATATGAAGTTTTCTGAGCAATGCAGACAGGCTGCCAGGGCAGGTCATGGGGTTTTGTCAATGATATATAGGAATTTTGCTTGCAGGGAAAAGGTGATTGTGCCTCCGTATAAGGCAATGGTCAGGCCATGCCTTGAGTACTGTGTACATGTCTGGAGGCCTCATTTTAGGAAGAATGTCAATTTGTTTGAGCGTGTACAGAGAAGGGAACAATATTGGTGAGGGGAATGAAGGAATCCTCTTAGAGAGAGAGAGAGAGAGAGAGAGAGAGAGAGGGGGGGGGGGCAGGCTTAAGTTCTGCAAATTGCAGTGGCTGGAGACTATGCACCTCCACAGTGATCTGATTGAGGTGTATAAGGCCTTGAATTGATTGAGTACGCTGAATTCTGAGGGGATCCTTCCATTTGTTCAGATTACAAACCTAAGGGGCATAAACTCAAATTAAGAAAAGACAAATGTAGAAAAGATGTGCGGAAATTTGCCTTTAGCCAGCGGGTGGTTAATTGCTGGATCAAACTTCCATCTGTTGTTGTGGAAGTTGATAGGTTGAATAAATTTAAGGAGGAACTGGACAGGCATTTGGAGGGAATGGTGTGTGTTTTTTTTTTTTGGCTGATGCTGCATCAGCTCATACACTTGCTTTCTTGCATCACATATCACTACTACTTTCTAGATGATCCTGCAATGCATCTTTAACCAGTGACTCCCTTATTTTACCTGGAATAGAAGTTAAACTAACTGGTCTGTAATTACTCGCGTCATCTTTCGATCCCCCTTTGTGAATTGGGGATACATTTCCACATCTCCAGTCCGTTGGGACCTCCCCCGAGTCCAAGGATGTTCTCATAATTATGGCTAAGGATTTTCTTACTTCCTTTGCTGCCTCCTTTAATATAACTGGATAGATCCCATTCCCCCGAGGTGCCTTTCTTATGTTTAACTTCAACAATTTCTCCTCCACTTTGCTCTGTTATTACAAAATTGTTAAGAACCCTGCTACAATTTGTTAACCTGCCATTTTCAAACCTTAACTCGTGTGAATGTAGATGCAGAATACTCATTCAGTTTGTTTGCTGTCTGAGCAGGATCATCAACAGTTGAACCATTGATATCAACTGGACAAATCAGATTCATCCCCTTCCTTTTAGAGCTTATATAAGTAAAGAAATCCGTGCTGTTTTTCTTAGCATCCTTTGCCAAAGATTTCTTGTAATCTGCTTTTGCCTTCCTAACCTCCTTTTTGACTTGATTACAGACTAGCTTATATCTGCCATAGGCTTCTGAGTCGCTTGACAATTTATATGCATCCCATTCACTTTTATTCTCTGTGACGAGTCTCATTAGTTCATTTGATAACAATTTAGGCCTAAACCTTGAACACTATTTCTAATAGGTATGAAACTTTTAGTATCTTCTATGATTAATTCCTTGAATGCCTCCCACTTAGAATTTGCTGTTGGTAACATCATCAGTTGGTCCCACTGTACTCACCTTTACAGAAGCAAAAACCCTTTCCTTTACCCCCGATGGTAATTATATCTTTATGTAAATCCCACATCAGTACATTGTGATCACTGCCACCTAGTGGTTCCCTTATCTGCAAATTTTTAATACATGAATGATCACTGCTGATAACCAGATCAAGAGTATTACCCTCTCTGGTTGTTTCTCGAACATTCTGCAGAAAATCATCCACTAAATCCCCAAAAGTCTTATTAGTGTGAGTGACCAATCCACAAGTTCCAGTCAATATCTCGGAAGTTAAAATCCCCCATTATAAGACATTCTTATTTACTAGCCCACTATTTCTCTGTAGACTTGTTCATTGTAATCATTCGAATCATTAGGCCTATAGCACACTCCTACTCTTATTTTTGTTTTCGTAGTGCTTATGTCACACCAAACTGACTCAACACTGGACTGTTCATCTATATCAACTGGATGCACTTCTTTTGATTTTGTTTTTCTTAATTAACAGCATAACACCTCCTCTCTTCCTATCCTGTCTATCCTTTCTGTACACATTGTGCTCCCTAATTCTGCATTCCTAATATGTGTGACACCATGTCTCTGATATCCCAGCAATATCTGACTTTGATGTCTTGACCAACATTTCAAATTCATCAAATTTATTTACTATACTTCTAGCGTTGGTATAAATGTACCTATTAAAAAATGAAATTGAAATGTTTCATTCTTGATTTAGTATGGTCTAGTGATAGTTATATTAAGTGACTTGTTAGAGAAGTAATGTGAATTTTTTTTTTTTGTCCTGCTTCCATTCTTTCATAATTTAATAAGAGCAAAATTATCAATCTGATGTTATACAAGCAGTCCTCTGTATTATTTATGTCAGTCTGCATTTGTTACCAGCAGACTATCACCCATATTAATTTTTAATACAACATGTAACGAAGTTGAGGTACTGAATTAATATTTGGAAATTAGACTTATTAGCCATTCAGATGGGGATCATCTTGGAATTAGTCTTTTTGATACTATACACTTCCAGGGCACAGTAAGGTTTGCAGAAGCATTCCCAGTTGGCTTCTTTTTTGAATTGCTAATGTTTCCTGTGTCGTATTATGAACAGTTTCCCCCAGTCATTACAAACTGGTGACCTTTCGAATGGGCTTTAAGCTTAGGGGAGGAATCACAGGGGGTTCAATCTATTGAGTTTGGTTAATGGGGGATGGAGTGCTTTGCAAGAAATTCTTGAATGGAAAGTGTGATGATGCAATCAGGAATGAAAACCATGCTTCTTGTTGCCTTCAATCTCAGAGGATTTATTATGGCTGAATATATCCCACCAAATCATACTATCAATCAAACATGCAACATTGAAGTTGCATGAAAAAAATATATTTTAAGGAAGACACCTGAATTTTGGAAGAATGGTTGGATGCTCCAGCACACTGTGCTATGTTCACCAATTTCTGACAAAAAAAAAAAAAAACCCTCTGTGTAAACATGCACCTTACTTTCCAGATCTATCTTTCTTGTAACTTTTTTCTCTTCCCATAAACTGAAAAGTGTACTTAAGGAACCAATTTTCAGCCCTTTTGAAGACATTCAGAAAAAACAACTGAATTCCTTAATGGGCTTGCAGAAGAAAGACCGCCAGAAATGTTTGTGTTTGTAAGGTACATATGAACATTGTGTGCAAGCCCAAGGTTGCACACAATGTTACATATTTATTTTTGGTGCAAAATTAATTTATTTCACCAGTCTCTTTATTTAATAGCACCACTTTGCAACTGGAACTTAGAATTGCTTCTCATTAATTTCACTTTAAGTGAGGAAAACCACAAAGTCAACCTCACAGAAAGAACTTACGTATCTCTTCAACTTTACATATAGATAACACTTTTTTGCACAACGGCAGAAACTATGATTAATACACAAACAAAATCAAAGCATTCACTTCCAGTTTCTGTACTATTATGCGATTGCTTATCCATGTATTTGATGTGAGCACTAGCAACAACTCTTTTGTGGTGAAAAATTGAAATATTGTCAGTTCATAAAGGTTGTGAGGTAGGTGAACAAACAAGTATGTACGCATGTTAAGTACAAAATGCTTTGAATGAGAAGAAATACAATGAATATATCTGTTTAAACTAAATGGATTAGTTTTTTTTTTTTTATGAAAACTCCAACACAAGAGGTATTAGAACCTATAGTACTTAGTACTGTGCATGAGTTGGAGGTTGAAGATGAAAAGTATGTTGAAATTAGACTTGAATTTCTGTAGACGTAATTTTCAGGAAATACGTATGAAGGAAAGTTGGTTCTGTGAGTTTGAAGTTTGGACAGCAAATGGATGTTGGCTGGTGGTGGCACATGTTCAGACTCTTTTGAAAGAGAGAGTGGGAATTATAGAAGCCAATTCAGAAGAACAGTGTGCATGAAAGTATCTGTAGAAAAGGCATGCAGCAGAAACAGTACATCTATGAGACAGAGTGGAGAGACTGTTAGAGATGAGTCATTAATTGATCTAACTGCCCTCTTATGAATGGAATCTGAGGGAGGTTTTGGGAGCAGTGCCCCAGATGTGGGAACAATATTTCATGGTAGGGCAGATTTGCGACTTGTACAGAGTAAACTTCTGTTTAGAAGAAAAGTAACGGTGAGAGCAAAAGAGAAAACCAAGTTTTTCTAGATGCAGAGGAAGCAATATTTGTAATGTGTTTGTGCCAAGAGAGATTAGAAGTCAAGATAATCCCAAAAAGAGATACCATCTTGCCTAGAAACCAGTGTCACCAAAGATAAGCATAGGAGCAGAAGAATCCTTTTTGCGAGATATAAGAAAGGACTGAGTTTTAGGATTGAAATCAACTGAGTTGTTTGTCTCACTGGAGGATTTAAGGAATTGGTAGAAGATATTCGAGAAGTCCTAACATTACAAAGAGTTTTCAGTAAGTATAACACTTTTACCTATATATATATATATATATATTTGTAAGAATTTTTTACAAATAATGTAACAGTATAATGGCTTATGGACCACGGACACTGCCAAAAATTAGGCAGAAAGAACCCAATGACTGTAATGGATACATACGTTTGTAGGTAGAAAGGAATAGGTAAAGGGCTATCAGAACTGAAATTGTAATTACAGAGAAGAAAGAAGGGATAGAAGATAATAAGTAAATTAAAATTACTAAATGCTGTCTATCCTATGACTTCAAAGCCTTTTTTGAGGGCCAGCTGCTGAAATCAAAGGAAAGAACAGCAAGAAGTAAGGTCTGTTTCTGACACGAAATATTTGCAGCACGTGATAATTTGAAAAGCTGGTATGAGGGTTAATGTTTATTAATTATAAGGCATATATGTATAGTTAATGGCTGACCCTTATTATAAGGTATACATATATTTCATGGGTCAGCCATGAAATATGTATGCATTATAATTTTAACTTTAACCTTCATACCGGCTTTTCAGATCTACCACATGCTGTGAACATTTCACGTCAGAAATGGGTCTTACTGTTCTTTCCTTCGATTTCAGCGTCTGGCCCTCGAAAAAGGAGTTTGTCATAAGATACAGAGCATCTAGTACTTCTTATTACCTTCTATCCCTTCCTTGTTTGCCATAGTTACAATCTTAGTTCTGATAGCTCTTTACTTGTTCTCTGTCTGTCTAAATGAAAACAAATACTATGAATATATCTGATTAAACTAAATGGATTAGTTTTTTTTTTTTTTTTTTTTTTACAAAAATTCCTGTCTGTCTTAAATTTTATTCTGAAATGGTATAGTTATAATAATTTAAGAAACTTGAGCACATATTTACTCATTCTTTTCTTTTCTCCCCTCCCCCAATAGGGTCGATGTTCATCGTAAAGAGAATGCAGGGAGTTTGGAAAAGGTAAACTTCTCAATATAGATGAGGACTAAACTTTAGGCAGTTATCTTTCATAATAATACATATTCCTATATATGAAATTTTACAAGTAGATTATGGCAGAAAGGAAATACCTAATGCTGTTATTGAAGGTTTCCCCCTATTGGAACTAAAATTACAGTCTTGTATTTGACCTGATGGTCAAATTTATTCTTAGTATGACATAGCCTAGTGGGACTAGCACCACACACAATTGATTTGAGTGTGGTTCAAGCTCATGTTACTGCTAAATATAGTTAAATACAATTGTATTCCTTGTCGAAATGATTAATTGTAAACTTCAGTCCTAGTGGCCTTTGTCTGAGAACACAGTGGCAACCACTCTGTGTCCTCAAATAGGTGAGGTGCAGAAGTTTCCAAGAATAATGTTGTTGGTTTTCTGATTTTTATCCTAAAAAAAAAAAGTCTCCTTTTTGTGTTAAGGAGACACCTCTGTGTGTTGATTAATAGACAACAGCCCCACAGGTCATTTCCTGGTATACTGACTAACTTGTCAATAAAGGACACTGTCCTTTCTTTGGAATGATAAGAGCTGCTGGTGTTATGTATTTCTGATTGCAGAGGACAGGCATTCAGGAATTGTGTGGAAAAAATTTCACCTGGAAGTTTAAGACATTCTTGCACTGTTGCCTGGCACCTTAGTGTACAACCCACGTTGCTGGAACAACATCTAATAGCAGTACTTGCTATTGTTTGGGAAACAACACCAAGCACTTCTTTTCTCACAGTACAGTTAAAATTAACCTGGATTTGAAGCAATACTACAGCTATTTTAGTTTAGTGTAATAATTCTGCTGTTAAAACAATGTTATTGTATTAGGATCACTTGAGGCCACTGATCCCTAAAATTACCCCATGCAACTGTGCTAGAAACTACATTTGATGTGTGTAGGCTCCATAGCCTAGATACAATGGAATCAGTTCCAGAACAGTCAGAATGGTATAAAGTACTTCTCTTGCCTCTGATTCCTTACAGGTGTGTTGTAGTGTATGTGGCAAGCTTGCTTTTTGTGGAGGCAAGTAAGCATATCTTCACTTGTGAGACCAGCTCACATACAACAGACCTCATCAAGGAAAGCCATTAGAGAGAATTTAGAGTCTCTGACTGGAATTGAACCTAAAATTTGTCTAAATGGACAAGTGGTGACACCACTAGACTATAATGGACAACCTCATTGCATGGGATGTGCCTATAAAATTAGTAGTGACTGTATCAGTCTAACGGCAGTTGTGATCAGACTATTATAAATACATTGTGTAAAATTTAACAGTAATGTCTGCAATTTTGTTTTTGAGTAGGAATTTTTTTATTTTTTTTTAAATAGGCTCTGTGTTGAGGGAAGAGAGGCATTATGAGGATGGGCTGTGAAAGCTAATGCTTATTGAGTAACTTTTGAAGGAATAGATAAATCAAAAATAAGTCCTTATTTTCTGCCCAAAATTAAAGAAGCCTTCCCCATATCAATTTTCTACGTATGTCCCAACAAATCCCCCCCCCCCATTTTTTTTTAATGAGAATGGGGTTCTCATTAAGAGGAAATACGTATGAAGGAAGGTTGTTCCAGAAAACGGCAGTTGAATGAATAAACGAGGAAGGTGAAAAGTTGGTTCTGTGAGTTTGAATTTGGACAGTTAATGGATGTTGGCTGGTGGCACACGTGTTTGGACTGCTTTGAAAGAGCGGGAATTATAGAAGCCAATTCAGTGCCCATGGAAGTATCGATAGAAAAGGCAATTAGCAGAAACAGTACATCTATGAGACAGAGTGGAGAGACTCTGTTAGAGAGGAGTAATTAACCTAACTGCCCTGTTCTTAATGGAATCTAGAAACCTGAGAGGGGTTTTGGAACACCGCCTCAGATGTGGGAACAATATTCCATGGTAGGGCGGATTTGCGATTTGTACAGCTGTTTGGAAGAAAAGTAACGCTGAGAGCAAAAGAGAACCAAGTTTTTTAGATGCAATGGAAGCAATATTTGTAATGTGCTTGTGCCAAGAGAGAGATTAGAAGCCAGGGTAATCTCCAAAAGAGATATCATTTTGCCTAGAAATCAGTGTCACACCTCCGTAGCCAGATGGCAGGAGTGGCAGTGCGTAGCACATACTTCTGTGACCACCAAATACCAAATCTTGAGCCTGTGACCACCAAATACGGAGGATGCAGAAAGGTCAGGGAATGACCACTGCATATTCCCGGAGCAATATGGCCTCAGTCGCTAATGCTCCTAAAAAAAAAAAAAAAACACCCCAGAGTGTCACCAAAGATAAGCACAGGAGGAGAAGAATCCTTTTTGTGTGATATAAAAGACTGAGTTTTAGGATTCAAATCAACTAAGTTGTCTTTGCCCCACTGGAGATCGACATTGGCATTTAAGGAATTGGTGGCGGATATTTGAGAAGTTGAAGCTGATTGAGCAGGGCAAGGTTTTTCAAAACGAAAAGTGAAATGCAGTGTGCTATCATGGCAAAACTATGGATAGGATTTCCAGTCAATGGAAGAAGGTCATTAATATACAAGAGGAAAATATTTGGGGAAAGAACTGAACCCTGGTCATTAGTGGAGAAGTTAGAAGACTGAGAGCCATCTACCATCGCCCTCAGTGAGCAATAAGAGAGAAAACTGGATAGCCAATTACAAAAAACAGTTGGCAAATCATAAGATGGAAGCTTGTTTAGAAGACCTTTATTAAAAATGATCAAAAGCATTTGAGATATTAAGAGCAACTGCTTGTGTTTCACCAAACTTTTCCATTGAATTTGTCCATAAATGGGTAACATAAGCCAGAATATCACTAGTGGATCGACACTGACTGAATCCATACTGGCGATCGTTCATCAGACGGAATGTTTCTAGCTAGTTTAAGAGTTGGTGGTTAATTTATTTCTCCATTACTTTAGAAATAATTGCAATGGGACAATAATTGAATGGGAGGGACTTGTCACCCATTTTAGGAACTGACTGGATATGAGCAAATTTCCAAGCAAAAGGAAAAACATCCTTGGAATAAGAGTGAAAAAAAGTGGCAAAGAACAGGAGTAAGTTCAGGAGTGCAGGTTTTGAGAACAAGTGGAGAAATACCATTGGGACCTGGAGCTTTCTAAGCATCGAGATTCTTCAAAATCCTTTTGACAGGAGACCACAGGAGGCATTGAATGAAGAGTTTTGAGAATGGTGGGCGGTGTTTTACCAAGATCATTAATACATGAGTTGGAAGAAAAATGGGATTCTAGCAGGTCAGCTTCATCCCTGGCTCAAGTGACAACAGAACCATCTGGTATTGACAGAGGTGGGAACAGAGATGGGCAAAAATTGCAGCCAATAGCTTTGGCATGAGACCAGAATGCCCGGTTACCATTAGGGCAAGAAGCATATTTTCTGCTCTTAGCCTGTTCAATATCTAGTTTGGACTGATAATTGACTGCTTTACAATTGTTGCAAGCTTTGGTGTAGGTAGAAAATGAAACTGAAGAATTGGAAACAAGCCAATTAAAATATGCAACATTCTTCTCTTGAACAGCCCTAGCACATTTATTGGAAAACCAAGGTTTGGATAAAGGACGAGATTTTAAAGTGGAGTTTGGAATAAAGGATTTCATTCTTACAAGAATAATTTCACTGACACGATCAGAGGAAACGTTGACATCAGAAGTTTTGAAACAGTAATCTGACCAAGGAAAAGAAGAAAAGAAGTCTTGCAGGTCATCCCATTTTGCATTTTTGTAATGCCAAACAACACGAGGTTGGGAATAGCCATGAGATAAAGGTTCCATTGGAGAAGAGACAATTACCAGGTTGTGATCTGAAGTGCCTAAAGGACCTCTCACTTCAACCTTGTACTTAGAAGGGTTGTTTGTTAGAAAAAGATCAAGCATATTGGCTGTATGATTAGGATTGTCTGGTATTCTTGCAAAAGCCTCAGCATCTCGACCTGCTGGGTCAGTGTGACTAGAAAACGGAAGCCAACTGGAGTTGTGAACATTAAAATCACCAAGGAAAATTACTTCACTGTTAGGAAAGTTGGACTGGAGAAAGTCAAGTTGCAAAGAGTGGAAGTCAAGAGCTCCAAGTGATTAGTGGAGTTGGGAGAACGGTAGAGACAACAGATGAATTTGATGCAATGAGGTAGAGATTTTAAGCCAGAGAAGATCAAAGAGATGAGATTCCAAATTGCCAAGTCTCTGACAGGGAATATCAGAACGGACATATGCACAAGTACCACCTTTGAGGCGAAAGGAATCATACAGTGAATAATTTGGGCATCTGAGATGAGCAGTAGTTGAATCAACCGATAACTGAGATTCTGTCAGAAAAAGTACATGGGGTTTAGCAGACTGCAAGTGGAAATCATTGAGATTAGAATTGAGACCACGTATATTTGTGAAATGAATCAGGAAGTGCTTGGGAGGTTTAGATCTTTTCGCAGATAAGCTTGCTCTATTATTTGGACAATTCATGGTGTATTCGATAGTAAGAAAAAGTGGGTGGGACATGCTGTATGAAGTAATGAAATTTTTGGATATGTCGTACACGTGGTAAGAATATACCCAGATCCTTGACATAACGTGGCCTCGACAATGCTCCCTGCATACACACTACTTGGACTCCCTCCAGTCACTATCTGGCAGAGTAGAGGTAGCAAGATCTGGAATCCTCCTAGAGAGTTACCAATAGGTTCGGTCCAGTGTACTAACTAGCAGCCGGCCTGCGAACACCGTTTTAGAGCTGTACCCACGGAATGTAAGGAATATTGGATCTGGCCACAACGTTCACCGTAACCTCAAAAGTCATCAATCATACTGCATGATGGAAAAGATGGGGAAGGGTTGACTGGAACTTAGCTCTAGAAACTAAACATGGGTTCTACCACTTCAAGCCTCCTATAAGCAAAGTGGTGGTATTTCACCGGTCGATGAGTCATCTACCACCTAGTACTGCCTGGTAATATAGAGGAGCGGCGTTCCTCCATGTGGTGTGGGTGCCACACCTCGACCCCTGCTTACGTTGGTTCACACCTTGGTGATCACCCACCATGTACTTGTGCATGGGGCCCCGAGTGCCAAGCGATTTTCCCAAGTGAGATATAGTGCTCTTTCTCAGTGATTTGGTTATATTTACTTTCTAGTGCTTTTCGCATCCTCATTTCTTTGTAAGTGGTTCTGTACTTAACAGATCCTAAGTAAGAACCCAGAAAGGAAAATTACCTTTCTTTTCCTAGTATATTTATTAATTTTTGCACTAACAAACTAACCTCTCCAACCGCTTGGCCACTAGGTGGCACCGCTCCTGCCTCCACGTGGCGGGGCCGGAAATCTGGGAGGAAAAGCTCTCACTCCCAGGGCTAAAAGGAGCAACAATGGACTGTGATACATGTCCACCACTAGAGCCAACAGGCTCTCAACATGTTGAGACCCGCAGAATGGAAGACGATGCCAATCTTCCAAAAAGAATGAAAAAGGATAGTAACAAATCAGAACCACCAGCTTTTCTGATTATACGTTCCTTATCAACTCAGCCGCTAAGCAGACTCTCTCCCTTTGTCATCCAGAGATGTATCGAGAATGCAGCAGGTACACCGAAAATGGTGAAAAGGCTCCAATCAGGAGATCTTTTAATTGAGACCACTCAAGCAAGGCATTCAGAATTTTTACTAAAAATGTCATCTATAAGCGGAATACCAATCAAAGTCTCACCACATAACACCTTGAACTCCTCAAAAGGAGTAATAAGTGAGTGGGATTTGTTGAACGTAACCGAAGAGGAGATAGTCATGGAATTACTGGAACAGAAAGTAACTCAAGCAAGAAGAATTATGATAAAGAAGGATGACCAACTTGTTCCCACACGTAATATTATACTGACCTTTAGTACACCGAATTTGCCGACCTCAGTTAAAGCAGGCTACCTAAACTGCCGTATACGCCCATACATTCCAAACCCTCTAAGTTGTTTCAAGTGCCAAAAGTTTGGTCACTCCCAGACAACATGCAGAGGCGAAACTACTTGTCCCAACTGCGGATCAAAAAACCATTCACAAACAGAGTGTACTGCAAAGGCTCCGGAATGTCCAAATTGCAAGAATGACCATCCAGCATACTCAAAATCATGCGAACTCTGGAAAATTGAAAAAAGAATACAAAAGTACAAGATCGAGAATAAGGTCACATATCAAGAAGCAAGAAAGCAAATAAAGTCAACTATCGCAAAAACCACGTACGCTTCCGTTACACTAAAGTGCCAAGCTGTTTCAACCCAAACTGAGGTATCAATTCCGCCCAATACATCCATTGCAGAATGGGCACGATCTGTGCTATCAACATCTGAACCTACCACCAAACCCGTTCTAGTTGATGAAGTAAGTAATACCCCTATCACAGTTCCGCCTAAAATAAAATCATGTGATAAAATGTCTAATAAATCCCGAAGGCAACAAGCCACTGAATTACAAAAGACAAACTCAAATAGAATGGACTCTGAAAATATAGCTATGCACGATGAAACAGTCCTTGATCTTCATGCAGAAGATGATATGGAGACTGGATTTTCATCAGGTCAAACTGATGATGTAGAAGAGAGTACAGATACCAGACGTCCCAATTTTCCTAGAAAAGATAAAATGAAATATGACCGTCAAAAGCAAACCACTCACAAGAAACAGACAGACTCGCCTTCCCTCCTCAAACCCCGATAATGCAGAACATTGTTCAATGGAATTGTAGAGGTTTACGCAGCAATACCGATGACATCTATGATTTAATCTCCCGATATGGTCCAATAGCCGTTTGTATACAAGAGACAAATCCATCCAACTCCACAAGTAACTCCATCAATCAGAAATTTTACATTTTACAGAAAAGATAGAAACTCCTCACTATCTGCACGTGGAGGCGTCGCCATTCTAGTTGACTGTAAAATACCTTCTAGAAACATTCCGCTTCAAACCCACTTAGAAGCTGTTGCTGTACGTGTATCAGTTGGGCAAATTCTAACTCTTGTATCCCTGTACCTTCCACCTAACAAGATGTGCACGTTTAAAGAACTAGAAGACCTCATAAGACAAATACCACCACCTTTTTGTATCCTTGGTGATTTCAATGCTCATCATCCATTGTGGGGATCAGACCACATGGACAATAGAGGACACTTGATCGAGACGATACTGGACCAACTGAATCTAACATTACTGAACACTGGTGAAAATACTTATACACACCTTCCCTCTGGATCTATGTCAGCAATTGATTTAACTCTCTGTTCCCCCATATTATATCCCAGTATAGAATGGACAGTATTAAACGACCCACATAATAGTGACCACTTTCCAATCATATGCAGAATCCAAACGCTTCAAACATCATACCCTGATAACCGCTCAAAATGGAAATTCTCCAGAGCAGATTGGGAAAAGTTTTCAAACCGTATTTCTTTTGATAGCCAATTGATCAGACTACAACCCATTGATGATGTCACAAAGCATATTACCAGGCAAATACTGACCATTGCCTCTGAAGCAATACCTCAAGCCTCCACATGTAAACACAAAAACCTTAAACACTGGTGGAATGAAGCTTGTACCAATGCCAAAAAGGAAAAAAATAAAGCTTGGAACCTGTTCCTGAAGTTCCGAACTACCAACAACCTAATTCAATATAAAAGACTAAAGTCAAAAGCTAGACAAATTAGAAAAAAAGCCAAGAAGGAATCGTGGATACAGTTTGCCTCCACTATCACAAAGGATACTAACAGTCGTCTAATCTGGAAAAAGATTCGGCAATTAAATGGGAAATATCTACCTCTTCCTTCTCCCATCTTAATCAAAAATGGACAGGAAATTTCTTCTTCTGAAGAAATAGCTAACGCCCTTGCAGAGAATTTCTACCAATCATCTGCCACGTCAGCATATGACAACTCCTTTCTGAAAATCAAAGCCTTGGCAGAAAGGTACAAAATAAAATTCCATACTACCCAATATATTGCCTATAATCAACCGTTTAACCTATTTGAACTGCAAACAGCATTAAATAGATCACCCAACAGTGCAGCTGGACCTGATGGTATATATTATGCAATGCTGAAACATATAAACAGTACGGCATTGAATTTACTATTAATTTTCTATAATCGGATTTTTCTTGAAGGTACATATCCATCTTCCTGGCATCATTCCATCATTTTAGCCTTTCCTAAACCAGGAAAAGATCACTCACTTCCAGAAAATTACCGACCTATTTCTCTGACCAGCTGCCTAAGTAAAATCCTAGAAAGAATGATACACAGAAGGCTTACCTGGGTTCTTGAAACTAAAGCACTGATGAACAACAATCAGTTTGGTTTCCGACAAAACAGAGCCACTTTAGATCTAATGGTGAAAGCCGAGACTAACATCCGTAATGCTTACGTCAAAATTGAACATCTTGTAATGGTAAGTCTCGATATAGAAAAGGCTTTCGACACTACCTGGAGGTATGGCATATTGAGAGAACTTCATTCCATAGGATTGCGAGGGCACTTACCAGAATTCATTAGAAATTTTCTTCAACACAGAACCTTTCAGGTCCGCTATCAATCTGTACTTTCTCGGTCCTACACTCAGGAGGAGGGTGTCCCGCAAGGATCAGTACTGAGCTCTACCCTTTTTTCACTTAGACTGAACACCATAACACACAACATTCCAAATACTGTAGAACTATATATGTATGCTGATGATCTAACTATATCTTGTCGTTCACAAAATATTCATACCATTGAAAGACAGCTGCAACTCTCTATAAATAAGTTGGAGGCATGGACAATGCAGAATGGATATCGATTATCAGATCAAAAAACTATTGCAGTCCACTTTTGCAAAAAACATAAACTACACCCAGAACCGGAACTCAGATTAAAAAACCATTTGATCCCTCTCACCAGTAATCTTCGTTTCTTAGGCTTAATATTGGACAACAAACTGAACTTCATTCCACATATCACATACCTCCGAACTGTTTGTCTAAAGAAACTTAATATACTTAGGGCCATTTCTGCTATGACATGGGGAGCAGATAGATACACTCTGTTACATTTGTATTGTGCTATTATCAGATCTCGTTTAGACTACGGTGCTATCGCATATGATTAAGCTAGGAAAAGTGCATTAATCAGACTTAATACCATCCAACACAGTGCCCTTCGCACTGCCCTTGGTGCATTTAGAACATCCCCTGTTCACAGTCTGTATGTAGATGCACACGAACCTCCACTTCACCTTCGAAGGAAAATGTTGCATTCTAAATTATGCAGCTAAAATTCAAAGCCTTCCAGACCATCCCGTTCAACCGTTGCTTTCCAATCCTGAGTGGACAGCTTTCTATAACAGTAAACCAACTGAAAATAGACCAACTGGTATTAGATTAAAAGATTTGATTCACACCTGGAATATTGATTATGATAACATACTTCAAGAGAGCGATATTCCTGACCCACCCTGGTCTGTAAATCTCGCTCACTGTGATACCCACTTTCAGCAGTGGGAAAAAAACTCCCTGCCAGATGAAAATATCAAACAACTACATAAAGAACATGCCCTCAACAATATACAAAGCTGCCAAATATATACAGATGGCTCAAAAACAGGTTCTGCCGTTGGTGCCGCAGCTGTCTTTCCGTCCTTTACAGTCTCCATATCACTACCAGTTGAATGCAGCAGTTATACTGCTGAGTTATATGCAATCAAACTAACCTTACAGAATATTAGCCCTCTCCACAATGCTAGCAGTATAATATACACTGATTCATTGAGTGCAGTGTCTGCTTTGGGCAATCAATTTTCAACATCACAACCAATCAAAAAACAAATCATTTGCTGTTTAAACCATCTACGAAGTAGGAATCATTCAGTGAAATTCTGCTGGATCCCAGGGCATTCTGGTATCTTAGGCAATGAGAGAGCAGATCAGGCAGCCAAAAAAACCAAACAGTACAACACCAGCAAATTACCAAATACCATACAGAGATTGTTTGAAGCATATTAAAAAAGTCTGTATGTTTCAGTGGACAGAAATATGGAAGGCACAAAGTAATAACAAGTTGCTCCAAATCAAAGAAGAACCAGCCTTATGGATTTCCAGTTTCAGACAAAATAGACAGGAAGAAGTTATACTAGCAAGACTAAGAATTGGACATACGCACCTAACCCATATGTTTCTACTCATGGGGGATGAACCACCTCGATGCACGCATTGTACACTACCGCTTACAGTCAAGCATATGCTTTTAGATTGTCCTCACTATTCCCATTTCAGAAGTACTTTCCATTCTCAATCACAACTGCAAGAACCGTTATCTCTCAACCACATGATTGGCAATAGTGCTAACCTAGCTACACTCTATACCTTTCTGAAGCAAATACATATATATGAATTCCTCTAATGCCAAAATGGAACACATTATATTACTTTAGGATAATAATATAGGATCTGGCACATTTTGGCCTTAGCTGCCCTTGTGCCCTTAAACATCAATACCAATACCAACTTGTGCATGGAGGTTATATCCAGGATTACTAACAGTCTCACCATCGTGAAGGTGCAAGCAGAGGATTTGGCTGTCACAGATCGTCCGGACTTCGCCGAAATTGGGTACACTTGACTTGAGTGTCACCCGAATATCAGATCCACCAGCGTTTTAGACTCCCAGGTAGCAAGTACAGCTTGTCTGGCATATCTGAGAGAATGTCTGTGACAACCTCAAGGACTAGCCTTTTGTGGCTTAAAGGGTGAAGTGGTAGAATAGTGACTTGATATTTATACTGCTTCTTCATACTTAGTGAATCTTTCAAAATCACTGGAAATTCTCTTAAGACTTGGCATTCAGGTTTTGTTCTGTACAGCTTCGAGGTAGGTACCCCAAGTGACTACATTTTCCTCGAAGCTGCTGTTTCATGATTAACACTTTGGAGATATGAGGAGAGTTTTCCTCCTTGATTGATGCTGTTCTTATTGTGAATGCTCAGTTTCAAATATACTTTGGAATACTCAAATATTTAATAATTGTGTAGTTTATTTTACACACACACACACACACACACACACACACACACACACACACACACACACCCCTCTACTTACGTACAAAGCTTCTCAAAATTAATAAAAATACTATATATCAACAATTTCTAACCACATGTGCAAAGTGCCAAAATCAGCTACCGTGTCCAGCGTACCCCTGCTTTACAATATTAATCCATTCCAGAGACATCATAACATCATTATTATATTGTAATGTGAACCCAATAACAGTTTTTTGGTAATTTGTTCCAAGACCTCGAAAGTTAATTTTCATTAGGTAACTAAGCTATTTACCTCTCTAAAAGGTAATTTTTATAATGGAAATGGTATTAATTTTATATAAATTTGTGCCAGCCGGGTGGGTAAAGTGCCTGCCTGGCAAATGCCTCGGGTTAGAATCCCTCCTCGGGCTTGGATCAAAGTACTGCAAAAAAAAACCTTAGGAGGTGCATTATGGCCACAGAAGCCAATGCACCAGCAACTACAAATATATATATATATATATATATATATATATAAAGTTGTCAGATAAGGACAGCACAAAAATCACTTTGAACTAAAGGATGCAAAACCAAAACACGTGGCCAACATGTTTATGCTGCTACTGGCCTAGTGGAGAACTATGTGGTCTGGTTGGAGGACGGTCATAATCCCTGAAATAAGTAGGTGTGGTTAACATATCACTAGAATCAGATTTCAAAAAAAAAAATCGATCCAAACCATTAAAATGTACTACATTTTCACCATTTATTGTCCTGGAAACCCTGGTTTTTCACCCAGCAAATAGAAAATAACAGAACGCACATTTATGGATGATATAAATGGAACAATATGGCCTTAGTCACTGATGCTCCTAAAAAACCCCCAACTCCAACACAGTTTATTGCTATGTTTGGTTATAAGAATCAATTAGCATTAGTAGAGACATTTGATGCAAGAAAGCAAGCTTATGCAGCATCAGCCAAAAAAATAATAAATAAATAAAAAATAACCACTTCCACTTCACCCCTCTGTTCATTTGAAATACCTGTCCAGCTGAGCCTTAAACTTATTTAGGCTATCAACTTCCACAACAAGGGATGGAAGTCTATTCCACCAACCAACCACCTGCTGGCTAAAGGCAAATTTCCTCACGTCTATCCTACATCTGTCTTTTCTCAATTTGAATTTATGTCCTCTCAGGTGATTATTCTGAGCAAGAGGAAGAATCCCATCAGCATTGAGCATTCTCAAACCATTCAAGACTTTATACACCTCTATCAGATCACCTCGCTGGTGCCTAGTCCCCAGACACTGTAATTTGCAAAACTTAAGCCTTTCTTCGTAAGAGCACCCCTTTGTTCCATTCACTAATCTTGTTGCCCTTCTCTGTACTCGTTCCAGCATCTCTACATCCTTCTTGAAATGAGGCTTCCAGACCTTATACAGTACTCTAGGTGTGGTCTGACCATTGCCTTATAAAGGGAATAATCACCTCCTTATCGCTACTAGAAAAATTCCTATATATCATCGACAATACACCATGAGCTACTCTTGCAGCCTGTCTGCACTGCTTAGAAAACTTCATATCTGCCTGCACAACCACCCCCAGTTCCCTTTCATTCTCTACCACTGTCAGTGTAGTACCACAGAGTTGATACGTTGCTCTGGGGTTGCTGTTTCTCATATGTAGTATTTTACATTTGTCAATGTTAAACTTCATTTGCCACCTCTGAGCCCATATGCTCAACCTCTCCAGATCCTGTTGCAGTAGTGTAGTGTCCTTGACAACCCTGCCAACCTTCGTATCGTCTGCAAACTTGGACATTAAGCTTGATATACCATCATCAATATCATTTATAAATACAGAAAACAATAATGGACCCAATACTGAGTCCTGAGGGACTCCACTAATAACATTAGTCCATGATGAGCAGTTTCCATTGATTACCACTCTGTCTTCTCCCCCTCAACCACCCCTTTATCCATAGCAGCAATTTGCCTCCGATGCCACACTGCTCCAATTTGTGCAGCAGTCTTCCATGTGCAACAGTATCAAAAGCCTTTCTAAGATCCAAGTATATAATATCAGAGTTATTCCCTGCATCCAGTTCTTTTGTGACTGCATCATAGTATCCAATCAGATTGGTCAGGCAAGACTTCCCCTTAACAAAACCATGCTGTGTCTGAGCTATAACTGAAGTCTTGTCTAGATGATCCTGCAGTGCTTCTTTAACCAGTGCCTCCATTAATTTTCCAGGAACAGAAGTTAAACTAACAGGTCTATAATTACTTTTGTCGCCCTTTAATCCTCCTTTGTGAATTGGGGTCACATTTGCACATCTCCAGTCCATGGGTACTTCCCTTGAGTCCAAGGAAGCTCTCATAATTGTGGCTAAGGGTTTGCTTACTTCCTTTGCTGCCTCCTTTAATATAACTGGATAGATCCTGTCCACCCCAATTTTTGAATGCTTTCGTGATAATTTTCTAAAGAGCATTTCTGTAGGTCACTACCATAAATCAATAAAAACAATTTGAAGTTTCCAGTTTATTGGGCTTTTCTGTTAAAAGTGCATCAATCAATTATAAATGAATGGTCAATTATCTTATTGCATTTGGATTAATACCAGTAGCTGGAATTCCGTGGGTTTTTACGTAATTTTGTTGAAATGTGTTTAACAAAAAAAATACCTCTTTACTTTTGTTCTTGTGTATTATATCTTGTTTATACACTCTGTATTATTATTCATTGTGTTTTTTTTTTTTTTCTTCCCCCCTTTTTTCCAGCCTCATTTAACTTTGTTACAAAGTTAAATGTAAAATTCTGAAAACAATACTGTTCGTGTGTCCTGTGAACTTTGTTCGGGGTTATAATCTCAATTAGTTGTACTGTACTATATATGTATTTAGTATCTATCAGATCGAAGTTGGACTTGTGTGCAAAATGCACTTATGAACAGGGGGGGGGGGAACCCAATTAAGTATGCAAGTCGAGGAGTGCCTGTGTATATACATTTGCACTTCCCTATAACGAATTGGGAAGTGCAAATGTATAGTGCGAAATCCAGCAAAAAAATTTGTTATAGAGAAATTTCGTTTTACGGAGAAATTCTTTTTTTATTAGAAATTGTTATCTAATTAGAAAATGAAAACGAATCTACATTTATTTTTAATGTATTTTATTTCAAAAACATACTTATTTAAATTACATTTACACAATTTTTGCCGGTAAGTATCACAAATTAAAAAAATCTAATTTTTGTTTGCACAGTACAAAATCGTCTGATTCTCAAAGAAAACCTCACATTTGTTCAGCTCATTAAAAACATTATCAGGAACTTTTTTGCAAGACTGTAGACCCATACGAACAGTTTTAAAAGCATTAATTATTTATTTGCGAGTTGACTTTTCTACGGGTTGTTCTGATGCGTCTTCAGCGTCATCGTTAATTTCTTCGTGATCATGGTTGCATCTAACACTGTTCAGCAGTATTTCATCTTCATTTGGATGTTCTGCTTTAGTCAGATCTTGATCTACATAAACATAACTATCCAGTGTTATTTCATTTTCGATGTTTCCGGACGATTCTAATGTCCAAAAGTTTTTCAGTTGTGGAAGGGGCAGTTCGTCCAGTTGTTGTTGTTGTTACTGCTGCATTCAATGCAAATCCCGTGTTTGAAAAACAATTTTGAATAGTGTATTCGGTGACATTGTTTGTCTAAACTTTTGCCAGTTCTGAGATGCAATCTCCAATGTTAATTGTAACCTCCAAGTTTCTATTTTCTGATAACACATCAATCTTTATTATTATTCTCTTTAGATAATGAAATTTAAAATTTTTAATAATGCCTTGGTCCATTGGCTGGAGTTTTGATGTTACGTTTGGTGGTAAAAACAACAATTTCACACTTAAGTTTGGCAGGATGTGCCAGACAGTTGTCAATTACTAACACGATTTTCCTTTTTTCTTTTGTTATACGTGTCTAGTTTTAATATCCATTCTTCAAAAATATCACTTGTCATCTATGCTTTTTTATTAAAGGTGTAGCAAACTTCCAAAGATTTTGTGCCTCTAAAACAATCTTGGGTTTTTAATATTCTGGTGACTGTCTTAATTTTTCACTTCCTGTCATATTTGCTCCAACTAGCACAATGATTCTTTCTTTGCATTGTTTTCCGCCACAACATTTATCATCCTTAAAATCAAGTGTTCTATTCGGTAAACATTTAAAGAATAAACCCATTTCGTCAGCATTAAAAACATCCTTATGCTCATATTCTTCCAAAATCTTCTTTAAGGTATTGTTCCTTCAACTGTTGCAATCTTCTTCGCTTACATTAACACTTTCTCCACAAATAACCTTTTCCAGAATTCTGTGGCACTTCTTAAATTTATCTAGCTACCCAGTGCTCGAATTAAATTCTGTATGTCCAAGGGACTGTGCAAATTTCAGAACTTCTTGTTTCATTATTAGGCCCGATATTGGGTTATTCTTTTCACGTATCATTTGCACCCATTATAGAACAGTTTTATCAACATCTTCCTATATCCACAACTTAATTCGCTTCTTGTTTGCTCCTCCTTCAATTGCATTTAAAATATATTCTCGATTTTTTTAAAATCTTAGATAAACTGTTTGCAGGTATGCAATATTTCTCCGCAATATCTTTTCTTAAAACCTTGGTCAGTATGAAGAATCTTTGCTTTATCAGTATTGCTTAAAACATTTTTTTTTTTTTTTTTAATGAAAACCCCAAACACGAAAAGTATTAAAACCTATAGTACTTAGTACTGTGCGTGGGTTGAAGGAGAAGTATGGTGGGAGGGGGATGCCGGACGCTTTGCTCTAGAGACTAAACATGGGTTTCACCACTTCAAGCCTCCAATAAGCAAAGTGGTGGTATTTCACCGGTTGATGAAAGTCATCTACCACCTATTTTCTCTTCGACATTGTTTCAGCAACTGTAAAAATTACTCTACTGCAGCTCTTGCTGATACACATATTGCAAACTTTGCTGTGCTGGCCATATAGTGAATTGTTAGTACCGCCTACGTAGCTGAGTGGTTGGGAGTGCAGTAGCACACGCTCTTTTGAATAGACTGAGGGTCAAGCCCCTAGGCACCTTTGTGGGCAGGAGCAGCAGTGCATAGCATACACTTCTTGATTAGAGCGGGGTTCGACCCAGTGACCACCAAATACGGAGGATGTGGAAAGGTTAGAGGAATGACCACCGTATATCCTCGGAGCAATATGGCCTTAGTTGCTAATGCTCCTAAAAACCAAATAACAACAACATCAAGCCCCTGACTGCTGAATACGGTTGATCTGCCAACCTGCACTGGACCAGCATGGCAGATTATGGTCCATTTCCCTCAGCATGAATTGTTGAGGAGGCTTCCATCATGCAGTGGGTTGATAATGGCTGCACTTTACCTTTTTTTTTTTTTTTTACTCAATGATGTTCGCTTGCCAATTCAACAGTATCACTTTACCTTTCCTATCAATCACTTTGAAGAAATATACGACTTTGAATTTCTTTTATTCTGCTTTCATTCATATATACACGAAAGAAAATTTATGATTAATGTATGCTGTACGTTACTTTTCAGAAAAAAAATACAAGAGCATATAGCCTATGTGATTGACGAACAAAAAAAAAAAAAAAAAAAAAAAATATGAAAACCATCTACTGGGAGTGATGGAGCACATGTAGGAGTCCAGTTAGATGAGAATGGACATCATATAGTGATCGACAGGAAGGTCATGTGACACAGTTGAGGTGAGAAGCGAATGTCATTCAGTAGGCGTTACTAAAAACCGACTATGGTAGCATTCTATGTATTGCTGCCGCAGCATGCTAAAGGTTTATCGCAGCGAATTTAGTTTTCCCCCGAGCCAACATCAATTACAAATCTACCCTATTTATTGTAAAGTTTACATCCACTTTTAAGAAACCCATTTGGTTTATTAACTGTAACAAAAATGAAACATCCACTTTTAAGAAACCCATTTGGTTTATTAACTGTAACAAAAATGAAACAAAGACCCTCCTATGGGCATCAATGGCTACATGTGTTTACTAAAAGGATGATTATTTAATTCCAGATGCTAATGCATAATTTTGGAAGGAAGGAGGTAGTATATTTGTGTGGCTGTGTAGCACTAAATGCTTGAAAATCTTAAAATGCTTTTATTAATTTTTAAAAAAAATTCATTATAGAGAGACTAATGCATCGCTATATAGGGTTAATTTTACATGTAATTTCGTTTCAAGGTGCAATGTTTTGCAAAAAAATTCATTAAATAGAAGTTCGTAATATAGAAGTTCCACTGTATATATATGCACTTGGCAGTGGTCATGCCGGAATCGGCAGTGTGCCTCACTGAAAAATTGTTAATTATTGGTTCAAAACTAAAAATCTAAAATTTTCATAATTTCTTAAATATAGTCAGGTTTACCTCAGTAAATTTGGAAGTCAACTTTTTTTTTTAATACCCAGAATTGTGGGTAAAAACCTGTCAGGTCTAGTGCAACCATTTTTGTTACTAATTTTATCTTCCACTTCATTTTGCTCCTTTTGGTTTCAATAACTTTTCCACCCAGCTTTTTCTGCTCTTGCAATAGAAATTAGGTATTTCTTGTTTTATATTTAAATATTATATGAAATGGTTTCATTGTCCTTGTTAATATTCTTGATTATTATTATTATCAATATATTTCCTTATTTGACAAAACATTAACATATGCACATGTATAAGTTGAATTTTCAGGTGCTTCCATTTACAGCTTCATAAACTGACAGAGGGAAGTGAATAATAGTTATAGGTTTTTATTTTCTGCTGCATAAATAGTTTCATTTGGTTAAAAAAATAATGTGAAAATATTTTTAAATTCAAATTTTTTTCATTTAAAAATGCATTGAATAACTATTGTAAGCCATTAGTAAAAAAAGATCAAG